>NC_136073.1:294149307-295399307 GCF_964261635.1 Lissotriton helveticus | reverse complement strand
ATTTAAGTAATCTTTGGATATTTTTTGACCAATGGGAGCTAATTGGTTGACAAAGTAAATTCATTTCTCTGACAACATTTACTTTTCTGTTTTTGGTCTAGGTGATACATGAGTTTTTTCACAAATCAAAACAATTTTTCAAATCGAATTCCCTACATAAAAATATATTTATGGGGAAAGGAAGTGAGATATGAATTTTGAACACTCAGTAATTTAAAGCAACACAAGATGGGAGTTTAATTTACTTTCATGATCAAAGTTATATTCTAATTCGTAAGCCATTCACACTTAAAATACTGTACTAATATGTTGCAAATAAAGTATTAAAAGAGGAACAGGTTAAAGGAGACAACTAGAGAAAGTTAAAATGAAATATGAATGCACCATCACTCTCTTTCTCTCTCTCACAAACACATGTACGCACACATACACACCCCTTGCATTGTTTCAGATTTGTTTCTACCTTTTACCATACATAAGAGAATCCATACTTTTGAGGTGACTACAAATGAAGTAACCTCTGGCGCTTTTTACCTAGTGCAAGGTAATAGACACACATGTACTAGTGCAAGGTGAGAAACACACATGTAAAGTTTGTGTATCTGTCATCGCTTTGGATAACGTGCACCTTCAAGCCATGGGGCTTTCATATGTCTGGTACACATGATAACCACTATGCCGTAGAAATAGACACAGCTTGCTTATCTATGTTACAATAGAACAGGTATGAATTGAATATGACAAAGTCCACAAATTTTAGACATATTAGATGCAGTCTGCAAGAGAGTCAAAAATGCAGGCTAGGAAAGACCATCCAAGTATAAATTTATTACAAAAGCTCCTAAAGAGGAATGATAAGCTTTTATTCATGCATGGCTAGGATAAATCACCATACTGTAGCAAACATTCATTTACCATGATATTCTGATATTAAAGGTAAAGGTGAAAATATATTTGCGTCAGCACCTTGCAGAGGATCAGCTAGGATTTGAGCCTAGGGCCTCTGACACCCAAAGCCAGAATCACACCACTAAAATAAGATGCCTGTAGATTCTAACAATTCTCAATTTTAATGCGTGTTCTAGGTGAGCAATGACTCAATTGCAGGACTCTTTTGAAAGCAAGCTCTGTGAATAAACGTTTCACATTTTTAAAAGAATTCTCTTTCTTGAAAGGGGTCTGCATGAAAACCATCTGTAGCGCTTGGACAATTCCATGGCAAAACAGCACCTATCAACGTTGTAGATTACATGATAGTGTGACTGTTTCTGCCAGGTTTCGAACTGGGAAACCTTTGCACGTGAGCGAGCGTGAAAGCCACTACACTACAGAAACATATGACTAATGTTGAGCTCCTCTGTGTTGAAACTGCTAGTAACTGACAGATTCAAGAGTCTCTGCTTTTAGAGTTATTTCACACAACCCAGCAGTCAGCCCTAACTGAAGGCTTGTAAATGCCATTCAAGTCCAGAATATTTACAAAATGCCTAAAGAGAAATGCTAACTACTTACTCAGACTGGGCTAAGTTAAAGCATGAGACTCTAGCAAATATTTATCCACTACTGCAAAGCAAAAATTATGTTGTAAATGTCAAAACAACTATAAGGCAGCACCAAAGGAAGAGCTTATCCAGGATTTGAACATCGGACCTCTGGCACCCAGAGCGAAAATCTTGCCCCTAGACCAACAGGCCCTCAAGAATCCCTTAGAGCTCAAAAGCTACTACCAGCTCTAAGCCAGCAATGAAGCACAGGCTGGTATCTTTATTACGCGTGGTCTGTGAATACACAAGAAGCTCAGTGCCAACTTCCCCTTTCTCAAATGATAGCATTATCGTTCTTTAGTGTGTACTTTTATTTTATCTCATGGGAAGTCAGCCCTTATTTATATGTTTTGGTAGTGGCTAGAGCTTAAAGAAAAACAGTAGAAATTTGGTCATCACACATTGTGAATTTTATCTTAAATACTCATTCACTCTATGTAAATAGGGATGCCAAGGTAAAGTGCAAGTCCACGGAATTAAACTCACTAACAGTCTCTGGAATGCAAGCACCAATGAAAACTGCTTAATAAAGGACTAAAGCCTTCCTTGCATAGCATCTAACATCATAACATAACCAAGCTGCTGTCTGCAAGCTAAACAATTCTTTCTCTAAATGAGAAGTATATCTGCTCAATCAGGCTCGATCTGGTGAGACATAAAAAAGGGATAAAGGGTCCAAGTGGCTGTTCCATCCTTTTCAGGGTGGGTCTTGCTGACAATCATAGAATTGCTTGTAAGATTGGACAGTGTTAGAGGAAAAGCTTTCATCCCTTCTTATTGTTCTTTCCAGATACAGGCTTTTTCTGTGCTGGTAATTTCTGCCTCTACCCAGAAGTCTCTATTCTGCCTATGAAAATTACCAGCAACATTCCTTGTTTCTCATTTCCTCTAAGGTCCATCCTGCCCAGAAAGCACTGGCTGAGCATACTTTTTTTTATCTGGGTTATTTTAAATTGTTTCTCTGTCCAGTTGTGGCAGGAGAATGCTGCTTATCATGCCACATTCTGTTGAATCACCAAGTTGCAGGTATAGATTAATATAAGAGTCTCAAGAACATGGAACTTTTAACTAACATATCACAATATGTTATGCGTGCCAACAAAACACTACGTTTTAGAATGTTGATGATCGAAACATTCTGACAGCTGGAGGGAAAATAATGCCACTCTTTACATTGTCTCGATCTCTCTCTCTCCCTACACATCCACATATATACATATGCATACACACACACACACACACATTCTCTTGGGAACAAAATCATTTTTGGACCTTCATGCATACATAGAGACCCATGTAAGTAAACAAGAAATAATTCCTTGAATTGTCATACACATTCATATTGTATATAACAGGAGACTCACAGCTCTTGAAACTTTGATCAAAGTTAATTTGAATCTGTGGGTCAACATTTATGATCATCTTAACCAGATTCTGCTTTGAAAATTTAGAGAAGGAGGCATCTCATGAATCCAACAATAAATAATTTCATTAAACATTGAGGAATCTGCACCCGCATGTTGCCAACTTTCCATTGGTGTAGATTTCAAACTATTAGAATTCACTAAACATTTACTAGTTACTCCAGGTAACTTGCACCACTGAACACTTTCCTGGATTAACTCTGAAAAGATTTGTCTTTTTTGCATGCAAAAATATACATATACATATGCTCATATGTGAACAAAAGCAATGGAAGTGCAAATGCTCTTGCAAAATGTTCAGTTTTTTTCCATAAGGAAATATTTTTTTCATGGAGTAACACTTTTCCGTAAACCCCTACTAATTTTGGAGGTTTTCCAATCTCTTTGACAACATGGAAAGTGAACTACCCCAGACTATGGTTGAGAAAGTCTCTATTCTCCGGAGGGCAGAAAAATTATATATCGTGAGATGTTCTGACGCTGAGAAAACTCCCTTTTCTGGATTAACTATTTTGCCTTGCAATAAACACTCTCAGAGTTATTCTTTCAAATGTGGATAATGCCAGGCTATACTCATCAGAGATATGTGTGCCCTCTCCACTTCAATGTAAATGAGGGATTTGGGAACAGATTCCCCCTCCAACCATGAACAGAGACAAATGTTTAAGAGACCTCTCTGAATGAAACAGTTCTTTCACCTGCCAGATGGCTCTATCCAGCAGACTGGTCAGTTTTAGCCTATAAAAGCCTTCTGGCTTTAGCATGAGTTATATCATTCTCCAGCAGGTATGCACTTCATGCCTAATTAAGATGTTAATTACAGTCCCTGGATAAAAGGCTGCTCAAACTACATGTTTAAACAGATGCAAAAATGAATATTCACCATTGAATTAGGTTTTTGAAAAAAGTGGAAAATCATGTTCACCAAGTTCTAACATTTCCCATGATGAATTGTAAAAATGTTTTTTTGGCGCACAACTCAGCATGCTAATTGCAAAATCTAACTTGCCTACACAATGACAAATGTTTTTGGCAACTTTGCACTGTCGGTACATATGCCCAACTTTCATACATTAAAGAGTTCAGTGTGTGGCTTAAAGGGCACACTTAGTGG
This sequence comes from Lissotriton helveticus, assembly GCF_964261635.1. Taxonomy (NCBI): domain Eukaryota; kingdom Metazoa; phylum Chordata; class Amphibia; order Caudata; family Salamandridae; genus Lissotriton; species Lissotriton helveticus. Next base: position 295,395,225 of record NC_136073.1, on the reverse strand, counting down.
TGACTTACCTAATGTATAAAAGTAGGATTCTTACATGACAAAGCACTTTCCTATTCCATATAATTCTTTAGAGGTTTTAATAATGAAGCTGGCCGTGACCCAAATGTGTTCTCTGGACCAATACATTACAGTCCTCTGTCTGAGTGATATAAAAACACATTACAGCCCCCCATATTTAACTTCCAAACCACTGTTGCATTTCCTGCACCATCTTAGCATGGCTTCACTGGAAAGTTAAATAAACCAGCTGGTGTAATCAATTTAAAGAACATGTTTTGGTGTAAAGCACTTATGTTCTGACTACGACTGGTAGTAACGTATGTAATTTGCCGTAGTGTAATTATGTGAAATTACAACAGAATTCTGCAAGAGAACACAGAAATACATGAGAAGTGTAACTCATCAGTTAGTTCTATTTTCTTTTCACAAAATATACTCTCATACCGAACATGGACTCTATAATGCATCTTGTGCTAAGAAGAAAGCAGTAAATGACACATAATACAAACGAAAGCATCTAGAAGTCACTTGCACTCACTAAATTGATTGTCCTGTGCTGCTGTGGTGGTATGTGTATGCCACATTACTTTTGGTTACACAAACAGGTGTAATCTCATGATTTGTGGCTGTAATCTCATCATTTGTGGTAAAATTGTGTCAAAAGATTAATGCAAAATTACTCCTATTACTCTGGCACATTTAAAATTGTACTCAGACCTAGTTATAACACTGAATAGCAATGTTACAGTACACATAGTCATAATGACAAGAAATAAAAGTCCATAAAATTTGAAAAATATGTGAAGGCCATTGAGGAACAAGCCAATAGGTCTGTCCTTGGCTGCCACCTTTTTGGGTGTTTTGTCATGGCTTTTGTAAAACTTTCTTGTTGGGGGAGATTATGGGCAATGCACCCATAACTGTATAGTAAATTAGGTATGCCTCCATGGTACTTGATGTTTAATGTTCTCCTAAAAAAGTATGTAAAATTGTTTAAGCAGTTGAGCCGGGAATGGGGAATAATAGCTCAAGGACTTCTGCATGTTAATGCCAAATTCGATTCCAGTCCCAAACATTAGTTCTTTACCTCTGCCTTGTATCACCCCTTTTTAGAATGTGGTTAATAGCAATTTGGGGGGGGGGACATTCAAGTAGGGGAGGGGAACTGCAGGTGAATGCTGGGGAAATAGTATCTGGTTCCTCTCGTGGTATAGGAGGTGCAGGCAGCTGCCAGACTGCACATTTGTTTGCAGCCCCAGTTGTTGTCATCTGCAGTTCCACCCAGTGTAAATTTGCATCCAGTAAATCATTGTGCCACTTGTAGGACCTAGAGTGGAATCCCAATAACAAAATTATAAGACTCAGAGGTGGGAGAAAAATATCAGTGGAAACACCTGTAGTTCCGTATTTTACAAGATCACATTCATGAATGAAATAGAGTTAAACCCGTAGGAAAGCTATAGGGAGATTCAATGCAGGCTCAAATATCTCTTTGCCTGATGAGCATTTGTTTGCTCTTTCCACCAATGGCAGGGAAATCCATGATGTCAGCGTCTTGCCTACCTTCATCAAGCTCAAATGTTCTAATTCTAGACTTTATCAAACCCATCCATATCCTGCTGTCTTTGCTTTAATTTTTTTTAAAACATCCACTATAATTAGGACATGTTTTATAAGCCCAGTTTTGTTCAAACTAGTTATTCAAATTATACCACAATTTGGGAAAAAGACGCTCAATAAGTTCGCACTTTTCATTTCAGACTAAATTATTCATCATGCAATCCAAAACCTAAACATACTTCTCCCTATATGGAGAATAATGTGCAATGTTTACAATTACTATTGCTTTCAAGATGCCCTTCCAGTTTCTACCAAACTGTTCATAACCTTAGATCTCAGTAGGTTAAATTGTGTTGTATGACTTCTAGAGGGCCATGCAAGAGATTCAGTGCAAGGGATTTGACCACTACAATGTCATAACAAGCATTGGCATGGCCAATAGGTCTCGCTTTTGGGACTTTATAAGTATTTAATTATGCAGCACACTATTCTTGGTGCAACAACATCAACTGTTGCATGGCTAAACACTTATAAGGTCCCAAAGGCGAGACCTATTGGCTATGCCAACATTTGTTTTTTTAGGCACAAGGAGAGTGATTGCTCAGTATCACAGGATGTTGAGCTGGAGCCAGGACTCAACCCTGTTTCACAAGCTCCAACGCTGCAGCTCTGACCATAGCGTCACATCCTCTCCCAGATGTTCGACCATGAACACCCTAACACGTGGTGTGAACACAAAGGCCCGCCGTGACCTCTCAAGGAGGCGGTTCTGTGACCTTGGCCTCAGCATCACCAGGTGTCAGATGTGTCACATGGAAGCCAATTCATCCCATATCCACTTCCAGGGCAGTATTTAACTGGAATCGGAGTTTTCCGCCCCTTGGAAGGATCACTTCCCAGTCTCATGCTAAGCTCTCGGCCATGTGCGTGGGGGTTCCGCACACACCTCACACAGAAAACAAGCAGCAGGTCATGTCCTCCTTTTCAAACAAACTCCCCTTTTTTTTTAGTTCAATATTTTTATTAAGATTTTAAAAAGATAAAACCAGTTAGGTACAGTTCATAATGATACCGATAGAAAAAATAAGGAAAAATCCAAAGGTTCATCAGAGTATGTCATTAATAACAGAAATTGCCACAACTCATAGTTCTTAAAAGTAAAATAAAAATCAAAGAACAGAGTGGCATTAGTGAATCAGAGGAACTCATAAACGGCATCATTATATACAAAATAGAAAAAGTAAGGAGAAATAGAAAAGGGAACAGAACAGAGGAAAAGAAAGAAAGAAGAAGAAAGAAGAAAGAGGAAAAAGAAGAAGGATCTCTCTTGATGGAGCAACAAGACAAAACACTACAGACAACAGTTAGTCAGACGTCACAAAGGGGTATTGGTCGACCAACCCCCTTGAGGCCAAATCCATATAGTTATCTAAAGTTCTCCACACATTAGAAGAAATAGAGGGAGTGAGATGAGCCCTATCCACAGAGGAGTGTGCACTTCTCAAGAAGGATACCCATGCCCACCATGTATGATAAGAAACGGAAGCAAAAGACTTCCAATCCATAAGAATCACCTTAACTGCCACAGTTAATAAAAGATCCAACAATTGCATATCTAATGTATCTAACGGCAGAGTTTCCTGGAAAGCCGAGGGTCCCAATAAGACCATAGGAAAGGAAAGAGGAAACTTAATTTGAAAGATTAACATAAGATGTTTATGAATAAGATCCCAAAAAGGTTGGAGAAGTGAGCAATGATAGAACTTATGTGGATAGTCACCAACCTCCAAGCCGCAACTCCAACATAAATCATCATCCTTTAAATGAAGAGAACAAAGTCGCTTAGGAGTCCAATGAAGAAGGTTGATGGAGAAGAATTTGGATTGAAATAAATAAGGAGCAATTTTATTGCGCAGAGAGAATGTACCTATCAGTTGCCAGGTGTCTGACGACACATGCTCTGTGAGCGCGGCACCAAAATGACGGGACCATATTAGCTGCGCAATGGTACAAGAATCTGAAGATGTTGAGGTCAAAAATGTATAAATGCGAGAAGCAACATGACCAGTCTTGAGCCACAAAGAAAGCAAAGAAATCAAAGGGGCGTCAGGGACAAGACGCACTTTGGCACGGGCAACTTTAATTTTCAAGAAAGTGTAAAAATCCAGATTGGAGAGTGAAAATTGTCTAGCTAAAGAAGAAAAGGGTAGCGGGTCACCATTGGAGTCATAAAGATGACGCACCAACGTGATACCTTTGGCAGACCAATACTGAATTAGCGGAGGAGCAATAAGAACTTTTATTCGGGGATTACGCCACAAAGACGACCACCTGAATTTATGAATCAGGGTAGCCATTTTCCGATCAAGCAATTTAACAGCGGCAACAGTATCCAGAATAATAGCTCGAGAGAAAAAAATAGATAATGAAGATGTGGTTAAAAATGAAGAGACCGGAAGAGGAGATGAGAGGGCCTGCTCGATGACCTACCAAGAAGGTGTATGACCAGGAAGTGAGGAAAACCACAATGCTCCTTGAGAAACTAAAAAAAACACCTGATACTTCCCCCAATCCGGGAAATTGCAGCCACCCATATCGTAGGGTTTCCTTAAGGATTTAAATGCAATTCGAGCCCTCTTATCATTCCAAAGAAACGAAGAGGTGATGGAATCAATCTCTCGAAAAAAGGAAGCGGATAAATTCAACGGAAGCATAGATGAAATAAAGTTAATAATAGGAGTAACCATCATTTTTAAAGTTTGAACACGACCCCACCAGGAAATGTGTTTAGGAGACCAAGTATCCAAAAGGTGACGAACTTTAGTTAAGGTTTTTGTCTCATTGTACGCCACTGTATCAGACAAAGTACTACAAAACCAGACCCCTAAATATTTGAGTTGCTTAGACTGCCATTTGAAACCAGCAGAACCTATATGGGCCGGAAAACAATAAGCATTAAGGGGAAACATCTCCGTCTTGTCTCTGTTTAACGTGTAACCAGAGACCTTAGAAAAAAGAGCAATTGTGTCTGTGATCGCAGGAATAGCTGAGACAATGTCATCAGAAAAAATAAGGACATCATCCGCGTAGGCCGCTAACTTCATGCACTGTGAACCAAACGTAAACCCTTTAATGTCTGGATGAAGATCAATTAACCTAAGGAGCGGATCAATCGCTAATAAAAACAAAAGCGGGGATAGGGGGCAACCCTGACGAGTGCCTTGACGGAGACTAAAAAACTCAGAAGTAGCCCCATTTACTCTGATATTTGCTCGAGGCTGGGCATAAAGAGATATCACCATGTTGACAAAGGAATCCCCAAGATTATGAGCACGAAGAACGGCTTTCAAAAAAGGCCAAGAGACCTTGTCAAAAGCCTTCTCGGCGTCAAGGGCTAAAGCTGCAGCAGGAAGCGTAGAACGTTTAGCTGCCTCCAAAATATGACAAAAGGTACAAATGTTATCTCTAGCCAGCCGTCCTTTAACAAACCCCGTCTGTGATGGATGAACTAGAGAAGGGACATAGGACTCCAGACGTTTAGCAAGAATCTTGGCAAAAATGTTCGCCTCCATATTAAGGAGGGAAATAGGATGAAAAATTTTAGGATCCGTGATATCCTTCCCTTCCTTCGGAATGACCACAATAGTAGCATCCGCCGCTGTACGCGTAACTGCACTTTGCTGAATAAAAACATCAAAAAGGAGTTTAAGCCGAGGGACCATGAAAGGGAGAAAAGTTTTATAAAACAAATGGGAAATCCATCGGGCCCCGGAGCTTTGCCAGATCGAGTAGCCTTGATAGCAAGAGTAATTTCCTCAGTTGTGATTGAGGCACCTAGTTTCTCCCCATCCGCCTCAGAAACTGAATGAATAGGAATAGTTTTCAAGAACTCTTGGCAAGCCTCAAAAGATGATGGATTAGTAGGAGTATACAAAGTATTATAAAAATCGCGAAAGACCTCAAAGATTTCCTTAGTTTGAAATTTTTTAGCGCCAGATCTATCAGAGATAGAAGAAATTTGAGATGACTTAAAACTGGAATCTTGAAACTTTAACGTGGCCGCTAAAATCTTACCAGCACGATTCTTCAATAGCAACCGTTTAGATTTTTGTGCTTGAACACCAATATGAGCCCTCTTAGTAACAAGAGCATTATAGGATTATTTTAAGTGTTTAAAAGATTGTAAAATGTGTGGATCTCTCGTTTGGCGAAAAAGGAGTTCAGTTTGTTTAATACTATCCGCTAAATCAGAAAGTTCCTTCTTAATAGCAGCATTCCTCTGCGCCATAACTTTAATGATGTAACCGCTAAGTGTGCATTTAAAGGCGTCCCATAAAACCACTGGGGACTCAACGGAACCTTCATTGATAGAGAAAAACTGTTCAATTTCGGCTTGTAAAGCACTGACCACAGCGTCATCATAAAGAATCTCTGTATTTAATTTCCACGAAGGGGAGGATTTCTTAGGAGCAAGTCCGAAAAGGGAGAAGGAAACCGCAGCATGGTCTGAAACAAGAATAGGATGAATGTACGGCGAGGATGAAGATTGTAGCAGAGACAAATGAACCAAGAGATAATCAATACGGGAAAAACTAGAGTGAGGAGTGGAAAAAAAAGAAAATTCACTGCCAGTAGGGTTATGGAGATGCCAAAGATCATGAAGATTAGCAGAGGAGCACATATTTAACAAATGCTTGGGAGCTCTAGGAGGGCGAAAGGAAAAAGCAGAACTCCTATCCAACAGAGGATCCAACGGCAAATTAAAATCCCCCCCACTATTAGGTTACCCTTATGAGGCGTGTGGGAAAGTAATTTAGTGATCTTCTGCCAGAAAAGAGGATCATCATTATTGGGAGCATACATATTCAAAGCATAAAGATCATTAACTCCATCAGATACTCTTGATAATACCCAAAGGCCCTCAGAATTGTGATCAGAAGAAAATATCGACAAACCAGAATTCTTAGAAACAAGGGTGATCACGCCATTACTTTAACCAAGAGCATCAGAGCATGCCACATCCAGAACACAGCCCTTTCGCAACCACAGGGCCTCTTTATGAGACAGTTTCGTCTCCTGCAAAAATGTCAGATCCGAAGACAAAGACTTACAATAATCTAAAATTTTAGCCCTTTTGACCGGATGATTCAAACCCTTAACATTAAGGGCAACAACATTTAAACCAGGCATAGATGGACCATAAAAACAAACAAATTAAGAATTAAGAATGAACGTAAGAACAGAGCAGTACCATCTGACATAAAAAAGAAAGGCACCACCAGAAGATCCAAGGGGGAAGAGAAAAAAGCAAGAAGATAAGAAAAGAACAGAGAAAGAGAAAAAGAGAAAGAGAAGAATGGAAAAAGAAGGAAAAAAAGACCCGCTAGGGTAGGTCTGTAAGAGACCAAACTCATACCAGGGGGAACATGGAGAGGGAAGCAGAGGACCGTCAGTAAAAAACAGTAGAGATAGCGAAAGATCCCAGACGAGAGAGAAGGAAGCAACAAGCTAGGGTAGTACAACAATAAAAGCAGACCTTACAATATATTTGAAACCGAGGGAAGAAGAACTACAATATGTAAATACAGAATAGTCAACTCGGTCAAAAATTGAAAAAAGAAAACAACAAGAAATGCAATAGGAGGCATATCAAATACAAGCTCATGAATAGAAGAAGCAAATGGCGATAACTATAAATGCCATACACAGAGCAAAAAAAATTGAGCAAATTCAGAACTTGAAAATATATAAACAAATAGGCAATAGTACATGGTACATGGTTAGAGAGAAGAAAACAATACATGTGAAAAATAAAGGAATTAAGCATAAAAATATCAAGCAATATGAAACAACAGTAGGAATAAAGCTTACAAATTTAAGAATAGTGCAAAGGTATGAACAACTCATTACTAGGTGACAAGAAGAAAAAGTGAGGAAGGGAACCATAAAATAGTAACAGTATAAGTAAATATAGAAAAACAAACCAAGAGAATAAGCACCAAGAGAACAGTTGACGCTAATAGACCGAACTTCTGACAGAAACAGACGTATAAGCCAACGCCAAAAAGGAAAGAATAAAGAACCGCCAAAGTGAGGAGACAGAAAAGTACAACATGAAACAAAGATCAGCAAATATGAGGAGAGGAGAAAGATCAGCAAATAGGGGAGAGGAGTTGGCCTAACGGCTAGGGCGCTCGACCTCGGACCTGGGGATCTGGGTTTGAGTCTCGGTAACGACGCCAAAACCTCCTGTGATTCTGGGCAAATCACTTAATCTCCTAAAAAAATGAAAGTGTGTCCTCATGTAACGTAACTGGAAAAATATGTAAAGCGCTCTGATACCTGTCTCGGTTCGGGTCTAGTTCGCGCTATATAAAACCCTGCAAAAAAAAAAAAATGATACGCACGAACAATGAGCTAAAAATCGACCATAACACGGAGAATAATCATGAAAGACAAAATGGCCACAAACTAATACCGGGAAAAAGTGGAAAAAAGACCAAAAGCAAGTCAGGCTAAAGCTGACAAGTGACAGACAAATCACATGGAAACCAAATAGCAACCAGCGATCAATATATGAAGAGAAAAAACAAAGACAGATGGCGAACATCAAGACGCACTAAGCCACGAGAAACAAGAAAGACAAAAGAACACTCAAAAACCAGAAGAGCCAGGCAAATATCAATGGTGGGAAAAAAATACAATATGAAACAGATATCGGAAAATATGAGACGCATGAACAAGTAGCCACAAATCGCCCACAACAAGGAGAACAAGCAGGAAAAACAAAATGACCACAGACAAATTGCGGAAAAAATGGAAAAATACCGATAAAAGTTAAGCTAAAACGGACAAGTGACAAACAAAGTCTTCGGAAAACAAGAAGCAACCAGCAATCAACATATGGAGCAAAGAAAAAAACAAAGGTATATGTTACACAGCAAGACTCAGTAAACCAAGTGAAATAACAAAGACAAAAACTCAAGTCCCAGAAGAGCCAGGAGTTGAAGAAGAATCCATCTGAGATTCAAGTTGATTGTCCAAAAAAGAGGAAAGATCAGCAGGTTCATAAAAAATCCGATAGCGGCCCTTGAAAGTGATACGAAACTTGGATGGACCAGCAAAGGAAAAAGGAATTTGCATGTCCAACAGACGTTTCCACAGATTGAGAAAACCTTTCCTGCGAATTACAGTGTCTCTGGCAAAGTCCTGGGAAATATTGATCCGATGGTCCTCCCAAGACACCGACTTGACTTTCCTCATATGGGCCAAAATTTGTTCTGAGTGCTGATGGCGCAGAGGTTTAAGGATAACTGCTCTGGGCGAAGTGGAGTTTTTAGGCTTGAACGTAGGCACCCGATTAGCTCTCTCAATTTCAAAGTCTTTTTGAAAGGAGATTTGAAGAGTAACAGGAATCCATTTGGAGAGGAATTCGATCATTGAGGAAGCGGACTGCTCTGCATCTTCAGGAAGGCCAAAAATACGCAGGTTGCTTCTCCTATTACGATCCTCCTGCTCTGTAAGGTCTCAGCGTAAGGCCGCCATTGAGCGTTCTAGTTGGAGAAAAGATCTCGAATGTTGGTGTGAAGAGTCTTCTACCACACTGATACGAGATTCAGCATTCGTAACCCTGACAGATGAGGCTTTAAAGTCATTCCTGATAGCAGCCACCTCAACTTGTAATAAGTCGGTATTTGTTTTAGTAGACTGCGCAATATCATGGACGGCATTGAGACGTGACAGAATAACATCCAAAGTGGAATTAGTATCCTTCTGAGAGGATTCAGGAGAGGGGGACTGTTGCTTAGAACATTTCAAAGTCCCTTTAGAGACTTCCGCAGTAGGGGAAGGCCCCATGGTGTCCGCCATAAGAATAGACCACGGTAGACAGCTCAAAAACACCCCCACCAAAGGTACTTGACGTGAATATAGTTGAGCAAGGTCCAAAAATCAACAAAAACAATAGTTTACCAAGTGCCACGAAGAAAAAGCACCATAGGCGTAGATTATGTCCAGGAAATAAGCGGACAAAATGGCGGACCATAGCAGGTGAAGGACAAAAGAAAAAAAAACAGAGAGACCCTAGAGCGCCAAAAACAAATTGCGCCACATAGTAAGCAACGTAGCAATCAGGTCACAAAGCACAAATCCCTCAGGGAAGGCAGGGAACCATCATAAAGGAATCAAGTGAGGTGAAAAAAGCAGCCAAAAATCCATAGAAGATAATAAGCAGAAATAGCGCCAGGTAGTCATATAATGACTGCAGAGGACCATCAAAATGAAAAGATAATAAATGTCACCTCAATGTTCTGCCTGAACATGTTGCGCTGGAAGTCCAGGGTCTTGTCTCAGAAAACGAGCGACGCCACCGCAAAAACAAAATGGCACCCTCTCACTGAAGTGCTGGTAGTGAGGACTACGAGTGAGAAAAAAGGCAGTTTCAGCCATCGTATGCTGTGGCAAGAGACAGGAAAGCATTCACGCACCTTCCGACACTGCATGGCCGTAGCTGGGGAGAAAATGTTCACGAACGGGATCTTAAATCAACCCGACCGTCTCCGTCTCCCTGGAGCTCAAGCGCGGCACGCCATCTCGTAGCGGTGTGCAAGCCACGCCCCCTCAAACAAACCCCCCTTGACAGCAGCCATCCCTCTCATCCCTCCCTGCCAGAATCCAAGGTGTAAAGCCCATTTAACGCCGAGCGGCACGCTGTCCATCAAGCACCGCTCGCGGGAGGTCGCCATCCTGCACGCCCCGGCAGGTGCGCCGTCCTCCATAATTATCCTACGGGAAGGGACGTCCTTACCCCCATGCTGGGGTTGGTGTGCGATCTCCTCCTGGTTTCATTACCCCACAGACAGCTCAATGCGCCGGCATCTGTTTTTGCGTGGCGCCCCTGTCCAAGAACACACATCCGTCAGAACGGGCACCCAGGAGCAGACGACATCTGTGTATTAATCAAAAAGCATCTTGGATCGGTTCTGCTCCATCACTGAGCCATGCTGGTGTCAGCCACCGGCCGGCAGGACTAGGAAGCTCCGACTTGTGGGGACTGCACTGGGCCCCATGATGACACATTCCCAAAAACATCAGGGCACACGAATTCAGTAATGCAGAAAAGGTAAACTGCTAGGCCATGCCACACAGACCTTAATGATAATATTTCAACTACCAGAGAACCTTGCTATTAGTCAGTGAAGATTGTGTGGGTTATCTGAAGCATGACAGGGTGTTGGTAGAGCCTGTTGTACTACTCTGTGAAGGCTCCTTTGATCCAGGTGATCATGCAGGACTATAGGTGGAGTGGTCGAAAGGACAGCTGCGGGTACCAGTAGGAGATACCACAAAACATGCTCCCCGATAATATGGAGACAAGATAATAATTGTGTGGCGGTAAGCTAATTTGATATGTTTCCACATAAACTATACACATGTGTCCGAAACTTAATTGTTTAAATATAAATGGGAGACTGGTGATCATTGGGACATCCCACACATCAGAGGCATTCTGGGTTTTTGATTAATGGCGAAAAAGCAACTACTTGGCTGTAGCTGTGCTAAAATGAGTGCTTTCAACAAAAACTTATCTCTCATCACAACTGGTGGATGATGGGCTTTAATAAATGTCCCTCGGAGGTCCAATGATACCAGAGTGACCGCACCTCAGTAATCAGTTTATATTCACAAATCCTCCAATGCAGCCAACACCACTGATTCACCCACTGCCTATGGTGAGAATCTACTTGGTGTGGAGCTGTCTGTCAGTTTCAGTTAAGTATCTGAATGAGTACATGTGCGTAATTGAATTACTCTAAGTCAAAGACATGCAACTATAATTCTAGGCCAAAGGGGAAGAAGCTGGACATATCCAAATTCCACCTTGAAGTTACAAAAATCATATACTTACTCTAGTCGAACTAGATTTTTGCATGCTATGTCTACAGGCATATATTGTAGCGAAGCGGAGCCAATAAATGTGCCCAATTCATTTTCTCTACGGTGCGTCACTTTTTCCCATGTTAAAAGTGACGCACCCGTGGCGCAAGGCCTTCATAAATAAGGCCTACAGTCTATTTCTGCTGAGAAGGAATTCAAATCAATTCGATGCAGGGCATGTACCCTGTTGAGCACGCTAGGCTGATACACTCAATTAATAGGGGACAAAATAAGATTGAGATTGTGATCTTTAAACCTCAATAACTCCCTCCCTCTCCATACATTTTTCAAATCTGCTTGAATATTTTGTAATACATAAGCCAAACATTTTTAGATTCATATGTTTCTGTCTGCGCTTCGAGTTAATTTCCATTTTTTTTAAACATACAAATATTTCCCAAATACACCGCTAACCCTGTGATCACCAGGCTCTTTACTTAGTATGCTTGAAAACCATTTCCAAACAGTGTTTAATTTTAGCCCATGGATTCCGGTGGTCGGCACCCCGGCACATAATGGCCAGCACCGGCGCTTATGACAGTGTACTGCATGGTGGCTCTGTCTGGCTAATTTAGGTATGAGCACCACAGCAGCTGTTTATTAGTGGAATCTACATTTACTTATTACATTAATACCTGCCTCCCAATCCATTCTTATAGCTTTGGGGCCGGGAATAGACTTACTTGCCACACTTGTAAGAGTGTGCTGGTTAGTAGCTGTGTTTGTACTGTCATTGGCAGCCGGCACGGGCACTGTGTGGTTCAAGCTACAGTGGCCTCCAGATGAGAGCCCTGGCACTTCATTTTTTTGGGGACAAATTAAGCACCGTTTACAAGTATGCAAATATATTTTCAAATATCAATTGTGAATACCATTCTCTTGGGCAAATGCCCAGCATGACTGCAATTTCGTTTTGTAACTTTTCATTTCTTCACAATGAAAGTTTTGCCTGTAGAAAAAAACTCATGCAATATATTCCCACCCTGGAAATAAACTTACACATGCCCTTCGGAGGAGTCAATCTTTGACTATTTAAATGATGGAAATGGATCTTGAAAAACACGTGTCAAGTATATGTGTTGGTTTTCTCACACTATTCAGGGTATTCCATCCGTTGACTATTCAGCCCCTTCTTTGTGAGATGACTTACTCACCCGAAAACTATGTGTGTAAATCATCAGCCACCAAAAAGAAATTATGAAGCATTGTCTTTTTATTAACCCTGAGTGGAGTATGCAGAGTGGCACTCCTTATGGTCCTGAAGAAAGCTGAGCAACTTGGGCTCCCAAAAGCAGAAACATGTCGACCAAACTGTATTCACTATGAACTAGGGGTCTATAATAATTGAGACTAACCCTATGAGTCCATTTATATCTGTTTTTAACCGGTACAGATCGGACTGTTAATAAAATAGTTGAAAGTCACGATTTTGTACTTTTTATATTTTTTCACTCTATTGCACTCACTTAGCACAATTTGGCTTCAGCACACCCTCAACACACACAAGAACCAGCTCCGCTGTAAACAGGCGTTGCAGCACACTGGAAAGACATTAGGTCTTTCCAGTGGGAACCCAGTGATGAAGCATGTCACCACTAGGTTGGTGAGTGAGGGTTCTTAAACAACTTTTTATGTATGTTGAGTTTTCTTATCCCTCTCTTTCCCTTCCACCTCACATATTAGTTTGAGGTTGTTTGTTTGTTTCTTTTTCACTCTTCTGTTGTTTATTGATAGCATAATAGGGGTTTGAGAGTGAATAGCCATACCCTTGCTCTCCCGTTGTTATTTTGTGACTCCTTGGAGTTCCACAGAGTTAAATAAAAACTCAGTGGAACTCCGCTGTGCTGCACCCCAGACCCCCTCCTCGCATTGCTAGTTGCAACCCCCTATGTTTTACATCTTGCGTGGACTGCGCAAACATACAGGGTTGCGACCGGCAACGCGAGGAGGAGGACGGCGGCAAGGAGGAGACACCATGGCGAGGAGGAGGGCGGCCCGCAGACGCCAGAGAGAAGGTAAGTGGTTTTCTTTACCCTTTTTTTGGGCCGTGGCGCTGGGGCAGAGGTGCGTACTCCGCTCCGTCATGGAGTCGGAGTTTTGCCACAACTTTGTGTTCCCAGCAGAGTGCGGAGTTGGTAAAACTTCACAAACTCCGCTGGTGGAGCGGAGTTCGCCACCCGGGCTTACTTTTTATTTGGACAACAGAAGCATGCACCAACATACCAGTCAAATCAAATATTCTTTCACTTCAGCTTGCAGAGCACCTGATAGTTACTCTGAGTAAACAAACCCACTCGGAAGCTGTGGTGTTCATAAACCAAGAGAAGCATTAGAAAGCAACTCAAAACTCCAAATACGGTCAGGAACACACCCCTTCACAACAAAACAATATACATTGATGGCCTACTTCATCATTTCAGAGCACCCTCCGACTCTTGTGTCCTGATGAAGACCCTGTCTTTAACAGGTCCACTTCAAAGAGGTCAAAATTCCTGTGGAGCCTGATACTGAGGAGAAGACAGAGCAACCAAACAGTATGAAGAAAAGATGAACTAAATGATAAATACTTCAACCAATGGCTGCCTCCCTTCTAAACTGCCCATTGAAAGGCATATGCTGCATTTTACAACCAAAATTGCTGCATCAAAGTAATAAGATGCTTCATTCAGGGTGTGATCCAAAATCAAAGTATAGATCTTTCCATGTTTTTGTATAAACTACAAGCACACATTACAATTGAGTGCGCCACTGAACCAGTTTTAACATGTGTAACTTTTGTAGCGTCCCCCCAAGACTGGATGCATATAGCAGACCATGTCACACGCAGAGCTCTGGTTAGGACATCTTTATTCTTCAGCGTGCAAACATTAACTGAATGCACTGCATCATAAACTTTATTAACCATGCCCTGTCACATCCACGGGATTACACAATACTTGCAAGGACTCTGTTGAGGACCACTAGAGACCTATTACACACAGGACACTCTATCTCCCCCTTTATTAAATAAAAAGTACAAACAAATATATACACATATACACAGTGTGACTCCTTGATAAGTTGTTGAGGTTCTTGCACTAGTCTTCTGGATCTAGTTGTACGAGATGGAGAAGGGGCGCTTTTATCTGGCATCTATGGAGAGAAGAGTCGGATGCTTGACTTGGACATTCATGAGGTCTGAAGAAGCTGAAGTACATCGAGGCAAAGTTTTAAAGTGAGATGAGTCTCTGGTTATGGATTTTCCAGGTCGTTGAGCAGTTACTATATGTCCTTTGCTCGCCACAACTCTTAGCGGTTCAGCATCAAACAAAATTTCATTCTTGTGAACTCCGTCTCCTTTCGCGAAGACTGTGTCTCGAGTGCATCAGCGCTTATTGGTGCAAGCCTTCATTTTGCATTTGTGAGAGGTGTCAGTGACATTAATCTCGTCAGGGTCTATTGACAGACTAGTGGTCCATAGTGGTATCTTCATTCAAAGAACTCTTCTGCACAGCAAGGCAGCAGGACTTTCTCCTCTTATGGAATAAGAAGTGAAATAGTAGGCACGGAGGGCTCGGCGTAAAGCTGACTTGAGGTCATGCTTTGCCGTGCTGCACACTGAACCACCCTTTCCAAAGTACTCATAAATCATTCAGCAATGCCATTTGCCTGTGGTCAGAGAGGTGTACTTTTCAGATCTTTTCTTTTCAAGCCATTAAGAAAGTTTTTTAAATCACTGCTATTGAAGGGTACACCATTGTCAGATTTGAGAATAGGGGAAACACCCCATATTATGAAAATGTCATCCAGCTTCTTGATGACAACGTCATGTGTGGTTGATGATGTCTTCCACTAGAGAAAAACATGTGTGGTTATTGACAACTGTGATATGTGTGTGGTCAACAGACCACAAAGGATGCACTCCTTTAACTTGAAACCAGTGTGTTTCTTCACTCACTCATTCTAGTGATTCATTTTGATAGTTTTTTCAATGAACAGTTGAGTCAATTAATCATGAGTTCATAAATCATAAATTTATCGATTATATTTGTTCTTTAATTAGGATAACATCTTTGTTTGCAATTCATTTGCGTTGCAGAGAAATTCATTTCAATCATGAATATACATTTTTAATTATGCCCAATGCATTTCGGGTTTTGGAAAACCCTTCATCAGGGGCCTGTCGAGAAAAATAAAAGAAAACATTCAGGACCTTAACATTCAGCAGCTATCTAAAGCATACATATCAACTCATAGTATTTTAAAAACAGTGCAATATCAGAATTACTACATGATGGAATAACCATATAAAAAATGAAAATAGAAATGAAGAACACCTAAAACATGACAAACATTTAATGTGAGTGAGGGTACACTCCGTGAATGAACAGAGTACGAAAAAAGGGGTACCGGTGAAACTATCTCGTGTGGAGATCTAAGGGATTGTTGAGGCGTTCGTAGTGTGATGGCATTCGCGAAACACATCGCAATTAAGAGAAAGAAAACATAGGAACATCGTTAAAGCTTGAAAAAGAGGAATATGCCTAACGGAGGACAAACTTACTGGAAACAACACGGTCTCCTGATTCTGTTCCGGGTTCCGGGTAGGAGGAGTGTAAGAGTAGGCAATCATGGGACTACTTGTACATTGAGTACAGTCACGTGGTAAACAACCAGTGCGGCTTATATTGAAAAAGCAGTGCGGCTAGTATTGAAAAAACAGTGCAGCTTGGAAAAAACTTCAATGGGAGTAATGAAAAATAATATGAATACGGGTGATGATGGTGAACGATGTCAACAAGGTTTTAAAGAAGGTTATTGCGAAGTACAACAGTAACTTTTGTCGAATGCTGGGCAGTAGCCATGGAAACTACTAAGAGACGATGTGATTGGTTGCGAGTTCCGATCACGTGTGTGTGAAGACTGGAATGACGCCTGATGTAGGAAGGATTACAAACTGTGATTTTATGCATAGTAAAGTGAATCGTAGGAACATAATATGAACTACGAGAAATGGAGAAGTGTATATGGCGTGGAACGCGACGATTAATGACAAATGGTGCGAATGTAGTGATACTACAGAAATAACGATGTACAGTGTAACAAAAAAACCGAAGTTCAGTGTAACAAAAATAACAGTGGTAACTCATAAACGATTGCACACCTAATGGAAAATTAGTTGTACAAATAAGAGTCTGCATAATGACATACTCAATCATTTGTGGTGAAACAAATTAATAGAATGTCAAAAGTTTCCAAATTGAATTGGATGTCAAACGTTCTGAGGTCAAGGATACTTTACAGGGAGGGAACTGCCACCGTCCCCTAGCTGTGTGACAATATAAATTCTTCATAGAAAGCATGCCAGTTCAATTCTATCATTCATCCCTATCGGCTGAAGAGATTGTAATTTTTTAATCCAATTTTTTTTTGCCTGTGAGCGTTGTTTTACTGGATCCATGTCGCAGCGTTGTGGGAGTATCTCAAGTATAGTAAATCTTAATTGGGAAATTTGGTGATTAGCTTCCTGCTAATGCATGGCTATGGTGGATTTATTGTTCATGGTGCGTATGTTGCTCTTATGTTCTGTTATTCTTACTTTAATTTTCCGTTCAGTTTGGCCGACGTATGTCTTGCCACAAGGAAATTTGATGGCGTAGATGACATTTTTAGAGTCGCATGTTCCTGTATAATGCAAGTCGATCTTGTGGCCTTTCGTAGGATGCATGAATGTTTTACCTAAAATAACATTATTGCAATGAATGCAATTGTGACATTTCGCCATCCCTTTATGTTCGATTTTGATTTCTTTTGGAGCAGAGAGAATCTCTTTCATATTTTTGGATCTTTTGAAGGCAAAGGTGACATGTTCACTGAATAGGTTCTGTAGATTCGGTTCTGTTTTGATTAAGGACCAGTGACGATTGATGGCTTTTTTGATCTTATGTGATTCGCTCAAAAATTTAAGTACACACACAGTTTTTGATGCTATGGCTTGTCTGGAAGTTGTCAACAAATTTTCTCTCGGTAGTTTGGCTACTCTTTTCAGAGATTCTTCTAGGATATCTTTGGGATATCATCTTGCTAAATATTGGTCTTGTTGCTCCATTAGTGAGTTTTTGAGAATGTTTTCCTCTGAAGTGATTCTTTTGACCCGAATGAATTGCGAAGTTGGTAAATGCTTTTTGAGAGAATCAGGATAAAAGCTCTGGAAAAGTAAACTTGAATTATTCATGGATATTGACAACTACCATGAGATGATGTCCATTATTGACGGGTCCAAAGAAGTCAACCACAATTTTCTTCCACGCTTGCTTACGAAGATCAGACATGCTCAGCGGGTGCTGGGTCATTTGGGAGACCATAACCCATTCTCCACTCTCAATGCATGCTCACTCGCCGTCCTTGTGAGTCCTGCAGCGAAGGGGATTTTATTAGTTACAAGAGAAGAAACACCACGGAGCCCCACCATGGTGTCCTAATTCCTGGTCTGGTGAGCAGCGGTGAAGAATCCTGCTCCACAGAGGAGACATCCCGGCAGAGAGAACACCATGCTGAGATCACGGTAAGGACTGTAGGGGTGCTTGGCGGGAGAAAACTCCCCAATGCAGTGGAATAATTTTTTTGCCAACTCCGCACTTCCACATAGCACTGAGTTGGCAACACTCTGTAAATTTTGATGAATGAGTGGAGTTTGCCACTCAACCCTAATAATCAGCAAGTTTTAAGGTGGTCCATAGGCTGCACTAATAGAGTGAAGGACGGCGTTTGAGTCTATTGGCTATAGCTTTTCTGCCCAAGTTTAATAGCATTGGTCAAGGGGGTGCATTGTGGAGTACATGTTACTGACCTCAGGAACTTGTTTTCTGCATTAGTGAGTCAACTAATTTCAGAAAATCCCTAAAGTTCAGCGCCATAAAGGACTGAACCGAAAACCTTTGCATCATAAATTTGGAGAACAGGGCTGATTGGTTTGGTATAAGAAATACTCAGTTCCTTTGTTAAAATTCCAGTGAGTTGGCGGTATTTGAGAGACATCATTTCTGTTTGTAGGCTCCAGGATTATTTTGAAGCCAAAGTCACGCCCAAATAACTAAAAACCTCAGTACACTCCAGAATGTTTGCCCCCCAATAAAACACGGCCTTTAAATGATTTATCTTGATTAAAAGACATATAAAGGTGAAGGACAGTGTCTGAGTCTATTGTCTATAGCTTTTCTGCCCAAGTTTAACAGCATGGGTCAAGGGGGTGCATTGTGGAATATATGTTACTGACTCAGGTACTTGTTTTCTGCATTAGTCAGTCAACTAATATCAGAAAATCCTTAAAGTTCAGCACCATAAAGGACTGAACCCAAAACCTTTGCATCATACATTTGGAGAACAGGGCTGATTGATTTGGTATAAGAAATACTCCATTCCTTTGCTAAAATTCCAGTGAGTTGATGGTATTTGAGAGACATGATTTCTGTTTGTAGGCTCCATGATTAATTTGAAGCCAAAGTCACACCCAAATAACTAAAAACCTCAGTACACTCCAGACTTTTGCCCCCCAATAAAACACTGCCTTTAAATGATTTATCTTGATTAAATGACATATACTTTGTTTTATAAGTATTAGTTACTAGACCCCTCAATTCACAGAATTCCGCAAAGCGAGACAAGGCATGCTGAAGTCCACTCAGGATTTTGGATAATAATAGTGTATCATCAGCAAACATTAAAATAAAAATATTTGTGCCTGCTAATGTTGGAGGGTCAGTAGAAAAAGAGGAAATACATTTATTAACACTATTTCAAAACAATAAAAACAAAGTCAGGGCCAAAACACACCCTTGGAACACCCCTTCCTTTATCAATAGAAAAGCTGTCAGTAAGCTCACCTTTTGATCCCAATGGACCCTAGCAGTGTTGTTTTTGTGAAGCTGAATCAGCAAAGTCACACAAGATCATACACAATTCGTGACTTGGGACCAGGTCGAAGGTAGATTTAAGATCGATAAAAGGCAGCACACAAGCTGCACTCACCGATAGTAACTGTACACCAATAAAGTGACTGGAGTTGAAAGACCTGGTCGATAGTGCTCACACAGTCATGAACACCCGGCAGGAAAGATGAGAGTATGTTGTTATTTGTTAGCCGCTCTTGGATCTTATCTACAATGAGGCGGGCAAATATTTTTATGTATTGAATCAATAGGGCTGATCAGCCTATAGTTGGCTGGTGAGAACGTATCTCCTTTTTTGTATACTGGAACCAGTTCATTTCCCTGCCGCAAGTCCAGGATCAAAGCACCATTAGCATTAGGATTTGCAAGGGTTAAAATATAACAGGAACAATATTCCTTATCCTGCAAATACAAATTGGCAACAGTACTGTAAGATCTAGGGCCTCTACCACTTGGGACTGCATCAAGTGCTACCAGCACATCATTTAACACAAATACAACATCTGTTGGAGCTAAAAGCTGTAGAAGTGTCTCAGTACTCAGTCAGTCAGTCAGTCAAAATACTTTATTCGGTTCATAACAAAAACCACAAAAGTATACATGGGTCCCAAAAAGATAGGGGGAAGAACATTCAAATGCAGTATGGCTAACTAACACGACAGCACAATGACTAAGGAAAAAGATATGACACAAACAAATCAATTTAAGCAACAATTTCATGAAAGAGTTTTAAAAAACCTACCCATTTAGTCTCAATTAAAAAATTACAAGGATATACACTATAAAACAAATATTATCTAAAACGAACTAATTTTTTCCTCAGTCTCATAGCTATATTTAAAAAAGTTGCAACATTAAAAATCTCCCACGTATTGGACAACAGTTGGAGATATAATAAAGCAGGTTTCACTTGTTTGAACCCTTTATCCTTCAAGATGGGTATAATGAATTTTTTCCGGATATTCTTAAAAAAGCCACAAAAGAACATGAAGTGGGCAGTATCCATTATAGAGATACCATCGCAAGTGCATAGTTTCAGATCTGAGGCCTTAGTCCAACAGGTGCGCCCTAGATTAGTAGATGAATTTTATTCAATCTAAACTTGGTTAATAAAAATCTGTGATTTGCATTATTGACAGTCTTTGGATATAATTCGAGGTCATTGTCTGATGTTACAATTAACTGATGGGCTCTCACAGTGGGCTTACTCAGTTCAAGGCCCTCTCGATCCATCTCTCTGAGCCGTTTAAAGGCTGACTTAACCCAGTTTATATCTCCTTTAACCAGTTTAGATGGTTCCCAAAAAAATTCTGGCCGCCCTAGTAAGACTGCAACCTTTCTAACATAGCTTAACCACGGTATAGACTGCCAATGTTCTAATTTAAGACAATCCACCAGGATCTCGTGATTCACATCCACTTCTGAATTCAGCCAGAACATAATCCACTTTAATAGGGGCGCTAAAGCAATCCGATCTTCTAAGTATCCCACCCCACATTCTTGGTGAACTATAAAACCTGGGGTCGATTGTGGTACGGATAAAATAGACTTTGAAAATTTGTCCTCTGCAACCTGCAACAACTTAGCGTTCTTAAAACCCCATAAATCTGCGCCATACATAGCTATGGACACACATTTTGCGTCATAGACTTTTAACACTGCTTGTAACGGCTTTACCCCCAGTTTGCGGGAAAAACCCAAAACAGCAGAGGTGGACCGTGCAAACGCATTTCTTTTCTCAGATAATTGAGGAAGCCAGGTGGAACTTTCGTCAAAAACAACGCCAAGGTATGGGAATCTAGCTACCCTAGTTAACTTATTCCCATTACAGTGGAGTGACATGAGCTTCCTATGCCCACCCTTTGTGCCCACAGACATGACATGGGATTTAGTGTAATTAACGCTAAGATCCAAAGAGGACATAAACTCATAAAAAGCATGTAGCAGATTTTGTAACCCTACTGGTGTACGCGCTATAAGTGCGGCGTCATCCGCGTATAATAACACGGGAAGACAAAACTTACCCGCCTTTGGAATATCCTTACAGGCTGTACCCAAAACACTAGCTAGCTCATTAATATATAGTGTAAATAATAAGGGAGCTAAAATGCAGCCTTGTCTGACCCCATTAGTTATACCTATTTTCCCTGTACAGTTCCCCTTACGGTCATATCTAACCGTGGCTGTGAGGTCCCTATGAAGATCGGCTAAAAAGTATACAATATTTTCGTCAAGGCCCATCTTTAAAAGCAGTACCCATAGCTTGGACCTGTTCACCCGGTCTAAGGCCGAGGCCGAGGACAGGTCCATGAACGCTATGTACAGGCTGCCTTGCTTCACTAGAGTATACTTCCCTATCAATAATTGTAGGTTGAGGCACTGATCAATAGTACTGCGCCCCTTTCGGAACCTGTACTGAAAAGGTGACAGAGAGTTCGTGTTCTCAAGTCAATCAGATAATTTACACAGAACCACTCTGCCCAGGACCTTCACCGTAGAATCTATAAGGGAAATTGGGCGGTAATTGCTGGGCTCACCCCTATTCCCTTTTTTGAAGATGGGTACAATTACCGACTGTGACCAAGTTGTTGGGATACCAGTTTTTGAAATTCTATTAAAAACATTAGAAAGCACTTTCGACCATATTGCAATATTAGACTTAAAAAGATCGGCTGGAACGCCATCGGGGCCAGGGGCCTTGTTGCTTGTCATTTTACAGATGGCTTCTGTAACCTCAGCCTCAGTTACTACTAAAGTATATTGATGAGTAACCCCTATGGTTAAATTGTTGACCCCTGCGGACACATGTTTATAGACTGACTTAAAATGTGAAAACCACTTATCCTCCTGTATCCCACAGTCTAAAACATTATTACTCGAGTCTGCAAAGTAGGGTTGATTTATCACTGTCCAAAATTTAGCACTATTTTTTATAACATCATGGGAGGTCAGTTCCGCCCAAGCGTCTTCCCTGATTTCCCGCCTCCTCTGTTCAACTGCTACTTTATAAGCTTTCCTTAAAAGCGCCACACATTTTCTGTCAACAGGCTTACATTTTAATGCATCCTTCAGTTTGCGGTTGGCTACTGAGCAATTATGATCGAACCAGCCAACTGGCCCTTCTTTGGCTTTTCCGGGGTGCGTTAAGTCAGACGATATCTGCTGGCAGTCCTTTTGGAATGCTTCTACTACCTCGCTGTCCCCTGCTTCCTTGTCCATACATGTATGCAAATCCACCCCCCTACTACTTAAGAGGTTGTCCAAAAAATCCTCAGGGATGATTTTGCACCATTTAATTCTCCTTGCCTGATCTGTTGCCCGAATTGCATGTTTATCAACCATGTTCATCTGCATCCCCGATCTAATGAAAATACCTCCAACACGCAAGAAAACGGGGTTGTGGTCACTAAAATGGGACCAGACAGGAAAATAATCTACCAGGTTGTTCCCTAAGGTTAAACTTGCATAAATAAAATCAATAGTTGACCCACCACCATTTCCCTTAAAAGTTGGTATATTCATCTCATCCCCCATAGGTAACATTAGGCCATTATCAGCTAAAATGTATTCCACATCTTCCCCGTCTGATTAAAAACCAAAATGTAGGTGGATCTTGTGCAAGGGAGGCACTTTTGAGATCCTGCCAACTCGCTACATCCCAATTCCATTCAGCTAGGGTCTTACAGGATTTATAAAAAGTCTTAGCTGCATGGATTCGTAATCAATCTTTTCATTTGATAGGTATGATCAATTATTAGTGGGCTAACTTGAACACTTTATTAAACCAGCTGTTCTTAGCTAGATAGGGGCTGCCTATTTTTGGTATAGTAGGGAACAGAAAAATTAGATTTGATTTTATTAAACAACTTGGTATGTAGGGCTGTAAATGATTCATCTATTCTCTTTCTTAAGGATATTTCATTAATTTGTTCTATAGTATCTAAGACATCTTCTTTAAAGGCGGTTAATGTATCCACATTCCCCACCATTCTAGTCAAATCAATTGACCTGTCACATGTCATAAGCTAGAACAAGATCCCTCATTATTTGCAAGGTAGTAGGGTTAGTAGCCACTCTTTTATTTGAAATCTTTAGAGTGGTGAATAAAGGATTGTAGTCACTCCCTAATCGTTCTTCATAAAGATATCTTGAAATTGGTGCCATAGCCTTAAATCCATCAACAAGTAATCAATACAACTGGCACAGTGAACATTATTAAAAGTGTTTGTTCCACCCCTATCTGTTCTTGATCTCACATTGACTGCCATAATGATGTTGTACTATGAAGTTGTAGCATCACTCATGAAAAGTAGTCTGCAGGGTTTTGATCCTTCACCGGTTTGTGCATGATAGTATATTCACAGTCCTGCAGACTTAGTCCCCACCTTTAGATGCAAGGGGGAAGCTTGCTTTTGGATTTCCGAAGAAGATGAGCAAAGCCTGATGATCTGTGTAAAGGGAGGCCACAATGTATCTCTGAGCATTGAGCTGTCCATTGTGTTGGACAATGATAGCACCCAACCCCAATGGGCTTGCATCAACCATAATCTCAGTATGCAATTGTGGGTTAAAGTAAGCCATTTCAATTGCATTTTCAATTGCATGGTGTATTTTCTTGAAACTTCGGTCACAATTGGATGACCATTCAAATAGAACGCCCAGCTTCTCATCTCTCTGTGACACACATAGTTTCTCTTTCACTTTGCAAACCATCGTAAAATGTTTTTCCTTCCCGCAGCCTTTGCATATTTGTCCAATGGCAGGACATTTACCTTCATGTGGAAAGGAGAATTCACAGCGGGACACTTTTTGCTTTTCTTCTGAGACATCACTCTGGGCCTCTGCCTTGTGTTTCTGCTTTCTTTTCATGCATAATGCTGATTCATTTTAGGTTGTTCAGGCTTCAATATCAACTTTTTTATCAGCATGTTCCTCTGCTCTTGCAGCCATGAGCACTTTCTCCAAACTGAGCGTTTCTCACAGCATGATTAGTTGGAATTAATCAAAGAGAGAAAACCATCGATAACCCAAAGATGCATGGCTCCTTCATCATTTAAAACATTGAACTTGCAGTGCTTCATAAGCGTTTCAAGTATCTCAACAAGCTCATCCATCATCTTAACAGGTTACTGTCTTGCTTGGTTGAAAGTGTACCTTTCATAATCAACATTCAGCATTGGATTGAACTTGGCCTCCAACATCTTAACTATTTGACGGTATGCTACTCTCTCAGCCAGCAAAGTTCATGAAGTGTTTGATGATCTTTTTGCCATCGGCTTGTTCCATAGCATCTATGAAGTTAATCAACATTTTGATCTAGGCAGTCCATCTGGCGCCAGTTACTGTTTTTTGGTGGTATTGAAAGAAGCAGGTGGTTTCAGGAGCACAATGCCATCGTATTTTATGCTGTTTCCTATTGGCGTCAAAAGTATATGTTGTTTAGGCAGCATTTGATTTTCAGCGTCTCTTGGCGGTGAAGCCCCTCTGCAAGCATCAGCCTGCTGACTGGTGCGCTGGTCATCGCACCCAAGCTGAAGCCATTGGGCACCATCTGCCTTCTTCATGGTTAGTGATGGATTCTCTTCTTGCATGTGCTCTTCACGGCTCTTGACTTTATGTATAATACCTGGATTTCATTGCCTTTAGTATCTGTATATTTATTGCTTTCTTGCACGTTGCTGTCTTTGGTGCGTCTTCCTACCTGGTTGTAACTGTCCCTAGCGTTTCTGCGTTGTAGTGGTGCTGACACTGTGTTATGCTGTGGTACAATATCTCTTCTTTCAGCCTTACCAGTAGATACTTGGCAAGCTGACTAATTGTGCTCCTCCGTAGGGCTCTCTTTGAAGCCCTATAAAACGCTGGAGTTGCACTTTGACTCCACATACACAAACTGTAGACAGTTTCTTGAGGCGCAAGTGGCATGCACAAGCAGTTTGCTGGACCATGGCAAACTCTCAGGGAGAGCAGTCTTGAATCCTTAGGGGAACATATGCCCTGTCACTTGCCAGTTGTAGCGTCCTCCTCAGCCTAGGAGCATTTACCAGAACATGCCACACATGAAGCTCTGGTTTGCATGTCTTTATTCTTCAGCCTGCAACCGTTAACTGAACCCACTGCATCACCAACTTTATTAATTACACACAGTCACACACAAAAGATTATACAATACTTATAAGGAGTCTGACAAGGACCACTAGAAGTCTCATACATACAAACACAGGATACAACACCTGTGATTGGTGAATTTTGGGTATCCATGTTCACACTTCTTTTCTCTACTCTACTTTGGTCTTTCGTCATGTGAAATAGCCCTTCTGTGAGAAAGGTGGAAAAAGCAAGTTAAAGCTGTAAAAATTACAATAATAGTAACCACAAAAGGTACCATTTGTGAGAAAAAATTTCCAACTCACACAATGAACTAATGTTGAGAAACATTAACATGTTTGGGCTGTTTCCTACGATGAAAGATCAAAGAGGAGGTAATCAACAAATGGCATGAAGGGAGAAGAACGCTTTCTTGATTGCTAAGCTAAAAACATTAAATCATGCACTTAATATTGATTGTGAATTACATTATTGGTTTTTTTTATAATAGCACATTCAAATGTATGAATCCGACCGATATCATTAAGTACCAAAGTTCACAATATATATTTGTAAAAGAGCAGGAAACACAACTTAAGTATAATATAGGACGATTCAACATATAGGTTAGGTAAAGTAAATATGAGCTAACATATTTCACAACTCAAGAGATATATACACCGCTTGATAGGTATGATCTATATATAAGGACACCATAAGTGAAATTAAATGGACGATTTCCATTGACCAACTCTGAATCTGCAGATATTTAAATCTGGAGAAGCTTCGGCCCCATTCTTGTTCACAAAATCCCCAGAAGACCAACTTCCTATCTGGAAATAGGTCCTTCCATCTCTGGGGACCCAACTCATTTAACCGTCGAGCCAGCGCGTCTTTTGACCAAAGGGTGGACCCTAGAGCATCCCAAATCAAAGCCATTTGGCTGTAGTATGGAATTTTTTGTGCCCTCCTGATTTTAAACCATGTCTCTGCTAAGTCTCTTAAAACCTTTAACCTAACCTTTTTAAAACATTTCTGATCAGCAAATGTATATAAGAAACCTTGCTTATTACAATTTTTCTTTCTGAGCATTGCACAAAACATTTTCCCAATCACGGAGTTTGTCGGGGTATCCAACAACATTCTACAGTTTTTCAACAAGAAGGCCCAGGAATAAAGTTGCAAGTCCGGGACCGCTAAGCATCCTTTAACAAGTCTTCTAAGCTTCTTCCAAGACAGACACAGACCTTTTTATGCCCATAAGAAGGAACTGATCTCAATCTGTAGACTTGCAAACCATTCTTTCTTAAATATAAAAGGAACTGTTTCAAACAAAAATGTTAACTTTGGCAAAAACATCATTTTCACCAAGTTCGTCCGGCCAAACAAAGTAAGTGGTAGATGTACCCAACCTCGCAAACTAGCACTTATTTCCTTTTTCAGCTTGACACAATTAACTTTGGTGAGTTCCGCAATGTCCTGAGTTATCCTAACCCCAAGATATCTCATCACACTCTTGCAAGCAATTCCCTCAGAATTTACGTTCCAGACCAGGACTTCTGTTTTCTCAATATTTATAGCATAGCCTGAAACGGCCCCAAACTCCTTGGTCAATTCTAGAAGACATTCCATTGACTGATGTAAATTAGAGGTGTAGATAAGTATATCATCAGCGTATAATCCAATCTTTTTGAACCAACCTTCAAATTCAAAAGGGACAATATTCTCTACAGATCTTATCTTACATGCTAGGGGTTCAATGTATAAATCCAATAAAAGTGGTGACAGGGGACACCCTTGTCTGGTCCCACGCATTATTGGCACTGGCTGAGTAAGTATCCCATTAACTAACACTCTAGACGTGGGGGAATGATATATAGCTGCAAGGGATTTACAAAAATTCTGACCTAAATTAAGATGTTTTACGAAGGCATGCAAGAAAGCCCAATTCACACGATCGAACGCCTTGGCAGCATCTAAATCGATAACCGTCATGGGAAGATCATGGGCCGAAGCCATATCTATGGTACCAATAAGTGAGAAAGTTAGCTCATTCAAATATCTGCTCTTTATAAAGCCTTTTTGATCTTCGTGGACTAACTGTGAGATGACAGTACACAATCTATCAGCCATAATTTTAGCAAAAAATGTGTAGTCACAGATAAGTAACGATATAGGCCTATATGAATCCATATACTTTGGTGACTTCCCTGGCTTCGTTATTAGTATGATCTTTGCCTCATTCCAAGAAGGGGGCAGAGACGCCTTACCCATAAAAATCTGATTAAACAACTGACAAATAAATGGTGTTAATATGCCTACCATATATTTATAAACTTCGGCAGGAAGACCATCTGGCCCAGGTGCTTTACCTCTTTTTCCCCCTTTGATAACCCCTTCAACCACTGATTGAGATATATCCTGATTTAAAACAGCTTTAAACTCATCCGATAAGGGCTCCAAAAGTTCCACCCAACCCTGCACCGCCTGTTCTTCAACCCTCAAATCCTCGTGACAAAACTTCACAAAATATTCATAAAAAGCAGCCGCTATCCCTTTGTTATCTGTAATCATCAGCCCCGGCTCCACACCCTTCACTTCTTTAATCAAATTCCGAACTTGGTCCTTCTTCGTCTTCCTCGCTAACAGTTTACTACAGCCCTCTCCATATTCGAAAAGCGCGAGTTGACTGGAGTCCCATTTTTCCTTAACCCTCTCTCCCAGGATTCCCACCAGATCTAATTTTAGCTCTAATAGCTCTTAAAGGACCCTTTCATCTGGAGCAGTTCTATCAGGGTTTACCATGTCTGCCTCCCCCTGACGAATCTTCTTCTCCAAATCTGTAACCTTTCCATAATATAGTCTCCTAATTTTTCGCTCCCAAAGCTCCCAATCTTCCTCGCAAGAGTGCCTTATAAGTATCCCAGACCATCTCAATCCTAGCTGAACCCAGATTCTTCTCAGAAAAGAATTTTGTCTCCTCATTCAGAAGCTCTAATGCTTCCTGATCAGAGAGGACCGTACGATCTAACCTCCATATTGAACCCGATATACCGTCCCCTATTTCCAACCAAAGTGTAGTAGCAGAATGATCCGAGAGATGTACTCCAAAATGACCCACATGGGTAACTGAATCGACCAGCCTAGAATCTACCCAAAAAAAATCAATTTGAGATTAATGATTATGTTTTTTATTATAAAATGTAAACCCTAATTGCTGTCTAAACCTGGATCTCCAAATATCACACATCCTAACTGTGACATCATCCTCTTAACTCTATTTGACATTTTGGGATTCACAACAGCTCTACTCTTTTCAGAGAGCTCTAGCTTATGGTCCAGCACAGTATTGAAATCACCAGCCATAATGATCTTACCTGAAAAATTCAATAGCTCCCTGGCCAAATCATCTAAAGGACCTATGTCTTTCTGATTCAGACCTTAATAGCCGACCATAATAAACATTTGCCCACAAATCTTTAACTTCACAATCAGCCATCTCCCTCGTACATCAGCTGCTTTGTCCTCGACTGAAATATTTACACCCTGCCTGATTAGAACTGCAACCCTTTTGGTAACAGCTGTTTGAGGAGTGTAAACTGCATGAGCCACCCACCGCTGTGATAAAAAAGTTCCTTGCTTTCATCCCCTGATAAATGGGTCTCCTGTAATATTATAATTTGGGCCAAATAATCCCTCAGGTATTTCAAAATCAACTCCCTTCTTCTTTTTACACGCAACCCGTTTATATTCCAAGATAGGATTCTCAGCTCCTTTAAATTACCCCCATTCATCCCAGCCTAAGCCAACAATCTCGTACATCCTGACTTCTTTCAACAGCAAAAAAGCTTCTGAGGAATTTTTTCTCCATTTCTCCCCTTACCCTTACACACTGCCCCTCTCCCCAACCCCAAAACACCCAGGAACCCCCCCTTACCCCGGAATACCCATCCTGAATACCCATGGCCAAAAGCCCTATGGGTGCCCAACAGCGGACGGTGCGAATAAACAACATTCCAACTAAACAAAATGAATGATATACCTGCCAGGCGTCTGATTTTTTGAAACAACATAAACAACATAAACAGGCCCCTAAAAACAGTATGTAGCCATAGCACTGCCTACCTTACAAACCCCCAGTTTGGCACTGTTCCAAAAAGCTATCGACCTCGTCAACAGATCAAAAAGAATGCATTTTATTATTCCACATGACCTTTAAAAAAGCTGGAAACTTCAGCTGCACCGAAGCTCCCAGATTTCTCAATGGCTCGATCCTCTTACCGAGCTCCCATTGTCTGTTGGCAGTTACTGATGACAGGTCTGATCTTACCTTCACCCTAGCACCATCTACTTCAATTGTTTTCTTCTTAAGAGCAGTAGCCAAAATCTTTTCTTTCAAGCCATATGTCAGAAAGTTAATCAAAATTCTCCTGGGCTTAGCACGGTTCGGGTTCAACCTGAAGGGATCACGGTGCACTCTCTGAATGTCCCTAGAGATCTCCTCCTCTGCCTCCTCCATCTGCAAACTCACCTACTGCCGCCACCGCCAAGAGTCACGAAGGCTCCATCTACCGCGCCGCCGCTCCGGGGACTACTAATCCCGGCAGGCCACGCGGCGGTGCACAGGAACTGACGCCAAAGGCGGGGAGAACGCGCCAGGAGGCGCAGATAAAGCCCAGAGACCCCGGCAAGAGCGGGGGGATCAAACTCACCTACTGCCGCCACCGCCGAGAGTCTTGCAAAGCGGAACCAGGGTCTTGCTGCCACCGCCAAGAGTCACGAAGGCTCCATCTACCGCGCCGCCGCTCCGGGGACTACTAATCCCGGCAGGCCACGCGGCGGCGCACAGGAACTGACGCCAAAGGCGGGGAGAACGCGCCAGGAGGCGCAGATAAAGCCCAGAGACCCCGGCAAGAGCGGGGGGATCAAACTCACCTACTGCCGCCACCGCCGAGAGTCTTGCAAAGCGGAACCAGGGTCTTGCCGCAACCGCCAAGAGTCACGAAGGCTCCATCTACCGCGCCGCCGCTCCGGGGACTACTAATCCCGGCAGGCCACGCGGCGGCGCACAGGAACTGACGCCAAAGGCGGGGAGAACGCGTCAGGAGGCGCAGATAAAGCCCAGAGACCCCCGCGTCGGGGGACGCGAGCGGGACGCCCGGGGCTAAGCCCAAGCAAAGGGCGGGCCCTCTACGGCCCTCATCGGCAGGGAGAGGCAGGGGCAGGGCCAGAAACGCTGTCAAACTGTATCCAAGTAAGTGAAAGATTCCCCCCAAACCCTGCAAAAGCCTGGGATACTACATTGACTATAACCCCTTGATTTTGCCTTGTTGCCACCTCGTAAAATGTCTAAAGCTAAAGCATCTTCAGCTCCACTTAATACAATTGACAATTATATGGTACAGAAGGTTGCTAAAATTAACCAGCATAGAAGATCATCTTTGGGTCTTAGCTACTCGCCAGACATGCTTATTGATAACACGCCACTATCTACTTCAGCTCTTGATATTAGTAATGAGGTCTTCCAGGCTCCAGAAACGAACCCATTAACGCAACTATTAGTTGCTATCAATGAACCCGTATCAGAATGTACAAGTGATACTGACATTATTACGGTAGAAGAAGAAACCCCTGCACCAGTCCCAGCTCCTAGAGTAACAAAGGGAGGGGGAAAGAATGTACCAAGAAGGGGGGGGCTTCGATCAGGCAAGAAGTACACTGACCCTTCACCCCAGAGGAACATTGAAGATAAAACTGGGAATAAGGGGGAAGTAAAGGCATATCTGGACGAAGACCAATTCAAGAAGCTACTGAATGCTATAGATAACAAAATCAGATCTATCACGAAACCACTAATAAGTAAAATTGATCAGCTCACAGAGGAGGTCACTAGATTGGGGGTACTTTTGCAAGAAATAACAGAGGAAAGCCCAAACACCGCTTTATTGAATCCAGTTATAGCTGACCCACAAATTACCAACATCGTATCTGGGTCAGATTTTCAACCAAGTACTTCCCAGAATACTATGAGGAGGCCAGCCCAAGGAGGAGTAGGGCTAGGAGCAACAAACCAAGATATTATTATTAAGGACCTTGCAGGGCCTACTTCTAGAAGCATAAAAGATCTAGACAACGTAGAGAAAGGCCCTGTTGAACTAGTAGTGGAAGCTTCCCCACTAATTTTGGTTCTAGCAAATGTTCCCCAACTTGAATCAGGGCACACAGAGAACACTTCGTCTTTGATAAATAAATCACTCCACTGGTTATCAAAGAATATGGCATTTAAACCAGGAGGCAGGGATCAGCTGGCACAGGAAGTAGTAAAAGCTAGAAGGGTTGCATGGATCGGGGGTGGCATAAAAAAGTTTAAGGGGGACTGCGTGGTGCTGCACTTCTCAGATCCTGAGGTTCTACCAAACATTCTAGCTAATATATATCCCCCTCAGCGTAGATCTACTGAAATAGTGCCACTAACGTTGGATTTCTTTTATATAAAAAAGGGAACTATTCTAAATCCAACATTATTAAAAACAAAATGGAACCCTGTAATAAGAAAAGCCAAAATCCCTGAAAACGCCAATAATTGGGGAATTGCAACAGAAAATAGGTTCTTGGCCCTTTCAGGTCTAAGTCAATGTGATTGACTGGAAAAAACAATGACCATAGGGAAATCAAAGAAGATCATAAAGGCTAAACACAGAAACATTAGCATCCCAACAACATTAGGATTGGACTGTTGCGAGGGACAGACTTCTGACCCTAGGGATCATGCCTCTAATGTAGCAAATAATAAATCTTTAGCTGATTATAGTAGTACTAATGTTGTGGTACCTAGTTCTCTACCCCGTCCGTTTTCCCATAATCTGACTATTCCCCTAAAAAAGAGGAGTGTGGAAAGTGGAGGTAGCATTAAGTTTCTATCATGGAATATTGCGGGTATCCTACATAAAATAGAGACCCCAGACTGGTGTGAGTTCATTGACAGTTACGATATTGTGTTGCTACAGGAAACATGGTCAGTGTCACCAGTCTTTCGACAGGGCTTTTTGAACTTTTATGTGCCCGCGAAAAAGAATACTAAGGGACGCCCTTCAGGGGGTCTACTTATATGGATACGCCAATCCCTGCAATGTACAATCAAGCACACCCATATTATCAATAGTGATCTATTCTCTATTGTGCTCAATTGGGGCGATGGCCACAAGATGGCAATATATAATATTTATGCAAGGGGAACCCAAGGGGGCACATCTTCTGATATAATAGGTACCTTAGATAATGATTTAGAGATGTTAGCTACCCAGTATATCATCTTGGTGGGAGGAGACCTAAATACAACATTTGAACCTCTAGGCTGTGAGGATAGTGATCTGACTCAAGAGGAAGATACTAAGTGGGGAATTCCCCAGTTAGATCTTCCGATGGTAATAAAGTGGACGGAAGTAGCTGTCCAGACTAAAAGTTTATGCCTATCCAGAGGACTGAGGGCTGCCAACGGCCGCACCCTTTCTGACCTACAGGGTAGGCATACCTTTGATAACCTAAGATCGAGTAGTAGAATAGACTATATCTTGGTAGATGTTAGAGGTTGGAATAAAGTTGTCGATATGCAGGTTATCCCCAGGTTGGAGAGCGATCACAACCCCTTGTCATTGCTATTCAACATAGAACAAAAAGCAACCTGTGAAAATCTAGCTAGGAACCTGACGACCCTAGATGTTGTTCCAACCAACAATCTCCGCCATATTAGATGGATAACTTTAGTAGATAATTTAGAGGCTAGGCAGGCGCTCGAGGGGCTAGTCATTGATGAAGTAACCAGACTACAGGTTTTAACGAATGATATAAATTTTAAATCATGGATTGAAGAGTCTCAGCCAAAGTTTTTTGCTAATATACAGAAGCTATTCTTCAAAACAACCAAGAAGAGTAAGGGTATTGGACCACCCATAAAAAGGGGTTGGTACGATCAATCTTGCAGAATTGCAAGACAAAATCTTAGTATAGCATTAAGATCTAAAGTAGGAGTTTTAAATGCTAGGGACAAATATAGGAAAATTCAGATCCAGGCAAAAAAGCGGTGGGATGAGAATCTTTGGCTGGACCTGAAGAAAGCATGTGCTGAGAAACACCAGAAAGAGTTTTGGGCCATATTAAAGTGGGGATCAGGGGGCATAGCAGACTGTCCAAAAAATCATGTAGCAAAGGAGTCCTGGGTGGACTTTTTCAAACCCCAATATGCAGACAACTCAGGGTCGCATACTGATTTCCCCATAGAAAGGGTATTTTTTACTAATGAATTATTCTCAATGAAAGATGTACAGGAGGCAATGGATGGAGTGACCAGAGGTAGGGCGCAAGGTATTGATGGAATACCGGCGGATGTTTTCTTAGCGGACAGAGAAAGCTGGTGTAAATACTTTCTGTGGCTTGGAAATGCCATTGCACAGGGGGCAAAGATACCAGCAACATGGAAAGGTGCGGAAATAATACCAGTCTACAAAAAGGGGGATAAGGCTTTACCAAGTAACTATAGGCCCATCAGTCTTATTGATTGCGCCCAAAAACTGATGGGCAGGATGGTACAAAACAAGATACAAGCCTGGATAGTCGATAAGGACATCCTTTCCCCATATCAAGCTGGTTTTCGCCCCTTAACTTCCTCTGTCGATCAGGTATTCCACTTTTTAACCATATACTGGAAAAATGTAACCCTGCTAAAAGGTCCCCTTTTTGCTGTTTTTGTTGACCTAAAGTCAGCTTTTGACCTGGTCCCTCGACAAAAACTTTGGACTGTCTTAAGGGAACTAGGAATAAGCCCCGAACTATTGACTTTGCTTGTAAGGTTGCATGAGAACAACTATGCCCGGATTAGGTGGGGTGCCCAGGGCGATGTCACGGAATCCTTCCCTGTGGAGAGAGGCGTGAGACAGGGTTGCGTCCTGGCCCCCACCTTATTCTCTCTCTACATCAATGGCATAGTTGACTTCCTGAAGCAATCTCCGACGGATGCTCCACTATTAGACGGGAAACGAGTCCCAGTACTAATGTTTGCAGACGACACCTTGCTGGTCTCGCGGACCCCTAGCGGCCTACAAAAGACATTAAACGCCTTTGGTGAGTTCTGTCGGATTCGGGGCTTGGAAATAAATACATCTAAGACTAAATTTATGAATTTGAATCCCTCCATGAAATTCAAGGGGAAAATGGTCTACAACGGGGCTTATTTGGAAGAAGTGGATGCTTTTATCTACCTAGGCATCTCTTTAAATGCTAATATGAACTGGAGATTACATATGGACTCTGTAGTGCTAAAATTCAATCAGCTGGCAGGGGCAATAGCCCAAAAACATAAATCTTCATTCACCAAACCAATTCAGCCCATATTGGAGATTTATGGCATGAAAGTTCTGGGTGCATGCCTCTACGGTTCAGAATTATGGGGTTTTTCCAACTTGAACACCTTAGCAGTTGCAGAGAACAAATTCTTACGGCGCATAATTGGTGCTCCTCAGAGTACTCCCTCGACCCCACTCCATTACGATCTTGGGAGGAAAAGGATCGAGGATATGGCCAGACTGCGTCCCCTTTTGTATTGGAGGCGCATAAAAACTACTCCTGAGTTGAGCCATTACGCAGCTGCCCTCTTGGATGTTGATAACTCTGATACCTTTCACAAAGTACTTTGGCTTAAAGAAGTGAGGACATTACTTCAAAAGTTGCACCTTGAACACTTATGGTCTGCAGTAGACCCAGACGATTTTCCGTCTAAGATTATATTGAAAAAATTGTACTGGGACATGATAAACAATGCTGCATTGACTTCTGATCAATCATCTGCCTTGACATCCCAGTTTTTGGAAGTTAAAACAATCCCGAAATTTGAACAGTTTTGGGATTTGATCTCCAAGCCCCTAGATAGGAAACTGTATTTTCAGTTTAGAATTGGCTCTTTACCCTTAAATGCTTTCACAGCCAATTGGTGTCCGGATAATGTAAATACTTGTTTTTATTGTAAAATTCATGTAGAAGATATCCCACATTTTCTATTTGTATGCCCCTTATATGCTGCCCCAAGGAATAGATGGTTGAAGCCTGCTTGCAGAAATTTGGGCACTAGGAAATGTTTGGATGCCTTAAGGATTTTAAGATCAAACTGTGCCCCTAATCTTGCAATTGCAGTGGCTAAATACATGGGGTGGGCATGGATAATACGCACGCGCACTTTAAAACTCCTATGAACTAATGAACTACTAGACCCTGTGATTTAAACTTTGTGCTGTGTCTCTATTTTAAAAATGATTATTTTTTGTCTTATTCGCCAACAAAGTATAAACTGCTTAGAATTTAATACTTTTTTATTTCTAGACTAGTATTTATATTTGTATAGCTTAGGGATATGCTTTTATGACAATGTTGTCGAATAAAGTATTTAAACTTGAAACTTGCAATTCACTCTTTAATAGCTGCACTACGTATTTCCTAATATCCGTGCCTTCTTTCACTTCCAGAAGTTTTAAAATCTTCAAGTTGTTTCTCCTTTGCATATTTTTCAATCTTTCTACCCTCTCCTCATGTTCCCTATCCTTAATCTTAATTACCTCTAGCTCCTTGCTGTTCACCATAACTTCCTCTCTAAGATCCTTAACTTCCGCCTCCAAAACAATTGTACGGCAGGTCAGATCATCCATTTTTTTCTCTAACAGACTACATGCAGCTCTAATACTTTCCTGATTCAGCTTGGAGACCTCAGACCCCTTATGCATATTGATGTTTAACTTTTTAAGTAGAGCAATAACTGGGAGATCACCATTTTCTGATTCCAGATCTGTCTCCAACACTTCCTCCCTTTGTTGAACCGACTGATTAGACTTCTCCGCCTCAGCATCTAATATACTGGGAGTGCTCGGATTACCGGGTAGCCCTATAGTTGCTAAACCACAAAAGAGCTGCTCCCAGTGGTAAAAAGCAAGAGTGAGCTAAGTGTAAATGTTTCTTAGTTTTAAAATATTGGCATCTTACAAAAAGTGTAAGACTGGTCTCACACACCACCTGGTGTCATGCTTCATCATTGACCAGTCCTCGCCCTCCAAAAACTCGGTTTGATGGAGGGCGGGCATACACCTGACGACAGGGATGCACTTCTAAACTAAGTGGGGGACCAAAGAAAAAGTGAGTTAAAAATCCATTATAGGCGTCATATTATTTTTAATGTTACTGGTGCCTATATGGTATGCTAAAAACGGGGTCGGTGTGTTGGGGTATTAATTGTCCCCACACCAATATTAAGGGTGGGCGTAGTTCGCAAAGTAGTGCTACGCGAAGCTACGCGAAGAGCACTTCGCACTACGCAAACTTCACGTAGCACTACGCGAGCTGCGTAGTAGCATGTTCGCACTGTGCAAGATGCATTTTCAATGATTGCACAGTGCGAACAAGCATCCGGCACTGTGCAATCATCGAAACCGGCATCTTGCACAGTGCGAGCTGTAGTTTTCTGCCGCTCGAGTAGAATTTTACTCGGGCGGCAGCTTTCTCAAAGCGAACTGGTAGTTTCTCATCGCGAGCGGTCTCTAGTATGCACGACCACTCGCAATGAGAAACCTGACCTCCCCGCGTTGAGAGTCTCGCCGGGATGTCATTTTGCTTGCTCGCGGTCGCGAACATGATGTTGAGGACCGCGAACAAGCAAAAAATGATCGCTGCACTACGCTACGCTGCGCTACGCGTGTTCGCACTGTGCTACGTGCAGCTCGCGTAGTGCGAAGTAGCGGAAACTTCGCAAACTACGGGAGCGTAGCGTAGTGCTTCGCCCAGGGTTAACCGATATTAAGAGGTCGACATGTTTCTGCCAAGTGGCCCGTGTGGGTCCGCGGCATTCATCAGGACCTATGTGTGACTAAGAGGCGGGCTCCACCCAATCCAAACTGTAGTTGGAGGGTGTCTACTATGTGGGCAGGTGGTGAATGTGCTCCACTGCAAGGTGGCCTTGGTAGTAGCAGCCTGAAATGAGATAATAATATACAAAAGAAACAATTACACAAAGCTACATAAGGATAGTGATAATGCACGATGTGCAGCAAGGGATGTGTCTGCACACTCTCATTATTTCATGGTAATAATGCTTACCCTAAATATTGGAACTCATTGCTCCATAGGAGGGTGGAAGATCAGGGACCCTTTTGATCCGAGGCTTTGTTTAAAATGAGGAGAAAGATGAGACATGAGTGCCCAGAATTAATCCTTTTGTAAAAAAGTCGAGGAGAAGTCCCAAGTATTATCAAAGTAGGAGTCCCAATCCCTAGACTCACTCTCATGATCTCACACAAGCATACTCTTACTGTATAATGGGGTATTCTCCGCTGCTCCACCTATACGTCCTCCTCCTCTCCTCGATGGTTGTGGAATAATGTGTGAGGGGAGGGGAGTATATATAGTGCGTGCCCGACCGAATCAGTAACGGCTGTCGTGAATTGTCGTAAGATGTCCCAATACGAGTAATGAAACCCGATGCCTGACCAACCTTATGCATGCGAAGGAGAATCACAGCAATTGCCTTACTCGCCATAAATTGCCCTTCCGGAGTTTGGTTTCCGATTGAAAACACTTGTGGTACTCCTGGACGTGAGTCGCGAGTGTGGCGGGTTCTGGCATGCGCAAAGGAGCAATGTCTAAGAGCCGGGGTATGCGCTACTGATTTAAGAAGATGCTCATGTAGTGCGCATGCGCGCAAGGATGTTAAACGGAGTTCGCTTCTAGGGAAATAAAACCTGGTCGTACACCAGGACCATGGCCTCAATTGCGCATGCGTGTAAGAGGCAATGAGGATGAGCTTCGTGAGGACACTCTATAGTACCTAAGGTGCATGTATAAAGAGTGGTCCTTTAAAAAGGAAAAAATAGACCAGTTAGGTACTGTTTTAGTATATAGAACAAAAGAAGCAGATCTACATGTAGTGCGCATGCGCCCATGTAGACATGAAACAAAACTGTAGAGTCTACTTAAGTTGGATATGACAGGCACATGTATTAAGGCAGTACTGAGGTATCAGGTCTGCTTATAACATTATAGAAATGTGGAAGTGTATCGCCATTTCTAGTGTTCTTGATAAAATCAGTTATATGTGGATAGTGATGCAACCCAAAGACAGTCAGTTCATGTGGCCAGTTGTAGCCACGGTATATCATCATTAAGACCATTGATCCATGTTCGCAGGCGGTACACCCATCGCTGTTCTCTGATATGTAGTGGTTTGGTGAGATCGCTCTTCTGTTTCCTCATTACTTCTAGCACTACCCATTTGAGATCATTGTCTGTGTGATTCTGGTCAACAAAATGCTTTGTGAGTTTGGTGTTTGTTTTTCTACACCTTATGGTGCTCCGATGTTCATTGATCCTGGTTTTTACTTTGCGTGTAGTCATGCCCACGTATTGTAAGTTGCATGGGTATGTCAGGAGGTACACCACATTCTCTGTGTTACAATTGGAAAAGGTATTCAATTTCCATGGACGTGTGTTGCCAATGTTCACCTCCTTCGTGGTTATGGTAAAAGGGCATGCGACACAGTTGCCACAGGCATAGTGTCCAGTTGGTCTTGGTGTATTCCATAGGGTGATTTGGTCACCCGATCTTGTTATTGGGTCTTTTGCGTGTACCAGTTCATCTCGTAGATTTCTGCTGCGTTTGAATGCAAACAGAGGCCGGTCCCAACGTTTTCCAGCGCTTTGTAGAATATGCCAATTCTTTTTCACAATCTTTTGAATAGTGTTGGATGCCGGGGTGTATGTGGTGACACAAACAAGTCTATTGTTTTTTTCTTTTTCAGTAGTTTCCAGTAAGGCATCTCGATTGATATTCTTGGCTCTTTTCTTCGCTTGTTTGATCATTTTTCTTGGGTAATGACATTCTAGAAGTTTGGTTTCCAACGCATCTGCTTGTTCCAGGAAAGTTTCTTTTTCGGTACAGTTTCTACGGACCCGTAGAAATTGTCCCACCGGGAGGTTGTTCCGTAGGACTTTAGGATGGAAGCTTTCGTAAAGCAATAAGCTGTTCCTGTCTGTTGGTTTGTTATGTACTTGTGTACTAATTCCCCCTGTGTTCATGTAAATGTCCAAATCCAAAAAGACAGCATTCTCCTTCTCAATAAAATGAGTGAATCTAAGATGTTGATCCTTTAAGTTGACCCGAATGCTTTAGCTGTATCCTCAGTTCCATGCCATACGATGAAGACATCATCTAGAAACCTTTTCCAGGTTTTCAATTGTGATGTGAACGGGTTACTGTCATTGAAGATATGGTCTTCCTCAAATTGGTGCACATATAGGCATGCAAGGCTTGGGGCAAATGTACTGCCCATTGAGGTACCAGTAATCTGATGGTATAGGGTTTCTTCAAATTCAAAGAAGTTTTCTGTTAAAGCTACCTCTGCGCATTCCATAACAAAATGTTGGGGAGTCAGGTAATTCCATTCGGTGTTAAGGAGGATATTTTCCACTACCTCCAGGATGTGTCTTTGCGGAATGCTGGTATAAAGTGCCTCTATGTCCATAGTGATAAAAAAATTATCATCTGAGGCATCAATCTCTAGGTCTCTTAGTAGGCACTAGACGTCCTTGGTGTCACGGAGATATGATCGTGTCTTTTGCACGATCGGTTTAAGAAACCAGTCACAGAATTGCGACAATGGTTCCAGAATAGATCCAATTCCAGAAACTATTGGTCGTCCAGGTTGGGCAATTTTCCCTTTGTGAATTTTTGGTAGAGTATAGAATCTGGGAATCCTGGGTGATTCATTAGCCAAAAACTCAGCTTCATGTTTTGTAATCCAATCA
Source organism: Lissotriton helveticus (assembly GCF_964261635.1). Classification (NCBI taxonomy): domain Eukaryota; kingdom Metazoa; phylum Chordata; class Amphibia; order Caudata; family Salamandridae; genus Lissotriton; species Lissotriton helveticus. Next base: position 295,354,885 of record NC_136073.1, on the reverse strand, counting down.
TTATTCAGAGCTTCGTTGACCATGCTCTGTATTTTATTAGTTAGACGTGTTGTTGGATCATTTTGGCATCTCTCATAGCTGATGGCATCCGAAAGTAGACGGTTACATTCCTCCCGATACATGGTTTTGTTCATTAGAACTGTTGCACCGCCCTTGTCTGCAGGCTTTATTGTGAGTTCAGAGTTGTTTTTCAATTTTTCAAGTGCTTTTCGTTTAGGGTTTGTCAAATTTTGGAATCCCTTTTCTCCCTTGAAGTTGACCCCTTCAATCTCTGTAAGCACTGCTTGTTCAAATGCTTGTATATGGCACAGGATTGTCTGGGTGGGTGGTGTAAACGTAGATTTCTTCCTGAGTCCTGTGTTGATATGTTCTCTCAGAGTATCATTGTCGTCACCGAAATGGTTCCGAAGTTTTATCTTCCTGAAAAGTTTTATCTTCCTGAAAAATTGTGCCAGTTCAGTGTGTAATAGGAATGGGTCGTTGGCAGGTGTTGGAACTATCAATATATAGTTTCTGTGTGACGTGGTGGCTAGCTGGTACGAGGGGCCTTGGCTGCCACCGGGTAAATATGTAATTTGGATTTTCAAAATATAGAATCTTTGAATCAAGAGGAATGTCTGACTGGATGGACATGTTTTTTATTGAACCTTCTTTTTGTTTAAACCATCACCGTTTGTTCGTAATAAGGCTCCAGAAAAGGTGGACTTTGTCCTCGTGCCCTGAAGAAATTGTCACTACAATATACAGGCAATGAAACATGTCAGGAACAACAAGAAAACCTAGGGGTCTCTGTAGGAAAGTATCATGGAAATTCCTATTTCCTTAACCCGACGTCTAACATAGTACATCTAGTTGGAGTTAAGACTAAATAGTTCTCATAGGATCGGAGAAATCAAAAACGGGGGGCCACCAGTGATTGTAGATCAAAAAACCTTTTGTAGGATTCCCATCAAAGACTTGTGATGATCAATGTTATAATTTGGTCATCCTTAGGCTCGTGTATCTCTGGATCATTGAGACAAAGATCGTACCCTGTGGTGGATAAGGGTTCCGACCCGCAATCACTGTTAGACCATATGATATTGATCTGATGGGATCTAGTGCAGTGCAAAAAATTATAAAGAGTGGTGAATTAAAATAGGATAGAGAACCTAGAGACAAAATTTGTAATAGGAAACGTCTCTTCCTGTTAAAAACAAGAACAGCGCAGCTTAGTTTATACTCCTTGGATTAGGTGTCACGTTTGTAATTTCCACAATGAGGCATTAGGGCGGTGGTGAATAACTCAACTTCCCATTTAAGGGACACCTTGTGGATAAGGGCAGAACTTCCCCACCAACCTTTTATGGTGTGACAAGATGACGGTTGTTCTATCATAGTGGTATGATAATAGTATGTAGAATGCAGTACCAAGTTTCTATAAGTGCAACAGCTTCATCATTTTTATTGTGGAAGACAGAGGTTCAACAAGTAGCTTTGATTCGATGTGTGGGCAGTTGGTCACTTGGCTAGGAGGAGTGAATATTCTGTGGTAGATTGTGCAGTTTGAACTTTTCATTTATGGTGTATAGCTCTGTATATTTCAGTAACAGGATGAGTTGTGAGATCTAGGATCACAGAGTATTTGGGTGGATGAGTGAATTAGTGGTAATATATTAGGAGGAAGCCCCTTAAGCACTGGGTTTGGCTTGCCTAGTGTTTTTTGTGTTTAATCAGCTTTATTAATTAAACTAGCAGCCCGTCCCGATGTTGTCCGGGAGCAACAGGCTTCCCGACGCCCGCCCCGACATTGTCCAGCAGCCCGGCCCCCGCCTGGCCCGTCCCCCGCCTGCCCCGACCCCCGCCTGCCCCGACCCCCGCCTGCCCCAACATGGGTCCCCTCTGCCCCGACATGGGTCCCCTTATCTCAGCCGCCACTCCTCCCGCCTATCTGCTGCTCGCACCGCCACTGGCCTGTCCGCTGCTCCTCACGTCAGCGCTCCTCCCCCGCGCCATGTCCGCTGCTCCCTTAACTCAGGCGCCGCTCCTCCAGCCTGTCCGCTACTCGCACCGCCGCTGGCCTGTCCGCTGCTCCTCACATCACCGCTCCTCCCCCGCGCCATGTCCACCGCTCCTCGTCACGCTCCTGGATGCCGCTCCTCCCCGCGCTCCTGACGTGAGCACGCACGTTGTGGCCGGCGCTACTTCGGAGGGACTACTTTTTTTTTACTGTAAATTTTTTAAATAACTTTTTTATTTTATTTATATAGCCTATAACCATCTACACACCCTGACAATTCCAACGGTGTATCGGGTGTGTGGATTGGCGCTGTGGTTCCTGAGTTTACCCGCCTCAAAGGCTGAAAGTTCTTCCTGTATTATTGTAGTATAGATAACTACTACATAAAAATAGACCATGAAAAATAACATATCTGCGATGTAATACAAATGGAAAAACAGCCAATAAAGCAGAGTAGAAAGCTATTTTCAGTTTAACAGTTTAACAATAACATAGGAAGAAAGGGAGGGAGGAAAAAGAAGGGGGAATAGAATATAACTATAATTTTAAGATTGTGAAACAATAATAAACCGATTTAAGGAGTAAACAAATGCTTATAACATCTAAAATGGAATTCAATAGTGAGAGGAAGATGAAAAATAATGTAGAGAAGAAAGCAGAGACTATAGAAATGTATGGAGGCCGAACATTTTCAAAAGGATTACGTAATGCGCTAATAGAAATCTCAGTTAGATAGTTGGTTAATGATGACCAAAATAAATCCCTATTTACAAATGGTTTGGCAGAGGAGGCAAAGGCAATATCCAATCTGTGATAGTGACAAACATTGTGCCACCAGGGCTTCACTGAAAATGTAGTTGAACATTTCCAGTTTAGTCAAATTTTGCTGGAACGCTAAAGTCAAATAAACCTTTTTCAGGTAAAGACAATCCCAACGACTCTGATCAACTTCCTGTAAAAAGAACTATTTTTGATAGAGGAGTATGCAAGTTAAAAATAGCTGAGAGGTGCGTCCAAACATTCTTCCAAAAAGTAAGAAACAGCAGGACAGGAAAATTGTAGGTGCATCAAATCAGCCAAAGGAAAATGACAGGACCAACAAGCCTTGTTATTAGTGTGTGTAAAATTAGCTTTGGATGACGTAGTGAAATATAATATATGGTAAAGAAAGAACATGGATTGAATAGCGAAGGCAGACCTAGAAATCTTTAAAGACCTAACCCATAACTTGTCCCAGAAATCGAAAGCTCCAAACACAGCCTAGATCCATCTCCCAAGCAGTCTCTATCTTAGATTTAGGACAAACATCATTTGAGGTAAGAAGATATTTATAAAACAGGGATGCTTTTTGGATATACAGCTAAAACTCTGAGAAGTGGATCCACTGTGGGTACAGGCTCAATTGAGGGAAGAGTATAAAAAACTTTTAGAATTATTCCCATAAGAGTTGAAAATTTGTGCCAAAACGAGCGCAGGCATTTTCAGGTGCCCTGAAATTGAGGAAAATAAACATGGAGCTAAACCATCAAGCATGTCCTTAACCCAGATAATTGCCTTAAGCCTCCAGGATTTCCAATAAAGAGGTCTATTATTAATTGTGATAAGAGAATTGTACCACAGGGGAGACTGAAGGAGAGCATCACTAGAGATAATCTCCAACTGACAGTGAGGTTTTAATAATGAACAAGTGTGTTTAAACAGAGGAAGAGAGGTAACATTGACCTTTGCAATAAAGGCAAGAACTTCCTAAACAAAAAAAAGATGCAAGTAAGGATCATTCAACTTTGATCCATAAAAATTAGAGAGAAGGGAATCAATTTTTGTAAAGTAGAGATTTGGGGTGTGAATGGGATCATAGAGAAAATATATATTAAAATAAGAGTAATCATCATTGTAATAGAATCCAGACGTCCCCAGCAAGTGAGAAATAGAGGGTTCCAGGAGGAGAGGAATTTAGAGATACAGTTTAGCACTTCCTTCATATTAATTTTAACTAAATCCAGTATGGAATTATTAAACCAAATGCCTAAGTATTTGATTTTAGAGCGGTTCCATCAGAAATCAGTAGCTTAAAAATGTTGTTTGAAACAAAATTTGGCGAGGGGGAGAATTTCTTGTAACCTGGAGCAAGGAAAAAAATCTGAGATTTCTTGCAATAGAGGAGGAATAGAAGTTTCAGGATGAGATATAAAGAGTAAGATATCGTCCGCATAAACAGATAACTTCAAATTTTGATCACCATAAATAAAATCAGAAATAGACGTATTCTGGCAAATATGAGATAAAAAGGGTTCAAGTGATAAAATAAATAGAAGGGGAGAACAAGGAGAGCCTTGGCATACACCCCGTTGAAAATGAAAAAATTGGGTGATAAGATGAATGATTACGACAGAGGCCCTAACAACCAAATATAACAAAGAGAGCAGAGAAATAAATTTAGGACCAAAACCATGCCAATAAAGAGTTAAATTAAAAGGACCAATTCACTCTATCAAAGCCTACTCTGCATCAATGGAGACTGTAGCTAGAGGATGGGAAAGAGTTGGGGCCATATTCAAAACATTAAATAGTAAACAAGAGTTGTCAGAAGTTAGTCTGCCTTTAACAAAACCGCACTGCTCTAATCCAATTAGCTTTGGTTAAAGAGGTTCAAGACGCGAAGCGAGCAAGTTGGCAAAGATTTATAGTCCATATTCACTAGGGAAATAGGACAATATTTTTTACACTGTTTGGGATTACGACCATCTTTATGGATTAAACAGATGTAGCTTCTAAAAAAGCGCCCTCTGCCTTACCAGTAGTATGAAAGTATTTAAAGAGCAGTAGGAGTTTTGGAAGAAGTAGATTTGAGAAATGTAAATACAATTCTGCCAAACCATCTGAGCCCGGAGTTTTATTTTTCTTGAGAAGAGTTAGACAATGATGGATGGATAGATAAGATTCTAGAGGTGCAAAGTGTAGGTCTACATCAGAAGGAGGTGGAACGTGACTTAGATAGGTATCAATAGAAGAGGTATGTGAGGAGGACTCTGGAGTATATAGACTATTATAAAATGTAATAAATTCATCTAAAATGTCCCGATCTTTAAAAAGGACTCCTTGATCTGATGAATGAATAGACTCTATCAAAACCCATTCCTTCCATAGCCAGCAGTTTGCAACCTTTATTTAGTTTACCATAGTACCGAGTGCTAGTACGAAAAAGAATAAATGAAGCATTATCTGTAGTTGTTTTATTAAAGTCGAACTTCGCACAAACAAGCTCCTGTAAGGCAGAATCAGACAAAGAAGTATAACATTGGTGTTCTAGGCGTTTGATATTAGCTAGTAAAATGTTTTTTTTTTTTGTTTGTTTTTTTTGGTCCTCATTTTCCGCCATGGTTTCCAGTGTAAAGACCAAAAGAAATCGACATCCTGACACAGTATAAAACTGGAAGGGAATGGTGTGTAGAAATCCATCAACCCACAACAACGTCAATAACTCTAAGGCCAACACTAAAGAAACCAAGGGAAAAAAAAAAGTAGAGAGATGCTGCCATCATACCCACGATCTCAACCAAAGTACGGCAAACCAGGAAAAGCCGAACCACAGCAGCCTAATCATTGGACCAGGGGGAAAAAAAACAAAAAAAACAGCCCCGGTCAACCTATTGGTCCCAGTTTAACAAATACCAAAAAACTCTTTTATTTTGGTTCCCTGCCCTTACCAGATCCAGTTTTGATACTTGTAGGACCGAAGCTCGCCAGTCCGCCACGGTAGGTGGTGTTTGATCTTTCCACCTTTTACAAATTTCCCTCCTGGCCAATAAGATGGAATAAAAAAGAAGGTTTTTAGCAGGGTTCCGGGCCCCGTCGGTAACTCCGTAGATTACAAGAGGGAGATCAATCCGAACTTGGAAGCCCAACGAGGAGGTAAGTAGATTGCTTAAGGAATCCCAGAACTGAGTCAAAAGGTGACATTCAAAGAACATATGAACATCCGAGGCAGCCACCAGGCCACATCTGGCACATGCCACTGGGGTTCCTTGTGAGAATTTTGGCAGTCTTTGTGGGGAATAGTAAGCTCTGTGTAGAGTAAAGAGGTGATTCCTACGTAGCCAGGCCGGCTTAACAATGTCTCATAATACCTTACATGAAGTAAGCCACAGATCTTGCACGTTGCGACCAACCAAAGTGGGACCCCACAACAGCTCTGGCAATTGAAATTCGCCATCCAGTTCTTCCTGGATCCGGTTGTACCATAGGGAGATCTCTTTTTTGGCCGGGGGTTTGTCTATCAATAAAGACTCCAGATGGCACTCCCCTCCTAGTGGATATCTGCTACTACGAGAAGGCTGTGAGGTGAGAGAGTGGGCCCAGCTGGCTATCTGTAATTATTTAAATCTTGAAAAATTAGGCCCAATTAGATTTTTTAAGACTTCCCACGGAATCAAGCACCCCTCCACAAACAAATCCCCCTAAACCTCCAAACCTGCATCCTTTAGAGGAACAGCCAGACTGTCTCCCAACCACACAGAGCTCCCTGGTCCACCCCACAAAGGCGACCTACTAGAAAAGTACCCCAACTTTATTGAGTTCCTCAATTTAGCCCAGGTTCTTGCCATGCCCTGTAACACCTTCAGTTTGACCTTCTTGAAAAACTTGGGATCTCCAAATTTAAACAAGAAACCAGACTGGGCTATACCTTCACCTTTAAGTAGAGCTGAAAACGAGCTACCAATACCGAAATCAGTGGGCATCTTTAAAAGCAGTCGAACATGGGAAAGCTGGAACGCCCATGTGTAGATTTGTAGATCTGGTGCTGCAAGCCCCCCTTTCTCCCTGCATCGCCTATGTTTTTTCCATGCGATCCTTGGTATATCTTTATCCCAAATAAAAGAAGTGATTTCTCCCTGCAATTTTGACAAAAGTGCCGGATCAAAATAAAGAGGGATGGTGTTGAAAAGAAAAGACATTTTTGGTAAGGTAGTCATCTTAATAAGATTGACTCTTCCCAACATAGATAATGAGAGATGTGACCATGATCGCATGAGTTTGCGACAATCTTTTGCAACGGCTGCAAAATTGGTTGTTACAATTTTGTTTATGTCTTTGACTATATTAAGTCCTAGATAACGCAAGCTAGAGCTAGAGTGTATATTTAAATTGCCAACATCATCATTCCAAACCATCACCTCTGTTTTGGAAGCGTTAACCTCAGACCCTGAGATTACCCCAAATTCTAAGGCTAGATCAATAGCTGTTGGAAAAGCCGTCCGTATATCTGAGGTAAATATCAAAATATCGTCAGCGTACAAGGCCACCTACTTTCCCATCCCCTATATATTAGAGATTTGATGTTAGTATCTTCCCTCAAACGCTGCGCGAAAGGTTCTATGTATAAATAGAATAGGAGAGGGGAAAGAGGGCAGCCCTGCCGCGTCCCCCTTGTGGTGGAAAAGGGGTCTGAAAGTTCTCCATTCACCAATACCGAAGCTGTGGGATTCTGATAAAGAAGACTGACTGCTCGACAGAATCGATCTCCAATGTTACATTTGGCCAAGGCCCCCGACAGGTATAGCCCATTTACCCTGTCGAAGGCATTGGTTGCGTCAAGCGTCGCAACAGAGAGATGAAGAGAGTCTGTTGTTGACATGTCAATAGCCCCTATCAGTACATAGAATGTGATTCCAGAAAGGCACTGGGACCATCCCCTTGGGAACACCTTGTTTTCCTCTTGTCAACAGAGGATTCCACAATGTTAAGTGTTTCAATTTTCCTTTTTATTCGTCAAAGTTCATCAAATATTAGTTCAAAGCATATTCGTTAATCAATGTTTTCACTCATTGGTAAGCATGAGTGACATGTTAATTCATGAGACATCATTATAGTTCAGAGTGTCCAATGCATTTCGGGCTATAGGATACGCCCTTCATCAGGGAATAATGCTGTAAAAAGAAAACCATAATATATCACCACCTTCCATGAAACCTTACACGATTCATTCACGTGAGCATCTTATATTTTCAAAAAATATGTCTGTCCTGTTATGCAATAAACATTACTCGAAAAGTAAATCAAAATGCAGATAAGACAATGATTGGGTAACTCACATGTCTGTTGAGTATGTTTGGTGGCTGTTCGACCAATGTAATAACGCTGTTACAAAAAAAGAAAAACGCGGGTTGAGTTAAGGTGTGTAAACGCGGTATGTGAAATGCAGCATAACGGCTCAAACTTGTCGTGAGTACTGACCCTCTGAAGAGCGGGCATTCTCACCTCTGATCACACCGGTTTCACCGAGCATCAGGTTAGTGGATTCACCAAAACGAAGCCGTTATGCTGCATTTCACATACCACGTTTACACACCTTAACTCAACCCGCGTTTTTCTTTTTTTGTAACAGCGTTATTACATTGGTCGAACAGCCACCAAACATACTCAACAGACATGTGAGTTACCCAATCATTGTCTTATCTGCATTTTGATTTACTTTTCGAGTAATGTTTATTGCATAACAGGACAGACATATTTTTTGAAAATATAAGATGCTCACGTGAATGAATCGTGTAAGGTTTCATGGAAGGTGGTGATATATTATGGTTTTCTTTTTACAGCATTATTCCCTGATGAAGGGCGTATCCTATAGCCCGAAATGCATTGGACACTCTGAACTATAATGATGTCTCATGAATTAACATGTCACTCATGCTTACCAATGAGTGAAAACATTGATTAACGAATATGCTTTGAACTAATATTTGATGAACTTTGACGAATAAAAAGGAAAATTGAAACACTTAACATTGTGGAATCCTCTGTTGACAAGAGGAAAACAAGGTGTTCCCAAGGGGATGGTCCCAGTGCCTTTCTGGAATCACATTCTATGTACTTACTAGTGGCGTTTTTAGGGGTATCTACGCCACCCAAGGTGAACCCAACTGGATTAATCTTTATTAACAAGCTGTGCACCCATCCTACTACTAACTTCTGTTTACAAAATAGCCCCTATCAGATCATAAGTCAATTCATATAATTGACGGCCCTTGACAAATCCCCTTTGGTCGTGGTGGAGGATATCAGGTGCCACATGGCCCAACCTCCGTGCTAAAACAGTAGCAAAGATTTTACAATCCACGTTCAGAATGGAGATTGGCCTATATGACCCGCAACAAGAGGCAGGTTTTCCTGGTTTTAGAATCAGGGTTATGGATGCGCTATCCCAGGATACAGGTGGTGGCAAACCATCCTGCAAGATTTGATTAAACAGTACTGTTAAGAAGGGAGCTATTTCTTGTTCTAAGGCCCTATATATTTCAGCTGGCAGACCATCAGGTCCTGCGGCCTTACCCTTCTTGGTATTTTGGATAGCCACCCTAACCTCCTCTTCTGTAATAACGCTATCCAAAAAAGTTTGCTGCTCAGAAGATAGCGAGGGAAGAGAGATTTCACTTAACCAGCCCTCAATATTCTCTGGTTCGACCTTCTTATCTTCGTGATAGATGGCTTGAAAAAATTCCCTAAAAGTTTTCCTGATATCCTCATCCGAAGAGAATACCACATTAATAGAGGTAATAGAGACAATATTATTGCGGACCTGATCAGTTTTTGCCTACCAGGCCAATAATTTCCCCGCTCCCTCACCATACTCGAAGTGAGCTATTTTACTCGCTTCCCATTTTTTTTTAAATTTTCTCATTTAAAACTGAGCTCAGCTGACCCTTTAGGGAAAGAAGCCTATTATGTAATGCTATTGAAACACAATCAGAGGAAGTGATACTCAGGTCTATATCCGCATGAGTTTCAAGTATCTCCGCCTCAATAGAGACTATTTCTTCTCTGTATTGTTTCCTCCGGTATGAGACTTTATTTGTGATAAGACCTCTCAAGAAGGCCTTGAAAGAGTCCCATACAATACCAGGTGCAGCCGAACCTAAATTATTGTGCATGAAGTTCTGAGCTTCTAACAATAAAAAAGAGATATCGTCTGGTGACGAGAGTAGTGAACGGTCAAAAGACCAAACTCTAATAGAGGCTTTAGGAAAACCAATAAGTTCCATAGACACTGCAGAATGGTCTTATAAGTGGGACGGGAGATAGTGGACACTCTTAACAGAATCCGCAGGAACATGACTGATTAAAATGAAATCTATTCTAGACTGATGATGATATTTGTGGTTCCTAAAGGAGATACCCTGCAACAACCCCGACCTCATTCTCCAAATGTCTATGTATCCATATTGTTTCATGTTGTTAAGCAAAAAAGCCCTAGTCTTAGAGTGGACTTGAGGCCTGCTACTAGGAGTCTTATCCAAAGAAGGATCCACCACTATATTGAAGTCCCCCGCCAAGATGATTGGTTCAAGGAAGGACCGTAAGTGTGAAAAAATAGACTGCAACACCGAAGGGTCATCTTGATTGGGCCCGTAATAACCCAAAATTGTAATTTGCGACCCAGCAATAAATACCATGGTAATAACCCACCTACCACCAGGGTCTGCTAAATGAGAAACCAACCTTGCTTTCAATGGTCTCTTAAAAATAATTGTCACCCCTCTAATATTCATAGCTTGCGTGGTTGATACAGAGAAATCGATCCATCTATTCCTCTTAACAAGCGATAGCATCTCGGTTTCAGTCATATGTGTCTCCTGGAGGATAATGACCTGCGCATCTGAATCACGTAAATATTGCAAGATCTTATCAACTCTAGATCTAGTGCGGAGGCCATTAACATTCCAGAAGAGAATTTTCAGACTACGTAGAGAGTCAAATACAACCACCAAAATGCCACACCTAAACAGGAAATCAACACAGACCGACAATAACTGTATCGTTACCTCCCTAGACATATCTTTCCTAATAAAACTAAAAAAAACAGGCAAAAAAATGAGGATTTAAAAAAATAATTCCCTGACCCCAACCCCCCTTATGCCAGTGCCCTAAACTATCCCCCCGCCCCCCTGGGAAACCCTTGATCTATCTATCCGGAACACGTCCAGAAGATAGCACCCCCCTCCCGGACTCCCATTGAACTCCTATACATCAAAACCTAAAAAAGAGATAATGCAATGGAAAAACTCAATGTAGCTTCCCCCTTTTTTTTCAACTTTTTCTTGTATGCATTATAAAGGTTTATTATTTAGTATTTTCTGTCTTCCCTCTTTTCCTGTTTTATTGTATTTTATTAAAAAAAAAATGTCCTCTTTTTTACCTTTTTTCTTCTTTCCTTTCCTCTTCTTTGCCGTCCCCCATTTTTTTTTCCTTTCATTTACTAAGTCAGGCCTTTGTATATTACAGTATTCTGACCTACATAGTTAAGAAGGGATAGAAGGGATAGAAAAAGAGACATTATTCAAACAGATAATGCCTTAAAAGCTATTTAAAGCTATTTAAAGCTTGACCCAAGTGGACAAAAAGACTACAATAATGATAATGATAATGATAATACTCTATACCATGCTTTTATCCCATAGGCCTCTTCTCATTTCCTAGGGCCAATAGTAACTCATCTGCCACCTGTACCGATCTGATGTTGTGCATCTTTTTATTATACATTACTTTCAGAGCGGCAGGGAACGTGAGTTGTGCGGTTGCACCCAGTTTTCTAAATGCATCCAACCGCCTTCCGAACTCCCATTGCTTTTCAAGGGTAACCCTAGATAGATCCGATCTAATCTGAAAGTTGAAGCCCTTCCCTGCCAAGGATTTCTGCTTTAAGGCTAGGTTGAGAATGGACTCCTTAAGGGTATATGTATGAACATTTACAAAAATCTTTCTAGGTTTTACCCTTTGTGGATTCCTTCTAAAAGGATCCCTGTAAATACGTTGTATATCAATGGCCAGGTCTTCCCTTGAATAAGCCAAGTTCAGGGATTCCTTCGAGAGCATGATCACATATTTTTTGACGTCGGTACCCTCACTTCCTCAGGATACGTAGGTTGCTATGTCTAGCGTTGTTTTCCAGTGTCTCCATCCTCTCAGACAAGTCCAGATCCTCTCTTTTAAGTTTAATGATATCTTTAGCCTTATCTAAATGTAGGAAGCGGCCAGCTACAGTTTCCTCCAATGCCGATGTCCTAGCAGTAAGACCATCGATCCTATTGGCGAGAGATTCACAAAAATCCCTAATCTCCTTCTGGTTTACCGAGGATGCGTCAAACCTTGTTTAATGTCAGCAGACAATGAGGCAAACATATGCTGTAAGGATGCGGCCATCCTCTCCATGTTGTTATCTGTTACTACATTGCTAGGGACTATAGGCGTGTGAAAAATAGCTCCTTGAAAACTCTTAGGCCCCTGAGTCTCATCTTCTACCACTTCAAACTCCACCTCCTTCTCCCCCGCAGCTCCTGAGGCTCTCCTAACAAGTACATCGGCCTCTTCTTTGTTAAGGTCCTCCAACGCCAGAGATGACTGTGACTTAACTATCTCAGACCCCACCCCCAAGGGCGGTACACCCCCCTCAATGACCTTAACTACTCCAACGGGAGGATGCACTTCCATAACGCTAACAGGGCATAAGCTCCCGGAATATATGTAAGAATCAATAGGACCGGTTGTAGCTATAACCCGCTCCTCTGAGAGGTCTAGTACTTGTGGCAAAACCTGAAAGTAAGACCGGAGGGATGGTGTAATTTTGGACCCAGGATTAATGATAGTATTGAGTCTTTTGATCACCTTACAACTTTTTGTACGCTTCGCCTTCACTTCAGCACACAGGTATGTTGAGATTTTCTTCCTGGCAGCGTCTGGGTCTGGGCTCACACTCAACCCTGTTCCCACCAAAACTACATCAGGATTGAGTACAGAACCAGTGATTTTAACCTTGTTGCCAACCCCTCTGGAGTCTTTCTTCTTTTGCCCCCGCTTACCTTTTTTTTTAGCAGATGAGGGTGTATAGGGAGGCGGCGGGAAAACAGTTGGAGCAATAGGGGACGCAACACTCTCACCATTCTGAATAGTCTCCTTTGGTTGCCGAAGCGACGGTCCCTCCTCCACCTCCATTACTGCTCCCCCGGGAATTGCCTCTCCGCTTAACAGGGGTCCAGAGAAGCTTCTGCGGGAAGAATGGAGAAGACTACGGAGTCTTCTACCCCGCCTAAGCTCCAGAGCGGCCAAAGACCAACGCCGTAGACCCGGCGGGGTTGTTGGCTGTATCAGCGGCTGCAACGAAAAGGAAGGCAAAAACAGCAAGATCCACCCCGCCGCCTGCGAGGACTCGACCTGAAAATCGCCCGCCTCCACACCCATGGAAAGGGAAAACAGACCCTCCACAGTGAGAACGCGGTAAAACCCAGGGAAAAAAGAATATTTTAGAAAGCCAGACCGCAACACACCGCGAGTCAAAAGTTAAATCCTTGCGGCTGAATTCTTCGATATTTCAAAAATGCAGTGCTTTAGAAATGCGGCATCAGGAAAAGAAAAGCAGGAGTCTTCAACGGGAGCCCGAGCCCGGAGTACCGCAGCGACTCAGCTAGCCGCCTCCATGTTTCCCCCTGATTTCAAAGGGTTGTTAAGCTCTTGCTAGTAAAATGTTATGCTAATTAAGTAAGTGTTTCTTTTTCCTGGAAACAAAGTCTATAATTAAGCTACGAGCAGTAGCTTTAAAAGCATGCCATATTATTGAAGGTGAAATATCCAGACACACATTTAGAGAAAAGAATTCCTCTGTAAAGGAAATGAAAGAAGATGAAAAAAGTGGATCCTGCAAAAGGGAATTAATAAACCTCCATCTAGAGCCCTGGGATGTGAGCAGGGCAAGTCGAAATCAGAAACAACCAGGTGCATGATCAGAAATAACAATAGTGCAATTGAGGAAGAAATGAGGCTCTTTGTAAAGGCAGAAGAAAGAAACACGTAGTCTAAATGGGTCAGGGTGCCATGTGGGGAAGCAAGAAAAGAACATTCTGTAATGTCAGGGTTACAGAGTCTCCAAGCATCTACGAGATGTGTCTGAGATATTGTGCTCTGGAATTGTTTATGGGTCTTGTGAGGGATAAAACGAATTTGGGATTGTCGATCAATGAAAGGATCAACAACTTGATTACAATCACCTCCTAGAAAAAATAATTTGTCATTATGTTGAATACATTTTTTACTTATATTAGGTCAAAAAGAATAATCCGGTTGAGTTAGACCATAATTATTTAACACTGCAAGAGAAATATTGTTAATGAGTATCCTAACTAATACCCACCCACCATTTAAATCAGTTTCCTGAGATTTAACAGAGCATTTCAAACGTTAATGAACTAGAATAAGTACCCCATTTTTCCTAATCGTTATAAAACCACCCAATGCCGTTTGAGTTTCAAAGCCTCTGTCTATGTTAAGTGAGTCTCTTGCAATAAAACTAAGTCAGGATTATAGGAGACTAAATGGGATAGTATTCTCTGCCTCTTTATCACCTTCGCCGTGGGGCTAATTTCCCCGCGGTGCTGAGGGGAGGGGGCGCGTGCAGTGCTACGGTGCTCGTGACAAGCTCGGCTCATCAAGCTGCATGGTGGCACTGTGCTCATGATGAGCTGAGCTGAGCTCGTCATGACCAGGCCCGTTTCTATGAACGCTCAGCACCACGGAGGAATTAGTCCCACGTGTGAGCACTGCACGCGTCATGACGAGCTCAGCTCGTCATGGGCACACGGCCACCGTGCCTCATGATGAGCTGAGCTCATCATGTGCAAGGAAGGGGTTATAGGATTAATAAAACCTTTTACATTCCAAGAAACAAATGTAAAGAGAGCGAATTAGGTATAAAACCACATGATCATCATTAATGTAGAGAGAGAAAAAGAATATTCAAAAGAGGAGTGTATAGAATGAAATATCCAATAAGGTCAGTAACAAAAAGATGAAGAAGAAAAGAAGGGAAAAAAGAAAAGGAGCAAGTGAGATAGTAAGAAAACACAATAAATGTCATACAAAAAATGATGACCGTAATACATACCTGCAAGGGGAAACAAATACACAACTAGGACTGGCGACAGACAACAAAGACGGCACATTCAACAGGCCGGGAGATCCAAAAAGCCAGGGTTATGGATATGTAGGCAGTCCAGATGATCTGTAATAATGATAAAAACAAAGAAATACAAAAAGGATAACTATAAACAGATACAACCACCTACACATAACCTGTAAAGGAAGTAACAAATGAGGATTAGAGTGAATGTTACATGTAACATAGAGACTGTCACATAAGAGTTAAGATATAGAAGGAGGACCAGCTGAGTCCATGGAGGCCATGGAGTGTGAATGAAGAAGTTTTCGAAGATCTGCAGGGTCTTCAAAAGTAGAGGTGTTGTTTTGAAAAGTTACTTTGAACAAGCATGGATGAAATAAACCATAATGCGCAACTATGGCATGTAAAGCTGGTATGAGATCAAGAAACTCCTTCTGTCGTTTAGCTATTACCCTGGAAACGTCTTGGGATAAGAACACTTTAGATCCTGACCATATTAGTTGTTTCTTATGTTTGGCCACATTTAAGACTTGGAAAAGGTCTATGAATTTAAAAAAAGAATGATCATACCACGAGGTTTTGAGAGAGAAAATGCAGAAGAAAGGTCAGTACCCAGCCTATGGCCACACTGGATATTCAGAGATACTGAAGCAGGGAGGTCCAAAAGCTTTGGAAGAAAATAGGTGAAAAAGATCACAGGGTCATCTCTCTCGCTACCCTCCGAAAGACCATACAGATGAAGGTTGTTGTGCCTATATCTGTTTTCAAGTTCCTCAGCAGATTTATTCAAGAGTATCACCCATTTCGAGAGATACATCTTTGTAGAGATATCTTGAGGGTCACTGATGTGTTATTCGACCGTGGACAACCTGGAGTGAAGCGTAAACCATTTAGTGTCTAAAACCTGTAGGCGTGTAATACTGCCATGGAGGAGTTAGAATGAGCCATTTGTTTTTATTGTTTTAACAATTAACACATAAAATAGCACATTACAGACAATATCATGTACCATGCTGCAATCGGCAAACCTCCACATTAAAGGGGTACCCACCGCCGGGGTAGAAGATATCACAAGACATCAGACAGGTAAGCATTACTCGTTGTCCAATATTGGTAGGTCTCTCTGTGGCTCACAGATATCCTCCCTGTAAGTGTTCCATTTCTGCAATACTTGCGACCATTTGTGAGGGCAGCCTTGTGAAATGTATAGTTTTTTCTGTGAACATAGAATGGTCCATATAATTTTCCCAAAGCCTCAGGGTCGGGTTTTATCCTGCTCCTCACAGCTTTGCAATATAGTATTTGGCAACCATCATTCCCAATGACACCCATATCTTATCCTTGACATTCAGGTCTGTAGGGCCCCAGATGTTTAAAAGACATAACTTAATATTGCAATAAGTGGTTACCCCCATGACTTCTATCATACAGTTTGTGACCGTTTCCCAGTACCTCTGAATTAATGGACACTCCCAGAGTGTATGTATGAATGTACCATCCAGCCAACAGCCCCTGATACAAACTGCGTCTTCCATAAAATCCATCTTCATCACTATTAATCCCAAATATTATACCCAATGTCATATTTTAAGTTGAACAAGCCTCAGTCTGGATGAGACTGCAGTTTCTTTGGGGGAAGCAAGCGCTTCTAGCCATTCCCCATCATACAAACCTGCTACGTCGTGGTCCCAGTGAGCATGGAGTCGGAGAAGGGTATCGGGCGAATTGTTTATTAGTTATTTTATATATCATGGAGATTGCTTTCTTTGGAAGATGACCATCTAGTATTCTGTCCTCCAGCGGTGAGGACTCTGGCGGATTATCACTCCTGGGTATCACCGCTTGCAGCGTGTGTTTGACCTGAAGGTACCTGTAGTGTTCTGAGGCCACTAGGTCATATTTGTCTCTCAACTGGTCAAAGGAGAGTATTCCACGGTCCCTCCACACGTCTCCCACTGAAGATCAACCAACTAGGTCCCTTCTGTCAAACCCTTTAGTGACCCTCAAGTTCCCTAACTGTGGTAGGGTAGCCAGTGTGATTGTGTCCTTCCACCCCAAACTCAGGGGTTGATTAGGATGGCAGATTTCCCGCATCCTCCGGGCCGGCGGAAGCCACCGCCGGCCCGGAGGATGCGGGAAATCCGCCGCGGATGCCTAAAAGACCCACTGCCAAATTAGGATGGCGGTGGGTCTCAAAATCCGTCCGCTGCTTTTCCGCCGGCGTCCGACCGTGGTGGAAAAGCCCTAACATGGCTGGCGGTGTCTGTCAGACACCGCCAGGCATATTAGGATAGCGTAAAACATATGCTTTTTCACGGCGGATTTTCCGCCGTGGAAAAGCATACGGAGATTGCCTTCGGGGGCCTGTTGCGGGCCCCCTTGGTGACGGGGGGGGGTGGAGGGTGCACATGGGGGGTACCTTCTGCATTTGCGTGGACAAAGTGGCGGGCACCGCGCGGTGCCTGCTGCTTTGTGCACGCAAATGCCGTGCATGCTTTTTTTAACATTGCGGCGGGTGTAGCTTGAAGCTGCACCCTCCGCAATGTTAAAGATTGAGGATGTGACCGCCACCCTGGCGGTCACATCCTAATCTGCACGGAGGGACCTCCGCAGCCCCTGCGGACGGTCCCTCCTACTCTATGGTGGCGGACGGACTCAGGTCCGTCCGCCATCATAATCGGCCCCTCAGTGTGGTATCACTCCATACCTTGACCAAGTGATTGATGGGCCCTGTTCATATTACTCTAGAACAGGGGTCTTCAAACTGTGGGGTGCGACCCCCAAGGGGCGTGGAGTGGTGTGAAGGGGGATGTGCATTCACATTCACACTTCTTCCCCCGCCCTGTGTTTCAGGCCGGGCTGCTGCAGTGACACTCGAGCTGCTGGGGCTTGGCTGGGCAGTGTCTGGAGTCTTATCTCCGGCATGCCCAAGTTTTTCACAGGTCTTTAAAGACCATTGGCATATTTACATGCCTTTGTAAACTAGTTACAGAGGCTTAATGTTTTTTCTGGTTCCAGTACCCCCTGGGTCCCCACTCTGCCTATTCCTTATTACACTTACTGCTGTAGTGTGAGAATGCATTTAATGAAAAGGAATATAAAGTTGGGTTGCCAAAAGAAAAATGCCTGCTCTTGACACTAAATAGAGTTATAAATAAAAAAGTATGCATTAATTAGTTATGTGACTTTTCTGTCTTTGTTCTCTTTAATTTTCAGTCATGGATCATTGAGGCAGTCCTAGAACACAATTACAAGTGACACAATTAAAAGTGCTTTCTATTTATATTTGCTGTTCTAAGTATTCACAGATAAGTGCTACAAATACAGCTTTAGGTGACTGCTTATTTCTGGGCCATCACAATAATGAGCTGGTAACCCTAATCATAAGGCTGGAAGTTAGTTGCAGGATCAGCACATTATTTATTTCCTCCATCCTCAATCCCTGATTAATGCCATTATAGCAACAGTTTAACTTATATCTGAAACTCTACACTTCAAGTTTCTGGGAATGCACCCTGCTTTCAAACAACTCACTTCTCATTCTCAACGTTACTTTCACGCTCACCCTGCACTCACAGCGATCACAATGCACTCACACTGATCACAATGCACTCACAACATTCACACGCGCACCCTGCTCTCACAGCGATTACAATGCACTCACACTGATCACAATGCACTCACACCATTCACCCGCTCACCCTGCACTTACACTAATCACAATGCACTCACACTGATCACCATGCACTCACAACATTCACCCGCTTACCCTGCACTCACAGTGATCACAATGCACTCACACTGATCACCATGCACTCACAACATTCACCCACTCACCCTGCACTCACAGTGATCACAATGCACTCACACTGATCACAATGCACTCACACTTCTCATTCTGCACGTGTGTGACACTTCACTCACCTGTCCCCCCCTCACTGCTCAATCTGTAGCTCACTCAAACAAGACCATCACTAACCATGCACTAATTCGTCCCACTCTGCACTTACAGCCAAACCCAAATTCATATGGTCACCTCACTCCCCCTGTAGTTACTCTACTCTCACACAGTTGCATTGCTTACCGTGCAGTCACATGGGCACTCTTTCACCCACACAGTGCAGAAGGTTAAAGTACCTGGTACAAAAAAAATGTACCATTCACATCACAGAACTGAGTGTGAGTAAACTATGAGTATTTGTCAGACAGGCGCTATAGAGAGATGAGGTGTATTGCTGGTGAGTGGTAGTGAGGGAATCCATAGAGAAGGTGCAAAGACTGTTGTACCGTGTGCGACCAGTACTTGAGCTAGCCCTGGCTGGGAGTGTTAAACCCCCCCGAAGTTTGGGTCTCGTGGATCCCCTGCTTCTGCCTATTATTATTTACATTGCGCTACTGTTACCAAAAGGTGTCCTGGGGCTAATAACCATCTGCCTGGAATGTGAGAGAGGGATCCGGGGTTGGGAGAGGAGAGAAGAGAGGGATGGAAGGAAGGGGTGAGAGGAAAGGGGCATGGGTAAACTGCTTAACTCTGCACAAGACGGCCAGGGTTTGAAGGGACCCTTGCTGCTCCCAGTGAGTTTCTAATGTGGCAGCGCGTATTCCTGAAGAGTGTGAGGCCCTTCACAAAGGTTGACTAGACATCTTTCTGTTGTTAATTGCTGTATTTTGGTTATAAACTGGTACTGATGGGGTGAAATCTTTCCTCAGTGTTACTGTGTTTAAAAAATTTCAAAATAATAAAGCAATGCTATCCCAAAACACGCAGCATCACAGAACATTATTTACATTTTCTACTCATACAATTTAGTCAAGCCTGTCACATAATTTGGTCCTCACCTGCCTCATAATTCCAGTAGTTTAGAAATTTTTGTCAGGAGGGGGTCCTTACCCCTGTAAATGTTGACAGGGGGGTCTCGGCATCCAAAAGTTTGAAGACCTCTACTCTAGAAGGATTTACATTTAGTGCTTCCCTGTAACTTCCTCCGGGTAATAGCCATCTATCCATGCTGAAACCAGGGTCGTTCTGCGGTCCTTATGTACAATGATTAATGGCAGTGACATGAGCTGCCCAGTAGTATTGTCTGACATCGGGGAGCGCAATGACTTCATCATATCACCACCTTGTGAGCTTAGAAAGAGATATTCGTGGAGGTTTCCCCTCCCAGAGGAGCTCCCACAATGCTGAATCAATGGATTTAAAATATGCTTGTGTTACCGGGTGTGGTGCATTCTGGAGCGCATAAAGAAAATGAGGAAGTGACATCATTTTAAACAAGGTGGCCCCCCCCTAGTAGGGATAGAGGGAGCGATTTCCAGTGTGTGACATCACTTTTAGGCGCTGTAACGGGTGAAGGAGATTCTGATCGTATGAGAGTGGCAAATCTTTGGAGACATGAATCCCCAGATATTTAAAACTGGTGGGGGTGAGTGTTATAGTAAAGCCTCTGGGCAGAGTCAAGGTTGTCCCACTCAAGACATAAAGGACTGATTTAGACCAGTTGATGGTGTAGCCTGAAAATTCCCCAAAGACCAGGAAAATGTGGAGCACCTGATTTAAAGAGGCTGCCGGTGAAGCAAGATAAAGTAAGATGTCATCAGCATAGAGTGATATACGGTCTATCCAGTCTGGTGCCCATCTCAACCCTCTAATTATAGGGTCCTTCCTTATCCACATTGCCAATGGTTCCAAAATGAGGGCAAACATGAATGGGGAGTAGGGAAACCCTCACGAGTACCCCTGCCCAGCTCAAACAGGGAGGACACCCGGTTGTTGACCACTATCCGAGCCATGGGGGCAGCATATAGGAGGCATACCCAACTCAGGAAACTAGGGCCGAATCCTACTTTTTGCAATACCGCCAACATATACGACCATTCGATCGTATCAAAGGCCATGGCCGCATCCAGTGAAACCACCACAGCATCTTCCAGAATGGTGTCGGCCATTGCCAGGACTCCATGAAGTCTCTGCAAATTGAGATAAGTATTTCTGGCTGGCATAAAGCCAGATTGGTCAGGATGAACAAGATTAGTAATCACTGTCAGAAGACGGGTAGCGAGTACCTTAGCCTGGATCATGGCCTCCACGGTTAGAAGCGATATCGGCCTGTAGGATGAACACAAGTGGTTTGGTTTACCTTGTTTGTGGAAAACCACAATATTGGCCCGTCTCTGATCCAATGGGAGCAGTCCAGCATCCCGACTGTCTTGGTACATTCTAACTAGAAATGGCGTGATTTAACTTGCGGTCAATTTATATAGTTCGACCGGCAAGCCATTCGGACCGGAGGCTTACCCCCATGCAGGTCGTGGATAGCTCTTTCCACTTCTCCCGCCTCCAGTTCTCTATCCAGGTCAGGTCACTTCTCATCAGAAAGCCAAGGGAAGGGGATGTCGTGGAGCATAGAGAGTGTATCGGTTTCAGTGTACTTCGTTCAGGAGGTGTATACTTCATTGTAGTGTCGTGTATTCCTATAGGTTCTGAATCGATCCCCCTATTCCTGACCCTATTCTGGTTAAACTAACTATCAAGTTAACTAACAATCAGCCCATGAGGCAAGAACAGCCCCCATGATGCAGATACCGTTATCTGACGCAGTCACACTACGGCACAGGAACGTGTTATCTGATTAGGTCATAACGCTTGAGATCTAATTAGACAAGCGACATTCCTCCAGCCCCTGATAAGGCATACGACGTTCTCATAACAAATCAAACCTATGACAACCTGGAAAATCCGTGCGGCCATTGTTTTGATTTCACAGAGAACTTCAGTAAAAGAATGTGCTAACGAGCAAGTCGTATGACATCTTTATTGACGTATCTATGTCCATCTTTACGTCAATCTCGGCACCTTTAAGGTATAAATATTGCCGATCTTGCCCTATGCAAACACACGCGTGGTGACAAAACGGAGCAGCCACACTTGCCGAAGCCGAGAGCAGAAGCAGACCCCGCTGGCAGCAGCCCCGCCTTCCTGACGCGCTGAGAGACGCGCTGCTATCTCAAGCCGAGAGACCCAGCACCGGCGTTTCTGGGCAGCCCTCGCAGGCAGCCTGGAATATCGAGAGCAGAGAAAGAGATACCATTCCTCATTCATCCTAAATTCCAGGTACAGAACTGAATAACCCCTCACAGAGAATTCTTTAGTTATTCACTTGGCAAAATCAAACTTAACTTAAACTGTAACTTTCTATTCCCGCCCACGCATTAGACTTAGGTCAGGTACACGGGGTAGGCGTATTTAGAAACATCAGTTGAGTACGTTTAGTCAAATGTATATGTGTATGTAAATATATTTTAATCATTTTAAACATCATATGGCTCAGAAACCATATCAATGTTTTTACAGTATTATTTTATACTATTGCTTTTAATGTATGCACTTTACTTAACTATAAGTATTGCAATAATATCGATCCATTTCTCATGTATGAGAAAAGAGACTGATCAATAAATAACACCTTTTTATTGAACACGCCCGTCTCTTCCTTTTCTCTACAATCTGATGAGACTAAGAATGCACGTACTGACTGAGTAAAATAATTGCCTTGTGCTCACACGACTCTCGAGATTGACTCTTGATTAGGGGAGAGCAAAGTTGTCATGTTCTATGGTTGTCAGAAACTAAATCCCTTCTTGTCTAATCAGGGAAGTTAATTCCTCCTTGAACATTCGAGAAAGTTTCTAGCGAACTCTGAGCTACGCTGGCAAACCCAAAAATTAAGTCTAGTATCGACAGTAGTAGACCTAGTTAACGTCTGGTCTAGGCCTTTACTGCTGTAGGTATTATTCCAATGCGCAGAGCCTATTGGGAAAATAGGAGCTACACTACATGGCGCCCAACGCGTTTGGAAAGGGCGATAAAACTAACGTAAGACATTTAGAGTAACTCAGTCGTGCTTTCTCACTCAGACCCCTTTTTCCATTATACTCCAAAGACGTCTGGAGTGGGTGAAAGGTAATATCCTCCAAAACCTCGCAGGAGGGAACTCCTATGTATGGTTCTTGGTATAGTCAACGTTGAAGGATAAAAACATTCCCAAAATATTGTGCATCTAATCTCTGTTTCCATAAAGAAACCTGATCTGCAAACAAACATAATACCATCCTGTCTGTAAAATGGCAGAGAGTGATGATGAAAGAGAGGCAGTTAGATTAGCAACTGAACTCGC
Source organism: Lissotriton helveticus (assembly GCF_964261635.1). Classification (NCBI taxonomy): domain Eukaryota; kingdom Metazoa; phylum Chordata; class Amphibia; order Caudata; family Salamandridae; genus Lissotriton; species Lissotriton helveticus. The sequence continues at coordinate 295,331,766 of NC_136073.1, read as the reverse complement.
AGATGCTGATGCTACCATGCAAGCAGCAGACCCGAATATAACACTCATTCCGGTCATTAAAAGGAGATCTATAACCTTAAAACTTATAGAAAATGGACTGACACCTAGAGGTGGCACAGTCATATTCGTAATCGAGGCACACGAATATCGGCAGACAGAGGTATATTATTCATGGATACATTTTCCAGCAGCTAATGCTGTAACAAAGTACTTCCACTATTACAAAGTAGAGGAACCTCCTAATGAGTACACTCCTTTCGAGGAGGTGGAAGTACCACTCAAATTCCAAGAGCATTTGCTCTTATTTGATGGCGCCCTAAAACATAACAATCACATTACAAGACTCGGTCCTTTAGGAAGACCAGGAGCAACGTGGCCGGTCTTAGCCGGATACACACCACATCCAGACATCGAAAGAATGCCTGCAGCAGAGCTGTTAATACAGCTAAAACAACTACTAAAAATTCATAGACAATTAGTTCAGTATGTAATGCGGACTTCAACAATTCAGCCAGCGATTAAACTTCCACAGCTGACCCCTCACCAGGGGAACACAAATAAAATTACACCACAGAACATCCAATCCTGCCTAGGTAAAGTTCCAGCTAAACGGGAACAGATACCATTCTGGTTGGCACAGAAAATTACCCAAATAGAGGCGGTGTTTCCTGACACCACCCCATTAGAAAAACACAGGATTCTGACTATATGTCTCCCAATGGGAATCGCACCACACATTGAGGACTGTGACACTTGGGGTACAGTCTTTGCTTCCATCTACACAAAAACGCACGGTGTTCCATCCATTTCGGTAATACCAGATGTGCTAAAACAAATTCAAGATGAATACGGTCCAGAACCTGCTTTAACTCTTGGTATGAAATTACTAAAAGACTTCAAGCAGGTCTCGGCTATATTATTAGCCAACATAAAAGGTGAGGCAGCAAACGTGGCGATCCGCCAGAGGTTAAAAGAGACAGATATAGCAGACCAACCAGCTGAAATTGCCAGAATCATAGAAAAATCCTATGAAGAACTAGGCAGAGATAGTCTAGGTGGAATACCAGTAAAACCGCAACTGACTACAAGTCCAGAAAAAATATTTTTTAATAATAATTCACCAAAAAAGAACTGGGATGGAAACAAACAATCCAATCCTAAAGAAAAGAAATTCCAGTCCCGAGGGAGGTCTCCCAGGCGAAGAGAGAAATCTCCAAACCAAAGACAGAGGTCACCGCAGAGTGACCCCTCTGGGAATAGATATAACCTTAGAAATAGGGATAATATTAAAAAACCTGATAGATATCAAGACATTGATACACGTCCCTCTCAATCTTTTCAGACTTCCTCGCAGAAATCGGAAAGAAGAGGACGATCAGAAGAGCACGCCAAGTCCAAAGACAAGGAACCTGCTCAGCTAAAAAAGAAATTACAATTTCCAAAAAAGAAGGTAGCCAGTATCAAGGTAGTTAAAAATGCCGAGAATACTGAGGACACAACTGAAAAACGGAGAGTGGGCTCAGACAATGCTAGACAGCGCAGCAGAGGTGAGCATAGCTCGCAAAGTCCTTATGAATCATCTGGAGACAGTGGACACGAATGAATACCTTCAAGTGGAAACTGCAGACACCAGAGTTAGCAAGCCCCACAAGATATACGAGATAACATTACGTATAGAGGGAGATAAGACTAGGAAAATAAGGGGACTATTTTGGGATAACCTCTCAAAGGGTTATGACATCCTTCTAGCTGAAAAAGACTGGCCACCAGAGTTTGTCAGGGAGTGCCCTCATGGCGAAGAAGTAATTATGCCTGCCTTCTCGAATCAAATCCCGATTCATAAAAAATACACACTTGCTAGAAAGTGGGCAGTGGCCTTAGCACCTGCTTTATATAAAAATCATGTAGGATGGGATGAGGACTCCCCTCCTCACAAAATCCAGTTAAAATCACAACCTACTGCACAAAGGCAGTACCCAATTAAGCAAGAAGCTAAAAAACAGGTAAATGAAATACTAGATCAGCTAGAATACCAGGGGGTGATTGAAACTTGCACCTCACAAATGAACAATCCTTTGTTTCCGGTCTCCAAACCAGACAATTCATATCGTCTAGTTTTGGATTACCGACACCTTAACACATGTTGCAAAACCTTTGCAGTGCAAAACTCACACAGTGCTGCACTAATGAATAACATAGTGCGCAAAAAATACAAAACAACCTTGGACATCTCCAATGGATTCTTTTGTCAAAACATAGCACCAGAGAGCAGATATTTAACTGCATTCTCAGTAAATGGCACTCAAAAACAATTTTGTCGGTTAGCCCAGGGGTACAAGAACAGCCCGGGGGTATTCTCAGCGAGAGTAACAGAATTACTACAACTATATGATGATGAAGCATTATCCTATGTCGATGACATTTACTTAACAGATGATGACTTGGAGACTCACTTGAAAAGGGTGAACACCATAATACTTGGGTTCGCTGCAGAGGGTTACAAATTCAACTTTAAAAAGTCTAGAATTGCCCATCTGACAGTCTTGTACGTAGGATATGAATTATCAAGCATAGCATGGTTGACAATTTTAAAAAAAAATCTAAAATATGAAAAGACGTATCCTCTGCCAATCGACATTCTGCCTCTACAACATTACGCCTGTGTAATCTATACAGACGGACATGCTCAACCCTCCGTTTGGGGAGAACAAGCATACAACCCCACATGTGAGATTACAAAAGAAGTGTGGCGCGGAGGTAAACTAAGACCTCTATTAACAAAATCACACTCAGTAGAAACTAATTCAGAACAACAAACTGAAATAATAGCTTTGAAAATGGCGCTAGATAATGCGGATCGCGAATTCCCGACACTTATAGTGTCAGATTCATATTACTGCGTCAAAGCATATAACAAGGATTTGCAGACATGGATTGAGAATGGTTACAAAGATGACACAGATGCACCAATAAAGCAGAAACTGCTCTGGGAACAAATAGCTCTTTTACAAAAAGAACTACCAAAGACTCACGTGACTCACTCACTGAGTCATCAGCGTGATGGCGTTCACGTTGTAGGGAATTCATTGGCTGAAACAGCCGCAGCGGCAGCCACTATACCGGCTCCCGTAGATCGAAAAAAGCGTACATTAAAATACATTGACGGTGAAACAATGCTGGCGGTGAAAACGGCATCAAACGGCGACTGCTCAGCACTACCGATCAACTATCCACTCAATTATACATACATAATCGATGCAAACTCCGTCCCTTTTGCTCGAATCCCTGGAGTGGGGGATAGAGTGATTCCAAACATGGACAGGAGAAACTTGTTAATCGCAGACGCACACATGGGCGAGGGTCTCAGACACCTTAAATTAAAAGATTCTCTGGAAGAATTACAATCACGGTACTGGTGGCCAGGCATGAGCCTGCACTACACCATGTTTGTAAAAAACTGCCCAAACTGCAACAGAGATCGCAGTGGGGAGAGAAGCAGTTTAATACCTCGTCGTATCAAGGCAGATAATATTACCAGCAAAAAGAATGGCTTGCGATTAACATATACAGGCTAGTTTCCACTTATAATGTAGATCACCAGCACTCGGCTGACGTCCGGACTATTAAACAAGATTTGCGAGTCTAAATGGCATATACGCTAAGAGCATGTTACGTTCGACCATTGTTTTCACTCTGGCACACCAGCCTGGGGGGAAACATGGCCAAATGAGCATAGCCCAGCGGGAATCTTCTCACTTCCTTCCTGAGGGTACTGCATGGTGTAAAGAAAAAACCAAGGCAGAAAGCAATCTATAATGGAAAGGATATTAGGTTCGGGAGCTGGGTGGGTCAAACATCTAATAAGTGTCCAACGTAGTCTAAATAACTTGCCAAGAAATTCTCTGAAGGGATTCAGTCCGTACGAATTATTATTTGGAACTAGGATGTTGATCTCTGACCTTGATAGTCAGACTTCAGTGGTTAAAGAAAAAAGCTTTGATGTCAAAGACCGTTTGGCTATTTTGCAGGACTTAAACAAAACAAGAAAAGACCTGAGCAACATACAGTTGAAACAACAGCCAACGACCACTGAAGAATCACCACCTGTCCCAGCAAGACCTGTCTGGATTCCAAAAGTCGGGGATCTAGTCAGGGAAAAGATCGCGGTAAAGAAGGAATTTGGGCCTTCCTACAGAAAAGCAGTTCCTGTCTTGTCTGTAAACGGGACAAGATCAGTTGTACTACCGCCACTTGCTGGTAAAAAGGAGAACCGAGTTGTATCCATCGACCTGGTAAAACCACAACATGTGGCCGATAACAAACAGTAGGCCAAGTGGACTCCCAATAAGTAGCAGAACACCAAGGTTTGCTACCAGCACAGAGGTCCTAACAAAAAGGCTCATCACATTCGAAACGCCTACAGAAGAACAACAAGGACTATGCAACAATGCAATAGAACTCAGACCTCTGAAAACCCAAATAAAGACATTTAGCAGAGACACACCAATCTATACTGAAGTACCAAGTGAAAATGCAAAAAACAGAAATCCTGAACCAATTGGAACAATTGACAGAACTGCATCCGGTTACTTCATCAACTTCGATGATTCCTCTGACGGCTTCAGTGAATCAAAGACACAGCCATCATCAAAATCCTTTAAAGACAAAGCTAAGGAACTTTTGAAACATCTGAAAGAAACATATCTGGTTTCTCCATGGATTGAATTTTGGGTGGGTTTTGGTGCATTTATCCTCATACTTTGGCTCATCATGGTATTTACTTTGGGACGATTCATTGAGGGAAAATATGCTAAAATGGACACAGCAAGTCAGAACATCAACTTGGTCCTCAAACCACACACATCTTCACACGTCGAGAAAAGAGAACTTTCTTCAGCCAACTTCACAGCCAATCCTATACCTGGTGGGGTAGCCTGGGACAACACTGACTATGAAATTTATGGTCCGGTCGAGATCCTGAAATATCCACACCAAATCAAGATCTCCTTGAGTGACTTTGCAAAACCAAACTCATTTGCTGATGATTGGGACTTCGAAAGTATTAACAACATGATGTCTGACTTAGTAATGTCTGCTAAATTTACAAAACATGATTATTTGCAAGGTTCTACAAATTATGATAGTATGTATTGCTATAACCATTATGGTAACCATTTTTTACATAAATCTGCACAACCTAGAAATGTTTTAAGTTATAATCAATGGGAACATTGTGCTACACCTCCAAAAGGAAGCTCTAGAACCGTATATGACAAATATTCATATTTTTCAGGTTTTAACATAAGTAATGCTGAAACATTTTATTTTAAATTGTCAAACAAGACAGGGATGAAAACCATGATAACCAACACAAAATTGATATATTCAGATTCATTCTTTGAAAAAATGAATACATTTGGATTTGATTATTGAGACAAAAATGTTGATTTGAAAAGTGTTTGGGGTACAAAAGAATGGCAAGTACAGGGTATAGAAGCTTTGTTTAGAGCCTGCATGATCCCAGAACAAATGATATTTTTAAATGACACTGTTCAACAAACCACCTGTCTTGGCTTAGCCAAAATCAAAGATTTAATTAAACCGTCTATTCCAAAGCCAACAATGTTTAGCAATAGCTCTGATACAGATGAAGAGATAGACGTAAACCATATACTAAACCAAAACAGAACACATCCTGATTGGAAACAATGGTTGATCTGGCCCACAGATACAAATAACTGTCAAGATAGATTCCTGAATAAAACACAGGGTTTCAAAATGACCAGGCCAGACCCTAGATATCCCCAAAGACATCACCCAGGGATAATAACAACCTACAGTGTGGGCAAATTATGCCTTCAATGGCTACAAACTTCCACACTGCCTGAAATTAAGCAACACCTAACTTTACTTACTGATGGTGCTGACTTGCGTGATTTCATAATGGGACCACGCAAACAGCGTCAAAAGCGTTTCATAGCAGCCTCTGTATATGCAGCATACAATGAGGCCTGGAAGGTTACTCAAATTGAGACAGCAGAAAGAATATGGGAAATTGACCGTATTAATTTGGAAAAATCACTATCTGTAGTGGACAATGGGTTAATGACTCTGTCCTCCAGAATTTTTTCATTGGACAGCATTGTGTCTTCAGCAATCGATATATTATCGCAAGATTTACTGTTATTACAACATGGTCAGTCACAATTGCGTTCTATTGTACAGCTTGGCTGGACGTTACAAAATCTGCGTTCAGGCTATGTGCCTTGGCGTTTAATCAACACAACGTCACTATTCCAAATCTTTAACCTTACTGATAGACAAATCGGTATGGCGCAAAAGGGTGCTGATTATACAATCTTGAACATTGAAAAACTAGAAAGATTACCAATGACAATGTCAGAACGACCTGTCAGTGAATGGATAATACACAGAATCATAAATATTCCAATCTCAACCTTCAGGTTTCAATACTGCCAAAAATATATACAGGCTGGCATGTACGAGAAATTGGGAAAGGGGTACCTTAAAACAACTTGGAACCTGCCCTATTCACATGCATGTGTCAGTAATAAAGGACAGAAAGTGTTTCTTAGTGGCAACAATTGTGCTATGTCACTAAGCGGCACGCTTCTGTGTAACGGTATTAGTTTGCACGGAGCCTGTGAAGGGAATTCGTACAACCTTTCATGTCACCAGCAAGGCGCACCTGCAACTGAAATAGAACCATTCTTTCAAAGACTCTATAATGGGAGTTACATTCTTATTGTAGACCGCAGATGTTGTAGTCTTATGCCCGGGACTCCTTATCTAGTCACTACGACGGCGAAGGTCAAGTGCTGTGGACGTTCTTTATTCCCCAGCTCCTTTCCAGACAGGGAGGCAAGGGCATGGCCCAGTTTGAAAATTACTTCTATTCGAATAGATACTTTAAGCAGAATGAAAACAGTGCTTCTTCAGACGCCTACAAGGCTCACGTCATCAAAAGAAACGTATGATCTACAAGTCGCAAGGACTACTGCAGAGATACATACATTATTATCAACTAATTCCCCCGTACATTTCGCGGAAATCCTGAGCGAAATCTTAAATATTTCTGATACCAATGGGATCTCAGGGGTATTTAAGACAGTATTTTCAATGGCATTAACACCATTCAAAGCCATACTGGGTATTTTTCCAGATTTCGTCCATTCGATTTTTGGCGGACTTCCCCTGATCTTGGGACTAATTGCAGGAATCCTATTCTTAGTCCTTATTTTTCGTTATGGCAACCCATGTCACAGATCAAACTCTCGCGACAATGGAAGATACGATCCTAGCCATTGGATACCAGGACCGGATATCAAAAATCCTGGGACTCTCCCGGCTTAGAGACCTAAACATGACTTGGTTTCTATCATTTCGACCAATGTGGCAAAGGTGTGTTTTACCTGTACTAAGGTGTCTGCTATGCGGAGAAGAATGCGTGTTAGACACCTGTCTGACGCTACAATCGGATGCGCCAGTGGATGCAGATACACTGTTGGTTCCTACCAAGGTTCACGCTTTGTGCTGCCCTCAAAGGCTGCCAATCCTGATGACGGCATTCCTGGAATCTTCACCACTGCGATTGAAGAGTAGTGAAGTTCAAGATGAAAGCAGCATCGAACAGGTACGACCTTCTGTCAGCAATGCGAATCAGAATGTCAATGGAGACAATCATGCGCACGAATGCATGGTTACCCCTATTTCCGACTTAGTGGAACTTTCCCATGAAGCTGTTGACAGTTTTTTCGAAAGCCTGAATGATATGATGTTCTCTCCAGAACAGAAATAGAGACTTTTGAGAAAGCTCGCACACGGCGTTCCCTGAATTCGGCCTTCAACTTTAAAAATAAAGTCACATGAACAATTCTTCCCACCAGTTCACGGACAACAATTTTTTAGCAGCCCCAAATTATTTTTCACAAATTTTTCGGGACACTAATCTTCTGCTTAAAGTAAGAAACTATTCCTAGAGAACTAAGATTTCTATTTTTAGATACTCTATAAACTTTAGTTGCCCGCTGGGATGTTCACAAATATTTTATTATGTGATGAGATGGTCTCGAACTTCCTTTCTGTATAGCTATATTAAGAGCCATTTCATGTGTATTTTTCAAATACCAAATTAGCAATAATGCATACAAATGCGTGTTTACTTTTGCATTTAATTCATAGCTTAAGTGCATACAATATATATGACTGCAATTTTTCAGTATATTTGAAAATTTCAAAATGCATTTATGTATTTTGGGGTGGTAAGGTATACACTATACTCTATAGTATGTTGTACTATGTTATACTATGCATAGATTAGTAAATATGACCATAGTTAGCGTGGAGTGGGTGTCGTGTATTCCTATAGGTTCTGAATCGATCCCCCTATTCCTGACCCTATTCTGGTTAAACTAACTATCAAGTTAACTAACAATCAGCCCATGAGGCAAGAACAGCCCCCATGATGCAGATACCGTTATCTGACGCAGTCACACTACGGCACAGGAACGTGTTATCTGATTAGGTCATAACGCTTGAGATCTAATTAGACAAGCGACATTCCTCCAGCCCCTGATAAGGCATACGACGTTCTCATAACAAATCAAACCTATGACAACCTGGAAAATCCGTGCGGCCATTGTTTTGATTTCACAGAGAACTTCAGTAAAAGAATGTGCTAACGAGCAAGTCGTATGACATCTTTATTGACGTATCTATGTCCATCTTTACGTCAATCTCGGCACCTTTAAGGTATAAATATTGCCGATCTTGCCCTATGCAAACACACGCGTGGTGACAAGACGGAGCAGCCACACTTGCCGAAGCCGAGAGCAGAAGCAGACCCCGCTGGCAGCAGCCCCGCCTTCCTGACGCGCTGAGAGACGCGCTGCTATCTCAAGCCGAGAGACCCAGCACCGGCGTTTCTGGGCAGCCCTCGCAGGCAGCCTGGAATATCGAGATCAGAGAAAGAGATACCATTCCTCATTCATCCTAAATTCCAGGTACAGAACTGAATAACCCCTCACAGAGAATTCTTTAGTTATTCACTTGGCAAAAACAAACTTAACTTAAACTGTAACTTTCTATTCCCGCCCACGCATTAGACTTAGGTCAGGTACACGGGGTAGGCGTATTTAGAAACACCAGTTGAGTACGTTTAGTCAAATGTATATGTGTATGTAAATATATTTTAATCATTTTAAACATCATATGGCCCAGAAACCATATCAATGTTTTTACAGTATTATTTTATACTATTGCTTTTAATGTATGCACTTTACTTAACTATAAGTATTGCAATAATATCTATCCATTTCTCATGTATGAGAAAAGAGACTGATCAATAAATAACACCTTTTTATTGAACACGCCCGTCTCTTCCTTTTCTCTACAATCTGATGAGACTAAGAATGCACGTACTGACTGAGTAAAATAATTGCCTTGTGCTCACACGACTCTCGAGATTGACTCTTGATTAGGGGAGAGCAAAGTTGTCATGTTCTATGGTTGTCAGAAACTAAATCCCTTCTTGTCTAATCAGGGAAGTTAATTCCTCCTTGAACATTCGAGAAAGTTTCTAGCGAACTCTGAGCTACGCTGGCAAACCCAAAAATTAAGTCTAGTATCGACAGTAGTAGACCTAGTTAACGTCTGGTCTAGGCCTTTACTGCTGTAGGTATTATTCCAATGCGCAGAGCCTATTGGGAAAATAGGAGCTACACTACAGTAGTAATCGGCGAACTCATTAGCAATGGCCTGCGGGTCGGACGTCAAGCCACCGGCTTTAGTGGTGAGTTTCACCACTATGCAACTCGCCTGGTCTCTACAGTTGAGCCGCGCCAGTAGCGTTCCTGCTTTATCACCCAATTTGCTGATTCTACACTGTGTGGCCATGTGCTGTGTCTTGGCCGCATCCCTCGACACAGCCCGAAACCCATTCTGCTTGAGTAGCCATTCATGTCTTTTCTCCTCTGAGTCAGTCTCCTAAAGAATAGTTTCTATTGTTAAAATATCCCTTTCCAACTGGTCCGGATCCTCATGCTTCTCTCTCTTGGAGGTGGCAATTTGGGAGAAGGCAGTCCCCTGTATAACTGTTTTATAGGCCTCCCATAGCACCACTGCAGAATCTACTGCACGCCCAAACCCCAAATAAAAAGCTTGGGGATCTGGTTTGACACCGACCTGAACTTCTCGGTTCAAGCTACGAAGACTTCAGCTACCTGTTTTGGGCTGATGAGGATGCTTCGGAGGGTGCTCCCTCTGCTCCCATTCCAGGCAAGGAGGATTCTGGTCCAGGCCCTTATACTATCCCGCCTGGACTATGGGAATGTCCTCTACATGGGAGCTCCTGCCTATACCATCCAGAGGCTCCAAGTCACCCAGAACAGTGCAGCCCGTCTACTTTATAACCTTCCCCGTTGGCAGTCAGCGAGGAATGCTTTAAGGGAACTTCACTGGCTCCCTATAGCCGGAAGAATACAATTTAAGGCCATGTGTATTTTACACAAGGCCTTTCATCGTACTGGCCCTGCAATTCTTCAGTCGCTGGTCACTCCCTATGCCCCACCTCGTTCCCTTCGTTCCAGCTCCGCCCAGCTGGCTACTCCCATCAGAGTCAAGAAGGCTCGCTGGGGTGGCCGCTCCTTCTCACACACTGCGGCAAAACTCTGGAACACTCTTCCTCTGCCTCTGCGAGAAACTGTAAACCATCTCCCTTTTAGGAAAACTCTAAAAACTCACCTGTACGCTACACTATGTTGACCTGCCTTGAGCCCTTGTTAATCAAGTTCTAGTCATAAGCGCTACGAGGCCTTCGGGTAGTTAGCGCTATACAAGTGCTGTTTCATTCATTCATTCATTCATACTGCGTTTTCATTTTCATGAAAGTAGTGCTCTGTGTCCCTGATAATACTCTTTCATATCTTGGGGACCTTTAAAATACCAAGGGTTGATTGGGGCTGTCCTTCCTACCGACGGTTCCCCCAGTTCAACCGAGCCCACAAGAGTGCATGGTCTGGAATATCCCAGGCTAAGTGAGTAATTTCTCTAATGTGACCCAGCTGATCCGCAGGTGTGATTATGTAGTCTATGCTGGAATGCGTTTTATGGGCCCCCGAGTAAAACATATATTGTCTCTCTGTGGGATGAAAAGCACGCCTGGCATCTGTAAGGCCCAGCGCAGTCAGGAAATTGTTAACCTGTGTACTCGTTACTGGTAATGTCTTGGGCGGCCATCCATCCAAGCTATTCGACACTATGGAATGGAAGTCCTCTCCAATGAAGAGTCTCCCTTTGGGTAGTGAGACAAAGATATCACCCAGATCTTCGAAGGCTGGACCCTGAAGTCCAGGAGGGATATAGGCCGACACAAGGTTATGTGTGCACCCTTCCCAGCACCTGCTAACAGTCACAAATCTTCCCTGGATGTCTAACTTTGTGGAGTCAATTGTCATCTGAAAATTTTTATGGACCAATATCCCCACACCACGAGAATCAGATGCAAAGGCTAAGTGTGCCACCATTTTAAAACCCCATCGAGTCAGTGCCTGACATGCGTTACCCAGAAGGTGTGTCTCCAGGAGTAGAATTACATATGGCAGGTGTCTTTTAAAATATTGCAATACAATGCCTCGTTTAATCTTGTCCCTGAGACCGTTGACATTCCAGGACAGCAAGTTAAATCCTGCTATTTGTGGCGTATCCATGGATTAAAGCTGTATAATTGAGGCCATCCGCCTGACGCATCGTAGGAGGATCCCGCCCAAGCCACCCACCACCTCAGTCAGTCTGGGTGATTATCGAATATCCTACACATTCACACAGAAACGAAGGTTTGTTGAAACTCCCCAGGGTGACCGCCCCTGGACCTCTTCATTAGATCGGAGCAAGTCCCGCTACATACCTCATACCTTTGCACCAATGGAGGCACAGCGCTCGGACGGACAATCCCCTCAGACCCACTTAGAGAATAACACGCTTGTGAATGTGGGCCCCTTCAGTACATTGAGGCCGAGCACAAGATTTTGCGGTCACCAGCATGCAGTGGAAATCAATCGTCCCTTGTCTGTAAAGTAACAAAACTAAACAACCTAGAACATAACCCCTTCCCCACCTTGCATTTGCGAACGCCCAACAAGGGCACAATGAATGCGGTTATGAGCTAAGATGTACGTGCACTGGTATCCCACTGCCCAACATACCAAACTCGACCCCCCTCCCTGCCTCCCTGCATGGCGGTAGAATGAGCCATATTGACAGGGTTATACAAGTCATTCATAGGGGGCCACAAGGGAGGCTGAGTGCATCACTGGCAGTGCAGTGCTAGACTTTTTACTAGAATGTAACAGATGTGTAGATCTGCCCATGTAATAAGATGTTTCAATCAATCCAGCGTGAAAAGATAAATAAAATCTCCCTTTAATGAAAAATAAAAAATAAAAAGACAAGTGGGGTGAATTTTACCCCTTGAAAATAGCTGGAGTAAGTCACAATGAGTTAAGAATGCAAGTCTCAAAAGCCAGTGTGTAAAAACAATACCTTGTTCAAAGAGTGGAGCTGAGAAGAATTGTTTCAGTCAGGCGAAGAAGCAAAATGGAGGCCGGAAGACAGGAAATTCTGTCCCATGACGTTTCACATAGCCAGAAGCTGGAGGAAGGGTAAATAAGGCAGCCTCGTGTTCAGGGGACATTCCGCAAAGAAGAACTCCCCATGGACACTAAAAAACAGCACTAAAACTGCTGGAATCAAAGAGGCATCTCCCGACATAGCGCAAAGCTCCAAGCTCAGGTGGCCATCTTGTAAGTCGTTGCGCGCATTTCCCGCCTATTGGGTTTTTAACCACATCGCTGCTTGCTAGTTTCCCCTGCTGTGCTGGACAGCAACGAAAACGGGTGTTGTCATGCACCTGAGAGGTATATGCCATGACGAGCTGAGCTCGTCATGAGCATGGAAGGGGTTAAGGAGTAGGCTTTGTCAAGTGAGGTGAAAGTGTAGAATGATTAGGAGAGCAGTATCTGAGAGGAAAGTGCTTGTGCTAGAGAGGAAGAGAGTAGTTTACAGGTTTTAAATCATCTTTTGTAGGTGATCCAGCTTTAGTTTGCTGTTAAGAATTTCATTTTGTGGGGTGATATGATAGATGTTCTCAGGTCAGTAGTAATTTACCCTAATGACGTATGAGGCAAACAGTTCCACCACTCAAGGAAATCATGCCTTTGGGTGGCTGAGCCCTATCATGAGAGTCTGGGTATTTGCTATTGCACTGTATAGATGGACTGGACCAGCATGTTGATTGACAGAGGTAGACTCTATTGAGGGATGGTGATGACTACAGGAGAGGCCATGGAATTGGTCCTTCAGAGTATTTCATTTGGAATCAGTTTAAGAATAGCCTTGCAGTGGTGGCTCCTCTGCGATGGCGGAGGAGCATTGCTCCCTCCTGCCAGCAGCAACAGCTGCAAAACTCGAAAAACAAAACGAGAATAAAGCATGTTCATTACCATTTTATTTTTCTCCATGCCATGGAGTCTAGGGGGTGGGGCTATGGGGATGACAGGCATGAGGAAAAGAGGTATATATGCATGATGATATGGCCAGCCAAACCGTCATGAGCACTGAAGCTGTCTCCAGCCCAAGCTGAGTTGCTGGATTAGAGACAGCAGGTACAGGTGCCCAATCTCCTTGGGAGCGCAAATTGAGGGCTCTCAGGCCTATCCTGATGCTGCTCTCATGCTGTGAAAGCAGCATCAGGATTGGCTACAGGGCAGTCTGGGAGCTTGTGCCTGCAGTGGAGCCAGAAGAGCAGTGATGTGGCAGGTACGTTTTTTAGTAAAATATATTTGTTTTTTGTTTTGTCCCCTCCCTCCCTCTGCCTCACCCTGCCAATTGACTCTGACACCAGCCTTGACTGTACCCCTGGTCTGGCTTATGGTTCCTAGGGCTGTGTAGTGATAATGGAAAGATGGAGGAGGTAGACGACAGTGAAGCGGGTTTGTCATAGTAATGCTGGTAGGCCTTGTATCAGTTTTAGTTTCCCTTGTAAAATGTTTTCAGGACGACACTGAGAAGGGAAGTATTTGAAGAATGGATCATGATGTTCCAAATTTAATTCGGAATGATCGATAGCTTACATTTACAGGTATGATACCCCAAATTACTTCTATTTTGCCTGCAATGAAGTTTTCGTTCCTTGAGTCTAATAAGAAAAAACAGATTGTACCAGTCCAGCATAGCATGTTCTTAGTAAAAAAAAGAAAAAAAGTAGATTAGTTTTAATGGCCACCAGAGAGAGAGCATGGTGTTGTATATATTTCATTATGTTCATTAAACCTAGGTGTTTGTGATATTTGAGGTTGGGATGTGATAGGCTGAAGACATAGAATCTCCAAGGTGTTATATTAAATGCTCCCTGGAATCTGACCTTACTTGAAGCTCTTTGTTTTTGGTTTGGTGACCTTAATAATATCTCACACTAACTGTGCAGGCTTTCTTACTCCAAGTCTCTTTATTGAGTTTTCATCAAGCAATACAACAACAAACTGTAATACTGCGAGAAACAGGTGTTAAGTTAAAAGTATATTTGTTGTATACATTCACACTTACAATGGTCCGATGGAATGGCATGAGCAATACAATCAATGAGCTAGTAAAGTAGAGTTGGAACAAGTTGGTGATAAAGGAGATTATTTAGAGGGGATGCAAGAGCGTACTGTGGTGTATGCCAGCAGGAGGAGTTAAATAAAGTGTCTGAGTTTCTTGCCTATCACTCAGGAGGGCAGATTCCACGGTGTATTGCTATTTCTTCCCTCAGGAGAGGGAATCCTTTGGTGGTAGAAGGGAAGGGAAAGAAAGGCCATGGAACTACGCCCAGTGGCAACCAGACATGGGAATAAAGAGGCCATCAGGTCCAACAGTGCATACAAGAAAATGAAACGTGATACACAAGTCTCCAACTGTGCAGCTGAAGAAACAGTGCTGTCATATGCAAGGGGGAGAAGGGGAGTGAGTATCGCAGGGGATGAGGGCGTACTCCGCGGTATAGCTCATCAGCGTCAGAGGCGCCACTCCTCTACCATGTGAAGCATTTAATCAAACAAGTGAAGAGCGCGAAGTCTAGGCAGGAGGAAGCAGAGATATTCTATGTGTAGATTTTTGATCTTAAGAAGCAAATTAAAGTATGGAACAACGACAATATGCAGCCATGCGGTATAACTTTCTACAGAAAATGGAGCAGTAGTAAAATATTGCATTATGTGTACAAAGGTGAGGTTCTTAGTCTGCTGCACAGTGAAGTTCAGATTCACCACTAGAGCAAATTTAGAATGAGTGTGAAAAAATCTTTAGGAGCACGAATCATATGTATGTGCAAAATCATGTTTCGTTTAAAAAAATTATTTTAGGGGCAAAACATCCTTGATGCAACACTAGTAGAAATGTGTAAACATCTATAGGCATAGGATTTACATCTAGAAACAATAGCACGTGTAATGTACAATTCTACCCTTTGTATAACATTAACCGGAGAGGTATAATACATTTAGAACCAAAAAACACATTAAGGTCAGAACCACATCTAACTGCAACCCTAGTATTTGAAAATGCAAAACCATGCTCAGATATAAAATCACCCTTGGTGCAACATCAAAAGGAATGTGAAAACCTTTTTGATAAAAAAACATACTTAGGCACAAAAACACATAAAAGTGATTAATCACATTCATGTATGAAAAAATGTGGTAGTAAAATGTCATAGGAGCTGTAAAAGGAAAAGCTGTGCATCAGCATTTCACATTTGAGATTAAAAAAATCCCCCTTTGTGCAGCATGGGCATGAGGCACTTTCAACTTCTGCAGATTTAGATGCAAAGTTACTCCTAGGTGTGCATTCATACTTGCTACAAAGTAAGTTGCATTGTGGTATCATATAGAAGGGCAAAATCAGGGCCGGTTCTAGGATTTTTGGGGCCCGAGAGAGGGAGAATGTGCAATGCCCCTCTAATTTACATAAGTGACACATTCAGGGATCTGAAACTGCTTTGTGCAGACTCCTCCTGGGCTGAGGCTCCTCTCTATGCCACCTACAAGAACCTCTTTCACAGCTCTTATCAGGCTGAAGGTGTGAGAATAGCTTGGGGGCTGAGAGTTAAAACTGTGCAGACCGTAAAGTGCTGACACTGGGTGTCCTGCAGTGTCTCTGAATAGGCAGGCGGGCAGGAGGCCTAATTGTAGGACAAAATGCATTTATGCATTTCCTTGCAACTGGCACAAGAAGTGGTGCCCCCCTCCCCTAGGCCTCCCCACACAATCCCTGAGAGGCACAGGGAGGGGTCCCCCTCCTGTAAGCCCAAATGTAAACAGACACCTTTCTTCAATGGCATCGACAGGGGCACAAGAGATTTGGTGGTGTGTTGCACTGGTGCAGTTCCCCATGCTGGTGGGCTGAGTGCTAGGCCCTTGGCAGCTGCCCATGCTGCCCATGCATAGCGCCAGCCCTGGACAAAATCAGAGTACTGATGCAACACCAGTGGGAGTATGGGAACACGTGTAATAGCATGTATCACTACATGCATAAAACACATTTAGGTGCAAAGTCACCATTGGTACAATTTATGGGAGTATGGTAATGAATTGGCAGCACGATGTGTGTCACTTGCATAGGCCATGCACTGGAATGGGAAGCACTCTTTATGCACGTTGACTACCACACCGAAATGTGTAAACAGAAATACTGCTTTTGCCTGACACTTCTCTTGGTATGTTGTCGGTGTTGATGATATGAGATCTGGCAGACAGACAAAAGTGTCTGTGAGAGGATCTATCAACACATTTTGGAATGCACTCATTTTCTACTTATAAATGAGAAGAAAACTCAGGGTCCAAACATCAGACGATCACAGCTCAAAACACCTGCTTTGTAAAACCACACAGGTGCACACCCACAAGCAGTGAAATTATTTGTTTTCAAAATCTTACATTTTTGATCAATTGGAATTATGAAAAATCTCGTCTGTGGGAGCACATTTTGCACTAATTTACAGCTGGCTGCTTCCAACTATTAGCCCTCGAAATCTAGCAGCATAGACACACTGTCTGAGAATACATAATTTCCTTTAAATATTCTGACTTGTTCATGAGAGTTATCACCCACCACGCAGACAGGTTTAGGGAAACGAATCCCAACCACAGATCTTCTTCATATGCTTTCAAACATAACAATCGTCTTACTCAGCATGTACACAACAGTGTGCTTTTCACCTGTCCCCGCTAAATATAGACCCTGCAACATGCCCCCCTCATGAACCCAGCATAATTCGCTGTAAAAGAGCGCCAATACATCCCCAAATCTAACTGCTCCCCTGCTATCTAAGAACAGTCCATTGTACCGCATGGATGTGCGCGTGAGAAAAATCAATGGCCTATAGAAGGTGCTCTTGGGTGCAATAAAAATATAATTGTACCCAAAAGGAGCCGAAAGTTACCAAGATAGCAGCGTAAATGACCTCAAGAACTGTTGTAGCGTTAAAATACTTTATATTTTATGGGGCTGAAATCTGCTCTTATATGTCTGTCTCTCTTACGTTATGTTTGTGTTGTTATCTCGGTGATATGGTTTCACAATTCTTCATTAGGTACATTTAAGGATACATTTATTTCTCTCTGAAAGGCACTTGGAAAGAGGTCTGGGTACTACCGTGCATGTTGCACTCTGTGGTGCCCTTTCCTGGACCATATTTACTAGGGGCATTATTTACTCCTAATAAAAATGTGCAATGTATTATCCACGCCGCATCACACATATTAGCAGCAAGCTACAAGTCCTAAGTCTCGCCTGTACTGCATTTTCCGTTACCTTAACTGAAGCCCACGTGCCCTGTAAAAAGCAAGCTGAACATCTGGCTGTGAGAATGAACCACAGTCTCAGCCTGAGCATGCAAACGAGCAGCAACGTCTAGTGTGTTCTGGGAATCTGCGTGTTTCATTCAGTAATGCATATTTAATACAGGTGAAGGGATGTGTACTGGGTTCAGCACTGTTCTTACTGAACCTCGAAGATTCACACATACAAAACCTGTAATGTTTGCCAATGAGGTCTTAACAAATACAGTTCAGACATACTTCTAAAATAATATATTAGATGACACATTTTATCAACTGCGATACGACCCATTTGGTTTGTGTTATAGGCTGACTATGTAATAAAGTGTGTGTGCAGTACTATTAGGGCCCTGAAATCCAGGTTCCATGAACATGTATGTGCTTTTAAAAATGGAGACTGTACATTTCCTGTGGGTATACATCAGAAGGAGTATCATGACTCCAAAATAGAAGGCTAATTTCACAGGGTGGACCATATTAAATTTAATTTAATAGATGGGGCTATAGGACGTTACTTGAGGCAAATAGAAGCAAAGTGGAAATGTAAGCTGCAGGCAAAAACTTAGTATCTTAATACAGATAATGAGCTACATTATCTGTTGAATATCTTAATTAGGATTGATCATTCTAGCTAGTACAATGGGGTAGGCAGTGAGATCTAATCAGTCATATCTTTAGAGGCAGGGCACTCTAGCAGACTGTGTTTTGGCACCCACACTGTTTTCATTGTATACAAATAATGCATTAACCCCTTCGCTGCGGGGGTAATTCCCCCACGGTGTGGGGGGGCGGGGCAGGAGAGGACATGTTCCTGTTCAAAACATTGACATATAGATTCGCTAAGTTCGGTGCGAAAATACTGCCCATGCTCGTGCCGGACACCTGAAGATAAATATCATCTTCATATCTGAAAAAATTATCTTTCATCGCAATCTGTGCCAAAGAATGAATAAATGGCACTGGAGTGATGGAATCTAAGTCTGTGTTGCTTAGTATTTGAAAGATTGTTTCTAGGGTCTCGTCCTGTGGGATCGAAGTATACAGCGACTCGACGTCGAAAGATACCAGAAGATCTACTTCAGGGCCAAACAAGATATCAGGGAGTAGACGTAAAACGTCTTTGGTATCTTGTAAATAGGTCGGCATGGACTTGACCAGCGGACGCAAAAAATAATCTACAAAGGTAGAAAGGGGCTCCAAAAGGGAGCCGATTCCTGAAATTATCGGCCTGCCTGGAGGTGGTGAAAGGTTCTTATGTATTTTAGGGAGCCAATAGAAATAGGGCATAACAGGATTACTTGCTTGTAAGAAGGCTGCTTCTTGGTCTGTAATCCATTGGTTGCGAAGGCCTTCGTCAACCAGTGTCCCTATTGTTTTTCTTAGACGATCAGTGGGATCTTCTCTTAGCAATTGATATGATTGTCTATCTGCTAGTTGTCGTAAACATTCTTCACGATATGTGGACGTGTCCAATATTACCACTGCTCCACCCTTATCTGCAGGCTTGATCGTAATGGTTTTGTCTGCAGATAGGGTATTTATTGCCAATTGTTCTCTCTTGGATAGATTGTGATACGTGGACTTATTTGTTGTTTTCGAAAAAGAAGACACTTCTTCTTGCACAGCTCTCTCAAAGGCTACGACCCTAGAAGGTACACTAGCAGGCATTGGGGTAAAAGTAGAACGTTTATTTAGACCTGTATTCTGCTCCAAAGGAGTATCAGGTGAACCTTCTTTATCAAGAAACAAAAAGTGAAGACGAATCTTTCTAAAAAACTGTGCTAGTTCACAGTTGACTTGAAAGTTGTCTCCTGTTTGGGTCTCTACAAAACCAAGCCCTCGATTGAGCACTCGATCTTCATCTTCCGTTAGTGTCCTTTTACTAAGGTTCACTACGAGGCTGGTAGTACAGTGCTTTCTGGTGCAGCTCCCTGTTTGGCTTTGCTCCGGGTCCCCATGTAAGTTGATGTAGGCTGGTTCCAATGCACTTGGGCATTGCCTCTTCTCCTTCCTCTTGTTCTCCCTGGGCCAAACCCTAAAAAAGGCTGGTTTTGGAAGTTCTGGAAATTCTGTGGGTGTGTGGGAAATTGTGGCATTGATGGCTGAAAATGTGCTGGTGGGAAACCCCAGGGTGATGGTGGCCACCATTGTTGATATTGATTCATCGGGGGTCCCCCTCGCCAGTTTCCCCTATTGAATCTCCCACGATTCCTACCTCGGAATGGTTGTTTGCCCCCTATAGGGGTCTCTCCGCTATTGGAGCTTTCATCTGAGCTAGAGCCTGAGTAAGAAGACCCATATCTTTTACCTTGTTTGTTGAATTCCAGAGGGGAGTACGTCTCACTTGTGTAGGGATAGATAATATCTAATTTGAATTTATCCAAATCTTTCTTAAATTTATCTATCTTCGCCATCAATATTCCATCTTTGAAATCTTTGTTAGTTTTATTTGATTCGTCTTGGTTTTTCTTGAAAAGGCTTGCCGAAATGGTAGTCTTAATCTGTGATTCCAAGACCTGGATTTCAATTAAGATGTTATTGGCTATTCTTTTGGCTGTACTCACTATCAGGATAAGCCAGTCTCGTGTACATCGCCATGATATCATCGACCAGTCCTTCAAGAAAGTTTTGTCTTGCAGAAAAAGTCGTGGACTATTAGTCACAAACAGACCAGAGGGAGCACATTGTCCCCGGAGATATTCTGCCATAATAGCCCCGTGGACAAGAGTCCGTGAATGTGACTTCTTGAGGAAGAGGACTTTCATCCATTCATCCTCTGGTGATGGAACCATATTACTGAAAGTGTCCAAAATACTTGGAGTGTTGTCTAGGATGGCTTGATACATTTCATCGTCAAAGGCCAACCCGCTGCGTTCCACCATGGTGGCTGTGAAGGAAAAAAAATACGGTAGCTGAGGTGTGGATATGCTATCTCACAGTGAATACTAAATGAGATAAACAAATATTATAAGACCCGCAGCCGAAAGGCTGTACAAAACTACTAACAACAAAGGAGGGTCTGAGGGAAGTTTAGAGTCCTAGCAGGGTTCAATCCCCCTTTCCATACTAATTAACAAACAGACTAGAATCCTGAGGACTAATACAAATAATATACTTATGAACTAATGTATATCAGGAAAGAGAAAAATAATTCTCTAAGGCTAACCAAAAATATGTGAAGTAGAGAAGGCTACAACATATCCACTACCAATCGTGTTAGGATAGTTGGTATCCCATCATTACACAGTCATGTGCCCAGTGTCATTATCTGGGAACCAAACAGTGCCCACTCAGTCTCTCTTATCAATCAGAGAGAACAATGAGGAAGGGACTGTATCCTTCTGACGATTGTTTCGGAAGGAAAAAACAAACAAACTCTAGACTGTGTAAAGAAAAAGACCAGACAAACTCAAGTTGTTCTGATAATTTGAGGTGCATGTAAATAGTGAAAAAATAATGATGTGAATTAAAAGGGATAAACTGCTAAGATAGTGTGTTGATTATTAGGAAACACCACTAAATCTTGCTAATCCTTGCAGTTGTCCTAGTAAAAGCAGTATAAGCAACGTGAAAACCCAAACAGTTTGAAACCAATCACTGTCCAAAAAATAACCTGGTCGACATGTGTCTGCCAATTTGGGATATAGGATCCCTGGCTTTCTTCAAGACCATAAATTATTTGTGTCACTGCATCTATGAGTTCTTTTAGAAAATATCAATCATGGGAGTCATACATACAGTATTATGTTGCTTCTTTTACAAACCATGATGAGCAGGATGTGTAAGCTGCATCTAGGAAGAAAGGCAATATGTAATGACTACTCTTTAACATGTAGCCTTCACAAATATTATTCATCTATTGATAACTTTACAAATATGTTATTCAACCAAGGGCTTACCACTGCTCCTCAATGGGTAGACCTCACGTCACTCGGCGCCAGCTCGGATCAATGAGGCCCCGCTCTGTAGAAAAATTATTTTTAACCAATAAAAATAATATAAACAAACCATGACATTTGCATAGTCATCCATGGATAATTATAAACAGATCTGCCACCTGTTTAAAAACACGTCACAACCGTGGTAGAAATACTTGGGGAGTCTGTCGTCAAGATGTACTGTCTCTTGTCTCTCAAAACTCTAATGGATCTTATATTCCTATTTACAATTTTCTCAAACTCATTCAAGCATTAAAGGACTTGTATTTACAATTTCATCTGATTCATTCATGTATTGAAGTACTGGACTTATTCAGTTTAGTGTCTTTCCTAGACTATAAACCACTCCCTCGTAGTTTCGGGTCTATCTGCGGGGACTCATTGATCCGAGCTGGCGCCGAGTGAGGTAAGGTCTACCCATTGAGGAGCAGTGGTAAGCCCTTCGCTGAATAACATATTTGTAAAGTTATCAATTGATGAATAATATTTGTGAAGGCTATCACATGTTAAAGAGTAGTCATTACATATTGCCTTTCTTCCTAGATGCAGCTTACACATCCTGCTCATCATGGTTTGTAAAAGAAGCAACATAATACTGTATGTATGACTCCTAATATTGATATTTTCTAAAAGAACTCATAGATGCAGTGACAGCAATAATTTTTAGTCCTGAAGAAAGCCAGGGATCCTATATCCCAAAATGGCAGAAACATGTCGCCCAGGTTATTTTTTGGACAGTGATTGGTTTCTAACTGTTCTGGGTTTTCATGTTGCTTATACTGCTTTTACTAGGACAACTGCAAGGATTAGCAAGATTTAGTGGTGTGTCTTAATAATCAACGCACTATCTTAGCAGTTTATCCTTTTTAATTCACATCATTATTTTTTCACTATTTACATGCACTGCAAATTATCAGAACAACTTTAGTTTGTCTGGTCTTTTTCTTTACACAGTCTAGAGTTTGTTTGTTTTTTCCTTCCGAAACAATCGTCAGAAGGATACAGTCCCTCCCTCATTGTTCTCTCTGATTGATAAGAGAGACTGAGTGGGCACTGTTTGGTTCCCAGATGATGACACTGGGCACATGACTGTGTAATGATGGGATACCAGCTATCCTAACACGATTGGTAGTGGATATGTTGTAGCCTTCTCTACTTCACATATTTTTGGTTAGCCTTAAAGAATTATTTTTCTCTTTCCTGATATACATTAGTTCATAAGTATATTATTTGTATTAGTCCTCAGGATTCTAGTCTGTTTGTTAATTAGTATGGAAAGGGGGATTTAACCCTGCTAGGACTCTAAACTTCCCTCAGACCCTCCTTTGTTGTTAGTAACACACAATATATTCCAGGGCTATCTTCTTTTCTCGAAGTAGAAGAGGCGACACTGCGGGGATTAAAAACAACCATTTATATAAACAGGCATGACGCATTTCGGAGTTCAACCTTTTCAAATGCCTTTAAGTTTAAAAAGTTCCTCTGGTGCTGGCAGCTTCTAAGCTTCTTTCGCATTAATGAACTATGTGACATAGACAAGACTAGGATTCAGCCCCATCATAAGATGGGGGATGAATTCGGATCACGTAGAGATCAAGAAAGGACTAATAGCTGATAAACGGCAAAATAGCACCGGTCAACCTTATAAGCAGCCCGAGAGCAGCAAAGAGGTATGGCATAATTTTATGTAGAAGATCACTAAAAGCAAGCACACTTAATTTTATGTGGCAGGGTGTTCTTTGAATACATTTTGGTAACATGGTTTTTATCGCTTATAAAATGGTGATGAATTAATGCAATGAATTGCAATTGCGATAAACTTATTTTTTACATATATCGAAGTGCATCTATAATGAGTGATATTCTACCCGTTCAATTTAAACAACACTGTAATGGCGGATGTGTGAACACTGCATTGTAGTCCCTTTTCAATGTAATGGCTGAATGAAAGGATTGAAAAAGATGGCGGCCTCCCAGTGTTTGTGAACACCGAGGAAGGCATCGCCGAAACTCGTCTGTTCAGCGTGGAATAAAGCGCAACCTGAAACGCTACGCAAAGAGTGCTGGTATCTTCTTTTTGAAGTAAGAGGATTTTGGAGCTGACATATATCGTGGCAAGCACCGCCAAGCTTCTGCACCCACCCGTGAGTGATTCGGCAGGAAAGGTGTTGAAAGGAGCTACAATATATACATATATATATATATATGCAGGATTTGGCAGCTCTTCGTGCAGAAGCTCCAAATTCTCAGAACATACAAGGACATGAGAACCCTCATACAGGTGGTTTAAGCAATCTGAAGCCCCGGTCTACGTTCACCCCTGTTACCCCCTACGACAACATAGATATATTCCAGGACGCAGTTGTGAAGCAAGTAAAGGCTCTACATGTGAAAACTTTGAAAGTTAACTACAGCAAATATCAGGGCAACAACAATTATCAGAGATTGGTTAAAAAGATCAAAGCGAATGGGACTGTGATTGTCAGGCAATCAGATAAAGGGGGTAATATCGTGCTTTGGCCTAGAACATTATATCTTGAAGAAGCCTACCTCCAATTAAATGATCCTGAATGTTACAGACATTGTGATGCAAATGCGCTTAGTAAAGCAAAAACTGACTTTCATTCTCTCCTGATGGGTTGGCGCTCTAGCGGGCTTATCAGCATGGATGAACTGAAATGCCTTAAGAATGACCATCCCATCACCCCTGTGTTGTACCTTATTCCTAAGGTACACAAAAATGCGAAAAAGCCGCCGGGTAGACCAATCATCTCGGCATGCGGGGGTTTGTTGGAGAAAGCCACCACCTATATTGACTTGTTCCTCCAAGAGCATGTGCTGGCATTGCCTTCATATATCCAGGACTCTAGCGATTTGATGAGGAAATTAACTGACTTAGAGTGGTGTGATGATTTCTTATTGATTACCCTTGACGTGTCATCTCTTTATACGAGCATTTTACATGCAGATGGATTGAGGGCATCAGAGTTTTTCCTTGGCAAGCGACCAATAGAACTGTTTGAGCACAACAAGATGTTGCTTGCCATGATTAGTTTTTGTTTGCATCACAATTATTTCATGTTTCTGAATCGCTACTACCAACAAGTTAGAGGGGTTGCCATGGGGGCCTGTTTCTCTCCTAGTTATGCCTGTTTGCATATGGGGTACTGGGAGAGACAGGTCCTCAATGGCATTCACCACGACATCTGTAGCCGCCATATCATTCGATGGTACAGATACATCGATGACATTTTAATGATATGGAGAGGCACCTATGAGCAAGCTGTTAGTTTCATTGACGTGTTGAACAACAATGCATATAACTTGTCCTTCACATCGCACATCAGCCAGATAACAGCAGATTTTCTTGATGTTACTCTTGAGGTCAGTCAGGGCAAACTTGAAACCAAGCTTTACAGAAAGCCCACTGCGGGCAATACCATTTTGCACGCTGACAGCCACCATCCCCCGCATTTAATTCGCAGCATCCCCTATGGGGAGATGCTTAGAATTAGGCGAGTCTGTAGTACAGATTCCCATTGTAAGGAGGCACAAGCAGCAAGCAAACTAAGGTTTCTAGCCAGGGGCTATAAAGAACATCTCATTGATATAGCCATTAGGAAAGCTAATGCCCTATCCCGAAGTGAAGCTCTGACCCACAGAAAACATCAGAAAAGTCTTGTAGCCAGCAGTGAACCACCGGTCAGACTCATTTGGACCTATAACAGTCAGCATGGGGCACTGAGAAAAATCATTAATCAACACTGGAATCTTATTAAATTAGATCCAGTGATTGGTGAACACATGCCGAATAGACCTGCGATCACTTTTAGGAAGGCGTTTTCGTTGCAAGACGCACTGGTTAAATCCAGTCCGGAGGTGATCCCACCTAAAAATTGGCTAGCAGCGAGCCGTGGTTTCAGGAAGTGTTCTAGCTGCAAAGCTTGCTCTCAAGGGCTTAATAAATCTGAGTTCTTGACAGCTTTCTCTTCAGTGCCCCGTAAAATTACCAAGCAGTTAACCTGTAAATCAGAGTATGTGGTGTATGTCCTGGAGTGCCCATGTGGCCTGCAATATATTGGTAGCACCAAATTGCAGGTCCACAAGAGGGTGCTCCAGCACATTCGAGCGATTAACACGAACGATGCCACATATCCTGTAGCCAGGCATTTTAAGGAGTTCCATAACAATAACAGTGGGCTCCTTAGATACTATGCTATAGATGCCATTGGCCCGCTCAGGAGGGGAGGTAATAGAGAAGGGATCTTAAGGGCTCTTGAGACCAGATATATTCTGGAGATGGACAGCAAAAGTCCCAATGGTCTTAATTCCACGGAGGACTGCTATACATGTTTATAGTATATATTTCTGTCTGTCTTCCTAGCATTTACCTATATCCCCCATCAGTTAACTGCATTGTGCTTGCCTGTTCTTGTTCTTTTTGTCTGATTTTTAGGCCATGTAGTCTTATCATTCTTATATGTCTAGTCATGCTGTTCAGTACTGTTTAAAAAATCCTCACTAGGTGTATAGCTGCATTTTACTAATTTCAATATCAGGAAGAATTGTGTTCTTCTTTTTTAATATTCTCACTTGTTTATCATAGTAGCATTAACAACGAGATTGGGCATTTGTGGCATTAATGATCTAAGATATGTGCCACTCTGTTTCTTTGGGTCGTTTGCTATCCGGTGTACATTTCTAGATAACTATCCAAGTTTTGGTAATATTTTGTAAGATACTTATTGTATATAGATGTATATAGATGAAATTTGTGTATATATTTTACAATTAAGTTAGAGGGCTGTCTGAGTGCCAACTAGGGGCTAGTGCACTAGGTGCGGTTGCAATTTTGATTGAATTGTATTATACATGAAAATTTGTACAGCAATACGCATGGTAATGAATGAACTTGCACTGTGGGAATTCCCAGTTACCCTCTTTTTCAGAAATCTTAAATCATACATCTTACATATGTACCCGGATTTTTAGTAATGTATTCAAACAGATATATTTTTTAAGACCTGACTCAAGATAGCTTTTGTTGCCCGTCAATGTACCTTTAAATGGTTAATTTAACAGCTGTGTTGCATATTCTAATGGTTTCAGGAGCAACCAATCACTGAGGTAGTTGTTAATGCACTAACACTTTAAATTCACGCAACTCTTTCGGTGCACCATGTGACCAAGCCCTCTGTGTAGGGCGAAACGTTATCCTGCCATGGTGTGCTGTTAATAAAAAACTCACCAGCACTCTGGGTCTTCCGTGTTCTTGTTGATTGTCAGCCGAGGATTGATGGCGTGGCGTCTATGCAGGAGTACAAGTGCGGAAATATATATATATATATATATATATATATATATATATATATATATATATATGGTGGTGATAACAGTGCGAGGCTGTGATGCCTTTCTTGTCAGCGGAAGCCCATGAAGAAGAGGCGGATGCCTCGAAACGCGTCGGCTACACATGCTGGCGGAGTCAATGTGGTTTTGCATCGAAATAAATAGGATGGTGTTGAGTGCCTTCCAATGCTCACGGGCACTTTGAGGACAAAACATCATCGCGGCAGCCCTTGCCGTGGGAAGAGCACCGTCTTGAACCTAAAAGAGGCTGCGGTTAGAACTATTCAAATTCCGCTTGGCACATCATCCCAAATGCTAAAGAAAAGCTGCAATTGACACCGCATCCTACTAAGGAATGTTTTAAAGCGCTAAATATACAAAACTGCATCGCCCTTACCAAAGGAACTAATGAACTTGTAATTGTTGCACCACAGGTCCCAGAAGGCACTATAATCGAGCCAAGGGTAAGAGTTGAAATAAAAGATGCCCGTGGTGAAAACAGTGCGAGGCTGTGATGCCGTTCTTGTCAGCGGAAGCCCATGAAGAAGAGGCGGATGCCTCGAAACGCGCGGCTACACATGCTGGCGGAGTCAATGCGGTTTTGCATCGAAATGAATAGGATGGTGTTGAGTGCCTTCCAATGCTCACGGGCACTTTGAGGACAATATATATATATATACATATTTTTTTTTACCACTATGCTGCCTCTTCTTCTCAAACATATATATATGTATATATATATATATATATATATATATATATATATATATATATATATATATATATATATATATTCACTGACAAAAACAAAGGTTACAGGTATGTTATAGTTAAGAAATGGAGAACAAAACATTGGACATTCACTGAAAAAAATAAAGGTTGCAGAGCCGTTATAGCTAGGCTCAGGTTTCACTCGTACAAACCCAGAGAAATTCAGCAGTTATAGTTAGATCCCGCAATGCAGTGCTTATGACCTCACATATTACAAAACTCATAACATGGTCAGTGACATCATTGATAACATCACTGATAAGATCTCAAATGACATCACTGATGACATCATCCTGTGACTGTGTGTTGCGAAATGTAAACATTGAACTGTAACTCGTTCCTCAAAATAAGTGGAAATAGATTTAAAAAGAGGAAGATCTCCCTAGTGAACAGCTTCTCCATTTGGAATTGTGTTGGGGGACATCGAGGAGATCAGGAAGTGGTTCATAGGATCTCTTCCTTCTGCGCCCTATGTAGTTTTTTTAAAGAACCACTGGTTTGCTTTTTTTTAAAAATACATAGATTTCTCATTCAGAATCTAAATGCATGGAGGGTGGTCTGCTGTTGTTGTCAAGCAAGCCCTTTTCCCAATTTTTGCACCCAATTTAGGGTCCAATATAGTGAACTGACTAAATAATATTTATTAGGCAGGTCCGTCTGTGAGCCCTGTATGACTGGAGATTTTGTGATATGATTTTTTGCACCTATGTTACATTGCAAAATAAAAAACTTTCATTATGAGTATAGGTGGTATTTATCACACATGATAAATAATGATATCACGGAGTACGTAATTGACTGGGTGCAATAAATACCACCTATTACGAGTTGTTGGGGAATAACATGCAGGTTTGGTGTTTTAGTGCACCAAAATTCACACGAAACAGTAAATACTGTATGGTTTTCCCCTGTTAAGTTTCGGCAGGTTTGACCGGCAGGATTCAGGCCCTTTGTCGCAAAAAGTTGGAGCGCAATTTGAGACCAGTCATTTAGTACAACTGCCCTGTACATTTTTATAACAATGCCTGCTGCTTAAATTATATGTAAGCTAGGACACTCTTCTGCATTTAAACTCTGGTATAGCACTGAATATCTTGCAGCAGTATGGTACTAGTGTAACATGTAATGATGTGACATCTTCCACTGGTGATAATCCATAACCTTCAAGAATCGTGACGGGTTATCTCCTCTTTTAAAAGCTCAAGGATAAAGCATGACCATAAACAGCAATTGATTACAGGAACCAACGACCAAATACTAAAGTTGACAAAAGCTCAAGGCGAACTTGCTTTTTAATCTGAGTAATACATTTAATATCAGGGTTTTTTCAAAGCAATCAATAGGGCTTACAAGCATGTAAAGAATATAAGTACGTAAACAATGTCCCTGGTGAGTCGTGATAATCACTCATTGCCTCGTATCCACTCAATGTGTCTTAATTTATTTTGTTCAGAATTAAACACTAACGATTCTACCTGCCGTCTTTCTTTTCCTAACTTTTAACTGCTGGAAGTAAAAAGGAGAAAAAAATAGCAGAGAATGACTTTCCTTACTTAGCATTTAGCTTGGAAGCAAAGCTGTGCTGACCTACATACTGTACACAGAAAATCAAAATGAGATCTTTTTATCACCATCCTGGGAGGCTGATAATGGCAGCACATGTGAGACAGTTTATTTAAATATTCAGAGTGCATCAGGAGAGCTCCTGTTTTCGGTGGCCGTGTGGTTCAGGAAGGAGGGATGTGGCGCAAGTGCTCATCTGAGAGTAATTACAGGAGGAGTGGTATCCTGCTAGGAGAGGTATTAAGTAGGATTCTTTTATGAGTTGGTAGGAATTCCAGCCAGTGTTGTGTTTGATCTGTGTTATTGATTCCTACAGACATCTCCACTGTTCCATTACTTAAAAGTGGCAAAAGATTGGATGGCGAGGTTGCTGTAAGTAAAACTCTGAAGGATGTGGTTTTACCGACTGAAACGGGGCCTAATTATTGTAAAGTGCAAACACCACAGAGCCGAACAATAGCAGAAATAAAGCTCCAGTCACATTACATGAAAATGAGAGCATCCGCAACACAGAGCACACACACTGCTCTTACATCTAGCCAGGAAAGCTCAAAACGTAATGTCGAAACAGCGCCATTGCAGATAAGCAGAAAAATATCAAAAGGTTCCACCATCTGCGTTTTTTTTGTATTTATGCAGATGTGTCATATGATCTGTCTCTTGCCCGACTGAGGATTAAATAATGCCGACTAACCACATAGCTACGAGATTAGATTTAAGAATTAATTGTAGGTTACATAGACCCAGATGCATCAAGGTAAAATCCGATCGCAAAGGGGCAGATTCTCAGAATCTACCCCTTTGCGACTGGTATTTTTGCATTTGGGATGCATCATCCCAAATGCAAAAATCGCAAATTAAGAATTCGCTAATTTGGGATTACTTGCATGAGATTCCTTAAATGCAATGCATGAAAGTTTAAAAAATAGCGATTTCGCTAATAGGGCTCGCAAATTACCATGAAGTTCAACTTCATGGTAATTCGCAAAAACGTTGAAAAATGCACTAAAGTGCATTTTTCAAAGTTTCATGTTGCGCACACACATGCCCTAGGGGCATTTGTGTGCGCAACATTTGTGCACAGATCAATTTCAGGTGTGCACAGGGTGTCCTTTGGACACCCCTGCACCCTTGAATCGCATTCTCATTTTGTGATTCGCAAATTGCGATTCGCAAATTGAGAATGTCTTCCCATTCATTCCTATGGGCCTCTAGGCCCATAGGAATGAATGGGGAGGTATTCCTTAATTGCGACTCGCAATTTGCATCTCGCAATCAAGGAATTTTAAGAAATCGCTATTTTTAATGTGATTTCTTCTTGCATAGCATTTTGCTATTCCTTATTAGTGATTCCTTATTTTTCGCTAATAAGGAATCGCAAAATGGATGCTTGATGCATCTGGGGGATAGTCTTTGAATGTGCAATAAAAGTGAGCCCCATCAAAGGCAGGTCATTTTTTTTTTAATTCTTAGAAATAATCTGATTTTGTGGGAAACTTAACACAATAACAGCCAATTGTATGGACACATCGTATGGATGTCGCATTACATTGTTAATCGATGGTCTGCTGGTGGCTGAATGCCATAAACAATCTTTTTCTCCCTCCAATTCTGGCCTCCCTATTGCACTTTAATGTGGATCAAAAAATAAACACATTTTGTACTTTTGTACGCTTGTCTTTTTTTGAGCTTGCTTTTGCTGGCATTGGAAGAAGGCACAGAACGTCACTATGCAATATTTAGTTTAACATACATCTGCAATTTTGTGAAAAGCCTGCTATTTGTACCTTAGCTACGATGGGTTGAACAAGGTTTACTCGTTGAAACTGTGTTTTGTCCGAGCAAGATATTGCATTGTTAAGTTGGGGGGAAGGGGTGGGTAGCCTTCCTATATGAACATCCCAAGGTCTCACAGAGACCAATTTAGCACCATCAGATCAAGGCCAGTGCCGGTCAGATATTATTAAACCAAACACAACTAAATCAAATCTTATTTATTACAGATAAACCAAACCACAAAAACGGAACAAAGTTTAAATAAATATTCCAGTGTTTGCCCCGCATGAGTCACTACCACCCATGATTTAAATGTGCTGTTACTAACGTAAATGGGTATGGCAGGTACAAAAATACAAATTTTTGTCAGACCGCCCTGCCAATAATTTTAATATCACTAGAACATGGATAGTGCTAACAAAATGAAATGAGAAAAATTGTTAAAGAAAAGCAAGTAACTTACTCCAAACATTAAATAAAGTGACTTAACAGAAGTTTCAATTGAGATGGTTGCATTGGGTAGGGGTGGGGTTTCCAAAATCTACGGTTCATTGATAATTCGTACCGAGGCACTTTGGACCACCTTAGAACCTGGTAGGAGAACTGGTTGGGCTCTCTTGTGGACGAAGACTGTCGGGATTCACTGATGGCGGCTAGGGTCATTATACATACAAACAATTTGGGAAGGGTTCAAGGGGTTAGTTTAACGACCATGCACAGTAATTATCCCCCTATAGACTTATGAAAAAACAACAAATAACTGTGGGTCTCAAATGGAACTATGTGTGTAAAAACTAGCCGTCTCTCTGCTACAAGAAGGCAGACTCATGGACAGAAAACCACTGTGAAAAATGTCCATCAGTTACACGATATGTACCGCCCAGTACATCATTTGGTCTACTTCACAGTAGGTAGCCCAATGTCTATCTCCAATTATAGTTAAAGGAGACAAATGACTGGTGGGTGTTGTTATTGTTGTAACTGTAAGCAGTGCATAGGTGATTTTAGTGAAAAAAGTGAAAAAGTGTTCAGAATAAAATTGGATAAGGCATGCAATTTAAACTTTATTCTGGAGCCATGCCCTTCCAAATATAAAAACAATGAAGTGCAATGTAGTCAGATGTTTCAAACAAATACCTTCTGACTGGGTTATCTGGTCGACATGTTTCTGCGGACTTACACGGTCAATGCTAGTACCTGCCGCTTCCTCAGGACCCATAGACTAAATTGCTACTGCTTATGTGTGCAAAAAATATATATAAATGAAAAATATTTTTTCAATGGGACATCTGTGAACACAAATGCTATAAGTCACTTGTTCACTTACAGTTATCCTCCTTCGGTAATAAATTCGCAAGGATATCCACACATAGATAAAGATAAAATATAATAACACAATCATTATTGAAGGTTATGGTTTAGACATTGCTATCATGTAAATATTCGCATAACAGGTATATTAACCTAAGTATGCCTTCCAATGTTCTTTCATAACATAGGACTCACCTCAATTTATGAGGGGAAAGGCCTCGCCTCACCTGGCAAACAGCTCAGGGACATGAAGCACCGCTCTGTGTTGTAAAAAATGTGTTTTAGAGTTCAGGAGGAAGACCCGCGGCTCATTTAAAAGGTGCACGTATCGCTCACAATAGAATGTATATTACTTGTTTACATTTTCTAACTTCATAATTTTTGTATATTACATTTATTCCATCGCTCATTTGTTTCAGTTGCTAAAATTAAAAATTAAAAATAAAAAGCGTTCCATAAGCTGAATATGTCAGCGCATTGCTCAAGTGGATCTACAAAGAGTAATACTCGTAAATAATTTCTTTTGAATACGTGCTTACTCTCGTGTAGCAGACTTGCCCTGTCTCATCACTAACAAGGTTACGCCCAGTACTACAAGCGATAAACAACCAAGGGCTGGCTCTGATCAGTAAGGCTGAGCCGAATATATGACCAACAAAAGAGAAATGCCAATACTGATATACACGATTCAAAAAACAATAACCACCTGTATCCTGAACAAGAGATCAGAGATAGGGCTTACTATTTAATAGTATTTTATTCAAAATATTTACAGCTTATATCTTAAGAAAATTATTAAATTTGAATACATACAAGAATTTTACAAAAAACACGTGAGATATGGAAATGTTGACCAACCATTCAATCATTCATTCTAATTCAATCATATCACAAGCAACAACGGTGAATTTACAGGCTAGAAGGGAAAAAGAAAAAAGAAAAACAGATTGAATGCAGAAACAATGAGAGCAAATACCAAAGGTCTACAAATCTTTTCATGAACTATTATACTAGCTATTGTGGGGGTACATTCTTGCAATTATAATTCATTTCAAACTTGAAATAGATGTTTATACAGTAATGTACAAAAAAAGAAGAAAGACTCCGGGTTCGAAACAATTAGATGCCCGAAGACTTTTGTAGACTGGTGTGAAGAGGCCTACGCGTTTCGAATCCCACCAAAGTCGTAGGGGATTCTCATCAGGGCCTTGAAACGATCCTTTATTTAATAAGCGGACCGTTCTGCTTGTAGTATTTGTCCACGTGCCGTGCCGGTGCGCTAGAGCTAATGGGGCAATCTCTATTTTCTTTAGTGCTTTTGGCCCTCTGTATTAACACAACTCAGGATTGGGGCAGAGTGAAGAATAAAAGACGCCGATTTCAAATTCGGGAGCTCATTGACAGACCGATGTCAACATAAAATGTGGGACGGAAGGAACAGGCCAAACAATCTATTTTGGTAATCTGAGGGCTGTAAGCCACTCTAAACAAATGTATTTGGTCCAAATAGCGTTGAGACTCCTGGCAATAGGTTCCCGTACCTAATTGAACGTATCAAAAGATCACTATTCGCTGCAAAAATCTCTCTGGGTTTCCTCCGGTATAGAAGCCATTGTAAATAGTTGCAGTAACTGCTCGTGTCGGTGGCGTCTGGTTCAGCACTAATCTCTCGCGCATGGGTCTTTCCAATGTGAAACCAGCTATGAAAGGCCTGAAGGGAGATGATCTGGCGTGGTGATATCATCTCCCTTCAGGCCTTTCATAGCTGGTTGTATAACCGCAATAAGTTTTTCCGTTTCACATTGGAAAGCAGCAACCACTCACTGGCTTTCCTAGATCTTTTAATAACACCAACACTACAAGGTCTTAAATCAGAGCTATATAAAAAGCCTATGGCTCGGAACTCTTTGTTAGAGTACACCAGCTGCCATCCGAAGTCCTTGCGTGACAATCTACCGTATGGACAGTTCTTACGAATACATCGGAACTGCTCATCCAAAGAAGACTTCGAAAAACACTCCGAAGATCTAGCCCAACAATTGAGAGACAGGAGCTACCCTAAGAAACTGATAAACCGCTCAAAGAAGAGGGCAGTAAATAATAACCGGGAAGCCCTACTAGATCCACCTATACTGAAAGAGAAGAATGACAGACTTACATGCGTAAATACTTTCAGTACTAGGTCCAATGCTATCCAACGTATAGTACGCAAGCACTGGAAGATTTTGAATACTGGCAAAGACACCTTGGAACAGCCACTTTTTGCGTTCAAGAGAGCGACTAACCTGAGAGATCAATTGATCCATACTAGACCGACAGCCAGAGAGCCACACCAAATAGGCACACTATGGGATATGCCACCTGTAACAGGGCACCATCCGTGTGGGAACTGTGCCACATGTCCCCAGACTAAACACACAGTATCCATAGATATAGGGACAAGTCGCAACTGGGAACAGACACGTTTCACAAATTGCAATAGCAATAATTTGATCTATCTTATCACGTGTCCGTGCAAACTTAGGTATGTCGGTATGACAACTAGAAAAATTAAAGTAAGGATCTCGGAGCACAAGAGCACAATCAGGTGCAAAAAACAAGCGACCCGCTTAACAAATCACTATATCCAAGTGGGCCATAAACCTACAGACTTTGAATGGACAGTGTTGGAGCAGCCTAAAATACCAAAACATATTACAGATGTGTCGAGACACCTTTTTAAAATAGAACAAAAATGGGTGTACAGACTTAACTGTGATAAGGCCGGATTGAACGAAGATATTCCGTGGATGACTCTTTAAACCATGTAGCTGTCCGCAGGTTTCTCCGGAGCTATGAGTGATACATCCAATGAAAAGTGCAAAGTGCAGAGTGTACACAAGTGAAGGGGTGACCCTATGGCCTTCCATCAATATGACATCTGAGGTAGTTACGTAGAAAGTAGCTATGTTGAGTCCGAGTGAAAGTGATGAATGTATTTGGGACCAAGCTAATAGGTAGAATACATGGTAGGACTACACATCCCATAATACATCAGTCTGTCTATGAAAACGTGATAAAATCAATAAACCTTCACTGTTTATCTGCTTTTTCATAACACAATAAGGTTACTTAATCACACAATGCTGTCATTTGTAATCTTGAGCTATATAGTTGGAAATAACATCCTTTTTAAGTCTCATGTACTATAACTGATAATGGGATGTACTCTCTTTATGTGCTCAGGGAGAAACGAACGTTCGAGCAGAAAGATAAAATGCATCTTGTAGCTTAAATGCCCTTATAGTAAAGAGACTGTATCTGCAGTAAATACGTTCATACTTGATTTATATTTTTCGTACCCTTCCGTATGAACAGACATGGCAGATAGCGCATTTATCGCTGGATTCTACATAATAGTGATGGGCTCGATCAGGGAACTTCATTTACCAGGTTCCCTGTTAGTTCAGTCCCAACACAGGGGACCAATCGGGACAGCACACGAAACAATAAGGAAGTACCCGACCTGTTCCACGGTACCTCCCCAAACAGCACGGCAGGCTGTTAGGAGTACCGACGGACAGTGGCGACTAGAGCTGCTGACTTAACAAACCCTCCTCCCCTTAAATGTAAGCGCGATATAAGTACATGGAAGGCGGTCGTGGTAAACATGCCGCTTGTAGTACTGGGCGTAACCTTGTTAGTGATGAGACAGGGCAAGTCTGCTACACGAGAGTAAGCACGTATTCAAAAGAAATTATTTACGAGTATTACTCTTTGTAGATCCACTTGAGCAATGCGCTGACATATTCAGCTTATGGAACGCTTTTTATTTTTTATTTTTTATTTTAGCAACTGAAACAAATGAGCGATGGAATAAATTTGATATACAAAAATTATGAAGTTAGAAAATGTAAACAAGTAATATACATTCTATTGTGAGCGATACGTGCACCTTTTAAATGAGCCGCGTGTCTTCCTCCTGAACTCTAAAACACATTTTTACAACACAGAGCGGTGCTTCATGTCCCTGAGCTGTTTGCCAGGTGAGGCGAGGCCTTTCCCCTCATAAATTGAGGTGAGTCCTATGTTATGAAAGAACATTGGAAGGCATACTTAGGTTAATATACCTGTTATGCGAATATTTACATGATAGCAATGTCTAAACCATAACCTTTACTAATGATTGTGTTATTATATTTTATCTTTATCTATGTGTGGATATCCTGGCGAATTTATTACCGAAGGAGGAAAACTGTAAGTGAACAAGTGACTTATAGCATTTGTGTTCACAGATGTCCCATTGAAAAAATATTTTTCAGTTATATATATTTTTTGCACACATAAGCAGTAGCAATTTAGTCTATGGGTCCTGAGGAAGCGGCAGGTACTAGCATTGACCGTGTAAGTCCGCAGAAACATGTCGACCAGATAACCCAGTCAGAAGGTATTTGTTTGAAACATCTGACTACATTGCACTTCATTGTTTTTATATTTGGAAGGGCATGGCTCCAGAATAAAGTTTAAATTGCATGCCTTATCCAATTTTATTCTGAACACTTTTTCACTTTTTTCACTAAAATCACCTATGCACTGCTTACAGTTACAACAATAACAACACCCACCAGTCATTTGTCTCCTTTAACTATAATTGGAGATAGACATTGGGCTACCTACTGTGAAGTAGACCAAATGATGTACTGGGCGGTACATATCGTGTAACTGGTGGACATTTTTCACAGTGGCTAGGGTCATTACCATCTTCCAGGCTGCACCTGATTCAAACATATTACCTTTATGGTGCATACCTTTCCCCGACTTGACTACACCAAGCAGGTCTCCTCCCTGAACCAACATGTCTGTGTTGTATAGCTGAGCCCGTCAATTTCTACCACATGGTGTGGCTGTGTCCCAGCATTCAAGTCTTTTAGTCCACAGTGGTGGGTGAACTGACCGATGTGCTGGGGTGGGAGGTCACTGTTTGCCCCTTGGTGCTTTTATTGGGAGTCCTTGATAGCCCGCTGTGGAATAGAGTGTTGTGTGTCGATTTAGGTGCCCGTAAATAGATTTCCCAATTTATGCCCTTATATAGGTACATTTCTCAGTGCCCTGATTTGGACATAGGATTCCAGCCCTTATTTAGGCATCAGCAATGTAAACCAAATACAGGCATGGTCACCTACATTCCTCCATCCACGTCACAACATGTTCTTGGAAAATTAGACTCTTAAGCCTTTAGGACTTCCCCTGCTTGGATTATTGATTTCTCCAAGAACTCACTTATTATGCATGAACATCTATTCCTTAGGGGTTCATTCATGATGTTCCTCTGCTCGACTTTTACATCAATACTGTCATTCCTAAACACCTTCAAGGTATATATATGCTTTCATTTGCCATGGCAAACCAGGGCTGCATACTTGCAAGGCTCAGCTACCCGGTTTGCCACGGCAAGTTCGGAAGGAATTCGAGTCCCCGCCTGACGCACTGATCAGACGCTGTCATCCTCCTTGCAGAGAATCCAGCTCCAGTGTTTCTGACTCCCTTCACCGGGTGTTAGAGATCGAGACCAGGAAAGAGATTCCAACCTCTCTCATTCTAAGGTATGGAGCAGACTAGAACCTAGAGGGGCTTCTGGCAAATACTAACTATAGCTAAACTATACTATAGAAAAACAGCACCTACTTCTTACCTCGTACTACACTTAGGTTAGGTACACTGGGGTAGAACCATTTAGATGCACCTGATGAGTATACACATTTTAGCCTGTGTTATTTCTGTATGTATTTTATGAATATATGTCATAGCTACAAACCTTGCTATTGCAGTATTATTTTATCTTACTGCTAACACTGTACGTATTATACTTCGCATTCTGTCTTGCGATTGTAGCAGTTCATATCTCTTGCACGAGAAAAAAGAATGTTCAATAAACCCTTTTTATTGAAACCTACCTATTTCTGTGTAAGTCTGTAGAAACGAAGCATGCACGATTGACTGAGTGAAACGTATCTATTGTTTCCACGATTTAGAGAACTGTTCCTATTCTAAGGGAAACAAAGTTGTCATGTTTGTGCAGTTGTCAGAGACTGATCCCTTCTTGTTCATTCGAGAAGTTTCTAGTGACCTCTGAGCTAGCTGGCACACACAAGTAATTAAGTTTACTGCACTCGATAGAGACATACTGATCTCAGTCCTATGTCAAAACTATAGTGTATATTAGTCCAATGCGCAGAGCCTATAAGGGTTATAGGAACTACACTACATGTGAGGTGGGGTGGACTGGTGTGCACAAGAGAAACTGGTCTATGTAGCCTGGTGTTGTCCTTTGAAACATGGTCGAGTTTAGGGTAAATGGCTTGGTCAGTTATCCTAGGGTTATGATTCGGGAGTAGTGAGCTGATGTTGCATTATGTCATGACATCACGCAATTAATAGCGTGTATGTGGTCATGTGCTGTATTATTTCTTTGATATGATAAACATGTGTCTTGCTAAAGTTTACTGCAAAACCCAATAAAGTCAGTATATAAAAATAAAAAATAACAGGTGCCTATGGAGAGATTTGGTTGGAATGTTTGGTTATAATTTCTCTTAGGTTTTGGCTACCCTTTTTTATATTAAGACAATATATTCTGTCTTTGAAAACCACTCTTGAAAATGTGGTACCTCCCCTTGAATTTTATTTCTCTCACATAACATTCCTCTTATGGAACGACCTAGAATCCCCCAAACTTCTGTCCTTCCAAATTGAAATAAAAAACTTGCTTTTCTCTAAATACGAAGGGCCATATTATGAGTTTGGTAGTGTGGGAGTTGGACTGCCTCACATCCCCACTGTAAAACCTAAGTTTGAACCTCCTGCCAGATTAGGAGTTTTCTCATGTCTGACGGGCGGTTCCTTTGAGTTCTGATGGCGGTGCCTATGAAATAGGCACTGCAATGGGAATGTCGAAATCAACACCTGCACACCATGAACTGCTGCAGTCTATGCCGTGCAGGTATTGATGTGCATGTACAAAGGGGGCACATGTTGTGCCTCCCTGTGTGTATCCACATGGTGTGAGGCACCAGGGAGCCATTTGTGTCCTTACTGCCACACTTTTCATGGCAGTTGCACCACCATGAAAAGTGTGCTGTTGAGGAAACTTGTATATGTTTGGCGGGACTGCAGTGGCCCCATCTAGCATATTGCGGCTTCGAGACTGCCACAGTACCACCAGAGATCTCTGATTCCTGGCAGTTGCAGTAGTCCCAGGGCGACCCAACTACCCTAGTCCTAATAGGTGAGTTAGAAGACCACCATTACTAAGCCCCATGGACCTCCAGACTCTTATTAAGCCCCTTACCCTTATACCCGACCACCTTTCATATCGAAGTCCATCCTCCTTCCTCTTCCTCTGCCTGCATACATGTGTATGCATGTGCTATCTACACTTTGGTTTTACTACTTGACCTTTTGTAAACAAACATCGGCTGTTGTTCTCTATCCTGGACATAATCTTTGTGCTATGTAAAGCCTTCTGCCCTTCAGGACTAGGGATCAAGCTTTACAAAAGGACTCACAAAATACAGATATATAAAATTACCACACAAGTAATAGAAATATATTGTCACCCATACTGTTTGTCCACAATATCATCATGAAGGGCGCATTAAGTTTGGCACACGTAAAATAGTCCTTTCAATGTTTGCGAAGGACACTCTATTATTCTACTAATTATGTTTGGAAAATGGTCTGACCTGAATATCACTTGGTAATGTTTCCACTGACTAGATTTGCCACAGATCCCAGACTGCAGATGGCACATAAATGGCGGCTAAAGCCTGTGAAATATCTTGGAATTCAATATCACTGGGATGAAGCATCCATAATTAGAGACAATTCTGAGAGGTTTATGGCTACCATCACTAAATTGGTGGAGAGGTGGATCAAATTAACTTTACAAGCAGTGTCTCATTAAGGAAAATGGTTCTCCTCCCAAAGTTACTTTATTTATTTCAGAACTTACTTTATGTATTTCAGAACTATCCTGATTCTGCTAAATAGGGCCTTCTTCAAACAACTCTGATCACTGATGATGAGATTGGACTAGACTGGTCACCAGCCCTGAAGTGCCTGGCACAGGATGCTTTACAAAAGGGGAAGCTTCACAGCTTCAATGTTGAGATGTATAACTTAGTGGTTCAGGGCCAGCTTGCTTGCCATTGCTATCATAGTACGAGGCCGTCCATGAACCAGGATTTGAAGGCTGTGTTGATTGCTCCAATCCTGTTGCGTACAGCTATACTGAAAAACTTTGACAACCAGTCACCAAGATGAATACATTGGGCTGCGCTTTCTGAGCATGAGCCAGATTGGTGAAGCTAACAAGAAGGGAAGAGATATTTTCACGTATACCTTCAATTGTCTAATAATCCAGGAATGCTGATGACGTATAGGATCGGTGTAATTATGCAATTCATTACTCTGGAACTGAATACCTTGGGAGACCAATGACAAGCATTTTAAGCCTTTTTTGGGAGAATTTGGGAATACACAGCTCACATCTACTGGAATACTGTCATTTCAGAAACTAAGCCACTCATAGGGAGAGATGTATCCTTCTGCGACCTTCAAACCACCAGAGTGGTGTCTTCTCACTTACATTATCACTGTCCCAAACCCTGAAAAACTAATCACAATTGTGTACAGTTGTGTGGTAAAATAGTGCTGCTATTAATTTGTATTTAGAGAGAGAACTACTGCTGGAGCATGATATTACTGATGCACAATGACCATATTGCTGCTAAAGTCTTAAGGAGGTACCTCCAAATGGCAAATTGAGATTGATACAGTTAACATACATCCACAGATCACACTATACCTCAACCAGCCCGATGTGGTAGGTGAATGAATAAACAAATGAGTGGGATTTATAAACTGCACAGTTACTCCGAGGAGTGTCCAGGCACTCATGACTCTTAAAACTAAGGAGGAACATGAAACCAAGGTACTTTAATAGGAAATTATGCATTTTTTGGCTTTCCGGAAGGCTTGTTCATGAGAGTGTGAATGAAGAAAGCGGGGAAGTAGATTCTTTTCACCCCTAGCCACTATCATGTAGGACCGACCACCACATCTTATACAGTGAAACCTTGGGATGGTAACTACAAGAGTGGCTGCCGTGCTCAGCAGCATGGAAGGAATATAATGCTTTCTTCTTCTAATCAGATACAGAGCACTCCTCTGGTAAAAAGCCGGCCAATGCATGATGGTCGATGCTACAAAAAGAATGCTATTTTTAACGAGAAGACAGTGTAGCTCCTGCAGGTGGAGGGAGATATGAGCTCTCCATGGGATGCCTAGAATCAGGCGGGAAGCTGCATTATGGACCACTTACAATTTTTTTTGTCAGCTGGTCTAGGAGACCAAGGTAGAGACTGTTAGCAGAGTCGACTCGAAGTAATTGGTGCATGGACCACTAATTTAAGTGGATTCAAAGACAGGGGCTACATGAATTTCTAAAGGCATAACAGAAATGAAAAGCAGGTGGCAGCTACAGAGGTGATCTGGTGAGAGAAGTACAAATTATCATCTATATTTACCCCTAAGTTCCTGGCGAAAGATGTGGTCCTGGAGGGGAAGGGAGATACAGTGTACAGCAGCTGCACAGCCCCTCCCCTTCAGAGTGACCAAACAGGAGAATCTCTGTTGTCTCCGTAACAGATGGTTGACACTCAGCAATCACAGGGAGATAGAGAAAGCTTCTAACCCCCTCAGTGGTAGAAGAGAAGGGTGGGTCGGAGGGGACGAATATCAAGATAATCTGACTACATCAGCAGAGGAGACAATCTTGATGCAAGTCTTGATGACAAAGGAGTCTATTAGCTTAGCCAGGGGAGCCAAATAGCCTGGAAACAGCATATGCCTCAATGCAGAACCCTTAGGTACCCCAAGGGAAAGCTTCCTTGCAGATGACACATAAGGAGCCAGCCGAACTTCTAGTTCTCTCTCCTTGAAGAAGGATTTCAGCCATCCCCAAGCTAAGGAGCCTATTACGATTGCGGTTTTTCCGCATCCTCCGGGCCGGCGGAAGCCACCGCCGGCCCGGAGGATGCGGAAAAACTGGAGCGGACCCACTAAAGACCCACCGCCACATTAGGATGGCTGGTGGGTCCTGGTTTCCGTCCGCAGCTTTTCCGCCGCGGTTGGCTTACAACCGTGGCGGAAAAGCTCTAATATGGTGGCGGTGTCTCTCAGACACCGCCAGCCATATTAGGATGGGCTTTAAAAAATGCTTTTCCACGGCGGGTTTTCCACCGTGGAAAAGCATGTGGAACTTCACTGCGGGGGCCCGTTGCGGGCCCCCATGGGTGAAGGGGGGGTGGGGGTGCACATGGGGGGTACCTTCTGGTACCCCCCTGCATTTGTATGCAGAAATTGCAGGCACCGCATGTATGCATTTTTACCATTGCGGCGGGTGCAGCTTGAAGCCGCACCCACCCAATGGTAAAAATAGAGGATGTGACCGCCAGGGTGGCGGTCACATCCTAATTGGACAGGAGGGAACTCCGCAGGCCATGCAGAGGTTCCCTCCTTCTCTATGGTCGCGGACGGACTCAAGTCCGTCCGTTATCATAATGGGCCCCTAAGTGACGAAATGCACTAAATGTTTTGTGAGAGACAGTATCTAACGATGCTGATAAGTCCAGTAGTAGAAGAGCAGCACTTTCCCATTTATACACCATGATTTTTATGGTCTCCATAACCTCCGGCAGGGCTGGTTCCATGCTATGACCCTGGCAAAAGCCTGAATGAGTAGTAGTGCCAAAGGATATTATCCTCCAGATCCAAGATCAATTGAGTGTAGACTTGTTTTTCCAAAATCTTCGACGTTGAGCAGTCGAAAAGCTGCTAAAATACCAGATTAATTGCCTCAATAGCCATGCGGAGGATAGCTGGAGGACACAGATTACCAGGAGAAACTGATTGACAGAGCAAGAAGCTTTGCAAAATTTGATCCAGTGAGAAATGTCCAAATTCATTCAAATTACAGGCAGTAACACTAGGTGGATGACTCAGGCTGCACATGTTCCAGGCTAATGTAGCAGACATAGGTGCAGCAGAAATCTCTGGAAAAGTTCCGGACAAGGGATAGTACATTTTTAAAAATCTATTCCTCAGAGAAGACTGAGAGCCTATTGCAGAGGTGGAACTAGGGAGAAATGGTCGGACTGAAAGCTTTAGGATTCAAAAACAAAAAAGCTGTTTTAATGATTTCTCATGAGGAATTGTTAGCAGAGTCAATTGATGCTGCAAAAGCACACTCTGAGCAGTATGAATTGCCTTGTAATAATGTTTAAGTAGTGTTTTATAATTTGTATTAGCCTTCGAATTAACCAGCTCGCCAGAGATTCTCTTTTATTTTTTTAGAACAAATGTTCTAAGCCAGACGTTCAAGAGAGAGAACAATTGGGCAGAAGGATCTCTTAATTTGGTTGAAAGGGCTTTGATGAATGCCAGACTGTCGGCAGCCTCCCTGATCAATGACTCTGCAGTGTCCAGAGCTGAGTTGGTTTCTCCTATTAGGTGAGTCGGAGAGGCCGCTCGTTCCTTCTCAAGCTCCATGGGCTTGATCTTGTTCAATGCCTAATACACCAACATGTGCCTTCCTCCAGATTCAAGCGTGGCAGACCCCAGGCCCAAACTAAATGGGATCAAAAAATGATGTGCCAAATCTAATTTCAATGATGGTTAACTGTAAGAAGAAGATTGGAGAAAATGAGTTCTAGGTTGTTCCTGGTTGATGGATAGCCATTGAGAACAGAGGATTCTGTCTGGAAATCCTGACAACTGGAGATGAGAGGCCTCAAATGAAGACTTTATTAATGTGGCATGGGCAAGCCCTTTGCCATACTTATTATTTATTTATTTATTGAAGAGCGTAGCGCTTCAACGCATGGGTAAAAACACACAGTTTGGCAGTCGTAAGCATAATGTTTCAAGGCGCAATTGGAAGTCTCGTCGCACTGAACAACATTGCAGGAAAGAAAGGTACAGAGAATCACAATATTGATTGATGAAAACTACTGGACCTGTTGAAACTGATGACTGCCCTGAGTTTTGTCCTGTCCCGAGTGGTAGTCATTCATTCATTAATGCCTATATTCGGTTTTAGCAAAGAAACCATAAAAGTATCAAGACATCTTCGAATACAATACATTTTCCAGTAAAAAAATGTTTTAATTAAAAAGAA
The DNA here is from genome assembly GCF_964261635.1 of Lissotriton helveticus. Lineage (NCBI taxonomy): Eukaryota > Metazoa > Chordata > Amphibia > Caudata > Salamandridae > Lissotriton > Lissotriton helveticus. The sequence continues at coordinate 295,286,950 of NC_136073.1, read as the reverse complement.
ACCATCACAATAAATACTTAAGAGATATAACATTTTGAATATAAAAATTATTCGAGTTAAAAACATCATATAACAGTGCTTTAAGGTGCATCAGAGCTCAAGTTACAAATTAGTTCTGTTCCGAATACAACATTTTAAGAACCTTGCGATATTTATGGCTATGAGGTCTGATTCCAAAAATTGGAGGATCATAAAAGCCGGGCGGCATTGGCGAAGGCCCATGGTTTTTAGAATCGGAATCAACCATCGCTTTCTGGGTACAGTATAAAATTTGCAAAAGAGAGTTACATGAAGGAGCGACTGTGAGGATATACCATCATATGGACAATGGGTTAACTGCTTGGACCAATCATTTGGCGATGGAGAAGTTACAAAACGATGAAAGAAGTTTAATCTACATCGAACCAATAAAAATCTATCAAAACTAGGTAACTTCAGAGTTGAATAAGGCTGGATCATGACAGTTGTTTAAATTGACAGTGAATGCTGAGCAGAGATTTTACTAGCTTCAGCAATCAGACGGAGACCAGCTAAGTGCATTAGACATTGATTCTTTAACATCTTTCTTGATATCCTGGCCATTTCATGGGGGTTGTGATAGTAGTTCCCCACACCAAAATCAGATAAAAACTTTCTAACATATTGTAACCATAAGATCTTCTTAAAGTGTTCTAACTTAACGCAGTCTATCACGATTGCTTGGGTAAACGTTAACTTGTTGGACGTCCACAGACGATGCCATAATAGAACTGGTTGCATCCGTATGATGTCAGAAATATAGGGTACGCCCAGTTCTAAATGTCAGCTGAATGTGGACGTACTTTGTGGTACTGCAAGTAAGAATCTTAGGAAACTGTTTTTAACTTTTTGGATGGATTCAACCTGCGCATACCCCCGAAGCCCTGCCCCGTAGATGGCTGTGCTAACACATTTGGCCTGATAAATACGTAGCATCTTTTCCGGGGGTCGTTTTCCAAGCGTAAATGGGTAAATTCTACCATTGTAGCTTTTAAGAACTGCAGTTTTCTGACCTCAATTGCTCTTTTCCAAGTACCGTTTTCATCTATAACAACTCCTAGGTAAGGATAGGTGGGAGTGTGGTCAACCCTGGAATTGCTTATATAGATATAATTTCCTTTTCTTAATTTTCGGCCAGAAGTCATAATGAAGGTCTTTTTTATATTGATTTTTAAATCTAAATTCGACATAAATAAGTTGTAACGATTTACAGAGCGCTGCAATTCAAGAGGAGTGCGGCCTATGATAACTGCATCATCCGCGTATAAGAGAGCGGGAATTGGGCGATTCTGGACAAGGGGAAGGTCCTGACTCCCCTCCAACATGGCTATTTCCAGGCCATTTGTGTATAATGTAAAAAGGAAGGGGGCCAGGGCACAGCCCTGTCTTTCTCCCCGCTAAACCTTAAAGGGTGCGGATAACTGGCCCCCAAGCCATATCTCACTCTTGCAGTTGCATTTGAATAGATTTCTCGCAGATAGTTAACCAACAGTGTGTCGACCCCCATTGCTGTCAGGATGTCCCAGAGTTTTGCATGGCCCACGCAGTCAAACACTGCAGTGAGGTCTACATATGCCATATGTAATCTTCCGCTCTTCGTATCTACATATTTGCTCCTAAGTAACGAGAGGTTTAGGACCTGCTCGATGGTACCAAGGCCTTCCCTGAAGCCATACTGGAGGTCAGATATGATGTTATTATCTTCCGTCCTGTACTGCAGACGTTCTAACAGGATATGGCCCACCACCTTTCCCAGCGAGTCAAGTAAGGAGATAAGATGGTAGAACGGTTGGATTATTGCGGTCGCCCTTTTTAAAAACCGGAACCAGGATGGACTCTGACCATGAGTCCAAAAGTCCAACTTTTCCAGTGGCTTCCAGGACCTTGAGTAATAACGGGGCCCATAGGCCCATTTTAAATTTATATAAATCCACAGGGACCCCGTCCGGGCCCAGGACCTTTCCTCCTCTACTTGCATTCAGAGCTTGCTCGACTTCGGCAAGGGTAAAATCTAGGGCCAATGAACTAGGAGAAGCACTTGGGCTACTGAGCCTTAACCCGGGGCTACCGTGGGGTTGGGTAGGGTCCACCGTTAGGCCAAAGATCTGCGAGAAATGAGCTATCCAATCAGATTCAGTGATTGTAACTTCTATGTTACTGCTCTCTCTTGGGCCCGAGAGAAATGGTGAATTTATGACTTCCCAGAACGCTGTGCTATCGTTAATTTTACAAAAAACACAGTTGATGGACAGAATGTAGAACAATGTCATACATTCACCCCAGTACAAGGATCTGGGCCTAAATCCATCGTTTTTTTGCACTCCACACCACCCTGGGTTAGACACTGGCTATATGCAAATCAGCTCTGACCCTGTGCCTCATGGGAACAGTCCAGCCCGAACTACCAAGCCATGTCTTTCCCAGACCGGAATCAAGCATCCAAGGACCGGTTTCTGGCTATCAGCCTTCATCAGCCTGGATAGCTTGACTCCAGTGGTGTGGAGAGCCTGGGACTCACGTCTGAGCATACCCAGCCCACTCGGGGAGAAAATTGCAAAAAACACAGTTGATGGACAGAATGTAGAACAATGTCATACATTCACCCCAGTACAAGGATCTGGGCCTAAATCCATCGTTTTTTTGCACTCCACACCACCCTGGGTTAGACACTGGCTATATGCAAATCAGCTCTGACCCTGTGCCTCATGGGAACAGTCCAGTCCGAACTACCAAGCCATGTCTTTCCCAGACCGGAATCAAGCATCCAAGGACCGGTTTCTGGCTATCAGCCTTCATCAGCCTGGATAGCTTGACTCCAGTGGTGTGGAGAGCCTGGGACTCACGTCTGAGCATACCCAGCCCACTAGGTGAGAAAATTGCAAAAAATACAGTTGATGGACAGAATGTAGAACAATGTCATACATTCACCCCAGTACAAGGATCTGGGCCTAAATCCATCGTTTTTTTGCTCTCCACACCACCCTGGGTTAGACACTAGCTATATAAAAATCAGCTCTGACCCTGTGCCTCATGGGAACAGTCCAGTCCGAACTACCAAGCCATGTCTTTCCCAGACCGGAATCAAGCATCCAAGGACCGATTTCTGGCTATCAGCCTTCATCAGCCTGGATAGCTTGACTCCAGTGGTGTGGAGAGCCTGGGACTCACGTCTGAGCATACCCAGCCCACTCGGGGAGAAAATTGCAAAAAACACAGTTGATGGACAGAATGTAGAACAATGTCATACATTCACCCCAGTACAAGGATCTGGGCCTAAATCCATCGTTTTTTTGCACTCCACACCACCCTGGGTTAGACACTGGCTATATGCAAATCAGCTCTGACCCTGTGCCTCATGGGAACAGTCCAGTCCGAACTACCAAGCCATGTCTTTCCCAGACCGGAATCAAGCATCCAAGGACCGATTTCTGGCTATCAGCCTTCATCAGCCTGGATAGCTTGACTCCAGTGGTGTGGAGAGCCTGGGACTCACGTCTGAGCATACCCAGCCCACTCGGGGAGAAAATTGCAAAAAACACAGTTGATGGACAGAATGTAGAACAATGTCATTCATTCACCCCAGTACAAGGATCTGGGACTAAATCCATCGTTTTTTTGCACTCCACACCACCCTGGGTTAGACACTGGCTATATGCAAATCAGCTCTGACCCTGTGCCTCATGGGAACAGTCCAGTCCGAACTACCAAGCCATGTCTTTCCCAGACCGGAATCAAGCATCCAAGGACCGGTTTCTGGCTATCAGCCTTCATCAGCCTGGATAGCTTGACTCCAGTGGTGTGGAGAGCCTGGGACTCACGTCTGAGCATACCCAGCCCACTCGGGGAGAAAATTGCAAAAAACACAGTTGATGGACAGAATGTAGAACAATGTCATACATTCACCCCAGTACAAGGATCTGGGCCTAAATCCATCGTTTTTTTGCACTCCACACCACCCTGGGTTAGACACTGGCTATATGCAAATCAGCTCTGACCCTGTGCCTCATGGGAACAGTCCAGTCCGAACTACCAAGCCATGTCTTTCCCAGACCGGAATCAAGCATCCAAGGACCGGTTTCTGGCTATCAGCCTTCATCAGCCTGGATAGCTTGACTCCAGTGGTGTGGAGAGCCTGGGACTCACGTCTGAGCATACCCAGCCCACTCGGGGAGAAAATTGCAAAAAACACAGTTGATGGACAGAATGTAGAACAATGTCATACATTCACCCCAGTACAAGGATCTGGGCCTAAATCCATCGTTTTTTTGCACTCCACACCACCCTGGGTTAGACACTAGCTATATGCAAATCAGCTCTGACCCTGTGCCTCATGGGAACAGTCCAGTCCGAACTACCAAGCCATGTCTTTCCCAGACCGGAATCAAGCATCCAAGGACCGGTTTCTGGCTATCATCCTTCATCAGCCTGGATAGCTTGACTCCAGTGGTGTGGAGAGCCTGGGACTCACGTCTGAGCATACCCAGCCCACTCGGGGAGAAAATTGCAAAAAACACAGTTGATGGACAGAATGTAGAACAATGTCATACATTCACCCCAGTACAAGGATCTGGGCCTAAATCCATCGTTCGTTTTTTTTGCACTCCACACCACCCTGGGTTAGACACTGGCTATATGCAAATCAGCTCTGACCCTGTGCCTCATGGGAACAGTCCAGTCCGAACTACCAAGCCATGTCTTTCCCAGACCGGAATCAAGCATCCAAGGACCGGTTTCTGGCTATCAGCCTTCATCAGCCTGGATAGCATGACTCCAGTGGTGTGGAGAGCCTGGGACTCACGTCTGAGCATACCCAGCCCACTCGGGAAGAAAATTGCAAAAAACACAGTTGATGGACAGAATGTAGAACAATGTCATACATTCACCCCAGTACAAGGATCTGGGCCTAAATCCATCATTTTTTTGCACTCCACACCACCCTGGGTTAGACACTGGCTATATGCAAATCAGCTCTGACCCTGTGCCTCATGGGAACAGTCCAGTCCGAACTACCAAGCCATGTCTTTCCCAGACCGGAATCAAGCATCCAAGGACCGGTTTCTGGCTATCAGCCTTCATTCAGCCTGGATAGCTTGACTCCAGTGGTGTGGAGAGCCTGGGACTCACGTCCGAGCATACCCAGCCCACTCGGGGTGAAAATTGCAAAAAACACAGTTGATGGACAGAATGTAGAACAATGTCATACATTCACCCCAGACATGGCTTGGTAGTTCGGACTGGACTGTTCCCATGAGGCACAGGGTCAGAGCTGATTTGCATATAGCCAGTGTCTAACCCAGGGTGGTGTGGAGTGCAAAAAAACGATGGATTTAGACCCAGATCCTTGTACTGGGGTGAATGTATGAGATTGTTCTACATTCTGTCCATCAACTGTGTTTTTTGCATCGTTAATTTTACAGCTATTATGTAAGGCGTCCCATAGTTCCTCTTTTAATTCATTCTTTCTCTGCCGTAAGGTATCATTGTATACTTTCCTTAGTTGGATAACCTCTGTCCTATATCTCTGGCATTTTTTAAGAGCTGCTTTAAGAGCGGAGTACGCTTTAGTACAAGATGAATTAAACCAGCTAGTCTTGATTTTTCTTTTCCCTTTAGGAATAATAGTTAGAGCATCACTTACGGATTTATTCACTATTTTGAAATTGTCTACGATCTCCTGAGGAGTTGAGCTCTCCGCCAAGCATAAGCTAACTGCTGACATGGAGTTTCTGACAACCTTTTCTGTTATTAATTCAGGGTCTGAGCGGGCCCACTTTATTGCATAACCATTTAGTCTATTCATTGTAAGATTTTCATCCTGGTAGAGGGTTGTTGGCTTTATTCTACCTCCTGCCAGTTGCATGGTAAAGGAAATAGGAAAATGATCGCTATATACGCAATCATGTGTTGTAAAGTTGGTTATAAGGTTGGAAGCCCTAGTTGCCATGAAAATAAAATCGATGCAGCTAGAGGCTCCTCTGCCATTAAAGGTTGGGCTTAAGGAAGCAGCAGGTGTTAACAGTTTGTTAGCGAAAGCCGATTGGAGGAGAGAGATTGTCTCATTCATGCACTCCCCGGTGAGAGAGTGAGCAAAATGGGTGATGTTACTTTCTTGGGGGTCCAGAAGGCCACAAGTGATGTTGTTATTTCTTTCACATGGAGATAGATTAAAATCACCACCCCACATAATTATGGGATTTTTCCCATGGTTGATGTTAATATAATCTAGAAGGAAATAACGTATTTCCTTCAATGTCTCCACTAGTTTTGATTGCTGTAGGTTATTATAAAAATTAACTACCACAATGTGGGCTGATATATTTACGGTTATCAAAATCATCTGGTAATTCTCCTTGTTTTTTAAGGAGCTTGTTTCTCTCACTTGGATTAAGTTTGAGATTTACACCACCAGCCCGCCTTTAGCTCGCCCTGAAGCTGAAGTAATTGCCGGGGAGAAGAATGTTTTATAGCCGTTTAGATGGATTGGTAGTACTGCCCATGTCTCCTGGAAACACATGATGTCATAAGACCGCATGAATGTTAACCACCCTTCTTGATTGTACTTAGATCGAAGACCAGCAATATTCCAAAATATAGCGCTAATAGTGGCCCCTCTTCAGGTGTTAACATCAATCTGAGCGGTTTTGTTTGAGCAACTTCTTTCTTTAGGAGGGCTGCTATTTATTAAGGAAACCATAGCTAATTCTGGGGCTTTTGTTACTTGGGGTCTTGATTGATTTGACTTGGGACCATGATTGGATATAGGCAGTTCTTGAGCCTGTTCAAAAGAGAGCGGGATGGAGTTAAAGGGCGGAATCAGAGAGTTTTCCAACAGTGATGTTTCCTGAGATGGGTTACAGACTGAAGTCAATTGTCCGTCACATATATCTCTCTCAGGGTTAGGACGAGCAGATTCTAACAAAGAAGTTGGTTGTCAGTCCACCTCCTCTAATAGTGACAGGAGTTCGAACCTACTCTGAGTTAGGATAGAACCGTTTGTTTTCAAGGTGGGATTGAGAACCGGCCTATAGAAGAAACCAAGTGAGACAGACATGATTACTGTAGGTATTATCAGTGTTTCCTCCTAATCAGCTAAGAGAGAACGGACAATTCTGGGGGACTTGAAGTTTATGACAATACAGTCACCCTGGATAGATTTTTGGGAGGGACCCTCCCATCCTACTCTTCGAACCATCAGAATTTGATTGATGTTCTGAGGGTTAAAATGCTTGTGTTTAACCAACCAATCCACCACTTTATTCCGGAGAGAAAACCAAGATTCTGTCACTCCTTGTTTCAAAGATGGAACCCCCATTAGAACCAGAACATAGGAGCAAGAAGCAGGTGGCAAGTTTAACCGCATGCGTGCGGCGCGAATTCCCCGCCCATGCTGACTCCGCCTTGCGCGGGCGGAGTCATGACGGAACGGTTCCGTCATCAGCACAGCTCAACCGACGCTGATGACGGAACCGTTCCGTCATCAGCATCGAAGGGGTTAAATTATCTGTATTGGATAGGGCCGTACAATTGGTGGAGTTAAGGTTCGCGTTTTTCTGCCTGAGGTTACTAGTATTCTCCATACTGGCAGTAACCTTCAGTATAGTACCCTTGGTTATATGATTTTGGTTCTCTTGTTGCGGTACCTTGGGAATACCAGACCGAAGCTCTTGATTAGGTTGATTAGAGGGATTCCTTTGTAATGATGCGATGTTCTTAGTACTAGGGGTCGGCTTGGTAGTTTCCAAACGGTCTCTATTTTAATCAACATCCCCTTTCAATTGAGCCAGCTTATTCTCTATTCGAGCAAATCTTTCATCAAAGAGGGAAGACAGAAGTGAAGTAATTTCACCAATTTTTTGTTCTAGAATGTTTTTTACAAGGCCTTCCATGTGTTTCCCTAGATCTTGTAGAGTTACATCAGAATTATTATTGGATGGACCTGACTGGACTTCAGGATGGTTTGGGCTTTCATCTGTTTGAGTTCCCAATGAGCTAGAACCACCCCCAGCTGTCACCATTCCCTCTTTGGCCTGCTTACCTCCCTTCTGTTTTATGCCCATTGCTTGGCCTTTCTTTTGTTTGGTTTGTCCCCGAGTCTGGGGGCCTTTCCCTCTTGGGGTAGGGATAACAATCTCCCTATCCCGTAAGTTAGGGGATTTTAATAGGGAGTCCACAGAAGGGGAAGAAAATATTAGGGAGGGTGATTTGTTCGCTGGTAAAGACTATTGAATTCCTCCTCCCTGGTCAGAGGAAGTTGTGAAGGGTCAAGTGAAAGTCTACGCTCTGTTAATTGGATCTCATGGGTAATTAGAGATTCAGGGCCAGATGTAGGTAAATCTATTTTACCGACACTTAAATACCGAATTTTACCGATTCGGTATTTAAGAGTCGGTAAAATAGATGTACCGAGATGTAGGTAAATCCAGATGTGGATTTACCGATTCTTTAAAAGTCGGTATTTACCGATTCGGTAAATACCGACCTGTAATGCTCCATTCATTCCTATGGGCTTTGAAGCCCATAGGAATGAATGGGGCATTACAGGTCGGTATTTACCGATCGGTAAATACAGATTTTTGGCAAGGGTGCAGGGGGTGTCACTTTGACACCCTCTAGCACCCCCAAAAAAGGTTCGGGGGCCATATGGCAGGCATACCTGCCCTAAGGGCAGGTCTGCCTGTCATATGGCACAGGTGTGCATGCACACATGTGCATGCTCACCTGAATCGGTATTTCACCATCAAATTGAATTTGATGGTAAAATACCGATTTCTTAGGCCTTGTGGGACTCATCAGAGTCCCACCTACATATCGATTTTACAGAATCTGTAATTTTACCGTTCTGTAAATTTACCGACCGGTATATTTACAGATTCTGTAAAATTACAGATCGGTAAATTACAGAACGGTAAAATTACCGATTCTGCCCCCTACATCTCAAATTCCTTTTACCGGTCGGTAACGGCCGAATTCGGCCGTTACCGACCGGTAAAACCCTACCTACATCTGGCCCTCAGCTCTTAATAGGTAAGCGTCCAAGGTGCCCGCAGTACTTTTACGTTTCTCCATAGTTCTCTACGCAAATCTCAACAGTTATTAAACACGATATGTTCGAACTTACAGGTCAAGTTGTATCTGTTGATTTGGGCACAAGATTTTGCCGAGAAGGCCAGAAGCTCTTCATACAACAAAGTAGAGGTGAACAACCGCCATTGTGTCCGCTTTAACAAAGATTCTTACCAGTCCGCTTGATGATTCATCTCGTAGAAAACCGCCAAGGGACCGGGCCCTGCACTGCCCCGGACGGCCACAGACGGCTCGCCCTTTGCCCGGGCTTAGCCGGGCCCGCCCTTTGCCCGGCGCATGCCCGCGCGCGTCCCGTGTGGTGAGAGGAGCTGCTTGTTTTTTATGTCCCTCCAATTACAAGGGGGAGGGGCGAGTCCTCCATTGAGAGCCCTGCAGCGTCTTGGGGCTTGAAGCCCTCTACAGCCCCCTAGGTGCACAGAGCCAGTAGCGTGATGCGTCTTCTGCAGAGCGGGAGACGCGAGCAGTTGAAATATCCCCCGGTTCCAAGGGGGAGGTGCGAGTCCTCCGTTGAGAGCCCTGCAGCGTCCTGGGGCTTGAGGTCCTCTACAGCCCCCTAGGTGCCCTCAGCCAGCAGCGCGATGCGTCTCAATTTGGGTTATGTACTGCGAGTTCCTAAGTCATTTTGTAAGTTTGTGGTGGTAGCCGTACTCCATGGCAGATGCGGAGTGACAGAGTATCTCTTTTATGATTGTATGATGTGGAGCATTTGGATGTTTAAGTTTTTAGTATTGTGTGGCCCTTGTGTCTAAACTGGCAATTGGTCCTGTACTGTATCGCAATATGGAAAAGAAAAAAGAAAAAGGAAAAACTAAAAAAATCTATAAAACGACAATGACTTTTTTCTTATAGCTAAAGTATGTATAGTAGCTCCAATAATGATCAGTTCTTTTTCAGATAAACTATCAAGTCACGTATATTTGGAACAATCTTTAAATATGTTCTCCCATCGCATAAATACTTGATGGCATTTAGTTAATATTGTCCAGTGGCCTCCATCCACTTCTGAGTATTTAGGCCTTCATTTCACCTAGGGGATTTTATATTATTTTCAGCTATATAAAATATCTTAAATGTAAGATAATTATGCATATGAAAGCTAGTATCCCCACGTAAAAGTGTGCAAAGCTACAATTTTTAACTTTACACATTTCTGAAGTTATTTCCAAAACTCCAGACGATTCGTAAAAATAATGAACATTGAAATACTTTATAAACTATTCTAAGAAGAAAATTCCCAAAAAAACGAAGTTTATTTCGAGAATTATCTCTAAAAGATCTTTTGCAGGAAAATGTTTGAGGAGTTGGTCAGGTTAAGTAAAAATGTGTGTTTGCTCAGTTGTGTACTCTCCTTCAGGTGTCTATTGTAAAACATTCTTCTAACTAGTTGGTGAACTAAGCCTGCAGTTTGTTTTGCTGATGTGTGTGTGTGCGCCCGTGCTTGTGTGTGTTTGTGTGCGCACATGTCCATCTTTCGTGTCTTCTTCAAGTCCTCTTCATAAGAAAATGGAAATTGCACTAACTTTAAGCCCTGAGGGACTGATTTACAGGTGTGTGGTGATATACATCTGCACATGTACAGAAAGGGAAACAGCGTTTTCAACGCTGTTGTTACCACGCAGGTAGGTAACAACGCAGTGTCGTTACCAGGGCCGGCGCTGGCTACCGGGCAGTTGTGTGTGCTGCCGAGCTGGGGGCAAATTTCTCTGTGGTGTGGGCTTATTTTGTTGATGGGGACCTGCGTACGCTTTGAAATAAAAAAAGCAAAACGAATTTCGTTTTGCACACACAGGTCCCCATCAACGAAATCATCCCCCTGCTCGGCAGCAAACACAACTCCCCGGTAGCCAGTCCGGCCCTGGTTGTTACCACGCGTGGCTTTGCATCGCAAGTCGTTTCTACGACTTACGCTAGCCAGTGTGCAACACCAAGGAATGTGTTGGATTTTAAGTCCAACACATTCCCTACTGTTGCGCTAACTGGAGTATGAATAGTAATTTATACTATTCCTAAATCCAGCACACCATCTAGCGCAAGTCGTAGAAACGACTTGCGATGTAAATCCACGCGTGGTATCAACACGGTCGTTGTAACAACTGCGTTGTAACCTACCGCGTGGTATTTGCTTGCGCTGTAACTTCATACATTCGTATGTAAACATTGCTATTTCATCTGCTGGAGGATTCTACTACTGGAGATCTCAATGGCTGAATTAACCCTTCCTTAGTAACTGTTTTGCAGAGGTAATAATTCACTTGAATTTTTCACTGGGTGCATGGGGGCGTGGTTATCAATAGTAAGACAAGCACAGTGATACTGCAGCCAAGGACTGTAAGGGTCCGTCTGCACTCCACTTATGGTTGTCTTTCGCTACCAGACATAGGTAGGGAGGCCATTATTTTTGCCTGCACGAGGATCCATGGTACCTTTGCTTCGCCACTGGGGACATATATTTCGGTGAAGTACTGAGCAATTTTTAACCATGGACTCATCAAGTCTGATCACTGTCCCTCTTCTGTCTGCCTCTTACAGCTGAAGGCAGAGCCCTGCGCCAAAAATAACTTCACATCGTTGTTTTGACAGCTTCCTTAACAAATGAATGTTGCATAGCAATTCATGATTCCTAATGGATCCCAGATTAGACATTTGGTTAATATGATCTCATATTTCACCAATATTGCAAACTCTTCCATAATTGTGAAAAATGTCTGTTGCCGAAGTTCTAAGTAAACAATTCTGTGCCATGAAACAAAAGGTTCTCCGAAAAGAAAGGTGATCACGCCGACCCACATGACCAGATAAGAATATAAAGTACATTAAACTCCCTCCCGCGATATTAAGTTTTGCTTTTACTAATCTTTAGGGACATAAAGTACTAGTACAACGCATAATCAGCTAGACATCTTTCTTGAGCAAATTGCCCAAGCTGTCGTTGCAGCAATTCATGCTTCTACCTAATGCAATTCATTTATCCTTCTTATGTTCATTGTGAATCAGAGCTCACAGATGGTGTGACAAAAGTAATGACAATTTATAAAATATGACATCTGCGTCTGTACTCTGTTCACCTTGATTGCATCCCTTCGAATCTTTGACTTCAATGCCTTGATTAAATAGCACCATGTAATGTTGCAAACAAAGTCATATTTCAGCATGGATGCATGGGGCAGACAGATTACGTATGTCCCAGGCCCAGTGGCATAAGAATCAATACTGCAGCCATGGAATTGTCACAAAACCCCAGAGATAAAATGGGACCACTGAACTGGCTGCTGGGTTCGCTGCTTAATTTGTGCCACTGTCAGGTGATTGGTACTGGTACCAGCACTTACTTTTGGTGATGATTTTTTCCTCATCAGATTTTGAACCAGTGCAAGAAAGAGAAATGCAGAAAAGAGAGAATGAATAGGGAGCCCACCTCAGTCGTGTCATTATGGACTCTGACTTAAGCCCTGAACCTTTCACCTACAAATCATGGTTTTTAGGCATTTTAGTCTAATTAGTACAATTAAGCAAAGCGAGGCTATAACACCAAGAATGTATTAGGCTATCGCACAAACATCCAGGACAGGGAATAGGGTTCATAATGATCTGCAAGGAAGAACTTCAGTTTAAGAAAGTATGAAGCGAACAATAGGGAACCCGTGACAAAGGGAGAAAGCAGGGATGACAAAAAGCCTACAGCCGTGTAATAAAATGACAGGAAGAGTAGGGTGGTGAAGGAAAGTGGCATGAGGTGGAAGCAAGACTAGGAAGACATGGTATTAGGCATCACGAGCATCAGCAACAGTTGTGGCACACTCCTAAGAAACGTTTTAGACCTATTCACTAATTTTTAAACTTTGAATATACAAATTAAGAGCTGGCTGAGCAGTGCACTTCCATTGCTGCTATTACTTGAGGCTCAAACCACTTGTGACACCCTGACAGACCAAACTGAGACGTTTCTGAGGTCCAGTTCACACAAGATGGCAGGACTGGATAGCAGGAGTGTGTCACAATCATGAGCATGCTTGGTGTTGCCACACACAGAACGGACCAACTTAGTCCTTGTGTGAACTGCGCCTGCACAGCATTTTCCAATTTTCCACTGACATAATGTGAGAAGTGGATTATTAGTTGGGAGGATAGTAGTCTCCCACAAGTAGTAATGCCAATATTCTTGTTAGGCCTAGTAAAGGTTTCAGTAATGTAAAACTGAGCTCAATCCCTGGTACCTATGGCATTGAGAAGACAGGTATGAGATACGAAAATGTGTAAAGCATGTACAAGTACCATAACAGGTAAAAAGTAAAGAACACAACACAAGAAATAACTCCATTGAGTGGAACCGGAGATATGAATTTTTAAAGTTTTAAATAAAAATAATGCAAAAACTGCAAAGCACCAACCGCAAGCAACCGGTTGCACTATACCAGGGCAAAGTCAAAGTAAAGGCTGACCGTGTGCCCGAGCATTATCACTTACCTGGAGAACTGCCCCAGATGACACTCTCAGATGCACTACCTCCTGTGGAAAGAGGTGAAAGGGTTAAAAGAGAAGACAGACACAACAACAAAATGAAACCAACAAAGATAGACACTAAAGAAATCCACAAATTTCTTCCCCAGTAGGCTTTAAAACCAGAGGAGAAAGAATAATGAGACAGGGAGGAGCAGACAGAAGAGGAACTCATTGACAGAGCAGAAGAGCCCTATTTGTGCCCTGCAGTGAGGAGAAGACAAGAGCAGGAGATAGTAGGAGAAGCGCGACACAAGGGGGTCAACCCAGACATACACAGGATTATACCTGGAAACCTCTCTCCTGTGAGGAGCAGTGAGCCAGTGGAACAGACGATACCTTGAGTACATTCCCACCTGGTCCATCCCAAGTCAGGTAACAAAACCAACTCCTGCCATATACCTGGAGGTGCATGGCTATCTCAGGTGGGTGTCCATTTGAGAACCTAGGTACGGTGAAAAAGAGAGGGTCCCAGGTTAGCACCACAGGAAAAAGTAACCGACGAAGACATCCCTGACCTCCTGCGATGGTTGGAGCTGGATTTATGACCTGTAAATCAAACAGGAGAAAGATTAGTAAAAACACAGGAAGGACGCAGGCAGGAAGGAACAAAAAGCCCAGAAACAATGAACAGACTCTACTCCCCACAGGAAGAAGATGGAGACAGTGGAAGAGATGAGAAAACAAAAAAGGAGGAGGAGTCAGGAAGAGTGGAGAGCTCAGAAGACATGAGGGAGACACTGCAGGGTCAGCTCAATGGAGAAGCTCCTGGGCGGACAGGCAAACTGGAGAGTGCTACGCTTACCGAAGGATCTCCTGGGGACAGACACTGCTGGAGCAGCCCTTGGATGACAGGGAAGAAGGGGAGGATGGCACAGTTGAGCGCAAAGTAGCACCAATAGTTAAAATAAGGAAGGGGGAGGGAAAATAACACTGCAATAAGAGCAAGCAATGAAAGGGTGATGTCATAGGCAAAGGAAGCCTAGAAAGAGAGAGTCGGGCAAAAGCAGAGAAACCCTAGTCAAATGCTAAGTATATCAGAACAATTAAAATTAAATAAGACAGTCCGGTAAGGACTATTTTAGCTGAGAATTTTTGGGGGATTTGTTTTGTCGATTGGTTGGAGAAGTTCTTTATATTTCTTCCCCTTGATTAGTATCCCAATTAATTCTGATGTATATTGGAAGGGAAAGAAAGAAATCCTAAATAACCAGAAACAGTAAGGAAAAGGATACCTTGGAAAATCAGACAGAAGAGAGACAGGGTAAAGCAAACTAACCGAGCACCATACCAAGGAACGAGAGGGGGAGTTCCTAGAGTAAAAAGAAAAGGTAGTAAATTCACACAAATAGAGTACTTGCCTGTACTTTACTTTCTCTTCCTAAGGGACTCTGGGTGGAATACCTTCACCTGAAAAGAAAGGAACTGAAGAAGATTGAATGAAAGAGGGCTAATGGGACCACTTCATGGCAAACTTCAAGAGATTCCTGCTAATTGGAAAAAAGGGCTTACTGTTATTGAGAAAAATGCTAAAAAACTTAAAGTTTTCTCCCTCAGGCTACCACCATGGTAACTGATGTATTTTCCCTCTGTTCCACGCGTTACCCAATGTAGAGTATATTTGAGGCCCTACTAAGGCCTCAAAGTTAATAAGATTACTGAGACTGAGTAAAACAATAAGTAATTAAGATGCACACATAGCCCTGACACCATTTCAGATCCCGCAAGAGCAACAGAATGGCCCAGATATCGGATGGGAATATATGCAACCAAAATTGTGATTGCAATAGTTGCGAAACAGCTATTGCGATCGCAATTTCTGTTCCCGCAGTTCATGATAGTAAAAACAAACAAATTGCGAAATCGCTAAAAATATTTTGCGAGTTCGCAATTAAATTTGAAGAATCAATGTGGAACCCCCTTTGCGATTCTGTAATAGCGATGTTCCACTGATTCTGCGAAATCATTTGCAAACTCGCAAAATATTCGCAAAGCAAATTCACCAATAATCGCAATTTGCGAAAAAAAACAAAATCGCTATTAGCGAGGCGCAATTTAAGGAGAATTCAAACCAGGTGGTCACCATAAAGTTCAATTGAAAAAAAAATCAAAACAATATACAGGTGCGGGGCAAAACGAACACACTTAAGGAGACACAGTAGGAGCATGAGGACATTCACAATGCCAGGACTCTACATCGTGGTAAGGCGGCGAAGACTCCAGGCTGCAGCCCGGAAATGACGCAGGATCCAGGAGCGCATCTTCCGGCTGTGGATCACACTCCTGGGCCAGACTGAAGAGGAGATCTACTCAAAATACAGGCTGAATGGGGCAATGATAACCAAGCTCATCCGAGACCTTGACCTCCTGATGCAGCACCCAACAAGGAGGACCAATGCGGTGCCCACCCATGTCCAGGTCCTGTGCTGCCTGCACCTCCTGGCCTCCGGAAGCTTCCAGGGGATAGTTGCAGTTGCAGGGGGGATCTCCCAAAGCACACTGTCCCGCTGCCTACAGAGTTTCCTGGACGCCATGCTGACCCGGATACACCATTACATAACCTTCCCAACCACCCAACAGGACTTAAATCAAACAAAGCTTCAATTCTACAACATTACGCAATTTCCCCATGTAATTGGATGCATTGACTGTACCCACATCCACATATGCCCACCCGCTGAGACAGAATACATGTACCGGAACCGCAAGTCCTACCACTCACTCAACATCCAGATGGTCTGCAATGCAAAGACAATCATCACCGACATAGTGGCCCAATACCCAGGGAACAAGCATGATTCTTTCATATTCAGGCACAGCGGCATACACACCCGCTTGGCCAGGGGTGACTTTGGCGAAGGACACCTCCTAGGTTTGTACACATGCCCACATACAGTACGTCAAGCCCATGTAGCTGCGCATGACAGGCACTGACCCTCTGCTCCTTTCCTTCAGGTGACAGCGCCTATGGCCTCTGTGAGTACCTCCTCACCCCATACCTCAACCCTGTCTCACCACAGGAACGGCGTTACAATGCAGCGAACATTCGCACCAGGAATGTCATTGAATGGACATTTGAGATGTTAAAGAGCCATTTTCTGCTTCCTACATAAGACTGGTGGGGCCCTCAAATACCAGCCTGAGGTCTGCTGCAGCATCGTGGCCGTGTGTGCCATACTCCACAATCTTGCTATCAAGCGGAGGATACCTGTGGAGATCTCTGGCTGTGAGTCAGAGGGGGACAACCGCGCACCAGCACATGCGCATCATGCACATGGGGAGAATCCTGCTGAAGGACACAGGCTGAATTATTTTTAGTGCTCCCATACCCCTCACACAACACTGCACTCATGCATGCCAAATGAAATAATGACATGAGTAGGATTTGCGTTTGAAATAAATTCTTATCTATACTACTATTATAAAGAGAGAACTTGCACCTTTTGGCCAGGTAAACTCAGGAACTACAGTGCCAATCCACACACCCAATACATTGTTGGAATCCTCAGGGTGTGTAGATGGACATAGGTGAAAATTTAATTTTGTAAACTAAGTAGTCCCCTAAAACAAGCGCCGGCCGCGACGTAGCGCTGACCGCGACCTAGACGTAATGACGATATGCGGGGAGGAGCGGTGACGTGCGGCGAGGAGTGGCGGTGGAGTCCGGAGTGGGCGGCGGCTCAGGTAAGGCAAAGACCGGCGAGGAGTGGCGGTGGAGTCCGTTGCGTGCGGCTCAGGTAAGGCAAAGGCAGGCTGGAGGCGGGCAGGAGGAGCGAGGCGGGAGGCGGGAGGCGGGCTGGGCAATGTCGGGGCTGGAGGCGGGAGGCGGGCTGGGCAATGTCGGGGCAGGCGGCGGGGGGGGGCGGTGGCGAGGCAGGAGGCGGGAGGGATGCGGTCTGGGCAATGTCGGAGCGGGCGGGAGTGCACAGAGCCTTAAAATGCTGCCCCCAGCCCCCTTCTGCCCCGGGCAACGCCGGGGCGGGCTGCTAGTTATAATGTAAACAGGATCTTTCTTTTACATTTTTTGGTTCACAAAACATGAAAACTGTATTAAGTTAGCCCCCATGATTGGGAAGCAGGCCTGCTTTGTACTTCAGCATGGCACTGCTGCTAATAGTCAGTAAATCACTAGCGCCTCCCTCCGGACGCGCCCTGTCGCCGCTCCACATCCACCTCGCCAGTATCGGGCCTTGATGCTGCAGTGGGTCTCGTACTGCGGCGTCGTTCTTGTACCACAGGCAGGGACAGGCTGCTCAGACTGGAGGTGCCCTCACTGGCATCAACCCCCCCCTTGCATGGGCATGGCCACATTCCTGCTGGTTCTGGACAGCAGTTGTGACCTGTTCCAACGCCCTAGCAACATCCTGGCAGCATTGCACCATCTGGCATTGCATTGCCAGGGACCGGCGTGATAGTTGGGAAGTAGCATTCCGGATCAGGTGGTTTGACCTGGTGTATGCAGATAGGCGGGTCAGCAGCTGGTGGTGGCGGCGGCAGCTGATGTCCTGCTGTGACACCATGATCTGGCTGTTCTCCCTCACTGCAGCCGTTAACACCTGCACGCTTTTGGTGAGCTGGCTCACGTTGCGCGCTGTCTTGTAAAGCTGCAGCTGCAGGGCTGCCATGTGCCGTGCCTGCTTTTGGAGGACAGCTAGCATCCGGCGTTTGATGCCAAGCCCTTGTTCCTGATCATGTTGACCCCGGTCAGCCCGTGTTGCCACGTTGCCCTGCTGCCTCATCCAGCCACTTGACTGCGACCGTACAGTGGCTGTGTGCCGTGTCTGCCTCCTGGGTGGTGGTGTGGCCTGCTCCACTGCCATGTGTGACGCATGGGGTGGTTACTCTCCTGTGGCTGCAGGGGTGGCCCTGTTTGCATGGGGAGGTGGTGGTACTGGTGCAGGTGTGTCTGAAGGTCCAGGTCGTGGGGCAGGATGGCTCTCTCCTCGATGTCCTCTGTGTTCTCCTCAATTTGGAGTGCCTCACTGTCTGTGCTCTGTGGTTCAGCAGCACCTGTGATGTAAATGGGTGCATGATTAATGATATGAATCTTGCACATGGGATGTTGCAACATGCATGCAGGCTTGCATTCCCTGACTGGCTTTAGGGACATGTTTCACTTGACAGGTCTGGCTGTGTGTGGCTATCAGGAAACTATTATCACACTACAGGTCCCACAATGCAATATGGCGTTTCTGATGTGCATGGCCTGCATTACTGGGGTTATCAGATGGCTAGCTCTGGGGGCATGGGCATTGTTAGGGGATGGGGTAGCAGTTGCATGGCTCTTAACTTTGGATTGTTGGGTGGGTCGGGAGGTGTCCAGCTGGGTGAACCCCACGCAGGCTGCAGGGTTGATGGTCTCCTCCACCAGGTCTTCAAGTGGTGTGTTGGGCGCAACTGTGGGGTCTCCTCCTCCCGTCGCATGTTGCTCCGCAGCCTCTCTGCAATGTGCTCTTTGGCACGGCCTCTGAGGTCGTAACCACCTCTTCTTTAGCTCATCAATAGAGCACTGGGTCACTCCGACAGAGTTGACCTTAGCCCTGATGCGCTACCAAATGTGCCTCTTGTCTGCTTCAGGGACCTTCCGGGATTGCTTCCCAAAGAGCCTATCATGGTCCCTACTTACACCCTTGATGAGGAACTCCAGCTCCTGTTCAGAAAATTACATTTTTCTTTTTCTGCCAGGTGCACTGCTTCCTGCTGCTTCCTGGGACATTCTGGTTCTGGATGTGTGTCCTGTTGTGGGTCTGCAGGGTGTGTCTGACGGAGCTCTGTGCTGTGCTTCTTCCACTCTCAAGGTCTGTGTTCATAATGAGTGAGGGAACTGCCTACTTCCTGGTTGTGATGTCATCATTGTGCTCGAAATGCGACTTCCCGTTTTTGCGATCTCGCAGTTAGCTAGATCGCAATTTGTGATTTCGCTAATTGCGAAATCGCAATTTCAACATGGGAAACAGGCGATTCTGTGATTTTTTTTAGGATTTAGCGGAATTCGCAATCGGCGATTGCGGCGGACTGCGAATCGCTTTTTTGGTTGCTTTTATTGATGCATCCCATTCTAATTTGCAATTCGGTATTTTTCGCAAATTAGAATTCGCAGAATCAGGGCTTGATGCATCTGGGGGATATTCTTTTAGTTTTGCGACTGATGTTTTCTTATTTTTTTCATGTTCCTCTCACCCTGGCGAACACGGTTTCAAATACAAAAATTGGCAGAAACCTAAAAAAAGCAGACTAGGGAGTAACTGAAACTAAAGTAAACTGAGGATTTTTTGCTTGATCTTTTTGTGGTATCTTTCCGGGTTTAAATGAGAAACAATCAAAGGAGAAACAAGATTAGTGGAAGACAGGGAACAGTGGAGAATACCCAGTGACACACATTAAGAGATTTATTTTGGACGATGACTTACTTATAGTTTTATTTTCTTAAACGACCCATCCTGTCTGGACTACACCTGGGAAGAAAGAAGGAAGAGAAGTTAAGACAGGCTTCCTAGAAAGTCTCACAACTACAAACCGATCCCTATAAGAGTGCAGAAGATGACTTGAAAACATTATCTTTGGTTGATGTAGCACAGGAAATAAATGAACGAAATAAACACATCAGAAATACGTCCTCCTGAACTTTGTGTTTTTTTTTTCTCAAACCACTAATCCATGGGAACCTGAAAGGCAACACAGTTGTCGATCGGTTTCAATCATCCCTGGTCAGCAAATACCTTTTTAGAAAAAGTTCTGGATGACAAGGATAATGAAAGGGTTTGCCAGGGTCGAAGTTACCAGGCAGCGGTTGCAGCAGGGCTTGGCAGTCGGTTTACAGAAGGAGACGTTGTGGTGTGATTGTCGATGAAGGCAGGAATAGTTTGATGCTTCTGTGCTCTGAAGGTCATTGGTGTTGATTGAGTTATTGTCTATAGGAGTGTTGAGGAAGCTGCGGAACTGCGTCAAATTGGCTGCAGAGTCAATGGATTCCAACATCGCACCGGGAGAATGTGTCAGGAGCTAAGAAAAGGTCAGACCCACCGGCAAAGTACCCTCAGTGGATCGGGTTGGCCGGTTGGTCTCGGACACCTGTTGGATCTACAGACGAAAAATCTTGAAAAAGTTTTTGAGTCACAGGATTTAGGGTTAGGCAGACTGAGTACATTCTGACACTTACCTGAATGCCCCAGGACCTTAGGGACATAGCCTAGTGGTCAGGACTCCACCAGCAGGGCTCAGGGCAGGTCTAGTTAGAACTGGTTAGCTGGGCTCTTCAGAAAAGTGGACTTCTTGTAGCATTTGTGTCTCTGTAGCTAACAGGAGGTCAGACAACTGATCTTGGAGTCAACTTAACAATCTTGGGTACAATTTGGAGCAGGTTCAGCCATTGGGTGTCTTCTCACAGGTCAAAACCGCAGGCACAGGGATCCTTCTGTCTTCCACAGGTCAGGAGGTGTTATCAAGAGGGTACTGTGGATGCGTCATTTATGCCCAGTGCAAGCCTCTGGGTAGTGAAATTCCTGTCCACTCCCTCACCAATGAAGTAAAGGTCCCCAGGGGTTACCCTATCCACTTTTGCAGCACTGCTTGTGTGTTACTGAGAACTATTTCACAGTACTCTACTCTAATTAAGACCAACAAGGCAGAAACTTTCCCCCCATTCGGCAGAGCTCCCTGTGCCCACCCAGAGATGTGGCTGTGATAATGGGCAAACCATCACTTCTGGTCACTCAAAACCATTCTGGAGGCAGCCCCTCACCACTGAGATTAGTGCTGGCTCTCTAGCATGACAAAAGAGGGGGAAGGCCCAAATTTGAGCTACATCTGACTCTGACACTGTAGGTACCCTTTGAAGTTAATTAAGTTCCTGGGCATAGCCTAAATGGCCATCCTGTCAGGGAGAAAAAAATCTCTATACAGTCAAGCCCTTTGTCCACTGTCTTGGAGCAACACACATTTCACCACAGAGAATCCAACACCAGTTGGGTGACTCTGAACTCTGCAGAATAGCAAATGTGGCTCTGACAAGAAAATTTCAAGTTTCTAAAAGTGTAATTTTCAAAATAGTACTCTAAAATCCGACTTGAAGAATAAGTTGGACTTTAAATTACCATTAACATGACCCAATAAATCATTTTTCGAGCTGTTCCTAAACTGAATTTAAGCATTCTTAGGTGTTATGGTACAACCCAGTGTTTTCCTACTGCAGAACCAGTCTTTTCCTAGTGAAAAACAAAATGGAGATTTTTCACTGCGAGGGCACCTAAAAAATAAAAACACATGCTGTAGGAAGGTAGGATCCTTCTGCATGTGTACCCCACTTTTTGCCTGGTTCTAAGCTGATTTTTGACTAGTCTGACTGGGATCCTGCTAATCAGGACCCCAGTCTATCTGCTTTCTCCCTAAATTCTTGTGTTATGTACTTAGGTACAGTTAGAAATGGGGGGGGTCTCTTGTTGGCAGAGGTAGGTGCCATTGTCCACATAGGGAAACTTGCTTCTAGTCAGGGTAAGGGGGATACACACTCTAGATAACCCCTGCTCAAACCCTTGGTAGCTTGGCACGAGCAGACAGGCTTATCCGAAAGGCAATGTGTAAAGTATTTGTACCAACACTCACAGTAACACAGTGAAAATACCATACAAGGACACCACACCAGTTTTGAAAAATAAAAAATATCTTTATCTAAACTAAACAAGACCAAATTGACAAAACTCCAACATACACAGTTAAAAATATGACTTTCAAAGGGTTTCAAGAACTTTTTTGTTACCAAATTACCTGTAGATATGTCAACGTTCCAAAAGCCAAAAAGCAGCAGTGTTGGAAAACAAAGAGATACAGCTCTCTTGAGACCTTGGGGAGGCAATGCATCCGTTCTGCAACACGCAGAGGACTAGTTGCATCAAATCTGGGGGCATATTATCAAGGACAGGCGATACATTATCGCTGCTTTTATCGGCAGGAAACTGCCGATAAAGCGGCGATAATGGCCATGATAATATGCTCTATGAATTCCAATCGAAGCCCATGTTAGATGTTAGAACACATCTAACATGGGCTTCGATTGGAATTCATAGAGCATATTATCAAGGCCATTATCGCCGCTTTATCTGCAGTTTCCTTCCGATAAAAGCGGCGATAATGTATCGCCTGTCCTTGATAATATGCCCCCTGGTCTGTATGGGGAGTGATGCATTAATTCTTTGTGACGGTTCTGGTTCTCAGGTGATGCATCAGGAAAACTTGCCACACAGGTACGATGAGTGCTAATCCAGGATGCATCAGCGATCGGTGTGGCGGTGTGAGGCGGGACTGCGTCGGCCCTCTTCCGCCGCGATCTCTTGATGCGTTGATTCTTGCCGCAGCAACAGGTGTTGCGTTGGTTTTTCCAGCGGCGATGCGATGAGTGGAAATTCTTCTCGCACTGTGAAGGTGCGTCGGAAAAACAGCCGCAAGAAGAGCAATACCTCAATTTCTGTAGTTCTTTGAGTTTCTTCTTTCTTCCAACTCCTAAACAGTAGACACAACTTCTAGAGGCCCAAAACTGCCACAGGCACCTCTTGGCAGGTCAGAACTCACAGCAGCAGAGTTCAGGTTAGCTGGAGGTGATGTCTTTGTGTCATTGAGACTTCAAAACAGGAGGCCAGCACACACAGGCCCTTGGAGATCTCCTTTAGGAGGGGGACACAGCACACAGCAACGCCCTTCTCCTTTCCTTGGCAGAAACAGCAACTGCAGGCTAACCCCATACAGCACACAGCAAAGGGGCATTACTTCTCCTCAGTCTCTCCAGCTCTTCTTCTTGGCAAAGGTTCCTCTCGAATTCCAGGGATGATCCAAAGTTCAGGGGTTTTAGGTCTAATACTTATACCCCAAAATGTATTTGCTCTCTGTGCGCAGAAAAGCCCTGTGCCCAGCCAAAACCTGTTCCGTCCTCTGTGGTGCAACTTTCTGGCAGGAGGTGGAGACAGAATTGTGGAAAGCAGATCAGGCCCATTCAGGTGAAAGGAAACCCCCTTCCCCTAATCTAAATGCATCCCTGGTCTATCCAGCACAACTCTGACTCATCATGCTCTCTGTAGCCACTGCTCCTTCCCAGCCCCTGATGCTCCAAACCCAGACAGTCAATCCACATCCTAGCAGAGGCACACTGAATGGCTAAACAAGAAAATACCTACTTCTAAAAGTGGTATTTTCAAACACAGAATGTAAAAATAACCCTCACTTAAAGATGCATTTTAACCCCTCGTTGCCGAGACTTGAACCCGGTTCCCCAGTTTCGAGGTCGATCGCTCTAGCCGTGAGGCTACATCCTCTCCCCAAATGCCTTGATTACTATGAAACACCTGTGAAGACAACCTTCGGTACATTTTGGTACTAGCAGTTGCTGTTTAAGTCAAGTGCCTCTAACTTTACTCACAGCAAACTTTTTTGGGTGTGGCACTATACTTGTGTGGCAGCAAAATGCAGTTGTTTTCACGAAAGGCTACTGCCTTATTCTGTGGACTGTAGTAGCAAGAAGCAAAATGCTAACCAATAGATAAAGACATCTGTCTGTCTATCTATCTATCTATCTATCTATCTATCTATCTATCTATCTATCTATCTATCTATCTATCTATCTATCTATCTATCTATCTATCTATCTATCTATCTATCTATCTATCTATCTATCTATCTATCTATCTATCTATCTATCTATCTATCTATCTATCTATCTATCTATCTATCTATCTATCTATCTATCTATCTATCTATCTATCTATCTATCTATCTATCCATGGAAAACAATGATGGTTGGAATGACATATCAGTTAGGTTTTTGAATGAGGCATGAGCTCAAATCAAAAGTTAGAAAAAATCCTGAAATATGGTCATAGTACAGTAAACTAACTACAACTTGCACCCCCATCATGCATTGCTTATCACCTCTTATATTACATCACCCATAACTAGGGCTCCCTGTCTTATGGTATTTTGTTTTTTAACATTTTCATCTGTATTTATCCATATTTATTTTGTGTTTTGCGTATAAATGTATTTGTAAATTTGTACATTTCCATATTTATTTAAATGATAGACACACACTCATACTTTGATGTCTGTCGTGTTTTAGCTATTTAAGTTGCCAAATATTACATAACAGTACACCCACTGGCAAATATTAGCATTACACCACAAAGGTATGTTGACAAATGCAGTTATTTAAAGAAATGTCATCCTGTTTTTTAATTTCCCATACTGTCCATTGGCTCAGCTGTTGGGCTATAATTCATGAAAGACAGCATGAGAGGCACTTAAAGAAGCACATTTTCTGTAATATTCCATTAAAAAAAATGCAGTCAGAAAGCACATTGTTTTCTGTCTGTATTTATGTGCAAAAATCTTTAAAAACTGAAAACAGGAAGCCTTACTCATAACATGTTAAATCATATCATTCGTGACATCACTTATGACATCCCAGTCATATTCTCCGGAAAGATCTTGCATCCAGTATGTATTAGGACTTTTGAATCAGTGCCTAGGTTGCGGCAAGACACTCCACTCACCCTCCACAAGTATCAAACCTCCACTGCACATGATCTTCAACCATCTGTAGGACACATTTGACGCAAGGCTTAGCCTATGACCAGGACCTGCATCCACACATCTACAAGCAGCATTAGGTGTAGAATGCTTGGTGTCCAAAAAACACAGGAGTACACTTTTAAGGCCCCTTGAACCACAAGTGAAGTCACATAGAGACTCTTAAGATGGCAGAGGCAAACAAACACGCCTAGTTTAGGTCCAGGTGCCACTGGTCAGCTGAGCACTTCATGAAAAAAGGCCTCCATCATCTTGTTGTGGCCCTGTTGCCACACAAGAGGTCAGCCAACTGACCCTTGGAGTCCTCTTCTTTCTCCTGGGTACAAGATGCCGCAGGTTGTCAGGGATTGTGCACTAACCTGGTGTCTTTTCCCTAAGGGAGTAACATGAATTCACTGAGATGCTAGTTTCCAACTACTGCACAATTCTAGTCCGACCAATTGATAGAGCTGTAGCATAGTCTTCCAGAGGGTCCTCTAGTCAGAATGGGCCTTCGGTCTTGGCTTTTGACCTTGTCGCTCAAGGAGTTTTCTGTCGCTCTAACGTAAAGCACATATTACCCTCCTGGATAAACTCCCTTGTTTATAGCTAGTCTCCTTCCTCCTGATTCTAGCTGGTTGAATTTTGCTTTTATCTACCCAGTATTTTCTCTTTTACCCACATTTGATAGTAAGGTTCTTCTATGGCTTTTTTCTGGAGGTCCTACTCCTAAAAGAAATGTGTAACAATGAGCGAGGGTTCCAAAAGCTACCTAAGCTCCCTGAACAATATCAGTTAGTCTTATTCAGTTTTTTCCTGCTCTTTTTTACTGTTCTATGCCCTTCATTATGGTGAAAATAGTGCAGTTAAACGGCCTTGATCAGTTCTTGGCACTGACTGTTACAATGTTCACAGAGTTCTGTCAAATTGCCTGTTATTGCCAAAACACATTTTACCAACTTCTCCTTCAGGGTTAGTTCTTTTAATTGTAAGTAACACAATCCATTCTCAATAACATGTTTTTGAACAAGAGCTGTTTTCTCAAACTGGTTTCCTGAACTAAGGCTCAAATTCTCTGTTTGCATTGAATGTTCACATCAAATCTAGTTAGTAATAATATGCATCTCTTTTCTTTTGCAGGTCTTTGACCGAGTGCTAAACTTCAAAACAACTGGTTAGTTTTCTTTAAACTTAGACACCTGCTCATTACCTCATTGTTCCTGTTTGGTCTTAAATCACAATTTCTTCTTTCCTTGTTTCTCCCCAGGTCGCTGCAGCTCAGTAATCATTGCTGAGATGGGAGATGGCTGACAACCCAGAAAGAATAGGTAGGTCCTTGGAAGCCTTTGTGGAGCTCGTACTCCATCTGGGATTTCTGTAGAACGAGTGTGGATTGCTGTTTGGTTGTTACTATTTTGCCATGCACAAGAAGGACGCCATATTTTGAGGTGTCCCTTTAGTAATTCGCATTTGTGGTGTGTCTGACCCTATACCCATGGGCGTGCCTGCACCATCTCAAGACCTGACCACAGGGTGCTCCCGTCCACAAAAGTGCATGCACAGTGACAGACACACCAAGGACTGGGTTACCAACACAGGTCAAATTCTTTGACGCTCCTCTCAGGGCACAGCCAGCAGGTCCAGTTTTTTTTTTGATCTTCCACATTTTCAACAAGTTCCTGGGGATGCCACATTTATGCATGTATGTAAGTTTGACTCCTGGACACTGCCTAACAAATGGGGTAACAATTACACAGCAATACAGAGAAAACGCTCCAAAAGGACACCACACCAATTTAGAAAAATATCCAATATTTTTATATATCCAAAACAAGACCAAAAGGACAAAAATCCAACATACTATACTTTACAAATATGCACTTTGCAAAAATACTTTAAAAACACAGTTCCTTGAAGTCAGTAACTCTGTCAGGTGCTACTGTGGTGCTGTAAACAACAGAATGCAACAGTTCCGTCTGACTGCGTTGGTCACGGGTGTCGACAGACTTGTAAACAGTACCTTGTGTGTTGCAGCCAACACATTGGTGTGTGCTGATCGCTGTTGCGATGCAAAACATACCGTGCGACATGCAGTGCCCTCAAGTCGCAGTGCAGGCAGCGGCTCGGTGACGGTTGTCCAGCAGCGTCGGTGAGACTAGGACTGCAGGGTGGAGTGAAGGCAGTGCTTGTTGGGGTGCTGACAGATCACGGTGCAGGCGACAGAGCTGGTTACAGGGAGCTGGCTGTAGTACTCTTGTTATTTATTAAGTTTCCTTTCTAGTCTTTTTAGAATACTCCTCCTGTAGATTCTATGTTCCATGCTTAGCTTCGCTATGTGTTCCACTATATGGCAGTTCACTGTTACCTGCTGCTGTGCTGTGTTCGCTCTTATTCAACTCTGTAACTTGGAATAAAGATTACTTGAAATCTCCGTTGGATGTCCAAGAATTCATTTACTACAATTTTTGGCGACAAGAACTCTTAACCCCACGCGGGCATATATCCTACTGAAACAAGAGCGGACAAGTTCGAGGTGATTCCTACTTCTACATCCTTCCGGCCTCCTAAATACCTTCAGCCCATTCCTGAAATATCGTGGAAGTTACACAAACTAAAACCCGACTTCTCTTTCCGAGACGGACTCCATATCTGAAAAACCAGCCTCGAGAGTGTACCTGATACCGTTCACGTACCTCCCTTCTACGACGGAAGACTTCTACTCACAAGGTGAATTTGTTACATTCTCCTCACCTGTTCTGTGTTGTTTTCCGTGGCTCTTCTAGTTTTCTGGGACTCTACTACCTCTCCGTCTTCTCCAGTGTCCGTTGGCTCCCTCGATCCTTCCTCATTGCTTCCTCTCTGCAACTGATGACGTTGTAGAACTCCCAAAGGGAGTTGGTGTACTCTGTCTTGACGCTTCCTATCCAATCCAAGCGCTCCAAACTCTTCTGTGATGTATCCTCCCAACAACCAATAGCGCTTCACAGTTTGACCCGCGTCAGCACGTTAGTGACAGCAACGTCAGGGAGCCATTTTGGTTGTCATACCAACCCATTCACCTCCAGCAGCGCAACCAGAAACCATTCCGGTTCTGTCTACTGATCGAGTTTACTTTGACAACAATCTCTTCTACGACGATACGCTCGTCATTACCGTTCGAGCGTGTGTTTTTACTTTGGTGCTTCATCGACGATACACACGTCCATTTCGAAGGTACTATTTTCTTGTGTCTTTTTACCAGTTTCATTAGTCAACACACACACGTTGTTTTCACTTCACTTTGACTTGATGACCATTCCTCAAGGCTCCTTCTCTTTACCATGTCTGAACAAACTCCACAACAGAATTGCACTGTAGTTTTACCACCAAGTTTCCTACCAGTTCCTGGCCAACCTAGCATTTCATGGGAAGATTGGTTCCCCATGTTTGACAATTATTTGGATGCACTTGATGCTCAGAGCTTTTCTGCAAAAAGAAAAAAGGCACTTTTACTCAGTTCTCTGGGCAAAGAGGGCCAGAGAGTCTTTAAATTCTTACCCCAAGTGTTACAAGCTGGTGCACAAGCCTCTTTAGACGAATACAAAGAAGCTATTTCTCATCTTGAGATAAGATATTCGAAAGAGGAGAACTTAGTAATGAATAGATATAAATGTTATACCAAGAGTCAAAAAGTTGGTGAGTCTATCGACGACTTTGTTTCCAGATTGCGTGAAATGTCCGTTAAGTGCAAATTCGGTAACATGACAGATGAGTTGATTAGGGATCAACTCATAGTCCAATGCAACAATAAAAAGATCCAGGAGCGTTTATGGGCAGCCAAGAATCCGAACTTACAAACTGCCATTGACTTAGCCAAAATCGTTGAGCAGTCAGAGGGCTGTATGAAAGAGCTCGAAAAAAGAACCTTAGTTAGTGATGTTAGTGAAGTCTCTGTGTATGATTCTAATATGCCTTTTCGTGAAGATGATGATCTTGGTGATGTTGCAGCTGTATAAGAAATTCATTAACAAAAGGGTTGTTAGTGCGAAACCTCAGAATTTTAACAGAACCAATTTCCAAAAACAATGTTTTAGATGTGGTAGTCCTAGTCATGCCTCTGACTCTAAATTTTGTTTTGCTGACAAACAAGAATGTATGAAATGTGGCAAGACCGGTCATTATGCTAGAGTTTGCAGAGGCAGAGGTCGTTCCTCTGTTTCATGTATAAATAATCTGGATGAAAGTTTGGATGATTTTGACAAAATTTTAATGGTTGGTGTAGATGAACAATGTCTTAATGATGAAATGAGACGCAAGAATAGACCTAAAGCGCTCTTTATTATTAACAACAAAGATGTCCAGCTAATGGTTGACACTGGTTCACGTTACACAATCATCCCCAATCATACCTTTAAGGAACTGTGGAGCGACACATCTTTACTTCCCAAAGATATTTCTCCTGGTGGCTATCAAGGGGAACCGCTAAATATTATTGGCTATTTTGATGCGAATATCAAATTCTCTTCCAGACAAATTCAAGGGATGTCTATGTGTCTGCTACCGGACCTGCCATCCTAGGGTGGGTTCATCAGTATGACCTCTCCATTATCGTTAATCCTCGTGCTGATCCACAGGTCATGGTTGTTGAAGACAATGAATTACTTTCTATCTTGTCAAAATTTGAACATGTGTTTTGTGAGAAACTGGGACGATTGAAAGGGTATTCACACAAAATCATTTTGAAGCAAGATTCTGTTCCAGTTCAACACAAGGTTAGGAGAATACCCATTGTTATCAGAGATGAAGTTAAGCGCCTTCTTGATGATATGTTGTCTTCTGGTGTGATTGAAGCAGTAGAATCCTCACCATGGGTTTCTCCCATTGTGGTCACTAAGAAATCAGATGGCAAGCTCCGCTTCTGTGTGGACCTGCGTTCACTCAACCAGTGTGTTGTTGCTGATACTTTCCCTCTACCCAACATTGCAGAACTTGTTACTACTCTCAAGGGTGCTTCTTTCTTTTCTAAACTTGACCTCAGAAGTGCTTACCACCAGATTGACTTACACAAACATTATAAGAGCTTGACAGCCTTCATCACTCCTTGGGGTACTTACCAGTTCAACAGGCTTCCTTTTGGTTTAAATTCGGCTGCTAGTGTTTTCCAGCGAATGGTCACTAGCATTTTCAAGGGTGTACCAAATGTGGTCGACTTTCAAGATGACATTTTGATACATGGCCAGACGGCTGATCAACATAATTCTACTTTAAGGAATGTTTTTGAGAAATTGTCTGAAGCTGGTCTCACCCTACGTAAAGACAAGTGCCTGTTTTCTGTAGACCAAGTGGATTATTTGGGTTACACGATTACACCTTTGGGTTTCAAACCTAAGAGAGATTTGTGTGAAGCCATTCGTTCTGCTCCTAGACCAGTTGATAAGGACCAGCTACGTTCCTTTATGGGACTTATTGAATACTACTCAAAGTTTGTCAAGAATTTTTCTGACAAGACTTGCTGCATAAGATCAATACTTAAGAGGGGTGTTAGCTTTGTTTGGAGCAATGACCAAGAAAAATGTTTTGAAGATATCAAGAAGGAAATTTGTAGTGCCAATTTTCTGTCTCATTTTGATGTTCACAATAAGTCCATAGTTACAGTTGATGCTAGCGCAACTGGCTTAGGAGCTATGTTGTCTCAAATCAAAGCTGGCTCTGAAGTTACTGTGGCTTTTGCTTCCAGGACCCTAACTGACTCGGAAAAAAACTATTCGGTCATTGAGAGGGAAGCTCTTGCAGCTTCCTGGGCAGTAGAGTACTTCAGAACATATCTTTGGGGAATGAAGTTCATCATCAGGTCTGACCATAAGCCTCTCATTAAAATCCTCTCCCCAGGTGGAGCGGGCAAGGGTTCTGCCAGGCTCATGAGGTTAGCTGCTAAGCTCCAAGAATTTCAGTTTATTGTTGAATACATTCAGGGTTGGAGGAATGTCCAAGCGGACTGTCTTTCTAGGTTGTCTCTAAATTGGCGTAATGTACACAACTCAGATTCTCTTTCAGACCTTGAAGACATGGCTGTGGCGTCTGTTGAGGATGCTGTTTTTGTATGAGAAGGGGTGTTTTCTAGTGATGAGTGGAAGAAAGAAATGGCTTCTGACTGCACTCTCCAAGAGGTCGTCAAACTCGTCAAGTCAGGTCATAGGCGGGAGAGTACTCTTCCTGTTTCTGTTAGACCCTTTCTTAAAATTATTGACGAGCTTTCCTTTGCCAGTAATGACATCTTGCTTAAAGGGGAACAATTCATACCTCCATTTGGTCTTAGGAACAAATTGTTGGCCCTAGCACACGAGGGTCATTTAGGTCAAACGCTGACCCAACGTCGTTTAAAGAGTCATTTTTGGTGGCCTGGTATTGACTCACAGGTTGTGGACTGGGTTGAACGTTGTTTGTTATGTAAGGAGGGTGAAAAGTGTCTGAAGGTTGTTCCTAAGTCTCAGTCCGACGCACACATGCATTGTCCTGGTTTACCGTGGCATACCGTCTGCCTTGACTTCATTGGTCCGATGGGCGAACTCAATGAAAAAGATAGGTTTGCTATGGTTGTTGTAGATATTTTCTCAAAGTGGTTGGTCGTGAATTTCACCAATGACATTACCTCTGAGAGCACCATAAGGTTCTTGAGTGACTTATTTAAGGATGAGGGTTTACCGTCTGTCATCATAACTGACAATGGTACTCAACTCATCTCGAAACAGATGCAAACTTTTCTAAAAGAATGCGGTATTTCCCATCATCGCACTTCCTTATACAATCCCCAAGGCAATGCAGTATGTGAAAGAGCTAATAAAGTAGTCAAAGGTATAATCCAAATGGCTTCAGTTGGTGGTGGCATTGTTAGAAAAATGGTCAACGAAATGTTGTGGGCCTATCGCACCACTCCCTCTTCTAACGGCCAATCCCCTTTCCAGTTAATGAGAGGACGTGTTCCTGGTTCAAAGCTGGTACCTACTTGGATGAGACAACTCATAGATTTGCAGGGTGAACAGGATATTGTCCCGTCTCCCCATCCAATTCCTTTTTTAGTGGGTGATCTGGTCAAGGTTAAAACTGGTAGAGTGCAGAGGGGTCTCTCGAAATTCAAAGGTCCTTTTAAAGTTAAGAAAGTTCTTAATCATTGTGTCATCCTTAATAACGGCGAATGTTGGAACTTTAGAAGAGTCGCCCTTTACGAAAGAGTTAGGTCTTCTCCACTTGACAATGCTCTTTCATCCTCTTCTGTAAATGATGCACCACAAACTTCTCAATGTCAGTTACCTTCCTCCACCAGTGGTTATTTATTTGCCCTCCACACTCCTGTTGACTTGTCTTCTCAGAATGACGTGTCAAATTCAGGGGGGGGTGATGCCATGGTCCCTAATGTCTCTGTCCAGAGTAACTTTGATGGGAATTGTTCTTCACAGGATGGATCATTGCTCCGTCGTCCTATAAGGTTTCGCCGACCTCCCACTTACCTGCAGGATTTTATTCATTAGTTTTTTTTCTGTTTTTATTTGTTTTTTTGTTCCTTCATTACTGTGTTTAAAAAAAAAAAGAAAGAGAGAAGATGTGTAGTACTCTTGTTATTTATTAAGTTTCCTTTCTAGTCTTTTTAGAATACTCCTCCTGTAGATTCTATGTTCCATGCTTAGCTTCGCTATGTGTTCCACTATATGGCAGTTGACTGTTACCTGCTGCTGTGCTGTGTTCGCTTTTATTCAACTCTGTAACTTGGAATAAAGATTACTTGAATTCTCCGTTGGATGTCCATGAATTCATTTACTACACTGGCATTGGCCGATCCGGACTGTGGTGTGGGATGGGGTGGTGCATCATGAGACTTTCGAGTGGTACCCCAATCCATGCTGCGGTCACGGAAGTCATGGTCAGCGTGCAGAGACGGCGTTGGTGGGACCAAGATGGCGAAGTGAAGTGAGGCAGTGCGGAGTGCGGTGTCCACAAGTTACGGTGCAAGCAGTGGCTCGGTGGTGGCGGCATTGGTTGTCGGCGGCAGTGAGACCAGGATTACAGTGAGAGATGCGGACAGTGCCCTGTGCGGTGCCTTCAGGATACAGAGCCAGCGAGGGAATCAGTGACGGAGCCAGTTGGTTTCCCCCCTCTGTTGCAACTGAAACCACTGTTCCAGAGGTAGTACCCAGAAGTCGTTGAAGTCTTTGCGGTCCCTAAGACTTCATAACAGGAGGTGTTAGAAGTGTGATTTCTGGTTGGCTAAGGCTTGCGCCAAAGCCAAGCAGAAACCACCACTCTAGTCAGGGCAAGAGCGCTACACGCCGAAGATAACCACTGCTCACCCCCTTCGTAGCTTGGCACGAGCAGTCAGGCATATCCCAGAGGCAATGTGTAAAGTGTTTGTGCAACACACACACACAGCAGCAACACACTAGGCATACTAAAAAGGAAACTCCACACAAGGTTATATAAAAATATCCTTTGTATTATCATAAACACATTAGAAACGTAATCACACATTTACACTGTGCACTGCCATATTCACAGGGGATTATATACAGGACAGGGCCAATCGGGCCACTGTCAGGACCATCAGAACAGGTAAGTATTTTCACATTAGCATTAGACACCTTCCTAAAATATCATAACATGACATTAGCAATAAATTACATCAGGCCCACACCTCATTAGCATAAACACATTACGCATTAGGCCTCACCAGCATAATCACATTATGCATGAACATCCTAAACATAAACAGATTATGCCATAGGCATCACCATAGATACATAATGCAACATCACATGAGGCCTAAACACATTATGCCCTTACACTGGACATAAGTCACATCACATATCAATAAAACAACCAGTCATGACTGGTAACATTGCATCTTGCCTGAACTTGTTAGGCAAACATATAAAGCCTGAAAACTGGGCATAAACACATTATGCATTGGTATCACATTAGGGCCTTGCACCCTACCAACACTCTAAACTGACCCCATGCCAACTGGCCTTCCTCTGGGCTCATATGCCCTCTGTCCAGAAATGTTGGGGCTCTAAGAGGGACCTCGCAAAGGGCCCCATGGCTGCCTCAGCAGCAAACACAAATGCCCCCAAGTTGCAGTTACCCTCTACGGCGGCGCAACTGAGAAACAAAAAGAGGCACTGGCACCACTGTTCTGCCTGAGCCCAACTCTGGGACTCTATACAACCCCAAGTGCCCCCAAATTATGCAGCTGCCCACTGACAGGTGGGGCAGCTGTGAAAGCCACACGGGAATTGCGATGACGTGCAAAGGTGCTAGCATTTGACCAGTCAGCAGCTTTGAGAATGTCATCCAACTTACCTCCAGACCAGAGAGATTTACTGGCCATAGCACCCCTCTAAGGGAGTGAGCTTGACATTTCTTTAAGTCAATACCTGCTAAACTCATAACAGTCTTAACCCATCTAGCAATAGAGGTTGAGGTTATGTCTTTGTAGGGTTTAACAAAGGATATAAGTAATTCTTTAACATCCTGAGGGGGAAGAGCAAACATTCTGCGATCATACTCTCTCATGCAGTCCACAACGCAATGTTTTGGACATACATCAAAATGTGGGTAAAAGATTGAATCAGACATAGTCTTTGTTCTTCTATAAATCTCAAATTTGACTCCAAAAATGTTAAAAGATCTATTTGTAATCTCCGGGGCTTTGACATCAGAGACCCTTCTGCATGAGATTAGGCATAGTAGAGTAGCCAGCTTAATGGAAAAGTTTTTATTTCCATTGAGGAGAGTATTAGGAGGCCAGTTATTGAAAAGATCAAGGATTAGTTTGACATCACAAAGACTTTCATATTTAGGTATAGGAGGTCTTCTTAAACGAATGCTTATCATCACTCTACAAACAATGACATTTTTACCTACCAGTTTACCATTGACAAGGACATGACCAGCAGAAATAGCCTATTTATAGCAATGGATAGTTCTATAGCTGAGGCCTTTATCAAATTGTTTTACAAGGAAGTTAACCATGTTAACAATAGGTGCTTCCAAGGAATCCAGGTCCCTTTCCAGGGACCAACATACCCAGATTCTCCATATGTTGTTATATCTGTAGTGAGTGCCTGGGGCCCAAGAATCTCTGAGGAGAGTTGCAGCCATCGCCGAAAGTCCTGAGATTTAATTGGATCTCCTAACATTCTCCAGGCAAGAAGGGTTAAACTCCTGTTCTGAATTAAGGGGTGAACTCCTCTGCCTAAGTCTGCAAGAAGATTCTCTAGGGTAGTAATTAAGAAGGGGGATTGCAAGCTAGTTGTAGAGTGGTGGAGAACCATGCTTGGGATGGACAAAAGGGAGTTATTAGGACAAGGAAGCACTGATCCTGTCTCACTATCTGAAGAGCTCTCGGAATCAAGGCAAAGGTAGGGAATGCGTACACCTTGGCTCCTTTCCAAGAATGTAGTAAGGCATTGACTGCTAGAGCACCCGGGTCGGGCATCCAGCTGAAGTTGTTCTCCAGTTGAAAGGTTAGTCTGCTCGCAAATACGTTTATCTCTAGAGGGCCCAGATCTTGTTTAGGGTACTGAACATGGAAACATTCAGTTTCCAATTGCTGTGATCTAATAGGAATCTTGAGTTCCAGTCTGCAGAGTATTCCGCTTTGAGAGCGATCTTATGTTCCAGACAGAACATCCAAAGTTTCTTTGCTAGATACAAGAGGTCCACAGATTTGGTGCGCTCATGAAGGCGTAAAGCCCAGCTGTTAGTTCTAAATAATGTATGTGGTGAGATGATTCCTCTTGTGACCAGATACCACCAGTGTTCTGATTGAGAAGGCAAGTTCTCCAGCCATGAAGGCTTGCATCTGATTGTAAAACAAACTCTGGTTTTGAACCAAAGATTGCTTTTCCGTTCCAAGCGTCTAAGTTCTCGAGCCACCAGGCTATTTCCGATTTGGCTTCTTGATCCAGACAGATCCGATCTACGTACCAGAGGCCAGTTCTTATGGCTCTCGCCTTTACCCTTTGGAGGTCCGGATAGTTGAGGGGACTGGGAAAGAGGGCTTGGGTGGAGGAGGAGAGGAGACCCAGAAGCCCGGCTAGCTCTCTCAGAGATAAGTCTTGCTGTTTCAGGACATGTCTTATTTCCTTCCTGATTTTGGTCATCTTCTTTGAAGGTAGTAAAAGGAGACATTTCAATGTGTCTACTGTAAAGCCTAGGAACTCCAGAGATCTGGAAGGAGACAGAATTGATTTATCTTTGTTTGTGATGAATCCTAAACTTTCTAGGAGATCCATCACAGTCTTCAGGACCTTGGCTAGTTGTGAAGGCTCTTGAGACATTATAAGAATGTCGTCTAAGTAAATGATTAAACGAATGCCCTTTATTCTTAGAGATGAGGCAACAGCTCTCATGACCTTGGTGAAGCACCAAGGGGCAGAGGAGAGTCCAAAGGGGAGAGCCTGAAATTGGTAAAGGTGATTTTTCCTAGACAAATTGAAGAAAGGGTTGGTGGGATTCTGCCAGGGGAATGGTAAAGTAAGGATGCTTTAGGTCTAGTTTGACTAGCCAGTCTCCCTGTAGAGGTAAATCCCTCAAGAGATGGATGCCCTCCATCTTGAAGTGTCTGTAAAACAAATATTTGTTTAGTTCTCTTAAGTTTATGACAGGTCTCCAACCTTTGTCTAAAGTTTCTAATGGGACTTCTATTATGTCTCCTTTCTGAAGCATAGCGGAGATCTGCTTCTCTATTATTTTTTGTTGCTCTGGAGAGAAAGGCAAGTCTCTTTGGAAAGAAGTTTGTAAAGGTATTTGAGTCCAATCTATCATAAACGATTTAAAGAGTAAACCTTTTGGCTTTTGCGAGGGTTCTTTATCCGCCATGTCAGTTTGTTTTGGATTTATTTTAGTCAAAATGACTCTTTGTCTTTCTGCATTAATGCTAGCGTTGGCATTACCCAGTAGAAATAATGCTCTCTGGCTCCATCCCCTGATGAGATTGGTGTTGAGAGGGGTGCAATTGATGTGGCTGCCTTCTGCGGAATCTAGGATTCTGGCTAAAGGTCCCAGTACGTTGAGAAGACATCTTTAGATGAGGATGGCGAGTCATCATTAAGCTCTTTGTTAAAATCAAGGTCCTCATCACTGTCCAAATTAAGGACAAATTCATCCGAAGGGTCAGGTAAGACATCCTAATTTTCTGAATCAGAGTCTGTAATATAATGAGCACACCGGTCTTTTGTGCCACTAGGGACACCCATGAAAGACATGACGCGGGGGACACCATCGTAATTTGTGCCACTTAGGACACCGAAGTAAATTGTGCCGCTAGGGACACCTTTCAAATTTGAGGTGCGGGGACCTCCCTTCATGAATGAGGTGCTACGATCTCCTAACTCGTTTGAGGTGTTATAACCTCCCAAGGTGCTCTTAGTATAAGGCTTGGAATAATAAAAAAATTTTGCTTTTTTACCCTGGTTAATAACTGGGGGGTTGAGAACAAGTTAGCCCTTTTTTAAAACAATTTTTAGAGGACATACCCTCCTTTAATGTATCTAAAACACAAGATCTCATTTTCGTTTGAATTTTGCGACGTGGTCCTGAGGGAACCACTCAGAACTTCTTGGGTGTTTCAGATTTAATGGGGAAAACATTTCTTCCCCCAAGGGGTCAAGGATAATGTCCTTAGAGGATGATGGGATTTCCTCTTATGGATTGTAAAATTCTTCATCATCTTCATCAAGATCAAGGATATACTCATCAGGTGTGTCTGAGGATTCTATAACATTAGATTTGTTATCTCCCATATTGTAAAGAGCATTATGATATTTTGTGCCGCTAGGGACACCCAGATGTTTTGTGCCGCTAAGGACACCCAGAAAAGTTGTGCCACAAAGGACACCCAGATAAGTTGTGCCGCTAAGGACACCCAAATAAGTTGTGCCGCTCAGGACACCCAGATAAGTTGTGCCGCTAGGGACACCTTGGGAGTTTGAGGTGCGAGGACTTCCATTAAAAGTTGAGGTGATAAGACCTCCCTGAATTGATGAGGTGCTTGGACCTCCTATATTGCTCTTATCAATGTTTTTACTTTTTCTTTAGTCTTTTACCCCTTAATTCATTGATCTTGTCAGGGTAGAGGTTTGGAATTTCTGAGATTTTGTCCTCATCAGGGAGTGACCTTTTAGAGGACATGATCTGACTTAAGGTCTCAAACATGCAGGACCTCAATTCCCTATTAAGGATTTTTTTGCAGGGCTTCGTTGTCAAAGTTAGGAGTAGGGGCAGACGCCTTGTCTGAGTCCGAGTCAGGCATGGTATATAGGGAATGTTAACTTGTAAAAAGTGGTAAAGACCTTTAATGAATGATAATTAGGGAGGATTTCCCTTAATAATAGTGACAAGGTTTATAGATGAAGGAATGTCAAGAGAATAATTCCTCTCTTATTATAATTAATTTTGTTATAGAATGTTGAAAAGGCCATTTAAATGAGGATTCTTGCCAAAACCACTTTTTTATGAATAAGGTTGTAAAACAATAACAAGTTGCGGATGAAAGGTAGCGATGTAGAGCCGCGTTGGAGTGCGCAGCCTGCATCGGTGGAAAGAGGTGAAAAACAGGAGTTAAACAAAGACATTAGGTAAGATCATTATGGCATGAGGAAGGATGACATTGAAGAATAATCGTTTACACAAAAAACAAAATATTAAGGTTCGATTAAACATCTAAAAATCTTTAAATATATTCAAACATTAGAAATAGCACATAAGCTGAAAGAAAAGGCAGGTTAATCTGGTCAATCATGCAAGGATGGGACTAGGGAAGGTGGTGTAGGGAGATCTCCATAAATTGGAGATATGTATAGCGGCAGTAGGAAGGGGGTGGGGTTAAGCCACACACTAGGGAACTTCAAAATAGAGATAAAAATGATTAATGGTAATGAAGGAAAATGAACTTATCTGCTAGGAGCTGCATTTAAAAGAGGCAGATTGCTGATGGCTCATGTCTGTCATGTGTTGCTATTGTTCTATTCTGGAACCTTTTAATATTGTGATGTAAGCGGCTGCTTGGACTGCATTAAAGGAATAATGCATAATGTAGCCTCCGTTCTTGTAATGAAATTCATGGGGCCCTCAGAGTGGCCACCGAGGGCGGGCACCGACAATGTGCCCTGACACGCCCACCCAACAGGGTTACAACTGAGTCCCCACTCACCGGGGCTCGGTAGATCATTCTGCCGGCTTCACTGGTCACTCGGCGGTCCCCAGGCAATGATAATGTTCCTCGGTGGGTCCCGCCTTCCTTGGAGCCTCTCTCTTTGTTTCTCCCGCTGGGGCAAAGGCGGGGAGCAGCAGAGAGGAGCCCCTGAGGCTCCTCCTTTCCTTAGTGCCGGTGCTCGGGACTTCTCCTTTCTGGAGAGGCTTCTTCTGGCCAGTGCAGCAGATGCGGGCTCCTCCTTCACCACAGGAGCCCTGCTGCTCAGCTGCAGCCCCTCTCCTCCCTTCCGGCAGCCTCTGCGTCTGTGGATTGGCCCTGCCCACCATCAGGCAGCAGTCGCCTGGCTTTCGGATCGCCAGTCCTGGGTCGCGGCGGTGTTTCTCTCAGCGGCCCCTCTTTTCGGTGGCCCGGCGGAGTGGTCACCCGCTTGTCAAGCAAATCCTTAATGTGGGGTGGGCACCCGTGAAATAGGCATGACAGCGTGGTGGGCACCTGCTCGTCAAACACATCCTAAATACAGGCTGGGCACCTGCACAATAAGCATGACAGCAGGGTGGGCAACCGCTCCTTTAGACTGCAGAAATGAGGGGTAAGCAACCGCTCTAAATGCACCACAAGGTGGGGTAGGCACCCACCCTGAAAGTGTGCATACAGCGGGGTGGGATCCCGCTCTGCTGGGCAATAATGCGGGGAAATCCCCACGTCTGCATTCCCCCTAATGCGCTGCGAAGACCCAGCCCTCTCCTCTTGGGGAATCAAAGTATAGTGCTCACAAGGCGCTAGAAGGCAAAAGGTCCTGTAAAATCCAAGGAAAAGGTCTAAGGGGCACAGCTGGGCCCAGGGAGGCCAGCACACAGGATCCTCCAGAAGGGAGGCAAGCTCCCATGGCGGTTCCTCCTGGGCCCCCAGCAGCAGCATGCCCCAGTAGTACAGGAACAGCACCAAATCATGGGGTCACAGCTCCTATACTTATACTAATTTCTCCTTTGTCTGCAGTGCAGGGATTGCGCAACCAGATGCAACGGGTTCAGGGGGGAATTGGAGCACTTTGTTTACCAAGCTCCTCTTCCCCTTTGTCAGATGGGGGCTCGGTGATCAGACACACCACAGGGGGGGAATCAGCATTATACAGGCTAGGCACATACCTTTTCAGGGTCAGGGTATTACTCCTTCCTCCACTCCCAATGCAGATGTCCCTTACAGCCTAGTGCTGACTCATCCTGCCCCTCCTGGAGCAACACACACCTCCCAGCCCCGGTCACTCAAAAGCCAGACATGCAATTCACATCAGGCAGGCAGACCCATAGCACACAGAAATGCCAAATTCTAAAAGTGGCATTTCTAAAATAGTTATAATAAATCTGCGCCCACCATTGCGCAGCATTTATTATGACAATTTCAAATATACCAAACTTGACCACGCTGCACCTCTAATATCAGGAGTTACCACTGAAACACTTATCAGAGAATCCCCAATGCATTCCTATGGGAGGGCAACCCCACAGTAGTGTGAAACCAAAATGGCTGTTTGTCACTACCAGGACATGTCACACACTTAAGGTACATGTCCTATGTTTTATCTGCATTGCACCCTGCCCATAGGGCTAGCTAGGGCCTACCTTAGAGGTGACTGACATGCAGTAAAAGGGAGGTTACAGACATGGCACACACTTTAGGTGCCATGTTACAGCGGTATTAACACTGCGTGCACAGGCCCTGCAATGGCAGAAGCCTGGGATAGGTTTGAAAGGCTATTTTGGTGGGTGGCGCAATCAGCGCTGCAAGCCCACCAGTAGCATTTAATTCACCAGCCCTGGGTAGATAAGATACCACTTTACACAGGACTGACAGGTAAATTAAATATGCCAAACAGGTGTAGACCAATCTCACCATATTACACAGAGAGCACACGCACTTTACACTGGACAGCAGTGCTAAAGTGCCCAGAGTCCTAAACCCGCCAACACCATGTCAGAAAAAAAAGGCTAGTAGAAAGGCAAAAGTTTAGGGGTGACCCTGAAAAAAAGTACCAAGTCCAACAGGAGGCAAGCTCTACTTAAAACCCTTGGAGATACTCATGTAAAAGTAAAGAAAGTTCAGTCCAGTCCTTTTACTGCCCAAGGCAGAAGCAGCAACTGCAGGCCATCCCAGCAATGCAACTACAGAGCAAAAGGGCAGTACTCCTCCTGGCAGTACTTCCAGATCTTCTTTTTGGCAGGTTCCTTGATTCCAGCGAGTTCTCTGAAGTCTTTTTATTTCGATGAAGCTTCCAACAGGAGGCAAGCTATACTTCAAGCCCTTGGAGACAACACTAACAGCAGGATGATAAAAGTTCAGTCCAGTCCTTTCCTTGCCCAAGACAGAAGCAGAAAGCAGCAGGTCAATATAGCAGAGCACGCAGCAAAGTGGCAGTTCTTCCTGACAGCTTTTTCAGCTCTTATTCCTGGCAGGTTCCTTCGTTCAGCAACAATCTAGAGTTCTGGGGTCTGGGCCTTACTTCTAATAGCACACATTCCTTTGTTCTATGGTGGCAGAGAAGCTCTTTGCCCATCCAAAATGAGTTATGTCCTCTCTGGTGCAGCTTCCTGGCCGGAGGTGGAGACAGCATTGTGAATGGCAGACAGGGCATATTCTGGTGCAAGGGAAATCTCCTCCCAACCACCTTGAAAGCAGACCAGACCTATTCAGGTGCTAGCGAAAACTCCTCCCACTACTCTGAATGCAGTCCAATTCTTTTCAGCCCATACCTGACTCATTCAGGAAAGGCAGGACATGCATCAACAGCCCCCCCGCCCAGTGGCCATCTGAGAGAATGCACACCCCCAGCCCCTGTCACTCTAAAGCCAGACAGTCAATACACAAACCAGCAGAGGCACACAGGATGGCTAAGCAAGAAAGGTGAACAACCTTTACAACGAAACTTTTACAACGCACTACCTTTACAACGCAACTTTTACAACACAAACTATTAGAGCGCATTGCTCGGGGGGGGCGCTCTAGGTTAGGGAATAGGTTAATTTACTATCCAATAACCATCCCTAGTGTCCACGGGGACTGGAGTTGGAATAGTAAATTAAACTATTCACTATCCAGCACCCCAAAGCACAATGCGTTGTAATGGACTGCGTTGTAATTCTTACGTTGTAAAGGCATGCGATGTAAATGCATGCGTTGTAATGTCATACATCCAGCAAGAAACTATCCACTTCTAAAAATGTTTTTTCCAAACACACAATATGAAAATCATCTTTACTAAAAGAAGCATTTTTATATTCTGAGTTCAGGCATCTTTCCATCTTGTCCCATAGGGAAGTTATATTTAGAAGATGTTATGAATAAACTCCCATTCTATCCTATGGACATATAGCCTTCCAATAGTGAAAAACGAAATATAGTGTATTTCACTATCAGGACACATCACACACCGCAGTACATGTCCTACCTTTCACAAACACTTCACCCTGCCCATGAGGCTACGTTGGGCCTACCTTAGGGATGACATATGTAAGAAAAGGGACGATTAGGGCCTGGCAAGTGAGTCCACTTGCCAGGTCGACATGGCATTACAAAACAGCGCACAGATACAGCAGTGACAGGTCTGAGTTACATTTACAGGCTGCTCATGTGGGTGGCACAATCAGTGCTGCAGGTTAACTAGCAGCATTTGATTTAAGGGCCCTGGGCACACATAGTGCACTGTACTAGGGACGTACCAGTTAATCAAATATGTCAATCATTGAAACACCAATCCATAACATAATTTACATGGAGATCATATGCACTTTAACACTGAAGAGCAGTGGTAAAGTGCCCAGAGTCCTAAAACAAACAGAAACAGGGTCAAACACATAAGGTCAAAAAGCTAAAAGTGTGGGGCTAAACCCACAAAAAAATCCAAGTCTAACACCCACCAACTCGTAATAGGGGATATTTATCACACCCGATAAATACCACGGACCGTGGCATTGTTATTTCTCATTTGCAATTAATACCACCTAAATGTGTAATCAGGGCCTTATGTCTCATTGAAGACTTGGTAGTGGTTCAGGGTCATTAATGGCTGGAACAGATCGTTTGTCAATCAATAAATCAATCAATCAGAGATTTGTATAGTGCGCTACTCACCCGTTAGGGTCTCAAGGCGCTGGAGGTGCGGGGGGCTGCTACTGCTCGAAGAGCCAGGTCTTGAGGTGCCTCCTGAAGCTGAGGTGGTCCTGGGTCAGTTGTAGGTGGGTGGGGAGGGAGTTCCTGGTCTTTGCTGCCAGGTAGGAGAAGGATCTTCCTCCGGTGGTGGCTCTGCAGATCCGTGGGATGGTGGAGAGGGTGTGGTCGCTGAGCGAAGCTGGCGAGCGGGGGGGTGTAGAGCGTGAGTCAGCTGTTGAGGTATTCCGGGCCCGAGTTGTGGAGTGCTTTGTGTGCGTGGGTGAGTAGTCTGAACGTGATCCTTTTGCTGACGGGGAGCCAGTGGAGGTCTCTCAGGTGGGTTGAGTTGTGGCTGTGGCGGGGGATGTTTAGGATGAGTCGTGCGGAGGCGCTTTGTATGCGCTGGAGACGGTTATGGAGTTTGGCGGATGTTCCGGCGTAGAGGGCGTTCCCGTAGTCCAGTCGGCTGGTTACGAGGGCCTGGTTGACTGTTTTACTGGTTTCGGTGGGGATCCATCCGAAGATCTTACAGAGCATGCGCAGGGTGTTGAAG
The DNA here is from genome assembly GCF_964261635.1 of Lissotriton helveticus. Classification (NCBI taxonomy): domain Eukaryota; kingdom Metazoa; phylum Chordata; class Amphibia; order Caudata; family Salamandridae; genus Lissotriton; species Lissotriton helveticus. Next base: position 295,242,917 of record NC_136073.1, on the reverse strand, counting down.
CATGAGGAAGAGACGGCGTTGACTTGTTTGGTCATAGTGAGTGAGGAATCCAGGATGAAACCCAGGTTGCGTGCGTGGTCTGTGGGTGTGGGTGCGGTGCCCAGTGCCGGGGGCCACCAGGAGTCATCCCATGCTGAGGGCGTTTGTCTGAGGATGAGGACCTCCGTCTTGTCCGAGTTGAGTTTGCTACGGCTGAGCTTCATCCAGTCAGCTACTTCTTTCATTCCTTCCTGGAAGTTGGATTTGGCGGTGGCTGGGTTCTTGGTGAGGGAGAGTATCAGCTGGGTGTCGTCGGCGTAGGAGATGATGTTGAAGTTGTGTTTTCGTGCGATGGTGGGGAGGGGGCTCATGTAAATGTTGAAGAGTGTTGGGCTGAGAGAGAATCCTTGGGGTACGCCGCAGATGATTTCTGTTGCCGAGGATCGGAAGGGGGGGAGGCGGACTCTCTGCGTTCTGCCGGTGAGGAATGAGGTGATCCATTACGAAGCCTTCCCCTGGATGCCCATGTTGTTGAGGCGGTGTACTAGGGTGTGGTGGCATATGGTGTCGAAGGCTGCGGAGAGGTCCAGTAGGATGAGGGCGGCTGTTTCTCCGTTGTCCATCAGGGTTCTGATGTCATCGGTGGCTGCGATGAGGGCGGTCTCGGTGCTGTGATTTGCTTGGAATCCGGACTGGGAGGGGTCGAGCAGGTTGTTGTCCTTGAGGAAGGCGGTCAGTTGTTTGTTGATGGTCTTCTCAATGACTTTGGCCGGGAAGGGGAGAAGCGAGATGGTCCGGAAGTTCTTGAGGTCCCTGGGGTCTGCGGTGGGCTTCTTCAGGAGGGCGTTGATCTTGGCGTGCTTCCAGCTCTCTGGGAAAGTAGCTGACGTGAAGGAGTTGTTAATGACATTCCGTAGGTGGGTTGCGATGGTGGTGTCTGCCTTGTTGAAGATGTGATGCGGGCACGGGTCGGCGGGGGAGCCGGAGTGGATGGTGTTCATGATGCGGATTGTGTCTTTACTGCTGATGGGGGTCCAGGAGTTGATGGTCGTTTGGCTGGTGTCCGGGGGTGGAGGTTGGGGTCCGAAGCTGTCATGTATGTCAGTGATCTTGCGGTGGAAGAACGTGGCGAGGGATTTGCAGAGGTCTTGCGAGGGGGTGATGTCGTTGTTGCTGGCATCAGGGTTCGAGAACTCTTTGATGATGCTGAAGAGTTCCTTGCTGTTGTGGGAGTTGTTGTCTAGTTGTTCCTTGAGTGAGGTCATCTTGGTGTTCCGGATCTGCTGGTGGTATTCGCAGGTGGCGGTTTTGAGGGCTGTCATGTTCTCCGTTGTCCGATCCTTGCGCCAGGTCTTTTCGTGGGAGCGGCAGGCTTTCTTTGCGGCTTTGTCCAAAATCTAATGTTTGTCTTTCTTGTTCTCCCTTTTGAATTTAGATCATTCTATCTTCAGAGGGTGGAATGCTCTAATAGCATCTTCTGCCTCTGGCTATCCGCCATTCAAGGCCTTTAGCAACTATTAAAGCCCTGTGCTATGGATCTCTCCGACACTTCTCAGATTACCTCACAATTTTGCATTGTGCACCAAATCCTAAGTACTGCAATTAGTTTCCTGGAATCTCGCAAACACAAACGCACTTTAATATAAACATGAATCCTTTTTGGGAACCTGTTTGTTGTTTTTGTACCATAAATGCTTTGGCATACAGCTAATCTAGTAGTTAAACCTATATTTTTTAACAGAAAGACATTACGCATCAAGAAGATACATTTTTTTCAGCAATATGCCTTTCTGATAGCAATTAAATGAGCCAAGCGACAAGCCATGTTGATTACTAATGGTTGTTGTGTTTAGCTGATGCATTTTCTAATGAATCTAGACTGAAATTGATTTCACCATTGCACCAGTACCACTGACCCATGCTGGATAACAGAATAACACACATTATGTTTTTAATAATCTTTTTTACAGGCAGCTAAATTACACAATAAAAAAGAATATAACTCGGAATTGCTAAATATTTGAACGGTTCCATTGCTGCAATATAGCTTGATTAGAATTGCAGCAGCAAAGGAAAAATTAAGTGGCAAACTCCAGTCTCAAAATGCACTTAGGGTCTAATTACGAGCCTGGCGATCCAGCCAGTCACCGCCGGTCCGGCAGTCCGACAGCCCCATTACGTGTTGGGCAGTCAGACCAGCATTGAACCACTGCAGCCACCAGGGAACCACCGTTCCCTGATGGTGGAGCAGCTGTGATGGCCTCAGTAATACTCTGGTGGTGTTGCCGTGCCAGCGGTATCATGGATGTCTTTCCTCCATGAAAAGGCTGGTGGTCCTGCCTATGTCCTTGGGGATGCATGCAGGAGGGCACAACATGTGCCCCCTGTGTGCATTCACCCGTTCCTTCACTGCATGGACTTTACAATCCTCATTCCTCTTTTCAGTGGCATTTTGTTGTTACTAGTTATGGATGAAAAGATAGTCGTAGCTCTTGAGTTGGTAAAAGCAATATTGACTCCAACAGTTTTGTGTCATTTTTCGTTTCTGGCTCTGTTGGATACATAATTGTTGGAATGGTTTTGTATCTGTTGGTTTTCTTTTAAAATGTGATGTCATCTATCAGCAAATCAGTTACATTGTGTGTTTAGGAAAATACCAACACATCTTTGATATTAGTAGCAATGTCCATATACAGATTGAGATGGTATTTGCACTAGTTTTTTTATGCTGTTAAATTAAAATCTCTTATCTACTTCTGAATTATTGGTGACAAGCATTTTTTTCTGTTAAAATGGCAGCAGCTTCAGCAGCTATGTGACATATCCATGTGATAGGGTGTGTCCCAGGCACCGATTGCATTAACCCGTTAGGTCAGCAGCCAATGCCACTCCAGCCGATAGAACCTGGAGATCAACTCGGATGTCATCATCCTTAGAGTTCTCAAACTTAACTGATGAAGATAAACTTGTTTGCCTTGTCACGAGGCAGAATCTGAGGGTTTACAGGTTTGATGAAGGCTTTATCCTAAAGATTACCCGACTTCATTAAAACAGATTTAAAGTTGAAATACACCATCAAAATGTATGTCCCGCCGCTGCAACAGTTTAGTCACTTCTCTAATATGTAGCATGTTGGTCTTTTAATGGAAATGTTGCCATGGCGGCCGGTGGGTCACATGTAACCTGTTTTCTTTGCGATTCAGATGGGAATTCCCAATGCTATGATGGATCATTGGGTCAAGCTCATTGTGTTTCTCAACTCTGCTGCAGAACTTTTTATTCTGAAACGTAGGTTCTGTGCACCTGCAGGTTTCCCCAATGTTGTTGGTGAAAGTGACCACTCCCATGTGCATTTATTTCCAGCACACACCCTGAGCAAATATTCAGAAATCATAAATTGTACTATTCCATCAACACGCTAACTGCGGAGAGCGTTATCATGCACTTTAAAACCAATCACCTGGGAGCTGGCGCATTTGTTATGCAGAAAAGTTGAAGATCTTGCCTCAAGTTGGTAGAATCATAGAAACTGACTGAGGTCTGACTCTCTTTGAGCCACATCCATTTTTAAAGACATTTTTTTCATAGCTATCTTTATAGATCTAGAATATTTGTTTTTTTACTTTTAATTTTGTGATGCTAATTTTAACATTTTGTGGGTGCCCGACCACAACCCCTAAACCCGTGACTGCTGAACCCATTCCTGAAAGCATCTGCCAGACCAAGGATAATGTTGCACACATCACTGCGTGGAATATAATAGCACTGAGTCTACTTTCCACCTGTGCCTTGCATACTGGTGGGTGGATCTTCAGTATAGGAAAAGGTGTGATGTATGCTGGTACTGTGTTGCATACTGCAATGCATTGCTACCAGGTGGCAAATGTCCATACTCCCCATACCAGGTCACCCTGTCATTTCCAATATGGATGATAGCTTGTGGGTAGAGAAAGAGTCTGTCAAGGGAGGAAGTGGGGCAAACATTTTTTTGACTGAGAAACTACAGTCGACAATCAATATTTATTAGTGCAAAACGCATCCTAGCATCAATTGTGAATGTGAAAGTGCATTTTATGTTAAGAAAATGGCACCAACTACAGGGAGTACGTTGGGGTAAAGTCCTACTCTGAGAGAACATTTAGCACTATGTCTTAGCGAAAAATGCATTCTCACATCCATTTTGGATGCAAGGGGCACTTTGCTGTAAGAAAATAACCATAACTTCCAGGAATAAGTAGGGGGTAACTTCTATCCCAAGTGTCCATTTAGCTAACGCAAGTATCTGCTAGTGGTCACTCTTCATGTTGTGTTGCTATTTGCACTATTTCCTTGTCATTAGCATTTTAGAACCAAGGGTGGCATTGTTGGTCTAAGAAATAGTGATAAACGCAGAATTACTCTTCTTGTGTAATTATGCGTAAACTTGAAGGAATTTTAGGTAATTGCTCATGATTGCCCTACACTGAATTACATTAGTTACACCCACTCCTAATTATAGCTCCTATTTTACTTTCCCAAAAATCTGATGTTCTGGAGACAACACTCACTCTTTCAGCCACACCACTCTAATATGTTTACTCATGTCTTATAAAACGTTATCTTGAGTCATCTCATCCAGCCATGATTTCTTTCATAAATGATATGTTCCAATTCACCTACCACATCAGACACCAATGCCATCACACATTAATCCAGAAACATCTCATTCTGTCCCTCATAGTGGGAAAACTGAGAATAACAACCAGATCGTACATTAATTCTTCCTGAAATGTGAACACAATCAGAAATATGTTCAAGCAGCTTTGACAAAATTTAAACCAGTCTTGCCGCAATTTTTCCTGATTTTTTAAAAGATAAACTAAAGGTTTATGATAAGTCCTGAACTCAAAAGATTTTAACTATAACTTATATTTTTTCAATTTTTCTACACTCCAGACGCAGGCTAGCACTTTATGCTCAACTGTCAAATATCTTTAGTCCACTTCAGATAAGGCACTTGATGCAGATGCGATCGTCTTTATAACCCTTCTCCTCTATTGTCCATTATGATAATATTCTTCCGATCTTGAAGAAATATACTCAAGTTTAGAGTTTTAAGAATGGCCTCCTTAAGGGTTTTGAATTCTGGAACCTATTCCTACTCATTTATACATGCAAATTTCATGTTATTTTTTAAACAAGTTTCTCAAAGGTGTAGAAACTATTGAAAACCCATTAAGAATGTTTTCATAAGCCTAAATATGACTTTAAATGATCTTTGCTGTTGGGAGTCAATCCCTCAGCCGTTCTCGCATGTCCTAAACATTCAACCTCTTCCAACCTTCTGTATTAATTTTAAAGACACATACCATTGCTTTTGGATTCATTTTGTGTCGTAAAAGACTTGATGTACCACTACAGACTTTTAACATTCTCTATAGGTTGAGCAAGTGTTGGATTGTTTGGTTACAATAACTGCTTTTGGATTTCATTATTAGAGATTAGAATCTAACTTTAAGCTGCCACTAATGTACTTTTCAGTAATGTCACAGAAATCCCACTTAGTGACAATAATCTTAAATGCTGCAACATGCAACTCTATTGGTTTAATAATTAATTGATGTCTATTGTAAACTTATGTTCCATAATATTAGAAGGTTCCTCAACAAGTTGTAACTGTTATCTTTCTAAAGCTTCCATAAACATATCAAAGCTAATTGCACTAGTGCTGTGAGGTGGAGAAATAAGCAACAAGCGTTCAAGTGATTCTTCACCAAATCATATTTGGCGCCAGATGTACAGAGCATTTTTGAGGTCACAATAGCTTGATTCTGCGTCTAAAACCACAAAAAATCAGTTTTTAATGTATAAACACCAAACTCCATATCTACAGAATTGCAATTTCGTTTTGCGATTCAGAATTTAGATGGGGCATGTTTAGGGTGTCCTTTGTAAATTTCAAATTGTAGTGGCAAGCATGATGTTTTGTTTCTGAAATGTGGTCGCAAAAAAATTCTATTTTATTGACACAGGAAAGGAGGTGGTAACCCGTTCGCCAATGGGAAGAGATCACCGTGGGACCCCTTTTCCTTTAAAAAACAATACTGTTTTTAAGGGCAGGCAGTGGTTCCACAGCCTACTCTTAAAAAATGATAGTTAAACATTTAGTTGTATTTTTTTGAACCGCATCACATTTTCCTTTAAGGAAAACAGCCTTCAAGGAGGTCGGTTGAACCCAGCAGGCCACCATTCCTGTGATGTCTATCATTTCTAAAGGGCTTCAAACTGCAACCTACCTCATTAATATTCATGAGGTAGTTTGATTTGTGAACCACTAGGAATCGCTAATTTAATTAAAAAAATGTTTCCTATATTATGGAGTAGAGTTTTCCTAATTGTAATTTGCAAAAATTGAAACTTGCAAATGGCTGTCCCTAATATTAGTACATTGGGCAGTTAGTCGCACTGCTTTTTTCAAGTAGAAAGCAAAAGACTTGCCATCAATTGCCACCATAATTATAAAAAAGGCATAACCAATGTTTCTAGTTTATTGAGGGTTCACTTGGTTCCTGCATGAAAGGTAGGGGAAGATTAACATGTTGCATAGCTGGGACATTCTTAATTAAACATACCAGGCACAAATAAATTATTCTTGAAAAACTGCTGACATGCTTCAAAAGTATAGATTATTATGTATGCTAAGGACAGAGCGTGACACAGAAGATTTATTAAACAATAGAAAAGCACTGGAGTTTATGCACCTTGGGTGTAGTTAGTTACAGAACAAAGTCAAACCTTTAATGAGTCATGGCGTATTAGAGCAATTTCACCTACACAGTATGTCAGCAATCTGTGGAAATAGGAATGAATGCACATGAAACAACACTCAAAATGTCTGCTGCCTAATGACATTAAAGCAGGGTTATTTGTGACACGCTGCAACTCCTTTCTGCTGCTTGCCTGTATATTGACAAGACCATCAATGAAAATTGCTGGTATGAGTGGGTCTCTTCACTGTCCACTGATTGCTGACTGAAGCTGGCTCATGATGCAGCGTGAACGTTGCTGCATTGTGATGTTCTCTATTAGGTGCTGTGTTACTCTTAAACTGATACTAAAATCTCTCTTCTTCCTTTCCTTATCACAGGAGCATGAAACTGGGTTGAACCTACTGACCAATGCAATTAGGATAGATTTCATTTAGCATATATACAGCCCCATTTCATTGGAATGGAAACTAGCTGGGTAAAAGATGGCTAATTAGCTCAATGTTTCAGATACTTGCTGCCACTTAAAGAATATGTTTGCCAGACTTAGTTAAAAAGTAGCTTTCATTAGGAGCTCACGTTATAGATGTCAACTGCTGCTCCTGGAATTCCACTCAATAACACACTGCAGAATTACAGGGATAGTGGCTAAGGTAGGAGATAACCAAGCACGAACACACAGAACCGTATTAGACGTGGTCAACAGAATAACATATTAATCATTACACTGCTTTGCAGACTGCGGCATTATGGAAACTCTGTACCTTATGCTTTGTTTTACAATCGGGGCAATGTGGAAAGCACCACAAATGTTTCACATCTTGGAACAATTCACTTCTGTGATCAGTAACCTGTAGGTATTAAGTAATGATCATGTGTCCTTGCATCTGAGGAACTATGACATTCTGAGTAAACCTGGTGTTAGTTCTGGATTTGCAGTTGCCATCTTTCTATTGAGGCACTGTATACCCAATTTTTAGAGTTAGCCTGGTCTGCGCGGTTACCTGCAAATGTTTTATCTTCACCCCTCCTATTTTTGCTGAATTTGTTTTTAGGGGTGTTCGGACTTTGTACACTTTACCACAGCAAACCTGTGCCAAACACTTGTGCTCACTCCCTGCAATAAGGTAACAACTGCTTACACCCGATTGCCATATTTAATTTACTTATAAGTCCATAGCAAAGAAGTATACCATATACCCAGGGCCTGAAAATGAAATGCTACTTGTGGGCCTGCGCTGTACAAAAGGGGGTGGTGATGGACGAAGTATCTGAACCAATCAAACAATAACACCCAGTCAACAGATCTGGGTTTAATCCATCACCATTCTTTAGCCCACTCTGTCACCCCAGTTCAGACATGGCCATATGCAAATCAGTCTGACCCTGTGCCTCATTGGAACAGTCCAGCCCAAACTGCCAAGCCATGCCTTCCCTGGACCGGACTCAAGCTTCCTAGGACCGGTTTCTGGCATTACAGCCATCTTCAGCCAGGCTTGCTTGAATCCAGTGGCAAAGTGAGCAAGGGACTCACGTCTGAGCATACCCTGCCAACTTATGGACTGCCCTACTGCCTGAATTCTGCTGTGAACCCTCAGAGAACTGCCATGCTGCTTGAGCCCTGTTTCAGTGCTTGAATGTAAGATTACCAGGGTGACTCTAAGGGCTAGTTGACTGGCCTCCTGATCAGGGCCTCAGGGACCGAAAAGGCTCCAACCATCTTGAAACCTCACCTGGAGCCAACCTGAGTGATATCTCCAAGTTAAGTCTGACTGCTTTGTGACTAGCTTCCAGAGGGTTAAGCGCAGGGTAATTTAGTGACTTTAATACTTCACCCTGACAGGGAATGTGGCCATCGCTTGAGCACGGTTAACATCCCTCTCAACCAGCAACTCAATTATTTACAACAATCAAACCTGTTTCTCTTCTGACCTTCACAAATATTTGTCTTTTGTGCACCCAGTGTTACAAATAGTACTCCTGGGAAGTGTGACAGACTCTGAAGTACTGAAATAGTTCATTTATTGCCTTACAGAATTGCTTGTAAAAACTACAGTATTTTAGTCAACTGGTTTGAGCACTTGTACTCTGAAGCATTTTTCAAGTGGATGGCTATAACTTCTAGTCTGCAAAGTCGGACTGGCCATGCAAGTAATTGTACCATGCCATAGTGTAGTAACAGCCTGGGTTTTTCACCAGACTAGCACCTCTAAATGGATGAACCAACATACATATTGATTGATATTTTGAAGCTGCCTCACTTGTCAGAACTGACCCATATAACACATGCATGATAAGAAAGCTTTAAGGAACTGCAAGAGCTCTGCCCAGTAGCACATTGTCATTTGCAGAATGACATTGAGCCTCCCTTGTTGGGCTCCCGACCAGGAGGTAAATTCAGAATTGTATCTGGGGAAAGTAGAGTGAAGTACTCTCTCCTTTCCCAAAGGAAGGCTGGTGGTGGAGTGAACAACCTGAAATATTACCCTTAGCCAACTATAATTCCTTACTTTTTTTTGGGAATATTTTTATTAGCAACACGAGAATGAAGACAAACTTACAATTTTGACAATAACAGAACATAGATATCCGTATAGAGAAAATAAACAATATCACAGATTGGAGATAATTTCACTAATGATCAATATTTTACAAATTGAAACATTGAATAGTAAAATACAGAGGAACTACAAAAAACAAAGCAAAAGAAAGCAATCAGGAAACATTGCGGGATCAACCCAATAAGGAGGAAAAAATTTATATACCCTTTTTCTTCAGTCTTAATGTTAATGCAATATATCAGCTAATTTTTATTTTTCATATAAAGGTACCCCAGATTTTATCACATTTCATTAACGATCGGACACCTCTTTGCTTAGCCATAGCATATCCCATGGAGTAAATGTCATTAACCAATGCCCACCATTCCATAATATGGGGTGGTTTCGAGGAAATCCACGCTCGGGCAATGGTTAATTTAGCAGATGATAATAGGATAGTTACCAGAGCTTGCTGCTGATTGGTGACGGTATGTATATCTAATAATACTGTTGATGCAGAGAGCAGAGGCGGGCTCGCCAGTTTTAGTTTTAGTATTTTATCCATAGCTAACCAAAACTCTGTTAGAGCTGGACAAGAAAACAGCTTATGCTCTAGATTTGCCGCAGCCAGATCGCATTTTGGGCATTTGGTATGATCGCTAAAAGAAACGTTTATAGACCATTTAGAGACCCTTTCAGGTGTATGATACAACATACAGATTGTTCTATAATTCCTTACTTAACAACAAATATTGTAATTTGCATTTTGGGTTGTAAAGTTTCTTCTCTCCTTGTGGATATGAAACATCAGTCAGAGGCAGTCACCTTGCTGATGAAATTTGCTTCAGCTCACAAATGACTTGAAACTGGGGAGAGATCTGAATTCAGTTCACATTCTCAAACTGTGTCCAACTGCAAACTATTTTCCATACAAAAGTTAATAAAATGAACATAGATCAAGGAGGCAGACACATTGCTGAAGATGGTGCAGCCTGTCTTCATGGAGGGCACGGAAATCAATATCATCTGCATATGTAAGTTGTGTAATGCAGTGTTGGGCTGGGTGAACTATACTTATATGCATACTGTTCATTCAACCAGAAAACAATACAAAATTGTTTTTTGGGTTCTTAATAATGGATGTTAAATAAACCCCAATTCAATCAGATTAATTGAGTTAATATTACATTGATAGAAATCCACGGTTTGTGCATGATAAAGGCATGCCTTGACAACTAGTGCAGAACCCACACATCAATCATTATATTTAAATAACAATATTGTTGAAATTTCTAATAATAGTAACCAATGATTCTGGCAGTGTGCTCTAGGCTTTGTGTACTAGGAATAACAGAACAAACCTAATATATAGATGGATTATTGTAAGCTTGTCTGTAAGATCTCAAAAAAGGTGCAAAAGAAATTGGGCATTTCAGAAATGAAGCACGTTTGATGGATGTCATTGTCTTGCCACTTGTATTTACCCAAAGGATGGGTGTAGTAAGGGTAGATCAAATGTAGAGAGTGACCACTGAACATCATTGAACAACAGACAATCTGGTCAAATTTTGGTGTAAAGGACCGAAGGCTGAGCAAGTAGAGTGCTAAGTGGTCATGGAGGCGTGTGCGCAGGGCCTGGCCACAGTGAATGTATAAATATATTATGCCTCAAATTAAGAAAACCACCTACTGCCCCTCACATTTCTAACCCTCTGGTATCATTCCTGCATTAACATGTTTCCCTTCAGGAAAATCTTTCAATATAACAGCACCTATTCAAACAAATGAGAAATGTTAGTGCTCTAGTTTTTAATAAAAAATCTGTAGGGAGCGAACGGCCCAACTTGAGGCTTGTGTTGGAAGTATGTAATATTCTGCATGTCCGAATGTTTTATTGAAATGGGTGTGGCAGATATATGGGAACCCACAGAAAATGTATCCTCATTTTAGCACTCTAGGGCATTAATCATAGATTCCTTGACGATAACAATCTCCCCATATTGTTCATTTCTCAAGGAAATGCTTTATAGTTGACAGCTTTGTTCCCAGCAAGATGACTTCAGGAGTGCTAAACATTAGTCATAAATACAGAATGTTAAAACTCTGGTTGCTCACAAGAATATTGTGCGAAGCTGTAGTAGAACACTGTGGAGTTAACTGACAGACTGCTGCCAGTATTGAAAGTACATGTTTCAATCTGCATTTAACAATGTTTTACTTGGTAACAAGCCATAATATCGAAATAAAATATAGACTTGACATAATATTGAAGTAAAATTATCAAATGGACAAAATATCGAATGGACACAATATAGTAGTTAAAAATATCGAATTGAAGGTAAGTGATATCGATTGTCAAAATATAGAAGTCAAAATATCGAAGTATATAATATAGGCATTAAAATATATCGAATTTTTAATTATATCACATTTTTTAAAGTGTTTTGTATGTTAGTATGTGTGTGAAAGGTGTATATTATTGTTGTAATGTATGTTTAATTTATTTTAAGCAATGAATTTTATGTTATTTAATTTTTGCGTAGTTTAATTCTGTAGCGCGTTGTGGGTTTATAGGGGAATAGGGTGGGAAGTAATTTAATTATATTAAATTAAATATAAATTTTTAGAAATTATTAAATATTTTAAATTTAATTTAATTTGGCTTTTTAGTTCTGTAGCGGGTAGTGGGTTTATAGGGGAATAGGGTGGGAAGTAATTTAATTGTAATTAATTAAATATTTGTATTTATTTATTGGTATTCATTTTGAATTTATTGTTAATTAATTTTTAATTGGTAATTAATTTTTATTATTTTATTAATTGATAATTATGTTAATTGTATTAATTTATTTTCTGTAGCGGGTTGTGGGTTTATAAGGGAATAGGGTGGGAAGTAATTTAATTGTGATTTAGTAAATATTTTTGTTTTATTTATTGGTATTGATTTGTAATTTATAGTTAATTAATTTGTAATTGGTAATTCATTTTTATTAATTGGTAATTAATTTGTATGAATTGATTAATTGATAATTATGATAATTGTGTTAATTTATTTTCCATAGTGGATTGTGGGTTTATAGGGGAATAGGGTGGGAAGTAATTTAATTGTAATTAATTACATATTAAAAATACTTTTTGTGTATTGGTAATCAATTTACTGTTAATTCATCATTAATTGGTATTCATTTTTATTACTAATTAGTTTTTGTTATTGGAAATTAATTAGTTGTTAATTCATTATGAATAGGTAATGAATTTGTAATAACTAATATTTATTTGTATTTTTAATTGAATAATTAATACATAATATTAAATTGGTAATTCATTTTAATAAATGTTTTATTGGTATTGATATTTAATTTATTTTCATGAATATATTAAATCATTACTTTCCCTACTGTTAAACTCACTGGAGTGGGAATAGTATTTTTTACCCCTACGCTATCCAACGCTTTCTCTAATGTTGCACTCTCTGGAGTGGGAATAGTAATTATTACCCTCCCGCTATCCAACGCTTTCCCTGCTGTTGCACTCACTGGAGTGGAATAGTATTTTTTACCCCTACGCTATCCAATGCTTTCTCTACTGTTGCACTCTCTGTAGTGGAAATAGTAATTTTTACCCCTACGCTTTCCAACGCTTTCCCTACTGTTGCACTCACTGGAGTGGCAATAGTCATTTTTACCCTCCCGCTATCCAACACTTTCCCTACTGTTGCACTCACTGGAGTGGGAATACTAATTTTTACCCCTATGCTATCCAACGCTTTCCCTACTGTTGCGCTCACTAGAGTGGTAATAGTAAATGTACATACATATATATATATATATATATTGATATATATATGTATTAAAAATAAAATTGTATATTTATTTTTTTAACTTACATTAATTATTTATTAATTTTAAGGTTATTTAAGTATTTTTAAGTATGTTTTAGTTAATTAGATGTATTATTTTATTAATTTTAAATTACTTTTAAGACATTTATTAAAATTAAATATTTTTACTAACTATATTTTTGAGTTGATTTTTTTGTACTTACCTGTTTGCAGATAGGAATTCGATATTTTTGCATTCTATATTTTGTCCACTATATTTTGGTAGGTCAATATTTTGGCATTCTATATTCTGTCAGTGATCCGTTTTACTTACATGACTGAGAAAGATATTTGAGAACTCATAGAAAATATGTCCTTCGTCACATGGCAGATTGAAACACTTCAGACTTATATACTTGTTGTTCATGATGACATCTTTATTAAATCTTTACTTTCTGTTCTTTTATCAAGGCTGCTCATAAAAGTCTCTTTTTTTCTCCAAACAAAGATTGATATTTTATTCTTCTCTCTTCCTGTTTCTAGGTGTGTCTTGGGGTGTTTTCGGCCCATGCCCTCAAAAATGAAACCAGAGCACAGGTAAGTTCTTTGCTTTCTTAGTGTCTTTTTTGTTCCTTTCTGTCCTCTCTCTTCTATGTGTCCTTTTAGTTTTTTATCTGGCTTTCACTACAATGCATTTCAATGTGGCCCATATTCCTGAGCCATGTAATGGCTGCCACAACAATGTATTTAAAAGTGGACCATGTCCCAGAGTTCTGTAATGGCTGCTATGTTCTGCCCAGCCAATCATAAGTAGTGCCCTGAAGTACCTATAACTTGCGCCCACACCATGCACTGCTAATGTCCTCCCATATCTCATCACTCATGACATCTTCAATGACTTCATTGATAAGATCAACAACAATCAAGAGAGAAAATAGAAGTATTGGTAGTGGATCCACTCAACTTCCAACTGAAAATATCTACAAGCCAAAAGAGAATGGAACCAGGACAAAACATCTCTTCATTTGGCAATATTGTATTGTTTTTAAAAGCACTTAAATAGTGGCATGCTTCATCATCATGTCCACACAATGACCATCTAGTGTGTCTGGGTGGGCTTAATGTCACAAGGAATGGAGCACATCTAGGGGATTTTTGAAAATCTGTATCAAGTATCCCCAAAAATATTCTTTGTTGGATGCTGGGCAAGGTTAAAACACAATTTGTTTCTTCGTTAATGAACTTAGAAAGTACAAGTGTGTTTCTCTTTCCAATGTTTTGTGGTTTAATGCTTCATTTGTTTTTGATTTACTTTTTTCCAGATTTACAGGGACTCGGCAAACTAATCACAAATTGCATTTAAGTTTGTGAAATGCATGAGTGAATGCTGTAATCTTCACATTTATATCATATACAGTGAGGGTATCAGTAAGACCTGTGTGATAGTGTTTCCATTTTTTTTGTTTTTATATTTAACGGATTTGTAGTAGGGCCCTGAAGAAAGCCACCTCACCAGACACGATCTGGGCATAAGTGGGTTGAAACATGTCTACCTTTTTTCGCGGATGCAGGGGACTCCTAACATCTCAATAAGCACCCCTTCTGTTTCAAACCTAACCCAAGCACCCAAAAACTCAAAAAAGAATCTCTTTGGGATACTTAATGTACTTTTAATCTTTCCACAGATCCCTCATCTAGAAGAGCTTCCTCCATTGTGAGGTTGAGCTCGACAGGACACCCTAGGGGCCCGATTACGATGAGTGTCAGAACGTCTCCGACCTCAAGTAGGAGGCATTCTGGCACTCATCGTCAGTTTGACTTCCGAACACCTAATTACAATCTAGGCGGTCAGAATTGAAACCAGCTGGTCTTTCTGTCTGGATTCCGATGGGCTCAAGGAGATGGGCGCCCAGAAGGAGATCAGCCTGTAATCCCAATGGACGGCGGTTGCTGCAGTTGGGATTATGATTCTTGGTTTCCGACAGGCTTTTAAAGCTGGGCTTTTCAGCATGGAAAGGGAGTTTGGAGGCCCCTAATGCCTCTAGGTTGGGGGCTGTTGATCCCTGAACTTTGTGGCAGGCACATTGAGGTGCCTGCCACGCGATGCAGGGATGAACATAATCTCTCATTTCTCGATAGGAGCTTGCGCTATGGCCGGTTGACAGCCGTAGCACAAGCTTCCATTGAGAAATGGGAGTATGCGACCACACCATGTACAGTTGCATTGTAATTGTGGTGCCAGGACCGCCGACCAGAGGTCAGTCGTCCGTGAGACCGCAACAGTGTCAGTCAGTGGCAATTCCAACCGATAGCATACTAAGGCCATGTGCGTATGTCTTTTATTCTCCCCTAGAGTTTAACTACAGGGGGTCTCTTCTACTTTCTCACCAGTTTTAGCATTGTAGTTGTGAGTTTGTTTTCGCTCTGCAGCATGTGTGTGTGCGCAACATATATGCAATGAACTTCGGTCTAGCAAAGTACGATTCACAACTATTGTTTTTAGCTGAATTACCCCATTATTGAATGGTGAGTTCTGGAATGGACATTAAGATAATATTCTATACCGACTGGGTCAACGTAAGCACCTAGGTGGAACATGTGTACCTTGTGAGATGAGAGCTATGAGAGGGAACTTCGAGTGTCGGAGCACAAACACCCTGGAGGTACCCCTGCATGAGTAATTTAATCCCATTCTCTTAGTGCTTTCCCCTACATATTATCAAGAGTGACTTATTTAGGGGCACCTTCCCTTTGAAAGTAACGGATTCCAAGGATACCGAACCCAGGAACAGAAGGTAACACGTTTTGGGATCCAAAGGGTCCTGAGGAATTCCATTATGACCCAACACTGTGGGCACTTAAAACACGGCAGAAACATGTTGACACTTTGGCTTTAAGGAGGGGTGAAGTAACTCTTTATCTTCTTCTATCACCACCATGCTTCACGGTTTTAGACCTAGCCGGTAGGTCCAGGAATACATTGTTGAGAAGAGACACCACTGAGATAGTTTTAACCTTCACTGCAATTTTCTTTCAGGGATCCAAACGTATATATTTTTGTTTGTTTGTATTGTCTTCTCCTCCCTTTGTTCCACCCCAAGCGTTGGTCTGCACATAGGTGTATTGAAGGAAGCCCAATGATGAAGCATGTCACAATTTTGTGAGTGAAGGCAGTATTTTGTCACAGAGCACGTGCCACCTTTGGATTACAATTCCCTACTCCTCCGTGTGAATTATAGTTATGTGATTGGGGAGGTCATAGTAGTGGAATTGTGCCTCTCCCTCCTTCAGTGTGTGTGTTTTTTTAAACTGGGTGCTCTCTTGTGTCTGGACAAAGCTATACCTTTCTGAAGAGCTCTAATGGGAGCAAAACATGTGTCAGGGGTTGCTTGTATTCATTTCAGGTTGACTTGGATGGTATTTCACCAATCCAAAGCTGTTATACTGTGCCTGGAGTGGTAAAAGAATTTGGCCATTTTACAGTTCGGCATGGATAGCACCGTGCTAATCCTATGCTTAAAGGCTTTGCTGCAGAAATGGCAAAATACTTTGTCCCTTTCTATCTCGGAGTGGATAGCACTGTGCTAACTCTATACTCAAAGACTTTGATAGAAAAGCAGACATTTGAGGTGAGCAAATTTAGAGTGTTGCTGATGTTGAGGGTGCTCCTTGTGGCGGTCTTTACTATGGGGGCCCCCTGCGGGCCCCCATGGTGAAGGCGAGGTGGGGTTTGCACCTGGGGGGTACCATTTGCATACACAATGCGGCAGGCACCGTGCGGTGCCTGCCGCTTTGTGTATGCAACTGCATCCAATGCATTCATAACATTGCGGCGGGTGCTGGTGTGAACACCGCCCGCTGCAATGTTATGAATCCATGATGCGCCCGCCAGTGTGGCGTGCGCATCATAATAGCCATGGCGGGACTGCCGCTCCCATCGCGGGATGGCACATTTTGCAAGGGGATGGCGGGAGGGCAAAGTCCGCCCGCCATCCTAATGGGGGCCTTGTATCCTGGAGGTTTGAATGCCACCGAGGAACTATATTCAAGCCTTGAAATGTGAATTTATTGAAAACTGGTCTTCTGACGATAACGTTGTATGATGATGGCATCTAATTAAAGGCATTTCAGCTCGTGCGGTTGTGTTGAATTTTAGATATTTATTCTGGTACACACATATATATATTCACTGAAAAAACCATAGGTTTCACACTCGTTATAGTTAGGAATTAGCATTTAAAAAAACCTTTCAAATTCACTGAAAAAACCATAGGTTTCACACCAGTTATAGTTAGCTGAACATTTTACTCATACAAAACCATTGAAATTCCCACGTTATAGTTAGTTGGACTCACTATAACTCGCGCGCCCGCAATCCACTGCTGATGATGTCACATATTACATCATTCATGACATGGTCAGTCACATTGTGATGTGATGACATCACTGATAACATCACTGATGACATCATCCATGTGATAATACGATGCACCTCCTCACACTCTAATCTAACCTTTCATACACCCAGTGTTAAATACAAACTACCATTCCTCAAATTATTGACACACCAATACCAGTAACTACATACGCACTCACTGATTTCTAGGTCTACACACACATCCACTCATTCACACATACAATCACTCATACATACAGTCACTCATCAATAGAACACTATCATATCCACTCATACACCTATACAGACACTCACACGCTGACACTCATCCACAGAGTTACTCACACATCTAGTCAGTTATGCAAAGAATCAATCACACTCCCATTTCCTCAACTACACAGTTTTACACACTAAACCTTACTTATTCAAACATATACTAACACATACTTACTCTCTTTTACAATCACTGATACAAGTACACATTGATCCATACAGTCACTTACGCAATCACAGGCACCTCATGTATAGTCATTTATATATGCCAACTCCCACATGCACTGTGTTTTACATATGTACTTACTTGGACATGGAGCACTTTGAGAGCCATTCACTCACCAACACACCCATGCACACAGTAAACCACCCATACAGCTCTTTCCACATGCACTCTTGAACCCATATACCATATACCAAGTGAATCAACTGCTCACACATATATGCACAGAGTCACACACCTCCCAGCCACCCACACACACACTCACCCTCACATACAAATATTTGGGCAACCAATCAATAACCAATATAACCACTCATATATCTACTGATCAACACATGCAGCAGCTTACACAACAACAGACATACTGATGCACACATTCAGACAGTTTAGTTACTAACCAATGCATTCAGTAAGACACATTTAATCACTCACTCATACAGTCAGTCATGCACCTACTAAATCCTTCATCCAGATACTTATACATACACTCATTCTTCAATATATACAAACATATTTTTACTTTTCAGAAACACACATTCACTGGATGATGTCATCAGTGATGTCATCAGTGATGTCATTTGAGATGTCATCAGTGATGTCATCAGTGATGTCACTGACCATGTCATGAATGATGTAATATGTGACATCATCAGCAGGTGATTGCGGGCGCGCGAGTTATAGTGAGTCCAACTAACTATAACGTGGGAATTTCAATGGTTTTGTATGAGTAAAATGTTCAGCTAACTTTAACTGGTGTGAAACCTATGGTTTTTTCAGTGAATTTGAAAGGTTTTTTAAATGCTAATTCCTAACTATAACGAGTGTGAAACCTATGGTTTTTTCAGTGACTTTCAATGGTTTTTTAAATGCTAATTCCTAACTATAACGATTGTGAAACCTATGGTTTTTTCAGTGAATTTCATAGTTTTTTTAAAAGCAAATTCCTTTGCATATCGACTTTGTAACCTACGATTATTATTTTTTATTAGCTGTTTTTTACAACAATTAATTATATATATATTTTTTTAAATCACTTGTTTAATGTATATATATTTTTTGACATTTTTTCCTGGTGCACTCAGGGTGCGCACACCGTTAAGCTCTCCCGAGAGCGCACCGAGAGCGCTATTTTTGCGTTCGTAAAAAAAAAAATATGTATGAAAAGTAAATAATAATGCAAGACATTTAGTACCATACTTATAAAAGCAGTATTTTTGATTTACGAAATGAAAATGATTTTGCATTTCCGTAAAACTATCAAAACGTCACTCATGTGTAAGTGCCCCCGGAAGCGTCTACGTTCGCGCCGCGTAAGCGCCCCCGGAAGCGCTCCGCTTCATTGGTTGCTAACAGTTTTTTTTTTTACAAAGAATGAAATCCCCACCCATTTCCTTCACTTCTCCTTTCACTTTTGTGACTGCAAGACCTCTCTTTTTGCTCTTGGATCTTTGTTGAATTTCAATGGCTGCCAGACCATCCAACAGTGATGAAGACACAGAGGGATTTATTGATGGAGAGGTTCCTCAGCCCAGGATTAAAGAACATTCCAGATTATCAAAAAAAAGTAAATGCTCCAAAGGTGGAGTGCAGGATTTGTTTACACTATCCTGTCACGGGGCGACCCCACCAAAAAATATTCATTCGGAAACTCCACCATGATTTGCCACGTTGGCACCCCCAGAACTATGCCCGGGAGAGTGTCAGGGCTCTGGCACGAGAGGCTCCCAGGGATGGTGCCTCTACTTCAACCGGAGGACCAACTACATCAGTGATGGGGCAATCAGAGGAGCTGATCCGTAAAATTAAGCCTGCTTTTAATAGAGGCGTAATTAAATGCAGATATTGTGATCAGTTACTTTGCTATGGGGAACAAAGTGTTCTGCTCATGGTTCGAGCATTAGACAACCACCGCTGCCGTCCCCAGCCTTAATTTTTTTTTTCTCCTGTTGAGCAGTTTCCCATTCCCTGTTTTTGTTTTTGTTCAAAAAAAAGAAAAAAGAAGAAAAAAAAAGTTCTTTTCAGAACTACCTCCAATTCTCATCAAAGAGCTGTATTCTTAAAAAAATGAAAAAGAGTAAGTGAAGTGGAGTGCAGTGAGAGAGGAGAGGAAAATGAGTGAGAAAGCAAAGAAAGGGACGAGAGGGGAGGGGAAGTGAAGTAGGGGGACTGAAAGAAGGTGAGTGTGGGGAAGGAGAGTGAGGAGCAGGAGAGTGAACATGGGGAATGTGGATAAGTGAAGAAAATGTAGTAAAGGAACGGGGGTGTGGAAGGGTAAGAAAAGAGCAGTGATGTTTAGGAAAGAGTGGAGATACAGACTGGATAAAGACAAGTGAGTGTGAGACCAGGTAAGTAAGGCAGTGAAGAAACAGAGAAAATGAAACAAAAAAATAACAGTAAAAGACTGAAGGCCTCATTTATGCACCTGCCTCACAGCAGGCGTAAGACTGACGCAGGCCCTTTCACATGGGCTTGGCCCCATGTGAAAAGATGCATTGCTGGAGTTGCGTCACTTTTGTGACACATTCAAGCAATGCGTCACTTTTGCGCTTACAGATACGTCAGAAATACTGATGTATCTGTAACTTCTTGCGACATAATGTGTCATACATTAAATATGACGCATGAGTAGAAGACTGAAGGTCTCATTTATGAGGCCATGCGTCACTTTTACGCCACCAGTGCGTCACTTTTTGTGACGCACCACTGCTGTAAAAAATGCACCTTGTTGAGTCATATTTACAAAGTGACGCATCTAGGTAGATGCGTCACTTTGTAAACCCCTGCGCCACATTATACCTGCGTCAGGTGTAATGTATGCAATGGGGACGTATTGACACAAGAAAGGGTCGTAGAGGTGACGCAGTGAAATCTATGAGATTTCACTGCGTCACTTTTAGCACACCATTGCGTCAAAATCTTGCACCTGCCTCACAGTAGGCGTAAGACTGACGCAGGCCCTTTCACATGGGGCTGGCCCCATGTGAAAGGATGCATTGCTGGAGTTGCGTCACTTTTGTGACACACTCCAGCAATGCATCACTTTTGCGCTTACAGATACGTCAGAAATACTGACGTATCTGTAACTCCTTGCGACATAATGTGTCATACATTAAATATGACGCATGAGTAGAAGACTGAAAGTCTCATTTATGAGGCCATGCGTCACTTTTACGCCACCGGTGCATCACTTTTTGTGACGCACTAGTGCTGGAAAAAATGCACCTTGTTGAGTCATATTTACAAAGTGACGCATCTAGGTAGATGCGTCACTTTGTAAACCCCTGCGCCACATTATACCTGCGTCAGGTGTAATGTATGCAAAGGGGACGTATTGACACAAGAAAGGGCCGTAGAGGTGACGCATTGAAATCTATGAGATTTCACTGCGTCACTTTTAGGACACCATTGTGTCAAAATCTTGCACCTGTCTCACAGCAGTCGTAAGACTGACGCAGGCCCTTTCACATGGGGCTGGCCCCATGTGAAAGGATGCATTGCTGGAGTTGCGTCATTTTTGTGACACACTCCAGCAATGCATCACTTTCCTCTAAACACTCTACTTTAATTTTTTACTCTTTTTTTTTACACTGTTTTTCCCCATGGTACGCTCAGGGTGTGCGTACCGGAGAGCGCACCCAGGAGCACACCAAACGCTTACCACGCGAAAATTTAAAAACATATATATTTTTTTGCCCTTCAGGGTCCTTCTAGGCCTCCTTTAGAAAACCTAGGCGGTCAGGGGGTGTCTACTCTGCCCCTTTTAATTATTTCCCCATTTATTTTTCACCTCTTGTGTCTCTGTTTAGAGTCACAAGATGGTGGACTATGCAGACCATTTAGAATGTTTACAGACACCCAAGAGCCGATTAGCTTTTGAAATTTACAACCAATTAAAATGTTTCTTTGGTTTTGAATTTGTGTGTGATGAAGTTTCATTGGTTTTCTACTAATGAAATGGTTTTCTAATGAGAGGGAAACACAGCCATTTTGTGATAGTACTCTTTGAGGTACATTTGTGAGGTATTTTTGGTGTTTTATTTCTGGTGTGAAATTTACACAGTATTAACTCTTCTACTGCTTTCTAAAAGGTAAGTTGTTAATTTGTATGGGGAATTTAATACTTGATAAAGCTAGTTTAATATTATCTATTACTAAAAACAAAAAATTAAAGTGTTTTTTCCTGCAATTTTCAGCAAGAAATTTGAAAAGAATATGGATCTCAATGAGGACACCGTTAATATTAATTTTGAAATTTCTGCGACCTTTGTTGAGGCGAGTTTGATTGAGGTCTTAAATGATACTGTGGATAACACTATCCATGAAGAAGACCTTCTTTTGAGAGGAGATGGAATGGAGGATTTTAATGATGAGACTTTGGATGCTGAATTAATGGAATGTTTGGACTATATTGAGTTCCAGGAGTCATGTATGAAGAGTTCTGATGAGTAGATTCCTGATCAGTTAGAAGTTCTTCTAAATTATGAAAATTCTGAAGAATAAATTTATATTCATAAATTATAAATTGTTTGAGACATTTTTCTATTATTCTACTTGAAATTTATGAGATAGTAGTGAAATGATTGTGGTATAAAGTGAGACTTATAGTATAGAGTGCAACATTTCTGTGTTACATAGTAAGTTTACTCACAGTTACTTCCCTTCTCCCACTATATTTTCTCCAATGAACACTTCACATCTCTTCTTCATCTCATGCCTTCTTTCTCTCACTGTCTCTCTCTAATGTACACTATCGCCGCCATTTTTTGTATTTTCAGAAGACAGTGAATTGTAATGCTCCAAAGGTGGAGTGCAATATGTGCCATACTATATTTTGCAGAAAAGACCCCAGAATGAAGTACAGTTTTGGTAATCCAACTATGATTCGGCACGTGCAGAGGAGGCACCCCCAGAACTATGCCGGAAGAGTGTCAGGGCTCTGGCACGAGAGGCTCCAAGAGATGGTGCCTCTAATTCAACTAGAGGAATAACTGCATCGGTGAGGGGGCGACCAGAGCAGCTGCTCCCAAATATTCAGCCTGTTTTTAATGAGGCCTCCATCAAATGCAAAAATTGTGATGTCCTACTTTGTTACGGGGAACAAAGTATTATGATCATTGTTCGAGCATTAGAGAACCACCGCTGCCATCCCCAGTCCTAATTTTAGTGAGAGAGGAAAGGAAAATGAGTGAGGGAGCAAAAAAAGGGATGAGAGGGGAAGGGAAGTGAAGTAGGGGGATTGAAAGAAGGTGAGTGTGTAAGTATAACTAAGTTATAGGGAGTAAGCTTGACAGAAGAGGAGCAAGAGACTAAAGAGACGGAGAGAATGAGACTAACAGAGAGAGAATGAGGTAAGGGGGAGTGTAGAACTAAGAAGATAGAGGGAGTAAGACAAGGAATTAGTGAAGTGGATTAAGGAGTGTAAGGGAAGGGAAAACAGTGAAAGAGCGAAGGATGGAAAGGATGGAAAGAGAGGGAAGGAATGTAAAGGAGAAGGTCTGAAAGAAGATGAGTTTGGGAATATGGCTCAGTAACAGGGAGTGAGCATGATAGAAGAGGAGTGAAAGACTAAGAGGATGGAGAGAATGGGGGTAACACAGAGAGAGTGAAAACAGGGCAGTGAGTAAGTTAGAGAACAGAGGGATTGACAGAAGCAGTAACTGAACTGCAGAAAGAGCAGTAAGGGAAGGGAAAAGAGTGAAGGAGTGAATGATGGGAAAAGAGAGGAAGGAAAGTAAAGGAGAAGGTCTGAAAGAAGGTGAGTGTAGGAGTATGGCCAGGTTATAGGGAGAGTGCGTGATGGAAAAGGAGTTAGAGACCAAGGGCCAGATGTAGGTAGGCTATTATCGGAATCGGCCGAAAATACCGATTTCCGTCCGTTTCCGATCGGTAGTGAGCGTTCGATATGTAGGTGACCAAAAATAGGCTGATTCGGTAATTATACCGATCGGTATAATTACCGAGCAGTAAAATACCGATAATTGAATGTTACCTATCGGTAATGTTACCTATCGGTAATGTTACCTATCGGTAATGTCACCGATCGGTAATGTTACCTATCGGTAATGTTACCTATCGGTAATGTCACCGATCGGTAAAGTTACCGATCGGAAATGTTACCGATCGGTAATATCACAGATCGGTATTGTTACCGATCGGAAATGTTACAGATCGGTAAATAAAAGTAGGTAAAATTGAAAATCGAGATGTAGGGAGGCCCAGAAATACCGATTTTGCCTCAAAATCGGTATTTGAGAGTCGGAATTTACCATGGATTCAAATCAGGTGGTAACCAGGTGCAGCCTATAAAAAAGGACCCAAAATGCAATTCAGTTTTCACAATGGCGGCATTCTATGTAATAGCAAGACGTCTACGGCTACGGGAGGAAGGAGAGAGGGAATGGCTGAGACAGGAGCAGGTCTACAGGCAGAGGGTCACCCTGTTGATGCTGACAGAGGAGGAGATAGTACAAAGGTACAGGTTGGCTCCAGTAACCATCATGGAGCTCATCAGGGACCTTAAACCACTGTTGGAGCACCCCACCCCAAGGGCACATGCAATACCAGCACATGTGCAGGTGCTGTGCAGCCTCCACCTGCTGGCGTCAGGGAGCTACCAGAGCGTGGTTGCTGTGGCGGGAGGGGTGACCCAGAGCAGCCTCTCAAGGTTCTTCCACAGATTCCTTGACGCCATGTTGCACAGGATGGAGCATTATATTTCATTTCCATCCACCCATGCTGAACTGGTACAAACAAAATCAGACTTTTACCAGATGGCAAGATTTCCCCATATCATCGGATGCATTGATGGGACACACATCCCCATTTGTCCCCCTGCTGCCACCGAATACATTTACCGCAATAGGAAGTCAAGCCACACCATCAACGTCCAGGTGATTTGCAATGCAAAGTACGTTATCACAGACCTTGTAGCTAAATTCCCTGGAAGTACACATGACTCCTATATATTTCAGAACAGCGGCATCTATGAACGGCTGTCAGCAGGGGAATTTGGCGAAGGATACCTCCTAGGTAAGACAGAGTCTGCGACAGCATTCACACATATTGCAGTGAGACTTACAAGTATACATGTGACTAATGTACTCCCATTTCCCTTTTAGGAGACAGTGCATATGCCCTACGTTCTTTTATTCTCACTCCCTACCTCAACCCCTCCACACCCAGCCAAAGGAGGTATAACCGGGCACATAAAAGTACAAGGAATGTGGTTGAACGGACATTTGGCATCTGGAAGAGCCGATTTAGATGCCTTCACAAGAGTGGAGGCGCAAGGCAGTATACCCCCACAACATGCTGCAAAATCATAGCTGCCTGTGCCATGTTGCACAACTTGGCTGTCAAAAAGGGTACACAGGTGGAGTTGGAGGAGTACGAGGACCATGATGACGACAATGCCGTGCCTGACATACAACCTGCTGGAGTCACAACACCAAGTGATGGGAGATACAGGCGTGAGGAAATAACAGCCAACTATTTCTGAGTAAGTAATGACACACAGACAGGTTGTGAATGGAAGTAAAGTATTTATCTGTTGGCACGAACTTACAGCACTTAGGTGCAACAAATTAACATGTACAAAGGTGGGGACAACATGTCCAGGGTTACTTCACCCAAACTTTTAAAGTCACTTTCTCTGCCGCTTCCCAGACACACTGGGAGTATCCCCACTGCCTTCCTCCAGGCTTGAAGGCTCAGCTGTGCGCCTCCGGCCCCTACGAGCAGGCACCACAGCACTACCCAAGCTGCTGCGGCTACTACTGTCCTCCCCTTCAGCCACATCCAGGGCAGGATTGTGAGCAGCATTACTGATCATCATTGCCTCTAGGGCACTGGTTATTTTGGCTATGCCCCTTGTGACCTCTGCTGTATTTTGTGTTAGGCTTTCCTGCATATTGTTTCCTCTCCTGCATAGCTGTGCAGTGGCAGTGGCAAGGCGATTCAGCGCCCTGTTGGTAGCGCGGGTGTCCCTGCGCCTTGTATTCTCTATGTGGTCCATCTTATCGCACAGCTGCGTGATAGCAGACGTAATACCAGCAACTAGGTTGTCATTTGATTTTACCATGTCCCTGCTGCAATTGGCTATATCAGTAATGCCCTTCCCCATCTCTCCTACAGTTTGATTGAGAGCACGGAATTGCCGGTGGCAGGCCTGGATGGATCTGCCCTGCATGCGCTGGATGCGCACCATGCTTCCCTCCAGCCCCCGGAAGACAGTGCCTTCTCCAGTGCCTCCTGCAGTGCTGTGCATGCGGCGACGTCTTGGCATGGTGTCTTCATCAGTGTTTGCCTGCAGTGCAGCATGAGGCATAGGTGGAGTTTGCTCAGCCTGATCTAATGCTGCCTCCATCAAGGGCAGTGTGGCCACGAGTCGCCTCCTGGCTGGTGGTGTTGCAGGTGCAGCCTGTTGCATTACTGGGGAAGTCTCCGGTGAGAATACCAATGCAGGTGATTGTGACAGGTGTGGGGAGTGTGGAAGGTCGGGGGTGAGGCCTGTCTCCTCCTCCTGTGCAATGCCACTTGTGTCCTCCTCATCTTGCGATGGTTGCACATGGCTTGGCCCTGCCTCCTCACTCTCCTCCCTCGCTGCTGCAGTCCCTGGTGTCGATGTGCCTTGCTTGGCTGATGGTGCCCCTAGGTGTAAATAAGCGTATGTACATTGATTGTTACTGTGTCACAGTGACTATAAATAAATCTTTACACATTTAACTTTCATGATTCTGCAATACTTTCACTGCCTTGCTGATGTCTGTTCAGTTATACATGGTCTAATATTAGCAGACTACATTTCCCATTATGCATTGCTCCTGTATAGTGCTAGCAGTACTGGACTGGGCTTGGCCTGTGCTCAGAGGTTTAAGGGATGCTGCTTGGTATGGGGTGTTGTGCTGCGCATGCATCTTACCTTTTGATTTGGCTCGGGCTGAGCTGTCCACTGCTCCCAGTCCCACCACACTGTCTGGCTCGATGGTAGACGCCACCAACTCCTCCAGCTCAGTCAGGGGGGGTGCTGGATTCCTGCCTCCTCCAGTGACACCAGCCTGTTTATGCAGCTCTGCAAGCTTCCTCTTGGTTTGGCTCCTGAGGTCATAGAATCTTTTCTTTAAATCCTCCATGCTCCTGCTGGTGACTCCCACTGCATTTACCCTTTCCACTATGTGCAGCCACAGCTTTCGCTTAGCTGACTCAGCCATGGTGAGGGAGAGCTTCCCAAATAGTTGGGTGTGCACCTTGACCACCTCCTCAACTAGGAGTTCAAGCTCAGTGTTGCTGAACTTAATTTTTCTCTTTCTCTCACTGCTGCTTGACATTATTCCTGGGTTTTCAACACAAACAACTCTCCCCCTGCTCCTCTCTCTGTGTGCTCTGCTCTGCCTGTCTCCAGAACTTTCTAATGAGTTGCACCTGGCTGGGCAGGCACTTCCTGGGAGGAAGGGGGAGGGTGGTTGCACCTGATTGGCTGTTGTGTTCAGTTTCACTTTTGTTTGCTGCACGTTTGTTTGTAATACCGATCGGTATTTACCGATCGGTAGTACCGATCGGTATTTGCCGATCGGTATTACAGATCGGTATTTCCAATGCATTCCTATGGGACTTTTGGCCCATAGGAATGCATTGGAAATACCGATCTGTAATACCGATCGGTATTTACCGATCGGTAGTACCGATCGGTAAATACAGATCACCCGTTACCGATTTTTACCGAATCGGAATATTTTTCCGATTTTTTACCTACATATCATTTTCCGATTTTTAAATACCGAATCTGTAAAAATCGGTAAAATTCGGTATTTAAAAATCGGTAAAATGGATTTACCTACATCTGGCCCCAAGAGGACATAGAGAATGAGGCTAACAGCGAGAGAATGAGGGAAGGGGAGTGTACAAATAAGAGGACAGAAGGAGTAAGAGAAGGAATTAGTACAGTGGAATAAGAAAGTAAGGGAAGAGAAAAGAGTGAAGGAGCAAAGGAAGGAAAGAGAGAGGAAGCAAACTAAAGGAGAAGGTCTGACATAAGGTGAGTATGGGAGTTTAGCTGAGTTATAGGCAGTGAGCGTGACAGAAGAAAAGTGAGAGACTAAGGGGATGGAGAGAATGAGGCTAACAGAAAGAGATTAAGGGAAGGGGAGTGTAGAAGTAAGAAGACAGAGAAAGAAAGAGAAGTAGTAAGTGAAGTGGAGTCAGGAGAATAAAAGAAGGGAAATATATAAAACAAATGAAGTAAAAGAAGAGAGAGGAAATAAAATAAAAGAGAAGGCCTGTTTTTCCCTATGGTGCGCTTCAGGACCTCATTTATGAGTACATGCGTCACTTTTACGCCGCCGGTGCGTCACTTTTTGTGACGCACCAGTGGTGTAAAAATTGCACCTTGTTGAGTCATATTTACAAAGTGACACATCTAGGTAGATGCGTCTCTTTGTAAACCCCTGCGCCACATTATACCTGCACCAGGTATAATATATGCAAAGGGGGTGTATTGACGCAAAGAAGGGTCGTACAAGTGACGCAGTGAAATCTAAGAGATTTCACTGCGTCACTTTCAGGACACCGTTGTGTCAAAATCTTGCACCTGCCTCACAGCAGGCCTAAGACTGACGCAGACTATTTCACATGGGGCTTACCCCATGTGAAAGGATGCATTGCTGGAAATTATTTTTTTACTATAATTTTTTACACTGTTTTTCTCTGTGGTGCGCTTCAGGGCCTCATTTATGAGGCCATGTGTCACTTTTACGCCGCCGTTGCATCACTTTTTGTGACGCACCAATGGTGTAAAAATTGCACCTTGTTGAGTCATATTTACAAAGTGACACATCTAGGTAGATGCGTCACTTTGTAAACCCCTGCGCCACATCATATCTGCGCCATGTATAATGTATGCAAAGGGGGCGTATTGACGCAAGGAGAGGTCGTAGAAGTGACGCAGTGAAATCTATAAGATTTCACTGCGTCACATTTAGGACATCGTTGCGTCTAAATCTTGCGTCTGCCTCACAGCAGGCGTAAAACTGACGCAGGCCCTTTCACATGGGACTTGCCCCATGTGAAAGGATTCATCGCTGGAAATTATTTATGGGTAATAGAGAAAGAGTGAGAAAAGTGGAGTGAATAAATTAGAAGACAGAGGGTTTGAGAGAAGGAGTTATTGAAGTGAAGTAAGAAGAGTAAGAGAAAGCAAAAGAATGAAAGAGCAAAGGATGGGAAGAGAGAGGGAAGGAAGGAGTAAGTAAGTAAGTAATAAGGAAAGGGAAAAGAGTGAAGGAGCAAAAGAAGGGAAGAGACCGGAAGGAAAGTAAAGAAGAAGCTTTGAAAGAAGGTGAGTATAGGAGTATTGTTGAGTTATAGGGAGTGAGTGTGATAGAAGAGGAGTGAGAGACTAAAGGGACGGAGAGAATGAGGCTAACAGAGAGAGAATGAGGGAAGGAAAGTGTAGAACTAACAGGATAGAGAAGTAAGAGGAGTTAGTGAAGTGGATTAAGGAGAGTAGTGGAAGAGAAAAGAGTGAAGGAGCGAAAGAAGGGAAGAGAAAGGAAGGAAAGTAAAGGAGAAGGTTTCAAAGAAGGTGAGTGTGGGAGTATGGCTGATATATAGGGAGTGAGTGTGACAGAAGAGGAGTGAGAGACTAAGGGGATGGAGAGAATGAGGCTAACAGAAAGAGATTGAGGGAAGGGGAGTGTAGAAGTAAGAGGACAGAGGAAGAAAGAGACGGAGTAAGTGAAGTGCAGTAAAGAGAGTAAAGAAAGGGAAAAAATAAAACAAAGAAGTAAGAGAAGAGAGAGGAAAGAACGTAAAAGAGAAGTCCAGAAAGAAGGTGAGAGTAAGAGAAGAGTGTGAAAAAACAGAGTAAATGTGGAGATTCAGAATAAGTGAAGCAAGCGCAATAAGATAACAGAGGTGTGAGAATATCAAAGAAGAGTAGTGAGGTTATGGAAAACAGTATAGAGAAAATAAATATTGTACATTAAACTTACCTTATAAGTAATGTCAACTTAGTTTTATATTTTCATTTAAATGTATATCTGTGAAAGACAAAACAAAATAAGTTACAATATTTATAATGTATATTTTATAATACAAGAGACAAAGTAGGAGATTAACAAGAGTAAAGGAGGGTGAGTGAAGGGCAGGGAGGTTGATGAAAAAGGGAAAATAAAGAGAGGATAAAAGCAAGTGAGCTTGAGACAAAGGAAGTGAAGGAGTGAGAATATAGAGGTAGTGAAGGAAAGAGTGACAGAAAGGAACTGAGTAAGAGAACAAAGAAAGGTAAGGAAGGGAGTGTGGGTCAGTTTTAGGGAGTAAGCATAACGGAAGAGGAGTGAGACAGTGAGAGGATCCAGAGACTGAAGCTAAGAGACAGGCAGTGAGGGAGAGGGAGTGAGGATGTGAGAGGACAGAGGAAGTGAGAAAAGGAGTGAGTGAAGTGTAATAAGATGAGTGAGAGAAGGAGAATTATTGAGGGAACAAAGAAAAGAAACAAGGGGAAGGGGAGTGAAGTAGAGTGACTGACAGCTGGAAAATGGTGGATGGGAGAGAAGTAAAGGGCCGTGAAGGAGTGGTTAATGAGAATAAGTGAGGAAAATGTAATAAGGGAAGGGAGGTGAGGAAGAGTGAAAAAAGGCCAGTGAGGGTGAGTTAAGAGAAGTGATAGAGGGTGGAAATAGATAAGTGAGCATAAGAGAATGGGATAATAATATATATTTAATAATACAAAATACAAAATAATTTCAACAACATGTTAAATGGTTTATTTTTGCTTTTCTCAGAATATATTGAATTTCACTTAAAACAGTGACTTCAACAGTACTCATCATATAACAGCGGGCAAAAAAAACACAATCAAAATGATTGTGTTTAAAAAAAACATTGAATAATTTCTTAAATAATGTAAAATTTTAAAAACCATATCTAAACTCACTTTTGATCCATCCACTTTTCCACGAGGCCAAATAGTATATGGAAAGTCCTTTTCGATGGAAATTAGTCCAGAGTATTCTTAATGTGTCATTTACCCAACTTTCTGAAAGAAAAGCTCCAACATCTTTTGCATTATGAAACAATACTTTTACTTCCACCTCTAGTTTACTTTTTACAAAAGAATTCTATAATACTCACAGCACACACTATATGATAAACATATACTATCTCTATGAGAACTACATGTTTGTTATTACCTTCATCATTCTCATTCAGAACGTAATTTTGAAGAGCAAACTAAGTTATAATAACTGCTGCAATCTTCATAGGCCAATTACCTTCCCTAAAATTTCGGTTGTAAGAACACTAGGTAAGAATTTAGTAAGTCAGAAGGCTAACGTTGTTTGAAAGTCAATTGAGTATCATTACAGACCTTCCAACCTTTTTCACATTTTAAATAACATGTGTAATGTCCTGATGTTGTTGAAGGACCATCATGGTAAATAATTGCTGCAGTTGTAAAGGTTCTTCCTGAAATTGATAATTGAGAAGCCACAACATTTTTAATTAATGTTGTCAATTTAGTTCCATCAGGTCTACATCGTTGGAACATTAAAATAACATACTGTCCATATCTTATTAAAATAAAGTTGATAGCATTTCAGATTTACATTCACTACAGACCATGTTTTGATTTGCTGCTCTAACTAGATTATTAAAAGACACTGATTTGCAGTCTGGTAAAGTCAAATATATAAATTTTTCAGTGTCTACTGTAGTACTACTTGAAAAGGAGCAATTGACACAGTCATGTTGCCATTTATAAGAAAGGCCAAAAAGATTTTCTACATCTACTCCTTCATCTTGCAAAACAACAAGCATATACATTAGAAATTCCTGACAATCTTGCTGAATATTCTGTGAAAATTAATTTAGACCAGAACATATGTCTAAAACGTTTCGAATTTCAGAAACACGTTGTATTTTTGTTCTATCACTGCTACATTTCTCTAATACAGAATTCAATAAACAACAAAGTGTTTGATCACGATTTTCAGCAATCTGTTCTTTTACAGTTTGGAGAAAAAAAAAAACATTAACCACTACATTAGCATAGCAGTTGACACCAGAACTATTTCCAAACTGAAATCCAACAACATCTTTAACTGAATCCATTTCCTTTCTGCTTACAATTACTGTTTCATCTACTTTTTTTTTCTTTTTGCTACAACTTCACTACAATTTTTCTCATTTCTTCTTTTTCGGCCTACCACACGCTTTTCAAATAGAGAATATTGAGGTAAATTTGGAGCATACTCTCTTCTTAACCTATTATATTCCTTTACACAATTTAGATCTGCACTAATCTTTGTCTCATCAAAATCAATCAAGTACAATCCAGATAAAGTTCTGACTCGAGATAAAGCAACATATGCCATGCCCTCCTTGAACACAGAATTTCCAATATTCACCAAAGCACTATCAACACTTAAACCTTGAGATTTATGAATAGTTACTGCATATGGAAAAGAAACAGGAAACTGTTTTCTGCGGACATATAAATCTTTCACTAACAAAAAGCGAGCAGAACAACAAGTGATTTGTTGTACTTCTTCAATACCATCAAATTTAATTTTTATAATTTCAATTCCATCTCTATTTCGGTAATTCACAAAATCCACAACATGACCCATTGCTCCATTTACTAAACCTCTTTCCACATGTAAATTACGTCGTCAAATTATACGACAATTTAAAGATACATACAGAGTCTTTTCCATACCAGCAGTTTTAGATATTGTCTTCTCTAAAGAATCCAATTTTGTTTTCAACTTTTCTGACAAAATAATAGTGGCTCCTTCATGTTCTATTTTATCAACAGCTCCCAGTTTCACAATTTCTTGATTTTCCAACTTTAACATTTTGGTGTTGAAGATTGAACATTCTTGCAGAGTTGGCATCAAGCATATGACAGATTTGTTTTCAGAAATGTTCTTAAAAATATTCTCGGGGACAATATTTTCCTTTGGAAACAAATTGGAAATTAATTGTCCATGTAAAGCTTTTTTGCCATGCTCAGTTAGTTTTCCAATTCTTACATCTTGTAGAATATTTTTATAATCTTCATCCTTTGCCTGTCGCATATTTTGAAGTGAAGTAGTTCTGCATATTTGAAATTTAGCCATATGTTAACATTTTCAATGCTTCCTAGGCACTTCCTGGTATCTTCATGCGTAAGCATTTTAAACACTGGCTGTCCTTTCACTGGAGTTAGTTGCAGTAAATCTCCAAAAAACAATGATGTGTTTGCCTCCAAATAACACATCATAGTCTGTTTTAAGAGTTTCTTGCATTCTTACATGAACAAAAGCAAGCATTGCATTTGATACCATGCTTACTTCATTAATGATAAGAAGTTTCATTTTTTTTACGACTCTTGAAACTTCACAACAAGCTTCTCCAGATAGCTTGTGGTATTGTAATTTGTTATCATGCTCCACTGGCAGCATCAATAAGCAGTGTAAAGTAATCCCTTTAATGTTGTGTGCTGCCAACCCAGTTGGAGCAGTAACAACACAAGATAGCGATGACTCCGTTGTTTTCTGCAAATATGTTGCAATTGCTTTAATCAGGAAACTTTTCCCAGTTCCTGCTTCTCCACTCACATACAGTTGAATAGGTACAAATGATGTACATGATCACTCTTTCTTCTCATGAGATAAACCATGCTCAATTTGTTGTGTGACTTGGTCATATATTTGTCTCTGCTCAACGTTTAGTTCTTTCTCCAAATCTTCTAAGTCAACTCCATCCTCCTGAGCTTGTTCCATGGCTCTTTCAACTTCCTCCATGGCAGCGGCAGCTTCATTTTGTATAATTGGTCCTCCTAGTGGATCCTGACTCAATGAAACAGAACTCTGACTGTCTTGAGAACTGTCTCTAGCAATTTCTGCTGCAATTGTAGCTTCTTGCTGTATTTCCTCGTTCAACATTTGCAGATAATTTGAAAAAATTCTATTGTATCCTTGGTTGCATTGAACGAATCTTCATAAGTAAGAAAAACTCTAAGTAGTTCCTCTTCTCTACACCAAGGCTTAAAGTGTTGTAAAAGAGCTAAGTAATAAAATTCCCTTTTGTCTGGAGAATCACAACTCAATTTTCGATGATTAATCAAATGGCCTTTTCTTTGTTTTACTAAACAGCCTTCACATCCAATTACAGCATATACACCTTTATTGATGTCTTCTGTGATGTTCTTTTTAAAAAGGTAGGTTTGCAGAACTTCATAGAGACAAGTGTTCTCAAGGTGAGTACTTCTATTTGTATCCAACATGTTTGTCTTCAGAATATCTGTACTGTCTGGTTCTTTCTCCGCCAAATACTCTATTTCTTGTACAGATTTAAAAACTCGGTTTCGTGTTGCAGCAAGACCTAGACTCACCCAAATGATGGTTCTAGACTTGGCATATAGACTTGCTGATGACAACCGATCAGAACATTCATATGCTCCAATTTCTCGATGCGACAACATCTTCAGACTGTAACTGTATAATTTCTTGCTTAGACTCTTTTCATGTGAAATTTCCTCCCACATTTCTTTCAGTTCTGTCTTTTCTGATTTTGTGATATAAGATGTCACATATCGAGCCACAGCAATAGAGTTGTCAGCCACATATTGAATATCCATGTTAGCATTCCACATGGATAAAATAACTGGGTTGTAGTCATTTATGAATTTGGATTCCTCATTTCTTCTTAGGTTGTACGTATTTTTGGGTGATTTTCTTGTCACAGTATGTCGCAGAGAAGACATAAAATTGTTGACTCTTCCTTTCGATGTTACTGGACGTGGAAATGCAAAACGACAGTATTTCCCACAACGATGACTTTGAAAGCATAAAAATTGCTGTCTTAAATTGTTTTCTTCTGTATTTTTCGGAACAGCACATGTAGAATACTGCTCAATGAAACTCATCACTTTCTCATCTGAATCTGTTCCAAATTTAGGTGCATCTTTAATCCATAGCAGCATATGTATATGAGGAGCACCTCTTGCTTGATACTCCTTTCTCCAAAAGAAATCCAACACCTCTCCAAGCGGAGGATTTTTTTTGTTTGTAATAAAAGACATCATAGCTTCAAACTTATGATTGAAATACCTGCATACATTACCTGGATCCAAAGAGCACAGTTCTCCAGGAGTCTTGTATTCAATATTTTCAATGTTTTTATTTGCCTCTCGTAGAAATTCAAGTAAGTCTTCCCAAGCATACTCAGCACAGCTCAGAGTGAGGAACCATGTAGGAGTTCCTAGGTTTCTTAGCATACATTTCAATTCCCCATGACGACGGTACTAATACTCGTTAGTACCACGCTGACATAAAATCCCTTGCCGAAACATTTCGTAGATGTGCTCCACTTTTCAGTGTATGGTTTACTGCATAGGAAAGTCAAGACAAGTCACTCTCAAACAGTAGATGGAACAAATATGGAATGCATTGACGAAACCTTAGATCTTCTGCATATAATCTTGAAGTCCGGTATTCAGATGCAGGAATTTGAACAGGTTGGTCGTCATATCGTCCACCTTTACCTGTTGGGAATAACTGTGAAAAACAACGAAATTCCAAACTTTCTTCCCATACACTAATGGGACTTCCTTCGGCTTTTTTCATCTGAAACAAGTCAATAGCATTCCCCATTACTTCTTTGGAATGCAATGGATGAACACTATAATGTTCGTAAATTTCTTCACTTCTAGAGACATCAACTTTTTCTATTTGTCCAGCAGAGACATCAGTGTCGTCTTGTGCAGTTGTTTCCTCATCTCCGACATACACATTTCTATAGTACTGATTATTTTTTAACAAATACAACGTTGCCTTCTTGACTTTCCTAACATCCACTAATTTTTGCCAGATTTTCTTACTTTTTGTCGGAACACCATTAACTAGAATAACCAGAGGTTCCGCTTCTACTTTTTCGACACCGATTGTATCAATCTAGAGCCAAATACACAACTCTTCCTTTTAATCCTCTCTGTAAATCTGAAGGAGGCAATTTCCCTGTCTTAGGCTCCATGCGAACAATAGCCTGAAAAGAATGCACACATTTAATCAGAATAGACTCATAGGTATTTAAATTCATCAATTCAGAAGGAATGCCTACCAACTCCATATTATTATGAACAGCTCTAGCAGGCATTCTGTTTTCATTTAATTTATTATAGCAATAAGTACAAATACGTTGATCAGAGCCCAGATCAAAACAATTTTCTACCAACAAATAAGTTGCAAAATCCTTCCACTCATTATTATTTATCTTTTTGCTTTTTACATATAAATCAACTATTCTAGTCTGATGCTTATAATGATTCCGTCGACAACAAACACAAGAAAAATTAGGCCTTTCACTTGAATTCACTTTAAACATTGTAATTTCATGTTCAAATTTTTCTGTACTTAAAATGTCTATATTCTCTACTACATTACCTTCTATTACTGTATCAATTTCTGCACTAACCTCTTTTTCACCAAAGTAACAAAACTCAATTTCATCAAAAATGTTTTTGACATCTAATTCAGTTCCATGCAAAAGAGCACTGTTTAACTGTTTTAGTTTAAGTGCTGGACTTTTTGCATAGTACAACCTTCTCACTAATTTCCTCACTTTATTATGATGCACTGCTAACATCCTAAAATGGTGAAAAACTCTCTGACATACTTTTCTTGAAAGACAAGCCAGTGAATGCCCTTGCAAACCTGTTTTTTCTCTCACTCTACAAGGATCTAACTCTTGTAAAATTTTCATTTTTTGTTTTACACTTTTCTTAGTATATGTCCGTAAGAAACTGCGAAACAAATCAATTGATTCCTGTCGGACACTACAAATACTACTACAATTCCATGTATATACTGGAGCCTTAGGACATCTCCCTAAAACTTCATCAGCTAACACCTCTTCTGTATTTCTAGGCACAATCTCTTCTTTTTCAACCGGACAACCGTCATTCACCTCATGTGCTCGACCACTGGTGTCAACTGCATGCACCAAATCATTATCTTGAAAGTAACTTCTTCATTAAAAAATGGCTCAGAACTTGAACTATGCCTCCATTCTCCAGAAAAAACATCACAGAAATTAGTTAGATTAATTACTCTCCTCCACTTACATTTTGATTTTAACACACTGATTATCTTATCAAGTGTACGAATCCTATTCATTACTAAACAAAACAATTTATTTTTCACTTAAATGCTTCATCCACAATCTTAACTGTTTTTTTTTTCTTGTAAAAAGCGGACTTTTTTCATACCTTTATACATTTTTTAATAAACTTGTCACTATTCTGTTGTAAAACATTTGTCTACGTATTTCAGAAAACTGCTTGCTTCTTCGTTTGGTATGCAAAATGTCATGTCCTTGTACAGATCTAACATTTTTAGAAGGACATGCTGTTTTTTTCAAAATTACAGGTATTTCATTGTTGTTTCTTAAAAAAAAAAGTTTTCTTGGCATTTCAATAACTTCCTCAGAAAATGTTTAGTTTGCTTACCAGGAGCATTTTTCTTTTTCTCTGAAGATTTTATTTTGGTTGGTTGTTGATTTTCTTTTCCCTTAGTCCTTAATTTTCTTTTATGATTTTTTTCTCTTCTTTCTTTAGAAAGCATCTTTTAGTTTGTTTGTATAGATGATTATAATCTGTAGTAAAGAAAAAATAACATTTTATAGACCACTACAAACATATTACACATCAATTACAATAAGTAAAAAATATATACACTAGTATACAACAAAAGGCTCATTTACATTTCATGTGCTTTCTTTTCTGACAAAAACGATTAACTAATTAATTTGTATGTCTTGTTTATATATAGGTGGTCTGTTTTTGGCCTGTACTTACTTTGAAATAATATAAGCAAACACACACATACTGCTTGCAGAGAAAGAGATGGAAGATTACATGTAATATGCTGGACATGTGCCTAACATCACACCAAATCTATAGCATTTTCAATGCTTGTTTACTTTGGCTCCATCAAGAAGGCATTCAGATGTGACACACATTTGCCATAAAATCTAAATATTACCACTCTAGTTGCTCATTATATCAAGCTTCAGTCACAGTGTGATCTTAGGCACATTAATAGGATTTTAAATATAATGTACCATGTAAGTCTCTGCCAACAGTATGTGTGACTCTGTCTAAGATTACAATGATGGGTGAATCAAGCTTCACTTACAGTGTGATCTTAGGCAGATTAGTAGGATTTTAGATATAATATACCATGTTTGTCTCTGCCAACAGTATGTATGACACCGAGGGCGAGATCTATTGCATTTTCAGAGCTTGTTTACTTTGGTTCCATCAAGAAAGGAATTCAGATATGTCATACATTTGCCATACATTCTGAATGTTAGCATTCTACTTGGTTATTATATCAACCTTCACTCACAGTGTGATCTTAGGCAGATTCATAGAATTTTAAAAATATGTGTGACACATCTGAATGCCTTCTTGATGCAATGTTTCACATAGGTGCAAGCAGAAAATGTATTCAGAATAATAAAATTGGCACCCAGACAAGAATATGAAATGCCGTGAGAGATGTTTAAAGGTTTCTTTTAATGGCATAAATTGAGATAGAATATACAAAAAAAGACAAGCATATTTACAAGCTGCGTGCGCAAACTTTGACATAGCTGTGTTTTTATAAGGTAGTCTTCTTTATAAATTGTTTTTTATCCTTGGATTCAATGCTGGTTTAGAAATTGTGTTATGGTTTCATTGGACTTGTGAATATGCTCCTTTTTTTGAAGCACCTTCTGCAACCTTTAGTATGGGTGGAAGCAGTGAATGTATGGAGAGGGATAGGAATAGCAGATAGAAAACCATATGAAATGGTGTGAGAGATGCATAAAGTATTTCAGTAATATCTCCACTGGGAAGAAAGAGACCACACCAGGGATACGCTTGGAGCAAGCTTTAATGAGGAGCACAGTGGAACATGGCGAATGCATTTCGGCTATTATTGCCTTCTTCAGCGCCAGGGATAGTAGTGGGAAAGCAGCCCAAATGTCTGATTTGAAATATCTGCTGCGTCCTGTGGCCTCTTTCTTCCCAGTGGAGATATGTGTGGATATTGATGCGTGGTTCCCCAGTACCACGTGAGAGGCCCCTGCAGCATCAAGTTGGCCTGGGATTACTGGCACCTGCTTCGGCGGATTCTTTGTTATATATATATATATATATATATATATATATATATATATATATATTATAATATATAGGGGCAGCAGAGGAGTGTTATGTTTAAAAAATCAACGTGATACAAAATGGATTTATCCAGATAGGAATTTGGGTGCATTTATGCACTATGTAATTTTTGTATCTTTTTTATCAACGTTGTGAAAAATCGCTATATTTCTTATAACGAATGTTATGTGTATAATATACCAGCATTTGAAATTTTAAAAGATTTAAATAGCATTTGAGCATGTATTTCATGTCAGGTATGGAAGAAATACTTTAGACACCATGTTGCAAGTCTTTTTACACTGTTTTCTGACCCTAGGACCACTATTTTGTATGCAACCCAGGTGTGCACGTTTACCACATGTATATAAAAGAAACCATTGACGCAGTTTAAAGCTGAATGTGATCAAGGGCTGCATAGCCCGAAACGCGTCGTCGTGAGGGGTGATAAATAAAAGTATTCTTGCCTGAAAAACTTTGCTGCAGAGGCCTGAGTTTCCTTCCTCGCCGGGAGCTTCCTGGAAGTGGTCGGGTATTTCTTCGGATTTTACTACGAAGGTCGGTTGCCTTCGTTACCAGAGCCTGCTCCCTGCAAGTTGGATAACCGCCCACAACCGGAATTCAAGTGGTCCGTGGTGGAAATTTGGCGGTCTTTCCCCTACTATCGCCTGGAAGTTTGTGTATCCGGCTTATCGGCGTGTTCTTCTTGGGTCGGCTGATCCGGAGTGGAGCACAGCGTACAGCCGGCAAGCGAGTAAACGGCGAACAAGGTAGGAAGGGAGAAGCAGCAATTAACAGGCAACGCACGAGCAGGCGTTTGCCGCTCCGTAACTTTATATTTATTATATACACCACCTCGCAATGTCAGCGGAAGCAGAGGCTGAATTGGTACGTACGAGGTACGAGCTCGCAGCTGACGAACTTTATGGAAATTTGCCAAATATATCCGGCACTGTCAAATCGGCTCCCAAAATCAATGCCGACAGTAATGGAGACGTTAAGATATTACTAAAGCAGTTGGAGAAAAAATCCAAGTTGGAAGTGACAAAATGGTGGGAAAACAAATCTTTATCGAAATACATTGAGGTGGGTCGTGTGCCACGCGGCCTTAGAATTTTGCTTGCTCCAAGTTTCGATAAACCCAATCCAAATATGCTCCATGAGTGGGGTGAACTTAATTTGGACGCTTCCATGAATCTAGTAAAGCTTCTAACGAAATATGCTAAAATCGATCGTGATGAAATATTAAAGGAAATTGAAGCTTTGAATGCTGAACTGGATAAAATTCCGATCACTGAGTATATCACAAGTATGAAAGCTGCCATGAAAGCTGCCATGAAAGAAAGGTTGAAGAAACATGAGGACAGAATCAAGGTACGGAAGGTACATAAATTCGCCAGGGATCTGGCTGATTATGAAAACGGACAGATTTCTACTTTCAGCAGAAAATACGATGTTGCAAAAAGGGAACAATATAGTGATAAGCTGACCAGCAATTCTGTGAATACCGGTTCCATTGATAATCAGGCTGAATCCTCCTCTAATACAGAGACTACATCGTTATTAAGCTCATCATGTGAAAGCATTGATAAACCGGGCACAAATAAAATCCATCTAAATATGAGCGAAGAATTGGATTTTTTAGTAGAGGAGAGACTGAGAACCTTGCGTCCAAGGCAGAAAAAACAATCAGACGCAAATATAGGAACAAACGACTACGGGCACAGCGCAAGCGCTGGAAAGCAACTCACAAAAAAGAAAAAGAAAACCTTTTGGAAAAAGAAGGGACAGTAATGGATAACACAGTAATTAATCTTAGTAATGTTGAACTGTCTGCTGCAGAACAACAGTTATTGGCACTGGGACTCAATTACTGTCCAGGGGAAAATTTCAATTATGCAAAAACGCGTATTGATGTATATTGCTTCATTCGTAAGCTGAAATTAAAAAAGTTCTTTGCATCTAAAACTGACAGGACTACTTCACTCGTTCCTGGAACAACAACAGTGGGA
The DNA here is from genome assembly GCF_964261635.1 of Lissotriton helveticus. NCBI lineage: Eukaryota > Metazoa > Chordata > Amphibia > Caudata > Salamandridae > Lissotriton > Lissotriton helveticus. The sequence goes on along the minus strand of NC_136073.1, from coordinate 295,201,741 downwards.
GAAGGGAATGTACCATCCATGTTAGTTTCTGATGCTTCTGTTGTGCTTTTACTTAACGAATGGGACAATGAGGAGGAAAATACAGTCACCTTAGACAAAGTTGATCTGTCCACACAAGACAGATTACGTAGAATAGATTGTATACAGAAAGGTGCAGGTTTGAGCCCTTTTAAATCTAAGTCAACGTTCGTACCTATCATGTCCAAAGATTCAATAGACACATACCATGAAATGGTTGTGTCAGACATAAAGAAATTAAATCATACTGAAGAAAAACAGATGGCAACGTAATGTGTACTTTAAAGACTTGACATATACTAATTTGATGACTAAACTTAGTAAGAACTGTGATGTAATAATTAAAAAATCTGACAAAGGCGGCAATGTCGTATTGTGGCCTAAATATTACTGAGGCGAACAGGCAACTTGCAAATGCCGCTTGTTATAAAAAAGCCATTCCAAAAGAATTTGATAAGGCAAAAGAAGATATATACAAATTGTTGTGTCAGTGGAAGCGTGAAGGCCTCATTTCAAATGAGGAGTTCAAATTCTTATACAATGAATTTCCTAAACTCACCATTTTGAATCTTATTCCTAAGATACACAAAGGAAGAATGCCTGTTCCTGGGAGGCCCATTATTTCTGCCATAGGAAGTATTGGAGAACATCTTGGTCAATACATTGACTACTTTTTACAAGAGTCAGTGTTACCCTTCCCAGTTACATTAAAGACACTGGTGACTTCCTTTCTAAAATAGACAGTACTACATGGTCAGACGATCTCATGTTAATTACACTCGACATAGAGTCGTTATACACTAGTATTGACCATTGTCAAGGACTAGAGGCCATTAAACATTATATGTCCAAACGTCCCATTGAATACTATGCTCACAGTAAAGTCATTATTACATTAATTGACTGGTGTTTACACAACAATTTCTTTTTGTTCAATGATACCTTATACAAACAGCTAAGAGGAGTCGCTATGGGGCCTGTTTCTCCCCAAGCTACGCATGTTTGCATGTAGGCTGGTGGGAGGAACAGGTCCTGAGGCGTACTCACAAGGCTATGGTTGAGGCTCATGTCACTACATATTATCGATACATCGATGATGTGTTCCTACTATGGCAGGGAACGCAGGAAGAGGCAGAATTATTCATTGCAGCTATTAATATCAATTGCATGAATTTAAATTTTACCTCAACAATCAGCATATCACAAAACGATTTCCTTGATGTGAGGCTTCAGGTCAAGGATGGGATACTAAGTACCACGCTATTTCGTAAACCTACAGCTGGGAACATAACATTACATGCTGAAAGTTCCCATCCTAAACATCTGATAGCCAGTATCCCATATGGCGAAATTTTGAGGCTGAAGCGCATTTGTAGTGATCATGCAGACTTTCTGATATGTCAAGAGGCTATGTGCAAGCGACTTAAAATTAGAGGATATAGCAATAAAGTTATTCAAAATGCCATTACCAAAGCTAGTGAGCGTCCTAGAAACACCTTGTTCATCAAGTCCAATACTGAGAATGATTCAGAAAAGGAAGTTTCTGATAATTCTAGATTTATTACGACTTTTTCTAGGCAAGAGAGAAGGATCAGAGCCATTATGACCAAGCATTGGCCAATTGTTTTGACCGATGTTAAATTACAAGAAAGATTGCCGAGAATTCCATCAATCACTTTTAGAAGAGGCAAATCAATGGGCACTGAGCTAGATAAAATCTCTCCAGAAACTAGGAAACCCCCACTTTGGTTACACACCACTAATGGCTTTAGGCGCTGCACATCTTGTCGAGCCTGTAAATTTGGGTGTAATAAAACAAGCTATCAAACACTCTTTGAAACATCTCCTGTCCTGATAAGAGGGAGCTACAACTGCAAAACCGAATGTGCTGTTTATGTTTTGACGTGCACTTGCGGGCTAAACTACATTGGTAGTTCTAAGCAGCCAGTGCACGTTCGAATTTTGAAGCACATAAGGGCAATATTACACAACGATCCTGCCTACCCTGTGGCCAGACACTTTGCTAGCTGTCATGACAAAGATATTAATTGTTTATCTTATTATGTTGTCAGTGCCATTCCGAAATCTAAGAGGGGTGGAAACAGAGAACGCCAACTAAGACAACTTGAAACAAAATTTATATTAGATTTCGACAGCATGTGGCCACATGGACTTAATAATGCAGAAGATATGCATACTTTTCTGTAAGGATACAATGGGTCTGTTGTGTTTTCAAAAATATCGGTTGGAGGTCAGTTGTCTTAAAATGTAATTAATGCTTTTTGATAAATGCTAGTTATTTATTAGTATTTCCATACAGTCGGCTGATACCTTTTCTATACCTCGCCTTGATTATTGTTTTTACAATGTACAGAATTCTTTTAGCAACATGGTAATTTTCGTATAATTTTATCAATTTTAATATTTTACCAGGATGGAGCATTTTATTAATGATGAATTATAATACATGCTTGCTATTAATTTTGTATTTTGTATTTTATAATATTAATCAAGGTTTTATTATCATATATACTGCACTGCACTTTTTATATGCTAATTTGCACATAACTACTTTTTAGTTCCTATTTATAGGACCCGTCTGCACTAAGCACTTTCATTGGGTACTTTGGTTGCCTGGATTTATCCGGTTACAATTATAATATATAGGGGCAGCAGAGGAGTGTTATGTTTAAAAAATCAACGTGATACAAAATGGATTTATCCAGATAGGAATTTGGGTGCATTTATGCACTATTGAATTTTTGTACCTTTTTTATCAACGTTGTGAAAAATTGCTATATTTCTTATAACGAATGTTATGTGTATAATATACCAGCATTTGAGATTTTAAAAGATTTAAATAGCGTTTGAGCATGTATTTCATGTCAGGTATAGAAGAAATACTTTAGACACCATGTTGCAAGTCTGTTTACACTGTTTTCTGACCCTATGACCACTATTTTATTTGCAACCCAGGTGTGCACGTTTACCACATGTATATAAAAGAAACCATTGACGCAGTTTAAAGCTGAATGTGATCAAGGGCTGCATAGCCCGAAACGCGTCGTCGTGAGGGGTGATAAATAAAAGTATTCTTGCCTGAAAAACTTTGCTGCAGAGGCCTGAGTTTCCTTCCTCGCCGGGAGCTTCCTGGAAGTGGTCGGGTATTTCTTCGGATATATATATATATATATATATATATTCACTGAAAAAACCATAGGTTATAGACCATATATAGTTAGGAATTAGCATTTACAAAACCTTGAAAATTCACTGAAAAAACCATAGGTTATAGACCATATATAGTTAGGAATTAGCATTTAAAAAACCTTATTTTACTCACACAAAACCATTGAAATTCCATATATAATTAGTTGCACTAACTATATATCGCGCACCCGCAATCCACTGCTGATCATGTCACATATTACATCATTCATGACATGGTCAGTGACATCACTGATGACATCACTGATGACATCTCAAATGACATCACTGATGACATCACTGATGACAACATCCAGTGACTGTATGTTTCTGTAAAGTTAAAATATGTCTTACATATTGAAGAATGAGTGGATGTATAAGTGTCTGGATGAAGGATTTAGTAGGTGCGTGACTGACTGTATGAGTGAGTGATTAAATGTGTCTCACTGAATGCACGGGTTAGTGACTAAACTGTCTTAATTTGTGCATCATTATGTCTGTTGTTCTGTAAACTGATGCATGTGTTGATCATTAGCTATACGAGAGGCTATATGTGTTATTAATTGGTTGCCCAAGTATTTCTATGGGAGATTGAGTTTGTGTGGGGGTGGCTGGAAGGTGTGTGACTCTATGCATAGATGTGTGAGCAGTTTATTTACTAGGTGTATGAGTTCAAGAGTGCATGTGGAAACAGCTACATAGGCAGTTGACTGTGTGCATGAGTGAATGGATATCTCAATGCTACATGTCATAGTAAGTACATATGTAAAACACAGTACATGTGAGAGTTGGCATATATAAATAACTGTGCATGAGAGCCACTGAATGAGTGAGTGGTTGTATCGATCATTGTGAACTTGTATCAGGGATTGTATAAGAGAGTAAATATGTGTTAGTATATGTTTCAATAAGTAAGGTGTGTTTAACTGTATAGTTGAAGAAATGGAGGTGAGATTGTTTCTTTGCATGACTGACTGGGTGTGTGAGTAACTCCATGGATGAGTGGCAGTGTGTGAGTGTCTGTATACACTGAGTGTATCTAAGGTTATATTAGAGTCTGAAGAGGTTTATCGTATTAGCACAAGAATGATGTCATTTGAGATGTCATCAGTGATGTCACTGACCATGTCATGAATGATGTAATATGTGACATGATCAGCAGTGGATTGCGGGTGCGCGATATATAGTTAGTGCAACTAACTATATATGGAATTTCAATGGTTTTGTGTGAGTAAAATAAGGTTTTTTAAATGCTAATTCCTAACTATATATGGTCTATAACCTATGGTTTTTTCAGTGAATTTTCAAGGTTTTGTAAATGCTAATTCCTAACTATATATGGTCTATAACCTATGGTTTTTTCAGTGAATTTCAATGGTTTTTTAATAGCAAATATCATAAGCTGTCGAATGTCAAGTACGTGGTAAGTGAAAACATTTTCGCGTTTATGCACACTGATCTGCTTTGAATGGTGCCCCCCCCCTCATTTCTATTAGGAGTACTCTCTCTTTGCAGATAGTGAAAGGTAGTTAACGCAGGCCTTTGCCCCTGTTGTAATCCGTCGTGCCTGCTTCTCTCTCCATTTGATTGATTGTTATCCAAGTATTTACTGTTTTAGAATTAGTTCTCTTTGGTTCATTCTCTATTTACAAACAAACACAGAGTCGCAATACTCTGTTTAGTCTTTGCAGATAACGAAAAATCGTGTAAAAAAAAAGAAAAGGAATCGAGCAAAATCAGTAGGCCACTAATGGGATCTCTTTTTGACCTCGCTAAAATAGAAACATTAGGAACAACCCCTCATGACAAATACAAAACTAGTGAGATGAACTGAACTCCACACAATGATGGCTGCAAAACAGCTCGGCTCCGCCACCCACCCCGCCCAAAATAACGATAAAGAACGGCTGCCATGATTGGTTGCGGAATGACCACGACGGAGCTACAAAATGGTGCTGCTCTCATGCTAACCCCAGCTTCAGTCTGAAACATCCAGAAACACTGTAGACTACCAATTCGATCAGTTCCGGTAGCGCCCCAATGTAACCCGGTAGAGAAGAACTAGCCCTCCCCTCTTTGACTGATGGTTCTTGTTGCCTGTCCCTTCTGTTGTCATTTAACAGAACTATTTAGCCTGCTGAAAGGGGTTGTGTTCCGACCGCTGGTTGGTGGAGACATTTTGACTATATTCTGTACCTGCGTTGTCGCGTAATGCGTCATATGACGCGCCGCGTTAGCGCATCCGGAAGTCATCCGGGGCGCGCAGCGCGTAACGTAAGCATAACAAGTCATGTGACTTGTTAATAAAACTTTTCATTGGTTCATTTTACTTTTCTTATTGTAATGATGAAAGGCTTGGTCATATGACCTAAAAATTACGCTTTTCATTACTTCCGAACATTATTTTTTCTTAAATATATGTTATAATGTTCCAGGCTAATGTACTTTCCCGGAAATTTTACAATTGTCCTGCAAGTAAAATATATTCTTTTTTCGAGAAAAAGAGCGTTTCTTCGTCCCATGACGGAGCCGTTGAGCAAAAGAGGGTCGACCTGCTGTCTTAGTCGCCGATACGCCTGAATATGAGATTCTTATCGATCACTTTATGTTGCAGGAATAGAAAACACAACAGCCCTTGACCATTTATCTTTACTGCGTTCCTTCGTATTATACCTTTTACCCTTCATGTAATTGGTCTGCTTTATTTCACTTGCCTTTTAATGATTCTAAAACAGTCACTATTATTAAAAACTTTACCAATGTATATACTACTACCATGTTTTCTTTTAAAAACCTTTATTGTGAAAATTTCATTATACAAATACTTGCCTATAACCACGTGGGCCTGCCACAGAGCAAACTGTAATCGTATATGATGAATAGACATTTACACTGTAGAGGAACGTAACGGGCGGGCCATTAGGTTGCAAGAACTAAGGTGTCTAACAGTTACGGAATCGGTGGACGTACATTTTATAATTAAAATACGACAGGGCCAGTTACAATAAAATTATCTAGATATACATTTGCGGGCAAGTACCATGGGTGACGTTAATTCGAACTTTCAACAGTACAGTAATCAATAACACATCAGAACTTAATATCAATAGGGATGTCGAAATAGTCAATCAATTCTCGTCCCCGCCCGCCATGTGCTTCAAAACTGCATACGTATCTCGTGATTTCAAGGTTCTGCAACCAGTACACAACAAGGAGTTACGAGTCCCATTTATTCCGGCGCCATTTTGGGCGAGGACGGGCAGGTCCAGGATATAGTCAAAATGTCTCTACCAACCATCGACTATGATGATGTTCATATGCTGTATTTATTAGAGTAACACTCATCTGTCCACATGAAATTAATTTGCCACAATCTAAACATGTCATTTTAATCTTTCCAAAGTTCTTCTAAATATTTGGGACCGTTTCCCTTGCCTATGAAGCTCTCAGTGCCACTTCTTTGATGAATGTACTAGCAGGTCAGGGGTTCTCCTCCAAATCTCTCTTTTATGCAGCACTATAATTAATTGGTGCCACCTCTCCATATGACGATGCATGGTATAGTTACCACAACTATATTTTTTTTCGGTTCCTCTGGAGAGTTCATCGTGGCAGATGAAGCGTGTAACGTACCGGGCATTTACCTTTTTTTGCATGTACAGGAAAGGAAAAAAAAATCGAGCGTCCGAGTTCTAAGGTGTCCCAGGGCCATTTTAGTGGACCAGGCCCAAATCCAAAGAACAGCCATCTCACAGGCTAATGGGGCGACCCACGCCGACTTTCAGCATTGTAGAATGACCACACCAGTACAGCAACTTGCTAGACATCACCTCGGTGCCATCCGGATCTCGGCGCCCCACTGCAGATGAAGTGCCTCTCAACTATGAAACCACCACGGTGACATCCGGATCTTGGCGCGTTGTGCTGCCTTCGGCCTATTCGCACATCGGTCCGCTACTGACGCCATCTCACAGGCTAATGGGGCGACCCACGCCGAGTTTCAGCATTGTAGGATGACCACACCAGTACAGCAACTTGCTAGACATCACCTCGGTGCCATCCGAATCTTGGCATCTCAACGCCTAGTGGTATCTTCCATACAAAAAATATTGTTACGCTGCCTTTGGCCCCATTCGCACATCAGTCCGCAACTTAGACATCACCTCGGTGCCATCCGGATCTTGGCATCTCAGCGCCTTGTGGTGTCAGTCAGAAAATATTGTTGCGCTGCCTTTGGCCCCATTCGCACATCGGTCCGCTACTGACGCCATCTCACAGGCCAACGGGGCGCCCCACGCCGACTTTCAACATTCTAGGATGGCCACAGAAGTGCGACAACTTACTAGACACCACCTCGGTGCCATCCGGATCTTGGCGCGTTGTGCTGCCTTCGGCCTATTCGCACATCGGTCCGCTACTGACGCCATCTCACAGGCCAACGGGGCGCCCCACGCCGACTTTCAGCATTGTTGGATGGCCACACCAGTGAGGCAACTTACTAGACACCACCTCGGTGCCATCCGGATCTTGGCGCGTTGTGCTGCCTTCGGCCTATTCGCACATCGGTCCGCTACTGACGCAAACTCACAGGCCAACGGGGCGCCCCACGCCGACTTTCAGCATTGTAGGATGGCCACACCAGTGCTGCAACTTGCTGGACACCACCTCGGTGCCATCCGGATCTTGGCGCGTTGTATTGCCTTCGGCCTATTCGCACATCGGTCCGCTACTGACGCCGCCTCACGTGCCAACGTATTTTCTCTGCATTTTATACCCTATGCCGCATAACAGGTCATGTGACTTGTTTATAAAACTTTTCATTGGTTCATTTTACTTTTGGTTTCCTAATGATGGAAGGCTTGATCATATGACCTAAAAACAACACTTTTCATTGGATGAAAACTTTTTTTTTTTTCCCAAACGATGAAAGCCCCACCTTGTTTCTGGATGTTTCAGACTAAACTGGCGTCAGCATGAGAGCACCACCATCTCGTAGCTCCGTCGTGGTCATTCCGCGAGCAATCATGGCAGCCGCTCCCCACCAGAAGCCTGCAGGAGTCGGGGCCCCCAAAACTTTTGATGAATTCTCAAGGCGGAGGGGACGCTTTCGAGAATGGGGTCCAAGACCTAGCAGACAAGCGTCCGATTTCCAAGGTGTCCCAGGGCCATTTCAGTGGACCAGGCCCAAAAAGGAAAGAGCCTGCCGCCATTTTGAGAGTCCTGTGACAGCCGCCTATCGCTGCACTGCAAGAGTGGGCGCAACTCAGCTGAATTGCGGCTTTTGACACAGTGGACCAAAAACGGACGGAATGGCAACTAAAACGGTAAAGGGGCGCCCCACTACAACAGATGACACTCCACCTGGAGAGGCCCGTTTACGCCGCCTCCCCCGGGGCGCCCCACGCCGTTATTCGGAGCAGCATTGTAGGATACCAAAACCAGTGCGGCAACTTACTGGACATCACCTTGGTGCCATCGTTCTGCTGCCTTGGAACTATTCGCACAACAGTTTGCTACTGATGACCCACCCCCCGCGACGCCCCACGCCGTTATTTGCTGGGTGGCAACTTACTAGACATCACTTTCGTGTCATCTAGATTTCGGCGCGTTCTGCTGCCTTGGAACTATTCGCACAACAGTTTGCTACTGATGACCCACCCCCCGCGACGCCCCACGCCGGAAATCTGGACGTTGTGCTGCGTTGGGACTATTCGCACAGCCGACCGCTACTTCGTTGTTTTTCCCTAAAAATGTTTATATGTTATTACTATTTTTGTTTTCTTGTATATATTTATAAATTATTAAAGTTTTATAATCTTACTACTTTGTCGGAGTGCTATATATTTTTAATGTGACACATAATTGTAAAAACTTTGATGTACAAAGAGTCATCCCTGGAATCTTCCGCTTCACGCTCGGTCCCCTCCCCAATCACAATACAGGATGGTTTTCAGATAATAGCAACGCTTCTGCTGTGACGGATCTCATCGAGTGTGGGCCTTGATCTACTATAACTCCTTTGAAGAGGGGTGATTCTTTACAGCTGTGGCCATAAACTACATCTGCAGGGCTAGCTGATAGCCTAGGACCGGCCTGGACAATCGGACACAGAGGAAAAGGAGTGTCAGAGGGTGCGGTAGTGAATAGGGCGAAAGGGAGGTGTCGGGCGGGCACAGGGTGTGATTCTCAGGGAAGAGCAGCGCAGATGGGGGGAGGTTTATTACCCATGCATAAGACAGAGAGCGGGGGTGACCACTGCCTGGGTGAGATGCTTGCGAGGGTGGGGAGCCATGCTAAGGATCGACAGCGTGCACAGAGTGGGTCTGGTCAAGGCATCTAAAATGGCTGCCGTGCACGACAAAAGTGTGGCATTTGAAAAAAGACAAGATGGCGCAGACAATGTTTTTCAACACTTCCTGATTTCCTTCGAATCGAACGTTAACAGACGTTGGGGCATATTACCAAAGTTAAGCGATATTTATCCCTAACGATGCATTGCAAAGATTTTTTTACCGTCAGAAATTATCGCAGGTAAACCTTGCTATTATCAAGGTTTATCGCAAATACGATAAAAAACGACCGCAATGCATTAATATCGCTGAAAACTCAGCGATATTCATGCATTACCGAGCTAATGCTCTTAGCCATGTTATCCACCTCCCATTGGATAACATGGCTAAGAACTGCTCAGGGCAGCTGTTACTTTTTGGAGATATTCGCGCTTATCTCGAATATTTCCAAAAGTTGATAATAGGAGATAGCGATGTTAGCGACTGTTTCCAGTCGCTAACATCTTGGCATGCCCACTTTGCATGTCATTAGTGATAAATATCACTCACATGCAAAGTGGGGCCCAAGATGGTCGCTATCTCCTACTAGCCGTCGCTAACTGGTGTTAGCAACAGCTAGGTAATACAGATATAATTTTATCTCCGCGAAGCGGAGCGCTGTTACAGATATATATCTTGTTTTTGAACGTTAATTTCTCAAAATGCACTGAAGCACATATATTGAGACCTAGCAAAGGCACATCGGGCTACCAGTCCCTAATATTTTACCAAGTTTCGTGCAAATCCATTCAGCCGTTCGATTATTATTATTATTTTTTTTTTTGCCCCGCGGGGCCCTTTTAAAACCTCCACATCAAACCTAGGGGGTCAGCGAGGATCTACTATGCCCCCTTATGGTCATTTGCCCCTTCGCTTTGGCCTCCTCTTGTCTCTCGATCCTACCGAGAGACAAGATGGCGGCCGCTACGTACTGTTTGGAATGTTTACAGACACCGGAGAGCCAATCAGCTTCGCTTCGCAAAGCTCCGTAACGCGAAAAGTACGCGAAGCGGTGCGCTGTTACAGATATATATCTTTTTTTGAACGTTAATTTCTCAAAATCCACTGAAGCACATATATTGAGACCTAGCAAAGGCACATCGGGCTACCAGTCCCTACAATTTTGCCAAGTTTCGTGCAAATCCATTCAGCCGTTGGATTATTATTATTATTATTTTTTTTGCCCCGCGGGGCCCTTTTAAAACCTCCACATCAAACCTAGGGGGTCAGCGAGGATCTACAATTCCCCCTTATGGTCATTTGCCCCTTCGCTTTGGCCTCCTCTTGTCTCTCGATCCTACCGAGAGACAAGATGGCGGCCGCTACGGACTGTTTGGAATGTTGACAGATGCCGGAGAACCAATCAGCTTCGCTTCACAAAGCTCCGTTGCGCGAAAAGTACGCGTCCTGGAGCGCTGCCCGGTCCGCTGTTACAGATATATATCTTTTTTTAAACGTTAATTTCTCAAAATTCACTGTAGCACATATATTGAGACCTACAAAAGACACATCGGGCTACCAGTCCCTACAATTTTGCCAAGTTTCGTGCAAATCCATTCAGCCGTTCGGGCTAAAAGTGAGGCCAACCGCCCTATGGAAAACTCAATGTTAAAAACACGTTTTGGGACCCCCCTTTTTTCTCGACCCCCCCTGGACGAACCCCCCCCCCAATTTTCAGGGGCTGCTCAGAAACAAAATGTGCCATTTTCCTAAAAATTTCAGCCAATTCCGTCCACAAACGCCAAAGTTATTAGACATAGAATTTTCAAAAATCCCATAGAGAAAAAATCCTAACTATATATACCTACTGGCGACCGCCAGTAGGTAATATATATATATATACATATATATATATAAGATCAGAGTATTTCCATACAATAAGATAGTCTATTTAGATATTTATATATTTATTCTGTTGCTGTTTGATTTTATCTCCATGCATTTATGCAACAATTTTGATTCGCAGCCTTCATCAATTATTGAAAGCTTTGGTACAGGATGATTTGAATGCACTGTCACTTTAATGTATAAAAACGTTTTTTACATGCACTGTCCCCTTTAATGCTCAAGTCACATGGTGTAAGCATTCAAAAAAGCACAAAAAATATTTAAGCCAACTGTCAGGCCAGAAGCGCATCATGTGATCAAGTCGCCTGTGAGGGACGAAACGCGTCATGGCTACTGCTGCGCTATCTATAGAATTCCAATAAACTGCAGCTGACTAGCCACAGTGGTCCACGCTCTTTCTTTACCTTAGAAACCGGGTTATTTGGGAAGAGTCTTCTGATATATATATATATTTATATATATATATATAGATATATATATATATATATTATATATTCACTGAAAAAACCATAGGTTATAGACCATATATAGTTAGGAATTAGCATTTACAAAACCTTGAAAATTCACTGAAAAAACCATAGGTTATAGACCATATATAGTTAGGAATTAGCATTTACAAAACCTTATTTTACTCACACAAAACCATTGAAATTCCATATATAGTTAGTTGCACTAACTATATATCGCGCACCCGCAATCCACTGCTGATGATGTCACATATTACATCATTCATGACATGGTCAGTGACATCACTGATGACATCACTGATGACATCTCAAATGACAACAACACGATACAGAATTGTTATGAGGTCTGATCTCCACGACTTCATACTCATAACATAAGTGCAACTTCTGCCAATTCTGGGCATGAGGCAGGTTTTATATTGCTTTGCCGAACACACATACACAACACTTGATGCGGTTCACATGAAGAGAGAGCTGGTGTATGCTGATGTGATTCCTTCAAATCTAAGACACTAAAGTATGGGCACGCCCTAAACCAACACAAAGAGACCTTCTTAGCAAATAATATAATATGTGTATTAGGGAGGGTGAGATATAAGCAGCCGCGGGCCGTGGAGGGAGTTACGGTGAGGCAGGGAGGCGGGGAGGGGGAGAAGCAGGGTGGAGCCCTCTCTACCCTGCCCCTCCCCCTCCCCGCCTCCCTGCCCCACCGTAACTCCCTCCACGGCCCGCGGCTGCTTATAAGTGTTGCTAACTCTTATTCATTTACAGCATGTTAACATACTGTCACCATTCGCTTTTTATGTACTAGTAACTATGCTGGTAATTTTGCTACTGATAATATGTGTACTTGTATTATCTAAGATACTACGCCTGAGAAGACGGCATTAGTAAATAAACATTTCAAATACACATGTGTTCTTCTTAACTCCATGTTCTGGTTTCTAAGAAATATATAACGACCAACATGAGTTCCACGTATCCTGAGGTACTATAAGTTCATATTCTGGATTGTCTAAACATTGAGAGTTTGTTATATCCAATGTGACACTGTATCTAGCTTGCTAAGGGGTTTTTGATTACTAAGGTGAGTTTTGGGACACCCTAATTCGCCGAGGTTCCAATCCTCTGTCCACAGTTCTGTGTGAGAACAGAAACCCTGCGACAGGGGCACCCCCGACCCTTGCTGGAGCTTCATCACACTTGCGATACAACTCCAGCAATGCGCCACCTTTACGGCACAGATACATCACGCATCTGTGCTGTTTTTGCCCCATGATGCGCCGCATTGTAAATGCAGCACACCATAGGTGACGGAACAGCGGCACAGAATGACTAACACATCCCTGGTGATGCGCCAGTCATCATAAATCTATCCCTATGCTTCTTATCTTGTTAGAGATGAACCGCCATATGTATCATCAAAGTTTTTTGCATTTCCTAAATAGCGAACTTTAAGGAATAAATAGCGATTCTTTACCATTCCTAGTTTGCGATGAGCTATTTGCTAATTACAAATTACCCATTCATTTCCTTCATTTCCATAGGGCGGTTGGACTCACTTTTAGCTCGAACGGCTGAATGGATTTCCACGAAACTTGGCAAAATTGTAGGGACTGGTAGCCCGATGTGCCTTTGCTAAGTCTCAAGATATATGCTCCAGTGGTTTTTACGAAAATTAACTTTGAAAAATATATATTGGGCTACATTGGCCTATATATATGTTGGAGCCCAAATGTAGCCCAATGTAGCCCAATGAAGCCCAATGAAGCCCAATGTAGCCCAATGTAGCCCAAAGATGGCCGCCAGAGACGAAAAAAAACAAATTTAGCCCAAATATCAGCCAGATGTAGCCCAACTATAGCCCAGTGACAGAATGACCAATCAGCTTCGCAAACCTCCGTTACGCGAAGCGGAGCGCTGTTACAGATATATATCTTTTTTTGAACGTTAATTTCTCAAAATCCACTGGAGCACATATATTGAGACCTAGCAAAGGCACATCGGGCTACCAGTCCCTAATATTTTACCAAGTTTCGTGCAAATCCATTCAGCCGTTCGATTATTATTATTATTATTTTTTTTTGCCCCGCGGGGCCCTTTTAAAACCTCCACATCAAACCTAGGGGGTCAGCGAGGATCTACTATTCCCCCTTATGGTCATTTGCCCCTTCGCTTTCGCCTCCTCTTGTCTCTCGATCCTACCGAGAGACAAGATGGCGGCCGCTACGGACTGTTTGGAATGTTGACAGACGCCGGAGAACCAATCAGCTTCGCTTCACAAAGCTCCGTTGCGCGAAAAGTACGCGTCCTGGAGCGCTGCCCGGTCCGCTGTTACAGATATATATCTTTTTTTAAATGTTAATTTCTCAAAATCCACTGTAGCACATATATTGAGACCTACAAAAGGCACATCGGGCTACCAGTCCCTACAATTTTGCCAAGTTTCGTGCAAATCCATTCAGCCGTTCGGGCTAAAAGTGAGGCCAACCGCCCTATGGAAAACTCAATGTTAAAAACACGTTTTGGGACCCCCCTTTTTTCTCGGCCCCCCCTTGACGAACCCCCCCCAACTTTTCAAGGGCTGCTCAGAAACAAAATGTGCAATTTTCCTGAAAATTTCAGCCAATTCCGTCCACAAACGCCAAAGTTATTAGACATAGAATTTTCAAAAATCCCATAGAGAAAAAATCCTAACTATATATACCTACTGGCGACCGCCAGTAGGTAATATACATATATATATATATATATATATATATATATCGCACAGGGCTTTTTCCAGAGAAAGAAAATGAGTCGCACACTGGGGGTGAGTTCTGGAAGCTTTTATTCCATGTGCAGTAACCAGCCTGTGTTGTCCCAATGCATTTCGGTCTCATCCGTAGACCTTTCTCAAGGGGGCCGGTTGCATCTGCTGGGCGGAAGGAGTGCAGCATCTGATTCCTTGCGTGTTATTTCAAACTCCCTCTGTGGGCGTCGCAGGTAATTAGAAGGGGTAGATGCCCCCTGGTGGGCGCCGCTGTCGGTGAAAGCAGTGAGGGATGCTGGTAAAGGTAGTTCGCCCCTCCTTCCATCCCGTGGGTGAGTGATGCATTGAAGCCGTGTTCGTGATTGCACAAACACCCTCACCTCAGAAACCTATTTTCGAGGTTTCAAGGACCATCCCAGAGTCCGGTCCCTGGCGGCTTCCCCTGCCCGGGAATTGCTTGCGCAGTCAAAGGTTTTGGTCCTCGGTTGGCAGGTCGGGGAAGCTCCTTAGTGGTGGTGCGTCCTCTGCGGCTGGACTCGCCGCTTAATATCGCACAGGGCTCTTTCCAGAGAAAGAAAATGAGTCGCACACTGGGGGTGAGTTCTGGAAGCTTTTATTCCATGTGCAGTAACCAGCCTGTGTTATCCCAATGCATTTCGGTCTCATCCGTAGACCTTTCTCAAGGAGGCCGGTTGCATCTGCTGGGCGGAAGGCGTGCAGCATCTGATTCCTTGCGTGTTATTTCAAACTCCCTCTGTGGGCGTCGCAGGTAATTAGAAGGGGTAGATGCCCCCTGGTGGGCGCCGCTGTCGGTGAAAGCAGTGAGGGATGCTGGTAAAGGTAGTTCGCCCCTCCTTCCATCCCGTGGGGTAGTGATGCATTGAAGCTGTGTTCGTGATTGCACAAACACCCTCACCTCAGAAACTTATTTTCGAGGTTTCAAGGACCATTCCAGAGTCCGGTCCCTGGCGGCTTCCCCTGCCCGGGAATTGCTTGCGCAGTCAAAGGTTTTGGTACTCGGTGGGCAGGTCTGGGAAGCTCGTTAGTGGCAGTGCGTCCTCTGCGACTGGACCCGCCACTTAATATCGCACAGGGCTCTTTCCAGAGAAAGAAAATGAGTCGCACACTGGGGGTGAGTTCTGGAAGCTTTTATTCCATGTGCAGTAACCAGCCTGTGTTGTCCCAATGCATTTCGGTCTCATCCGTAGACCTTTCTCAAGAGGGCCGGTTGCATCTGCTGGGCGGAAGGCGTGCAGCATCTGATTCCTTGTGTGTTATTTCAAACTCCCTCTGGGGCGTCGCAGGTAATTAGAAGGGGTAGATGCCCCCTGGTGGGCGTCGCTGTCGGTGAAACCAGTGAGGGATGCTGGTAAAGGTAGTTCGCCCCTCCTTCCATCCCGTGGGGGAGTGATGCATTGAAGCCGTGTTCGTGATTGCACAAACACCCTCACCTCAGAAACCTATTTTCGAGGTTTCAAGGACCATTCCAGAGTCCGGTCCCTGGCGGCTTCCCCTGCCCGGGAATTGCTTGCGCAGTCAAAGGTTTTGGTCCTCGGTGGGCAGGTCTGGGAAGCTCCTTAGTGGCGGTGCATCCTCTGCGGCTGGACCCGCCGCTTAATATCGCACAGGGCTCTTTCCAGAGAAAGAAAATGAGTCGCACACTGGGGGTGAGTTCTGGAAGCTTTTATTCCATGTGCAGTAACCAGCCTGTGTTATCCCAATGCATTTCGGTCTCATCCGTAGACCTTTCCCAAGGGGGCCGGTTGCATCTGCTGGGCGTAAGGCGTGCAGCATCTGATTCCTTGCGTGTTATTTCAAACTCCCTCTGTGGGCGTCGCAGGTAATTAGAAGGGGTAGATGCCCCCTGGTGGGCGCCGCTGTCGGTGAAAGCAGTGAGGGATGCTGGTAAAGGTAGTTCGCCCCTCCTTCCATCCCGTAGGGTAGTGATGCATTGAAGCTGTGTTCGTGATTGCACAAACACCCTCACCTCAGAAACTTATTTTCGAGGTTTCAAGGACCATTCCAGAGTCCGGTCCCTGGCGGCTTCCCCTGCCCGGGAATTGCTTGCGCAGTCAAAGGTTTTGGTACTCGGTGGGCAGGTCTGGGTAGCTCGTTAGTGGCGGTGCGTCCTCTGCGGCTGGACCCGCCACTTAATATCGCACAGGGCTCTTTCCAGAGAAAGAAAATGAGTCGCACACTGGGGGTGAGTTCTGGAAGCTTTTATTCCATGTGCAGTAACCAGCCTGTGTTGTCCCAATGCATTTCGGTCTCATCCGTAGACCTTTCTCAAGAGGGCCGGTTGCATCTGCTGGGCGGAAGGCGTGCAGCATCTGATTCCTTGTGTGTTATTTCAAACTCCCTCTGGGGCGTCGCAGGTAATTAGAAGGGGTAGATGCCCCCTGGTGGGCGCCGCTGTCGGTGAAACCAGTGAGGGATGCTGGTAAAGGTAGTTCGCCCCTCCTTCCATCCCGTGGGGGAGTGATGCATTGAAGCCGTGTTCGTGATTGCACAAACACCCTCACCTCAGAAACCTATTTTCGAGGTTTCAAGGACCATTCCAGAGTCCGGTCCCTGGCGGCTTCCCCTGCCCGGGAATTGCTTGCGCAGTCAAAGGTTTTGGTCCTCGGTGGGCAGGTCTGGGAAGCTCCTTAGTGGCGGTGCATCCTCTGCGGCTGGACCCGCCGCTTATTATCGCACAGGGCTCTTTCCAGAGAAAGAAAATGAGTCGCACACTGGGGGTGAGTTCTGGAAGCTTTTATTCCATGTGCAGTAACCAGCCTGTGTTGTCCCAATGCATTTCGGTCTCATCCGTAGACCTTTCTCAAGGGGGCCGGTTGCATGTGCTGGGCGGAAGGCGTGCAGCATCTGATTCCTTGCGTGTTATATCAAACTCCCTCTGTGGGCGTTGCAGGTAATTAGAAGGGGTAGATGCCCCCTGGTGGGCGCCGCTGTCGGTGAAAGCAGTGAGGGATGCTGGTAAAGGTAGTTCGCCCCTCCTTCCATCCCGTGGGTGAGTGATGCATTGAAGCCGTGTTCGTGATTGCACAAACACCCTCACCTCAGAAACCTATTTTCGAGGTTTCAAGGACCATCCCAGAGTCCGGTCCCTGGCGGCTTCCCCTGCCCGGGAATTGCTTGCGCAGTCAAAGGTTTTGGTCCTCGGTTGGCAGGTCAGGGAAGCTCCTTAGTGGTGGTGCGTCCTCTGCGGCTGGACTCGCCGCTTAATATCGCACAGGGCTCTTTCCAGAGAAAGAAAATGAGTCGCACACTGGGGGTGAGTTCTGGAAGCTTTTATTCCATGTGCAGTAACCAGCCTGTGTTATCCCAATGCATTTCGGTCTCATCCGTAGACCTTTCTCAAGGGGGCCGGTTGCATCTGCTGGGCGGAAGGCGTGCAGCATCTGATTCCTTGCGTGTTATTTCAAACTCCCTCTGTGGGCGTCGCAGGTAATTAGAAGGGGTAGATGCCCCCTGGTGGGCGCCGCTGTCGGTGAAAGCAGTGAGGGATGCTGGTAAAGGTAGTTCGCCCCTCCTTCCATCCCGTGGGGTAGTGATGCATTGAAGCTGTGTTCGTGATTGCACAAACACCCTCACCTCAGGAACTTATTTTCGAGGTTTCAAGGACCATTCCAGAGTCCGGTCCCTGGCGGCTTCCCCTGCCCGGGAATTGCTTGCGCAGTCAAAGGTTTTGGTACTCGGTGGGCAGGTCTGGGAAGCTCGTTAGTGGCGGTGCGTCCTCTGCGGCTGGACCCGCCACTTAATATCGCACAGGGCTCTTTCCAGAGAAAGAAAATGAGTCGCACACTGGGGGTGAGTTCTGGAAGCTTTTATTCCATGTGCAGTAACAAGCCTGTGTTGTCCCAATGCATTTCGGTCTCATCCGTAGACCTTTCTCAAGGGGGCCGGTTGCATCTGCTGGGTGGAAGGAGTGCAGCATCTGATTCCTTGTGTGTTATTTCAAACTCCCTCTGGGGCGTCGCAGGTAATTAGAAGGGGTTGATGCCCCTGGTGGGCGCCGCTGTCGGTGAAACCAGTGAGGGATGCTGGTAAAGGTAGTTCGCCCCTTCTTCCATCCCGTGGGGGAGTGATGGATTGAAGCCGTGTTCGTGATTGCACAAACACCCTCACCTCAGAAACCTATTTTCGAGGTTTCAAGGACCATTCCAAAGTCCGGTCCCTGGCGGCTTCCCCTGCCCAGGAATTGCTTGCGCAGTCAAAGGTTTTGGTCCTCGGTGGGCAGGTCTGGGAAGCTCCTTAGTGGCGGTGCATCCTCTGCGGCTGGACCCGCCGCTTAATATCGCACAGGGCTCTTTCCAGAGAAAGAAAATGAGTCGCACACTGGGGGTGAGTTCTGGAAGCTTTTATTCCATGTGCAGTAACCAGCCTGTGTTGTCCCAATGCATTTCGGTCTCATCCGTAGACCTTTCTCAAGGGGGCCGGTTGCATGTGCTGGGCGGAAGGCGTGCAGCATCTGATTCCTTGCGTGTTATTTCAAACTCCCTCTGTGGGCGTTGCAGGTAATTAGAAGGGGTAGATGCCCCCTGGTGGGCGCCGCTGTCGGTGAAAGCAGTGAGGGATGCTGGTAAAGGTAGTTTGCCCCTCCTTCCATCCCGTGGGGGAGTGATGCATTGAAGCCGTGTTCGTGATTGCACAAACACCCTCACCTCAGAAACCTATTTTCGAGGTTTCAAGGATCAGAACCGGGTTATTTGGGAAGAGTCTTCTGATATATATATATTTATATATCTATATATCTCTATATATATATCTATATATCTCTCTCTCTCTATGTATTTATATATATATATATATATATATATATATATATATATATATATATATTCACTGAAAAAAACATAGGTTAGAGACCATATATAGTTAGGAATTAGCATTTAAAAAACCTTGAAAATTCACTGAAAAAACCATAGGTTATAGACCATATATAGTTAGGAATTAGCATTTAAAAAACCTTATTTTACTCACACAAAACCATTGAAATTCCATATATAGTTAGTTGCACTAACTATATATCGCGCACCCGCAATCCACTGCTGATGATGTCACATATTACATCATTCATGACATGGTCAGTGACATCACAGATGACATCACTGATGACATCTCAAATGACATCACTGATGACAACATCCAGTGACTGTATGTTTCTGTAAAGTTAAAATATGTCTTACATATTGAAGAATGAGTGGATGTATAAGTGTCTGGATGAAGGATTTAGTAGGTGCATGACTGACTGTATAAGTGAGTGATTAAATGTGTCTCACTGAGTGCATGGGTTAGTGACTAAACTGTTTTAAAATGTGCATCATTGTGTCTGTTGTTCTGTAATCTGATGCATGTGTTGATCATTAGCTATATGACTAACTCTATGGGTTATTGATTGCTTGCCCAAGTATTTGTATGGGAGACTGAGTGTGTGTGTGGGTGTCTGGGAGGTGTATGACTCTGTGCATAGATGTGTGAGCAGTTGATTCACTAGATGTATGGGTTCAAAAGTGCATATGGAAATAGCTGTATGGGCGGTTGACTGTGTGCATGAGTGTATTGGTGAGTGAATGGATATCTCAGTGCTACATGTCAAAGTAAGTACATATGTAAAACACAGTACATGTGAGAGTTGACATATATAAATAACTGTGCATAAGAGCCAGTGAATGTGTGAGTGGCTGTATGGATCATTGTGAACTTGTATCAGGGATTGTATAACAGAGTAAATATGTGTTAGTATATGTTTTAATAAGTAAGGTGTGTATAACTATATAGTTGAGGAAATGGAGGTGTGATTGATTCTTTGCAAGACTGACTAGGTGTGTGAGTAACTCCATGGATGACTGACAGTCTGTGAATGTCTGTTTACACTGAGTGTATCTAAGGTTATATTAGAGTCTGAAGAGGTTCATCGTATCATCACATGAATGATGTCATCAGTGATGTGATCAGTAATGTCAAATGAGATGTCATCAGTGATGTCATCAGTGATCGCTGCGTAGGTGGAGGAATGAATTGCTGCGGTGGTCTGCTTGCGAGAGTGTGCTCCGGATGAAACAGGCTGTTAAGTTGGGGAATGAGAGGGTTCTGGACGCGGCGCGTGCATGGGAGCAGGTGGTGCAGGCCTTGCGTGACTCTATGGTGGATGACGGGGATGGAGAGAACTGAGCCGGTGGACACCACGGGGCGCGCACAGAAGAGCTAATTTCCGCGCTGTGGTAGATCCATCCAACTCGACAGGGCGAGGGGTACTCCTAGCAGTTGCCAGGGGGGGGGGGGCCTTGGGGGGGACTGGTTTATGGGACTTGGGGTGGGACGGAAGCCATTAGGGGGTGGCTAGCCTGGGTGCCTAGGCTCTATTAGGGAGGTTGCGTGCTGTGGCAGTGGGGGAGGGCTGGGGGAGCGGCCAGGCGAGTTGGGGCGGGGGCGCTTAGGGGGAGCCCCGAAGCGCGGGATGTTACTGCATTAGTTTTGGGATGGCTGACGGAGATTTTGTTGTGGGGGGGGGGTAAAAAGCAGATACGTACGATGGCTTTTCGACCATGGTCCCTGTGGGACTTGCACTGTGATTTTCTCCTATTGCTTGGATCAACATGCCGCCCGGCCTCCGGGATGCGGGCTGAATGGCTGTGTACAGTTTGGATTTATTATTGGACAGTGGGGTGTCGCGGGGGCACGGGTTGATTGTTTGTATCCTGTGGTTTCTAACTCTGCAATAAAAATATGTTTAAAAAAAAAAAAATCTGTGATGTCATCAGTGATGTCATTTGAGATGTCATCAGTGATGTCATCAGTGATGTCATCAGTGATGTCACTGACCATGTCATGAATGATGTAATATGTGACATCATCAGCAGTGGATTGCGGGTGCGCGATATATAGTTAGTGCAACTAACTATATATGGAATTTCAATGGTTTTGTGTGAGTAAAATAAGGTTTTTTAAATGCTAATTCCTAACTATATATGGTCTATAACCTATGGTTTTTTCAGTGAATTTTCAAGGTTTTTTAAATGCTAATTCCTAACTATATATGGTCTCTAACCTATGGTTTTTTCAGTGAATTTCAATGGTTTTTTAATAGCAAATATCATAAGCTGTCGAATGTCAAGTACGTGGTAAGTAAAAACATTTTCGTGTTTATGCACACTGATCTGCTTTGAATGCTGCCCCCCCTCATTTCTATTAGGAGTACTCTCTCTTTGCAGATAGTGAAGGGTAGTTAACGCAGGCCTTTGCCCCCGTTGTAATCCGTCGTGCCTGCTTCTCTCTCCATTTGATTGATTGTTATCCAAGCATTTACTGTTTTAGAATTGGTTCTCTTTGGTTCATTCTCTATTTACAAACAAGCACAGAGTCGCAATACTCTGTTTAGTCTTTGCAGATAGTGAAAAATCGTGTAAAAAAACAAAAGGGATCGAGCAAAATCAGTAGGCCACTAATGGGATCTCTTTTTGACCTCGCTAAAATAGAAACATTAGGAACAACCCGTCATGAGAAATACGAAACTAGTGAGATGAACTGAACTCCACACCATGATGGCTGCAAGACAGCTCGGCTCCGCCACCCACCCCGCCCAAAATAACAATAAACTCTATGCAAATATTACAAATATATACAACACACCAGCAAAGTAACAGGGTAAAACATTTTATTAAATAACTATTTACATAACTATTTTATACTTTTTGTTGCCCGATCCGGCTAGCTCAATCGATCGAGCATGAAACTCATGCACTCTGATAGTTCAAAGTTTTGAGGAGTGCTTGTTAGACTGTCTGAAGCTTATTTGCACCTGCTACAGCTTCACTATTCTCAATGTAAGTGGGGGCTGTTTGAGGACGTGACTGCATTTGAAAACAATGTGATGCGGTGCCTCCCTGAAACGCTTGACGGAGGCCCCCGAGGGACGGTGTGATGGCGCGGACTCGGAGGGGGCGCTTGGCTCCGGCCCCCTCCCCAAGTCGTGTTGCCCTGGTGTGGCCTGAGATCGCCCCCGACATAGGTGGCCGGCTCCCGGGGTTAAGCGGAACTTTTTGCCTTTTGGTGACTCTTCCATTCTGGACCTTGTCCCACAATCCGTTTGACCTGAAGACACGCTGTAGTGGGGCGCCCTTTTACATTTTCAGTTGCCATTCCGCCCGCTTTTGCTACACTGTGCCTCTTCCGCTATTCAGCTGTTTACCGCCCGCTCTTGCGACTACAGCGTTTCGCTCACCATGTAGTTGAGTTGCTCCCGCTCTTGCGGTGCAGCGATAGGCGGCTGCCACAGGACTCTCAAAATGGCGGCCGGCTCTTCAGATTTGGGCGTGGTCCACTAAAATGGCCCTGCGACACCTTGGAACTCGGACGCTTGTCTGCTAGGGCTTGGGCTCCATTCTCGAAAGCGTCCCCTCAGCCTTGAAGATTCTACAAAAGTCTTGGGGGCCCCCGACTCCCGCAGGCTTCTGGTGGGGAGCGGCTGCCATGATTGCTAGTGGAATGGCCACGACGGAGCTACAAGATGGTGGTGCTCTCATGCTGACGCCAGCTTCAGTCTGAAACATCCAGAAACACTGTAGACTACCAATTCTATCAGTTCCGGTAGCGCCCCAACGTGACCTGGTAGAGAAGAACTTGCCCTCCCCTCTTTGACTGATGGTTCTTGTTGCCTGTCCCTTCTGTTGTCATTTAACAGAACTATTTAGCCTGCTGAAAGGGGTTGTGTTCCGACCGCTGGTTGGTGGAGACATTTTGACTATATTCTGGACCTGCGCTGTCTCGTAATGCGTCATATGACGCGCCGCGTTAGCGCATCCGGAAGTGCTCCGATGCGCGAAGCGCAGCTTCCCGGAAGCGATCCGGGGCGCGGCGCGCAGCGCGTAACATAAGCATAACAGGTCATGTGACTTGTTAATAAAACTTTTCATTGGTTCATTTTACTTTTCTTATTCTAATGATGAAAGGCTTGGTCATATGACCTAAAAATTACACTTTTTATTACTTTCGAACATTATTTTTTCTTAAACATATATGTTATAATGTTCCAGGCTAATGTACTTTCCCGGAAAATTTACAACTATCCTGCAAGTAAAATATATTCCTTTTTCGAGAAAAAGGGCGTTTCTTCGTCCCATGACGGAGCCGTTGAGCAAAAGAGGCTCGGCCTGCTGTCTTAGTCGCCGATACGCCTGAATATCAGATTCTTATCGATCACTTTATGTTGCAGGAGTAGAAAACACAACAGCCCTTGACCATTTATCTTTACTGCGTACCTGCGTATTATACCTTTTACCCTTCATGTAATTGGACTGCTTTATTTCACTTGCCTTTTACTGATTCGAAAACAGTGACTATTATTAAAAACTTTACCAATGTAAATACTACTACCATGTTTTCTTTTAAAAACCTTTATTGTGAAAATGTCAGTATACAAATACGGGCCTATAACCACGTGGGCCGGCCACGGAGCAAACTGTAATCGTATATGATGAGGAGACATTTACACTGTAGAGGAACGTAACGGGCGGGCCATTAGGTTGCAAGAACTAAGGTGTCTAACAGTTGCGGAATCGGTGGACGTACATTTTATAATTAAAAAACGACAGGGCCAGTTACAATAAAATTATCTAGATATACATTTGCGGGCAAGTACCATGGGTGACGTTAATTCGAACTTTCAATAGTACAGTAATCAATAACACATCAGAACTTAATATCAATAGGGATGTCGAAATATTCAATCAATTCTCGGCCCCACCTTGGTTCTGGATGTTTCAGACTGAAGCTGGCGTCAGCATGAAAGCACCACCATCTCGTGGCTCCGTCGTGGTCATTCCGCGAGCAATCATGGCAGCCGCTCCCCACCGGAAGCCTGCAGGAGTCAGTGGCCCCCATGACTTTTGTAGAATCTTCAAGGCTGAGGGGACGCTTTCGAGAATGGGGTCCAAGACCTAGTAGACAAGCGTCCGAGTTCCAAAGTGTCCCAAGGCCATTTCAGTGGACCAGGCCCAAAAAGGAAAGAGCCTGCCGCCATTTTGAGAGTCCTGTGGCAGCCGCCTATCGCTGCACCGCAAGAGTGGGCGCAACTCAGCTGAATGGCGGATTTTGGCACAGTGTACCAAAAGCGGGCGGAATGGCAACTGAAACTGTAAAGGGGCCCCCCACTACAGCAGACGAGCCTCCACCTGGGGAGGCCATTTCATGCCGCCTCAGCCCCCCCCCGGGGCGCCCCACGCCGTTATTCGGAGCAGCATTGTAGGATACCAAAACCAGTGCGGCAACTTACTGGACATCATCTGGGTGCCATCCACATCTCAGCGCGTTCTGCTGCCTTGGGACTATTCGCACAACAGACCGGCGCTGACGAGGCCTCCCCCCGCACCCCTGGGACGCCCCACAGAATGGCAACTGAAACGGTAAAGGGGCGCCCCACTACAGCAGACGAGCCTCCACCTGGGGAGGCCCGTCCACACGCCGCCTCACCCCCCCCCCCCCGGGGCGCCCCACGCCGTTATTCGGAGCAGCATTGTAGGATACCAAAACCAGTGCGGCAACTTACTGGACATCACCTGGGTGCCATCCACATCTCAGCGCGTTCTGCTGCCTTGGGACTATTCGCACAAAACACAGCTACTGACCATTGTTGCTTCTTTTTTTTAAAAAATGTTTAAATGTATTTACTGTTTTTGTTGCATTGTATATATTTATAAGTTATTAAAGTTTTATAATCCCACTACTTTGTTGGAGTGCTATATATTTTTAATGTGACACATAATTGTAAAAACTTTGATGTACAAAGAGGCATCCCTGGAATCTTCCGCTTCAGGCTCGGTCCCCTCCCCAATCACAATACAGGATGGTTTTCAGATAGTAGGAACGCGTGTGGTGTGACGGATCTCATCGGGTGGGGGCCTTGATCTACTGTAACTCCTTTGAAGAGGGGTGATTCTTTACAGCTGGGGCCATAAACTACATCTGCATGGCTAGGTGATAGCCTGGGACCGGCCTGGACAATCGGACACAGAGGAAGAGGAGTGTCAGAGGGTGCGGTAGTGAATAGGGCGAAAGGGAGGTGTCGGGCGGGCACAGGGTGTGATTCTCAAGGAAGAGCAGCGCAGATGGGGGGAGGTTTATTGCCCATGCATAAGACAGAGAGCGGGGGTGACCAGTGCCTGGGGGAGATGCTTGCGAGGGTGGGGACCCATGCTAAGGATCGACAGCGTGCAGAGAGTGGGTCTGGTCAAGGCATCTAAAATGGCTGCCGTGCACGACAAAAGTGTGGCATTTGAAAAAAGGCAAGATGGCGCAGACAATGTTTATCAACACTTCCTGATTTCCTTCGAATTGAACGTTAACAGACGTTATCTCTCCCACACTACCGGTCCCCCTGGGCTTAAACGCCGAGATGGTAGGGACTGCATCCCGTGGAGATAGGCCGAGACGTCACTCAGCAAAAAAAAAAAAAAAAAAAAAAAAGTCTATAAACATACAATAAGTTAAAAGTCAATCATTCTTGTTTCCTTGTAGTACGCTCCCCAGTCCGCTTTCCGTTACGCGTACCGGGCGCACCCCACGATAAAAAACGATTTTTTTTTTTTTTTTTTTTGCCCCGCGGGGCCCTTTTAAAGCCTCCACATCAAACCTAGGGGGTCAGGGAGGATCTACTATGCCCCCTTATGGTCATTTGCCCCTTCGCTTTGGCCTCCTCTTGTCTCTCGATCCTACAGAGAGACAAGATGGCGGCCGCTACGGACTGTTTGGAATGTTTACAGACACCGGAGAGCCAATCAGCTTCGTTTCGCAAAGCTCCGTAACGCGAAAAGTACGCGAACCGGATCGCTGCCCGGAGCGCTGTTACAGATATATATCTTTTTTTGAACGTTAATTTCTCAAAATCCACTGGAGCACATATATTGAGACCTAGTAAAGGCACATCGGGCTAACAGTCCCTACAATTTTGCCAAGTTTCGTGCAAATCCATTCAGCCGTTCGGGCTAAAAGTGAGGCCAACCGCCCTATGGAAATTAACATGGGAAAAATGCGTTTTGGGACCCCCCTTTTTTCTCGGCCCCCCCTTGATGAACCCCCCCCCCCAAAATTTTCAGGGGCTGCTCAGAAACAAAATGTTCCATTTTCCTGAAAATTTCAGCCAATTCCGTCCACAAACGCCAAAGTTATTAGACATAGAATTTTCAAAAATCCCACAGAGAAAAAATCCTAACTATATATACCTACTGGCGACCGCCAGTAGGTAATATATATATATATATATATATAAGATCAGAGTATTTCCATACAATAAGATAGTCTTTTTAGATATTTAGATATTTATTCTGTTGCTGTTTGATTTTATCTCCATGCATTTATGCAACAATTTTGATTCGCAGCCTTCATCAATTATTGAAAGCTTTGGTACAGGATGATTTGAATGCACTGTCACTTTAATGTATAAAAACGTTTTTTACATGCACTGTCCCCTTTAATGCTCAAGTCACATGGTGTAAGCATTCAAAAAAGCACAAAAAATATTTAAGCCAACTGTCAGGCCAGAAGCGCGTCATGTGATCAAGTCGCCTGTGAGGGACGAAACGCGTCATGGCTGCTGCTGCGCTATCTATAGAATTCCAATAAACTGCAGCTGACTAGCCACAGTGGTCCACGCTCTTTCTTTACCTTAGAAACCGGGTTATTTGGGAAGAGTCTTCTGATATATATATATATTATATATATATATATATATATATATATATATATATATATATATATATATATATATATATATATATATATATATATATATATATATATATATATATATATATATATCGCACAGGGCTCTTTCCAGAGAAAGAAAATGAGTCGCACACTGGGGGTGAGTTCTGGAAGCTTTCATTCCATGTGCAGTAACCAGCCTGTGTTATCCCAATGCATTTCGGTCTCATCCGTAGACCTTTCTCAAGGGGGCCGGTTGCATCTGCTGGGCGGAAGGCGTGCAGCATCTGATTCCTTGCGTGTTATTTCAAACTCCCTCTGTGGGCGTCGCAGGTAATTAGAAGGGGTAGATGCCCCCTGGTGGGCGCCGCTGTCGGTGAAAGCAGTGAGGGATGCTGGTAAAGGTAGTTCGCCCCTCCTTCCATCCCGTGGGGGAGTGATGCATTGAATCCGTGTTCGTGATTGCACAAACACCCTCACCTCAGAAACCTATTTTCGAGGTTTCAAGGACCATTCCAGAGTCCGGTCCCTGGCGGCTTCCCCTGCCCAGGAGTTGCTTGCGCAGTCAAAGGTTTTGGTCCTCGGTGGGCAGGTCGGGGAAGCTCCTTAGTGGCGGTGCGTCCTCTGCGGCTGGACCCGCCGCTTAATATCGCACAGGGCTCTTTCCAGAGAAAGAAAATGAGTCGCACATTGGGGGTGAGTTCTGGAAGCTTTTATTCCATGTGCAGTAACCAGCCTGTGTTATCCCAATGCATTTCGGTCTCATCCGTAGACCTTTCTCAAGGGGGCCGGTTGCATCTGCTGGGCGGAAGGCGTGCTGCATCTGATTCCTTGCGTGTTATTTCAAACTCCCTCTGTGGGCGTCGCAGGTAATTAGAAGGGGTAGATGCCCCCTGGTGGGCGTCGCTGTCGGTGAAAGCAGTGAGAGATGCTGGTAAAGGTAGTTCGCCCCTCCTTCCATCCCATGGGGTAGTGATGCATTGAAGCCGTGTTCGTGATTGCACAAACACCCTCACCTCAGAAACCTATTTTCGAGGTTTCAAGGACCATCCCAGAGTCTGGTCCCTGGCGGCTTCCCCTGCCCGGGAATTGCTTGCGCAGTCAAAGGTTTTGGTCCTCGGTGGGCAGGTCGGGGAAGCTCGTTAGTGGCGGTGCGTCCTCTGCGGCTGGCCCCGCCGCTTAATATCGCACAGGGCTCTTTCCAGAGAAAGAAAATGAGTCGCACATTGGGGGTGAGTTCTGGAAGCTTTTATTCCATGTGCAGTAACCAGCCTGTGTTATCCCAATGCATTTCGGTCTCATCCGTAGACCTTTCTCAAGGGGGCCGGTTGCATCTGCTGGGCGGAAGGCGTGCTGCATCTGATTCCTTGCGTGTTATTTCAAACTCCCTCTGTGGGCGTCGCAGGTAATTAGAAGGGGTAGATGCCCCCTGGTGGGCGCCGCTGTCGGTGAAAGCAGTGGGGGATGCTGGTAAAGGTAGTTCGCCCCTCCTTCCATCCCGTGGGGGAGTGATGCATTGAAGCCATGTTTGTGATTGCACAAACACCCTCACCTCAGAAACCTATTTTCGAGGTTTCACTGACCAGAACCGGGTTATTTGGGAAGAGTCTTCTGATATATATATATTTATATATCTATATATATATATATATATATATATTCACTGAAAAAACCATAGGTTATAGACCATATATAGTTAGGAATTAGCATTTAGAAAACCTTATTTTACTCACACAAAACCATTGAAATTCCATATATAGTTAGTTGCACTAACTATATATTGCGCACCCGCAATCCACTGCTGATGATGTCACATATTACATCATTCATGACATGGTCAGTGACATCACTGATGACATCACTGATGACATCTCAAATGACATCACTGATGACAACATCCAGTGATTATGTGTTTCTGTAAAGTTTAAATATGTTTTACATATTGAAGAATGAGTGGATGTATAAGTGTCTGAATGAAGGTTTTAGTAGGTGCGTGATTGACTGTATGAGTGAGTGATTAAATGCGTCTTACTAAATGCACGAGTTAGTGACTAAACTGTCTGAAAGTGTGCATCAGTATGTCTGTTGTTGTGCAAGCTGCTGCATGTGTTGATCAGTAGCTATATAAGTAGCTATATGGGTTATTGATTGGTTGCACAAGTATTTGTATGGGAGACTGAGTGTGTGTATGGCTGGCTGGGAGGTGTGTGACTCTGTGCAGATCAATGTGTACTTGTATCAGTGATTCTATAAGAGAGTAAGTATGTGTTAGTATATGTTTGAAAATGTAAGGTACTCTATGTTTAACTGTGTAGATTAGAAAATGGAAGTGTGATTGATTCTTTACAGGACTGACTAGGTGTGTGAGTAACTCCATGGATGAGTGGCAGAGTGTGAGTGTCTGTATAGGTGTATGAGTGCATATGATAGTGTTGTAAAGATGAGTGATTGTATGTATGAATGATTGTATGGGTGAATGAGTGAATGTGTGTGTAGACGTAGGAATCAGTGAGTGCGTATGTAGTAACTAGTATTGGTGTGTCAATGGTTTCAAAAATTATACTCTGTATTTAACACTGGGTGTAACAGAGGTTATATTAAAGTGTGAGGAGATGCATTGTATTGTCACATTAATGATATCATCATTGATGTGACCATTGATGTCAAATGAGATATCATCAGTGATGTCATTTGAGATGTCATCAGTGATGTCATTTGAGATGTCATCAGTGATGTCATCAGTGATGTCACTGACCATGTCATGAATGATGTAATATGTGACATCATCAGCAGTGGATTGCGGGTGCGCAATATATAGTTAGTGCAACTAACTATATATGGAATTTCAATGGTTTTGTGTGAGTAAAATAAGGTTTTCTAAATGCTAATTCCTAACTATATATGGTCTATAACCTATGGTTTTTTCAGTGAATCTCATTGGTTTTTTAACAGCTAATATCTGTAGCTGTAAAATGTATTCTTCTTTAAATCCCAAAATATATTTTATATGTTTATTAATAATTTTTTTTTAAAATATTTTTTTTTCTTCGTTCCCGCTTCGCGAATCGGGAAACTTCCCGTTAGCTGACCTTGATGCCGCGAAATAGACCGCGAGCCGGTAAACGTTTCTTTACCGCAACTGCCGCGTTAGAAAACAACATCGTGACGCCTCCCGTCCACATGACGTTTCGCGTTGTCGCGTGATACGTCATATGACGTGCTACGTTAGCGAACTGGTACGTGAAGCGAGGCGCAAAGCGCAGGTTTCTGGAAGCAAACCGTGAGGCCCTGCAAAGCGCGTAACGTAAACACAGCAGGTCATGTGACTTGGTAATAACACTTTTCATTAGTTCATTTCACTTTTGGTTTCCTAATGATGTAAGACTAGGTCATATAATCTAAAATGAACACTTTTCATTGGTTGAGAACTATTGTTTTTCCCAAATGATGAAAATCCCTCCTTCTTTCCTCACTCTGACTTTCATCATTGTGAGAGAAAGACCCTTTGTTACCAGTGAGCAATGGCTTCTTTAGTAGCTTCAGCTGGTGCTTCCCCACCACCTCCACCACATCCAAGGAAGAGTGGACCACCTGCTCAAGTTATAATTCAGCAAGAAGAGGAAGAAGAGGAACAGGACAAAGAGCACGAAGAGAGGCACTTTTTGCCTGAGGAGCCCAGGACGTCTCACCGGAAAGAAAACTTCATTTGGCAATTTTTTAAAATTCCCAAAGGTCAGAAAAAAGTAAATGCAAGATACGTAACTTGCCTTATATGTCAAGATAGACTGTCCAGAGGGACCGACAAAAAATACAGTTTCGGAAACTACACAATGCATCGCCATATGACTAGGTGGCATCCTAACAACTACAGTGCTGCACAGTTTCGTAACGACCTAGATAATCTCCCTATTATGGCCAGAAGATCTGTTGTACCGGAAGTAACTGGACCAGAGGGCAGGGAGATGGTGCCAAATATACAAACGAGATTTCGTGAAGTAAAACAAGTCTGCGTACATTGCAGTGGATTCATTTGCTACGGAGAAAGTAGCATCACTCTGATCAACAGAGCTATTGACAATCATGCTCATGTTTGTCCGAAACGCCCCAAACAATAAATTCTTTTTTTTTTTGTTGCTCCTGTTGAGCCCTTTACAATGAATCGTTTTCATTGCCCCCTCCAAAAAAAAACCAAAAAATATATAAAACTGTTCAGAAAAATTCAAAAAAAGTAAAAAAAATTTCAGAAAAATAATTACAAAAATATAAAACAACAAAAACAATTAAAAAAAAGTTCTTTTCAGAACTACCTCCCCGGTATTAAAAAATTGGTACAATATTTGGAACTGTGCCAACCTCTATTTCTCTTAGTTCGCTTCCCAGTTCGCTCGCCGGTACGCGAACAGGAAGCGAACCAAAAAAACAGTAAGTATAAGGGAAGGAAACAGACAGTTATGTTAAAAGAAAGACAGCTATAGGGGAGTAAACTAGAGATACTATTACCCGTAATCCACTGCTGATGATGTCACATATTACATCATTCATGACATGCTCAGTATGTATGGAAAGGGGCAGATTTATATTAACTAGCACATCCCCAGAGATGCACCAGTTAACGTGCACCGCTGCTCTACCACCCACAGTCTGACGCATTTACAATCAGATAGGACAAAGCTGCATCAAAACCCTGCGCCTGCTTGAAGCAGGCATAGATCTTGACGCAGGTAGGGTGAAAGCTAAAGCAACAACTAAGTGTCGTGTGCAGAAGTTGCAAAAAAGGAAAAATGGCGTTTAAACCAATAATGAGCCCATGCTAACTTAACACAGTGTAAAGATATCCAGGATCTACATCAGTTTGGGGTTCACGAACCTGGCAGGTAAAAGGCACTGAGGCTTTGCACCGTGCATATCTCATCCCAAATCATATGTTGTTTGTGAATGAAACAATTTCCCAGACCAAATGCTTTGGATTGGCTACTTCTAAAAAATTAAACACCCCTACTATCCCGGAGTTAGAGGAATATGATGGTTGGAGTAATTTTACTCGGTTGTCCATTAAAGATTTACAGGCCCTACTCCATAATTCTTCCTTTAACATTTCCAGTATAAATCTAAAAGGTTGGCTGCTTTGGCAACGTGCCTTATCCACGGTTTAATAACGCTGCCTTTTGCTTTATATAAGTTTTCAAATTGTATGAAATATATACCAATAGGTCGTTATGCACCTTTATGTAGTGGTTTTCTTCATGAGGTCTGGTCGCTTCCATACACATACAGATGTTTCAAAGATGATCAAGAAGTTTATCTGAATGGAGAGGAATGCACTGAGACGCCAGATCATTCACTAATGTGTAGGCACATACAGTTACACGGTTCATGCAACAAACACCGACCAAATATGGCTTGCGTGTTGCAAGGCACGCCAGTTCCTGCTATCATCCCCACGTTCAAGTTGTTGGAAAATGGTAGTTATTTGATGCTCAATAATGAAGATTGTTCTGGGTTAATTAAAAGTATTCCTTTTATCGTAACAGTAAGTGAACGGGTTATTTGCTGCAGAAATGTTCTATTTCCTCCCACACATGAACATAGGGAGTTTTCAATCTGGCCACAAATACCAACCTTGGGAACAGATTTCAACGGCATGGCAAGAATAAGAGCTCTTTTGTCTCAGAGAGAGGTGGCCTTGAGTTCGGCCCGTGAAACTTTCGTGCTTCACATAGCGAACACCCGTACAGAGGTGCAGACCCTTTTAAATACAGATTTGCCTTTCCATTTCAGAAAGATGGTTCGGACTATCTTTAACGCGTCCTCCACAAAGGGCCTGGCGCACTTTTTTAAAGTTGTTACCAGTGGTCTCGTGACTTCATTTGAGAAAATCTTTGGAGTCATCCCTGCTTTCTTTCATTCTATTTTTTCCACTGTGCTTGGTGGATTCCCATTTTTACTTGCATTACCAGCGGACGCTCTTGTGCTTTTTTACATTTTTAAATATGGATGTCCCTCCTGTGCAAGCTCCCGCCCTGCAGCTGCTGACGCTGTTCCGCAATCGCATGCTTGAATATTATGGCACAATGCCGTTGGCGATATTAAGCACGGCATATGGATTATCTTTTCGATTCTCCTACTTCACTTGTGTCCAGCCTGTATTTCACTGCCTGACCTGTGATTTCGATTGGGCCATTGATTTGTGTCTCTGCGGACTGGTTTCTCCTGACGTCGACTTTAATCAGCTGATGACTCCTATCATTACTCACGAGTTGGTTTGTCCTGGCGAAAGGATTATGGCTGTGGCATTGATGCATGGACTAATTGGTCCCTGGAATTTACTGGCGGCAACACAGTCTTTCTTGGAACAGAGCTTTCTTGAAAACCCACCGAGCTGTCCTCTGATGGTGATAGAGGATCCGGTGCTGGGAGAGCACGTATGTTCTTTTCCGCTTTTAAATTGGATGGCTGAACTCTTTTCGGATGAAGACGGTGACTTCCTATTGGAGGCTGTTGCAGCTTATTTTGCATACACAGTTATGTCATTGACCTTTTTCATATTTGATATGCTGAGTACTAGCATTTCATTGACAATTCATTGACTTATTTGTCAAGTTTTTATTATTTAGCTTGCCTATTGGCTTAAGCCTCGATAAAGTAGTTGGCTGTTTTATTTTTCTTTAGCATTAAATTTTCCTAGTTTTTAATGTTTTACCTTGCGGACCGTCCACATATAAAGTTGCAATCTGCTCTCATGAGATGCCACTTCTATTATCTTATTCAGTTCGTTTCCGGATCATGGGGAAGTGTCATCTAGATCCTGGATATCTTTACACCGTGTTAAGTTAGCATGGGCTCATTACCGGTTTAAACGCCATTTTTCCTTTTTTGCAACTTCTGCACACGACACTTAGTTGTTGCTTTAGCTTTCAACCTAGTAGTTCATCGTGGTTTACATGAGAATAATATGTTATTGCTCTACTATCTGCTTTGCTTGTTAAACTATATCTGTACAGCGACTGCTGAAGTTTCAAGAACAACACGATACAGAATTGTTATGAGGTCTGATCTCCACGACTTCATACTCATAACATAAGTGCAGCTTCTGCCAATTCTGGGCATGAGGCGGGTTTTATATTGCTTTGCCGAACACACATATACAACACTTGATGCGGTTCACATGAAGAGAGAGCTGGTGTATGCTGATGTGATTCCTTCAAATCTAAGACACTAAAGTATGGGCACGCCCTAAACCAACACAAAGAGACCTTCTTAGCAAATAATATAATATGTGTATTAGGGAGGGTCAGATATAAGCAGCCGCGGGCCGTGGAGGGAGTTACGGTGAGGCAGGGAGGCGGGGAGGGGGAGGGGCAGGGTGGAGCCCTCTCCACCCTGCCCCTCCCCCTCCCCGCCTCCCTGCCCCACCGTAACTCCCTCCACGGCCCGCGGCTGCTTATAAGTGTTGCTAACTCTTATTCATTTACAGCATGTTAACATACTGTCACCGTTCGCTTTTTATGTACTAGTAACTATGCTGGTAATTTTGCTACTGATAATATGTGTACTTCTATTATCTAAGATACTACGCCTGAGAAGACGGCATTAGTAAATAAACATTTCAAATACACATGTGTTCTTCTTAACTCCATGTTCTGGTTTCTAAGAAATATATAACGACCGACTGTTCATGAGTTCCACGTATCCTGAGATACTATAAGTTCATATTCTGGATTGTCTAAACATTGAGAGTTTGTTATATCCAATGTGACACTGTACCTAGCTTGCTAAGGGGTTTTTGATTACTAAGGTGAGTTTTGGGGCACCCTAATTCGCCGAGGTTCCAATCCTCTGTCCACAGTTCTGTGTGAGAACAGAAACCCTGCGACAGGGACACCCCTGAGCCTTGCTGGAGCTTCATCACACTTGCGATACAACTCCAGCAATGCGCCACCCTTACGGCACAGATACGTCACGCATCTGTGCTGTTTTTGCCCCATGATGCGCCGCATTGTAAATGCAGCACACCATAGGTGGCGGAACAGCGGCACAGAATGACTAACACATCCCTGGTGATGCGCCAGTCATCATAAATCTATCCCTATGCTTCTTATCTTGTTAGAGATGAACCGCCATATGTATCATCAAAGTTTTTTGCATTTCCTAAATAGCGAACTTTAAGGAATAAATAGCGATTCTTTACCATTCCTAGTTTGCGATGAGCTATTTGCTAATTACAAATTACCCATTCATTTCCATGCAGCCGGAGGCCCATAGGAATGAAGGTGCAATTTGCGATTAGCAATTACCTCATCGCAAATTACGAATTTTTCCGAGGGTGCAGGGGTGTCTCAAGAACACCCTGCTGCACCCCTGAAAAAGAAATTTGGGGGCATATGGCGCACATAAATTTTGAAAACATTCCTTTACCTCAAAAACGATTTTCTAACTCATAATTTGAAAACACTGCACATGGGGAAATGACTTAAAATGTCCTTAAGACACATAAAAGCGTTTTTTGATTGCCTTTGCAGCATGTTTCAGTCACCTTTAACATGCCTATGTAACGCAAACATTCAAAATCTAAATTTGCCATGCACAGGTGGGAGCATATTTACAAGCAATTTGCTCCACAGACAAACTTCTTACATTGAAATGGGAAAAATAACATCAGAGACTCTCAATTACCTTATAAAGAAGCAGACACCATTATGTCCTTGTCATCAATATTAAAACCATTGCTTTTTCTCAAAAACGATTTACAAGTCATAATTTGAAAACACTCCACAGCTCCTATGCACATAAAAACCCTGTCAGTACTAATACTTCACATTTTCTCCAATTACAATTTCTCAAAGAAACAAAATCTATTTGTAAAACACTTGAGACAAAGCAACATTTGAAAAACACAACTTTCTTCATAATTTTCTCCTTAAAGCACACTATTTTCTATCTAAATTAAAGAAATCTTTTCTCACCTTAGCAAATACTTTGAGTTTCAAAACAGTCTCAGAAACACACCAATTTGTCTTCAGCAGAGCAAAAGGTATGCACTCCAGAGTCTGCAGCTATCAAAAGCACAGAAATGCTGTAATTCTTCACACATATCTCTCATGTCACCCAATCAAAACTCTTCCCTCACTTTTTTTCAAATGAAAACCCTTCCCCCCTATGCCATTTCATGCCTTTTCTGCATGGCAACCACGTCTTGGAAGACCTCTGGTGTTTGCAAGTTCACACAACAATGTTGCAATTGAACTCTGAACTCTCAGTGCACCTCATATCCACTGCATTCTTTCATTTAATGATTTTTTCTTCACCACTCAAAATACATCTTTCAAACAACTCATCCATGCACCCTAACTTTCTGTTTTCAGCAATCAAAATCCACCAATCACTGTTACTGCTTCATTAACACAGAAACTCCACAGTTTTTTTCATTTTAAACTCTTATTTTTTCAACTGCCATTTCATTGCCACACTTCATCTGACTGCAGGAGAACCTTCTCTCACCATGTTTTCTGTCTGGATTGTTGGACATAGTTACATCTATTGGGCTCAGAGGTATGCTGAGAACAGGAATTTACCTAACCTCAATTTACAAGATGTGGAAATTAAGTGGTTTGGCCACAGAGGATTAAAATGTCACCAATTGATACCATTGGTGAAAACCTTTATGCATTTGCCAAAACCTGACCTGTTAATTGTGCACTGTGGAGGTAATGATGTGGGCACTTTGACTGGGGTAGGTCTGGAAATGCTTTTAAAGGACACCTTTGAGCAATTGATGGCACTTTTTCCTCAGACTGCCTTGGTATATTCAAATATATGCCAAAGACAGAAATGGAGGTGGTCAAACCAATTTTGTCCACAAATTGAGAAGTCGAGGAAGCATGTAAACAAATCTGTTTCAGCTTACATGAGAGACCATGGAATGGGCTCCCTGTACAACAATAACTTGCGTTACTACATGCAAGATATCTACAGAGGAGATGGAGTTCACTTCTCAGATGAGGGCAACAGAGTTTTCATTTTGAATTTAAGACTGTGCATTGGTACCTACTTATAAGTACCTAAATGTACCATAAACCCAAAAGCTCTTCTCAGAGCTACCCTACATCTGATCACTCACAATTATTATTTTACTCTAACTTTTTTCACTAATTTTCAAGATAGTACGCTCCCCAGAACGCTTCCCGGTTCGCGAACCGGGCGCACTCCACGCAAAAAAACTAAAAAAACGATATATTTTTTTTTTGCCCTGCGAGACCCTTTTAAAGC
This sequence comes from Lissotriton helveticus, assembly GCF_964261635.1. Lineage (NCBI taxonomy): Eukaryota > Metazoa > Chordata > Amphibia > Caudata > Salamandridae > Lissotriton > Lissotriton helveticus. The sequence continues at coordinate 295,164,155 of NC_136073.1, read as the reverse complement.
CTCCACATCAAACCTAGGGGGTCAGGGACGACCTACTATGCCCCCTTATGGTCATTTGCCCCTTCGCTTTGGCCTCCTCTTGTCTCTCGATCCTACCGAGAGACAAGATGGCGGCCGCTACGGACTGTTTGGAATGTTTACAGACGCCGAAGAACCAATCAGCTTCGCAAAGCTCCGAAGCGGTGCGCTGTTACAGATATATATCTTTTTTTGAACGTTAATTTCTCAAAATCCACTGGAGCACATATATTGAGACCTAGCAAAGGCACATCGGGCTACCAGTCCCTACAATTTTGCCAAGTTTCGTGCAAATCCATTCAGCCGTTCGATTATTATTATTTTTTATTTTTTTTGCCCCGCGGGGCCCTTTTAAAACCTCCACATCAAACCTAGGGGGTCAGCGAGAATCTACTATGCCCCCTTATGGTCATTTGCCCCTTCGCTTTGGCCTCCTCTTGTCTCTCGATCCTACCGAGAGACAAGATGGCGGCCGCTACGGACTGTTTGGAATGTTTACAGACGCCGGAGAACCAATCAGCTTCGCTTCACAAAGCTCCGTTGCGCGAAAAGTAAGCGAACTGGAGCGCTGCCCGGTCCGCTGTTACAGATATATATCTTTATTTGAATGTTAATTTCTTAAAATCCACTGAAGCACATATATTGAGACCTACAAAAGGCACATCGGGCTACCAGTCCCTACAATTTTGCCAAGTTTCGTGCAAATCCATTCAGCCCTTCGGGCTAAAAGTGAGGCCAACCGCCCTATGGAAAACTCAATGTTAAAAACACGTTTTGGGACCCCCCTTTTTTCTCGGCCCCCCCTTGACAAACCCCCCCCAAATTTTCAAGGGCTGCTCAGAAACAAAATGTGCCATTTTCCTGAAAATTTCAGCCAATTCCATCCACAAACGCCAAAGTTATTAGACATAGAATTTTCAAAAATCCCATAGAGAAAAAATCCTAACTATATATACCTACTGGCGACCGCCAGTAGGTAATATATATATCTATCTATATATATATTCACTGAAAAAACCATAGGTTATAGACCATATATAGTTAGTTATTAGCATTTAAAAAACCTTATTTTAGTCACACAAAACCATTGAAATTCCATATATAGTTAGTTGCACTAACTATATATCGCGCACCCGCAATCCACTGCTGATGATGTCACATATTACATCATTCATGACATGGTCAGTGACATCACTGATGACATCACTGATGACATCTCAAATGACATCACTGATGACATCACTGATGACATCATCCAGTGACTGTGTGTTTCTGTAAAGTTTAAATATGTTTTACATATTGAAGAATGAGTAGATGTATAAGTGTCTGGACGAAGGATTTAGTAGGTGCATGACTGAATGTATGAGTGAGTGATTAAATGTGTCTCACTGAGTGCATGGGTTAGTGACTAAACTGTCTTAATTTGTGCATCATTATGTCTGTTGTTCTGTAAACTGCTGCATGTGTTGATCAGTAGCTATATGAGTAACTATATGGGTTATTGATTGATTGTCCAAGTATTTGTATGGGAGACTGAGTGTGTGTGTGGCTGGCTGGGAGGTGTGTGACTCTCTGCAGATCAATGTTTACTTGTATCAATGATTGTATAAGAAAGTATGTGTTAGTATATGTTTGAAAATGTAAGGTGCTCTATGTTTAACTGTATAGACAAGAAAATGGAAGTGTGATTGATTCTTTACAGGACTGACTAGGTGTGTGAGTAACTCCATGGATGAGTGGCAGAGTGTGAGTGTCTGTATAGGTGTATGAGTGCATATGATAGTGTTGTAAAGATGAGTGATTGTATGTATGAATGATTGTATGGGTGAATGAGTGAATGTGTGTGTAGACGTAGGAATCAGTGAGTGCGTATGTAGTAACTAGTATTGGTGTGTCAATGGTTTCAAAAATTATACTCTGTATTTAACACTGGGTGAAACAGAGGTTATATTAAAATGTGAGGAGATGCATTGTATTGTCACATGAATGATATCATCAGTGATGTGGTCATTGATGTCAAATGAGATGTCATCAGTGATGTCATCAGTGATGTCATTTGAGATGTCATCAGTGATGTCATCAGTGATGTCACTGACCATGTCATGAATGATGTAATATGTGACATCATCAGCAGTGGATTGCGGGTGCGCGATATATAGTTAGTGCAACTAACTATATATGGAATTTCAATGGTTTTGTGTGAGTAAAATAAGGTTTTTTAAATGCTAATTCCTAACTATATATGGTCTATAACCTATGGTTTTTTCAGTGAATTTTCAAGGTTTTGTAAATGCTAATTCCTAACTATATATGGTCTATAACCTATGGTTTTTTCAGTGAATTTCAATGGTTTTTTAATAGCAAATATCATAAGCTGTCGAATGTCAAGTACGTGGTAAGTGAAAACATTTTCGTGTTTATGCACACTGATCTGCTTTGAATGGTGCCCCCCCCCCTCATTTCTATTAGGAGTACTCTCTCTTTGCAGATAGTGAAAGGTAGTTAACGCAGGCCTTTGCCCCCGTTGTAATACGTCGTGCCTGCTTCTCTCTCCATTTGATTGATTGTTATCCACGCATTTACTGTTTTAGAATTGGTTCTCTTTGGTTCATTCTCTATTTACAAACAGACACAGAGTCGCAATACTCTGTTTAGTCTTTGCAGATAACGAAAAAATCGTGTAAAAAAAAAAGAAAAGGAATCGAGCAAAATCAGTAGGCCACTAATGGGATCTCTTTTTGACCTCGCTAAAATAGAAACATTAGGAACAACCCCTCATGACAAATACAAAACTAGTGAGATGAACTGAACTCCACACAATGATGGCTGCAAAACAGCTCGGCTCCGCCACCCACCCCGCCCAAAATAACGATAAAGAGCGGCTGCCATGATTGGTTGCGGAATGGCCACGACGGAGCTACGAAATGGTGGTGCTCTCATGCTAACCGCAGCTTCAGTCTGAAACATCCAGAAACACTGTAGACTACCAATTCGATCAGTTCCGGTAGCGCCCCAATGTAACCCGGTAGAGAAGAACTAGCCCTCCCCTCTTTGACTGATGGTTCTTGTTGCCTGTCCCTTCTGTTGTCATTTAACAGAACTATTTAGCCTGCTGAAAGGGGTTGTGTTCCGACCGCTGGTTGGTGGAGACATTTTGACTATATTCTGGACCTGCGTTGTCGCGTAATGCGTCATATGACGCGCCGCGTTAGCGCATCCGGAAGTCATCCGGGGCGTGACGCGCAGCGCGTAACGTAAGCATAACAAGTCATGTGACTTGTTAATAAAACTTTTCATTGGTTCATTTTACTTTTCTTATTCTAATGATGAAAGGCTTGGTCATATGACCTAAAAATTACGCTTTTTATTACTTCCGAACATTATTTTTTCTTAAATATATGTTATAATGTTCCAGGCTAATGTACTTTCCCGGAAAATTTACAACTGTCCTGCAAGTAAAATATATTCTTTTTTCGAGAAAAAGAGCGTTTCTTCGTCCCATGACGGAGCCGTTGAGCAAAAGAGGGTCGACCTGCTGTCTTAGTTGCCGATACGCCTGAATATGAGATTCTTATTGATCACTTTATGTTGCAGGAGTAGAAAACACAACAGCCCTTGACCATTTATCTTTACTGCGTTCCTGCGTATTATACCTTTTACCCTTCATGTGATTGGTCTGCTTTATTTCACTTGCCTTTTAATGATTCTAAAACAGTGACTATTATTAAAAACTTTACCAATGTATATACTACTACCATGTTTTCTTTTAAAAACCTTTATTGTGAAAATTTCATTATACAAATACGAGCCTATAACCACGTGGGCCGGCCACGGAGCAAACTGTAATCGTATATGATGAGTAGACATTTACACTGTAGAGGAACGTAACGGGCGGGCCATTAGGTTGCAAGAACTAAGGTGTCTAACAGTTGCGGAATCGGTGGACGTACATTTTATAATTAAAATACGACAGGGCCAGTTACAATAAAATTATCTAGATATACATTTGCGGGCAAGTACCATGGGTGACGTTAATTCGAACTTTCAATAGTACAGTAATCAATAACACATCAGAACTTAATATCAATAGGGATGTCGAAATATTCAATCAATTCTCGTCCCCGCCCGCCATATGCTTCAAAACTGCATACGTATCTCGTGATTTCAAGGTTCTGCAACCAGTACACAACAAGGAGTTACGAGTCCCATTTATTCCGGCGCCATTTTGGGCGAGGACGGGCAGGTCCAGGATATAGTCAAAATGTCTCTACCAACCATCGACTATGATGATGTTCATATGCTGTATTTATTAGAGTAACACTCATCTGTCCACATGAAATTAATTTGCCACAATCTAAACATGTCATTTTAATCTTTCCAAAGTTCTAAATATTTGGGACCATTTCCCTTGCCTCTGATGCTGTCAGTGCCACTTCTTTGATGAATGTACTGGCAGGTCGGGGGTTCTCCTCCAAATCTCTCTTTTATGCAGCACTATAATTAATTGGTGCCACCTCTCCATATGACGATGCATGGTATAGTTACCATAACTATATATTTTTTCGGTTCCTCTGGAGAGTACATCGTGGCAGATGAAGCGTGTAACGTACCGGGCATTTACATTTTTTTGCATGTACAGGAAAGGAAAAAAAAAAATCGAGCGTCCGAGTTCTAAAGTGTCCCAGGGCCATTTTAGTAGACCAGGCCCAAATCCAAAGAACAAGCCGACATTTTGAGAGTCCTGTTGCAGCCGCCTGTCGCTGTAGCATCAAGAGCAGCCGAAACTCAGCTGAATGGCAACTGAAACGGTAAAGGGGCGCCCCACTACAGCAGACGAGCCTCCACCTAGGAAGGCCCGTTCACGCCGCCTCCCCCCCCCCCTTCGGGCACCCCACGCCGTTATTCGGAGCAGTATTGTAGGATGGCCACACCAGTGCGGCAACTTGCTAGACATCACCTCGGTGGTAACCGAATCTCAGCGCCTTTTGGTGTCTTCTCTTCAGAAAATATTGTTGCGCTGCCTTTGGCCCCATTCGCACATCGGTCCGCTACTGACGCCATCTCACAGGCTAATGGGGCGCCCCACGCCGAGTTTCAGCATTGTAGGATGACCACACCAGTACTGCAACTTGCTAGACATCACCTCGGTGCCATCCGATCTTCGCATCTCAACGCCTAGTGGTATCTTCCATACAGAAAATATTGTTGCGCTGCCTTTGGCCCCATTCGCACATCGGTCCGCTACTGACACCATCTCACAGGCCAACAGGGCGCCCCACGCCGACTTTTACCATTGTAGGATGGCCACACCAGTGCCACAACTTGCTAGACACCACCTCGGTGCCATCCGGATCTTGGCATCTCAGCGCCTTGTGGTGTCTTCTATTCAGAAAATATTGTTGCGCTGCCTTTGGCCCCATTCGCACATCGGTCCGCTACTGACGCCATCTCACAGGCCAACGGGGCGCCCCACGCCGACTTTCAACATTGTAGGATGGCCACACCAGTGCGGCAACTTGCTAGACACCACCTCGGTGCCATCCGGATCTTGGCATCTCAGCGCCTTGTGGTGTCTTCTAGTCAGAAAATATTGTTGCACTGCCTTTGGCCCCATTCGCACATCGGTCCGCTACTGACGCCATCTCACAGGCCAACAGGGCGCCCCACGCCGACTTTTACCATTGTAGGATGGCCACACCAGTGCCACAACTTGCTAGACACCACCTCGGTGCCATCTGGATCTTGGCATCTCAGCGCCTTGTGGTGTCTTCTATTCAGAAAACATTGTTGCGCTGCCTTTGACCCCATTCGCACATCGGTCCGCTACTGACGCCATCTCACAGGCCAACGGGGCGCCCCACGCCGACTTTCAACATTGTAGGATGGCCACACCAGTGCACCTTACTAGACACCACCTCGGTGCCATCCGGATCTTGGCGCGTTGTGCTGCCTTCGGCCTATTCGCACATCGGTCCGCTACTGACGCGAACTCACAGGCCAACAGGGCGCCCCACGCCGACTTTCAGCATTGTAGGATGGCCACACCAGTGCTGCAACTTGCTGGACACCACCTCGGTGCCATCCGGATCTTGGCGCGTTGTGTTGCCTTCGGCCTATTCGCACATCGGTCCGCTACTGACGCCGCCTCACGTGCCAACGTATTTTCTCCGCATTTTATACCCTATGCCGCATAACAGGTCATGTGACTTGTTTATAAAACTTTTCATTGGTTCATTTTACTTTTGGTTTCCTAATGATGGAAGGCTTGATCATATGACCTAAAAACAACACTTTTCATTGGATGAAAACTTATTTTTTTCCCCAAACGATGAAAGCCCCACCTTGTTTCTGGATGTTTCAGACTGAAGCTGGCATCACCATGAAAGCACCACCATCTCGTGGCTCCGTCGTAGTCATTCCGCGAGCAATCATGGCAGCCGCTCCCCACCAGAAGCCTGCAGGAGTCGGGGGCCCCCAAAACTTTTGATGAATCCTCAAGGCGGAGGGGACGCTTTCGAGAATGGGGTCCAAGACCTAGCAGACAAGCGTCCGATTTCCAAGGTGTCCCAGGGCCATTTCAGTGGACCAGGCCCAAAAAGGAAACAGCCTGCCTCCATTTTGAGAATCCTGTGACAGCCGCCTATCGCTGCACCGCAAGAGTGGGCGCAACTCAGCTGAATTGCGGCTTTTGACACAGTGGACCAAAAGCGGACGGAATGGCAACTGAAACGGTAAAGGGGCGCCCCACTACAACAGACGAGACTCCACCTGGAGAGGCCCGTTCACGCCCCCTCCCCCGGGGCGCCCCACGCCGTTATTCGGAGCAGCATTGTAGGATACCAAAACCAGTGCGGCAACTTACTGGACATCACCTTGGTGCCATCGTTCTGCTGCCTTGGAACTATTCGCACAACAGTTTGCTACTGATGACCCACCCCCCGCGACGCCCCACGCCGGATTCCGAAATCAGTGAAATCTGGACGTTGTGCTGCGTTGGGACTATTCGCACAGCCGACCGCTACTTCGTTGTTTTTCCCTAAAAATGTTTATATGTTATTACTGTTTTTGTTTTCTTGTATATATTTATAAGTTATTAAAGTTTTATAATCTTACTACTTTGTTGGAGTCCTATATATTTTTAATGTGACACATAATTGTAAAAACTTTGATGTACAAAGAGTCATCCCTGGAATCTTCCGCTTCAGGCTCGGTCCCCTCCCCAATCACAATACAGGATGGTTTTCAGATAATAGGAACGCGTCTGCTGTGACGGATCTCATCGAGTGTGGGCCTTGATCTACTATAACTCCTTTGAAGAGGGGTGATTCTTTACAGCTGGGGCCATAAACTACATCTGCAGGGCTAGCTGATACCCTAGGACCGGCCTGGACAATCGGACACAGAGGAAAAGGAGTGTCAGAGGGTGCGGTAGTGAATAGGGCGAAAGGGAGGTGTCGGGCGGGCACAGGGTGTGATTCTCAGGGAAGAGCAGCGCAGATGGGGGGTGGTTTATTACCCATCCATAAGACAGAGAGCGGGGGTGACCACTGCCTGGGGGAGATGCTTGCGAGGGTGGGGAGCCATGCTAAGGATCGACAGCGTGCAGAGAGTGGGTCTGGTCAAGGCATCTAAAATGACTGCCGTGCACGACAAAAGTGTGGCATTTGAAACAAGGCAAGATGGCGCAGACAATGTTTTTCAACACTTCCTGATTTCCTTCGAATCGAACGTTAACAGACGTTGGGGCATATTACCAAAGTTAAGCGATATTTATCCCTAACGATGCTTAGCAACGAATTTTTTACCGCTAAGCATCTTCAGAAATTATCGCAGATAAACCTTGCTATTATCAAGGTTTATCGCAAATACGATAAAAACGACCGCAATGCATAAATATCGCTGAAAACTCAGCGATATTCATGCATTACCGAGCTAATGCTCTTAGCCATGTTATCCACCTCCCATTGGATAACATGGCTAAGAACTGCTCAGGGCAGGTGGTAGCTTTTGGAGATATTCGCGCTTATCGCAAATATTTCCAAAAGTTGGTAATAGGAGATAGCGATGTTAGCGACTGTTTCCAGTCGCTAACATCTTGGCATGCCCACTTTGCATGTCATTAGTGATAAATATCGCTCACATGCAAAGTGGGGCCCAAGATGGTCGCTATCTCCTACTAGCCGTCGCTAACTGGTGTTAGCAACAGCTAGGTAATACAGAGATAATTTTATCTCCGCGAAGCGGAGCGCTGTTACAGATATATATCTTGTTTTTGAACGTTAATTTCTCAAAATCCACTGAAGCACATATATTGAGACCTAGCAAAGGCACATCGAGCTACCAGTCCCTACAATTTTGCCAAGTTTCGTGCAAATCCATTCAGCCGTTCGATTATTATTATTATTATTTTTTTTGCCCCGCGGGGCCCTTTTAAAACCTCCACATCAAACCTAAGAGGTCAAGGAGGATCTACTATGCCCCCTTATGGTCATTTGCCCCTTCGCTTTGGCCTCCTCTTGTCTCTCGATCCTACCGAGAGACAAGATGGCGGCCGCTACCGACTGTTTGCAATGTTTACAGACGCCGGAGAACCAATCAGCTTCGCAAACCTCCGTTACGCGAAGCGGAGCGCTGTTACAGATATATATCTTTTTTTGAACGTTAATTTCTCAAAATCCACTGGAGCACATATATTGAGACCTAGCAAAGGCACATCGGGCTACCAGTCCCTAATATTTTACCAAGTTTCGTGCAAATCCATTCAGCCGTTCGATTATTATTATTATTATTTTTTTTTGCCCCGCGGGGCCCTTTTAAAACCTCCACATCAAACCTAGGGGGTCAGCGAGGATCTACTATGCCCCCTTATGGTCATTTGCCCCTTCGCTTTGGCCTCCTCTTGTCTCTCGATCCTACCGAGAGACAAGATGGCTGCCGCTACGGACTGTTTGGAATGTTCACAGACGCCGGAGAACCAATCAGCTTCGCTTCACAAAGCTCCGTACCGCGAAAAGTCCGCGAACCGGAGCGCTGCCCGGTCCGCTGTTACAGATATATATCTTTTTTTGAACGTTAATTTCTCAAAATCCACTGGAGCACATATATTGAGACCTAGCAAAGGCACATCGGGCTACCAGTCCCTAATATTTTACCAAGTTTCGTGCAAATCCATTCAGCCGTTCGATTATTATTATTATTATTTTTTTTTGCTCCGCGGGGCCCTTTTAAAACCTCCACATCAAACCTAGGGGGTCAGCGAGGATCTACTATGCCCCCTTATGGTCATTTGCCCCTTCGCTTTGGCCTCCTCTTGTCTCTCGATCCTACCGAGAGACAAGATGGCGGCCGCTACGGACTGTTTGGAATGTTCACAGACGCCGGAGAACCAATCAGCTTCGCTTCACAAAGCTCCGTACCGCGAAAAGTCCGCGAACCGGAGCGCTGCCCGGTCCGCTGTCACAGATATATATCTTTTTTTGAACGTTAATTTCTCAAAATCCACTGAAGCACATATATTGAGACCTAGCAAAGGCACATCGGGCTACCAGTCCCTACAATTTTGCCAAGTTTCGTGCAAATCCATTCAGCCGTTCGGGCTAAAAGTGAGGCCAACCGCCCTATGGAAAACTCAATGTTAAAAACACGTTTTGGGACCCCCCTTTTTTCTCGGCCCCCCCTTGACGAACCCCCCCCAAATTTTGCAAGGGCTGCTCAGAAACAAAATATGCCATTTTCCTGAAAATTTCAGCCAATTCCGTCCACAAATGCCAAAGTTATTAGACATAGAATTTTCAAAAATCCCATAGAGAAAACATCCTAACTATATATACCTACTGGCGACCGCCAGTAGGTAATATATACATATATATATATATATATATATAATTATATATATATATATATATATATATATATATATATATATATATATATATATATATATATATATATATATATATATTACCTACTGGCGGTCGCCAGTAGGTATATATAGTTAGGATTTTTTCTCTATGGGTTTTTTGAAAATTCTATGTCTAATAACTTTGGCGTTTGTGGACGGAATTGGCTGAAATTTTCAGGAAAATGGCACATTTTGTTTCTGAGCAGCCCTTGAAAATTTGGGGGGGGTTCGTCCAGTGGGGGCCGAGAAAAAAGGGGGGTCCCAAAACGTGTTTTTAACATTGAGTTTTCCATAGGGCGGTTGGCCTCACTTTTAGCCCGAACGGCTGAATGGATTTGCACGAAACTTGGCAAAATTGTAGGGACTGGTAGCCCGATGTGCCTTTTGTAGGTCTCAATATATGTGCTCCAGTGGATTTTGAGAAATTAACGTTTAAAAAAAGATATATATCTGTAACAGCGGACCGGTTAGCGCTCTGGTTCGCGGACTTTTCGCGCAACGGAGCTTTGTGAAGCGAAGCTGATTGGTTCTCCGGCGTCTGTCAACATTCCAAACAGTCCGTAGCGGCCGCCATCTTGTCTCTCGGTAGGATCGAGAGACAAGAGGAGGTCAAAACAAAGGGGGAAATAACTATAAGGGGGCATAGTAGATCCTCGCTGACCCCCTAGGTTTGATGTGGAGGTTTTAAAAGGGCCCCGCGGGGCAAAAAAAAATAATAAAAATAATAATTGAACGGCTGAATGGATTTGCACGAAACTTGGCAAAATATTAGGGACTGGTAGCCCGATGTGCCTTTGCTAGGTCTCAATATATGTGCTCCAGTGGATTTTGAGAAATTAACGTTCAAAAAAAGATATATATCTGTAACAGCGCTCCGCTTCGCGTAACGGAGGTTTGCGAAGCTGATTGGTCATTCTGTCACTGGGCTATAGTTGGGCTACATCTGGCTGATATTTGGGCTACATTTGTTTTTTTGTGTGTCTGGCGGCCATCTTTGGGCTACATTGGGCTACATTGGGCTTCATTGGGCTACATTCGGCTAATTAGCAAATAGCTCATCGCAAACTAGGAATGGTAAAGAATCGCTATTTATTCCTTAAAGTTCGCTATTTAGGAAATGCAAATAACTTTGATGATACATATGGCGGTTCATCTCTAACAAGATAAGAAGCATAGGGATAGATTTATGATGACTGGCGCATCACCAGGGATGTGTTAGTCATTCTGTGCCGCTGTTCCGTCACCTATGGTGTGCTGCATTTACAATGCGGCGCATCATGGGGCAAAAACAGCACAGATGCGTGATGTATCTGTGCCGTAAAGGTGGCGCATTGCTGGAGTTGTATCGCAAGTGTGATGAAGCTCCAGCAAGGGTCGGGGGTGCCCCTGTCGCAGGGTTTCTGTTCTCACACAGAACTGTGGACAGAGGATTGGAACCTCGGCGAATTAGGGTGTCCCAAAACTCACGTTAGTAATCAAAAACTATTTAGCAAGCTAGGTACAGTGTCACATTGGATATAACAAACTCTCAATGTTTAGACAATCCAGAATATGAACTTATAGTACCTCAGGATACGTGGAACTCATGAACAGTCGGTCGTTATATATTTCTTAGAAACCAGAACATGGAGTTAAGAAGAACACATGTGTATTTGAAATGTTTATTTACTAATGCCGTCTTCTCAGGCGTAGTACCTTAGATAATAAAAGTACACATATTATCAGTAGCAAAATTACCAGCATAGTTACTAGTACATAAAAAGTGAATGGTGATAGTATGTTAACATGCTGTAAATGAATAAGAGTTAGCAACACTTATAAGCAGCCGCGGGCCGTGGAGGGAGTTACGGTGAGGCAGGGAGGCGGGGAGGGGGAGAAGCAGGGTGGAGAATACAAGTACACATATTATCAGTAGCAAAATTACCAGCATAGTTACTAGTACATAAAAAGCGAATGGTGACAGTATGTTAACATGCTGTAAATGAATAAGAGTTAGCAACACTTATAAGCAGCCGCGGGCCGTGGAGGGAGTTACGGTGGGGCAGGGAGGCGGGGAGGGGGAGGGGCAAGGTAGAGAGGGCTCCACCCTGCTTCTCCCCCTCCCCGCCTTCCTGCCCCATCGTAACTCCCTCCACGGCCCGCGGCTGCTTATATCTCACCCTCCCTAATACACATATTATATTATTTGCTAAGAAGGTCTCTTTGTGTTGGTTTAGGGCGTGTCCATACTTTAGTGTCTTAGATTTGAAGGAATCACATCAGCATACACCAGCTCTCTCTTCATGTGAACCGCATCAACTGTTGTGTATGTGTGTTCGGCAAAGCAATATAAAACCCGCCTCATGCCCAGAATTGGCAGAAGTTGCACTTATGTTATGAGTATGAAGTCGTGGAGATCAGACCTCATAACAATTCTGTATCGTGTTGTTCTTGAAACTTTAGCACTCGCTGTACAGATATAGTTTAACAAGTAAAGCAGATAGTAGACCAATAACATATTATTCTCATGTAAACCACGATGAACTACTAGGTGGAAAGCTAAAGCAACAACTAAGTGTCGTGTGCAGAAGTTGCAAAAAAGGAAAAATGGCATTTAAACCGGTAATGAGCCCATGCTAACTTAACACGGTGTAAAGATATCCAGGACCTAGATGACAACTCCTCATGATCCGGAAACGAACTGAATAAGATAATAGAAGTGCCATCTCATGAGAGCAGATTGCAAGTTTATATGTGGACGGTCCGCAAGGTAAAGCATTAAAAACTAGGAAAATTCAATGCTAAAGAAAAATAAAACAGCCAAGTACTTTATCGAGTCTTAAGCCAATAGGCAAGGTAAATAATAAAAACTTGACAAATAAGTCAATGAATTGTCAATGAAATGCTAGTACTCAGCATATCAAACATGAAAAAGGTCTATGACATAACTGTGTATGCAAAATAAGCTGCAACAGCCTCCAATAGGAAGTCACCGTCTTCATCCGAAAACAGTTCAGCCATCCAATTTAAAAGCGGAAAAGAACATACGTGCTCTCCCAGCACCGGATCCTCTATCACCATCAGAGGACAGCTCGGTGGGTTTTCAAGAAAGCTGTGTTCCAAGAAAGACTGTGCTGCCGCCAGTAAATTCCAGGGACCAAGTAGTCCATGCATCAATGCCACAGCCATAATCCTTTCGCCAGGACAAATCAACTCGTGAGTAATGATAGGAGTCATCAGCTGATTAAAGTCGACGTCAGGAGAAACCGGTCCGCAGAGACACAAATCAATGGCCCAATCGAAATCACAGGTCAGGCAGTGAAATACAGGCTGGACACAGGTGAAGTAGGAGAACCGAAAAGATAATCCATATGCCGTGCTTAATATCGCCAACGGCATTGTGCCATAATATTCTAGCATGCGATTGCGGAACAGTGTCAGCAGCTGCAGGGTCGGAGGTTGCATAGGAGGGACATCCATATTTAAAAATGTAAAAAAGCACAAGAGCGTCCGCTGGTAATGCAAGTAAAAATGCCAATCCACGAACCAGAGTGCAGAAAATACAATGAAAGGGAGCAGGGATGACTCCAAAGATTTTCTCAAATGAAGTCACGAGACCACTGGTAACAACTTTAAAAAAGTGTGCCAGGGATTTTGTGGAGGATGCGTTAAAGATAGTCGGAAACATGTTGCTGAAATTGAAAGGCAAACCTGTGTACGGGTGTTCGCTATGTGAAGTACGAAAGTTTCACGGGCCGAACTCAAGGCCACCTCTCTCTGAGACAAAAGAGCTCTTATTCTTGTCATGCCGTTGAAACGTGTCCCAAGGTTGGTATTTGTGGCCAGATTGAAAACTCCCTATGTTCATGTGTGGGAGGAAATAGAACATTTCTGCAGCAAATAACCCGTTCACTTACTGTTACGATAAAAGGAATACTTTTAATTAACTCAGAACAATCTTCATTATTGAGCATCAAATAACTACCATTTTCCAACAACTTGAACGTGGGGATGATAGCAGGAACTGGCGTGCCTTGCAACACGCAAGCCATATTTGGTCGGTGTTTGTTGCATGAATCGTGTAACTGTATGTGCCTACACATTAGTGAATGATCTGGCGTCTCAGTGCATTCCTCTCCATTCAGATAAACTTCTTGATCATCTTTGAAACATCTGTATGTGTATGGAAGCGACCAGACCTCATGAACAAAAGCACTACCTAAAGGTTCATAAAGACCTATTGGTATATATTTCATACAATTTGAAAACTTATATAAAGCAAAAGGCAGCGTTATTAAACCGTGGATAAGGCATGTTGCCAAAAAACCCGCAATCCTCTGCTGATGATGTCACTGAGCATGTCATGAATGATGTAATATGTGACATCATCAGTAGTGGATTATGGGTAATAGTATCTCTAGTTTACTCTCCTATAGCTGTCTTTCTTTTAACATAAGTGTGTGTTTCCTTCCCTTATACTTACTGTTTTTGGTTCGCTTCCAGTTCGCGTACCAGCGAGCGAACTAGGAAGCGAACTAAGAGAAATAGAGGTTGGCACAGTTCCAAATATTGTACCAATTTTTTAATAACGGGGAGGTAGTTCTGAAAAGAACTTTTTTTTTTATTTTTCTGAACATTTTTTTACTGTTTTTGAATTTTTCGGAACAGTTTTATATTTTTTTGGGTTTTTCTTGGAGGGGGCAATGAAAACGATTCATTGTAAAGGGCTCAACAGGAGCAACAAAACAAAAAAAAGAAGTATTTATTATTTTGGGCGTTTCGGACAAACTTGCATATGATAGTCAATAGCTCTGTTGATCAGAGTGATGCTTCTTTCTCCGTAGGAAATGAATCCATCGCAAAATACGCAGGTGTGTTTTACTTCACCAAATCTCATTTGTATATTTGGCACCATCTCCCTGCCCTCTGGTCCCGTTACTTCCGGTACAACAGATCTTCTGGCCATAATAGGGAGATTATCTAGGTCGTTCCGAAACTGTGCAGCACTGTAGTTGTTAGGATGCCACCTAGTCATATGGCGATGCATTGTGTAGTTTCCGAAACTGTATTTTTTGTCGGTCCCTCTGGACAGTCTATCTTGACATATAAGGCAAGTTACGTATCTTGCATTTACTTTTTTCTGACCTTTGGGAATTTTAAAAAATTGCCAAATGAAGTTTTCTTTCCGGTGAGACGTCTTGGGCTGCTCAGGCAAAAACTGCCTCTCTTCGTGCTCGTCCTCCTGTTCCTCTTCTTCTTCTTCTTGTTGAATTACAACTTGAGCAGGTGGTCCACTCTTCCTTGGATGTGGTGGAGGTGGTGGGGAAGCACCAGCTGAAGCTACTAAAGAAGCCATTGCTCAGTGATCACAAAGGGTCTTTCTCTCACAATGATGAAAGTCAGAGTGAGGAAAGAAGGAGGGATTTTCATCATTTGGGAAAAACAAGAGTTCTCAACAAATCAAAAGTGTTCATTTTAGATTATATGACCTAGTCTTACATCATTAGGAAACCAAAAGTGAAATGAACCAATGAAAAGTGTTATTACCAAGTCACATGACTTGCTGTGTTTACGTTAAGCGCTTTGCAGGGCCTCCCGGTTTGCTTCCAGAAACCTGCGCTTTGGCACTCGCTTCGCGTACCAGTTCGCTAACGTAGCACGTCATATGACGTATCACGCGACAACGTGGAACGTCATGCGGACGGGAGGCGTCACGATGTTGTTTTCTAACGCGGCACTTGCGGTAAAGAAACGTTTACCGGCTCGCGGTCTATTTCGCGGCATCAAGGTCAGCTAACGGGAAGCTTCCCGATTCGCGAAGCGGGAACGAAGAAAAAAAAATATTTAAAAAAAAAATTATTCATAAACATATAAAATATATTTTTGGATTTAAAGAAGAATACATTTTACAGCTACAGATATTAGCTGTTAAAAAACCAATGAAATTCACAGAAAAAACCATAGGTTATAGACCATATATAGTTAGGAATTAGCATTTACAAAACCTTGAAAATTCACTGAAAAAACCATAGGTTATAGACCATATATAGTTAGGAATTAGCATTTAGAAAACCTTATTTTACTCACACAAAACCATTGAAATTCCATATATAGTTAGTTGCACTAACTATATATCGCGCACCTGCAATCCACTGCTGATGATGTCACATATTACATCATTCATGACATGGTCAGTGACATCACTGATGACATCACTGATGACATCTCAAATGACATCACTGATGACATCACTGATGACAACATCCAGTGACTGTATGCTTCTGTAAAGTTAAAATATGTCTTACATATTGAAGAATGAGTGGATGTATAAGTGTCTGGATGAAGGATTTAGTAGGTGCATGACTGACTGTATAAGTGAGTGATTAAATGTGTCTCACTGAGTGCATGGGTTAGTGACTAAACTGTTTTAAATTGTGCATCATTGTGTCTGTTGTTTTGTAATCTGATGCATGTGTTGATCATTAGCTATATGACTAACTATATGGGTTATTGATTAGTTGCCCAAGTATTTGTATGGGAGACTGAGTGTGTGTGTGGGTGTCTGGGAGGTGTATGACTCTGTGCATAGATGTGTGAGCAGTTGATTCACTAGATGTATGGGTTCAAAAGTGCATGTGGAAACATCTGTATGGGCGGTTGACTGTGTGCATGAGTGTATTGGTGAGTGAATGGATATCTCAGTGCTACATGTCAAAGTAAGTACATATGTAAAACACAGTACATGTGATAGTTGACATATATAAATAACTGTGCATAAGAGCCAGTGAATGTGTGAGTGGCTGTATGGATTATTGTGAACTTGTATCAGGGATTGTATAACAGAGTAAATATGTGTTATTATATGTTCCAATAAGTAAGGTGTGTATAACTATATAGTTGAGGAAATCGAGGTGTGATTGATTCTTTGCAAGACTGACTAGGTGTGTGAGTAACTCCATGGATGAGTGACAGTCTGTGAGTGTCTGTTTACACTGAGTGTATCTAAGGTTATATTAGAGTCTGAAGAGGTTCATTGTATCATCACATGAATGATGTCATCAGTGATGTGATCAGTAATGTCAAATGAGATGTCATCAGTGATGTCATCAGTGATGTCATTTGAGATGTCATCAGTGATGTCATTTGAGATGTTATCAGTGATGTCATTTGAGATGTCATCAGTGATGTCATCAGTGATGTCATTTGAGATGTCATCAGTGATGTCATCAGTGATGTCACTGACCATGTCATGAATGATGTAATATGTGACATCATCAGCAGTGGATTGCAGGTGCGCGATATATAGTTAGTGCAACTAACTATATATGGAATTTCAATGGTTTTGTGTGAGTAAAATAAGGTTTTCTAAATGCTAATTCCTAACTATATATGGTCTATAACCTATGGTTTTTTCAGTGAATTTTCAAGGTTTTGTAAATGCTAATTCCTAACTATATATGGTCTATAACCTATGGTTTTTTCTGTGAATATATATATATATTCACTGAAAAAAACATAGATTTCAGGGATGTTATAGTTAGAAATTAGCATTTAAAAAAACCATAGAAATCCACTGAAAAAAACACAGGTTTCAGGGATGTTATAGTTAGTTGGACATTTCATTTGTACAAACCAGAGAAATTCGGCTGCTATAGTTAGTTCAGCTAACTATAACTCGCGCCCCCGCAATGCATGTCTGAAGATGTCACATATCAGGGCTGGCTTAAGCGCTGGTGGTGCCCTGTGCGACAATGTTTGTTGGCGCCCCCCACGGGTGCCTCCCACAGACTCCAACACTACTTTCATTTAACAGTACTCCCTCAAATCTCCATAACCACTCTCTCTCAGATGTATTTAATAGCACCACCTATACCAGCGATGTCACTGACCATGTCATGAATGATGTAATATAATCAAACTCTGTCAAAGATTTAGGATGGTATGTAGACAGAATATCGAGTTGGAAATGTCCACTAATACAAATATCGAGTTGAAAATATCGTGGTCAAGAATATCAACTTTAAAGTAAGAAATATAGTTTTTAAAAATATCGAAGTCATTAAAATCTTGCAAAAAGATTATTGTTTAAAATATCGATTTCTTAATTAGTGTTATGTATTTTAGTATGTATTTTAAATGTATGTGATCTATTTTTTGTATGAGTATTGTTTTTGTTTTTTAAGATATGTTTTATATTTTATGTAGTTATCAAATTTATTTTGAGTAACTTTTGTGTTTTTTTAGTTGTGTAGTGGGTTGTGGGTTTATAGGGGAATAGGTTGGGTTTAAATATGCAAAATTAATGATGACTTTTTATATAGTAATATTTATTTAATTTAGATTTTATATATTTGGGGAAGTTATTTATTATTAATGAATTATTAATTGGTTGTTCATTAATATTAATTAATTAATTGATAATTAATTATGGTGATCATGTTCTTTTTTAGGAGTCAGCTGTGCGGTTTATAAGGGTAAAGGGTGGGAAGTAAATTAATTTTCATAAATTGATGCTTTTAAAAAAATGTATTAATATTTATTTAATTTAGATTTTATTGTGCTAATTGTAGTGATTTATTATTAAGAAATTATTAGTTGGTTGTTAATTATTATAATTGGATTAATTGGTAATTAATTATGTTAATTCTGTCATTTTTTTAGGAGTGGGTTGTGGGTTTTATAGGTGTAAAGGGTGGGAATTATTTGTATTCAATTAATAATTATTTGTTAATTAATGCTAATTAAATAATTAAAATGTAATTATGGAAATTGTGTAATGATTTTTAGGTGTGGGTTTTGGGGTTTATAGGGGTAACGGGTGGGAAGTCACTAATGTTTAAATAATTAATATTTAGCTGATCATTAATATTAATTCATCAATTGACAATTGATTAGGGTATTTTTTTGTGTGTGAGTTTTGGTTTAATGGAGGATTGATGTTTGCGGAGTAAATTCATTTTTATCTTTTTTTAAATTTAGATGTGTATTGTGAATTGTGTGGTGTTATAGGGTAGAGAATAAAAAAGATTACATTTATGTAATTAATGATTTGTTGATAAATAATTTCTAGTTAAAATAGTTATTTGCAAATTATTTTAAAAGGTATTTAATATATTATTTCTAGGTATTTGTTATATATATTTAACATTATAATATGTTTCGATTTTTTAAATATTTTTAAATATTTTTCATTGTATGATATTTTTAATAGTTTGTGCTGTGATATATTTTACATGTATTTTTAATTTTGAACTGACTGGAGTTGGAATATAAATTCTTATCTCTCCGCTATCCAACACTTTCCTATTGTTGCACTAACTAGAGTGGGAATAGTAATTTTTACCCCTCCGCCATCCAACACTTTCCCTACTGCTGCACTCACTAAAATGGAAAATGTAAGGTTAAAGACTACTGTTTTTTAATTACATTTTATGGTATTGCTGTGTACATATATATATATATATATTGCAAGACAAAGCGTTGTTAATTGAAGTTACCGGCGTGCTCTGCCGGCGTCTACGCCACTTCCCACGGGGCCGACCGCAACCCTTTGGAGCAACCCAGGAACTTTGATATATATATATATATATACATATATATATATATATATATATATATATATATATTACCTACTGGCGGTCGCCAGTAGGTATATATAGTTAGGATTTTTTTCCTATGGGATTTTTGAAAATTCTATGTTGAATAACTTTGGCGTTTGAGGACGGAATTGGCTGAAATTTTCTGGAAAATGGAACATTTTGTTTCTGAGCAGCCCCTGAAAATTTGGGGGGGTTTCGTCAAGCGGGGGCCGAGAAAAAAGGGGGGTCCCAAAACGTGTTTTTAACATTGAGTTTTCCATAGGGCGGTTGGACTCACTTTTAGCTCGAACGGCTGAATGGATTTCCACGAAACTTGGCAAAATTGTAGGGACTGGTAGCCCGATGTGCCTTTGCTATGTCTCAAGATATATGCTCCAGTGGTTTTTACGAAAATTAACTTTGAAAAATATATATTGGGCTACATTGGGCTATATATATGTTGGAGCCCAAATGTAGCCCAATGTAGCCCAATGAAGCCCAATGAAGCCCAATGTAGCCCAAAGATGGCCGCCAGAGACAAAAAAAAACAAATGTAGCCCAAATATCAGCCAGATGTAGCCCAACTATAGCCCAGTGACAGAATGTCCCAGAGTGTTTTAAAGAACAACTAGAACGCTAACAGTCTTACTTATGACAAAAGTATGGCACACCTGAAGTCATCTTGATTGGAATAAAGTGGTAACACTTAATACATTTAATTTGAAAAGGAACAAAATAAGGGGTTTCATTTTGCCATAGAAATGTTATATATATATATAATATATATATATATATATATATATATATATATATATATATATATATATATATATATATATATATATATATATATATATATATTCACTGAAAAAACCATAGGTTATAGACCATATATAGTTAGGGATTAGCATTTACAAAACCTTGAAAATTCACTGAAAAAACCATAGGTTATAAACCATATATAGTTAGGAATTAGCATTTAAAAAACCTTACTTTACTCACACAAAACCATTGAAATTCCATATATAGTTAGTTGTACTAACTATATATCGCGCACCCGCAATCCACTGCTGATCATGTCACATATTACATCATTCATGACATGGTCAGTGACATCACTGATGACATCTCAAATGACATCACTGATGACATCACTGATGACATCTCAAATGACATCACTGATGACATCACTGATGACAACATCCAGTGACTGTATGTTTCTGTAAAGTTAAAATATGTCTTACATATTGAAGAATGAGTGGATGTAGAAGTGTCTGAACAAAGGATTTAGTAGGTGCATGACTGACTGTATGAGTGAGTGATTAAATGTGTCTCACTGAGTGCATGGGTTAGTGACTAAACTGTCTTAATTTGTGCATCATTATGTCTGTTGTTCTGTAAACTGATGCATGTGTTGATCAGTAGCTATATGATTAACTATATGGGTTATTGATTGGTTGCCCAAGTATTTGTATGGGAGACTGAGAGTGTGTATGGGTGGCTGGGAGGTGTATGACTCTCTGCATAGATGTATGGGTTCAAAAGTGCATGTGGAAACAGCTGTATGGGCGGTTGACTGTGTGCATGACTGTATTGGTGAGTGAATAGATATCTCAGTGCTACATGTCAAAGTAATTACATATGTAAAATACAGTACATGTGAGAGTTGACATATATAAATAACTGTGCATAAGAGCCAGTGAATGTGTGAGTGGCTGTATGGATCATTGTGAACTTGTATCCAGGATTGTATAAGTGAGTAAATATGTTTTAGTATATGTTTGAATAAGTAAGGTGTGTTTAACTGTATAGTTAAGGAAATGGAGGTGTGATTGATTGTTTGCATGACTGACTAGGTGTGTTTGTAACTTCATGGATGAGTGACAATCTGTGAGTCTGTGTTTACACTGAGTGTATCTAAGGTTATATTAGAGTCTGAAGAGGTTCATCGTATTATCACATGAATGATGTCATCAGTGATGTGATCAGTAATGTCAAATGAGATGTCATCAGTGATGTCATCAGTGATGTCATTTGAGATGTCATCAGTGATGTCATCAGTGATGTCATTTGAGATGTCATCAGTGATGTCATCAGTGATGTCACTGACCATGTCATGAATGATGTAATATGTGACATGATCAGCAGTGGATTGCGGGTGCGCGATATATAGTTAGTACAACTAACTATATATGGAATTTCAATGGTTTTGTGTGAGTAAAGTAAGGTTTTTTAAATGCTAATTCCTAACTATATATGGTTTATAACCTATGGTTTTTTCAGTGAATATATATATATATATATATATATATATATATATGTATATATATATTTATCTGTAAATCTTCATATATACAATGATAAAAAAACTTTAAATGAATACTTTATTAATTGTTTTAAAGTAAATTTATATATATATTCCATTTTGTATATGTATGCTTAAATTGTGTCAATTACATTTATTTGTAATATTTGTTCAAATGTATATTAAAACTAATTTATTATTTTTAAGATCATTTTATGATTTAATATATTCAATATTATTTTTATATGTATATTAAAATCGATATTTTCTTCAACTATATTTTTGACATCAAAATTTTGTTCCCGATATTTTTGTACATACCATTATAAACATAGGATGTCAATATTTTTGACATCCATATTTATAACTCAATATTTGTGTATGGGGATATTTTGGGTGTTGTTATGCTATCAGTGAACCGTTCAGGACAGCCTTTTATTTAGAGAAGGCAGGAGAGTCGTCTCTTGTCCAAAAGCACCAAAAAAATAAAATGCCTCATGTTTTGAATTAGTGCGACCCCAGACTATAGGGCATCAATGCCTATCAGGAAGAAAAGTGAGCAAGGGCCATTCTCACAATAGAAAAACATGTACAAAGCACCATAAGAGAATGAGGCTAAGTTAACAAAAGAATTAAAATGGAAGCTAAATGCAAACCCCTTAACACTACTCTCTTCTCATTGTTTATTAACGACTGGAGTAGCAAACTTATGTGTTGTACACATGACTCACCCAAACTATTTGATCAACCAATTCCAATTTTACTATCTGCCAAAGATACTGTTTTAATTTCATGTACTTCCATGGGTCTCCAGAATTTGAAAGGGCCTACAAATCAATATCCTGAAAACTGAATATATGGTATTGAACCAGCACAAGACCAGCTTGGAGAGATTCAAGCGGCGTGGCATCCCTTTGAATATAGTTTACTCATTTGATTATTTGGCTATTTGAAATGACGGTAGTCTATTTTGAAAACCTTACAGTGACAAGAGCAGGGCTATAATGCTCCATTGAAGTGCAGCAATCTTAAGGACCCATATACTATCCATTACTAAACCTGTGTTTCCAGCTCTAGAGATTTATAGAGCAAAGTTTCAGTTAGCCCTCCTGTACAGTGAGGATATTTGGGGATTTCAAAACTTGAGTGCATTGACCATTAGAAATACTAATTTTCTAAGATAATTTGCCAATTTACCTCAAAGTAACCATTGCTTTTATTATTTTTTGATCTGGGAAAGAAAGGAAATTGAACATGTTAATGTATATAGCAATGTGTTGTATTGGCTAAGATTATCTTCTACATCTGAACTTCCCACCTATTGCATGAGCCTTGAGAAGATCCAGAGGATTATCCAGGTGGTTCTTAGCCATGGCTCTGCCATGTGAGGGTCTGGTTGAGCACTTTAGGCTTTGAAAAATGTGGACAGACTGAGCTTCCATTCTGGTTGGGTCCAAACCTAGACAGAAAGAAAGACATTGGGAGTATATTGCTGGTCTCTATTTTTGTTATGTTTAGGCATGGCACGTTAGGAATTTTTATATGAATAGGACAAAGAGACCAGCCTGAATAATGTCTGTATTTTGTGTATTGAAAGTGTTGTCAAAAACGTGGGGCATTTGTTATTTTTTGTTCTGCTTAACATCAAGCTTGGAAGAAATGGATT
Organism: Lissotriton helveticus; assembly: GCF_964261635.1. Lineage (NCBI taxonomy): Eukaryota > Metazoa > Chordata > Amphibia > Caudata > Salamandridae > Lissotriton > Lissotriton helveticus. The sequence continues at coordinate 295,140,708 of NC_136073.1, read as the reverse complement.
TGTCATTTATACCTCTCCTTAGGTATTAGGAACTATCTTCAGGTGTTAAGAATAATATCGTCCGACACGTCACCCTTGATAGGGTTTGGTGTGAGTAAATTTTTATATTTTGTGGGGATTAAGAGGAAGAAGTTAGTTATGAATTTGTAAGTCACACAGAAAGCTTGACTAAATGATTTTGATGGATTTGGTTTTAACCATTTTTTTCTCTGTGTTATTATCCACAGTGTTGTTTTATAAGTTATATGATGTATTTTACACTTTGTATTGTGTTTTATGGAGTTTGTCCAGAATAAACATATTCAAAATTATATTATGACATTTGTATTAAATATACCACAAATAGCCTGGAGTTTGGCTTGATTCCCTTGAAAATGAAGGTTTTGGAGACCATGGACCCACCAAGCCTAGTGGAGCCTGAAGAAGTAGTTACTAGCTGAGAAAAGTCTGACACAAAGCAGTCATGTGGCCACTGAAAATTAGGAAAATTAAAATGACCTTTGGCCTGGCACAAACAATACATTAATCATAGTAAGTTAGTGAATTTTGCTGTCTTATATTCTACCAACAATCATCAACAAGATAAGTGAAGGGGAAAATGTAGGGCAATGTAAAGAAAGGGTATGAGCAGAAAGGCAAATAGCTATTTGTTCTGCAAAAGCTCAAGGGCAATAAAAGTGCAGTAGAGTTTGAAACCCAAGGACTGTTGAAATTTCTGCAAGCCAAAGAAGAAGAATATTAGTAACAAAGGGTCCTATTCACAAACTGCATTTTGCAGTATACTTAGTAATACTACAGTAGCACTACTAAAGAACTATAAAATGGTCTCCACAAACCTACAGGTGCATATCTCCACCTTGACCTCTCCTAATGTATTTATGATAGAGCCTTCTACATGCACATTTACTACCTAGGGGTCGATTACGATGCCATCCGGAAAGGTTCTCATCGGCATCCGATTCGGTTGAATCCAATTTGGAAGCCTTGTTTCCGACCGACTCAGACACATTTCCGGATGACCAATCATGATGTCTTAAAAGCATCCGAACAGTTTGATTCGGTTATGAACGGCATTTGGAGTAAGGTGTAATTTGAAGCCGTCTCATACAGGTTTACAGGGCGTGTTTCTGGACGAGCAATTAGGATGTTAGATTCAGACAGCCTTTCCAAGTTGGTTGTTCCAAAACGGATCGGTTGCCGGAATCTGACTGTGGGGGCCCGTAGCAGGCCCCCCTTCACCCAGGGACCTCCGAACCAGGCCTGTGTGGGTACCCATGTGCCCCGCCTTTCGCTGCATGTTCAGTGTGGCAAGCACCATGGGGTGCCTGCCACAGGATGCAAGGTTTTCCCCAACCACCCCTTTTCTCAATGAGAGTGTGTGTTCTCGTTGAAGTCAATAGGAGTCTGGCCGAACGGTGTTCGGACACATAGAAATCAGTCAGTTGGACTCCCTAAACCAAAGTCATTCGTAAAGCATTCCCAAACAGATTCAGTTGGACTGCTTTCCGTACATCATAATCGGACCCTTAGTAGTAACTGTAGGAAGGACTGAGGAGGTCCTGAAAAATGGGTCGTACTTACTACAAAAACAGGTGTGGTATAGCAAGGATAAGGGAGGGTTTAAGGGAGCATTAGGGAGGGGTTTTGGGAGGTACAGACACACACTCACTAAAAAGAAAGGCCATTTCTATTTACAAACTGCTCTTCTGAAGTTACTATAGCAAAGAAGAAGTACATGTACTCCAGCTCAGAGCTGCAGTAAGTTCAGCACCTCACATGTCCAACACAAGTACTACAACAACCTCTAGCAAAAATCATTGAAGTTAGGGACACAAAAAAGAACCCTGTAGGATATAATTTAAAAATAATGTAAATTATTCAAACCATTAAAAAATATAGGTAAATTGATATCAATATTAAATCGTTTAAAAATGTAATGTAAAAGTATTTGTTTAAAATATAATTTCCTTTGTTTTAATGTTATAACATCTTTTTAATAGTTATTACCTCATTATATATATATATATATATATATATATATATTTTTTTTTTGTAAGGGGTGAGGGGGGTTTGGTGTTAATAAATTTATAAATCGGATTCGGATACCAGAGTGCCAGCCAATCTTTTTTCTGGAACCTACATTAGGACACAGAAACGTGCAACTATATATATATATATATATATATATATATATATATTCACTGAAAAAACCATAGGTTTCAAACACGTTATAGTTAGGAATTAGCATTTAAAAAACCTTGCAAATTCACTGAAAAAACCATAGGTTTCACACACGTTATAGTTAGGAATTAGCATTTAAAAAACCTTGCAAATTCACTGAAAAAACCAAAGGTTTCCCACACGTTATAGTTAGGATTTAGCATTTAAAAAACCTTGCAAATTCAGTAAAAAAACCATAGGTTTCACACATGTTATAGTTAGCTGGACATTTTACTCATACAAAACCATTGAAATTACCCCGTTATAGTTAATCCAGCTAACTATAACTCGCGCGCCCGCTATGCACTGCTGATGACGTCACATATTACATCACTCATGACATGGTCAGTGACATCACTCATGACATCACTGATGACATCTCAAATGACATCACTGATGACATCCAGTGAATGGATGTTTTTCTGAAAATTAAATATGTTTTATATATGCATATCTCAAGGTTCATGGCAGAAGAAATGGGTATATAAGTGTCTAAATGACTGATTTTTTGGTGAAAAATTGATTGTATAACTGAGAGTACTGATAGTGACAACTGTAAAAGTGAATGAAAGGCAGTAAGTGTAGTGGTTGAAGTGGAGGAATAGGACTCAGATTGAATGAAGGGGAGTGACAGTGAAGGAAGGGATTTAAAGGTAAGGGAAGAGGAGTGATGGAAAACAAAGCATTTTGAGAAAGGGAAAAAGAAATAAGTGACAGACAGAACGATTTATGTAAAGAGAGAGTAAAAAAAAGGAAGAGTGGTGGACAGAGAGGGATACAGTAAAAGAGACAAGCAGAGGAAGAGTGACGGACTGTGAAAAACTAAATCAGTTATAGTGACTGACACAGAGGAACAGACTTACAGATGGATGGAAGAAAGGGGACTGAACGAAAGGGAGTGATAAAGTAAAGGAAGTGAAGTGAGTGAAGGTCACTCAGGGATGATGTGACGGAAATACAGTAAGAGGGCAGTGAAAACAGACTGATCGATACAGCAAGACAAGAGTAGTGATGGAGGAAGATAAAAAAACAAGTGAAGGACAGATAGGGGGATGAGACAGTTGCACAAGATAAGTGAGAGTAAAGGAAGAGTACTGATGGTGAAAGAAGGAGTGTAAAGGTGAATGTACGTGAGTAATTAAAATGAGGGAAGAAGAGTAAGATGAGTAAAGGTGAAGGAGTAAGAGAGAAACTGAAGAAAGGATAAAGAGAAAGACAAGTAATAAAGTGATCAAAAAGTATTTTTTGTTTGTCGTACTTACCTTATAAATGTAATATCTGTGGAAGATAATAAACAATAGAGGAATAACTAATTAAACCTTCTTACTTCTTCTTTATACTTTGAAAGTAAAGTTATGTATAAACATGTATTACCAACATTTACCCGAAATACGCATTTTTAATCCACATACTTCCCCACATGGCCAAATAGTATATAAAAATTCCTTTTATTGAAAAGTACTTAATAGAACTCTTAACCTTCCATTTCGGGATCTTCTGAATGATCACCTTCACTCATAAAGTAATTTTTAACAGCAGACTAACTTTTATTTACTGCACTAATCTTCCTAGGCCAATTATTTTCCCTAAAATTTGGGTTGTAAAAACACTAGGTAAGAATTTCGTAAGTCAAAAGGCAAACGTTGTCTGAAAGTCAATTCAGTATCGTTACAATAACTCCAGCCTTTTTTACATTTTAAATAAGCTGAATAGTGTCCTGATGTTGTAGAAGGAGCATCATGAAAAATAATTGCAACAGTTACAAAAGTTCTTGCTGAAATTGATAATTGAGAAGCCACAACATTTTTAATTAAAGTTGTCAATTTAGTTCCATCAGGTCTATCTACATCGTTGGAACATTAAAATTACATTCTGTCCATATCTTTGTATAAATAATGTTGATAACATTTCTGAGTTACATTGGGTACAGACCATGTTTTGATCTGCTTCCCTGACTACATTATTAAAAGACACTGATTTGCAGTCTGGTAAAGTCAAATATATAAATCTTTCAGTGTCTATTATAGTACGACTTGAAAAGGAACAATTGTTACAGTCATGTTGCCATTTATAAGAAAGGCCAAAAAGATTTTCAATATCTATACCTTCATCTTGCAATACAACAAGCATATACATTAGAAATTCCTGACAATCTTGCTGAATATTCTGTGAAAATTGATTTACACCAGAACATATGTCTTAAACATTTCGGATATCAGAAACACTTTCTATTTTTGTTTTATCACTGCTACATTTCTCAAAGACAGAATTCAACAAAGAACAAAATCTTTGATCCCAATTTTCAACAATCTGTTCTTGTAAATTTTCGAGAGAAAAAACAACATTAACCACTACATTAGCATAGCAGTTGACACCAGAACAGTTTTCATACTGAAATCCAACAACATCTTCAACAGAATCCTTTTCCTTACTGCTTACAATTACTGGTTCATCTACTTTTTTTCTTTTTGCTACAACCTCGCTACAATTTTTCTCATTTCCTCTTTTTTGACCTACCACACGCTTTTCAAATAAAGGATATTAAGGTAAATTTGGAGCATATTCTCTTCTTAACCTATTATATTCTTTTACACAATTTAGATCTGCACTAATCTTTCTGTCATCAAAATCAATCAAGTATAATCCAGATAAAGTTCTGACTCGAGATAAAGCAACATATGCCATACCCTCCTTGAACACAGAACTTCCAATATTTACCAAAGCACTATCTACACTTAAACCTTGAGATTTATGAATAGTCACCGCATATGCCAAACAAACAGGAAACTGTTTTCGGTGGACAAATAAATCTTTGACAAGCAAAAACCGAGCTGAACAACGACTCAATTGTTGTACTTCTTCAATTTCATCAAATTTGATTTTCAAAAATTCTATTTCATCTCTATTTCGGTAATTCACAAAATCAACAACATGACCCATTGCTCCATTTACCAAACCTCTTTCAACATGTAAATTCCGTCGTAAAATTATACGACAATTTAAACATGCATACAGACTCTTTTCAAAACCACCAGTTTTAGATATTGTCTTCTCTAAAGAATCCAATTTTGACTTCAACTTTTCTGACAAAATAATAGTAGCTCCTTCACGCTCTATTCTATCAATAGCTTCCAGTTTTATAATTTCTTGATTTTCTAACTTTAACATTTTGTTGTTGAAGACTGAACATTCTTGCAGAGTCAAGCATATCACTGATTTATTTTCAGCAATTTTTCTATAAATATTCTCTGGCAGAATATTTTTGTTTGGAAACAAATTTGAAATTAATCGTGCCTGTAAAACTTCCTTGCCATGTTCACTTAATTTTTCAACTCTTATATCTTGAAGAATTCTTTTATAATCATCATCCTTTGCCTGTCGCATACTTTGAAGGAGTTCTGTATATTTGAAATATAACCATATATTAACATTTCCAATGCTTCCTAGGCACTTCCTGGTATCTTCATGTGTAAGCATTCTAAACACTGGTTGCCCTTTCACAGGAGTCAGCTGTAGTAGATCTCCAAAAACAATTATGTGTTTGCCTCCAAGTAACACATCATACTCTGTTTTAAGAATTTGTCGCATTCTTAAATGCACAAAAGCAAGCATTACATTTGATACCATGCTTACCTCATCAATAATGAGAAGTTTCATTTTTTTGAGGACTCTGGAAACTTCACAACAAGCTTCTCCAGATAGCTTGTGGTATTCTAATTTATTTTCATGCTCTACTGGCAGCATCAACAAACGATGTAAGGTAATCCCTTTAATGTTATGTGCTGCCAACCCAGCTGGAGCTGTAACAACACAAGAGAGCGATGACTCAGTTCTTTTTTGTAGATAAGTTGCAATTCCTTTAAATAGGAAACTTTTTCCAGTTCCGGCTTGTCCACTCACGTACAGTTGGACAGGTTTAAATGACGTGCATGAGCACTCTTTTTTCTCATGACAAAAACCATGCTCAATCTCCTCTGTCACTTCGTCACATATTTGTTTTTGTTCAACATTTAGTTGTTTCTCCAATTCTTCTAAGTTTACTACATCCTCCTGAGCCTGTTCCATGGCTCTTTCCACCTCATCCATGGCAGTGGCAGCTTCATTTTGTATAATTGGTCCTCCTAGTGGATCCTGACTCAATGAAGCAGAACTCTGACTGTCTTGAGAACTGTCTCTAGCAATCTCTGCTGCAATTGTAGCTTCTTGCTGTATTTCGTCAATCCACATTTGCAGATAATTTGTAAAAACAGGACATTCCAATGTATTGTTGGTTGCATTGAATGAATCTTCATAACTGAGAAAATCTCCAAGTAGTCCCTCTTCTGTATGCCATGGCTTAAAGAGTTGCAAAAGAGCTAAATAGTAAAATTCCCTTTTGTCAGGAGTTTCGCAACTCAATTTTCGATGATTAATCAAATGTCCTTTTCTTTGTTTCACCAGACATCCGTCACATCCAATCACAGCATATACTCCTTTATTGATATCTACTGTAATATTCCTCTTAAAAGTATAGCTTTGCAGTACTTCATAGATACAAACGTTCTCCAGATGATTACTTCTATTTGGATAGTATGTATCCAACATGTTTGTCTTCAAAATATCTGTACTGTTTGGTTATTTCTCTTCTAAATACTCAATTTCTTGTACAGATTTCAAAACTCGGTCTCGTGTTGCAGCAAGACCTAGACTCACCCAAATGATTGTTCTAGATTTTGCATATAGACTTGCAGATGATAACCGATCTGAACATTCATATGCTCCAATTTCTCGATGAGACAACATCTTCAAACTGTAGCTGTATCATTTCTTACTTAGGCTCTTTTCCTGAGAAATTTCCTCCCACATTTCCTTTAGTTCTGTCTTCTCAGATTTTGTGATGTAAGATGTTACATATCGAGCCACAGCAATGGAATTGTCTGCAACATATTGAATATCCATGTTAGCATTCCACATGGACAAAATGACTGGGTTATAGTCATTTATGTATTTTGAATCTTCATTTCTTTTTAAGTTGTAGGTATTTTTCGGTGATTTTCTTGTCACAGTATGTCGCAAAGAAGACATGAAATTGTGAACTCTTCCTTTTGATAATACTGGTTGTGGAAATCCAAAACAACATTTTGTGTAGAACTTGTCCTTGGATTTTAACTTTCGACGACAGTGTTTTCCACAACTATGGCTTTGAAACCGTAAGACTTGGGGGTCGATTCCGATTCGGGATTAAAATCCGTGTAACGATTCGTATTTGTACCCGTGTACGTACGAATTGAAAAAAAAACGTCCAAATTGCGTAGTACGATTAGAAATCCGCAAATACGTACGAATATCTGCGAACCGTACGAACACATTCCAAAACCCGTACGAAATGTCGTCGGAACTTCAACCTTACGATTTGTAAACATGCCGTACGAACTAACAAGTACGATCCTGACCAGGAACCAAGTACCCGATTTGTACGGGCAAACGTTGTCCCTCATAAAGCACGATTCGTACGGAAAACATCGCGTATGAGCGAGCCGCACTAACAAATATGAGGCGCACACCCCACTATCAAGCGTACACGTACCCCCGGTGACGATACACGAGCCTAACTGCCAGACGCACTAACAAATACGAGGCGCACACCCCACTATCAAGTGTACACGTACCCCCGCCGCCGATACACTAGCCCAACTGCCAGACGCACTAACAAAGATGAGGCTGCATGTGGCTGTGAGAGGGCACTGCTGGTGGTCTTAGCCACACACACTGTAATGCTGGGCACTGCTGGGCACTGCTGGGGGTCATCTGTACCCACCCCCTCTACTGTTGGGCACTGCTGGGGGTCTTTTCCAACCACACCTCAGATGTGACGCACCGTACCCCGGGCTTTCCGAGGTGTGTGCGGCGCGTATCATTATTGCAATGGTGATATGCGCTAGCGTGTGACGCACCGTACCCAGAGATTTGTGACGTGGTGCGGCACGTATCACTATTGCAATGGTGATATGCGCTAGCGTGTGACGCACCGTACCCCGAGATTTGTGACGTGTGTGCGGCACGTATCACTATTGCAATGGTGATGTGCTCTAGCGTGTGACGCACTGTACCCCGAGATTAATGACGTGTGTGCGGCGCGTATTCCTATTGGGATGGTGATATGCACTGGCGTGTGGCGCACCGTACAGATATACTTCCGTTGTTGCGGTGGGTTGTACTCACCATCTGCGCCGTCGTCGGTTTCTATGTACGAGGTCGTAGGCGTACAGGGCTCGTATGACACGGCCGATCGGGTTCATGTCGTGTATGTTGCGTTCCGGGGTGCAGTTTGTGGCGGACTCTGGATTTAGGGCAGTTTACAGCTCTCGTAGGAAAAGGGCCGTACGGAGTGTCGTCAACACGGATCGTACTTCCTGGTTCGGAAATGGCTGCCGTTTTATGTGCAGACGTGGCGTACAGCAACGGACGGAGTGAATCCGTAAGTAGTTTGTAGTTGTACGGTGTTTGGTACGAGTCGTACGGAGTGGTGCTTTGGGTTAGGATCGTACTTGCTAGTTCGTACGGGGACGTTGTTTGTGTACGAATCGTACGGGAAAAACGCTCCGTACAGCTAATCGGAGCGTTTTTTACCGGATCGGAATCGACCCTCTAATGTCTTACATTGTTTTCTTCTGTAGTTTTCGGAACAGCACTTGTAGAATACTGTTCAATAAGACTCATCACTGTGTCATCCGAATCTGTTCCAAATTTGGGAGCATCTTTGATCCATAGCAGTATAAGTATGTGAGGAGCACCTCTTGCTTGATACTCCTTTCTCCAAAAGAAATCCAAAACCTCTCCAAGAGGAGGATTTTTTTTTGTTTGTGATAAAAGACATCATAGCTTCAAATCTATGATTGAAATACCTGCATACATTAACTGGATCCAAAGAGCACAGTTCTCCAGGTGTCTTGAATTGTATATTTTCTAAGTTTGCATTTGCCTCTCGAAGAAATTCAAGTAAGTCTTCCCAAGCATACTCAGCAAAGCTAAGAGTAAGGAACCATGTAGGAGTTCCTAAGTTTCTTAGCATACATTTCAATTCCCCATGACGACGGAACCAATGCTCGTTAGTACCACGCTGACAAGCCATGAGATTAATTAGCTGAGAATCCAAAACAGTGTCTTTCTGTTGGACTTTTTCCATAAAGTCCCTTGCCGAAACATTTTGCAGATGTACTTCACTTTTTAGTATATGGTTCACTGCATAAGAAAGTCCAGACAAGTCACTCTCAAACAGAAGATGAAACAAATATGGAATGTTTTTGCGAAACCTTGGATCTTCTGCATATAATCTTGATGTCCGGTATTCAGATGCTGGTATCTGCACAGGTCGGTCATCATATCTTCCACCTACACCTGTTGGAAATAACTGAGGAAAACAACAAGCTTCCAAACTTTCTTCCCATACACTTATAGGACTTCCTTTTGCTTCTTTCATTTGGAATACCTCAATAGGATTCCCCATTACTTCTTTGGAATGCAGAGGATGAACACTATAATGTTCATAAATTTGTTCACTTCTGGACACATCCACTTTTTCAATTTGCCCAGCTGGCAAATCACTGTCCTCTTCTACTGTTGTTTCCTCTTCTCCTACATACACATTTTTATAGTGCTGATTGTTTTTTTTCAAATAACCTTTACCTTTTTACTTTCCTAACATCCACTAATTCTTGCCAGATTTTCTTACTCTTTGTAGGAACGCCATTAACTAGAATAACTAGAGGTTCCTCTTCCACTTTCTCTACACCAATTGTGTCAATATTTTTTAATATAGAGGCAAATAAACAACTCTTCCCTTTATTCCTCTCTGTAAATCTGAAGGAGGCAATTTCCCTGTCTTAGGCTCCATGCGAACTATAGCCTGAAATGGATGCACACATTGAATCAAAATAGACTCATAGGTATTTAAATACATCAATTCAGAAGGAATATTTACAAACTCAAGATTATAATGTACAGCTCTAGCAGGCATTTTGTTATCATTTAATTTATTATAACAATATTTACAAATACGTTGATCAGAACCCACATCAAAACAATTCTCTACCAACCAGTTGCAAAATCCTTCCACTCATTATTATTTTCCTTTTCATTTTTAACATATAAATCAACTAACCTAGTCTGATTTTTATAATAAGTTCATCGACAACACACACAAGAAAAATTTGGCCTTTCACTTGAAATGACCTTAAACTTTGTAATTTCTTGGTCAAAATATTCTGTACTTAAATTCTGTATATTTTCATCCACATTGCCTTCTATTACTGCATTAGTTTCTACACTGTCCTCTTTTTCACCAAAATAACAAAACTCAATTTCTTCACAAATGTTTTTTACATCTAATACAGATCCATGCAAAAGAGCACTGTTTAACTGTTTTAGCTTAAGTGCTGGACTTTTTGCATAATACAACCTTCTCACTAATTTCCTCACTTCAGTATGATGCACTGCTAACATCCTAAAATGATGAAAAACACTCTGACATACTTTTCTAGAAAGACATGCCAGTGAATGCCCATGCAATCCTGTTTTTTCTCTCAATCTGCAAGGATCTCATTCTTGCAATATCTTAATCTTTTGTTTTAGACTTTTCTTAGTATATTTACGTAAGAAATTCTGAAACAAATCAATTGAATCCTGTCGCACACTGCAAATACTACTACAATTCCAAGTGTACACCGGAGCCTTAGGACGTCTCCCTAAAACTTCATCAGCTAACGCCTCTTCTGCATTTCTAGGCACAATTTTTTATTTTTCAATTGGACAACCGTCCTTCACCTTATATGCTCGACCACTGATGTCAACTGCATGCAACAAATCATTAGTCTGAAAGTAGGTCTCTTCATTAAAAAATGGCTCTCAACTTGAACTATGCTTCCATTCTCCAGAAAAAACATCACAAAAATGTGTCCTATTAATTACTCTTTTCCACTTACTTTTTGCTTTCAAAACATTGATTGCCTTGTCTAGTGTACGAATTCTATTGATTACTAAAATATATAATTTTTTTCACTGCAAAAGCCTGATCAACTATCATCTCTATAGTTTTCTTTTTCTTGTAAAAAATAGTTTTCCTTTTACAATTCTTTACACTTTTTAATAAAATTAAAACAACTCTGTTATAAAACATTCGCCTACGAATGTCAATGGACTGATTTTTGCGTCTATTACTATAGACCAAATCATCTCCATGTACATTTCCAACATTTTTTGGGGGGCTCTGCTTTTTCTTTGTAGTTACAGATGAATTTTTCTTCTTTTGCTCATTATTCACAATTTTTTTACATTGGGTTAATTTCCTTATAAAATCTTTAGTTGGCTTACCAGGAGCATTCTTCTTTTTTTCTGAACATTGTTTTTTGGATAAATCTTCTAATTGTGTTTTCTTGGAGAATAAAGCCTGTTTAATGCTTTTCTTTTTGCCTCCTTCGTAGGCATATTCCTTTTTCTTTCTGTAGATAATTATAATCTGTTGTGAAGAAAAAATAACATGTTATAGACCACTACTATTATACTACATAGCAATTAGAATCACTAAATGACATAAACACTGGTTTACTTCATAAGTAATTTTAAAGCACAGCGACTATGTCTGACCAGAGTAGGAAATCAGGCACTGAGTGCTGTTTATGAGTTTATAGCAGTGCAGTAGTGTTTCAACATTATAGAGTAATTTGCTGAGCATGGTATTTCAGGGTTCAGCACACCCAGTATCTAATTTGCACAACATAATTACAATTTGGAAATTAAAAGGCCTAAGACACATACTGCATACAACTTAGTACAAGTACATCTAGTAATTCATGACTAACTTCATGATTTAGGTGATTTACAACACAAAAGGAAGGAAAGTACAAACAGAGATAAAATGATACAAGCAGAGGGTGCAATACTACAGGCACAAAGACAGGAAAGATTTAATATGATGGCACTGTCTAATACACACCAGCAGCCATATCATAATAGGCCTCTGCAGATGTACATAAGAGGGTGCAGGCAGAGAATGCATGCAGAGGGAGAGGGACGGTATAGACAGAAAATAATATAATGCAGTCAGAGACTAACCTGGAACAGGCAGAGGAGAGATGATACAAAGCTGCAGGCAGAGGGACAGATGGTGTAGTCCGAAAAAAAGATGGTGCAGAGAGAGGGTGAGATATTTCAAGCAGACACACAGATAGTGCAAGCAGTCACAGACATGGTACACACTGAGAATAAAATGATACAACAGAGAAGAAATTCTTGAAACAGTGCGACAAATGCTACGTGCAGAGGCGAATTAGAGCACACAGAGGGGGAGATAGTGAAGACAGAGATAAAATGGTACTAGCAGAGGATGCGAAACTACAGGCAGAGAAACAAAAAGATTTAACATGATAGCAGTGTCTAATACACACCAGAAGCCATATTGTAATAGGCCTCTGTAGATGTACATGAGAGGGTGCAGGCAGAGGATGCAGGCAGAGAGAGAGGGATAGCATAGACAGAAAATAGGATAATGCATGCATAGACTAAACTACTAAATGCAGAGGATACATGGTACAGGGCTACAGACACAGGTACGAATGGTGTTCTCACAAAAAAGATGGTGCAGAGAGAGGGTGAGATGCTTCAAGCACACAAACACATAGTGCAAGCAGACACAGACAAGGTACACACATAGGATAAAATGGTACAACAAAGAAAAAATGCTGGAAACAGTGAAACAAATGCTACATGCAGAGGCAAATTAGAGCACACACAGGGGGAGATTGTGAAGACAAAGATAAAATGGTAAAAGCAGAGGGTGCAAAACTACACACACAGAAACAAAAAAAATTAACAAAGTCGTGCTTTCTAATACACACCAGCAGCCATATCATAATAGGCCTCTCCAGATGTACATGAGAAGATACAGGCAGAGGGTACAGACAAAAGAAGGATGGTATAGACAGAAAAAAAAATAATGCAGGCAGAGACTAAACTGATACAGACAGAGGATAGACAGAGAACAGGCAGAGAGTGAGATGGCACAAGCAGAAGGTAAGATGGCACAGGCAGAGGGAGACAAGGCACAGACAGAGAATGAGATGGCACAGGCAAAGGGAGAGATGGTGCAAGCGGAAGAAGAGATGGCACAGGTAGAGGGAGAGATGGTGCAGGCGGATGAAAGATGGCACAAGCAGAAGGAGAGATAGTGCCGACAGAGAATGACATGGTACAGGAAGAGGGTGAGATGACACAGGCAGAGAGAGAGATGGCTCAGGCACAGGGAGAGATGGCACAGGCAGAGAGAGACATGGCACAGGCAGAGGGTGAGATGGCACAGGCAAAGGGAGAGATGGCGGAGGCAGAGGGTGACATGATGCCATATAAATGACCACTACATTACAATGCAGAAACCTGACTCATTTCCAAAATACATTTCCAATATGTACCATTCGTTTTTTGCCAGCATTACATACAAACATGAGACACAATACACAGTGAAAGGGGGAGTCTTGGAAGTTTAAACAACCAGTAAGCTATCAGAATTTCAACATCATGTGGTATGCTGATGACACTCTGCTCATCCTTTATCTTAGAAAGGAGCTGTATACCATTAAAAATACATGATAATAATTGAGATGGCGCAGACTGAGGAACAGATGGCGCAGGCAGAGGGTGAGATGGCGCAGGCAGAGGGAGATATGGCGAAGACAGAGGGAGAGATGGTGCAGGCAAAGGGAAGATGGCGCAGGCAGAGGAAGAAATGGCGCACGCAGAGGGAGAAATGGCACAGACAGAGGGAGAGATGGCACAGGCACAGGATGAGATGGCACACGTAGAGTGTAACATAGCGCAGACACAGGGTGAAATGGTGCAGGCAGAGGGGACAGATGATGCAGGCGGAGGGGAGATGATGCAGGCAGAGGGTGAGATGGTGCAGGCAGAGGGAGAGATAGCGCAGGAAGAGACAGAGATGGCACAGGCAGAGGATGAGATGAAGCAGGTAGACGGTGACATGGTGCAGGCAGTGGGCGAAACGGCGCAGGCAGAAAGAGAGATGGCACACACGGAGGGAGAGATGGTGCAGGCGGAGGGAGAGCTGATGCAGACAGAGGGAGAGATGGTGCAGGCAGCTCGTAGAAGGCGCACGCAGAGGGAGAGATGGCGCAGGCAGAGATAGAGATGGTGCAGGAAGAGGGGAGATGGCACAGGCAAAGGGCGAGATGGTGCAAGCGGAAGAAGAGATGGTGCAGGAAGAGGGGAGATGGTACAGGCAGAGGGAGAGATGGTGCAGGCGGAGGGAAGATGGCACAAGCAGAAGGAGAGATAGTGCCGACAGAGAATGACATGGCACAGGCAGTGGGAGAGATGGCGGAGGCAGAGGGTGAGGGTGAGATGACACAGGCAGAGAGAGAGATGGCGCAGGCACAGGGAGAGATGGCACAGACAGAGGGAGAGATGACACAGACAGACCATGTTATGAAGCAGATAGACAGTGACATGGCGCAGGTAGAGGGTGAAATGGTGCAGGCAGAAAGAGAGATGGCACACACGGAGGGAGAGATGGTGCAGGCGGAGGGAGAGATGATGCAGACAGAGGGAGAGATGATGCAGGCAGCTCGTAGAAGGCGCACGCAGAGAGAGAGATGGCGCAGGCAGAGATAGAAATGACACAGGCAGAGGGAGAGATGGTACAGGCAGAGGGAGAGATGACGCAGGCAGAGGGAGAGATGGCGCAGGCAGAGGGAGAGATGGTACAGGCACAGGAAGAGATGACGCAGGCAGAGAGTGAGATGGCGCAGCCAGAGAGTGAGATGGTGCAAGCAGAGAGTGAGATGGCGCAGACAAAGACAGACATGGCACAGGCAGCGGGAGAGATGGTGCAGGCAGAGAGAAACATGGCACAAGCAGCAGGCAAAGAGAGACATAGCACAGGCAGAGGGTGAGATGGCACAGGCAAAGGGAGAGATGGCGGAGGCAGAGGGTGACATGTTGCCATATAAATGACCACTACATTACAATGCAGAAACCTGACTCATTTCCAAAATACATTTCCAATATGCACCATTCGTTTTTTGCCAGCATTACATACAAACATGAAACACAATACACAGTGAAAAGGGGAGTCTTGGTAGTTTAAACAACCAGTAAGCTATCAGAATTTCAACATCATGTGGTATGCTGATGACACTCTGCTCATCCTTTATCTTAGAAAGGAGAAAGGAACAGTATACCATTAAAAATACATGATAATAATTGAGATGGCGCAGGCTGAGGAATAGATGGCGCAGGCAGAGGGTGAGATGGCGCAGGCAGAGGGAGAGATGGCGAAGACAGAGGGAGAGATGGTGCAGGCAAAGGGAAGATGGCGCAGGCAGAGGAAGAGATTGCGCACGCAGAGGGAGAGATGGCACAGACAGAGGGAGAGTTGGCACAGGCACAGGATGAGATGGCACAGGTAGAGGGTAACATAGTGCAGGCACAGGGTGAAATGGTGCAGGCAGAGGGGACAGATGATGCAGGCGGAGGGGAGATGATGCAGGCAGAGGGTGAGATGGTGCAGGCAGAGGGAGAGATAGCGCAGGCAGAGACAGAGATGGCACAGGCAGAGGGTGAGATGGCGCAGGCAGAGGGAGAGATGGCAAAGACAGAGGGAGAGATTGTGCAGGCAAAGGGAAGATGGCGCAGGCAGAGGAAGAAATGGCGCACGCAGAGGGAGAAATGGCACAGACAGAGGGAGAGATGGCACAGGCACAGGATGAGATGGCACACGTAGAGGGTAACATAGCGCGGACACAGGGTGAAATGGTGCAGGCAGAGAGGACAGATGATGCAGGCGGAGGGGAGATGATGCAGGTAGAGGGTGAGATGGTGCAGGCAGAGGGAGAGATAGCGCAGGCAGAGACAGAGATGGCACAGGCAGAGGATGAGATGAAGCAGGTAGACAGTGACATGGTGCAGGCAGTGGGCGAAACGGCGCAGTCAGAAAGAGAGATGGCACACACGGAGGGAGAGATGGTGCAGGCGGAGGGAGAGCTGATGCAGACAGAGAGAGAGATGGTGCAGGCAGCTCGTAGAAGGCGCACGCAGAGGGAGAGATGGCGCAGGCAGAGATAGAGATGGTGCAGGAAGAGGGGAGATGGCAGAGGCAAAGGGAGAGATGGCGCAAGCGGAAAAAGAGATGGTGCAGGAAGAGGGGAGATGGTACAGGCAGAGGGAGAGATGGTGCAGGCAGAGGGAAGATGGCACAAGCAGAAGGAGAGATAGTGCCGACAGAGAATGACATGGCACAGGCAGAGGGAGAGATGGCGGAGGCAGAGGGTGAGGGTGAGATGACACAGGCAAAGAGAGAGATGGCGCAGGCACAGGGAGAGATGGCACAGACAGAGGGAGAGATGGCACAGGCAGACAATGTTATGAAGCAGATAGACGGTGACATGGCGCAGGCAGAGGGTGAAATGGCGCAGGCAGAAAGAGAGATGGCGCACCCAGGGAGAGATGGTGCAGGCGGAGGGAGAGATGATGCAGACAGAGGGAGAGATGATGCAGGCAGCTCGTAGAAGGCGCACGCAAAGGGAGAGATGGCGCAGGCAGAGATAGAGATGACACAAGCAGAGGGAGAGATGGTACAGGCAGAGGGAGAGATGACACAGGCAGAGGGAGAGATGGCGCAGGCAGAGGGAGAGATGGTACAAGCACAGGAAGAGATGACGCAGGCAGAGAGTGAGATGGTGCAGCCAGAGAGTGAGATGGTGCAAGCAGAGAGTGAGATGGCGCAGACAAAGACAGACATGGCACAGGCGGCGCGAGAGATGGTGCAGGCAGAGGGAAACATGGCACAAGCAGAGGGTAAGATGGCGCAGGCAAAGAGAGACATGGCACAGGCAGAGGGTGAGATGGCACAGGCAAAGGGAGAGATGGCGGAGGCAGAGGGTGACATGTTGCCATATAAATGACCACTACATTACAATGCAGAAACCTGACTCATTTCCAAAATACATTTCCAATATGCACCATTCGTTTTTTGCCAGCATTACATACAAACATGAAATACAATACACAGTGAAAAGGGGAGTCTTGGTAGTTTAAACAACCAGTAAGCTATCAGAATTTCAACATCATGTGGTATGCTGATGACACTCTGCTCATCCTTTATCTTAGAAAGGAACTGTATACCATTAAAAATACATGATAATAATTGAGATGGCGCAGGCTGAGGAATAGATGGCGCAGGCAGAGGGTGAGATGGCGCAGGCAGAGGGAGAGATGGCGAAGACAGAGGGAGAGATGGTGCAGGCAAAGGGAAGATGGCGCAGGCAGAGGAAGAGATGGCGCAGGCAGAGGAAGACATGGCGCACGCAGAGGGAGAGATGGCACAGACAGAGGGAGAGATGGCACAGGCACAGGATGAGATGGCACAGGTAGAGGGTAACATAGCGCAGGCACAGGGTGAAATGGTGCAGGCAGAGGGGACAGATGATGCAGGCGGAGGGGAGATGATGCAGGTAGAGGGTGATATGGTGCAGGCAGAGGGAGAGATAGCGCAGGCAGAGACAGAGATGACACAGGCAGAGGTTGAGATGGCGCAGGCAGAGGGAGAGATGGCGAAGACAGAGGGAGAGATGGTGCAGGCAAAGGGAAGATGGCGCAGGCGGAGGAAGAGATGGCGCACACAGAGGGAGAGATGGCACAGACAGAGGGAGAGATGGCACAGGCACAGGATGAGATGGCACAGGTAGAGGGTAACATAGCGCAGGCAGAGGGTGAAATGGTGCAGGCAGAGGGGACAGATGATGCAGGCGGAGGGGAGATGATGCAGGCAGAGGGTGAGATGGCTCAGGCAGAGGGTGAAATGGCGCAGGCAGAGAGAGAGATGACGCAGGCTGAGGGAGAGATGCTGCAAGTGGAGAGAGAGATGGCGCAGGCAAAGGGAGAGAAGGTGCAGGCAGAGGAGAGATAGCACAGGCATTGGGACAGATGGAGTGAGATGGCGCAGACAGAGAGTGAGATGGCACAAGCAGAGGGTAAGATGGCCAAGGCAGAGAGAGACATGGCACACGCAAAGGGTGAGATAGCACAGGCAAAGGGAAAGTGGTGGAGGCAGAGGGTGAGATGGCACAGGCAGAGCGAGATATGGCAAAGACAGAGGGAGAGATGGTGCAGGCAAAGGGAAGATGGCACAGGCAGAGGAAGAAATGGCGCACGCAGAGGGAGAAATGGCACAGACAGAGGGAGAGATGGCACAGGCACAGGATGAGATGGCACACGTAGAGGGTAACATAGCGCAGACACAGGGTGAAATGGTGCAGGCAGAGGGGACAGATGATGCAGGCGGAGGGGAGATGATGCAGGCAGAGGGTGAGATGGTGCAGGCAGAGGGAGAGATAGCGCAGGCAGAGACAGAGATGGCACAGGCAAAGGATGAGATGAAGCAGGTAGACGGTGACATGGTGCAGGCAGTGGGCGAAACGGCGCAGGCAGAAAGAGAGATGGCACACGCGGAGGGAGAGATGGTGCAGGCGGAGGGAGAGCTGATGCAGACAGAGGGAGAGATGGTGCAGGCAGCTCGTAGAAGGCGCACGCAGAGGGAGAGATGGCGCAGGCAGAGATAGAGATGGTGCAGGATGAGGGGAGATGGCACAGGCAAAGGGAGAGATGGCGCAAGTGGAAGAAGAGATGGTGCAGGTGGAGGGAAGATGGCACAAGCAGAAGGAGAGATAGTGCTGACAGAGAATGACATGGCACAAGGGAGAGATGGCGGAGGCAGAGGGTGAGATGACACAGGCAGAGAGAGAGATGGCGCAGGCACAGGGAGAGATGGCACAGACAGAGGGAGAGATGGCACAGGCAGACGATGTTATGAAGCAGATAGACAGTGACATGGCGCAGGAAGAGGGTGAAATGGCGCAGGCATAAGGAGAGATGGCGCACACGGAGGGAGAGATGGTGCAGGTGGAGGGAGAGAGGATGCAGACAGAGGGAGAGATGATGCAGGCAGCTCGTAGAAGGCGCACGCAGAGGGAGAGATGGCGCAGGCAGAGATAGAGATGACACAGGCAGAGGGAGAGATGGTACAGGCAGAGGGAGAGATGACGCAGGCAGAGGGAGAGATGGCGCAGGCAGAGGGAGAGATGGTACAGGCACAGGAAGAGATGACGCAGGCAGAGAGTGAGATGGCGCAGCCAGAGAGTGAGATGGTGCAAGCAGAGAGTGAGATGGCGCAGACAAAGACAGACATGGCACAGGCAGCGGCAGAGATGGTGCAGGCAGAGAGAAACATGGCACAAGCAGAGGGTAAGATGGCGCAGGCAAAGAGAGACATGGCACAGGCAGAGGGTGAGATGGCACAGGCAAAGGGAGAGATGGCGGAGGCAGAGGGTGACATGTTGCCATCTAAATGACCACTACATTACAATGCAGAAACCTGACTCATTTCCAAAATACATTTCCAATATGCACCATTCGTTTTTTGCCAGCATTACATACAAACATGAAACACAATACACAGTGAAAAGGGGAGTCTTGGTAGTTTAAACAACCAGTAAGCTATCAGAATTTCATCATCATGTGGTATGCTGATGACACTCTGCTCATCCTTTATCTTAGAAAGGAACTGTATACCATTAAAAATACATGATAATAATTGAGATGGCGCAGGCTGAGGAATAGATGGTGCAGGCAGAGGGTGAGATGGCACAGGCAGAGGGAGAGATGGCGAAGACAGAGGGAGAGATGGTGCAGGCAAAGGGAAGATGGCGCAGGCAGAGGAAGAGATGGCGCACGCAGAGGGAGAGATGGCACAGACAGAGAGAGAGATGGCACAGGCACAGGATGAGATGGCACAGGTAGAGGGTAACTTAGCGCAGGCACAGGGTGAAATGGTGCAGGCAGAGGGGACAGATGATGCAGGCGGAGGGGAGATGATGCAGGCAGAGGGTGAGATGGTGCAGGCAGAGGGAGAGATAGCGCAGGCAGAGACAGAGATGGCACAGGCAGAGGGTGAGATGGCGCAGGCAGAGGGAGAGATGGCGAAGACAGAGGGAGAGATGGTGCAGGCAAAGGGAAGATGGCGCAGGCAGAGGAAGAGATGGCGCACGCAGAGGGAGAGATGGCACAGACAGAGGGAGAGATGGCACAGGCACAGGATGAGATGGCACAGGTAGAGGGTAACATAGCGCAGGCAGAGGGTGAAATGGTGCAGGCAGAGGGGACAGATGATGCAGGCGGAGGGGAGATGATGCAGGCAGAAGGGTGAGATGGCGAAGGCAGAGGGTGAGATGGCGCAGGCAGAGAGAGAGAGATGACGCAGGCTGAGGGAGAGATGCTGCAAGTGGAGAGAGAGATGGCGCAGGCAAAGGGAGAGAAGGTGCAGGCAGAGGAGAGATAGCACAGGCATAGGGACAGATGGAGTGAGATGGCGCAGACAGAGAGTGAGATGGCGCAAGCAGAGGGTAAGATGGCCAAGGCAGAGAGAGACATGGCACACGCAAAGGGTGAGATAGCACAGGCAAAGGGAAAGTGGCGGAGGCAGAGGGTGAGATGGCGCAGGCAGAGGGAGAGATGGTGTACGCAGAGGGAGAGATGGCGCAGGCAGAGGGAAAAATGGCGTAGGAAGAGGCAGAGATGCTGCAGGCAGAGGGAAGATGGTGCAGACAGAGGGGAGAGATGGTGCAGGCACAGGGGATATGGCGCAGGCAGATGGAGAGATGGCGCAGCCAGAGAGTGAGATGGCACAAGCACAGAGTGAGATGGCACAAGCAGAGGGTAAGATGGTGCAGGCAGAGAGAGACATGGCACTGGCAGAGGTTGAGATGGCACAGGCAAAGGGAGAGATGAGGGAAGCAGAGGGTGAGATGGCGCAGGCAAAGAGAGACATGGCACAGGCAGAGGGTGAGATGGCACAGGCAAAGGGAGAGATGGCGGAGGCAGAGGGTGACATGTTGCCATATAAATGACCACTACATTACAATGCAGAAACCTGACTCATTTCCAAAATACATTTCCAATATGCACCATTTGTATTTTGCCAGCATTACATACAAACATGAAACACAATACACAGTGAAAAGGGGAGTCTTGGTAGTTTAAACAACCAGTAAGCTATCAAAATTTCAACATCATGTGGTATGCTGATGACACTCTGCTCATCCTTTATCTTAGAAAGGAACTGTATACCATTAAAAATACATGATAATAATTGAGATGGCGCAGGCTGAGGAATAGATGGCGCAGGCAGAGGGTGAGATGGGGCAGGCAGAGGGAGAGATGGCGAAGACAGAGGGAGAGATGGTGCAGGCAAAGGGAAGATGGCGCAGGCAGAGCAAGAAATGGCGCACGCAGAGGGAGAAATGGCACAGACAGAGGGAGAGATGGCACAAGCACAGGATGAGATGGCACACGTATAGGGTAACATAGCACAGGCACAGGGTGAAATGGTGCAGGCAGAGGGGACAGATGATGCAGGCGGAGGGGAGATGATGCAGGCGGAGGGTGAGATGGTGCAGGCAGAGGGAGAGATAGCGCAGGCAGAGACAAAGATGGCACAGGCAGAGGGTGGGATGGCGCAGGCAGAGGGAGAGATGGCGAAGACAGAGGGAGAGATGGTGCAGGCAAAGGGAAGAGGCGCAGGCAGAGGAAGAGATGGCGCACACAGAGGGAGAGATGGCACAGGCACAGGATGAGAAGGCACAGGTAGAGGGTAACATAGCGCAGGCAGAGGGTGAAATGGTGCAGGCAGAGGGGACAGATGATGCAGGCGGAGGGGAGATTATGCAGGCAGAGGGTGAGATGGCGCAGGCAGAGGGTGAGATGGCGCATGCAGAGAGAGAGATGACGCAGGCTGAGGGAGAGATGCTGCAAGTGGAGAGAGAGATGGCACAGGCAAAGGGAGAGAAGGTGCAGGCAGAGGAGAGATAGCACAGGCATAGGGACAGATGGAGTGAGATGGCGCAGACAGAGAGTGAGATGGTGCAAGCAGAGGGTAAGATGGCCAAGGCAGAGAAAGACATGGCACACGCAAAGGGTGAGATAGCACAGGCAAAGGGAAAGTGGCGGAGGCAGAGGGTGAGATGGCGCAGGCAGAGGGAGATATGGCGAAGACAGAGGGAGAGATGGTGCAGGCAAAGGGAAGATGGCGCAGGCAGAGGAAGAAATGGTGCACGCAGAGGGAGAAATGGCACAGACAGAGGGAGAGATGGCACAGGCACAGGATGAGATGGCACACGTAGCCGGGTAACATAGCGCAGGCACAGGGTGAAATGGTGCAGGCAGAGGGGACAGATGATGCAGGCGGAGGGTAGATGATGCAGGCAGAGGGTGAGATGGTGCAGGCAGAGGGAGAGATAGCGCAGGCAGAGACAGAGATGGCACAGGCAGAGGATGAGATGAAGCAGGTAGACGGTGACATGTGCAGGCAGTGGGCGAAATGGCGCAGGCAGAAAGAGAGATGGCACACACGGAGGAAGAGATGGTGCAGGCGGAGGGAGAGCTGATGCAGACAGAGGGAGAGATGGTGCAGGCAGCTCATAGAAGGCGCACGCAGAGGGAGAGATGGCGCAGGCAGAGATAGAGATGGTGCAGGAAGAGGGGAGATGGCACAGGCAAAGGGAGAGATGGCGCAAGCGGAAGAAGAGATGGTGCAGGAAGAGGGGAGATGGTACAGGCAGAGGGAGAGATGGTGCAGGCGGAGGGAAGATGGCACAAGCAGAAGGAGAGATAGTGCCGACAGAGAATGACTTGGCACAGGCAGAGGGAGAGATGGCGGAGGCAGAGGGTGAGATGACACAGGCAGAGAGAGAGATGGCGCAGGCACAGGGAGAGATGGCACAGACAGAGGGAGAGATGGCACAAGCAGACAATGTTATGAAGCAGATAGACGGTGACATGGCGCAGGCAGAGGGTGAAATGGCACAGGCAGAAAGAGAGATGGTGCACACGGAGGGAGAGATGGTGCAGGCGGAGGGAGAGATGATGCAGACAGAGGGAGAGTTGGTGCAGGCAGCTTGTAGAAGGCGCACGCAGAGGAAGAGATGGCGCAGGCAGAGATAGAGATGACACAGGCAGAGGGAGAGATGGTACAGGCAGAGGGAGAGATGACGCAGGCAGAGGGAGAGATGGCGCAGGCAGAGGGAGAGATGTACAGGCACAGGAAGAGATGACGCAGGCAGAGAGTGAGATGGCGCAGCCAGAGAGTGAGATGGTGCAAGCAGAGAGTGAGATGGCGCAGACAAAGACAGACATGGCACAGGCAGCGGGAGAGATGGTGCAGGCAGAGAGAAACATGGCACAAGCAGAGGGTAAGATGGCGCAGGCAAAGAGAGACATGGCACAGGCAGAGGGTGAGATGGCACAGGCAAAGGGAGAGATGGCGGAGGCAGAGGGTGACATGTTGCCATATAAATGACCACTACATTACAATGCAGAAACCTGACTCATTTCCAAAATACATTTCCAATATGCACCATTCGTTTTTTGCCAGCATTACATACAAACATGAAATACAATACACAGTGAAAAGGGGAGTCTTGGTAGTTTAAACAACCAGTAAGCTATCAGAATTTCAACATCATGTGGTATGCTGATGACACTCTGCTCATCCTTTGTCTTAGAAAGGAACTGTATACCATTAAAAATACATGATAATAATTGAGATGGCGCAGGCTGAGGAATAGATGGCGCAGGCAGAGGGTGAGATGGCGCAGGCAGAGGGAGAGATGGCACAGACAGAGGGAGAGATGGCACAGGCAGACGATGTTATGAAGCATATAGACAGTGACATGGCGCAGGAAGAGGGTGAAATGGCGCAGGCATAAGGAGAGATGGCGCACACGGAGGGAGAGATGGTGCAGGTGGAGGGAGAGAGGATGCAGACAGAGGGAGAGATGATGCAGGCAGCTCGTAGAAGGCGCACGCAGAGGGAGAGATGGCGCAGGCAGAGATAGAGATGACACAGGCAGAGGGAGAGATGGTACAGGCAGAGGGAGAGATGACGCAGGCAGAGGGAGAGATGGCGCAGGCAGAGGGAGAGATGGTACAGGCACAGGAAGAGATGACGCAGGCAGAGAGTGAGATGGCGCAGCCAGAGAGTGAGATGGTGCAAGCAGAGAGTGAGATGGCGCAGACAAAGACAGACATGGCACAGGCAGCGGCAGAGATGGTGCAGGCAGAGAGAAACATGGCACAAGCAGAGGGTAAGATGGCGCAGGCAAAGAGAGACATGGCACAGGCAGAGGGTGAGATGGCACAGGCAAAGGGAGAGATGGCGGAGGCAGAGGGTGACATGTTGCCATCTAAATGACCACTACATTACAATGCAGAAACCTGACTCATTTCCAAAATACATTTCCAATATGCACCATTCGTTTTTTGCCAGCATTACATACAAACATGAAACACAATACACTGTGAAAAGGGGAGTCTTGGTAGTTTAAACAACCAGTAAGCTATCAAAATTTCAACATCATGTGGTATGCTGATGACACTCTGCTCATCCTTTATCTTAGAAAGGAACTGTATACCATTAAAAATACATGATAATAATTGAGATGGCGCAGGCTGAGGAATAGATGGTGCAGGCAGAGGGTGAGATGGCACAGGCAGAGGGAGAGATGGCGAAGACAGAGGGAGAGATGGTGCAGGCAAAGGGAAGATGGCGCAGGCAGAGGAAGAGATGGCGCACGCAGAGGGAGAGATGGCACAGACAGAGAGAGAGATGGCACAGGCAAAGGATGAGATGGCACAGGTAGAGGGTAACTTAGCGCAGGCACAGGGTGAAATGGTGCAGGCAGAGGGGACAGATGATGCAGGCGGAGGGGAGATGATGCAGGCAGAGGGTGAGATGGTGCAGGCAGAGGGAGAGATAGCGCAGGCAGAGACAGAGATGGCACAGGCAGAGGGTGAGATGGCGCAGGCAGAGGGAGAGATGGCGAAGACAGAGGGAGAGATTGTGCAGGCAAAGGGAAGATGGCGCAGGCAGAGGAAGAGATGGCGCACGCAGAGGGAGAGATGGCACAGACAGAGGGAGAGATGGCACAGGCACAGGATGAGATGGCACAGGTAGAGGGTAACATAGCGCAGGCAGAGGGTGAAATGGTGCAGACAGAGGGGACAGATGATGCAGGCGGAGGGGAGATGATGCAGGCAGAAGGGTGAGATGGCGAAGGCAGAGGGTGAGATGGCGCAGGCAGAGAGAGAGAGATGACGCAGGCTGAGGGAGAGATGCTGCAAGTGGAGAGAGAGATGGCGCAGGCAAAGGGAGAGAAGGTGCAGGCAGAGGAGAGATAGCACAGGCATAGGGACAGATGGAGTGAGATGGCGCAGACAGAGAGTGAGATGGCGCAAGCAGAGGGTAAGATGGCCAAGGCAGAGAGAGACATGGCACACGCAAAGGGTGAGATAGCACAGGCAAAGGGAAAGTGGCGGAGGCAGAGGGTGAGATGGCGCAGGCAGAGGGAGAGATGGTGTACGCAGAGGGAGAGATGGCGCAGGCAGAGGGAAAAATGGCGTAGGAAGAGGCAGAGATGCTGCAGGCAGAGGGAAGATGGTGCAGACAGAGGGGAGAGATGGTGCAGGCACAGGGGATATGGCGCAGGCAGATGGAGAGATGGCGCAGCCAGAGAGTGAGATGGCACAAGCACAGAGTGAGATGGCACAAGCAGAGGGTAAGATGGTGCAGGCAGAGAGAGACATGGCACTGGCAGAGGTTGAGATGGCACAGGCAAAGGGAGAGATGAGGGAAGCAGAGGGTGAGATGGTGCAGGCAGAGAGAAACATGGCACAAGCAGTGGGTAAGATGGCGCAGGCAAAGAGAGACATGGCACAGGCAGAGGGTGAGATGGCACAGGCAAAGGGAGAGATGGCGGAGGCAGAGGGTGACATGTTGCCATATAAATGACCACTACATTACAATGCAGAAACCTGACTCATTTCCAAAATACATTTCCAATATGCACCATTTGTATTTTGCCAGCATTACATACAAACATGAAACACAATACACAGTGAAAAGGGGAGTCTTGGTAGTTTAAACAACCAGTAAGCTATCAAAATTTCAACATCATGTGGTATGCTGATGACACTCTGCTCATCCTTTATCTTAGAAAGGAACTGTATACCATTAAAAATACATGATAATAATTGAGATGGCGCAGGCTGAGGAATAGATGGCGCAGGCAGAGGGTGAGATGGCGCAGGCAGAGGGAGAGATGGCGAAGACAGAGGGAGAGATGGTGCAGGCAAAGGGAAGATGGCGCAGGCAGAGCAAGAAATGGCGCACGCAGAGGGAGAAATGGCACAGACAGAGGGAGAGATGGCACAAGCACAGGATGAGATGGCACACGTATAGGGTAACATAGCACAGGCACAGGGTGAAATGGTGCAGGCAGAGGGGACAGATGATGCAGGCGGAGGGGAGATGATGCAGGCGGAGGGTGAGATGGTGCAGGCAGAGGGAGAGATAGCGCAGGCAGAGACAAAGATGGCACAGGCAGAGGGTGGGATGGCGCAGGCAGAGGGAGAGATGGCGAAGACAGAGGGAGAGATGGTGCAGGCAAAGGGAAGAGGCGCAGGCAGAGGAAGAGATGGCGCACACAGAGGGAGAGATGGCACAGGCACAGGATGAGATGGCACAGGTAGAGGGTAACATAGCGCAGGCAGAGGGTGAAATGGTGCAGGCAGAGGGGACAGATGATGCAGGCGGAGGGGAGATTATGCAGGCAGAGGGTGAGATGGCGCAGGCAGAGGGTGAGATGGCGCAGGCAGAGAGAGAGATGACGCAGGCTGAGGGAGAGATGCTGCAAGTGGAGAGAGAGATGGCACAGGCAAAGGGAGAGAAGGTGCAGGCAGAGGAGAGATAGCACAGGCATAGGGACAGATGGAGTGAGATGGCGCAGACAGAGAGTGAGATGGTGCAAGCAGAGGGTAAGATGGCCAAGGCAGAGAGAGACATGGCACACGCAAAGGGTGAGATAGCACAGGCAAAGGGAAAGTGGCGGAGGCAGAGGGTGAGATGGCGCAGGCAGAGGGAGATATGGCGAAGACAGAGGGAGAGATGGTGCAGGCAAAGGGAAGATGGCGCAGGCAGAGGAAGAAATGGTGCACGCAGAGGGAGAAATGGCACAGACAGAGGGAGAGATGGCACAGGCACAGGATGAGATGGCACACGTAGAGGGTAACATAGCGCAGGCACAGGGTGAAATGGTGCAGGCAGAGGGGACAGATGATGCAGGCGGAGGGTAGATGATGCAGGCAGAGGGTGAGATGGTGCAGGCAGAGGGAGAGATAGCGCTGGCAGAGACAGAGATGGCACAGGCAGAGGATGAGATGAAGCAGGTAGACGGTGACATGTGCAGGCAGTGGGCGAAATGGCGCAGGCAGAAAGAGAGGTGGCACACACGGAGGAAGAGATGGTGCAGGCGGAGGGAGAGCTGATGCAGACAGAGGGAGAGATGGTGCAGGCAGCTCATAGAAGGCGCACGCAGAGGGAGAGATGGCGCAGGCAGAGATAGAGATGGTGCAGGAAGAGTGGAGATGGCACAGGCAAAGGGAGAGATGGCGCAAGCGGAAGAAGAGATGGTGCAGGAAGAGGGGAGATGGTACAGGCAGAGGGAGAGATGGTGCAGGCGGAGGGAAGATGGCACAAGCAGAAGGAGAGATAGTGCCGACAGAGAATGACATGGCACAGGCAGAGGGAGAGATGGCGGAGGCAGAGGGTGAGATGACACAGGCAGAGAGAGAGATGGCGCAGGCACAGGGAGAGATGGCACAGACAGAGGGAGAGATGGCACAGGCAGACAATGTTATGAAGCAGATAGACGGTGACATGGCGCAGGCAGAGGGTGAAATGGCACAGGCAGAAAGAGAGATGGTGCACACGGAGGGAGAGATGGTGCAGGCGGAGGGAGAGATGATGCAGACAGAGGGAGAGTTGGTGCAGGCAGCTTGTAGAAGGCGCACGCAGAGGAAGAGATGGCGCAGGCAGAGATAGAGATGACACAGGCAGAGGGAGAGATGGTACAGGCAGAGGGAGAGATGACGCAGGCAGAGGGAGAGATGGCGCAGGCAGAGGGAGAGATGTACAGGCACAGGAAGAGATGACGCAGGCAGAGAGTGAGATGGCGCAGCCAGAGAGTGAGATGGTGCAAGCAGAGAGTGAGATGGCGCAGACAAAGACAGACATGGCACAGGCAGCGGGAGAGATGGTGCAGGCAGAGAGAAACATGGCACAAGCAGAGGGTAAGATGGCGCAGGCAAAGAGAGACATGGCACAGGCAGAGGGTGAGATGGCACAGGCAAAGGGAGAGATGGCGGAGGCAGAGGGTGACATGTTGCCATATAAATGACCACTACATTACAATGCAGAAACCTGACTCATTTCCAAAATACATTTCCAATATGCACCATTCGTTTTTTGCCAGCATTACATACAAACATGAAATACAATACACAGTGAAAGGGGAGTCTTGGTAGTTTAAACAACCAGTAAGCTATCAGAATTTCAACATCATGTGGTATGCTGATGACACTCTGCTCATCCTTTGTCTTAGAAAGGAACTGTATACCATTAAAAATACATGATAATAATTGAGATGGCGCAGGCTGAGGAATAGATGGCGCAGGCAGAGGGTGAGATGGCGCAGGCAGAGGGAGAGATGGCGAAGACAGAGGGAGAGATGGTGCAGGCAAAGGGAAGATGGCGCAGGCAGAGGAAGAGATGGCGCACACAGAGGGAGAGATGGCACAGACAGAGGGAGAGATGGCACAGGCACAGGATGAGATGGCACAGGTAGAGGGTAACATAGCGCAGGCAGAGGGTGAAATGGTGCAGGCAGAGGGGACAGATGATGCAGGCGGAGGGGAGATGATGCAGGCAGAGGGTGAGATGGTGCAGGCAGAGGGTGAGATGGCGCAGGCAGAGAGAGAGATGACGCAGGCTGAGGGAGAGATGCTGCAAGTGGAGAGAGAGATGGCGCAGGCAAAGGGAGAGAAGGTGCAGGCAGAGGAGAGATAGCACAGGCATAGGGACAGATGGAGTGAGATGGCGCAGACAGAGAGTGAGATGGCGCAAGCAGAGGGTAAGATGGCCAAGGCAGAGAGAGACATGGCACACGCAAAGGGTGAGATAGCACAGGCAAAGGGAAAGTGGCAGAGGCAGAGGGTGAGATGGCGCAGGCAGAGGGAGAGATGGTGCATGCAGAGGGAGAGATGGCGCAGGCAGAGGGAAAAATGGCGCAGGAAGAGGCAGAGATGCTGCTGGCAGAGGGAAGATGGTGCAGACAGAGGGAAGAGATGGTGCAGGCAGAGGGGATATGGCGCAGGCAGACGGAGAGATGGCGCAGCCAGAGAGTGAGATGGCACAAGCACAGAGTGAGATGGCGCAAGTAGAGGGTAAGATGGTGCAGGCAGAGAGAGACATGGCACTGGCAGAGGTTGAGATGGCACAGGCAAAGGGAGAGATAGGGGAAGCAGAGGGTGAGATGGCGCAGGCAGGGGGAGAGATGGCACAGGCAGAGGGTGAGATGACGCAGGCCAAGGGAGAGATGGTGCAGGCGGAGGGAGAGATGGGGCATGCGGGGGGAGAGATGACGCAGGCAGAGAGTGAAATGGCGCAGCCAGAGAGTGAGATGGTGCAAGCAGAGAGTGAGAAGGCGCAGGCAAAGACAGACATGGCACAGGCAGAGGGAGAGATGGCGCAGGCAGAGAAAAATATGACGCAAGCAGAGGGTAAGATGGCGCAGGCAGAGAGAGACATGGCACAGGCAGAGGGTGAGATGGCACAGGCAAAGGGAGAGATGGCGGAGGCAGAGGGTGACATGGCACCATATAAATGACCACTACATTACAATGCAGAAACCTGACTCATTTCCAAAATACATTTCCAATACGCACCATTCGTTTTTTGCCAGCATTACATACAAACATGAGACACAATACACAGTGAAAAGGGGAATCTTGGTAGTTTAAACAACCAGTAAGCTATCAGAATTTCAACATCATGTGGTATGCTGATGACACTCTGCTCATCCTTTATCTTAGAAGGGAGCTGTATACCATTAAAAATACATGATAATCTATTTCACCGCTACAATACAGTACAGAAACCTGTGTCATTTTCAAAATACATTTCCAATTTGCAGCATTACTTTATGCCAGCAGGATTTATAGACAAACTGAAGAAGGAAAAAGAACACTGTTGGACAGAAAGGAGAACAGTGAGTGACAGTGAAAGAGCGGGAGAGTGAATAACTTCCAGATTGCAACTCATTTTTATTATTAACTTAAAATACACAACATATATTCCCTCACAAATTAATAACTCACCTTTAAAGGTGCTTTGGAAGATTGAGAACAGTGCCAAAAACACACCAGATTTTCTTCAGCAGAATCTCTGAAATGTACCTCAGACACTGCAACCACAAACGGCCCTGATTTCCTCTCATTAAACACACATATCTCTGAACATACCCAATCAAATTTCTTCCCACACAAATTTAAAACCAAACTAACATTTTAATTGGTTGTACATTTCAACACTTTCAAACTCACATAATTTTCAAACCATCCCCCACTGTTCTCTCTGCCTGTTACCATGGCAACTCTCCATAGAACACCAATCTGAACTCAAAAGGTTAAAAGTTCATCTCTCAATGTTGCAAACCAAAGCAGCAGGTGTGTTTGACCTCTCAATATTCCAGCTTATCCTGTGCAATGTTCCTTTCAATGACTTTTTCTAAACCAATAGTATTATTACTTTAAAAAAACTGTAGGATGCACCCTAGTTTTCAATCTTAAATTATCAGAAACCACCAATCATTTCTTCTTTTTCAAGTGCACTGAATCTCAACCACTTTTTTTCTAAACTTCTACTTTCAAACTGCCATTTCATTTCCACAACTCATCTGAGTACAACCACATCTGCCTTCAAGATGCTGAAAGTCTGCATAGTAGGACATAGCTATGTTTACTGGAGTGAAAGGTATGTAGCAAATAGATGCTTTCACCACCTTGATTTACCAAATGTGGATAGTATGTGGATTGACCAGAGAGGATTGAGATGTCGCCAATTGATGCCATTGGTAAAATCCGTTATGCATCTTCCACACCCTGACCTCATAATTGTGCACTGTGGTGGCAATGACCTGTGCACTTTGACTGGGGTAGGTCTGGAAATGCTTTTAAAGGACACATTTGGACAATTGCAAGGCATTTATAGAGAAGATGGTGTACATTTCACAGATGAGGGGAACAGAATATTCCTCTGTAACTTAAGACTCTGCATTGGTACTTACTTGTAGGTACAAAAAACACACAATGAACACAACTGCTCTTTTTAGAGCCAACTAACATCTAAACACTCAAATTTTATTTTTAACTGTATTTTTTTAATTAATTTTTAGAGAGGTCCGCGCACTGAGCACTCACCATGCACTCTTCGAGCACTCACTGTGCACCCACGATCTTTTTTTTGTTTTTTTAAATAAACATTTATTTTCACCTTTGGAGTCCTTCAGGGACCCCCTGAGAAGGTCTAGGGGGTCAGGGACACTCTACCCTGCCCCCTTTTCACATTTTCAACTTTTATTTTTCACTCTCTTCTGAAACCACAAAATGTCCGCGATAGGGTTCGCTCTCCGAGCACTCACCGTGCACTCTACGAGCACTCACCGTGCGCGGACCTAGCAAAAAAAAAAAAAAAAAAAAAACATTTTTTTTAACCTTTGAAGTCCTTCAGAGAAGAGCAGTGAGGAGATGGTGAGAGTTACAAAACTGGATTGAAAAAAAGGAACTCAGGATTTCAATGAGAAAAGGACTGTAAGTGAGGTAGAGTGATGGAAAAAATACGTAAAAATGAAAAGATGTCAGATACACACAGGAGAAAGTATAGTGTGAGAAGGGGAGTAACTATGAGTAAACTTACTATGTTACACAAAAATGTTGCACTCTATACTACAAGTCTCACTTTATACAACAATCACTTGGCCACTACCTCATAAATTACATTTAAAAAAGCATCATTTCTCAAACAATTTTTATTCAGTAAATATAAATTTATTCTTCTGAATTTTCGAAATTTAAAGGAACTTCTAACATTAAATCATCAGGAATTTCCTCATCGAAAGTCTCCCAAAAAGAATCCTGGAACTCAATAAACTCCAAACATTCAATTAATTCAGAATCCAAAGATTGATCATAAAAATCCCTCATGCCAACTCCTCCATTAAAAAGGTCTTCATCATGAGTAGGGTCATCAACAGGAACATTCAAGTCCTCATTAAAAGTCGCAGAATTTTCAAGAATGATGTCAACTGACTCCTCATTCAGATCCACCATTGCTGTTAGGGTAATATAAAAAGAGAGAGACAGAAAGACAGTGAGAATAAGAAACTTCCACATTAAAAAACATTATTCTTATTAACTTAAAGTGTACAACATAGTTCCCCTTACAAATTAACAACTCACCTTTTAGAATGCTGTAGAAAATTTAGTACTGTGTGAATCTCACACCAGAAATTGAAATCCAAAAATTCCTCACAAATGTACCTCAGACACTACAAACACAAAATGGCCGTGTTTCCATCTCATTTTTCAAACATATCCCCGTAAATAACCAATCAAATTACTTCACACACAAATTCAAAACCAAAGTAACATTTTAAACCAAAGTAACATTTTAATTGGTTCTTATTTTTTAAGAATATCAAACTCACATAATATCCAACCTACCCCCACTGCTCTCTGCCTGTTACCATAATAACTATCCATAAAACACCTATCTGAACCTGTCTTTTTTTTGCCTGCGTCCGCGCACCTTGCGCGGACCCCACGATTTGAAAAAAAAAAAAATGTTTTTTCGATCTTCGGGGTCCTTTAGGGACCCCCTGACAAAGCCTAGGGGGTCAAGGAGTCTCTACCCTGCCCCCTTTCCAGGTTCTAGACTTTTGTTTTCAGCCAGCTTCTGCCTCGGAGACAAGATGGCGGCCAGCACTTCATGATTTCCACTGACTAGAATGTTGACAGACTTCCAACAGCCATTCAAAATTCTGCTCGCGCACGCTGGGGTCCGCGCACCTGTGCGTGCATGGTGCGCGCACGGTGTCCCGCCTATAGATATATATATATTTCAAATTCTATTCTCTCAAAAACTACTGGAGGGATTTACACCATTTAAACAAAAGGGCAATCTGCGAATCAGACTCTACCATTTTGCCAAATTTCTTGTAATTCCATTCAGCCGTTCGGGCTGTAGCCGTGTCTAATCGTCCTATGGAAAATTGCATGGGGAAAACACGTTTTGGGACCCCCCTTTTTCCTCGGCCCCCGCTTGAGAAATCCCCCCGAGACTTTCAGGGAAGGAGCGGAGCGTAACGGGCCAACATTTTGGAAATTTACACACAAATTCCCCAATCGACGCCAAAGTTATTCCAAATAGAATGTTGCGGATTTCCTATGGAAACTAGGTCCTAACTATAACTACCTACTGGCGACCGTCAGTAGTAATATATATATGGGAAAGAACACTCTCAAAGCAACCTCCAATCAAGCAGACCGGCGAAGCTACAAAGGAGACGGACCACAGGATCTGGCCACAGATGTATTTTACTGGCGCAGGTTAACAACAACAGCAATGACGCGTTTCTGGCTCGTGGGCCCTTGATCACATGCAGAGTGATAACATTTTTGACAAGTTTATATGCAGTGAAATAAAACCACGCCCACCCGATACCTCATTCCTCCTTGGTCACATGACCATAGAAATGGTGAAAATACTGTCTATTTACATGGGTTGTGCAATTGAAGTTACTTTGTCATATGAAAATGCATAAATGCATATAATACAATTTGCCGATGTATAGAAAATCATCCTCCATCTGAGTGCACCCAAGTCTCACAAAAGTACTTTTACATTAGAAGAAAAGTCTTACGGCATCAATGCCTATGAAATATTTGTGATTCCACTTATAATACCAGAGCATTCTAGCAACTTATTACAAAATACAAGTGAAATGTACCAGGATAAATTCTGCTTGCCATATATAGCATCAAATTTATACATAAATAGGCATCTTTGCTAACTTCCTCTGCTTGTACAAACCTAATATCAAGGGGGATCTTAAAAGTGCATAAATACTTTTTTATAGCAAACACATTTTTAGTGCAATTTTTCAATACCACCTCTACATAAAGTGCAAAAAAGCTGTGCAACAATAAAGTGCAGACTATATATCATAAAGTGCTACGTGTATGATGATTAAATAGTAGCTAAATATGTATACATATAAATAACAATAAAAAGTCGGTCATTGCCGTATTTCATTGTTAAAAACACATAAATATCACATTTACTAAATACCCTTAAAATCATCATATTTACAAATCGTGCGTACCCACTAAAAGAATTAAATAGAGAGGACACAATTTCATACTATTTACAGGAGGATGGTAAACAATTGAAGCATCAGATAAGGCAACAGGGAACCTGACTACCTATTGAGTTACCAATGTTTCTAGAAATAAGTGTACATCATATCATAACTAGGTGTTTCACATGTACATGGTATCAGGGAACCTGACTATCAATACTGCTAAGTCTGTAAGTCACTTATGCACTGGGCCACAAAAGCCAAGACAGAATGTATTTGGCAGGCAACCAAACTCTAGTCCAGAGACAGCCATTCTAGACAGCCTTAGAGGAAGTTGTACATATCCTCCAAATTATTAAGACCATTAGGCCATTTGCTGTCGAATTCTAAAATCATACTTGTCTCCAGGTGCCTCAATTTCAATTCTCTGTTGCCGCCCCTGCGTGGTTTTGGAACCGACCCTACCACAAAATATGACAGACAAGCCACATCATTGTTATGTTTGTTCTTAAAGTGCCGAGCCACTGGGTAGGCAGGGTCACTATGCAGGATGGCTCTGAGATGCTGTAATATCCTGACGTGCACCTGTAATTTCGTACTGCTTATGTAATTCAGGCCACAGGTGCACGTCAGGACATACACAGCAAACTCAGTTTTGCAATTAAAGCTGCCTGCAATCTGAATATCCTCAAAACCAAAAGGAGTTCGGTAGTGGGTTTTATTAATTCCGAATTTGCAAGCCCTACAGGAGGAACATTTGCGAAACCCTGAAGCTGGTTGCAGCCACATATCTTTTTTTTCTCATTTCTGGGCTGCTTTTATCTAGAACTGACCCCATAGTGTTGGCCCTTCGAAAAGTGACCAAGGGCCTATCTGGTAGTTGTGGTCCTAGTATTGAATCAGTTAACAAAATAGGCCAGTTCTTTTTGACAATGGTCCTGACTTATTGAAATCACCAGAGGAACTACAAATTCGTTTAAGTCGTAAGATTTCCCCATACGGAATACTGCTTATCGTATGTTTGGGATGTAGGCTGGTAACGTGCAATGTCGTATTTCCTGCTGTGGGTGTCCTGAAAAGAGTAGTTTCTAGCCTATCAATCTTGACATATAATTTCACGTCTAGAAACTCAATTTCTGGCTTACTCATGTTTGAGGCGAAATTGAGATTGAGGGAATAGGTGTTAATTTCTTTTACAAACTCAGCTGCTTCCTCCTCATCTCCCTGCCAAAGAATGAACACGTCATCAATATAACGTAAGTACTTTACAATCTTCTCATTGACCCATGTTCGATGTTGAACCTTCAGGACCTGTTCCTCCCACCAACCTACGTGTAAACACGCATAGCTGGGAGAGAAACAGGATCCCATCGCAACGCCCCTTAGTTGTTTCCACACATCTTTACCAAACAAAAAGTAGTTGTTATGTAGGCACCAATCAATAAGGCTGTTGATCACCTTATTATGCTCATAGAATTCCACTGCGCGTTTACCTATATATATATTTCCACACCTAGTTGCTGCTGTTAACTCTGTTTTCCGGCCAAATGCGCCGGTGCCAGCCGTGGCAACACACAGCCACATAAAACAATATTTCAATCCAACAAGATCCAGAAAGAGGCAGCACAACCATCCGTTCTTCAGGTAATTTATTCAGCTACAACAACACGTTTCAGCCGGGGACAGCCTTTGTCAAGTTGTTTTGTATCTCTATCAGTCACCATTTTAAACGTAACTTCGTCATAATGGACATAAACAAAATAGCCATTGCTGCGAAATCGCACAGTTACATATTTACAATTCATAATTTGCAAATCGTTGAAACAATTCATCTGTATATACTTTGTTAAATAACAACATAAAATAAAAAGAAATATAACAATTATAATGACATGCCTTCAAAACATTCCATGGAAATAGAAAACCGAGGCTGCTATCTCTGCTTTTATGAAGATATATGCGAATGCGGCATATATTTACATAGTTATATCAATCAAATATACAGAAGTGAATACTCATTTGGCTCTTTCAACACTTATCACTGCCAATCGCTAGAATATGCATACCTAGAATCCTCACATGGTGCTAAACAATCAACCACAATCGTGGTTATTTCAACCTCAGTGAAAATAAAATGATTACATAACTGCACAAATGTGATGTTGAGACATGTATATTACTGTAACATCTCTCTATTCCAACCACACTTTACTCATTCTATTGATGCAGCCTCCATGTCAGATTCAAGCATATTTCTAATGGAACATAGTTTTGTGACCAGTGTTGCCTATTACTGATGCCACCCCACTCATAGGGTCATGTTGCCTATCACTAATGCCATCCCACCTATAGGGGCATGTTGCCAACCCATACTGCCACCCCACCCATAGAGGCATGTTGCCTATCACTGATGCCACTCCACCCATTTGTGTCATGTTGCCTATCACTGATGCCACCCCATCCATATGTGTCATGTTGCCTATCACTGATGCCACACTACCCATAGGGTCATGTTACCTATCACTGATGCCACCCCACCCATAGGGTCATGTTGCCCATCACTAATGCTACCCCACCCATAAGGGCATGTTGCCTATCACTGAT
Organism: Lissotriton helveticus; assembly: GCF_964261635.1. Taxonomy (NCBI): domain Eukaryota; kingdom Metazoa; phylum Chordata; class Amphibia; order Caudata; family Salamandridae; genus Lissotriton; species Lissotriton helveticus. The sequence continues at coordinate 295,103,536 of NC_136073.1, read as the reverse complement.
GCCACCGCACCCATAGGGTCATGTTGCCTATCACTGATGCCCCCCACCAATAGGGGCATGTTGCCTATCACTAATGCCACTGCACCCATAGGATAGGAGCATGTTGCCCACCCATACTGCCACCCCACCCATAGTGGCATGTTGCCTGTCACTGATGCCACCCCACCCATATGTGCCATGTTGCCTATCACTGTTGCCACCCCACTCATGTGTGTCATGTTGCCTATCACTGATGCCACACCACCCAGAGGGTCATGCTGCCTATCACTGATGCCACACCACCCATAGGGTCATGTTGCCTAACACTGATGCCACCCCACCCATAGGGTCATGTTGCCTATCACTAATGCCACCCCACCCATAGGGGCATGTTGCCTATCACTGATGCCACCCCACCAATAGTGGCATGTTGCCTATCACTGATGCCACCCCACCCATAGGGTCATGTTGCCTATCACTAATGCCACCCCACCCATAGGGTCATGTTGCCTATCACTGATGCCACCCCACCCATAGGGGCATATTGCCCACCCATACTGCCACCCCACCCATAGGGGCATGTTGCCTCTCACTGATGCCACCCCACCCATATGTGTCATGTTGCCTATCACTGATGCCACCCCACCCATAGGGGCATGTTCCCCACCCATACTGCCACCCCACCCATAGGGGCATGTTGCCTATCACTGATGCCACCCCACCCATATGTGTCATATTGCCTATCACTGATGCCACCCCACCCATATGTGTCATGTTTCCTATCACTGATGCCACACCACCCATAGGGTCATGTTGCCTCTCACTGATGCCCCACCACTCATAGGGTCATGTTGCCTATCACTGATGTCACCTCACCCAAAGGGTCATGTTGCCTATCACTAATGCCACCCCACCCATAGGGGCACATTGCCTAGCACTGATGCAACCCCACCCATAGGGGCAATTTGCCTATCACTGATGCCACCCCACCCATAGGGTCATGTTGTCAGGTTTTGCTTCGCGGAATCCAGATGCGACGAGATATGGTCCACCTCCTGATATCACCAATACGCCAATAGAATATACGAGGTGTTCGAGGGATCAGGCGGGGGAAAGGTAAGGGAAGGAGCAGCAGGGAATGTTATGTTATGTTATGTTAAAATGGCTCTTCTATAGCACGCGGCTACTCCAAGGAGTGTCCCGGCGCTTTGGCGAAGAGAGAAACAAGGAAAAGTATACAGCATAGCAGTGCTCCAAGAAAGGGCAGAATTTACAAAGAAAAAAGCCAGGTCTTTAGCTCCTTTCTAAAGGCTAGCAAATTAGTAGCCATTCTTAAAGATCGAGGGAGATCGTTCCAACAACGTGGTGCAAGGTACCGAAAGGAGCGACCTCCGATTCGAATGCGCCTGATGGAAGGAACCACCGCTTTGGCCTCAAATGCAGACCTGAGAGTTCTTCTGGGGACATAGAAGGCGATCCGATTACGCAGATAAATTGGGCCAATTCGATGCAGCGCCTTGAAAGCCAGAGTCAGAGTCTTAAAAGTTACTCTCTTGGCGATCGGAAGCCAATGGAGTTGCTCTAGAAGCTCTGAGGCCCGCGCCCTACGAGGGACTCCAAAAATGGCCCTGGCGGCCGAATTCTGCACAACCTGCAGTCGGGCCATCAGATATTTAGGAAGGCCCAAATAAAGAGCATTCACGTAATCAAGCCGAGACCCTATAAGGGCCTGCACAGTGATTTTCTTGTGCTGGAAGGACAGTAAAGGGAGGAACTTCCGTAACATTTTTAGGATGCCGAAGCATTTCCCCGTCAGCCCGATGATCTGGGGTCTAAGGGAAAGGTCGACATCACACAGGAAGCCCAGATTTTTCGCCTTTACTGATACAGTGTTAGGTGGGGACATGTCACCAGGCCACCATGACTTCCAGCCTGGATCGGGCGGGCAGCCAAAGAAGAGCAGCTCGGACTTGTCCGAGTTGCACTTCAAACTATGTCCCTGAAACCACTTAAAAACGGCTTCAAGGCATTCCTGAATCCGCCCGCTGTCAAAATTTTCCCCCTTGCCACATGAAAAAAGAAGCTGGGTATCAGCCGCGTAGGATATGATCTGGGCACCAAAAGACTCCGCCACCGCCGCAAGAGGGGCCATATAGGTATTAAAAAGGAATAAGGACCTGAAACAAGAAAACGACAATTATTTAAACAGTGCATACAGTCGGCTACATTCCAAGGTTCTCGGCTAATATCTGACACAAGTAAATGTACCTTAAGCAACATACGGGGGTTATTCTAGATGAACAGGCCATTTCTAGGTTATACGGCAATCCAAGTGTTGCATCTACAATATAGAACCCACACAGGTTAATATTCAGAATTACAGATGCAGACAACCAAACATCTTCTAGTACTCTCACACATACCCAGATCTGGAATAGACCATCCAAGCAAATAGCTCTGTTTAAAGGGGGTTCTGCTGGGTAAATAAGCTAGAAGGGTCCTTCCTTCCCTAGTCATGCAAAAGATGTCCTAAATAGATTTAACCCTTTGAGCTCATTCCTATCTTCAACTCAAAATAAGGAATTAAGGGTTGTATCACTCCTTGGTAATAGATACAGTCAAAATATTAGAATACTGGAAAAAGTCTCCAATCAAACGTGGGAAAGCTCCTCCACAATATGAATTTGAATAAGGCTTGGCTCTCTCAGTTGCCACTCTATCTCAGATAAGTACAGCGCTTAACAGAAAGTTCTCATACACGGTAGCGTGTGGGGCCATGATACCACGAACGCTCCGCTATGCACATAACATCTGAATAAGAAACAAACATGGTAAAGTGTGGCGCCCTGTTACTACCACGTTCCGCTATCAAAGATCAAAGTGTTCAAGATCTACACGGTAACATGTGGTAAGTGATTACCACTATGCTCCGCCGTAAAATGGGGGGGAAGGTAAAGTGGAACATACATGGTAACGTGTGGTACCCTGTTACCACCACGTTCCGCTATGTGAAATGAAAACAAAAAGGTGTAAGCAAAACACGGTAACGTGTGGCTCCTTGTTACCACCACGCTCCGCTAATAATAATTCACTGAAAGAGGACCTACACGGTAATGCGTAGTGAGTTAATACCACTGCGCTCCGCGTTGTAACAGTATCCTCAAAACGCTCGTTAACCTTCACGAGCAATCAACAATGGCCTTCGCCATAAATCCAGATGAGGGTAAGTGTGGGTAACCATTCAGCCGTACCCGACAAGGCAATATAAAAGAGAGTCAACGCGGAAGCCGCCGCTGTAATCACGGATCCGATAAAAGGATTTCTTCAATGAAGGCAGGGATCGATCCTAACCCCAGCCAGCGGTACGTCCTCGCTCACCTGAGCCTAACCGCGGTGAACCAGCAAAACAGAATTACGCACATCGACGTCCGTTTCCTGACGCCTGATGTACTTCCTCCACCCCAGTGCATGATGGGAATTGTAGTTCGCAAGCAATGCAGGCGCCTTCACGGGACAATCCTGACAGTAGGCCCTCCCTCCTAGCGCCTCCTAGGAACTGGTTTAGCGGGATACCGTCTGTGGAAGGCGCGGACCGCCACTGGAGCATGGACAATACTCTGAGGCTCCCATGAATCATCTTTGGCCGTATACCCTTTCCAGGAAACCAAGTACCACAAAGAACCACTCCTCAGCTTGGAAACCTTTATACACTTCACCTCATACTCCAGGTTACCATCACACCACACAGGAGGAGGAGCATGTCTGCTTGCCGATAAGGCGGGTTTCAGTAGATTACAGTGGAATACGGGGTGAATCCGCAGAGTCACAGGCAACTTCAATTTGAATGCAAGGATTGATTTGCTTCAGCACGGTATACGGACCAATGTACCGAGGATGGAACACACTGCGCAATTTAAAACGTATGTTCCTTGTAGATAGCCATACTCTGTCCTCCACCTTATAGGCTGGGCCATCGATTCTGTGGCGATCTTCCCACCTTTTGTATGTTTGCTTGGCTCATACCAGATGCCCTTGCACCTTTTTGTGTAACCTGCGTAAATACTTTATTTGATCCAATACTGCCGGTTGAGTAGAGACCTCTTCTGGAATGGCAACAGGAAGTATTCTTGCATCATAACCGTAGTTGGTCCGGAATGGTGATAGACCCACTGAGCTATGCCAAGCATTGTTGTAGGCAAGTTCAGCCATCCGTAACAACATCACCCATGACTCTTGAGCTTCTTTCGCATAGCATCTAAGGTATTTTTTTAGGGACTGATTCAACCTTTCGGTATGCCTATCTGTCTGGGATGGAAGCTTGTGCACAGTGATACTTCTATGTATAATGCCTGGCACCAGGTCTTCCAGAAACGAGCAATGAATTGAGATCCTCTGTCTGATACTATAACTTCTGGAAAGCCATGCAGACGGATCACACTACTCAGCAACAGTTGAGCGGTTTGCCCTGCTGTGGGAAGGTTGGTACAAGGTACAAAATGCCCCAGTTTAGTAAGGCTGTCTATCACCACCATGATAGTAGAACATCCTTTATCCAATGGTAGCCCTGTGACGAAATCCAGGCTGATTCTTTGCCATGGTCTTTTTGGTGTGGGCATGGGTATAAGTTTGCCTTTCTTTTGGGTAGTAACGTGTTTGGCTCTAGCATATTCCTCACAACTGGAAACCCAAGACCGGACATCCTTACCCAATGAAATCCATCAGAAATGTCGTTGCATCAATCAAAGTGTTTTGCTTATTCCCGGATGTCCTGCCAAAGGAGATACATGACACCACTCGAAAACCTTTTTCTGCAGGTCTTTAGTGGGCAGGTAGAGTTTGTTGTCATAGAACGGTAATCCCTGTTTCACTGTATGCGATGCCTCCTGTTTGGCCCAGTCTTCCCACATTACGCATGTCTTGTGTAACCTTATTCCGTCCAAGAAATCCTCCACTCGCACTACACAGATCACCTTGGAAGGTTCACTGATGGCGTCCATTACTTGGTTATTGTCTGCTGAGTCCAATGTATCCTTCCTTGATAAAGCGTCAGCCTTACAATTGTTTGCTCCTGGACGAATGGCGATTACAAAGTTATATTCAGAAAAGAAGAGCATCCATCTCATTTAGCGTTGTGAGAGATGCCTTGCTGATTTCATGTACTGCAGATTCCGATTATCAGAATATACAGTGACTGGATAACATGCTCCCCACAAGTAATGCCTCCACTCCTGGAACGCCTTTTTGATCGCCAACAGTTCTTTTTCTTCGATAGTGTAGTTTCGCTCTGCCTGATTCAGTTTACTGGAAAGAAAGGCTACGGATTGGAGTTGTCCAGTGTGCTGGTCTCGCTGCGACAAGATAGTCCCAATAGCCTCATCAGAGGCATCTGCTTCCTCCACGAAAGGATGTTCAGGCTTGGGATGTGCCAGTACTGGAACTGTGGTGAAAACTCTTTTAAGGAAAATGAACGCCACCTCCGCCTCAGGAGACCACTCAAAAGGCACTCCTTTTCTGAGCAATCTGGAAAGAGGAACTGCCACATGGGAAAAGCGAAGAATAAATCTGCGATAATAATTCGCAAACCCCAGAAAGCACTGGACATCCCTCACTGTCTTAGGAACAGGCCAATCCTGCACCGCCTTCACCTTACGCTCAGACATGTGTAACCCTTCTGGACTGAGCATGACCCCCAGAAATTCCACCTTGCGCACCTCAAACTCGCATTTACTCAACTTGCAGAACAGTTTATGATCACGCAGTTTACTCAACACACTGATGACCTGTGTTCCATGCATTTCCACATCATCTGAATAGATGAGAATGTCATCAATATAAACCACCACGTACAGATCCACAAACTCCTTCAACACGTCATTGAGAAAGTACTGAAACGCAGCAGGGGCGTTACATAACCCAAACGGCATAACAGTATAATCATAAAGACCGTAACGGGTCTTGAAGGCAGTCTTCCACTCATCCCCAGAACGTATCCTCACCAGATGATATGCTCCTCTAAGGTCCAACCTGGTGTAGATCTTAGAGTTCCGCACCTGATCGAGTTACACTGAGATGAGGGGTAGGGGGTATCTATTGCGCACAGTGTTCTGGTTTAACACCCTGTAGTCCACACAGGCTCTTAAATCACCGTTGGCCTTCGCTATGAAAAATAGTGACAAAGCTGCTGGAGAACGTGAGGGTCTGATAAAGCCTATGTCAATGTAGTGGTCTAAGTATCCCCTTAGATGTTGAGTTTCAGTTACTGACAGTGCATAAACCCTACATGCAGGAATAGTAGCCCCCTCTATCAGGTCTATCCTACAATCATACTCTCGGTGAGGGGGCAGCTGTTCCGCTTAGGCTTCTCAGAAAACGTCTCTATAGGATTCATACATTAAAGGTAATTCAGTTTCTTTTTCAGCTGCCGTAGCCACAACAAAAGGACCTAACAGGGCCGCAGCTTGGGTAAGGGTAGGTTCAACAAAATGTTTCTCGCACCCCTCTGAAAGGAACTGTATGGATTTTGTTCTCCAATCTATAGTCGGGTTGTTGTGGCTCAGCCATGGCATCCCCAAAATGACTTTGTATTGAGGAGCATCAATACTATTCAACATCATTGTTTCCCTGTGGCTCCCTTGTGCCTCCTCCACTGTCAGCCTAACAACTTCTGTTTGCTCTCTAATCAGCCCTGATTTCAGGGGCTTACCATCGACAGCCAATACTTCCTCTGGTGTCTCTCTGGGGACTCTCCCTAATGCCAATCTATCCACTAGCCCGCTGTCAACGAAATTGCTAGTGGCTCCCGAGTCAATCATAACCGCTACCTGGTAAATGTTTTGAACACATTCAAGACTCTTAGGGAGCACGATGTGTGGTTCGGTATCTTGTAATGTGGTAGCGGCCAACGAAGGGAGCTTCCAACCCCTCTCATCCTCCGCAGCCCCTCCCACCACACCTACCGGAACGGAGGCAGATACTGCTACCTTCTTATTCCGCAACCAAGTACATGAGTTTTTTGGTTTGGCAGGACAGTCTCGTACATAATGCCCTTATTTCCCACAGTACATGCATAGTCCTTGCACTCTGCGGGTCTCCCTCTCTTCTTTGGTTAATGAGGCTCTGATTGCCCCTATTTCCATGGATTCTGACATTGTCTCACTGGTACCTCTCATTCTCCGAGGAATTCTGTCAGACCTGGAGAAACCTCCCCATTCCGTCGTCTCACCACTTCTCTCTGACATACAGCCATCCAATCTTAGCGTTAAATTAATCATGTCAGTGCAGGTCGTCGGTTGCGGGTCTATTTGGGCCAGAACATCTTTCAATTCGTCCCGCAAGCCCTGATAAAACAATGACATCCTCTTTTCTTCAGGCCATGCTGTTTCTGCCACCAACCGATTAAAAGTGGTCAAATAAGTCACCAAGTCGGACCTACCCTGCCTATGTTCCAACAATTCTTTGTCTGCACTTAAAGTGGTAGCCCTACTATCAAATACCCTTTCGAATTCGGACCTGAATGCATTCCAGTCAGACAGGACAGCATTGCTATTCCTGACCAACGGAACCGCCCAATTAGTTGCGTCCCCCACCAAGTACGAAATGGCAAACGCAACACGGGAATGGGTATTGGGAAAAGAGGCAGGTTTACAGGAAAAGTGCAACATAACCTGAGTCAAGAATACCTGAATTTTTAACGGATCCCGAGCATATCTTTCTGGACTTGCTATAGGGGGTGGTACCGTAACTTGTATCTGTGGGTTAGGAGGGCTAGCATCAAAAGGATTTCTGGCCAGTTTGTCTACTTTTTCTCTAAGTGCTGCCGTTTCCGCTTTAGAGGCTGCTAATTCTTGTTGGACCATCAACAACGCCTAGAGGACATCCTCCATGGTGGCCATAACTCGGAACACCTGAATCGGGCGAAGCAGTAATTCGTGGGTGCGTAATTCTGTCAGGTTTTGCTTCGCGGAATCCAGATGCGAAGAGATATGGTCCACCTCCTAATATCACCAACACCCCAATAGAATATACGAGGTGTTCGAGGGATCAGGCGAGGGAAAGGTAAGGGAAGGAGCAGCAGGGAATTAGGACCTGAAACGAGAAAACAACAATTATATAAACAGTGCATACAGTCGGCTACACTCAAAGGTTCTCGCTAATATCTGACACAAGTAAATGTACCTTAAGCATCATACGGGGGTAATTCTAGATGAACAGGCTATTTCCAGATTATACGGCAATCCAAGTGTTGCATCTACAATATAGAACCCACACAGGTTAATATTCAGAATTACAGATGCAGACAACCAAACATCTTCTAGTACTCTCACACATACTCAGATCTGGAGTAGACCATCCAAGCAAATAGCTCTGATTAAAGGGGGTTCTGCTGGGTAAATAAGCTAGAAGGGTCCTTCCTTCCCTAGTCACGCAAAAGATGTCCTAATAGATTTAACCTTTTGAGCTCATTCCTATCTTCAACTCAAAATAAGGAATTAAGGGTTGTATCACTCCTTGTTAATAGATTCAGTCAAAATAATAGAATACTGGAAAAAGTCTCCAATCAAACGTGGGAAAGCTCCTCCACAATATGAACTTGAATAAGGCTTGGCTCTCTCAGTTGCAACTCTATCTCAGATAAGTATGATGCTTAACCGAAAGTTCTCATACACGGTAGCGTGTGGCGCCATGATACCACAAACGGTCCGCTATGCACATAACATCTGAATAAGAAACAAACACGGTAATGTACAGGAGCCCAGGGTCAGACTGATTTGCATATAGCCATGTCTGAACTGGGGTGGCAGATTGGGCTAAAGAACGGTGATGGATCAAACCCAGATCTTTTTACTGGGTGTGAGTGTTTGATTGGTTCAGATGCTGCATCCATCACCACCCCCTTTTGTACCCCTATGGGTGAGGTGGCATCAGTGATAGGCAACATGACCCCATGGATGGGGTGGCATCAGTGATAGGCAACATGGCCCTATGGGAGGGGTGTCATCAGTGATAGGCAACATGACCCCATGGGTTGGGTGGCATCAGTGATAGGCAACATGCCTCTATGGGTGGGGTGGCATCAGTGATAGGCAACATGACCCTATGGGTGGGGTGGCATCAGTGATAGGCAATATGAACCCATGGGTGGGGTGGCATCAGTCATAGGCAACATTACCCTATGGGTGGGGTGGCATCAGTGATAGGCAACATAACCCTATGGGTGGGGTGGTATCAGTGATAGGCAACATGACACATATGGGTGGGGTGGCATCAGTGATAGGCAACATGCCCCTATGGGTGGGGTGGCAGTGTGGGTGGGCAACATGCCCCTATGGGTTGGCTGGCATCAGTGATAGGCAACATGACTCTATGGGTGGGGTGGCATCAGTAATAGGCAACATGACCCTATGGGTGGGGTGGCATCAGCGATAGGCAACATGACCCCATGGGTGGGGTGGCATCACTGATAGGCAACATGACCCTATGAGTGGGGTGGCGTCAGCCATAGGCAACAAGACACTATGGGTGGGGTGGCATCAGTGATAGGCAACATGAACCTATGGGTGGGGTGGCATCAGTGATAGGCAACATGACATATATGGATGGGGTGGCTTCAGTGATAAGCAACTTGCCCCTATGGGTGGGGTGGTAGTATGGCTGGGCAACATGCCCCTATGGGTTGGGTGGCATCAGTGATAGCAAACATGACCCTATGAGTCGGGTGGTATCAGTGTTAGGCAACATGACCCTTTGGGTGGGGTGGCATGAGTGATAGGCAACATGACCCTATGGGGGTGGCATTAGTGAGAGGCAACATGACCCTATGGGTGAGGTGGTACAAAAGGGAGTGGTGCTGGACGGAGCATCTGAACCAATCAAACAATCACACCCAGTCAAAAGATCTGGGTTTGATCCATCACCGTTCTTTAGCCCACTTTGCCACCCCAGTTCAGACATGGCTATATGCAAATCAGTCTGACCCTGCGCCTCATGGGAACAGTCCAGCCCGAAATGCCAAGCCATGCCTTCCCTGGACCGGAAACAAGCTTCCGAGGACCGGTTTCTGGCATTCCAGCCGTCTTGAGCCCGGCTTGCTAATCAAACACTCACACCCAGTCAAAAGATCATGGCTTGGCATTTCGGGCTGGACTGTTCCCATGAGGCGCAGGGTCAGACTGATTTGCATATAGCCATGTCTGAACTGGGGTGGCACAGTGGGCTAAAGAACGGTGATGGATCAAACCCAGATCTTTTGACTGGGTGTGAGTGTTTGATTGGTTCAGATGCTCCGTCCATCACCACCCCCTTTTGTAGCACCTCACCCATAGGGTCATGTTGCCTCTCACTAATGCCACCCCCATAGGGTCATGTTGCCTATCACTCATGCCACCCACCCAAAGGGTCATGTTGCCTAACACTGATACCACACCACTCATAGGGTCATGTTTGCTATCACTGATGCCACCCAACCCATAGGGGCATGCTGCCCAGCCATACTGCCACCCCACCCATAGGGGCATGTTGCTTATCACTGATGCCACCCCATCCATATGTGTCATGTTGCCTATCATTGATGCCACCCCACCCATATGTGTCATGTTGCCTATCCCTGATGCCACCCCACCCATAGGTTCATGTTGCCTATCGCTGATGCCACCCCACCCATAGGGTCATGTTGCCTATCGCTGATGCCACCCCACCCATAGTGTCATGTTGCCTATCAGTGATGCCACCCCACCCATAGGGTCATGTTGCCTATCGCTGATGCCACCCCACCCATAGGGTCATGTTGCCTATTACTGATGCCACCCCACCCATAGAGTCATGTTGCCTATCACTGATGCCACCCAACCCATAGGGGCATGTTGCCCACCCATACTGCTACCCCACCCATAGGGGCATGTTGCCTACCACTGATGTCATCCCACCCATATGTGTCATGTTGCCTATCACTGATACCACCCCACCCATAGGGTCATGTTGCCTATGACTGATGCCACCCCACCCATAGGTTCATATTGCCTATCACTGATGCCACCCCACCCATAGGGCCATGTTGCCTATCACTGAATCCACCCCACCCATAGAGGCATGTTGCCTATCACTGATGCCACCCAACCCATAGGGTCATGTTGCCTATCACTGATGCTACCCCTCCCATAGGGCCATGTTGCCTATCACTGATGCCACCCAATCCATGGGGTCATGTTGCCTATCACTGATGCCACTTCACCCATAGGGGTACAAAAGGGGGTGGTGATGGACGGAGCATCTGAACCAATCAAACACTCACACCCAGTCAAAAGATCTGGGTTTGATCCATCACCGTTCTTTAGCCCACTCTGCCACCCCAGTTCAGACCTGGCTATATGCAAATCAGTCTGACCCTGTGCCTCATGGGAACAGTCCAGCCTGAATTGCCAAGCCATGACTTCAGTGGACCGAAACAAGCTTCCGAGGACCGGTTTCTGGCATTCCAGCCATCTTCAGCCCGGCTTGCTTGAATCCAGTGGCAAAGTGAGCAAGGGACTCACGTCTGAGCATACCATACCACACTTATGGCGGCCAAAGCGGTACAAAAGGGGGTGGTGATGGACGAAGCATCTGAACCAATCAAACACTTATACCCAGTCAAAAGATCTGGGTTTGATCCATCACCGTTCTTTAGCCCACTCTGCCACCCCAGTTCAGACATGGCTATATGCAAATCAGTCTGACCCTGTGCCTCATGGGAACAGTCCAGCCCGAACTGCCAAGCCATGATCTTTTGACTGGGTGTGAGTGTTTGATCAGCAAGCCGGGCTGAAGAGGCTGGAATGCCAGAAACCGTTCCTCGGAAGCTTGTTTCTGGTCCAGGGAAGGCATAGCTTGGCAGTTCGGGCTGGACTGTTCCCATGAGGCACAGGTTCAGACTGATTTGCATATAGCCATGTCTGAACTGGGGTGGCATAGTGGGCTAAAGAACGGTGATGGATCAAACCCAGATCTTTTGACTGGATGTGAGTGTTTGATTGGTTCAGATGCTCCGCCCATCACCACCCCCTTTTGTACCACCTCACCCATAGAGTCATGTTGCCTCTTACTAATGCTACCCCCATAGGGTCATGTTGCCTATCACTCATGCCACCCCACCCAAAGGGTCATGTTGCCTAATACTGATACCACCCCACTCATAGGTTCATATTTGCTATCACTGATGTCACCCCACCCATAGGGGCATGTTGCTTATCAGTGATGCCACCCCATCCATATGTGTTATGTTGCCTATCACTGATGCCACCCCACCCATATGTGTCATGTTGCCTATCCCTGATGCCACCCCACCCATAGGTTCAAGTTGCCTATCGCTGATGCCACCCCACCCATAGGGTCATGTTGCCTATCGCTGATGCCATCCCACGCATAGTGTCATGTTGCCTATCAGTGATGCCACCCCACCCATAGGGTCATGTTGCCTATCGCTGATGCCACCCTACCCATAGGGTCATGTTGCCTATTACTGATGCCACCCCACCCATAGAGTCATGTTGCTTATCACTGATGCCACCCAACCCATAGGGGCATGTTGCCCACCCATACTGCCACCCCACCCATAGGGGCATGTTGCCTATCACTGATTCCACCCCACCCATATGTGTCATGTTGCCTATCACTGATACCACCCCACCCATAGGGTCATGTTGCCTATCACTGATGCCACCCCACCCATATGTGTCATGTTGCCTATCACTGATACCACCCCACCCATAGGGTCATGTTGCCTATCACTGATGCCACCCCACCCATAGGGTCATGTTGCCTATGACTGATGCCACCCCACCCATAGGGTCATATTGCCTATCACTGATGCCACCCCACCCATAGAGGCAAGTTGCCTATCACTGATGCCACCCAACCCATAGGGTCATGTTGCCTATCACTGATGCCACCCCTCCCATAGGGTCATGTTGCCTATCACTGATGTCACCTCACCCATAGGGGTACAAAAGGGGGTGGTGATGGACGGAGCATCTGAACCAATCAAACACTCACACCCAGTCAAAAGATCTGGGTTTGATCCATCACCGTTCTTTAGCCCACTCTGCCACCCCAGTTCAGACATTGCTATATGCAAATCAGTCTGACCCTGTGCCTCATGGGAACAGTCCAACCCGAACTGCCAAGCCATGCCTTCCCTGGACCGGAAACAAGCTTCCGAGGACAGGTTTCTGGCATTCCAGCCGTCTTCAGCCCGGCTTGTTTGAATCCAGTGGCAAAGTGAAATTAAATGAAATGAATGAAATGAAATGAAATTAAATGTATATTTGTAGCGCGATTGCTGCCCTGAGGCGTCCAAGCGCTAATGACAAGTGTGATTTTCTCAACAGAGGGAGTTCGCTGGGGGATTAGTGAGGAACGTTAAAAAGGAAAGTCTTCAACTGCTTCCGAAAGGAGGACAGATTAGGGTTGGACCTGAGTTGAAGGGGAAGTGAATTCCATAGCTTGGCGGCATCATAAGTAAACATCCTGCCGCCAGCTCTTGCCTTTTTTATTCTAGGGACTGTGGCCATAAACGCCTGGCTAGAGCGAATATTTCTCCTGGGATGGTACTGTGTTATTAGATCACCGACGATGGCCGGTCCTGTATCCCAGAAGGCTTGGTGGGATATAGCAAGATGTCGAGCAAGGGACTCACGTCTGAGCATACCCTGCCACACTTATGGCGGCCAAAGCGGTACAAAAGGGGGTGGTGATGGACGGAGCATCTGAACGAATCAAACACTCACACCCAGTCAAAATATCTGGGTTTAATCCATCACCGTTCTTTAGCCCAATCTGCCACCCCAGTTCAGACATGGCTATATGCAAATCAGTCTGACCCTGTGCCTCATGGGAACAGTCCAGCCCGAACTGCCAAGCCATGCCTTCCCTGGACCGGAAACAAGCTTCTGAGGACCGGTTTCTGGCATTCCAGCCGTCTTCAGCCCGGCTTGCTTGAATCCAGTGGCAAAGTGAGCAAGGGACTCACGTCTGAGCATACCCAGCCACACTTATGGCGGCCAAAGCGGTACAAAAGGGGGTGGTGATGGACGGAGCATCTGAACCAATCAAACACTCACACCCAGTCAAAAGATCTGGGTTTGATCCATCACCGTTCTTTAGCCCACTCTGCCACCCCAGTTCAGACATGGCTATATGCAAATCAGTCTGACCCTGTGCCTCATGGGAACAGTCCAGCCCGAACTGCCAAGCCATGCCTTCCCTGGACCGGAAACAAGCTTCCGAGGACAGGTTTCTGGCATTCCAGCCGTCTTCAGCCCGGCTTGCTTGAATCCAGTGGCAAAGTGAAATTAAATGAAATGAATGAAATGAAATTAAATTAAATGTATATTTGTAGCGCGATTGCTGCCCTGAGGCGTCCAAGCGCTAATGACAAGTATGATTTTCTCAACAGAGGGAGTTCGCTGGGGGATTAGTGAGGAACGTTAAAAAGGAAAGTCTTCAACTGCTTCCGAAAGGAGGACAGATTAGGGTTGGACCTGAGTTGAAGGGGAAGTGAATTCCATAGCTTGGCGGCATCATAAGTAAACATCCTGCCGCCAGCTCTTGCCTTTTTTATTCTAGGGACTGTGGCCATAAACGCCTGGCTAAAGCGAATATTTCTCCTGGGATGGTACTGTGTTATTAGATCACCGACGATGGCCGGTCCTGTATCCCAGAAGGCTTGGTGGGATATAGCAAGATGTCGAGCAAGGGACTCACGTCTGAGCATACCCTGCCACACTTATGGCGGCCAAAGCGGTACAAAAGGGGGTGGTGATGGACGGAGCATCTGAACGAATCAAACACTCACACCCAGTCAAAATATCTGGGTTTAATCCATCACCGTTCTTTAGCCCAATCTGCCACCCCAGTTCAGACATGGCTATATGCAAATCAGTCTGACCCTGTGCCTCATGGGAACAGTCCAGCCCGAACTGCCAAGCCATGCCTTCCCTGGACCGGAAACAAGCTTCTGAGGACCGGTTTCTGGCATTCCAGCCGTCTTCAGCCCGGCTTGCTTGAATCCAGTGGCAAAGTGAGCAAGGGACTCACGTCTGCGCACACCCAGCCACACTTATGGCGGCCAAAGCGGTACAAAAGGGGGTGGCGATGGACGGAGCATCTGAACCAATCAAACACTCACACCCAGTCAAAAGATCTGGGTTTGATCCATCATCGTTCTTTAGCCCACTCTGCCACCCCAGTTCAGACATGGCTATATGCAAATCAGTCTGACCCTGTGCCTCATGGGAACAGTCCAGCCCGAACTGCCAAGCCATGATCTTTTGACTGGGTGTGAGTGTTTGATTAGCAAGCTGGGCTGAAGACGGCTGGAATACCAGAAACCGGTCCTCGGAAGCTTGTTTCCGGTCCAGGGAAGGCATGGCTTGGCAGTTCGGGCTGCACTGTTCCCATGAGGCACACGGTCAGACTGATTTGCATATAGCCATGTCTGAACTGGGGTGGCAGAGTGGGCAAAAGAACGGTGATGGATCAAACCCAGATCTTTTGACTGGGTGTGAGTGTTTGATTCGTTCAGATGCTCCGTCCATCACCACCCCCTTTTGTACGATGGATTTAGGCCCAGATCCTTGTACTGGGGTGAATGTATGACATTGTTCTACATTCTGTCCATCAACTGTGTTTTTTGCAATTTTCACCCCGAGTGGGCTGGGTATGCTCAGACGTGAGTCCCAGCTCTCCACACCACTGGAGTCAAGCTATCCAGGCTGAATGAAGGCTGATAGCCATAAACCGGTCCTTGGATGCTTGATTCCGGTCTGGGAAAGACATGGCTTGGTAGTTCGGACTGGACTGTTCCCATGAGGCACAGGGTCAGAGCTGATTTGCATATAGCCAGTGTCTACCCCAGGGTGGTGTGGAGTGCAAAAAAACGATGGATTTAGGCCCAGATCCTTGTACTGGGGTGAATGTATGACATTGTTCTACATTCTGTCCATCAACTGTGTTTTTTGCAATTTTAACCCCGAGTGGGGTGGGTATGCTCAGACGTGAGTCCCAGGCTCTCCACACCACTGGAGTCAAGCTATCCAGGCTGAATGAAGGCTGATAGCCAGAAACCGGTCCTTGGATGCTTGATTCCGGTCTGGGAAAGACATGGCTTGGTAGTTCGGACTGGACTGTTCCCATGAGGCACAGGGTCAGAGCTGATTTGCATATAGCCAGTGTCTAACCCAGGGTGGTGTGGAGTGCAAAAAAACGATGGATTTAGGCCCAGATCCTTGTACTGGGGTGAATGTATGACATTGTTCTACATTCTGTCCATCAACTGTGTTTTTTGCAATTTTCACCCCCAGTGGGCTGGGTATGCTCAGACGTGAGTCCTAGGCTCTCCACACCACTGGAGTCAAGCTATCCAGGCTGAATGAAGGCTGATAGCCAGAAACCGGTCCTTGGATACTTGATTCCGGTCTGGGAAAGACATGGCTTGGTAGTTCGGACTGGACTGTTCCCATGAGGCACAGGGTCAGAGCTGATTTGCATATAGCCAGTGTCTAACCCAGGGTGGTGTGGAGTGCAAAAAAACGATGGATTTAGGCCCAGATCCTTGTACTGGGGTGAATGTATGACATTGTTCTACATTCTGTCCATCAACTGTGTTTTTTGCAATCATGGAAATGGCAGCACATGCAAACAGTATGTATGTTTCCTGGGCATGTCAGCACAACACTTGTTAAGTCAACCATCATTTACCACCCAATGTAGGCACTGGTGATATATGCCTGGGTGTGGTAGTGCCCCTTAAGTCACCTGCACATACACAATACATATGTCTAGTAGGTTGCACAGAGGCCACAGTTGACTTCACACCAATTATGCCCACACCTGCATGTACAGTGGAGATGGGCCAACAGTCAGGGAAAGTGACACATTGTACAATGTGAAGCACATCATATGTGCATGGGTGCAAGCCACAGATGTCGCCATGCCAATGAAATGTTATCATCCCTGTCCAAAATTAGTTAATCATGACACACCCAGTTAACTGCAAAGGATGACATGGATACCAGCCTGAACAGGAAACATATCTCATGGTCCACATGGAGTACATCACATCAACACCTCAGTATCAGATATTTATAAATCCTGCATCATCACAGCAAGGTAGGATACTAAACAGCATCAACATACTGTACAGCTAACTCAAATGCACAAGGATAACAAAAACGAAATTGAAAGCTGAAAGGGAAAATCCAAAACAAAATTAAGTCCAATGTCCTCTCAAAACACAAAGTCCAATGAGGGTGTGAGTGACACCTGTCACCTGTTGCTTGCCTGCGCTGCTAAGGACTGGGGAAATCCACTCTGAGGGGCATAGATGGGGCAGACGAGGCACCGCAGGGACAGGATCAGGGCTCATCAGAAGGAGGCCGTGAAGGGGTGGTAGGTACAGGAGAGTCAGTGGCAACTGCAGTGGAGGTGTCTGACATGGTTTGTGCCGTCACAACTGTGGGGCACAACTCAGATGGGGTGGGTGCTGGAACCACTGCAGTGGGCAGTTCAGGTGTAATGGACATGGTCACCACTGCAGTGCTCATGTCGGACTGGGTTGTCATGGACTCCACTGCAGTGCCCAACCCATGGGAGTGGAAAGGGGTACAGGTGAGGTTGGCAGGACAGCTGGGGGGCCACTGTCCACACACTAGTTGCAGTAAAAGACAGACTGGTGGTGGTGTCAGTGGAAGAGCAAGTGGGAGTTGGGGAAGGCCTGAGCATTCTGGGGATGATGTATCTGTGGGTGGGGGAACCTGGGACAGGGAGTGGCAGGGGAATCTGTGGTGTGCTGACCAGGGGTATGGAGGAAGGGGACTGTGCAGTGGAGGTGGGGGTGGGGTCTTGCTCTTCCGGGTACAGGGTGACTTACGGGTGGGGGCCTCAGTCTACCTGCGCCTGGGGGAGGGTGTCCAGATGTGATGGGCACTCTTCTCAGTGTGTGGGGACTTGCTCTTCCCCCTGTAGTCTGGATCTGTTGGATCAGAGGGGAAGAGGCCGAGGTCAAACAGGAAGAGCTTCTTAGGAGATGGTGTTGCAGGTGAGGCAAGGGAAGGGCTCTTGGAGGGAGAGGGATCAGAGGACTGCGGAGTTGATGTGGATGCCTGTGTGTGTGTTTGTGACCCATCCCCTGTGTGTGTGGTATCAGTCCCCTGACTTTGCTTGTGTGCACGTTTTGTCTTTTGTTTGTGTGATTGTGTGCTGTCTGTGTGTTTGGGTGACTGCTGGTGTGTGTGTGCTTGGGACAGGTAGGGTGCTAGGAGTTGTTGATGGGGCAGAAGGGGTGAGGGACTGTTAGAGGAGGGATACTGCTGCCGTCAGGGAGTAGGCCATGGACTGATTGGTCCTCTGTAGGGCAGACATGCCCAATGAGATGCCCTGCATGAACGACACCAGTTGTGTCAACAGACTGGTGTGTGCATGGAGGACACTCAGCATTTATGTCTGCCCTACATGGATCTGTCTAAGCAAGTCCACAGACTCCACACTCAGGGCAGCAGGGGACACAGGGGCAGGGGGTGCGGTGCCTGGCAGGAAGGAGACATGCTCTCGAACACAGGAGATGCCACAGACTTCTGGGATGGGAGCCGAGGGGAGGGTGGTGGTGGGAACAGCCTCACTATCTGTGGTTTGCTGGCTGCTGACACCCGCCCCCACAAGGGAGTCATCCTCCAAGGTGCTGTGGTCCTCAGCTGAGGTGGATGGTGCTGAAGACTCTGCGGTGTGGCTCCCCTCACCCTCTGTGCCTCTGGGTCCCTCCGACTCCTCAGTCGCTGGCCCAGGCTGGCTCTGTGGCTCCTCTACTTCCGTGACGCTGTATCCTGGGCCCTTGGATGTATCTGCATATAAGTAGAAAAACAAGCCCACATTAGTCGTCTGCACTGACTGCACACAACACTGTAAATACAGCACATTACAGGGCATGCACTGGCACCCTTAGCTGATATTTGCTTAAAATTCCACACAGGTGTACAAAGGGCACTAGCCAGTCTGAACATCAACCATGACTTCCATATCACTCCTGGACCTGTACCCATATGTCTGTTGTATGCAGGCTGATAATACCCCGAAAGTGCACACATGCACCACATACACAGTTGGTGTACATGCAAATGCCCATGTAGAAGTTAATTTCTATAAACATACATCACATGCCAGCCACTCAGTACAGGTGTCAGGATGAATGTATGCCAGGAGTCCCATTTCACAATCTTGTGGTGCCTAGCAGCCTAACACACAATGATGTTCTCACATCCCGAAAGTTAATTACACAATGGGGTGCATGGAACACCTCTGACTCCAATGCAAGATCCCCTTCTCAAGTCAATGTCCTGGCACAGACATGCACGGTAAGTTAGTCTTCACTGTCCCATGTCATGGGGCAATGCATCCGGACAACATCAGTCTGCACTGCGTTACATTCATAGGTCATGCCCATACCAAACTCTGCAGGTGACAAGTGTACCAGTCTGTCCCCTGCCACACACTGTTCTTGGACTATGATGAACCAACATCACTAAAATCTGACATGAGAGTGACTGCAAACACAACTACCTGAACATGAGCATCTCACAGTCTGCTGCTAATGGCACACACCTGCGTGAAAGTCAGTGTTGCATACAGCATTGTGCACCATCAACTGACCACACCCCTATATGTTGCATAGGTATCATACCTATTGTCACAACTCAGATGTCCTGCTGACACTAAAATCCTCGACACTCCAGTTGTCACAAAAAGGAAGCCACACCACAATGACATTGTGTCAGACACCTGATGGCACATTTCAGGAAGCACAATCAGTAGGTCCGTACATGTGAGTGTGATTACAGAGTCTCCCAATGCCGTGGAGTGGGCATGACTGACTAGGTAAACCTGTAACTGAGTATTGGCCTGGACAGCAGGCAGGTGTCTGGGCTAGTGTGACATACTTCCTATACATACTCCTGAGGACACTACATGGACTCACCGGCTGCATGGGTATGTTTTAAAAACCCCACACACATGTTGTGAGCCCGACCAGCAATTGGAACACATATGAAAGGCACACATAGAATACATGTCAGAGACCAGGCATAGTGCAATAAGTAGACACACCCACGAAGCACACATCAGCGTCACAGTAAAATAGGCTGTGCAGGACCCTCAGCATATCTGATTGAAGGGACACAGTGCCAAAGTCAAAAAAGTCACTGACTGTAGGGGCCACAACTGTGGATCAGATGAGGAGTGTGACCTACACAATTGAGGGACATGAGTCCAGGGCCCCAAGACCAATGGAATCTGGAAGTGTGACCAGGCCAAAAGACTGCAAATAGCATGTCACACATGGTCACAGATCAGGCATGGACTTACCCCTCCTTGCTGCTGTCTAGCCTTCAGTTGCCCATCCAGGTACGGGAAGACCACTGCCAGAAACCGGAGCATCTGGGGGGTCAGGGTCCGGTGTCCGACCCTACAGAGAGGAGGCAACAGCTTCAGCTGGACCCTTGCGATCCTCCGGGTCTAGCCAAGTAGGTCCTGCCACATCTTCTGGCCATTGCGGATCCGGCGTTTTTAGACCCCACAGATCTTACTGCCCGGGCAATGGTCATCCAGATCTCTTGCTTCTGGTGCGCATCAACCTGTGAGGATGACAAAGTGAAGAGGACATTAGCACACAAGCCACATAATTGTGCTGCATACAGTTTAAAATACATGTAGTCATCACAAAGCTAAATGAGGTACACAGGTAGTGCACACATAGAAATGTGCATTTGAGCTGCCGGTCTGACACTGTAACATTGCCTAGGAATTGAAGACTAGCACTGCTGCACTACTGCAGCAGGACACCTGTTCATCACATGTACCCACATAAATTGGTTGCTGCAAGTACTCAGTGCATATGTCTCCCACTGCTGTGCACACTTCTATTACTGCTAGTAAGACAACTTACAGGAAATGGTAGGCAGTGGACTGAACACTCACCTGCTCCCCTGGTTTCCCATACAGCTTGCTGTACTCTGGGAGGAGCCCGTCCAGCAGGGCCTGGCTCTCCTCCTCTGTGAATGCTGGGGCCCCTCTCCAGAGTACGTGCCATTGCAGGATCCAGAGGAAGTATAGACAGCAGCAGTGGAATCTGATATGTGGTCCTGTAGCATGTAGGGCAGGCACGTGAGCTCCCTGGGGGCCTGCCAGCCTTAAATCAGTGCTGCGGAGGCAGAATCTATGACATTGCCACTTCCTGATAGGTCCAACACGGTTGCATTCTATGAATCTGTCCAATCCATGGAAATGTAAGTCTACTACACATCTTCCGCATGGTTCAAAACTTTCACCTTCAGGACACCCTAGGATTGCAACATTGTTGTAGGCATCCAACTGAATTTCCAGCGCACGACTCCATTGAATTTGCGTCCGTCTCCATGATAGCCCATTGCCAATGAGTGCGCACGGCTCGGTACACTGACTATGCAACGTGTATTTTTTGAAATCACACGCATCCATTCCAGTACGATTCTATGGGCTGTGTGTGCGCCTGGCTCGGTCCATGCCTGTACGAAGCGTCTGCTCAGAAGTCACCCGTGTCGGTTCAGATTGCAATCCATGGCTAAGCTGTGCGCATGGCTCGGTCCAGAACTGCACGTCACGTCTCTGTAGAAGTCATCCACATAGGGTCACATTGCATACGCGTCGTACATGCATGAACCGAGCCGTGCGCACACATAGCCCATTGTCGTCAATGTGACCCGACGCGGGTGACTGTAATGCATACGCATCGCGCAGTCAATGGACAAGGTGTGCGTACTACTCTGTCCATGCCTGTATGGAGCGTCTGCATACTAGTCACCCGCGTCGGTTTATATTGGTGTGACTTGCATACAGATCCCACACAGATTTCATTGCCATGGACACACCTTCAACACCACAGCATGTCCCCATAGATACCAAGATTGCAGATTGCTAAGTGTGACTTTTTCTGAAAATCAGTGTAATTATGATTGACATGGGCATGAGTCATGGACACAGTACCAATTTGGAGATGTGTATGACCTGTCACATACACCATGAGTACAGGTTTGCATGTTATGTACATCACATCAAGATCCATGGACACATTAATGATGTACACCCACAGTCTGTGTGCATGTTGTGTCTGTGATGTTTGTGGTTCCATGTGCCCAATGGGAGCCAGTGTCCACCATGTGCTTTGTGCATCAACATTTATGCTGTGTGTGTGTGGCTCAGTGACGTCCATGTATGGCCTGTAGGGACCACAGGGGCCACTCTGTGGGAGTCATGATTGGTTGGGGGATGTCCATGATACGCCATGTCATTCCGGTGCACAAGTGGCAATACAGGGACCATGGCTATCTCCCTGACATGGAGTTGTGATGCCTGTGAAACATCAGTCCTCACATGTTACTGTGTTGTGTGTTTAGAACGTGACAGCAGTACAATGAAATGTACTGTGCCACAACCCAATGAATTGGCATTGCACTCCATGGAAATCATGTACACATGTCTCATTTATATGTGAGATGATGGGCAGGTAGGTGACATATGTGTCCATGACCAACAGCACACACCTCAGTTCATTGTGTATTGCTATGATGTATCATGTGATTTTTTTTCAAGGTGAGTTCCACATGGGTAGATGAATGTATAATTTTACTTTACCCATCTCTGTACTGCAGGGCACCCGCTGTCTAAAGACCTTTACCGGACCTCGAGACCATGGTAGAACGCAACAGAATCCGAAGGTACCGCTTCACCAGGAGACTGATCGATGAGTTGGTGGAGCAGTTGGTGCCACATCTGCTACCTGGCCGGACACACCCGACAGCACTGACACCAAAGGTGAAGGTGATGGCAGCCCTGCACTTCTTTGCCACCAGTACCATTCAACACACTGTTGCTATTTTTGGTGGTATGTCACAAACTATGTTCAGCCATGTGCTTCGTGATATCTTGGAGGGGATGTTGCATTTTCTTGACACATACATCAGGTTTCCTAGCCCTGGTGAACTCACTGATGTAAAGGATGCTTTTATAGACTGGGGAGGATGCCAAACGTCATTGGTTCTATTGATGGTACACATGTGACACTGATACCACCACAGGCACATGAGCAGACCTACTGCAACAGGAAACATTTCCACTCCATCAATGCTCTTGTGGTGTGTCTGGCAGACATGGTGATCACACATGTGTGTGTACGTTTTCCCGGTTCTGCGCACAATGCCTATCATGAGGAGGAGTCGCATTGTGTTGATGATATCACAGATGCCAAACCAGCATGCCTGGCTTGTTGGTGTGTACTGTTTCCATTGTGTGTGTTTGGCAATGTTGTATCCCACCCCTTACAAGACTCAACTAATGTGCTATTCTTTGTATGTAAGTGACTCTGGATACCCCAACATGCCGTGGTTACTGACACCACTCAGGAACCCTGTGACAGCAGCCGAGATGCGCTACAATGAGGCACATGGTCAAACCAGGAGAGTGATTAAGCGGACCTTTGGTCTTCTGAAAAGCCACTTCTGATGCCTGGACACGACTGGAGGTGCCCTCCCATATGAGCCTGCTAAGATGTGCAAGATCATCATAGTATGTTGCATGCTACACAACATGGCAGTGCGGAAGGAGGTGCCTCTAATACAGGATGACGATGACCACCATCCCCCACCTGTGGAAGATCCAGGCCTGGGCCAGGAGGCCAGTGATGATGATGATGAGGGTGATGTCCGCACACAGCTCATCAACAACTTCTACAGCTGATTGTGAGTTCCCAGGGTAGTTATGTCAATGTCTTGACTTTGCCTGAGATGTGTGGGTACTGCTCAGTTGCTCTTTGGGTTTGTCCGTGGGGTACCAGACTGGATGCGTCCAGTGAAGTCTACTGTCTGATGGACTGTGGTCCACAACGTTGTTGACATGCCAATTTGTTACTGTGTAGGTATCTTGTGACATGTTTTGTGCATGTTCATTGCATTTCCATCCTGTTCTGGTGTGCTTCTTACTGTGTCTTATGTCTATCCTTCCAAAGGTACTTTGGCTGGTGCTTGGTCAACTCTGACACCCAACAACCAGAATCCAATGCCAGGGGGGAACACGTCAATGGTGAGTATGTGTAGTGGGGCCATATTTGTGTGTCTCCCTCATATGTGTCACCCCAACATGAGTCACATGACGATAATGACATTGCTATAGTAAAGTGCATACACTGTGTACTTCGACATTTCATCAGCTCCATGACACATATCACGTTTTAATCACAACATAGGCAGGTATAGTGTAAGAGCGAGTTTATTTACATACATGTGTGGAGATAGTGCTGTACATGAGGTTTAGAATCCAAAGTTCACAGATGAGTTGGAAATGTCCAGAGTGAAGTCCACATTAATCTCCTACATTGGAACAACATGAACCCTCCATGTCATGTTGGGGAGATGTGTCATGTACAACAAGGTGAACACTTTTCCCACAAAGGCCAATATCCAAAACAGGTTCAGGGTTCCTGGGGGATGTGCACGGACAACAGTGGCACACTTGTCCCTCTTCGGACGACCCCTCTTCTTCTTCGGGGGATCCTCAAGTGTAGGCCTCGGCGCTGCATCAGACTCTCCACCAGATTCATCCTCCCTCCCTGTGGCATTTGTAGATGTTGCAGCAACAGATGGTGTGGGCACACAGGGAGGTGTGGCCATATTTCTGCTGATCTGGTGGAGACAAGTCAAAATGTCGCTATGCACCGCAGTAAGTTTGTCCCACTTGGCCTCCATGGCCTCCATGCATGCATGGTGGCCAGCCTGCTCCTGTTGCATGTCCTTGAGGATCCCCACTACCTGGCTGAATCCTCCGGTGCTAACTTGGTAAGCATCTATGATGCGTAGCAGTTGTGGGTCATCAAGCAGGCCATTCCACTCTGCAGGCTGTGACCTCTGCCTGACACCCCTCCCACCACCCCTAGCCACGCTGGCAGGACCAACGGTGGCACTCACAGATGACCCTGGGACACCTTGGCTATTGCTACTGGTGTTATTGTCCATTGCTTCCTGGGTGTCCGGTGTCCCTGTACGGGTTGGATTTGGTGTTCTAGGTCTGTCCGTGTTGGCAGGTGTGTTCATTCTGTTGCCGTTTGTTGTTGGCGTGGGTGCATGGGGTGCAGATGTCTGTGCTGCTGGGGCTGCATGATTACTCACACCATAGGTGCCAGGTTGTTGTTCGTCATCCGAAGAGGACAGAGCCAGATCTACACCAGAGAGCTTGTCCTCCACCAAAGTCTGAGCCTGGGACTCTTCACTTGCTGCGGTGTCCCCACGAGCACCTGTGTTTGGAAGAGTAAGACATTGTCAGTTATGTTACTACAGGCATTTGATGGTTCACATTTGTATTTAGCAATGGGGAGGGAGGAAGAGGTATAGATCGATTCAGCTTGCAATGGGTAGTAATGACAATGAAGGGGGGGAATGGATCACTCGTCCTGTGCAACCAGGTTATTTACGTATATTCATTCCTTCCTAGATGCCATGCTATACGTACACAGGAATGGGGCGGTACATCTTGGTTCACCCCCTCAGTGTACGGTAGCTGCTTTTCCATTGGGTCACCATTTTTGCAAATATGCTGTGCCTCCACAGCCTCCCTTGCTCACTGCACCATCAGGATTCAAGCAAGCCGGGCCGAAGACGGCTGTAATGCCAGAAACCGGTCCCTGGAAGCTTGTTTCCTTTCCAGTAAAGAATTGGCTTGGTAGTTTGGTCTGCCCTGTTCCCATGATGCACTGGGCCAGGGTTAGACTAATTTGCATATAGCCAGGTTCTGAACTGGGATGGTGCAGTGAGCTAAAAAACGTTGATGGATCAAGCCCTGATCTTTTGACTGGGTATGAGTGTTCTGTTTAACTCAGATGCTCTGTCCATCACCACCCCCTTTCTGAATCGTTTTGGCCACTATAGGAGTGGCAGGGTATGCTCAGATGTGAGTCCCTTGCTCACTGCACCATCAGGATTCAAGCAAGCTGGGCCGAAGACGGCTGTAATGCCAGAAACCGGTCCCTGGAAGCTTGTTTCCTTTCTAGTAAAGAATTGGCTTGGTAGTTTGGTCTGCCCTGTTCCCATGATGCACTGGGCCAGGGTTAGACTAATTTGCATATAGCCAGGTTCTGAACTGGGATGGTGCAGTGAGCTAAAAAACGGTGATGGATCAAGCCCTGATCTTTTGACTGGGTATGAGTGTTCTGTTTAACTCAGATGCTCTGTCCATCACCACCCCCTTTCTGAATCGTTTTGGCCACTATAGGAGTGGCAGGGTATGCTCAGATGTGAGTCCCTTGCTCACTGCACCATCAGGATTCAAGCAAGCCGGGCCAAAGACGGCTGTAATGCCAGAAACTGGTCCCTGGAAGCTTGTTTCCTTTCCAGTAAAGAATTGGCTTGGTAGTTTGGTCTGCCCTGTTCCCATGATGCACTGGGCCAGGGTTAGACTAATTTGCATATAGCCAGGTTCTGAACTGGGATGGTGCAGTGAGCTAAAAAACGGTGATGGATCAAGCCCTGATCTTTTGACTGGGTATGAGTGTTCTGTTTAACTCAGATGCTCTGTCCATCACCACCCCCTTTCTGAATCCACCTGGAGGTGGACTGACTGCTTCCACAAGCGTGTGTAGAGAAGAAAAAGGCTCTAGGATCACATGGGGCTGCAACTTGTTGTCCAACAGTGAACAACCCTGGTGCGGTGGATGAGTAGCTGGATCCACACACACAACAGCTTTTTTTGTGACTTTGTACGTCACAAAGTTCACCATTTTACCTTTGCCTTTGGGTGATGTGAGTGTTTTTGACTCACAGCACTTGGCACAGACAAGCACTCCTAATTATCATCTCTGTACGCTCTTAGGAAAACTGCCAGTTTAAATCCAGGTGGGGGCACAGCATATTTGCTAACATGGCGACCCAATGGAACTACAACTACAGTACAGTGATGCGGGAAACCAAGATATTCCACATTACGCATGTGTACGTATGTGAGGTTTTGAATGGAGGCAACACAATACGTTATGACCCGGGTTGCACAGGACAAGTGAACCATTCACCCTTCCTCGATTTTTGGAACAATGGTTCATGTACATGACATTTGCAACAGGACGTCAGGGTCTGTGCCTTGTACACTGCATTGTCTCCAGTCGTCACAGACAGAGAGTGATATTGTTGTTGCACATTGTCCTGCCATCAAGATGCCTTTCAATGTGCATGTTGGAGTGTGTACATGGGCAGCTCATGTATGTATTTAGATGTACATGGTCATTGATACTCAAGGGCTATCAGGTGGCTGACACAGGAGTGTCATCCCTGTTCACATTTGACTCTGCATCCCTGTGAGGGGGTGTGGCAGCCATGGCAAGATGGCTGAAAGTGTTGGGCTGTTGTCTGTTGGTGCACAGTTCCCAGCAGAGCCTTGTGCTCCCCACTACAGGGCCCAGTCCCAGAGTTCTTGCCAATCTATTACCATTCCCTGTGAGGTGAGCATGTGCAGTGTGGGCTTGCTGGTCCATGTAGGGGGCTGAGGATTGTGAGTGACTGCAACTTCCAGCATGCTCTGGGCTACACCCCCCCTTCCCAGGGCCTTGTGCTTCCCACTACAGAGCCCAGTCACAGAGATCCTGCAAGTACATTTCCCACCCTTGTGAGGTGAGCATTGTTTCAGGGAGGTGTTGATTGTCCAATTGGGAGGGGGAGCATTATCTGTGGCAACAACCCCATCATGCTTTTGGATACACTCACTACGCCAGCATACCCACCATTCATTCCTGTCAGTCACCTTCACTGTGAGGTAGTGGTTGTGGTGACAGAATATCTGACACTGGTTTGCTGTATTTAGTGTTAGGTTTCTACATGTCATGACACAGTTAGGTATCACCATGAGGTGGGAGGTATTGTGTTTGTCTGACTAGCATGCACTCCTTGGGCTGGTTCACTTTTGTTTACTGTGCCTTTGCTATCAGTGCATGTTTTCACTGCCCCCTTAACAGTGATGTGTGTGTACTGTGACACAATTTTAAGTATATTGGTTGTGTACTCACCAGGCTTTGGTATGTCTGGTAGGCCATGGACGCTCTCTGGTGGTAGCGTGTTCCGCACCCTCTCCTCCCAGGACCTGAAGTAGACTGGTTTGGCAGGTGCGATGGGCCAACTTGTAGTCCTTGCGGATGAGGTTCTTGACCCTCCTGTGCATATCATACCACCTGTTCTGGATGTTGGATGCGCAACATTGGTGCCTGTGCGTTCACCTTGTCCACAATCCTCTCCCACATCTTGGTTTTCTGTGACGTGGGGGTCCTTTGTACCAATGCATCTGACAAATGTGGCCCCACTCTGAGGATTTCATCTAACAATATTTCTAACTCACTGTCTGTGAACTGTGGATTCTTCTTAGGGGGCATGGTGATGGGTGGTGGTGGCGAGTGATGTGTGTGTGCGCAAGTGAGGGTGGAAGGGTGTCTATTTTGCTAGGTCTATGTGAGGGTGCTTTTGACGGGGTGTTGATGGTGTTAAGGTTGTTGAATAGGTGAGTTGTGTGTGTGTCTGTGTTTGCTGCCTGAAGTAGTTCTGTGCTGGCTGGTCTGTTGTATGTGCAAAGGATCATGGTAGTGGATTTTTTAATTTTGACTATTTATTGTCTTTGTCAATGCTTGATTGGTCCTTTTATGATTTTGTTCCTTGTGGCTTTGTGGGCATGTAGGAGACGTTCTTCGGACGGAGTCGGATGCTCTTGTTGGGTCGTGCGCGCTGCTCTGTGTCTTTCATGCTGTTTATGTTCAGTGCTGCATGCGAGTCAGTCGCAGGGCTCTCTCTCGCTTCAGGTACCTGATTTCAGTGAGTGTCGGTTATGCGGCTTGTGCTCCTTGCGGGTCGGCCTGATTTCATACGCATTGCATCGTAATGGCCGTGTCGGACGTCAGGGGTACGTCATGGTCTGGTTAATTCTGGGTTTCTGTCGGTCGGTGCAGCTCGTGTCCATTTTCTGGCCGGATAGCTCGTTTCTGTACGGCTCGGTCGTACAGCTTGTTTTCCGGACAGGTCGGTTGTAGTTCACGGACTTCTCATCGTACTGCGCAGGTCGTACGGAGCCTGTGTGTGTCGGTCAGACTCCGTTCCGGTTCCGAGTCGGAATCGGCCCCTTAGAGTTCAGAAAACTGTTAATTTAATATATTTAAATCAAATATTTAAGTTCAAAATTATGTTAACTTTGCTGTAACAATTTGTTATTTTTATTTAAGATTAATTTTTAAGATAGAACAAAATAAAAAATGTAAGGCACTATTAACTTAGTTTTTCATTAACTATTTAATTAATTTGACTATTTTTAAAGATGCATTTACAAAACATGTTTTTATGATATGAAAATAATGATCAAAAGTAATGTACAGTTTTATTAATATATGAAGAAAATTAGTTTTACATTTCTTTGTTTGATTATTTACAATCATTACAAATAAAATCCACTAATAATGCATCCGACATAACTTGCATTCAATAAAGTAATATAAATACACATGTAATTGTGATAAACGCATTGCTCGTACACCTTCTCCATCAAGGTTTCATAAACTATTAACTGTTAACTATTAACTGGTTGATCTAATTAGTTGTCAAGTACCCTTATATAAGATTCCAGCCCTGCTAGAAATACAGAGCAAATGCAATAAATATTAATCTAAGTGATCCAATTAATCTATTAGCTATTCTGTCTATTTACGTATAATTCCTGCATAACTAAGAATAAAGGGTGAATACAACTAATATTAGTTATTAAGGCTACACATATGGATATCCACAGGTTAAACATGATGAGGTTCAGATATATATAACTGTCCATTGCCTTAACCTGAGGCTATGACCATCCATAGAGGTTACTCCTGCCCAAACCTTTCTAAAATTGGTACTTAAATTGGATAGTGCCCAAGTTTCTCATGCACATTTCTCAGTTATTGTAAAGATCGTAATTCCTAAAAGCGGATTGTTAGCCAATCCTTGCAACGGCAACCCAAATACGGGGAAACCTGCAGAATACTAGCAAGCCTACACCTATCAGATTATCTCTCAGGGCAATTCGCAAAGTGTAAATGCCTTTCGTTTTTATCCAACTTTCCTACTGCCATGTTCAGAAATTTAGTTAAGCTACAGATTAGCTGACAGTCTGTATATTGCAGACATTTAAAGAGTGCACATTTGATTGTATGAACTCCTAATCTAAGAAAACAAAGACGGAAGAGGGCACTACAGAGTGAGGACAAGTATGGGCATAAACATAGGTGTTTACCACAACCTCTACTGCACTTACAGATTTAATTATTTATCTGTAATTGGCCGTACTTTGGGAATCCCAGTGGGATCAATAAAAATATCAACTTCATTTGATCTTGTTACATGTTTAAAACTTCATCCCCATGTAACCCTGAACTCTTGGGGAGGGGTAGAATGGTCGCCACGTGCGAGTTCGCTAAACTCCATTGCTATTGCTGCTTGTTTTGCAATGATTTTAAACTCCCTTTAACAAGATTCCACTTGCCATACCGCCCTCAATTTCCAACAAATTAATTTCTTTGCAAATGTAATGAGCCATTTTGAGAATGTTTTTTGGGGTTATTAATTATTTCCTTCCAGATACAGTTCTTTAAAGTATTTAATCACCGAGCTCCTCAATCTGTCATAATGCTTCAAAAACAGCACATCAGCTATTGGACTTAAAGATCCCAAGGCCACATTTTAGAGGGAGTTGTGAAGAGGGAGTACTGCTCGGGAGACCAAAGATTACCAGAAGAGCAGCAGACATGATCTTGTCTAAACCTAGATGTAGCTTTGAGGTCCATGTTATTGTGGGCATATATTTCACACTGATTATCTCTAAAATTGTAGTGCCACAAAAACTATGCAGGTTATTATATAGTTTCCTCAAATGTATTTATTTGCGGCTGTCTTACACAGCCACAGTAGTATTACATTACTTCTACATTTATAAATGATTGGTAAAATATGTTAACATAAAATAAAGAGCTTAATGAAAAACATTAAATTATAATTAGTTATATTTTTAACTATATAAAATAATGAAATGTATTTTAATGTTTTCTAACATTATATATTTCACGACTCTGCTTCTATTGTTTTCTATGGGAGGGTGTTGCAGTATCAGTGCTTGTCCATTTCTGGTGCTGGAATTACTTATGCTTATTTTTGCCAGTAGTAATTTACACTTGTAAATGTGGCTACACCCCTTATTCCAAAAGGTTGACACATATGAATATGGATTTTTGAGTAGATGTTCTCTTTGTAAATGGTGACCATCGAAAAGAGAAATTGCACAAAAGTTTTAAGAGTACTTTTACACATGTAACTGAAGTATAGTCTACCTTTTGAATAGCCTCGATTTTGTTCAATTTCAAAGATGTGGTTTCAAAAAGTTTGATCCATCGCAGCGACTTGTTTGTCAATTAGCTCAGTGAATGGTAAAATGCAGTGGGTAGTACAGGAGGAAGATAGGAAACCTTCAAATTAGGCTGTTGAAACTGCACAGAATGAAAAAGTAACAGCCCAAAAATCAGTGTAGCTGATGCCAACAGCAGTAGAGGCAAACACTGATGGATATATCCAAAGATCTTCTAATGAAGAAACTAGGGCCTGCAAGCAAAACCATTTGTGGCAACAAATCTCTCAAATCGTGAAATTACTTTTTTTATCTACTAAACCAATTTTGTGACTAGGTAAAGACTTTCTGAATTGCAGAGTGGTTTAACCATCTAATTCTGAATCACAATCAGGAAGGGACATAATAAAGGACAATCCTACCTAACTGTCATTCAAAATTGCATGTGTTAATGGATTGTGACTGCAATTGTGGACATATGCCATTGAAAACTTACTTACCTCTTGAAGAAAGTGGTACCCCATTCTTAAAGAGGAAGCTGTCTCTGTTGAACAACTTTGGGAATTGTGTCAGGTTACCTCTGCCTGCTCCCTGGATGATTTTGTAAAGCTGCACTGTTCATTCAAGGTACGTGGGTTGGTTTTAAAAAATCTCAGTTTGGTAATGTAAATCCAGGGATGATGGCATGCTGTTCCTTCGAGGCCACCATTTTTGTACTGGAAGCCAATCGCAGGGAGTTGCAGATGGCCACCTGCCTATTTAATATTCATTAAACAGGATGTCCTGCAACCTCATGCAACTGGAAGTTTTGTGGCGTGATGTGTTAGCACATTGGTCTTATTACAGAGACAAGTTGCAAAAAGTAGGAGCACAATTTGCGACCACCATTTGCGACTTGTCTTTTGGTACTTTGGGCCTTACATTATTCAGTGCAACAGTGCAACATAAAAGTCTAGCCAGAACACATCACATGTCAAACGTTTTCCTGGCTTCAAAACAAATGCTGTAATGAAAAGCAATGGCAAGTTAAACAATATGAATGAGCATTGCTGATAGTAATTCAACTGTAGTAAAAGTATTGGCCAACATAATTGCAATGCTTAAAGATTATGTCGAGAACAAATGCAGTCTCCACTAATTTAACCAATATATTGTTTGGATCAGTAAATTCCTCTTCTCCCTTACCATTCCTTTCCTTGTGCAATAGGATATGCAGAGAGCAGCGCAATATGAGGAAGCAACAAACCTTTTGGTGATGCTATAGAGATTCTCCTTTAAAGTATGTAGACACTGAAATTAACTCTCTAAATGTCCAAGGCAGGGCTCAGTTACAAGTTAGGGGCATATATGTGGGATTAGTCTGAGATGCATGGATTTCTGGTATGACCTGGTATTTCTGAACATATTTACCTATTAAGAGTTAAACCCCATGTAACGTGGTATACCCTTCGAGATGCACACATTTTTAATAGGGTTTAATGCAGAAATCTACCACCTTCTCACAGCAGGTGGTAAATATCTGATAGGCAGCCAGTGTGGATTGAGAGATGGAGTGGGTAAGAGAGGAAAAGAGAAGATATGCAAGTACTGTGACCCTGATACTGATTCAATTTGAATTCCCATCGCAGGTCCGGGACTCAGATTTAACACTCACTCATTTGTTATTCTACATCCTTTCAAGATAACTATGAAAAGTTTTGTTATGTTATGTTGATTTGTATAATGCACTAATCACCCGAGAGGGTATACTGGTGCTTGGGCAGGTAAGTATGTGTGTGATCCTCAAGGTGCTTAAACGAAGAGCCAGGTCCTCAGTTTCTTATGGAACGCAAGAATTGAGGCAGAGGCTCTGCAGTGTTAAGGGAGATGGTTCCATGTCTTGGGTACGATGCAAGAGAATGAGTGACTTCCTGTTTTGCTTTTGCACATGTAGGGTTTGTTTGTGAGTGAGAGTGAGTGAGGCAGAGTGTAGGTGTCTGGTGGGTTGGTGAAAGTGTATGCAGCTGTTAAGGTATTATAGTTCTGTGTCGTGTAGGGCTTTGTATGAGAAGTTTGATTTGACTGCACAAACAATGGCTACATATTGTACTTTTGAATTGTTCGTTTTTGAGCCCAACCACATACATACTTTATACAAAGACACAAATGGTAAAACATGTTATGAAATCTGAGTATTAACACACAAGCAATCACTCACTAAATAACAAGTTATTTTTCATGCGACAACAAGTACAAAACATTTGGAATACTGCTGCTTCATATAAGACACAATTTAGCAGATAAGGCAGTAGAGGAAATATGCACAGGAACCTGTACAGTATATCTTGATACAAAATTTACAACCCCATAGTGCTACAAGGCTAACATACAACCACTGACTGCGTTGTAAAATGAGGAACAAGTTCCACATATAACACTATTTAACAATAGAGAGCATGTGCAACAATTGTGTACAGTAAAGGCACATGTAAAATGACAAATCTCCGTTGAAGTAAATTTTCTTTTATTCCAAATTCAAACCATTCTCAGTTACCACAGTTCTTAATATATGTTGTCCAAGCCACTGGATTGCCACAAGATTGCCAACACGTGCTTCGTCTATCAGGCAAATCAGCCAAATACTTTTTCAGGGCTAAAACAAATATAAGGTAGCTTTAATATATTATAAACCCTACATTTGCACAGATGATACATTACATGGGTAGTCAAATCACCATAATCACAATGCTAACATCTAGTTCAAAGCAGAGTAATAGATAGGGCCAAAAGACAAGCAATCTAAGAGTAAAGGTCACCCTTATTGTGTGTACCTGCTCACAAAAGACAAGACGTGATAGATATATAGTGATAAAAGTATAAGGTGAAGTCCATAGTCACTACACCACATAGTGAGCAAAATCTAGTCCCTACAAACTTACCATACGATAAAAAGTCCTAAGATTCTATGTTAATGTCTTCAAGCGCGACACTGACCATAACAGGCCAAATTCCATAAAGGAAAAAAAAAACTATCAATCCATAACAAGAAAACTAGCATCAATGCAGAGAGTAACTCCATGGTACTGTAGTATCAACTTATCATAGTTGTGCATCATGAGCGTCAAATTAGAAAAAATTCAATCCCTCACAGAAGCACATACCACAACCACCTAGGTAAACAACCTCTGTTGCATTTCTCAATACATCAAAATGTATGAATGAATTATTGTTAATTTATGTTAAGATTCAGGCTTAACAGAAAGGCAGCTTTGTTTGGATAGTAACTTCAGTATTTGTATGTTACTGTCCTGAACAGGACCTAGATAACGTGTCATTCAATTTATATATAAACATAAACAAAACGTGACACTGATGGTTTTCTCTCAGTAAGTACCCCCTTATAGACATAGCACTAACACCTATAGTTGTGCTATGATTGAATTACCTTAAATCACCGCAGTGTTGCGTGACGTGGAGTTCAATATCTATTTTTCCAAAACCACGAGTAATGGGTAACAATTGCTAATCTAAAGAGAAATCAAATACAAAGTAAGTATATCATCCCAGGATGGTCTCACTTACATGAAAGATGCGAACACAAATGTGGGTACCAAATGTTAAGTGCAGTGAAGGCCACATGTAAAATATTGATTACGATCAAGGCCGATTTGGCAGCTTGAAGTATTAGTACTATCTGGTACCGCAAACAATATATATAATTAAAGTTTCTCAAGTAGTGTCACATATTGAGGATTACCTTAAATTAAAAACTCCGCATCCCGACAAGACATCAAATAAAAAGGAGCATTTAGTGAATTAGAGAGGTCGTAGTAAAGTGGAACAAGTCCTAATGGATAAAAGGAAATGTAATATTAAATCCCCTTATCAGCAGTACGCATTAATAATTTAGTCACAAGATTATATATTCTAAATTCAGGATACTATAAGAACAAATAACCCGAATAGTAAATATTACTGACATGGTACTAAATTATGGACCAATCCATGATAACGTAAAATAATAATACATATTATTAGCATGGCACTTATTACAAAGGCTAGTCCATGATCTGGTAAAGTAAAACATGACTACTGGCAATATAATACCGAGAGATTACCTTAGGTCAGAATGCTACAGCAAAAGTTCCGGCACGACCCATCATCGGTGTCTAGCATCAGCCATATTGGAGTGGCCTTTTATGCGTGTATAGAAAATGTAAAAATCAATGACGGCAGGCAAAATAAACTATACCGTCAAAATTCAGTTCTACACCGGTGGGCAAAGTTATTCGTAAACAGCGACCGATCGTTGCCAAGAGCCAACTCATCCAAAACCCATTAGAAAATAAACCGCCACATTGGCGTGTAGCTTGTAACACAAATGACTAATATTAATACCAAAAGATACACTGACTCAGAGAAAGTCTAAATACATATTTATAATATTCAAGAGGATCAAAGCCATCACCAAGGCAAGAGCTATTAATAAACTCCCAAATATAACAACATTTGTAAATATATGTAGTGGGCACATTATAAGTCCATAGTCAATCGCTTTCACATTTGAGCATACAGTTTATATAGAGGACTAAAGCCTACGAAACAAAAAAAATAGTTTAAATGATCATACATCATTCCATGTTTGTTCATACATGTGACACAAAATTCATAAATCCAAGACAAATAAGAGGTAACAAGCAGTCTATATATACATCGCAAATTACACCTCTGACTGTAAGTTCCGTATACAGATATTCAACGAGACAGAAGGTTAAATCAGCATATCACACTCTCAGGAAATATTGCAGTTCATTATCAATATTGATTCCCATCTCCACTGCACGGAGTCTGAGAAACTAACGAGCCTCAGCTTGTCTCAAATTCAGTTCACGATTGCCGCCCCTAGGGTCCATCAGTATAGTCTCTAAACTGTGAAACTATTTTCCTTGTTTCTTAGGTTTTAGTCCTCTATACAAACTGTATGCTCAAATGTGAAAGTGATTGCATGTGGACTTATAATGTGCCCACTACATAGATTTACAAATTCTGTTATAATTGGGAGATTATTAAAAGCTCTTGCCTTGAATATTATAAATATGTATTTAGACTGTTTCTGAGTCACTGTATCTTCTGGTATTAACATTAGTCTCTTCCTAAACTGTCAGCTGTCATAACTTTGTAGCTGGTATAGTTTGCCAGATGATCTTAGTATCCTCTCTTGCTTATTAAATTACACGTGATATAAGGTGTTTGAAGTCTGGAGGACTATGATTTATGGAGGATGGCCTAATAGTCGATTGAGTAAAGAATAACTTGTGTTAAAGATTGGTAATAATCGGGCTGTTTATCATGATTTGTAAGGGTTCAGAGCTGTTTTTCTACAGAATTTTTGTGTAATCTAGAATTTTATTTTGTGACTTGTGAACGTACACACTTTACGTCATATATTTTGTAGACTTTAATGTGCTAGATGGTAATATGACTTTATGTGACGTTTATCTAATACTATTTATTTATAATTTAATTCAGCCCCTAATCAATGGGAGACTAATATTTGTATTTGATTTGTTTGCGTAGACTGTATTTTATATAAAGTGGGATTACACATCTGTGTTACAAGCTACACGCCAATATGGCAGTTTAATTTCTTATGGGTTTAGGTTAAGTTGGCTCTGGGCTGCGATCGGTCGCTGTTTACGAATAATGTTGCCCACCTGTGTGGAACTGAAGTTTAACGGTATAGTTCATTTTCCCTGCCGTCGTTGATTTTTACCATTCCAATGCACGCACAAAAGGCCACTCCAATATGGCGCTAGTGCTAGACGTCGATGATGACTCATGCCGGAACTTTTGCTGTTGCATTCTGACCTAAGGTAATCACTCGGTAATATATTGCCAGTAGTCATGTTTTACTTTCCCAGATCATGGACTAGTCTTTGTAATAAGTGCTATGCTAATAATATGTATTATTTTTTTACCTTCATCATGGATTGGTCCGTAATTTAGTACCATGTCAGTAATATTTACTATTCGGGGTTATTCGTTCTTATAGTATCCTGGTTTTAAAATATATAATCTTGTGTCTTAAATTATTAATGCGTACTGCTGATAAGGGGATTTAATATTACATTTCCTTTTATCCATTAAGAATTGTTCCGGTTTACTACAACCTCTCTAATTCACTAAATGCTACTTTATATTTGGTTTCTTGTCGGGATGCAGAGTTTTTAATTTAAGGTAAACCTCAATATGTGACATACTTGAGAAACTTTAATTATATATATTCTTTGCGGTACCAAATAGTACTAATACTTCAAGCTGCCAGATTGGCCTTGATCGTAATCGATATTTTACATGTGGCCGTCACTGCACTTAATGTTTAGTACCCGTATTTGTGTTTGCATCTTTTATGTAAGTGGGACCATCCTAGGGTGATGTACTTACTTCGTATTTGATTCCTCTTTAGATTAGCAATTGTTCCCCATTACTCGTGGTTTTGGAAAAACAGATATTGAGCTGCACGTCACACAACACTGCGGACATTTAAGGCAATTCAATCATAGCACAACTATAGGTGTTAGTGCTATGTCTACCAGGGAGTACTTACTGAGAGTATACTATCTGTGTCACACTTTGTTTATGTTTATATATAAATCGAATGACACGTTATCTAGATCCTGTTCAGGACATTAATGTACAAATACTAAAGTTACTATCCAAACGTCGCTGCCTTTCTGTTAAGCCTGAATCTTATTATAAATTCACAATAGTTCATTATTACATTTTGATATATTGAGAAACGCAATAGAGCTTGTTTACCTATGTGGTTGTGGTACGTGATTCTCTGAGGGATTGAACTTTTTCCAATTTGACGCTCTTGATGCACGACTATGATAAGTTGATACTACAGTACCATGAAGTTAGTCTCTGCATTGATGTTAGTTTTATTTTATGTTATGGATTGATAGTTTTTGTTTTTTACTTTAAAGAATTTGGCCTGTCATGGCTAGTGTCGTGCTTGAAGATACTAACATAGAATCTTAGGACTTTTTATCTTATGGTAAGTTTGTGGGGTTTAGATTTTGCTTACTATGTGGTGACTATGGGCTTGACCTTATACTTTTCTCACTATATATCTTTCACTTATTGTCTTTTGTGAACACGCGTACACAATAAGGGCGACCTTTACTCTTAGATTGCTTGTCTTTTGGCCCTATCTATTACTATGCTTTGAACTAGATGTTAGCATTGTGATTATGGTGATTTGGCTACCTATGTGATGTATCATCTGTGCAAATGTAGGGTTTATAATATATTACAGCTACCTTATATTTGTTTTAACCTTGACAAAGTCTTTGGCTGATTTTCGTGATAGACGAAACACGTGATGGCAATCTTGTGGCAATCCAGCTGCTTGGACAACATATATTAGAAACTGTGGTCACTAAGGATGCTTTGAACTTGGAATAAAAGAAAATTTACTTCAACAGAGATGTGTCATTTTACATGTGCCTTTACTGTACACATTTGTTGCTCAGGCTCTCAACTAATAAATAATGCTTCAAATAAGTATCGATTTCCCTTGTACAAAAAAACATGTACTAAAAATCACTATGAAATCTGTGAATAATATAGACCATTACTCACAAAGCAACTGTTCTTTTACTGTAACAGCAAAGCCATGACATCTAGCCTGCTGCTTCCAGGCAAAATATGAATATTCGGTGGATAGTCAGAGAGGCCGGCAAGGTAGTGGGTGATATGACCACCTTTTCAAGGTCACTTTAGGTACATTAATTCTTGCCTTATACAGATGACACCCAATTGTAACTGAAAATCTCCTCCCAAGAAGATATCATGTCCCTACTCTACAAAATACTCAGAATTGGCTTACTTGCAATCATATCAAACTCAATGCTGCTAAAACTGAATTCTTGCTCATTACCCCACCCAGCCACAATCTCAAGATCAACTTATGGCTGAAGCATCTAAAGTCCCTCAACTGCTCCCCTCACATTACAGAGTCTGCAAGATATTTGAGAATTACGCTAGACAAATAACTGAGCATGCAAAATCATCAGTTTTGCCACCAAAGGGGCAAATTACCATATAAGCATTTTAAGGAATCTCAACCGTTCCTCCACCAGGACGACTTTAATCACTGGTCCAAGCTCTCGTTTTGCCCAGGCTGGATCATGGAAGTGCTACACTCGCAGGCTTGCCTACATACAAGTTGGCCACTCTAATATCGCTTAACTCTGCTGTAAGACTCGACCCCGGAACAAAAATTAAAAATCACAGGTCTCTCGATCTAAAGTCCCTGAACTGGCTCCCTTACGAGGCAAGAATGCAACTAAATATTGCTTGCCTGCTTAATAAAGCCTTACATTTCAATACCCCTAACTATGTGGCACAAAAGCTACACGTATTGGGCGAATGCAGAACCTCGCGAAGCACCAGCTCCCTGCCACTAAAACCAGAGAATTTCCATAAAAAGAAAAGCAAGCACTGGAGGCGTCTTGAGTATTGCACCAACATTTTTGAATTCTCTGCCTATAGAAATCCACTTGATTCCTTCTACCACCTCCTTCAAAAAAGAAGTGAAAGCACTTCTGATTATTACATTTTTGCCCCAAGGCAGCTCCTGTTT
Organism: Lissotriton helveticus; assembly: GCF_964261635.1. Classification (NCBI taxonomy): domain Eukaryota; kingdom Metazoa; phylum Chordata; class Amphibia; order Caudata; family Salamandridae; genus Lissotriton; species Lissotriton helveticus. The sequence continues at coordinate 295,063,491 of NC_136073.1, read as the reverse complement.
GTTTTGTGATCTTATCTGTGACTATTATTCATTTGCTGACCATTATTGCTGACTTCCTATGGAGGTGAAGCTTATTAACCGGTTTAATATTCTTTGTTTACAACTCTCTCATATATGTGACTGTTTCTCCTGTCTCCTACTTATCTCGTACGGCCCCCTAACGTAAAACATTTTGATATACTCACAGGTCATGTTTGCCCAAAATAAAACTTTTTATATAAATAACTAAGCTACTAGACCTACTGCTCCCCTTTTCCCACTTCTGCTGACCCGTGACCCCTCAATGCCTGTTCCCGCTCCCACCTTTTTCCCTTCCCCTGACCCCTACTTACTGGTGGCTAGTGCACGACAAGGTGAGCAAGACATCTGACCTCCTGGTTAGGAAAACTGCTCTCCCCTCTTGCAGCTCCATAATTGTGCTCCTGACCCTGCATCCTTCTAACTGCAGGAAGGTGTTTGAGGACCTTCTCCACCTGCAGGCCCCTGCCTATGCCTCATCCCTGATGGTCCAGAAGTGAGCATTGCTCTTCTGCTGGTCCGCTCTGTGAGCCTTTTGTTGTTTTTCTGTTGCTTTCTGTTTTCAGTTTTTTTTCTGTCTATCTGTGCCTTTCTGCTTTTTTCGATTTTTGCCATGTTGTCTGTCTTTTGCCTTTCTTGTCTATCTGTTGGGTCTTTCTCAGGTTGTGCCTTTTCTGGTTGTGGCTTTTTGTCTGTATTGTTCCATTTTCCTGTTGCATCCTTGTTTTGTATTCCTCCGTTTTGCCTTATGTGCTCCCTTTTGCCTGCCGTTGCTGCCCCTCTTCCTGCCTCCCAGCTGCGCTCCCTCCCCTGACCCCCACTTAACGGAAGCCACTGCATGACAGGGTGAGCAAGACCTCTGACCTCCTGGTCAGCAGAGAAACTGCTCTCCCCTCGTGCAGCTCTGTCATTGCACTGCTGCCCCAGCACCTCTCTGCTTGCAGTTAGGAGTTCAAGGTCCTCCTCCCCCCTCAAGCTCCTGCCTGAGCCTCATCTCCGGTGGTCCAGAGGGAGAGCCTTGCTCTTCTGCTGGTCTGCTGTGCCAGCCTTCTGTTGTTTTTCTGTTGCTTTCTTTTTTCAGTTTTTCTTTTCTATCTGTGCCTTTCTGCTTTTGGCTATGCGTGCCCTGTTGTCTGTCTGTTAGCTTTTTTGTGTATCTGTTGGCTCTTTGTGGGGTTGTGCCTTTTCTGGCTGTGCCTTTTTTTCTGTCTTGTACTGTTTTCCTTTTGCTTCCTTGTTTTGTATTCTTCTGTTTTGCCTTTTTTGCTCCATTTTTCCCACTGCTGCTGCCCCAGTGACCCCTCCCCTGCTTGTTCCCGCTCCCACCTGCTCTCCCTCCTCCTGACCCCTACTTACTAGTGGCTGCTTCACAACAAGGTGAGCAAGGCCTCTGACCTCCCAGTCAGGGAAACTGCTCTACCATCTTGCTGCTCCATCGTTGTGCTGCTGCCCCAGCACCTCTCTGCTTTCAGGTAGGTGTTTGAGGCACTCCTCCACCCACAGGCCCCTGCCTTTGCCTTATCCCTGATGGTCCAGTGGGAGAGCCTTGCACTCCTGCTGGTCCGCTTTGCCGGCATTTTGTTGTTTTTCTGTTGGCTCTTTCTCTGGTTGTGCCTTTTTTTTGGTTGTGCCTTTTTGTCTGTCTCATACCATTTTCCTGTTGCTGCCTTGTTTTGTATTCTTCAGTTTTGCCTTTTTTGCTCCCTTTTTCCCACTGCTGCATCCCCACAGCCCCTCCCCCTGCCTGTTCCCGCTCCTGTCTCCCAGCTGCGCACCCTATCCCAGGCCCCTACTTAGAGGCCAGGGGTCCCGGTGTCCTCCGACCACCCACTGCTACGACCCAGCTGCTCTCCATGCACTCAACCTCAGAAGAAACATAAAATGCCAGCGGTCAATGCCGTACACCACCAACGGCCAATTCTCCTGCCAACACTGCCACAGCACTTTCGCCCTCCGGATGCCCACTGCCACCTCCAATTCACCAGACACCAGCGAGCTAAACCCCTAAGATGCATCCTCCTCAACGTATGCTCCCTACACAGATATGAAGTAGAAATCTGGGACTTCCTTGACAGCATGTTGCCTGTTGTCCCCTTCCTCACAGAGACGTGGACAAACGCCAACTCTGCACCTGACATTGCAAACGCCATCCCTGATGGGTAGAAGTTCCAGAGGAAGTATCACCTCAACCACCCTGGAGGTGGACTTGCCATCGTACACAAAACCTCCCTCAGACTCACCACAGCCAGCATGACCGACTCCCAGTCCCCCATGAAACTCCTCCATTTCCAGATTCAGACCAACCTCAGAACGACTCTATGTGGCACCCTCGCCTACAGACCTCCTGGACCAAACACCATGTTTCCCATAACCATCACAGACCTCATCCCCCCTCACCCTTGCCTCCATGGCCTACGTCCTGCTCGGAGACCTGAATTTCCACCTCAACAACCTCAGCGACACCAATTCCCTCACCCTCCTGGACAATTTCACCATCAGTGTACTTCAACAGCTCATCACCACCCCCAACCACAAGGCAGGACACACCCTTGACCCCATCTACGCAGGAGGAAATGACATCCGCTTCAGCCACACCAAGCAACCCCTCTGGGCGGACCACCACTGCGTCCATTTCTCCTTCTCTAAACCCACTGCAACCAAGCCTACACTATGCCCCAAGTGCAGGAACTGGAGAAAGGTCACAGAGGAACACCTCAACTCCGCCTTCAACCGCGCGCCTCCCGCCAACACGTCCGACACCAACTCGGCAGCCAACAAATTCCGTAAATGGATCACAGAATGTGCAAACACGCTTGCCCCCCTCTGAGATTCCGACAGGCAATGCCCCACGAAAGCCACCTGCTTCACCACCGACCTACAAGAATCCAGATGCATGTGCCGATGTCTCGAGAAAGCCTTGAGGAACAGCAAAACCTGAGAAGACCGTCAACATCCAGCTCATGATTTGCATAGAATCCAACTCGATTCTCAACACCTCTCAATCCGGATTCCGCAGCAACCACAGCACCAAGACCGCCCTCCTAGTTGCCACAGACAATATCCGCACTCTACCCACTAAGGGCCACACAGTGACCCTCACCCTACTAGACCTCTCAGCAGCGTTCAACAATATCTCCTACCGTACACTCAACACCAGACTCCACGATGCCGGCATACAGGTAATTGCCCTAGACTGGATCTGCTCCTTCATCACTGGCCCAACCCAAAGAATCAGACTCCCACCCTTCCTCTCAGAACCCACAGAAATCTGCTGCGGAGTATCCCAAGGATCCTCATTCAGCCCCACGCTCTTCAACAACTACATGCCCCCTTGCCACCATTGTTAGAAAACATGGACTCAGCATAGTATCCTATGCCGATAACACCCAGTTCATCCTCACCAAGCAACCCAACATCACCAGACACAGCTTCCAGGAAGGAATGAAAGGTGTCACATTCTGAATGAGCAGCAGCTGCCTGAAGCTCAACTCAGAGAAACCCGAAGTCCTCATCCTCAGATACACCCCATCCACCTGGGACAACACCTAGTGGCCCACCGCCATTGGCATCCTTCCCTCACCCACGGATCACTCCCGCAACCTCGGCATCATACTCGACTCTTCCCTCACCATGAACCGACAGATCAAGGCCGTTTCAACATGCTTCAATACCCTCAGCATCCTCTGCAAGACCTTCAAATAGATTCCCCCTGAATCCAGAAAGGTTGCCACCCATGTTCTCATAACCAGCACACAGGACTATGGGAAAGCCCTCTACAGGATCAACAACTCTCTTCTCTGCAAACTCGAGACCATCCAGAACACTGCGGTCAGACTTGTCCTCGGCATCCCATGACAAAACCACATCACCCAACACCTGCAAGACCTCCATTGGCTCTCCCGTCTCACCTAGAAATACCTCCACAATACCGGACCCCAATACCTCAATGAAATAATCTCCTCCTACTCACCCAAGAGAAACCTCCGCTCTGCCGACCTTGCCCTGGCCGGAATCCCAGACATCCGCAGAGCCAGAACGGGAGGGGAAGCCTTCTCCTACATCATGGCCAAGACCTGGACAAACTCTCCCTCAGCATCAGACGAATCGCCACTTGGCAAGCATTCAGGAAAACCTCAAGAACTGGCTCTTCGGATAACGGAGCTGCACAAACCCCTCCCCCCAGGGCCTTGAGACACTCAGGGGTGATTAGAGCATTTCACAAATCCCTGATTGATTGATTGATTGAGTACTGTAAATTAAACAATGAAATGATTTCATTTCGACTGGATAAAGAGGCAAGAACTGTAAAAAACCATGCTTGGTCAGTTTTAAATTCATATGACGGTCTGGGCATTCAACTATAATTTTCCTCTTTCCATAAGGATCTGCCCGCCATCCATGCAGGAAAGAACCCCCTCCATATTATGATGGCTGGGGGGTCCGCAGCGGACGGAAAGACCGTCCGCCGCTTTTCTGCCCGGTCGACAAGTTGACCGGGCGGAAAAGGGTTCAATATGGTGGCAGTATCTGTTAGACACCACCAGCCATATTACAATGGGGGCGGAAACATGCCTTTCCGTGGCGGCATTGTCGTCACGGAAAGGCATACGGAGTTTGCTTGCGGAGGCTCGTTGCAGGCCCCCAGGGACTCTGTGGGGTATGGGCTGCACATAGGGGATGCCTATGGTACCCCCTGCCTTTCAATGTACACCGTGGCAGGCACCACGCGGTGCCTGTCATGTTGTGCATTGAAAGGCATAACTTGTTTTTGTGGCATTGCGGCGGGCGGTGCTTTCAGCACCGCCTGCCGCAATTTTACAAATGCACCAAGCGCCCGTCAGTGTGGCGGGCGCATCCTAATTGAGAGTGCAGGACCACCGCAAGCATTGCGGGCGGTCCTGATTCCCGGGGGTATGGCGGGCAAAGTCTGCCCGCAATACTAAAGACCCCCTTGGTGTTCATCCTACAAAGGAGGGTATCCCATTATGGTTAAAAGAATGGTCAAATAGGACACTGTGGCCCTAAGGAGGAAACTTTATTCCACCTAGCCTGAATGTGTCCAGCTTTATTGCACTCTAATGAAATTATGCTGAGACTGTATTTCCTGGAAGCACGGGTAAAAACGTGCCACCAAGCATTGATTTTATGTTTAACTGGCAGCTCTACGCTGCCTATTTGCCGATTTGAAAAGATTTTAGCTATTGCTGAGGAAAAAGCTGATGGCTTCAGAGCCATTACAGTAAATATCCTGTTCATTAAATAGAATGCTTTTAATGTTTTGCATATTTGCATTTGTTTTCTCTGCTAAGATACATCCTGATATAACTGAAAATCCATAAAGCCATTAAGTTTTTTGCGTCTCCAACTGAGATTTTTCAGGGCCGAATAGGGAACTATTAGGAAATAGTATGCACTTTGTCGTATTTGCACATTCGCACAGGTCACTTGTTTTTGCTGCTAAGTAATCCCCAGTTAGTTAGCCAATGAATAATATTATTGTGGATTATTGAATGACTTCATTATACAAATGTTAACAATATCATATGTTTTAATATAGAACAACCTTGCTGCTATGACACAAGCAATTGGACTTTGCTATTTTAGAACTATTTTATTTTGGTGTAAGGTTGAAGCATCAAATACCAATTTAAATTGTTCATTGTAATTTTATTGTTTTATACTTTAAATTGCCTTCACCTATGATTTCTGATGTGTAATTGTTGACAGTATCATCCATAATACAACTGCAGACGATTTGCATATACTGCTAAGCATCACACCCTATTTTTGTATTACTGTTGGATTGAAGGTATGGAAGTGAAAGCAGCATGTGAGGATACATTTTGAATTATATTTTCTTATTTATGTGATTGTAATGATTTTAATTAATTAAACAATAAAACTTCTAATTGAATGTAGGTGTCCGATGGCATGGTGAACGTGTGTTCAGCTGTTTAGGTATTCAGGTCCTGTGTTGTGTAGGGCTTTGTATGTGTGCATAAGAAATTTTGTTTGGCAGCACAATGGCAAACTATTTCACTATTTTATTATACTATTTCTACTTAACCACATACATACTTTGTGCAAAGACACAAACGGTAAAACATGTTATGAAATCTGATTATTAAGAAGCAAACAATCGTTCACTAAATATTAACAGCTAGATTCATCATGAACCAGTTTTGCGAGTCCTTAATAGCGATTCATAAGGAATCGCTATTAAGGACTTGCAAAACGGGATTCATGTAGGAATTGCAAAAAATATGGCGATTCCTACATCTTCCTTATTTGCGATTAGCAATTTGCTTATCGCAAATAAGTATGCGATTTCAAGGATGCCAGGGGTGTCCAAAGGACACCCTGTAGCACCCCTGAAAAGCAAATGTAGCCAGATGTTGCGCACACACATGTCCAAAGGACATGTGTGTGTGTAACATACCACTCAGAAAAATGCACTAAAGTGCATTTTTCTGAGTTTTTGCTATTTACCACGAAGTCTGACTTCGTGGTAAATAGCGGCCAGAAATTGCGAATTCGCAAATTGAAAATGGTTGATGAATTGCATTTAAGCAATCGCAAATAGAGATTCCTTAAATGCAATTCCTCGCAAATATGCGATTTCGCAATTAGCGATTTTTGCATTTGGGATGATGAATCTCAAATGCAAAAATTGCACTCGCAAAGGGCCAGATTCTCAGAATCTGGCCCTTTGCGAGGCAAATTTTCTTTGATGAATCTAAGTGATTTTTCATGTGATGACAAATGCAAGACATTTGGGATACAGCTGCTTCATATAAGAATAATTTTACCTTGTACAAAGAAACATGCTGAAAATCACTATGAAATCTGTGAATTATAAAGATCATCTCTCACAAAGTAACTGTTCTTTTACTGTGACAGCAAAGATATGACATCTAGGCTGCTGCTTCTTGGCAAAGTATGCAAATCCGTTGGCGAGTCAGAGACCCCGGCATTGTAATCGGTGATAATAAAGCCTGAGACATATGTTACCTCCACTTTTATTGAGGAGGACACCTTTCAGTTCTGGAACATCTGCTCATGAGCATGCAGTGGTGCCAATAAAACATTATTAGACTAACACTCCTTAAATTAATGATTTGTAGGTGAAAAGTTCAGGACTGGAGATAGTGTCTGTTATTACCTGGATTGAGGTTGCCAGCCTATTCTGCCATGATTCAATCATTTCAAGGTCCTGTATGACCTTGAAAAGCCTTGGCTGGGTCAGAACTTGGCTAGAAACATATTTATAAAAGGAAGGGAGGTAGACGTCTTCTGTAGGCCTCTTTCATCTTGTTCTCAGCAAATACTTTGTTAGTTTGTATTAAACAAAAATATATTTGCTTCAGAATCACTTGTCTAGTTCTACTCTGGTGCCAAATGGACCATATTTAGAGTGTGAAACACAACCTGAAACCACCATCCTTTTCCAAAAGACTAACTTATTGGTCTCTTAATATCACTTAGGAACCGTGGGCCACTAAGCATAGTTTAGGCATTATTTCTCCCTCCTTGTTATGCACCAGGATTCTAGGGTTTGTTGTAATTGATACTGACTCTTACCACAGCTTTTTTTCCTGCTTAGGCTTCTGCTTTTGATTCTTCTAGAATGAAATGGATAATGTTGTTGCTCATTGAGAAAGGCCTGTACAGTTGAAACCTGTACAAAAGAAACATTTGTATTGCCATTTAAAGATGGTCACGGAGGTCATTATCTCTTATCCCACTTATTTAGTTCCATTATATAATTTATGATATTATATGTTGCCTGTGTGTAATATTTGAGGGAAGTTGGAATCATGGATGAATTTCTGTAAACATTTTTGACTTTCATAATGTATTGATTTAAGGGAAATGGTTTAAACTCTTTTAATTCAGTCAATATCTCAAAAGAGCTCTTTTCCATACACTGATAGGAATCACATACTTCATGTTGGTCCCTTATGCTAGAAAATCTGCCAGTATTTTCTGTGATGTGTTCCCAGCTATATTTAAGAAGATGATTAGCCAATTCCTTGTATGTGTCCAGGGGATGCCACTCCATTCTTTTCTAAACACTTGTTAATCTAGAAACAGATGTAGTCAGTAGGGGATGATTACCCATACCGTTCCTGCGTTCGCTCCCAGGAATTGAATCATTAAGGTGTCATGTAAGCAACTTTAATTTTGGTGAATTGCATAGTACACAGTGCCTGTCGTTCCTCAATATGACTCACGGTTTGTGAAATTGTTATGTTGCACGGACGTAAGGGACCTAACAGAGGGCTGCCACAATGTCATTATCAAAAGCGACTCCACATCGAGGACAAGTTCAGTTTCCTCTATTATTATGAGGGAAACATCCTTTACAACGCAACCAATACATCGCACTACACTTACAATGCAGTCATTACATCGTAACATCCTTTACAACACATGTCACTACAACGCAGGCATTACAACGCATGACACTATATCGCATGACACTACATTGCATGTCACTACAATGCAGGCATTACAACGCATACCATTACAACACATGCCTTTACAACGCATAGAAACCCTACACTATCCAAAATGTTCCCTACTGTTGCACCCCCTGGAGTTAGAATAGTATTTTTTACCCCTACACTATCCAACACTTACCCTACTGTTGCACCACCTGGAGTTAGAATAGTAATTGTTCCCCATATACTATCCAACACTTACCCTACTGTTGCACCCCCTGGAGCTATAATAGTAATTTTACCCCTATACTATCCAATACTTACCTTAAATCCAATGTAAGGGTATGCGTTGAAATGGTATGCATTGTAAAGGTATAATGCGATGTAATGGAATGCGTTGTAAAGGTAGTTTCTAAAAATGCGATGTAGTGTCAGGCGATGTAATGGAGTGCGTTGTAAGGATGTTGCGATGTAAAACAGCGTTGTAAAGGCAAGTGTTGTAAATGTATGCGTTGTAACATCATACATTCTTATTGTGAACCACGGTGGCGGTGCTCAGACAAAGATTATGTACAGGATAGCTCCATCACTACCTGTTTTGTGATGTGCCCAAACCATCATACTCTAAAAGAGAGAAACCACCTTTGCAAAACTTACCTTACCTCTCTTATCTACTGCTCAACTCTAAGCAGTCCTGTATAAACCAGGAGCAGTTTGAATGACTGAATTGCCTTACACACTCCCAAGCAACAATTAACAGCAATAAATATGGCAGTCCACTGTGTTAGACCTATAATGGGATGAATATGGTATTCTCTAACGTAGTCATAATCACTGCCCAGTCCAATTCAACTCTCTTAGAAAGTGTGAGCCCCTACCCATATATGGTGGCATGTCTTATCTTCAGGCCCTTCCTAAAGCACTGGGTACCATCGTAGTCATGGCATACATTTTTTAATGTTCTTACCAAGTCAAGTCAAGATATGTCAAAAGGGGTTTAGCCTGGTAATCGTCAAAACAGATGAATGTGAATCTTTATTTCATAAGTGGATGCACTTAAATGTTTATCCCCATTCTTACCTCTGCACTTCCATGTCTTCGCCCAGGTCTGACCTGCTAAACACGAAGGCACAAAACAGACAGAGTTCAAATATGACCCATGGCTGACTTATTAAACCATTGTGCATCATGGTTTGTGCAATTCACCTCCTTGCGATAGGTAGAAAGTAAACATTGGTTGTCAGTGGACTGACTGGATAAGACGCCTTCACTGTAATACACACTGTGCACCCTCATCAGTACAGGACCTGAAATCAGTAGGTGTCTGTCTCTCCTCCACCTGAATTGAAGGAGTCTAAGGTTATAGTTTTGGAGACTTGTAAATCACACGTACACCTAAATGTAGCCTGGTGCTAACTCCTCAAGTAGCAATGCTTTTATTGTGTCAACAACTGCCTTCCAGAACCAAGAGTTTTCTTAAACAGCCAGGCTTTCACAGTTTGTCTGGAAGCTGAGCGAGAGGTCAGTTTCTGGATAAATGTTGGGAGGGAATCCCATATCTTTGGGGCAAATACTGCAAATCTGCGACCTCCTGTTCTGGTTTTCTGATATCTAGGTACCTCTAAAAGATTGGCCAAAGAAGAGCATAAAGCTCTGGTGAGAGTATAATTAGATGTATGCCGAGTAAGAAAGTCTGGTGCTGAGCCATGGATAGCCTTATAAACTAAACAGCAGACTTTAAATTAAATGTTGCTGTAGCTGTAATGCAATATAGATGGAAAGAGTGTGATCTGCCAGGAGCCTTACAAACCATTCTGACTGCAGCATTCTGGAGTATTTGAAGAAGTTTTAGATATCAATCGGGCAGTCCTAAATAAATGCTACTCACATAATCAATCCTCCTCTGATCATTGCAGCCATGATGGATTTCATAGTTTCAGTGGAAAGATAAGGATTAATCTTCTTTGTTGTCAGCAGTTTAACAGTTCCTTTCAATACCACATTGTTTCATTTGTGGCCTCATAGAAAGTTTGTGATCGATTATTCAACCCGGACTTTTTTCCACTAGATTAGTTATAGGACCTCATCTCATTTCCCTTGTGCTGTAGCGCTCTGACCAGATTTCTGAGTGACCTTTGAAGACAACAACTCCTGTTTTGAATCATTTCTGGAAGTTTGTCTTCCTCCACACGTAAATAAAACGCATGGTGTCTTGAAATCCATGTTGAAAGAGCTCCTCATTTTCCAGCCCCAACATAATCTGGGAATCGTCTGCATAATTAAAGAAGCAACACCTCCTGCCAGCTAGCTCAGTTATCAGAGGCTGTATATAGATATTAAGTAGGTGAGTTGAGAGAGCAGATACTTGGAGGACTCCACAAGTGACTCTGACCTCAGAGACTATCAAAACAGCCATATGAACTGCTTGACTTCTAGCACTAATTAAGGACGTTAACCATTTATATGCAAAATCTGATATCCCAGCAGCCTTCAGAAAGCAGAGCGGGATCTCATGATCAACCATATTAAAGGCTGCTGACAGATCAAGCAATATTAAGGCCATGACTTGTTTTTTTGTCCAGTTCTTTACTTTAATTGTCAATCACTGGGACTAATACTGTCTCAGTGCTGTGTTTAGGAGAGAAGCCTGCCTGCTGCGGATGTAAGAAATTTGAGACCTGCAAATGGGTACATAGTTTTTGCGCTTCGTGTGATTCCAGAATTTTGGCGCATTAAGGCAAAAAGGATATTTGTCAATAGTTTTTCAATATATCAGGGTTGTTTTCCAATAGTGGAACAAGCGCAGCTTTCTTGAACATGTCAGGAACACTACCAGACTGTAGAGACATATTTAGTAGGGAGGTAAGATGGGAGGTAAGATGCTCTATTAAGACTAGTGCTAAGACCACCATAATTCTAGGGGGACATGGAACATTAGGTAATCCTTATTTTACTTTTTACACCTACCATAATAAATGACTCTTTCTTCGGGAGGGAGAATGTATCTAATATAATCATGTTCTCCATCCCTTTTGTCAGGCCCATATATCTGACTTTAGTACTATCCTCCTGCGTGAGGGGGAATTTATCTCCTAAGAGAGCATTCTCCATTTCCCTTACCATCTCCATAAGTCTAACTTGAGGACAGTCTTCCAAGGATACTCTGATCAGACGAATCTTGTCAATGAAAAATATATTTAGCTCATCACAGCGAACCTGCGAGATAGATGCCACTGGAATGACCCTATCTAAGAGGAAAGTTCTTGCGTGATTTTTTTCTATGCATAACTTAGTGTCTGGAGTGACAGGTACTTATACAAGATCCCACCTGCCCCCCTCCCAAGTGAAGTGGATTCTTTGTGTTTCTAGTGAGGCAAAAGTCTTCATTGAGAAAAGGCTCTTTCAGGTTTTCATCAATCAAGATTGCTTGGGCTGAAGGGCTGATTTGGTTATACTATTGTCTGCCAAAAATGTTGGTGAACTTACAACCTCTGCCAATGTAATAGCTAAAATTCCCCCATATTTATGGTTGTCTGCCACAATGATAGAGTTTCTCCTCTAAAGTATTTCTATCTACAAGAAAGGAGTTATTTTGGTGAAGGAACTGTTTAGTAACAAATCCACATATGTCTTTCAGTGCTAGGGAAATTCAACCAGCAATTGTAAGCACTGGGAGTAACCTCTCAAAGTGAGGAACACAGAAAGTGCCTATTTAGTGGTATCCTTAACATGCCTGTAGATGTATCCCAGAATGTTATGTACACTACACTAATGTTTTCCTGATGATATGCAACAATTTCCAAGGTGGTTTTTCATACAATTACCTTTGCCACCCTTAGTATCGGACCTGAAATTCTAGTTTGGGTGAGTGTTATCTTATTTGGTGGCATCAGTGATGGCCCTTATAGGAGCCAATGACAGATCCGGTGTTGTCTCCAATGGGGGAGTGCCCATCACTCAGACTCTCATTACGTCATGACTGTCACCTGTAGGAGTAGATGTCAGGACTGAATATATAGATACTGGCCCATATCTCCTCCCCAGTTGTCAGCCGTCGCAAGTCACCATTTAGCAATCTTCAAACAGTTTTCTGTTATTTGCTTGTATTACATATTATTTTAAACACAGTATCACACTTTTATTCCTTTAACCCCTTCGCTGCGGCGGCAATTCCGCCACTGCGCTAGGGGGTTGGAGGGGCCGCGCGGCGCTCCCATGCTTGTGACGGAACCGCTCCATCACGAGCCTCGGCTGCGCTGTGCTGATGACGGAGCGGTTCCGTCATGGCCCCGCCCGCTCATCAGAACGTCCAGCACAGGCGCGGAATCCGCACCACGCAGGTGCGCCGAGCGGGCCTTGACGGAACCGCTCCGTCATCAGCACAGCGCGTCCGTGGCTGGTAACGGAGCGGTTCCCTCACCAGCATGGGAGGGGTTAATGCTTTTTAGTGTTATTTTAAAACCGAAAGTGCTTTATTTCACAACAAAACGTACAGATACTGAAGAAAAGCATTATTTTTCGTTTTAATGTATCTAGGTACTTGTGCAATCATTCTACTTTCTTAACTAAATTTTGCTGTTTTACTTTATCAGTCATTCAGATTACAAATGTGTTAGAAAAGTCTGGTGCTCGTTTTGCTACCAAAATGTGAGCAGCTTTTCAACTCTGATGTTACCTGTTCACCCGATCTGCGACTATCCAGACCTGCCATAAGTTTGAGTTTCAGCTTGAAAAGGCCTTCAACACATACCATTTAAATATCGCTTGAGCTTTGATCATGTCTTTAATTTGTGGGGACCCTGGACTCCAGGATGTACAGGCCTGTCAGGCAATCTGTCTCTGCCTGAAGGATTGTTGTGGCAGGTCAGGCGATCGGTAGTTTTTGTTTTGGCTGTTTTGGGGCCTGTTATATGATCTTGTGGGTCGACCTTTGCTGTTGGTTTGCACAAACATTGCTTAAAGGACACACAAAGCACAAATGCATGCAGTCTTCTATAACATGTAAAAACACTGATACTGCTTCTCTTTACAAGTTCAAACCTGTTCGATTTACACACGTGGGTACTTTTTTTTTATCTATCTGTTGGCTAATGTTTATGTTTATGAGATTTATAAAGCACTCAACTACCTGTGGGTGTCTCGGCGCGAAGGACAGCGGGCATGTACCAAGTACCAGAGGGAGTTATTGATTGAACAACCAAGTTTTTGTCATTTTCCTGAATGTTAGTAGAGACTGGCAGGATCTGATCTTTAATGGAAGGAAGTTCTAGAGTTTTGCAGTGGCGACAATGAAACGCTTGTCGCCCCATGAAGCAGTTTTGGTGTGTGGAACTCTAAGCAGAAATGCAGTAGATCAGCGAAGGGACCAAGTCGGAATTTAAGTAGCTAGCTCCTTGATTAGAAACTGAGGTCCAGATTTACGAGAAGCCTTGTAAGCAATGCACAAGGCCTTAAACTTTATGCGGTTCTTCACAGGGAGCCAATGATACTTCTGAATGACATGAGATGTAGGTTTGTATTTGGGGGTTCCTGAGAGCATTCTGGCTGCTGCGTTCTGTACTGATATAATGAGGACCACTTTTCATATTGTGCCCGGGCCTATCTTTCGTTCCAGTCAAACCCTGTTTTCTTTTCATCGTCTGGCTTTGGCGTGGAGAGAGAACCGTAGTAAAGGTAGGTAGGAAGCAAAAGGTAGGAAAACAGTGACACAGATAAAAAAAGATATTGAAAAGTACCAGCACGAATGAGACAAAGAAACAGGATCTCATGGGCCATTCATTTACCCAGACATCTCCCAGGTGGGCTGCACCCCTTGGTGTCCAGTTTGAAAGCTTCCATCTGGCACAGGAGCCTTCAGGAGAACGAGCGAGGAAGGAAGGACAAAGAATGAAGAAAGCAACCAGAGAGGGAAGAGAGAAGAGAGGAAGAATGAATGAATTTAAAATCGAGGGTGCATGAGGAAATGAATGGAGATGGGCTGGTTTGAAAAGTTTTGCCAGGGCAGGCTTTACCCCTGTGCTTTTTTTTTCTTTTAACTGTAGCTGAGTACACAGCTGTTCTGTAATTAGCAGTTCCACTGAGTCACAGCCCGGGCATGTGGCATGGTAACTGTGATCCCCTGATGCTGAGCCTTTTAGTGTCGTTTTCAGAGTTTCCCTCACTTTTATCACATTACACCATTATAGGACTGCTCTAGGAGCGAGACCATTGCTCACTAATGGTGAACAATGTGAGGCCTATTTATATGGGCGTTTTGGAGTATCTGAGGTAGTACTTCTGTAGTACTCTTTTGGGTACTTTTGCATTTCTTTGTGAATTAGCCGCATAACATCTAAAATCTGAACAAGTTAGAATTTTCAGGATCTATTCATATACAATGAGTACAATCAGAAAGGAGGGCGCTCTCTTTTCACTTTTACAAATGAGGAGTTGGACAGTTCATGGCTGATTCACGTAGGCATGGAAGAGTATTAAAAAAAGTACTTTGGTAATACTTTCCCCTTAGTCATAAATGCTTTTGTGAACCGGCCCTTATGTATCCATCAAAGCCTTTCTCTTAATGAGCAATTCATGGCTATGTATCATATTCAATTTCATTTTCAGGCAGCACCATCATGTTAGAGGGAAACAAATACTATCACATTTTCGCTTATATTCTCTGCAGTAGCAATAAACAAATTGACAAAACAATATTCTCCAAATCCAGAAACTGTATTATCTCCCAAAGTAGGATAATTATTGCATGTCATTAACACCCTGTACCCATCTATCAAACAGTAAGTGGCTGGCAATAAAAGAAAATAAACATAAATCAAACCAAAGAATAAGAATTTTCATTACATGGATGAAGTGTATAAATAGATAACTGCAACGATTGGAGTATTCTTTAGGGAAGCAATATTTTATTGTTTATTAGAGACTCGTGACTGTTTTGGGTTTTATTCTTTGTTTAATTCGTTTTTGATTTCCAGATTTCATCGTCTATGTTTCAGCAACCAGATTAGAAAAAAAAGTGCAACTCTATACGAAATTGCGAAGTCAGTCTACAAATTCTTAAAACAGTAATAAAAAAAACTTTGGCAGAACATGAGTACAGTTCAATTGGCAGAAAGAGCAAAGCAGAAGGATCTTCATTGAAAATAAAATAGTGACAAATGCACCAACTGTGTTAAAAGAGCTTAGGGTCAGATGTATAACCCTTTTTTGCTGTTGCAAACGGGAGAACCTCCTCTTTATGGCCGCAAAAAAAGCAATAGCATGTGCAAATGCTATTTTGCGAGTCACTGACTCGCAAAATAGCATTTGAGACACTCGCTATTAGTAAGGGGCTTCCCTTCCTAATAGCGAGTCAACATGCTATGTACTAGTGCTTTGCGACCGCATTTGCGGCCGCAAAACACTCGCAGTTTACCACCTACTTCAAGTAGGCGGGTAACCATTCGCAAAGAGGAAGGGCTCCCCAGGGGTCTCCTTCCCCTTTGTGAGTATGCTGGAAAAAATTGTTTAAGACCAGGCAGTGCTCCCAGAGACCACTGCCTGCCCTTAAAAAAATGAAACTGAAAAGTTTAATTTTTCTTTTTTAAATGCATCCCATTTTCCTTTAATGAAAACGGGCTGCATTTAAAAAAATCTGCTTTCTTAAAAAAGCAGGCCCAGACATGGTAGTCTGCTAAGCCCAGCAGGCCACCATCCCTGGGAGGGCCTGTCATTCCCAATGGGCTCGCAAATTGCGAGAGGCTCATTAATATTCATGAGCCTCGCAATTTGCGACACCATTGGGAATCGCAAACCGTGTTAAACACACTGTTGTACATGCAAAATAGCGCCTCGCAAATGGTGAGATGCAATTTGCGATGCGCTATTTTGCAGGTCATACATCTGGCCCTCAGTGCACAAAAGGACACACAGATCTGTCACCACAATGATCAAGTGACTGGACAGACTAAGGAGTGGTGGTGGCCTCTGAATTAGACTCAATTAAATCTGATTGTTGTCCCTGAAGCTTCTTTGTAGCACTGAGTGTGAATAGCAGAACAAATCCTTCAAGTGGAAGGGTGTAGGAGGGCATTATAGGGAAAACCGAAGAAGACTAAAATAGGAGATGATAAAAATGAGTGCATGGTGCATGCAACTTGCTCCAAGCCTCACTGTTTAGGAAAGGCATTAATAATGCTATGGGTGTGTAAAATGTGTAATCTTTTCACAATATTACACGCAAGACATACAATGTGGTTTACTAGTATCTCACATGAAATGTTCAAGTGAGGGCATACATCCCAGAAAATAAGTCACTTTAGATATTTACAGTAGTAGTAGTACTTTTCAATCATACTAGCAGCCACCAGATGCATCTACCGGACAAACAGTGGAGGCCGCTCCTTTTCCCACTTGAGGGCTCAGACCTGGAACAACTTCCTTCTAAACCTCAGAGCCTCACCATTGCTCCAGCAGTTCAGGAAGAACCTCAAGACCTGGATGTTCAACGAATAGAAGAACAGGCAGCATGTTCTGCCAGTGGTTCAAGACCCTCATGGGTGATGCAGCTGCGCTCTACAAATCCTGATTGATTGATTGTTGGTTTTGCCATCGGAGGAAGAGGACAACTGGAGGGAAGCATGGAGAAAATGACCTCTGCAGAATTCGGGGAGAAAAGATTTGTGGCTAACGCTTGCTGCGGTTTGCTGCCTTCCAATCCATCTGTTGTCCGGCAAGTAAAACTTACCATTGTCTCAGTTTTTAAGTATTTGACAGTGTTTTCAGTATTTGGTATTGAAGTCCGATGGGCAGGGTCAGCCTACCAAATGCACTTGTGCACATTCAGGAAACTTTCGTGTGATGTAAAAATATAGCAGAATTACTGGCAAGTTACTAACACCGTGTCCATGTACTAGACAAAACATCAGAACACACCTGATGATATATTCAGGATATTCTGGAGAGGAGTACCAAAAGGAGCTTAGAAGAAGAGAGAGTTGTAAGTAAAGAATTGAGACTGCATTCCTTAGAATGAATTGAGGTGATGCGTCTTGCGGGATGTATGACATTACAACACATGCTTTTACCACGCATGCCTTTACAACGCGGTATTTACAACGCATGCCTTTACAACGCATAGCGCTTTGGGGTGCTGGATAGTGAATAGTTTAATTTACTATTCCAACTCCAGTCCCAGTGGATAGTAGGGAAGGTGTTGGATAGTAAATTAAATCTATTCCCTATCCTAGAGCGCCCCCCAGCGCAATGCATTGTAATGGTTTGCGATGTAAAAGTTGCATCGTAAAGGCACTGCGTGTTAAAAGTTGCGTTGTAAAGGATGTTTCCCCGTCTTGCGCAGAGGCAGATTTTGGCACCGCTTTCATTCACATTCACTGTCTCCCTTCAGGGTGAAATTAGTCTAGATGCAAGAAGATGAGGTCCAACTTCAGCGCTTAATGAAAGAAGATATACAGAGGGCATCAGTGTAAATTAAACATCAGTTAAGTACCCACCTTTACAGCTCTCACAGCAGGTATACTGTGATTCATTCATGGATAATTATTTTGATAAGGGTACTGGGAGACAGGAGAGTTTCATTTAGGGGGGCTTAGTGACAACTCTGCAATATGCATTACGCCTGCAGAAGTCCCTATTTTTAGTGTTCCTGTTCAAAAAGTCCACTTGAGCTTCGAATGGAAGAGAACACCTGCAATTAATTATTTACTCCTTTTCAATGCACATAAGGCAGGGATTACTTGGTGCTGAAAGCTAAAATAATTAATACGTATATTCAAATAGCCTCTCAGAGTTTAGAACTACCCTGCAGGGAAGTCTATACTGGAGTCAAGATCCACACAAATTAAGCTCTCTCGGTCAACTTCCACCTTAGAAAAGAAATCATACACATCCACTGTAAACAGGGTTGCCTTGAAAACCACAAAAGGCATCACTTTCAACAAGATCCATCAATCCCCTTTCATTGCCAACCCAACAACCTCTCAAGTAACTTCCAAAGGGTTTGAGTTTCACAGTGGGCCAACACAAACAGAACCTCCTGAGTGAGGATAACAATAAGCGGAATGCACTCTGAATAGGGAGCAACATAGTGGTCCTCGTCACTGTTTGCCAATAAAAGAGAGGAGCCAAAGGTCCATTGCTAGGATTATAGGTGTTCATGCCACCTATTACAGGTAAGTATATTTGGCGCCATGTAAACAATACTTAAAACCTTGGCAGCACTAAGGTTTCTAGAACCACGTTGTTGCATTCTCTTTTTAGTCTTTTTTTATCTTATAATCTGTTCCTGCCTGGAACATGACTGTTAGGGGAAAAGTCCACCCACATAAATCAAAAATGGTTCATAAGGAATCCACAAATTTACATATATAGTGCAGGAGCTCACAATGGGGGGTAGCAGAAGAATCACGGGGGTAAAGGAATTCAAAATATAAAAAGTCTTTATTTTTCTTTTTTCATATTTAATTCATGTATTCGTTATTCAAAGCATAAGACATCATAACAACTCAACAAATAAATAGAGAATTTTATCCCAAAAAAAAATATATACATTGTATAGCATAGTTTTCCCACATCAACCTTTCCACAACCATTCATACACTAATACTTCACACATACACATGCATTCATGCACATTCCATAAGCACAAAGAATTCCTCAACGAGGTTCCCACAATGACACAGGAGGGGGATCCAGCGATGCCTAGATAGCGCACTGCTAGAGAGGCCAGATCGATTAAGCAGGATCCCACAACCAGGTAACGCCAACGCGCGTTTCGGTGCCAGGCCCAGATCTATGGGCGCACCTTTATGAAAAAGAAAAATAAAGACTTTTTATATTTTGAATTCCTTTACCCCCGTGATTCTTCTGCTACCCCCCATTGTGAGCTTCTGCACTATATATGTAAATTTGTGGATTCCTTATGAGCCATTGTTTGATTTATGTGGGTGGACTTTTCCCCTAACAGTTGTGTTCTCTTCCCCTGACGTCTGCCCATATTCGTTGCAGGGGGCCCCTCTGTTTATTGGCCTGCCTGGAACATGGAATGCTGTACCAGCGTTGTACAACCTATGTTCCATGTTCCAGATTTGGCAGTTTCAATCTGTTTCTTGGTGCTGTAAGACGCGCTGTGCCTCTCCTTATCTTTACTTAAATAAATGTTTAATTTCACCAGTTTTCCTGGATTGTGTATTTTACAAATTGTGACGAGGGACTGAAGACTACATGTGCGGCGTTTTCTCCAGAGGCACAGGTGCGATGTTGTCTTCTTCCGGACCCAATGCTGTACTGACGTTTCGGAGATTCCTGATCTGTGCTGCCTACCCTTATTCATAAGCTTATGAAAATCCGACACATTTTTGCTGTTTCCTGTGGATTTTACCAATTTTTGACTACTTTCTTCGATCTTGAAGTTCAACTGACATCTATTGGTACGTCAGTGGTTGCTGGGATACTGCCTGTGACGTTTCGTCAGCAGTTTCCCTGGATACCATCAGACGCGCACTGAACGACGCGCAATACTGACATACTCATGTCTCCCTTTTGTATTGGTTATACCACACGTCATCACCCCGGTGGGCATTTTAATAAAGGATTGAGACAGCAGATGCCGCTAGTTCGTTCGTCTGACAAGGTACTATTACAATTGTTTACATTTCTTCCATATTGACCAACTACCCACTCAGTACTTCTTAATTTTGGAATACCACTCTATATTGGAAGTCACATCCAGCGATCCTAGGAAATACTTTTCGTGAGTTAATTCATACACTGCTTTTGGAACTTATCTCCTGTGAACTCCATTCATTATCTATTTTCAACAACGTTTGGCACACGGTGATGTGCACACCTATATTTTAGTCATAGTGAATTTTGACTATATTGGCACACGGTGATGTGCACACCTAAATATACATTTATATGTGGATTTTCTTCATTATTACAAATTTGATTACAACTGCACACGGTGATGTGCACACCTATTGTTATTGTTGTTCTTAAGAACTTGTTTCTGCGATTGATCTGTGATATTAATAATCATTGATATTTATAGTAAGTCAAAAAGTCAAAAAGGCTTTATTTCGATAAAAAGGATTATCATAAAAGCTTCACATAAAATTCATAGGTACAATAAAAGAAGCCAAAAGTAAAACAGATTGCAAAAAGAATCTACACATATACAATTATTCACACATCATGAGTTAAAGGAGAAATTAAACAATTGATTTAAGCCTTTTGGCTCGGATTAACCAAGCCCATGATAAAAATTTAGCGAGAGCACAAGCATAGGTAGTACGGCTATCAGACATTAGTACACGAATTGCGTCTGAGTGGCGCCTGGTGCCCAATTGGCGACAAAGATTTTTAAGCCATATTTTCCTAGGTAAATTGTACTCTCCACATTCGAACATAAAATGTGCCAATGTTTCTGGTTTAGCTAAACATACTGGGCAAAGCTCTACAGTTTGTGCAGGCAGATTCCATCTTGAGGAGAAGGTATACAATGGCAGAGTTCCTGTTCTAAATTTGAAATAAAGAGCCCTATCAAAAGGTTTGCCAATAGCGTCCAGATAAAGTTCACATTTTGGAGAGTCCTTAAATTTTAAGAACTCTTCAGTAAGTCTGCCCATAGAAGCGTTAGTGTTTCGTTGTAACATAATCCAGTTCCAATAAAGTTTCTTAAGGATTGCCTTTGGAGGAGAAGATTTGTTAGCCCAAGAATCTTTTAAGCCCAAATTAAATAGCAAGATTTTAATGTCACTCAGCCATTTGATTTTGTGCCATCCTGACAAGGACATAATTTCTGCGAGGCCTTGCGCATATTTACTAAGTTCCGGCACTCGCCACAATCGTGCCCATAGTAAGAGTGGACGTAATCTTGCTACATCTTCAATCGGGCGACAGCCTAGATCAAGCATTAATGGGACCGTAGGCGTGCCCTGGGGAAGTGACATGATCGCCCTACAAAACTTCCGTTCGGATTTTGGCAATTCATTGGTAATGGATGAACCCCAAAGCTCCGCCCTATACAGAGCAGAACTAACCCCTTTAGCTTCATAAATATCAAGAACAACAGCTATTGGTCTAATTACACAGGAGCGTTGCTCTTTCAAAATAGCTCCTGTTATCCTTTTGTGGGATAATAACATTTTATCCAAATGTGGTGACCATTGCATTTTGTGGGATAAACGGATGCCGAGGTAATCAAACACTTCCACTCTCTCCAAGGGTTCAGCATTCAGGATTGGAGGGCGTGCTAATTTTTTGGGGGGATTCAACACGAGATATTTGGTCTTGCCTGTGTTGATTACAAGGCCCCGTTTGGTACAAAATGATTGAAAATTGTTCAAAAGCCTTTGGAGGCCTATCGGGGATTTCAATATTAAAAGCGTGTCATCCGCGAAGAGGAGGGTGGGTATACGTTCTCCAGCCAGGGATGGTTCATCTGAAGGATGTTCTAAGAGATGCTCAACCACCCCGTTGATATAAAGAGAAAACAGGGTGGGAGTGATGGAGCGAGATAGAAAACAAAATTTTGTTTAAACTCGCAAAGTCACATTTCCATAACATGAATAATAATATTAATGATTTGTGAAATGTCGTGCTAATACAACTTAGATTAAACTTTACACGTGGGGGGACTAATATGTGTGCTCATAAACGTGCATAAATGTTGCATCTTTTTGTTCGTGCAAAATAATAAAATAATTTATTGTTTTCGTTCTTGTCATTACTAACTGCTGCAAACTTAAAAGAAGCATGTGCTTGTTTTGCTTTTCCTTGTCTGTGTGATGTCATTTCTACTATTCTAGGTGCATATGGGTCTCATAGAAAAACGGAGACTGGTAAATATAAACGCTGCTTATTTGTTTGCAATGGCTAGGTAACATTTTGATTAATTGGGTGGGTTAATTAATTAGTGAAACATGGGGTGGATACAGAATCTACTTTATTTCTTACATTAATACTTTTCTTGTGTTTGTTTTATACTAGAAAACATAAGTTGCCTGCTTTTGGGCCTAGTCATTTGAACCGCAGAAAAAGTGCTGACATAAATTCTGCAGAAAGTCACGAGACGCCCATTCTGAATTAAAACGTTTATTGAAGCTGTATTCACAAAGCAAAAACTGAGGAGCTGACATCATTCTGTCGGACATGGCCAAGGTCGAAAGTGAACATTTTGTCAGTCCTTAACTTGGCATCCGCGGAAGTTGTACTGAAAGTCTATGGAAGCTGCGAGGATGACTTAATACATAGTTGCAATCGCAGGAAGCTTCTGGCTTCACGTGGAAGAGACAATGGTCTTTATGAGACATGATTTTGTGGAACTTTTTGAGAATCGGGTGACATGTCACTTGTCACTCTCAGCCAATGGGACGTCGAGGATTTCTGAAAACTTTCCTTTGCTAGTTTAGTTAGCGTAGAAAGGTATAAAAAGTCATGCCCTTAGGGTTGGGCTGGCTGCTGCTTTCTGACTTTCCGATGAGGGTGAAGTGCTGCTGGACTTTGCGTGGAGCACGTAAGAATCCTCAAAGAACTTTACTTTAATTCTTATCTATTTAGCTTATTTAGGGACTTAGGTTTTAGAAATGCTAAACTTTAAAAATTCACTTTGAATTTTAATTCACTTGTTTAAATTGTATTTTCCATATTTCTTTACAATCATGCTTGCTTTATTGCTAATAAAATTCATTTATAAAACTATCAATTTACATACCATAATTTAGAAAATAAAATCTTACTTTTGACAAACAAGCTGGTCTTGGTTATTCAGAAGTGTAGGTTACTATTAGCTAGATCTCGTCGCCTATGGTGGTCGTATAAATGGTTGGGTTTTATTCTAATGACAATATTCTTTCTGCAAATGTATAAATATGTATATAATTTGTAGATAATGTGTATATAGATTTATTCTGACCACCTGATTCAGTAGGCCCAAAATATATCAGGTTTATAAATGGGTCCATATATAGTATAGAATTTTGTTTATAGGTTATGAAATTGGGTAGCGTTGTTTATGATATATTTTCTATAGCCCGCTGGATCAATTCTCTGGTAGCAGAGGATGGTTGCTAAGGGGTAACCAAAGTAATATGTTGGTTGCTAAGGGTTACGTCATGGTATGGAAATAGGATCGATGTTTTAACACATGTTAAGTTCGTTTTTCGTACCTATCTGTAAGCTATACCGGTATAGATTGTGTGGCAAGAAATTAGTCACGCAAGCCATCTGTTCAGTTTGTAGTGATATCGCCGAGTATCACAAGAGGTATCGCCGTGTACCATAGTGTTGTCGCCGAGCAGCACAGTTTTAGGGCTAGGTCTGAATCTTGTATAGTGAGGGTTTTCTAAGAAATCAAAGCAGCATGAGAATAGGGACAAAGCGCCTTCCATAAAACTCACTGTGATGAGAGTATTAGTTATATCCGAGCTTGAGTGAAGGGTAAAATTAACGTCGGTGCATGATTATCTATAAACAGGTTAGAGTCCTGTACGGGTACATGTTTCATATCTATAAACAGGTGAGAGCCCTGTACGGATAACGTCGTTATTTTGCTAATGGTGCATGATTTCTATAAACAGGTGAGAGTCCTGTACGGATTTCATGTGTGTTTGAAATTAGGGAATTTTCCGTGTAAAAGTGCGAGTTTGAATTGTATTTTATGTTCAAGTGGAACTCTTAGAACTTTCACTTCGCGGTGGGTTCAGAGCAAAGCGAGTTCATAATTATACGTGTTAGAAGGGTGGGGTAAGGTTACTCTACTGACAATTGAATATTATCCTTAGTGTGAATAGCGCCGTCTATTCCGAAGTGTGGATACTTGAATGCATGTAAACTATCCTAAATAGTGAAACGAACAGATGTTGTCCTTATAGTCATTGTTAAAAATTAAATTACACTGAAAAGTGTCCTTAAAATGGCGCTGTGAAAAGATTTTGTGAAGGAGGGGTAAGCGCCAGCAGTGAGAAGCGAGAAACCGCAGCTGCTGTGTACGTCACAGAGCCGCGCTGGGATTGGGTGACCTACGTCACAAGCTGTATTCTGATTGGCTCTTGAGTCTCTGACGGCCAGTGAGCTGATTGGTCCTTCAGAAAATCTCCAAATTTATTGGTTGAGCAGAAAAGTGACGTGGCTCAACTGTCATTGGTTTGTTGGTGTGTTTCGCGCACGGATTGGTTGTTGTACGGAACATCCCGGAAATATTTTACGAACGATTTTGTGAATTAGAATTAACTCTTAAAATGAGTTATCATTTTAAACATGTTGAGAAAAAGACAACATTATTTCAGAAATTCAAGAATTTATTTTCACCTGACAAGAAAATCGAAACGCGAGGTGGTAAATTACTTCATAAGTATAAAACACCTGCAGCGTATATGGAAGGTGAATACGGATATCATACTGTCTTATGGTTCGACAGTTGGAAACGATATACTAAAAACGACGGTGTTTTAGCTTGGCCTGATGATGGTTCTTTTAACGTAAGAGTCTTAAGAAATTTACGAGAGAAAATGAATGCTCTTGTTCCAAAACCGAGACCAACTCAATTTGAAGCTTTAGTTGAGTGGGAAGACGAAATGTATCAATTACAAAGAGAAGCTAGTGGAATTAAAAGACCTTCTAAAAATCCACCTTGGAAAAGGGAAACTCATGAAGATAGATTGCGAATGTGGAGACAGGGAAACATGAGTGAAGGATTGTATTTAATTCATGAAATGGTGATGGGTTCTCCTACAGGAAAATCTATGGAAAGTGAATCTGAGGATGCAGTTATGGAAGAAATATATACAACTGCTAGAAAGAATCAGCCTAATCAGCCTTTGAGACCTCCTAGATCATGGTCTACTCCGGTGGTTTCTACTGAAACTTCACCGAGTGCACCTCCAATTAGTGAAGCTCCTAAACTTTATCCAAATAATTGTGAAATCACTGAAACTCCTAGAAGACCAGAATTCGAGAATGCTCGAAATGAGGGTAGACATTTTTCAATGACTCCAAGAGCAAGGGAACCTCCAAAAGATTATACAAGAGAGGCAAGAAATGTTGAGGATGTTGATTATAATGAATATTTAAGATCTAAAGAAGAATTAATTAAAAGAATGACAAAAGGCATGGAAGCTGTCACAGTTCCAGTAACAATTGGTCCTGTTCAGCCTGTATTTGACCAAAGAGATACAAACAAAATTGGATTAACTATTCCTTTAAATACTGAAACTCAAAAGGCTACTGAAAAATTTTATTCAGACTTAACTGAATTAAACACTTCTAGATCGAGAATGCCTGATTTAACCTTTAATGAGGATTTATCTCCAAAAACACCAATGGGTGCTATGTCAGATGTAGGGAGTCCTGAAGTCAGGGTAACCACACCAAAACTTGATGTGGCCAAATTAAAAGCGAATATCGAAGAATTAATAATTGGAACAATTGGTCCTGATAGTTTAAATTACTATCGGGATGATGAACTACTATTCATTTGCAAAAGCATTCAGTGGAAAACGAAAAATAAATATGATCAATTAGAGGATCTAGCTGCAGAACTTGAAATCGATGTGAGTAAACAAAAGAACTTTGCAAAACATTACAGATTAGATTTTTCAGAAAGCGACATTGAGAGTTTGAACTCAATGGGAAGAATAGTTCACATTAAAGATTTGATTGTGTATATCAAAAAGCTAGGAGAACTGAACAAATGGAGAGTAAAATGGACGAAAAAGAAGGAAGATGAAAGATTGGATAAATTGTCAAAACAATTTCCAATGAGAGAAGTTGCAGGTGGAGGATATGTTCATGTCCCTTGGTCAAGACAGGACATTCTGTTATTTACAAATGACTTTCCAAAATTAAGGGAAAAACCAGTTGAGTGGTACAGACAAGTTGATAGATTTATCAAAGTGTCAAAAGTTCTGTGGATTGATTTGGATGGATTTTTTGACATTGTTGTTCCATCTGATCTTTGGACAGAATGCAAAATATCGATTAGTTGGCCAAAAGCAGAACCTGAGCGAATTAAAGAAACAGGTGCCCCAAATCCAATTGTAATGGATTTCTATGAAAAAGTAATTGTTTGGATGAAAAACAAAATTCCACCCAAAGAAATTGATTGGGTTAAAATAGAAAGAACAGAACAGGAAACAAAAGAATCAGTTCATTCCTTTTATGAAAGACTACTGTTAATCTTTAAACAATACAGTGGTTATGAAAAATTGGATGAAAAAGACATGAGTCATTTTATCTATAGATTTGTTTATGGACTAAAACCTGAAATTGGAGAAATGATCAGAACTAGTATTGTCGGATGGCAAGCATTATCTATAGATGATATTCTAAGAAAAGCAAAGTATTGCAGTGATGAAATAGAAGTAAAACAGAAGAAGCTGAAGGAGAAAGCCATGTGGGCTCAGGTAAAGGTGGCTGAGCAACAGATTGCCAGCATGGGAAATAAGAACACTAATTTTGTTCAAACTGGAAATACAAACCAGATACAAGGAAAGTTCAAAGGTAATAATTTCACAAAGAAATTTAGCCCAAAGATTGAGGAGTTAAAGCAAAGATTACCTTGTTTTAATTGTGGCGAAATTGGACATTGGAGGGACGAGTGTCCTCATCCTCCTAGAAACTCAAAGAATCCCTTATTGAATCCACAGATGCAGAATGGTGTTGACCTGCAGCGACAGCTACAGATGCAACAGGGGTTAAACGAATTTAATATTCAGCGACAGTTACAGCAACAGCCACAACAACAGGTGAATAATCGTCAAGACCAATTGCCACAACCACCTTTTCCGAATTGTGGGGGAGTTCAAAAATATAATCCAAACGTGGGATTTCAGGGAAGTGAACAGGTAATAAAACCACAGAAACAGCAAAAGCAGCAAAGGGTTCAAATGCAAAATGCTTCACAACAATTTTTATTAACAGAAAGTCAAGACAGTGATTCGGATGATTATTGCTGACGGTGCCCGAGAGAGGAGGAAGAGTGTGTTGTTGGAGCCACTCTTGAGGTTGACCAGTCTGGTCCTTATGTAAACGGGAAAGTTAATGATGTAGACATCACTTTTCTAGTGGACACTGGTGCTACCCGTTCTACTGTTAGATCAGTGGAAATTGAAAACCTACCTCTCTCTGGGGATACCATCCAAGTTGTTGGAGTAAGTAATCAGCAAATTAAAACAGACTTAACTGATCCAGTACCAGTTGAAATTGGAAATTACAGAGATAAACACAGATTTGTAGTTTGTAATAGTAGTCCAGTAAATCTATTAGGTAGAGACATCCTTTGTAAAATGAATTGCAGAATATATTGTTCTCCTGATGGAGTTGAGTTACAAACAATGGAGGAAGATGGTTTGTACAGAATGACAATGATGATGATGGAAGCAGAACAAACAAAATTGTTTCCTGCATTTGAAGAAAAGGATTTACCTGAAGAGCTAAAAGAAACAGTGAAATCTGAAATATGGGATTTTACTGGGAATGAGATGGGTCTAATGAAAAACGTAGATCCTGTAAAGATTGCATTGAAACAGGGAATAGAATTTCCAAATATTCCACAGTATAAAATGAAAACAGAAACAATTGAAGGTATTACACCTATAATTGAAAAATTGATCAAGCAAGGTGTTTTAAAAGAAATGAAGAGTAGCTCTTGTAATTCACCAATTATGGGAGTTAAAAAGTCTAACGGAACATTTAGGATCGTACAAGATTTGAGAAAGGTTAATCAAATTGTCGTTCCATGTTGTCCTGTGGTTCCAAATCCAGCAGTAATTCTATTTCAGATTCCACATGATGCTGAATGGTATACAGTCATTGACCTTTGCAATGCATTCTTTACTGTTCCTTTACATCCAGACAGTTATGAAATCTTTGCTTTCAGATTCCAAGGTAAGACCCTTGGATGGACAAGAATCCCTCAGGGCTATACAGAAAGTCCTTCAATCTTTAACGAACTGTTAAAAAGATCATTAGAAGATTTAGACTTACCAGGTAGGTCTACATTGGTGCAGTATATTGATGATTTGTTAATAGCTGCAAAGACAAGAGAAAATTGTGTAACAGACACAATAATTCTATTAAATCGTCTTGCAGAAGAAGGACATAAAGTGTCCCCAGCAAAACTACAGTTTTGCAAACAAGAAGTAAAATATCTTGGTCACAGAATTGCAAAAGGAAAAAGACAAGTAACAATAGAGAGAATAAAAATGATTCAAGCAATGTTACCACCGAGAACACAAAGACAGGTCAGAATGTTCTTGGGAATGGTAGGTTACTGTCGACAATGGATAAGTGGATTTTCAGTAATTGCAAAACCACTACAAAGACTAACCAAATCAGATGTAAAAGATCCAATTATTCTCAATGATGCTGAGATGGAATCTTTTGAAAACCTGAAAAAGAGCTTATGCCAAGCTCCTGCTTTAGGTATGCCAAATTATGAGAAAGATTTTGAACTGTATTGCAGTGAGAGAGAAGGATGTGCATTATCTGTGTTAATACAAAGACATGGAAATCTAAAGAAACCTATTGCATACTTCTCTGCAGTTCTTGATCCAATTGCAAAAGCTTTACCAGGTTGTTTGAAAGCAGTTGCAGCTACAAGTATCAGCCTCGAACAAAGTGAAGGAATCATCATGGGATTTCCTGTAAAAGTTTTTGTGCCTCATTCAGTTGAAATATTACTGACAAGAGGTAAGACTCAACATTTAACAAGTAGCAGATTGACAAAGTATGAGAAAATCATACTGGGAGCAGATAATGTTTCGATTTCAAGATGTTTGAATCTGAATCCTTCTACATTACTGCCTGATTCTGAAATTGTTGATGACATTGAAACTGAACATGAATGTTTAGATGTCATGGAATTCTGCACTAAACCAAGAAAAGACATCAAAGACAGACCTTTGTCTGAATCGGATTTTGTCTACTTTGTAGATGGCTCATGCTTAAGATCCGAAGGAGGTGTCTTGAAAGCTTCATACTCAGTTTGTACAGTTGTAGATGTTGAAGAAGCATCATGTCTTGAAGGAGTTCGTTCAGCACAAGTGGCTGAATTGATTGCTTTAATTCGTGCATGTGAAATATCAAAAGATATAAGAGTTACCATCATTACTGATAGTCAGTATGGGTACGGAGTTGTGCATGACTATGGACAACTCTGGTCACAGAGAGGATACATGACATCAACAGGATCACCAATTAAAAATGCAGTTTTCATTAGAAGATTAATTGAAGCAATACAATTGCCAAAAGAAATTGCCATTGTGAAGTGTGCAGCACACACTAGAGGAACTGATTATATTTCCAAGGGAAATGCCTTCGCAGATGAAACAGCAAAGTACTGCGCAAGGAAAAATTATTCATACAATCGGGAGAGGAGTAAAGAAACTGATTCAAATTCATTAATGCTAACAACTGTTGTAGAAACATGGCATGAGATTAGAGATTTACAAAACGAAGCAGATGATGAAGAAAAAGACTTATGGTTAAGATCAGATTGTAGACCACGTGAAGAAGATGGAGTGTGGGTTTACAAAGATGGCAGAGTAGTTTTACCAAATTGTTTAATTGCTGACATGGCCAGATTATATCATGGTCCTGCACATCTAGGAAGAGATTCTATGGTCAGACTTTTCAGAGAAACATGGTTCAATACCAAATTTAGAACAATTGCTGAATCTTTTTGTCAAAGGTGTTTGTCATGCCAACAAATGAATCCAAACAGAAAATCAGTGGTGGGGACAGGAATAATTGGTCGAGAAGGTGGTCCCTTTACCAGGTTACAAATAGATTTCATTGAAATGCCTTTACACAATTGTTTGAAATATGTGCTTGTAATTGTATGCTTATTCTCAAGATGGGTAGAGGCTTTCCCTACACGACATTGTGATTCAATTACAGTAGCAAAACTAATGCTCAGAGAAATCATCCCAAGGTACGGTTTTCCAGTCACTATTGAGAGTGATGGAGGAAGCCATTTTGATAACAAACTGATGAAATTAATTTGTGAAGCTTTGAGCATTGAGCAGAAAATACATTGTGCATACAGACCAGAGGCATCAGGTGTAGTTGAACAAATGAATGGAACACTCAAAAACAGAATTGGAAAAATGTGTCTTGAAACAGGTATCAAGTGGACAGATGCTCTTCCACTTGTTTTGATGTCATTAAGAAGTACACCAGATAAAAAGACAGGTTTGAGTCCTCATGAAATTTTAATGGGAAGAGTTATGAGGCAAGCTTTTGTACCTGTAGGTAAACTATTGAGCATAAATGACAGTGCAATTTTGGATTACTGTAAAAGGTTATCTGATATGGTAACTTCTGTGTCTAATCAGGTGGGAACTGAAGCTCAATCAAATGAAAAAGTTTTGACACATGATCTGAGACCAGGCGATTGGGTCAGAACAAAAGTACATCGGAGGAGGAATTGTCTATCTCCTAGATGGCAGAAACCTAGACAGATAATCTTGATCACTACTAATGCTGTAAAGTGCAGAGGATTAAAACGCTGGATTCATCCTAGTCATACTATTCCAGTACCAACTCCTGAGAGTTCTGACGTTGAAAGTGATACCACAGATGATTCTGATTCTGAAGCAGAAGACAGAACAGAAGGTGAAGTAATTCCAGATTCTGAAGATCGACAAGAAAGTCGACATCTGGAAACTGTGCCAGTGAATGGGAATGTAACAAGAAAAGACTTAGAGATCATTGAAATAGATTCTGAAGGTGAAGAGAATCTGTTAAAAGGAAAGATAACTGAAGATTCGGTTGTCTCCATTGAAGACAAAGAAGCTGAACCAAAAGAAGTTTCAGACCAGGAGAGTATCGAAAGGCAGAGAACAAACTCTGAAGTAAGGAACAAAAATCCGAAATCTGGGAAGTTAGAGGTAATTGAGGAAGAGGAGGAGAACGAATTACCGAGTACCAGTGATGGAAGACAAAGTGAAGTTCCTGAAGGAGTGAAATTGCCGAATAGAGAAGTTCCTGAGTCAATTGAAATTTCAGACTACGAAACTGAAGAAAGTGACGTGGAAGGTGAAAGTGAAAAGAGAAAGAAAAGGACTTGGAAGTCAGAATCAAATAATTCTGAACCAAAGAAGAAGTACGTGAGAAAAGCAGACTACTGGCCTGGTGGAAGATTGAGAGTCAGACTGATCAAAAAGCCAATAGAACAAGTTGAAGAAATCAGTAGTCAAAAGAGTCCTGGAAAAGAAGTTGGAGTTGGAAGAAAAATTGAAGTGATATCAAGAAAAGGGAAGAGGATAATTAGACCAAATCAAAAATACAAGTCTCCTGAGTGGACTTACTTAGTAATTCCACCTGTTATTGATATATATGATAGTAGTGAAGAAGAAAACGAAATCCAAGAAATTAGTGACAATGATTGAAGTACAGAAATATTAAATTGGCAAAAGGCTGAAGAAATCTTGTTAGTTGACACAAGGTCGAAGAAAAACTTTTTAGTTGAAAGAAAACTTATGTATGACACAAGGTCGAAGAAATCTTGTTTAGGGTTATAAAAGAAAAATATATTTTAAAAGGGGGGTGTATATAAATTTTAAAATTTATTTTTATTTTTGAGGCTAAAACTAACCTAAAAATGCCTTATGTTAAGGAGAACACTTCAAGATGTTCTGTTTTTAAAAGATGCTGTAAGATGACTCTGGTATGTCTGCTCATTCTAGTTCTGCTCTGGTTGGTACTAGCTGTGATTATTCCTTTAGAAATGAATAGAGAATTACACAAAGTTAATTTAACAAGCAAAGCTCTGGTTAGCCAAACTAAACATAGTGCATATGCAAAAGTTATTGATCATCAGCCTAACATTCATCAAGATAAATCAATAGGTGATTTTTCAAGTAATACTTTCACAAAGCTTTTGAGTGAATATGTCAAGGTAATGGATGCAAAAGACTGTTATGTCTGTGTTAAGTTACCTGCTTCTGTTTCTGAGGGAGTAACATATAATATGCTTCCTCTCACTTATGCTGTTACATGTAGTGTATTAACTAGTTTATTTTATCAAACTGGTCGTTTAGAATATTACTATTCAAATTATGATGAAATTTTTGCTAATGTTAAGATTGATAATGCTTTAAATAAGCATAAGAAAGCAAAACAAATGAGAGAATATTTCCTTGTTACTAACGAACTCACTTATGAGTATGCTTACAAGAATAATCTAACATGTAAATTAAGTGCTGAAGGAAAGAAATTCTTGAACATGGTTGAGGAGAGAAGAGCAATTTATAAGAGGAATGAATTAGTCAAGCAGACTAAGTCAGCCTTCTGGCAAAAAGAGGATGAGAAATTAAATGGCAAAATGCTTGAAAATATTGCAATTCACATAGACAAACCTGTTAGTGGAAAACTTTGCATTAGAAGAGATAACACACTTTTTGATAATTACTTTGTAGGTGCAAGTAACTGTGAAGATACTTATCAGATTATGGGAGGTTGGGGATTTAAAGGTGGGAAAGATCCTATCTTTCCAGGGATTTATTTTGTTTGTGGTGACAAGGCCTACTACAACCTTCCAGACCATTGGTATGGAACTTGTTATGTGGGAATTGTTTTTCCTAAAGTGTTTCATGTTGACAGAGATTCAGAAGGATTGTTTAAAATTCATAATTATGTAAATAGAGCTAAAAGAGAAACTTTTACTGAAGTTCTGGGAGATATTTTTCAAGCTGTAATACCTTTTGTTGGTATAACCCTAAATGCTGGGAGAATTAGAAAATTGTCCACTATAGTTGATAGATTATCAACTGACACTGCTGATGGATTTCAATTAGTGAATGTTGAAGTTATTGCAATTAGATCCATGGTAATTCAAGACCGTCTTGCTTTAGACATACTCCTTGCAAAAGAGGGAGGAGTCTGTGGCATTTTACATGTTCAACATTGCTGTACATATATACCTGATGAAAGTAAGAATATTGAAATGTATATTAAGAATATTACACAAATGCATTCAGAGATAATTCCTTTAGAAGAAGAAGATTTTACAGGGAAACTTTCAAAAAGGTTTCAAGCAATTAAAAACTGGTTTCATAATATCGGAAGTTCAATTCTTGGCAAGATTCTGGCACCTTTGATTGTAATAGTATTCATCTTTATTTTGACCAAATTAGGTTGTTTGTTACATAAGAGAAAGAAACAGTTGAGAGAAAAGAAAAGAATCTATAAACTCAGAAAAGAAGAAGAAAGGGAGATCGAGTTACAGGAGTTACATAGAGAGCGTCATGTTAATTGCAAAGATTATGCAGAAACAGACTTTTAGGTTTACTGATACAAATGAATTTGAATCGATTTCTTAAAATTTTAATTTACCAAAATTTTGAGTGCTGGTGTGGTGATTTGTTAATCACCAGATGAGGGAGTTGATGGAGCGAGATAGAAAACAAAATTTTGTTTAAACTCGCAAAGTCACATTTCCATAACATGAATAATAATATTAATGATTTGTGAAATGTCGTGCTAATACAACTTAGATTAAACTTTACACGTGGGGGGACTAATATGTGTGCTCATAAACGTGCATAAATGTTGCATCTTTTTGTTCGTGCAAAATAATAAAATAATTTATTGTTTTCGTTCTTGTCATTACTAACTGCTGCAAACTTAAAAGAAGCATGTGCTTGTTTTGCTTTTCCTTGTCTGTGTGATGTCATTTCTACTATTCTAGGTGCATATGGGTCTCATAGAAAAACGGAGACTGGTAAATATAAACGCTGCTTATTTGTTTGCAATGGCTAGGTAACATTTTGATTAATTGGGTGGGTTAATTAATTAGTGAAACATGGGGTGGATACAGAATCTACTTTATTTCTTACATTAATACTTTTCTTGTGTTTGTTTTATACTAGAAAACATAAGTTGCCTGCTTTTGGGCCTAGTCATTTGAACCGCAGAAAAAGTGCTGACATAAATTCTGCAGAAAGTCACGAGACGCCCATTCTGAATTAAAACGTTTATTGAAGCTGCATTCACAAAGCAAAAACTGAGGAGCTGACATCATTCTGTCGGACATGGCCAAGGTCGAAAGTGAACATTTTGTCAGTCCTTAACTTGGCATCCGCGGAAGTTGTACTGAAAGTCTATGGAAGCTGCGAGGATGACTTAATACATAGTTGCAATCGCAGGAAGCTTCTGGCTTCACGTGGAAGAGACAATGGTCTTTATGAGACATGATTTTGTGGAACTTTTTGAGAATCGGGTGACATGTCACTTGTCACTCTCAGCCAATGGGACGTCGAGGATTTCTGAAAACTTTCCTTTGCTAGTTTAGTTAGCGTAGAAAGGTATAAAAAGTCATGCCCTTAGGGTTGGGCTGGCTGCTGCTTTCTGACTTTCCGATGAGGGTGAAGTGCTGCTTGACTTTGCGTGGAGCACGTAAGAATCCTCAAAGAACTTTACTTTAATTCTTATCTATTTAGCTTATTTAGGGACTTAGGTTTTAGAAATGCTAAACTTTAAAAATTCACTTTGAATTTTAATTCACTTGTTTAAATTGTATTTTCCATATTTCTTTACAATCATGCTTGCTTTATTGCTAATAAAATTCATTTATAAAACTATCAATTTACATACCATAATTTAGAAAATAAAATCTTACTTTTGACAAACAAGCTGGTCTTGGTTATTCAGAAGTGTAGGTTACTATTAGCTAGATCTCGTCGCCTATGGTGGTCGTATAAATGGTTGGGTTTTATTCTAATGACAATATTCTTTCTGCAAATGTATAAATATGTATATAATTTGTAGATAATGTGTATATAGATTTATTCTGACCACCTGATTCAGTAGGCCCAAAATATATCAGGTTTATAAATGGGTCCATATATAGTATAGAATTTTGTTTATAGGTTATGAAATTGGGTAGCGTTGTTTATGATATATTTTCTATAGCCCGCTGGATCAGGAGCAAGGACACATCCCTGACGGACCCCTCTCTCTACAGGGATACTGCTAGTTTTCTCCCCTCCTGGACCCCACCTAATCTGGGCAAAGCTATTTTCATGCAGCCTAACCAGTAATGTAAGTAAATAGTGTGGCAACCCCATGTCGGCCAGGACTCTCCATAGTGTCTCCCTAGGTACAAGGTCAAAGGCAGTCTTTAGGTCGATAAACGCGAGATAAAGACTGCCTTTGCCTATAACCACAACCCTCCAATACACCATCATAAGCCTAAAAACTTGTTCGACTGTCCCAGTACCCACTCGAAATCCTGCCTGGTAGTCGGAAAGAATTTTGTTTTCTTCTACCCAGTCCAATATTCTGACCAGTAGAACCTTGCCAACTACTTTTTGAGTGATATCCAACAGACTGATCGGTCTGTAATTGGACGGCTCATCTCTAGCACCTTTTTTAAAAATGGGGACCACCTCCGCCCCTTTCCATGACGAAGGGATCAGAGCACCCTTACAGATGGCAACAAGTAAGGAATGAATGAATTTTCCCCACTTTGGGATATCTAACCTCAAAAGATCGCCAGGAATACCATCCAGACCAGCGGCTTTTTGAGGTTTGATGGTACTTATGGCGTATTCCACCTCTTTAATTGTAAAGCCAAATACGTCAGGGAAAATACACCAATCTAAACAATTCATTGATGGAACCACAGACCTCCCTTCAGCATCATTGGGAGCCTCAATAGGTAGCACATCATCATATCGGGAGTACAGCTTAGAGAAGTGATTAACCCACGCTTGGCTTGAAATGTTACATGAGATAAGATCAGTATCCGGCCTGTTTCTGGCTCTAATTGTGTCCCAGAAACATTTTGGGTCTTTTTTGAGACTGGCTTCTTTAAGAGTAGACCAGTACTCTTCTACCCATTCTTTTTTTGCGTGTGCCAGTGTAGTCTTATGTTTTTTCCTAGCAGCCTGTATCAGAAGTTGGGATTTACTTTTAACAGCCTCTATTAAAAGGGACTTTGCCCGTCTGCATGCTGGAGTATACCAATCATGTTTGCCTCTGGGTTTCGGATGGGACAAGTTCCTCCCTCCGGAACCCCTAACCCAGAAGACTTCCCCTATGGACTTAACAACTGCTTCAAAGATAGATGTTGCCTTCTCTGTTATTTATAGTAACTCTTATTCTAGTCTAATTACCAGATATTTTATTTCCCATTTTATTATACTGTATTTTATTATTCTTTACATTTTATTAGTTTTATATTTATAGTTTCCAACATGCAATTTGATCCACCTTCCAATTTTTTACAATCAAAAAGTGAACCACCAATTCCTTGGATGAGATGGAAAGAAGAGTTTTTTTTACTTAGCTTAAAGCCATCGATGGAGAGCGTATGTCAGCTGAAAGAAAAAAAACAGTTTTCTCCACTGTTTAGGTTCTGAAGGCCAATTAGTATTTAGAACTCTTCCTATAGCTAGGTTAAATGGTGATCACAATGTTTATGATGAAGCAATTTTATGTATTGAGGGTGGATTCAAACCTACTACAAGTGTAGCACTTAGTAGATTTAAATTTTACACTAGAGCTCAGGATGACACTGAAAGTTTTGATGAGTTTCTCACTGCTCTTCGTGCATTGCCTTTGCATTGCAACTTTGGTTTGATGACTGATGAGATGATCAGGGACCAGATCATTGTACATGTAAAGAGTAAAAAAGTACAGGAACAACTTTGGATATTAGGTGACCCTAATTTAGAAACCGCTATTAGTACAGCCAAGGCTTAAGAGCAATCTGACAAATGGATCAAATCTGTCAATAAGGATATCAAACCGGTTACACCTAATGAAGTCAGTATTGTTAATCCCAGTACTTCAAAAGGTTATTTCAATCATAAAGGAGATGTTAAATCTAAATTTTTGAATTTTGAATTTTAAAATATTTATATAGCGCACGTTTACCTGGCGGTTTCATGGCGCTGCGGGGTCAATACCACTTCAACAGGGAGGACCAGTAAATTAAGGTGAGAAGGCCTGTGAGAACAAAAAAGTTTTCAGTCTCCTACGGAACTCCATATAAGATGCAGAAGTTCGAATAAGGAGGGGCAAGGAGTTCCAAAAGGACGGGGCAAGGACAGAAAATTTACAGCCTCCTGTCCTGCTTTTCTTAAAACGGGGTACCACTAAGAGAGAAAGGGAGGAGGAACGCAATTGCCTTCCAGGAATGTAATGATGGATGTTGGCCTTAATAAAGGCTGGGGCTGTCCCGGCGCGAGCCTGAAAAGTCAGGCATCCAAGTTTGAACAGGGCTCTTTCTTTTATCGGGAGCCAATGCAAGGAACAGAGAGTGATATGTTGAGATCTGGGTAAACTAAGAACCAGGCGAGCGGCTTGGTTCTGCACCAGCTGAAGCCGGCGGAGGGCATAACTGGGGATGAGGTGAGTTAGACAAAGTAAAAATAAGTTGGAGGTCATCAGCACTGTGACCTCCATCCGCTGTAAAGCAAAAATAAGTGGAAAGATATACAAATTAAAAAGAAGAGGGGAAAGAGACGAGCCCTGGGGGACACCACACTGTACTTTTTGAGCCGCTGAGGAAAAGTCTGCCAGATGGACGGCTTGGGTGCGATCACTAAGAAATGAGGACACCCAGGCCAGGGCGGAACCCCCGATACCCACCGCCTCGACACGGGAAAGAAGGATGGTATGATCAACCATGTCGAAGGCGGCGGATAGATCGAGGAGAATCAGCGCTTGTGGGAGATTGGAATCAAGCCCCTCTCTGAGTGTGTCCATGACGGACACTACCACCTTTTCGGTGGAAGGGAGGTGGCGAAAACCCGCTTGAGAGGGAGCAAGAAACCCACTAGACTCAATAAAGGAACTGAGAGTGGACGTAATGTGCCGCTCCAGCACCTTTGCCAGGTAGGGGAGGAGGGAGATGGGGCGGTAGTTAGCCAACATAGTAGGATCAGTGCCCGGCTTTTTAAGGATAGGGACAATCATGGCCGATTTATGGGAGAAAGGGACAGTGCCTGTTTTAAGGGACGCATTAAGAAAGGTCAGCGGGGGGAGAGGACAGCTCCGGAAAATGTCACACATGATATAAGCCGGGCAGACATCTGCAGGGGAGCCAGATTTGACACTAGGGAGAATAGAGAGAAAAGTCTCCTCAGATAGCAAGGCTAATTGATCAAGGTGATAAGAGTTGTTAGGCGGGACAGTGTCAGAGAATGAAGTAGAGGGAGGAGGGATATTGGACTTAATGCCTTCAATTTTACTGATGAAAAAATCATTCAGGGAATCACACAGCTTTTGAGAAGGAACCGGTTTAGCAGTGGTTCTGTCCGAAGAGGCTAGTTCGAACACTGTGGCAAAGATTTCCCTCGGTTTATTCTCTGCCTGGAGAATCTTGCCTGAAAAATAAGAAGTTTTTGCCTTCAAAATTGCTCTCTTGTATTCCGCCTGAATGGAGTAATACAGTTCTATTGTTATAGATGTGGTAATCCTGACCACATAGCATCTTTTTCACAGTGTCCTGCTATTGGTAAAAAGTGTTATAAATGTGGGCGTTCAGGACACTTTTCTAAAATGTGCAGAAATGTTGCTAGGCCAACTATTGATTCAAAAGGATTCACATCTTCTGCTTCCAATCTAGGTAGAGGGAAAGTCTTTTGTTTTTCTCATAATGATTCTACTGAAGTTTATTCTGTTGGGGATGTTGAGTCTGGCATTGTAGTTTCTATTCAGCATTTATTTGATATTTCTGATACCGATCAGATTTGTTCTCCTAAATGTATTGTATACATTTTGGGAAAAGAGTTGGAACTTATGGCAGACTCAGGGTCTCCTTAGACTATAATTACTCAAAAGTATTGTCTACAATGTTTTGGTGATCTCATTGATTTTGATTCTCTTTGTGAACCTGCTATTGTTGCATTCAATTTTGATGGTTCCAAAATTGATTTCATGGGTTTTAAAGAGGTACCTCTTGAATTTAAAGGTAATTTGACAACCATCAAATTATATATGGCATTCAAAGGAGTAAATGTTTTAGGTTGGCGGGATCAAGCCAAATTAGGCATTGTATTGAATCCTAGGAACAAAGAACCTGTTTCAGTACTTTCTTCATCATCACCTTGCACAGATGTTACAAAATTATTCCCTAATATTTTCTCGGATAATCTAGGCAAGCTCAAGGGTTTTAGTCACAGAATCGAAATTAAAGAAGGTTCAGTTCCTATAAAACAAATGTTAAGAGGAGTTCCTATCACTATTATAGCAGAATTAAAAGACATGCTGGATACCATGGTAAAGGATGACATTATAGAAGAGACTGAGACTTTGGAATGGGTCTCTACCATAGTTTTGAGCCTTAAATCCAATAAAACTATTAAGTTGTGTATTGATTTGAGGGCGTTGAATTCTAATCTTGTTACTGATTGTCATCCCCTCCCTAATATTAATGAGATGGTATGTACGTTAGATGGTGCCCATGTTTTTTCCACCCTTGATCTTCGCTTGGCTTTCCATCAGATTGAGCTTACTAATGATTCCAAACACTATACAGCGTTTATCACTCCACATGGTCTTTTTCAGTTTAAGAGGATGCCTTTTGGCACGGCTTCGGCTGCATCCGTATTTCAGAGGGCAATGCATCATATTTTTAAAGATTTGAGCACTTTTGTTAAGTGTTTTCAAGATATACTCATATTTTCAAAGAATGAAGATGAACATTCTCATCATCTTAAAGAAGTGTGTTCTAAATTAGGGGAGTTTGGTCTAACACTCAAAGCAAGCAAATGTACATTTTTTTGTGAATCTGTGGAGTATCTCAGTCACATGCTGTCAGGTGAAGGTGTGGTACCTAAGAAAGCTTTAGTTGATGCTATCATTAATACTCCAGCTCCAGGTAATAAAGAGACACTTCTCTCTTTCGCAGGATTATGTGAATACTATAGTAAATGTATACAACATTTTGCTACTAAAATGGAGCCTCTCATGGAGTTGACAAGAAAATCTTCTGAGTTTATGTGGTCAAATGAACAAGACGTAGCATTTAGGCAAATAAAAATGAAATTGTTAATGCCCCCACTCTTAAGTCTTTTTGTCTTAATAAGAAATGTATTATTACCGTGGATGCTAGTCTTTATGGACTTGGAGGAGTCCTTAGTCAGTGTTCAGGAAAAGAGGGGTGGTGTGTAACCTTTGCCTCTAGGACTCTGTCGGCTACTGAAAGGAGGTATGCTGTAATTGAAAGGGAGTTATTAGCATGCATTTGGGCTATCAAACATTTTGGAAAATATGTCTGGGGCAGTAGATTCACTATTAGAACTGACCACAAGCCCTTGGTAAGCATATTATCTCCTTGGGGAGGTTGGAATTCCACTGCTTCATTGCCCATCTCACATCTCGCTTACAGGAATATGATTTTGATGTTGTGTATGTTTCTGGCAAGCGCAAGTCACTGCAGATTTTCTTTCAAGGTTACCATGCAATGAAGGGTGTGTTGCTACCATTGAACAGGATGAAGACATTATTGCTTCTATAAGAGATTTGGTTTCTCATGATTTTGTAAGTTTGTCCGAAAGTGAATGGGCTTTGGAAATGAATAATGATGTTTTGTGTCAGCAGATATTTGAGTGTGTGAAAAAAGGATGGCCAAAAGAGAGAACTGCCTCTGAAGAAATTGGTCCGTTTTGCCGAGAGTCTACAGAAATTGAAGAGATGGGTGGTTTACTTTTCAAAGGTGCTAAGATTATTCCTCCTGTATCTATGCAAAACAAGACTTTGACTCTTTCTCATCAAGGTCATTTAGGGATGTCCTCTATGAAACGTCTTATTAGAGTAAATTTTTGCTGGCCTGGTCATGATAAAATGGTCGATAGAACAGTTAGAGAGTGTACAGAGTGCATTAATAGTGATAAAATGCTTAAGGTCTATTCAGCTCCTCTCAAACCTGTATCATGGCCTATTCATCCTTGGCAAAAAGTGGCTTTTGATGTTTCACGACCCTTCAAACACGTGCCTTTGAATGCTCGTTTTGATTTAGTTATAGTGGACTACCACTCTAAGTGGCCAGAAGTTAAATTAGTAGCAAATGCATCATCTCAGGTTATAATCACCTTTTTCAAGGAGGTTTTTGCACAGGAGGATCTCCTGAAATGATTGTAACTGATAATGGATTACAGCTTACATCACATGAAATGAAGGAATTTCTTTCAAATGCGTAATATAAAGCATACTACTACATCATTATTTAAACCAAGAGAAAATGGTCAG
Source organism: Lissotriton helveticus (assembly GCF_964261635.1). Taxonomy (NCBI): domain Eukaryota; kingdom Metazoa; phylum Chordata; class Amphibia; order Caudata; family Salamandridae; genus Lissotriton; species Lissotriton helveticus. The sequence goes on along the minus strand of NC_136073.1, from coordinate 295,021,831 downwards.
GTAGAACGCTTTAATCCCGTTCATAAGGATAGTATTCAGTTAGTTAGCATGTTCAGTGAACCTTGGATGGATAATGTGAGAAAGAAGCTATGGATGTTTGGTATTACACCACATTCAGTAACTGGTATAAGTTCTTTTAGATTATTGAGAGGCAGAGAACCTTCATCAGAGATCTGTCCTTGGTGGATTAAAAAACTCAATAAAGTTAATGATTCGGTTGATCTAGATCGTGTTGCTGAAAATGTTGATAAAAAACAAGACAAAATGAAAGCATTGTTTGATTTCAAAATGAAAACCAAAATTCCTAATTTTGTTGTAGGAGAATGGGTCTGGATTAAAAAGCCAGGTTTCTTAGCAAAAGGTTTTTTCAAATTTTACCATCCTATTAAAATTATGAAAGTTTACAAAAATAGTGTCATTACACAGGACGGTAGAGTGTGGAATGTTAGGAGAATTGCAAAATGTAAAATCACACAAGGTGGTAAGCCAGTCATGTTACATGAACATGCTAATCTATCTGAACATGTTTCTCATTCAACACAATTTGTAGCATCCAGAGTTAAAAACTATATTCGACCAAAGAAATTGCCTGGAATGTATTTATGTTTCTTTATTGTTTAAATGTGTTAGGAATGAGATGTGTTACATTCTCTTTTTATTTTTTTTACTATCTTATAATCTGTCCCTGCCTGGAACATGGAACGCTGTACCTGCGTTGCACAACCTGTGTTCCATGTTCCAGATTTGGCTGTTTCAATCTATTTCTTGGTGCTGTAAGACGCGCTGTGCTTACTTAAATAAATGTTTAATTTCACCTGTTTTCCTGGATCGTGTATTTTACACATGTGTAGGGAGAAAACTCATGCTCTGTAGAAAAAACATGTTAACAAAATGAAAAGTGAGCCATACGATCATTTGGGCATAGAACCAGCAGTACGTAAGGAGGGTAATTATGGAAACCTGGGGAGATCTCTCTGAATGAATGGTGGTAGGTTGTGGGGCCAGCAACCTGTCGTGCTTACCCTGGAGAAGCTAGATCTTAAGGTCTGTTGCCTCCAATATGAAACCTCTGGTGTGACTAAAGGCAATGGAAGTTGAAAACATTAAAGAAGCTCCCCATCCACAATAGCTCACATGATTGATCAAGCAAAATGTTAGGGCACTTTGCTCTGTGCAAGTTCAATCAGCTCCCTTCGATGAATCTTTAGTTTAGACTGAGGCTGACCGAAACATTTTATGCATTTCAATAACAAGAAGCACATTTGGCTCAACAAGGAAGGCAGAGAATGGCAAAGTTCAAAACCATAAAGGTTTATTAAAGGATTATCAAAGTTGCGAACTCAAATCATCAGTGTAGGTTTTAATCAATAAATAGCACATGAATGCAATAGTCAATGTATAGTTCAATGCAATTCAAAGTCAATAAATGCAATGACAAACTATTATAGGTGTCTCAAAAAGGAAAGTCAGCTTGCTCAGTTCTCCCATAAAGAAAGCACCAAACACTCCTAAACAGGGGAGTAGGATTTTCTAAGAGGTCTGGGGAAAAGATGCTTTGGTAAGCAAATAGAAATGGGTATTAGAATTTCAAGGCAAGTAGGAAAGCATCTGAAATTTCGTCTGCCTTGCACTAGTCTTCACTACGCAATGAACCAACTCAGAGTGTCCTTCAGACTTACAGTTATTTGTAACATAATGAGAAACATTCGGTTCAGGCAGTACTCAGCAGGTGCTCGTAACTGCATGTCACAAACATTGTGTAAAGAAAAAAATTTCACATGGAAACAGAAAATACAGATACATCGCTTAAGATTGCTAGTTCGGTTTTCTCCTGAAATAAAGAAAGATATACAGCATGGACAAAATGTCACCCAGACATTATTCCCTCTTCTTTCTCCTTCTCCAGACGCAATCTGATGGCAGATTTCTTTTACTTCTATTATCAGTATATATAGGTCCCTCACCCTTCCTGTCCTTCTGTAATATCTAGTCGAACTTGATTGGAGGTGCCTAATGCGAGGACGGGGGTTGTGGTCTGGGTTGAGGAGGACTACGAAATGGGGTAATGAAGATTACCTGTATGTAATAAAGTCATTAGCCCCTCATCTTTGTCCTCCTCATTCCAGACCTAAACAGTGAGAACATACAAAGTTAACAGAAAATGCATTGAGAACAAGTGATGCTCAAACTGAATTTACTCAATCAACACATTGTTACACCGAAAGAACGAACTAAATTGGTCAAATCCAATCTGTAGTGTAATGTTTAACAAAAGTTTTGTGGGAATGCCAAGTTGCAGCACAACATATCTCATGTACGGATGCTCCTCCCACTTCTTCCCAAGATGCTGTCAACACTCTAGTGGACCAACCCTGTATGTTCAATAAACTGGTTTCTCAAGAGATTCATATGCCTGGGATATATGGCTTGACAAACGCATCTTCTAATTGTCTGTATTGTTACCTTGTTACCCTTGTTGGCAGACCCATATGTCACAAAGTGCAATTTGGATGACCTGGACTCTTTTGTCTAGTCCAAATATATAGCCAAAGTTACATTTGACATCCAAACGAGACGAAACCTCACTCTCTGAATCAGAAGGATTCATTTAGATAGATGGAAAGATGAATGGACCATAGAAATGAATTTGGGGTCCAAATTAAGGACTACTCTATCCGGAAAGAACTGCAGTTATGGAAAATAAAGCCATGAAGCCACCCAACTCACCTAATCTCTTTGCAGAAGTAATGGCCACCAGAAAAGCCAACTTGGCCAGTATTCATGCTAGATCTGATGACTCTAGTGGCTCAAAAGGCTCTAACTGCAAACCTCTTAAACCTACTGGGGTGTCCCATGAAGGCAGTATTGTATAGTTGTTGGAAATTTTCATCTCAAACCTCTTAGTAATCTGGAGGCCAATTGGGAGATGTGTGAAGAATCCATTTGAATATTTAGAGCCCAGATGTCCACCCACTGAAAAGACAAGCTGGATGGGGATAGTCCATGTAGAAAGCCATCCCTCAGAAATTCCCAGATCTTGAACGTATCAATGGTTATAGGATATTCGACCAGGGCATGGTATACATCTCTGTCATAGGTGGAGTAGCTGTACTATTTAGGTCTGAGACGAAGAGGATGATGAATTGGGGTCATGAAGATTACCGGTAAGTAACAGAGTCCGAAACCAATTTAATGTGTGGACTAGATTGCTATAGTCCAACTAAACAGGAACTATACACTCAGTATATGTGCATGTTCTATGTTAATAGTGATACTGAAGAGTAGAATGTCCAATCATTTGCAACTGTACTGCCTAATCTTTCATTTCACATCGCATAGTACATTTTATATGTATCTGTTATTGCCCCTGATGGATATTATTCTTTATTACTTTCTTTTTACTGTTTGCAAAAGGCACCCTTGTTGAACACAGTAAAACATATTCAAATTCTGGTCTTATGGCTGCAGCAGATGTCCCTCAGATGCTTTTGCAGCTCAAGAAAGTGTCCTATTGTTTCTTGACCTGCAACTGCATCTAAGAAATTTGAATAAAACCACTGTATTTGTTGTTAGCTCCTTTATTGTACTAAAATCCACTTTCCTCATTGGCCTTGTGGCTAACTTGAACCTCTATCCAAAGTTCCTCAGTTCCTGATTGGTCGGCATTTATCATCCTTCCTGTGTTCTATTTCTTAATTCCTTCCATACCATGAAAACAGTGTTTCCCTTGTGTGGTTTTAATTTGTGAAACTGCCCACACACAAAAGACTTCCCAATAGCTTGTTGAGTTGGCAATCTAGCCCAAAATGTCCCACAAAAAAGTGTCATGCTGCTGCAGATGTGACTGCTGAAAGGTGGTAGTCACAGTGTTTTGATTTTAGAGTTATGCCACTGGGTGAGTAGGGTTAATTGAACATGGATCTGTGAAAGGGTGGACAAATTCAGCAACACTAGTTATAGTGGTGGAGATAAAGAAGTGGGTAATGGGAATAGAATCAGTGAGAAGCAGAGAATATGTTACATACAAATTGAGAACATTGACCATGAATGGCAGTAGCAGCAGTGATTATCAATGTGAACTGAAAGCAGAGGTACAAGGATCCACAGCTAATGGAAATGCGGAGAGGAGAGCTGTTGTGGGGAGTTTTGAGTCAAAGAAGCAACGAGGACTCCCACAATGGGTAAGGTAAGAAAGCGGGCAATGCTGCATTTAGCAAATGAGTAAGCTCTTCAGCCGCATATTACTTCACTTGAACCACCATTACACAGACTTCACTTCAAGCACTGAACTGTGTTTCATTTTTTTTTTTTTGGAACTTCAGGTACATGATCACAATGCGACTATGCTGATTCATAAGATTCAAAAGTTCGAACAGTGTGCAATTTTAGGTGTGAGGTCCGAATCTAGCATTTATGCCACCAATGCAGTATTGAGACACTCTTCCCTTTACTTTACAGTCTTAACATCTTGACAACAGAATAAAAAGTGACCCAACAGGTTAGATAAACCTGAAATAGAGGAGGGTACATTATTCTCTTTGTCAGTGTACAACATACGACTACGTATGGGGCTTTTACATTATGTTAGTGGAGTATTGTATACTATGTAGCATTTGAACCCTGGAGGCTGTTTGTGTCAGTGAGGCAAGAGAATAATACTACATACTACTAGACCGGGTTCTCCAATCCTTTCTGTAGTGGGAGTTACTTCTCCTCAAGTAATGTCCTCCAGAGCTACCACCAAATGTAATGGCTTGTGAAATAAAAGCCAGAGCATCATATGCCTTCTGGCAGGATAAAACCACAGCAATAAGTCTCCCCAACTCAGCCTGAATTGTCAATTCAACTGTAAATGGCAAATGTGTTTTGGAATTGCAACCTTTTGTCTTGATCTTTTCCTGAAAATGGGCATATTTTCTACCAAATGTCACCTTCTGTTTTGGACAAGCAAACTCAGTTGTCCAGAAGCAAAATGTTTTCTGTAAAAACATAATTTTTGACTTCAAAATATGAGTTTCCATATTTAGGAAATACACAGTCCACAAACATCAGTTTATATTTGTATTGAGCACTCACATGCACAAATGCCTCGCATGGGCAGATTCTGCTTGAAATGACCAGGTATTACAATCTTAGGCAAAGGATCTTCACCATAAAACCAATCATGCCTGTTATGTGTCACTAATTCTCACCATTATACCAGGGCCGCCATTGCTCAAAGGCTGGACACCATAATGTCCAGGATGCCCCCAACCATTTATGGCCATTTGTATTTAAGGAGTGATTCACCATTATGTCAGGGATGGGTACATTTAGGGCAGTCATGCTCTTAATATGTCAATGATGACTGCTAGTATGTTGCGCCAACCACAAATGATGATGACATTCAAGAATGACCATTAATATGACTAAATTGTGTCAGAGATGAACTGCTTGTTACAAAGGGTAGAATATATATTTGGTGGTCCTTAGCACAAGGCATAGTTTCCAGGGAGTGACACTTCTTATTAGGGAAAGACACAGTGTCCCACACAGACGTATATAGAAAAGTGTGCACATGCATGCACATATAGATGAATAACCATGAGGCTCTTAATTGTCTCAGGTCTTGATCCATAGCCTGCTTTCCTCAGCTCTTCGGCTGATTATGCACCCAACTTACACATTTGCAATCTGGCTCCGGCAGTTGCACACTTCAGTGAATAAGCACTGGTTACTGCCCAAGGTACTGCTAGCACTCTTCTTTAATGGCCCATTGATTACATTCATGGTGTACCTCTTAGAGCAGTGCCTTAAACACGGCCAATTTCCTTGTGACTTAGCTACATTGAAGAGTGAAGACAGCTGTTCGTGTGGCAGACCCCACAGGCTGACAGAGTGTGCATCTTTGATTGTCATCATGAAGCCTTGCTATTTCTCCTTTTGGTTGTCACTATAAAGGCACTAATATGAACCATGCTGCCTTCTTCAACACATAGAGACTCTCTGAATGAGGTCCTCAACTTGGCCGCACCTCTGAGAGATACTTTGATGTTGTTTATGAGCCACCAGTAGCTCCTGAGCTACTCTTTAGAGACCCTTGCACTAGACAGACTGCATACTTAACAGGCACACTCCTCAAGGTCGCTGATAATTAGTTCTGTCTTTAAGCAGATCTTGTTCAGACATTATTCCCTCATAGGAAATTGCAAGCTGAACGGATGCAAAATATTGACTTGATGTTGATGGGCAAATATGTTTTGTATTTTGTGTTTTTTTATGTCCGTCTTTCCTGTTACCTTACTTGATACCTTACCTGATAACTGTTTTAAAGTATTCATTTTTGCCAGTGATCTTCAGGAAACTGTAACAGTTTTGAGTCTCTGATTGGGATGGCAGTGAGAGGAGAAAGAGTGAATATTTCTGTTATCTTTTTGATGGTATGATTACAAAAGGTCAGAAAACTTGCTCTCCTGTAACTTTCAGACTTTACATCTTACTGTTAGAAAATATGATGTTTTCGTCTTTGCCCATGTGATGGATAGTCAGAATGGCAGATGCACAATCCCTGAAATCTTTTGTAAAATTAGTTGAATTAGGATATGTAGACCATTCACCTACAATCATGAATCTGCGTAATAGCCAGTAATTAATTTAGAATCTTGTGATTCGAAATATTGCGAGACAATTTATAAAAGTAATTATCAGCCCGTCCCGACGTTGTCTGGGTACGAAAAAGAATGTCTTAAATGGTTAGAATAGGCAAGGCAAAGTTTTTTTAAAAGTTCATGGCATAGTACATTTATTGTTTCATGCGACTTGCCTGTGCGGCTGCTCAGAACCCCTCTTTCTGTTGCGCGGAAGTTGAGCATGTGTTCTGCGGTGTTTTGTCCTTTCCGCAGAATGCAAATGTGTGTGTCCGCTCCTGCCGACACCCCTGATCAGTCCTGGCATGCACACTGAGGGCGTGTGCCTTAGTAGGTTCACGCACTCCCCAAAGACTTGCTTGGTGCACTTAGATGCCCCACATAGCGTCACAACTCCAAGGACGCTATTCCCCCTCTCCGTAATGCTTCCGGCGTCTTTGTGAAAGCCGCGCCCCTTTCTTTATGCCTGCCCCCTGTGACAACGCCGAGGCTCACAAATGAGTGAAGCTTTGTTTTTGTTCCTGCCGGAAATACTGTGAGTGTTATCATTAATGGAGCGTGAATGGGCTTGCACAGTGAAATCGGCGGCCATTTATTTATTGTTTCTAGTTTTGGGCCAGGCCCTTCTGACAACGTTGACGCCCACAAAGGCGTGAATGTAGCTCCGAGTGAATTTCGTGCTTGTGAAAGCCGCGCCCCTTTTTTTATGCCAGCCCCGGCCCCTCTGACAACGTTGATGCCCACAAAGGCGTGAATGTGTTGCTGAGTGAAATACCGCGCTTGTGAAAGCCGCGCCCCTTTCTTTATGCCAGCCCCGGACCCTCTGACAACCGTGACGCCCACAAAGGCGAGAATGTTGGGCTGAGTGAATAGTGCGCTTTTGAAAGCCGCGCCCCTTTTTTAATGCCAGCTCAAAAATGAGTAAAGCTTTGATTTAGTTAGCGCAGCAAGTACTGTGAGTGTTATCAGTATCAGTAATGGAGCGTGAATGTGCGCGCATATTTTATTATCGTTTTTTGTTCTGGGCCAGGCCCCTCTGACAACGGCGTCGTCCTCAAAGTGTAGTTTGAGACGCCCATCGCTACTTTGACACACCCACGCTACTTTGACACGCCCATTGCTGACAGCAGAACGCCAACGCCCACAAGGGACTACTTTACCCCTTAGGTTGTTTGACCTTTGTAATGTATATGGTGGCCAGAGGTATAGCCTATGTCCATCTGCTGCAACTCCCCTTTACAATGCTGTATTGGGTGTTGTGATTGGTGCTGTACTTCTTGAGATTACCCGCCTCAAAGGTTTCAGCTCTCTCTTTATAATAGTAGTATAGATGTATTGGCCATGCTGTCTAACTAAACACGTGGATAGGTGTTTGCTGTTTTAATCTTGTGAGTTATAGGAGTGTGAGAGCTTGACTGCAGAGGTTTGTTTCACAGGGAAGTTGGAGGTAGTTATAGAATTGGTTCTGGTACCTGATGCCAGTATGCTAACTGTAAATTTTTTGATCAGTACAGAGGTAGGACTCCCAAGTGGGGTGTACAAGAGGACAGAGTGGTACTCAGTGGGTGGGTCTTTACAGTATATAGGAATCAGTGAGGGTTTTTCAGTATCAGGGACCCTAATGTTGATAGCTTGAAGAGTGAAATACCTACTTGAAAGGGGGGGAGATCATTTGACTAATACATTTGAGAAGTGGTTAGGACTTTACTGCCTCAAAATCTGTGTGAATATGTGGGAACTGCTGAATAAAGAAGGTATTATTATGCAACATGGCTAGCAAAACACTGAAATACCTCTGATACAAGAACGTCATCTATTGCACACAGAAAGTGAAGGATGAAAATGGCAGGCTGGCCAAAGTCACCAATACTCATTGTGGTGGTGGAGATAAAGACAAGTACAGAATGGTGAAAGTAATCAAAGGCGTGGAGTATTATTACGTAAGTTACTGCCATGAAAACATCTACATTTTGAAAGGACAGAAGGTTTGTCTTCAATAACAAATACATCAGGGTCAATATTTGCAATAGGGTACTCGTACATTATTTTTCCACAAAATCTATAGTATTATAAAGGGAAACAGGGAGAACACTGTCCTAAATGTCTGTTGTTCTAAACTGTCTGTTTCAGGGACACTGATGTTGATAGGTTTGACGAGTGAAACATCTACTTGAAAGGGGGAATTCATTTGACTAAGAAATTTGAGAAGTGGTCAGGACTTTAATGTCTCAGAAATTGTGTGAAAATGTGTGAACCACTGAACAAAGTAGGTATTATTATGTAAAATGGCTACCAAAACACTGAAATAGCTCTGATGTAAGAAAGTCACCCATCGCACATAGAAATTGAAGGATGAAAATGACATTCTGGACTAAGTTACCAATAGGGTCATCGCACATTATTTTTCCACAGGATTTATAGTATTATAAAGGGAAATAGGGAGAACACAGTCCTAAATGGGAAAAGTCTGGAACATGCTTATCAACTTTATCAAGGGAAGATTAAACTGTCCTGATGCAGTTTATAACAGGTAGACAAAACCCATCACACACCAGCAGTAAAAGGTGCCAAATTTAGGCACCAAAAGGGCGGTCTAACAATTTACTTGTCAATAAGGACCATAACGGTAACCAAAGACCTAGACACTATTACAATCCTTACAAATGCAATTAAAGCTCTCAGAGTGACATAATAATTTGTTTATTGTATAGTTAATAAAAACCGTAACAATTTACATAGAACAAAGTTCTGAAGACATTAATTTAAAATAATTACAAATTTACAAAAAATTTCCCTTCATTTCCCTTCATTTCGTAAACTCAGCATACAACGTTTAAAAGACAATTCATAAATCAGTATTTGCATATTTCACAATCTTTATAAAAGGCATCCAACTAGCTTCTAGCCGTGAGTCTGAAGAATATGAATGGCAGTTGTTCAATAGATGATATATGTAACTCAAGTAATCTGCGCTCACATCTGTTTCATCTCCTCCTCATTTTATCACTTTCGTCCCAAATTGAGATTATCTCATTAAGGTGCTGCTGCTTTCAATAATTGCTTGTAAAAACTTTATCATTCTACAATTCATTTGGGGGTCAGTTGGCTCCAGACCTATAATGATGTCGGTTCTACACGAGCGTATTCCCCTATCCAAGAAGACTTTCTTTCGAAAATTGACACGCTCTGGTTGCAGCTTCTTGCAATGGCATATTAGATGAATTGAGTATTCCTTTTTGTAGCCACAAAGACGGCATTCTTTTGACTCAATATGCTTCCAAAGTGGCTCGTCGGCCAGGGTAGGAAATTTGCCAAAACGTAATGCCATTAGTTGTTTTTTAATATAGATAGAGAACGTAGTGTCTGAGTAGGCCGCCGGTTTAAGAGATTTGTAGTTATTAATCACTGTCCATTAATGAGAGAGATGGGAGAAGATGCCTTTATCTGTTAACGACAAATGAAATTTTGTTGCTCTGTTTAGTGCCAGCTTAAATGATGAGAAAGGCATATTTTTATTCCAAAGATTAGTAGAGCATGTTGCCTCCAGTGCACTGGTCAACAATGTGTTGGCCTGCGATTATTTTTGCATTTCCATTTCCAGCCGTAAAAAATTGTTGAGGCTGTTTTCCCCTGCGCTTTGATTGATTCGATATCACACCTTTATATATGTATAAAGTCTGCCCAGGGATTTATTCAATAGTCCAAATTCTAATCGCATTTGCGCAGGGGAGGCAGTCATGTGAATTTGAAGAACCTTTTTATGGATTTTTATGATTAATGTATTAAGATTTTCGGAGTCCTTTCCGTGCATGGCTGTGCTGGGATATGATAAGATTGGCAATGCTTTACCAGAGGTAATCGTCAGGAGTGACCTTAGGGATGGCCATACCAACTTCTTTGCCAATTACCTAAATGCAAATATTAAGGCCCCCGCTCTCTATGTCATATAATTTTTCAGGTCCCTTAGGGATAACTTATCATCTATGTAGTATCCCAAGTACTTATAGCTGGATACTTTTTCCAGTTGTTTGCCTTCTAGCCAGATGTTGTGTTGTGGGGCTAGTCACGTGGTAAAAAGCATTGTTTTTGTTTTAGATGAATTAAGATCCAACTTATTTGTAGACAGAAAATCTGAGAGTTCAGTTAGGAGCCTAATCAGACCAACTTTAGTCAAGGTCAATAGCACAATGTAGTCTGCATAGGCAAGGTGAGAGAGTTGTAACTTGCCTAATTTCAGAGAATGTGAACTGGTACTATCAAGTTTTTCAGAAAGATCTGACATAAACAGGTTAAATAGGTGCGGGGCTAGTATGCATCCCTGTTTTAAGCCAATAGTTGTATAAACTTTTCTTGAGATTCTAGCACCATCCCCAAGTTTCACTTAAGCCCAGGTATCTGTGTAGAATAATAACACACCCCTCAATATTCTCTCTGGTATTTCCCATGCTTTCAACTTTGCCCACAGCAGATTCCACTCTACACTGTCAAAAGCAGCTTTTAAATCTATGAAACACAGATGCAAGTCCTGTTTCTTGCGCTTACATTTTTCTGCTATCATAGTGATTGATAGGATATTCGAGATAGTTCCAATCCCTTTTCTAAAACCTGTTTGCTTGATTGGAATCAGATTATGTTCCCCCGACCAATTGACCAGATCTTCCAGAATTAATGAAGCAAAATATTTAGCTTCTACATCCTGTAGGGCAATTAACCTGTAATTAGTTGGGTTTGTTCTTTCTCCTCCTATGTAAATGAGGGTTATGATCGATCCTTGCCAACTGTCGGGTACTTGATTGTTAATCTCTAAATCAGCATAAAGTTTCTCTAAATGTGAGCTCCACTATTCAGAGGTGTGTTTATAGATCGCTTGTGGAATGTCGTTCGGGCCTGGAGCCCCATCGTTTTTGCCTTTGTTTATTATGTTTGCTATATCATCTGCTGTGTAAACGACGTGATTTGTTGCTGGGACTATGTCTTGCATAAATTATTGACTCAGCTCTGTTGGTAGTGATTGACAGTCACCTTCGTCCAATAATTTTTATTTATTTGAAGTTACCGTTGTTAGTTGATTCTGTAGACCGTTTGGTGACATCTGTTTGAATTTTTGCGAAAGGAAGTTGACCCATTCTGGGTCCTGAACGTTTGACATTAGGATGTTTCGATGCCTAGTCAATTGATTTATTGTATGCCAGAATTTGTTTGGGTTTGGATGCCTTATGCTGAAAATCAGTTTGGTCCAAAAGCTCCCTGTTTTCCCTTTTTTGAATTCTCAAATCTTCTTTTTGTATTGTTTTCTTAATAGACGAAATGTCTCCAATGCTGTCCCTTCTGTGTTTTTTGATTGTAACTTCTTTTGTTTTCTTTTTAAGTCCCTTTTTGATCTCGCACCTCTTTCGGGAGATCTTTAATTGGATAATATCTCTTGTCCTTCACCTTTGCTGCTTTCATTTTCATCTTCAGTTTGCCTAAGAAAAGAGACCAGGCTTGAATCGTATTCATAGGTTCATTTCCCAATTCAGCCAGGGTATCCTTTATTGTTGAGAACCACTCAGTTTTGTTTGTATTTGTCCATTTAATGCGTTTTAAATTACTTGTGTTTATTTGGCCCTCCGGTATATTGGTGGGTTGAAATCTTTCCACTTGAAAGTTAAATTTGATGTGTTGGAACGCGTGGTCACTCAAGGGGGTGTAGTCTATATAAAAACAGACCAGCAATGGCATTAGTGAAAGACTTATAATAGTAAAATCGAGTATCGTTTGTGCCCTAGGGCCATAATATGTTTTTTTCGGTGGGCGGTCTTCTTCTGTCCTACCGTTAAGCACTCGCATGCCTTGATATTCGAGATCTATTACTAATTGCTGGCCCAGTCAATCCTTATCAACCTTCGCCCCAGCTTGATATTGCTGTGGGACACACCAATATGTGTTATCTGCTGTCAAGATTTCGTCTTCATCCGGCGTGAATATCAGGTTAGAGTTAAAATCTCCACTCACTATTAAACACCATGTGGGCTCGGCACAGCGTAAGCCTGAGATTATTTTGCTCAAGAGATCATTTTTTTTCCTTTTTAATTCGGTACTTCGTTTGTGTATAAAAGTTAATCAAAATTATCGTTCTCCTATTGACTGTGTTTGGATCCGAGAATTTATTAGGTTGTATACTAGGGTCAGGAGATTTCAGCTCTTCGGTTTTAATTTTTAGAGCAGTAGATACGTAGACTGTCAGTCCGCCTATTGCACGGCCATGTTGCTTACATTTTTCTGCTGCTACAATATAATGAATGAAGCCTGCTATCGGGAGATATTCTTGTGACCAAGTCTCTTGCAATGCAATTACGTCACAATTTGCCCATTCCTTTAGAGGGAAACCCTCCTCGAGTAGTTTCCTTACTCCAGCTATATTCCACGATAAGATATGTATACTTCCAGATTCAGCGTAGTCCTCCCTATCTTTCTTTTGTCAGTTACTCCTCTTATTGCTAAGCAAGCTGGGAAGCCATTCCATTGAGCTAAGTTTGAGTTGAACTCCACATGAGGATCTTTAACTGCTCTCTCTGGGGACTGGGCTGTATTATTCCTACCTTTAGCATTTTGTAATATTGAATAGACCTGTGTTTGTGCTACCATCTTGTCTGTTTTCCTATATGTTTGCTGTGCGTGAAGTTCTTTCAAGGGAAATGGATTGCGGGGAATATTGGGTGCTGATATTTGTATGCCCCAGGTTAGAATTATGTCCAAACTTTTTGATATAATTTGCGCTAGCTCTGGCGTTTTCCATGTGGTTAATGTTTGTTCTTTAGTTACTTCATTATTCCCTGGAAGAAATTGGACAGCTACGAGATCTGTCGATTGTATGTTCCTTAGTTCCGTAATTCAGCCATAAATTTCTAAATATTGCTTCTGTTCAGAGTGTCGCGCCTGCCCTGCATTTCATATTCAGGTGCCCATATTATCTGTTGATGTATCTCATTGTGCTGTAGTGTTCCCCGTTTTATATCCTTGGCTTCATGATTCTTCAAATGCGATTTGCCCTGGTTTGATATACAGAAGCTTAATTGGCCTTGTAACAAGCTGCATTGCTTTGCTGCATTGAGTCGTGATGTTGGGCTTTGATGTGTTTCTGAAGGGTATTGCTCATCCGCTTCTTTCACTGCCTGTAGTGATGAGGAAATTGTTTTCTCTTTCTATACTTCTGTACTAATTTCCGTAATTGTTCGAATAATTACTTTATTTATTTCCCTATTTACTGCGGGTTCCTGTGTCAATTTTTGGGCATTCAGCTGGGTTTGTGGCTTTGATATCGTTTTTAACTCAATTGTATTTAGATGCCCCTCTGTATGGTTGCTTCGGGTGCCTATTTCCCTATCTTGCGACTGCAATCTTATTGGGGTAGCTGTTGTCTGTGTTTTTTCTTCCTTATGGCAATGGCCAACCGTGTCGTCTGCCAATTTGGTAATCCGTATGTTTTTTTCTCAATTTCCTATCATAACTACGGATTTACCTGGTAGCACCACCTTCTGGAAGTCTTTCGTTGGTTGTGAAGAACAAGCCTCGCTTTCCATTATGATTGAACCCGTAAGTTTCTTTTCCGGAAGCTGAGTTGTGCTAATTTTCTTATCTCCTGTGCCTTCAGTAGAGTAGCTGGAGTTACGTAAAGATCTGTCCAGTCAAGTTTCAGGGAGAAGTTCTTCTTTCGGTCCTCCTGCTTTGGATTTAGAAAAGATAGAGTATGCTCTCATGCCGCGCTGAGGCTCTGAGGCAGGTTTTTTGTTTCTTGCTTTCCTTTCCTTCTTTCTTTTTCTTCTTGATTGTGTCGGCTTAATTTCTTGTTGGTCAATTGTATCATTCGTTATAATTGCGTTATTAGTTCCTATGTATTCTGCTTTCCCGGCTATGGAGGTTTGAGCTTCATTCTTTTGCTCTTGTCTGGAATTTGTATCTACTTGTGATTGTATCTGATTTGTGGAGACTCCAGATTGTCCTGACTTAAATCCCGGGGTGATCAAACGTTTGTTTAAATTGAGTATCTGTTCTAACATTGTTGGTAATTAACTTAATTTGTCTTACATTGGCCCACAGGTACAGGCTGGTTCCTGTGGGGGATAAATTGTTCGTACTCTTTTAATTAGATCGCTTAAATTGTCCAGATTCAATTTTGTTTCCAGCTTTATATGATGCAATGACATTCATTACATCTATTTGTATATCTAATTTGTCTGATGACGTTTGCAACGCTTGCAATAACAGTGTAACGCAATCGGGTTGCCCAGCAGTATTGCTAAACTTGACATTTTCCCAATTTTTTTGAGTTTTGCAAGATCTCTCGATTTGTTTTGTTGATGTATTGTCTCTGGCGTCTATTAACCTACATTAACTACTGCTTTGACACGTACTAAATATTTTATTCTCGTGTAGAGATTGTGTGCTAATTGATTGATCATGCTTTGTAGCTTGGGAAGTGAGACTTGTTGTGATGTTAGAATCTTGAGTCTTTTGAGACTTTTTGATTCTAACCACACCACTTGGTGTACTTTCTCCCTTGGTTATACTAGGGGCGAGTGGAAGCTCTTGCTGCTCTGTTGTAGTATTAGTATCTATTGATGCCATATGTACTGTCGCTGTTGTTGTAAAGGTATTTTGTATTAGCATTCCTCAAGTTAGATTTTATTTTTGTCTTGTTCTTCTGATTGTTCAGGCCTTGTGAGTGAATTACAATTTTCAATAAAGGCTGAGTTTGATTTCTCCAGGATAAGTGTTTGAATTTCATCTTCCCCCTTTGGGTCTCTCCCCAATGGGTGTTTTAAGGGTACCAGCGGAGTCATCAAACCCAATAATTCCCCTGAAGTTGCGCAGAAAGATGATGCGGGATCCTTTAAAAATTGAAATCTCAGATTTTGTGTAGTTTTTTTGTTTGATTTAACTTTTTCAAACAAGGAGGCTCTTGGCGAGATTAACGGGCTCTTTAGAGTGTAACTTGCCTCATTTACATTTATTGTTTCCCCGACTCAAGAAATCAATAAACAAACCATTACGAAGACTGAGGTGAACGGGACATGATCCCATTATTCGGAGGGAGCTAACGCAATTAAAAGCAAAAAAGAAAAAAGTAACCTGGCAAGTGAAAAGGGAATCGGATGATAATCTGTGAGCAAGGCTATTGTACGATTCAAAGTCTAACAACAGTGCAAGATTCTGGTGCACAATGAACAGTTGAGAAAACCCAAAAGTATAAAGAATTAACTCACATCTGACAGAAGAAGCTTGGGCCACTTACCTCCTGCAAATTTTAATTTAAAACAGGACAGTCTCAGGAAGGGGAAGCAGAACCCTAGCTCCATCATGAAGTAACTTCCCCTGGCCAAACTATTGCAGTAGTAAATGATCATCCTTCTGTTACAACTCAGCAGATCAAGAACAGTATAAGTAAAGGCAAGCTGGAGGAGGCACTGGGCCCAAACGGCATTCCTCCAATGGTGTAAAAAAAAGATCTGAATTATTGGGCTTCCTCACTACTACTGCTGTTTTAACAAATCTCAGGACGAAATAGTCTCCCTGACTCCTAGTTGGGGTCTATCATATCCCCAATCTACAAGAAAGGGGACAATAACAAAGCAAATAGCTACAGGCTTGTAGCTTTAATTGATATTGAGGACAAATACTACGCTGGCCTTCTCCTGGATGACCTTACAGCTGGGCAAATGAAAAATCACTTATCCCCATTAACCAGATGGGCTTTTGCAAGGGCATGGGAACAACAACAAATATACTCACCCTGTCTCTATTAATGGACAGCGCCAAAGCAGCAAAACTCCCTCTCTTTCTGTGTTTTATCGACTATTCATCAGCTTTAGACAGCATTGGCAGGAGCAAACTCTGGTCCAAACTTTAGGGAAATAAAATACCATCTGTTCTTTTAAATCAGTTAACACTCTTACACACTAATACTTGGGTTCAAGTAAAGCTAGGATATGGTAAATTACTGTCCAGAAAATTCCCAACGACAAAGGAGTTGAAACAAGGGTGTGTGTTGGCCCAGATGCTCTTCAATATGTATATGGCAGATCTATCAACAGAATTGAACATCTGTAAATCACGTGCACCAAGGATGGGAGGGTTCCTACTCTCCAATCTGCTGTACGCAGATGACCTTGTGTTGATCAGCCAAACCCCTATTGGTCTCCAACACCTGCTAGATACAATCCGCACATGCTCAGCTATCAATGGTCTAAACATCAAACTTGACAAATCGAAGGTAATGTGATTAAGTCCCAAAAATATAACATCCAGCTACCGTTGGCACCTGGCCTGTACAACAATAGAAGCAATTGAAGAATATAGGTATTTGGGCAGATAATAGACAACAAAGGCACATTTAAAACACAAAAAGAAGCCATCAAGAGAAGAGCCAACTCAATTGCGGTAGCTTTAAAATCCATCAAACACAAAACAGCTGGCCAAGGCCTTATCCCACTGTTACAGGCACAGCTTATAGCAGCTTTTCATTACATGAGCGAGTGCCTGAGGGGAAGAGACACGGCTATTTCGGACAGCACTGTGTCAAGAGCGGCAAGAATGATATTCACCCTATGTAATTATGCCTCGCCTGCCCAAATCAGGTTGGAATTTGGCCTGCAGTCCCAAGAAACTGCTCGCAAAGGTGCCTATGTCAAGTGCTGGCACAGGATTAAAAAGGCTGAACTAGGAGCACTGAATACCCATCTATGGAATTAAATACACTTAAGGAAGGATTGTGCAGCCATGGGTTACTTGACAGCATCAATAAACCGTCTAGGCCTTGAGGATGTCTCGGCGGCCTCAGGGACTCATAACTGCTTCAAACAACTTTTAAAAAAGACAGTGAAAAGGCTGTCTATAGTGGAAGACAAGGCAGCACTCAAAGAAAGGGCCCATGGATGGTTTGTTGTGCAGACCTACGCCAGGTCATCTCCACAATCTTACCTAGGCGTGGGATTCAATAGGCGAACGAAAGAAAAATACCTGCATTTCTAAATGGGCATCTTACCAACCCAGTTGCATCTCCTCCCTGGAAATGATCACTGACTCAGACTATGTCGCTGATGTGGGAAATTCGATGGGAGTGTCTTACACCTACTGTTCATGGGCAGAGCACTGCAAGTTGAACTGCGACTGCTACTGAAGCCCATCTTTATAAACAAGGGGAGAAGATCCTGCACACAAGCAGTGAAGGCATGCCTCAGAGGTAGAGATGTACAGTTTTTGTGTCGCTTTGTATGATTCATGGAAGTAGCAGGGGAAAACCTTCTGACATTAGGCGACCAGCAATCTTTATTATTGCTCTGAAAAGAAACTCACAGTGTCACTTCTTAGTGAATTACAAATATTTAGGCCAACTTCTATCCCGACGTTATAAGCTGGAGCACAACACTTAACAGTAGGGGAGAGGAGTTGGCCTAACGGCTAGGGCGGTCGACCTCGAATCTGGGGAACTGGGTTAGAATCTCGGCAATGACGCTGAACAACCTGTGATTCTGGGCAAATCACTTAATCTCCCAGTGCCTAAAAAAAAGAATGTGTCCTCATGTAATGCAACTGGTGCAGGTAAAGTGCTATGATACCCAATTCGGGTCAGGTTAGCGCTTTATAAAACTCTGTAAAAAAATAAAAAATTAAAAAGTTATCCACCATCACCTCTGTTTATGGATCAATCGACTATTTCTCAGTCGCCTTTTTTACTGTTTTTTTTCTTTTTTCTTTTTTAATTTTAATTTTTTCTTTTTAAAGGTTTTATATAGCGCTGGCTAGACCCGGAGGTGTCAGAGCGCTTTACATGAGTATTAGACCATAGTTGCAGGTTACATCATTACAAAGGTTACACAGTTATTAGAGCTTAGCAAACATAGTTACATGTAAGGTCGAGACAAACAAAAAGGACATATACATAAGGGAAAAAGCAGGCAAGGGGAGAGATTCAGGGGAGGGGGAGTGGGAGCAGGGGAAGAAGAGAGAAAATGGAGGAGGGAAAGAGGAGGGGAGGGTGAGAGACACAGCATGGCAAGAGTAGGGGGAGGGTGATGGGGACACAAACCGGTAGACGAGTCAAAGCTGTGTCCAAAGTCCACTAAGCTGTGATCCCTGGGGAAGTGGTTTCATTTCCCCATCTCTGTTGCAAGAGGCTCCCTAAATGCAGTGGACTCTCTCAGAGGGGTCTCTGAGACTCCAAGGCCTACATACTGGATCCTTCCCCAAAAGGGGGAGAGGGAGTGCTTTATCTAGGGGTTCCATACCATACCTCTACTGTGAGTGGCTCCCTTGGCGCAGTGGACTTTCTCAGCGGGTACGCTGAGACTCCAGAGTATAAGAATTGGATATTTCCCCAACAAGGGGAGAAGGAGTGCTTAGTCAATGGGCACAAAAGGACAGGGGGCTAGGCGGAAGTACATCAGAGGGTTAGGGTAACAGCCTAGAGGACACATCAAAAGGTTTCAGAGAGCGCCAGTCAAGGAGTGAGGTGCTTGATTCCCAGCAATAAAGGGAACCATTACTAACAACCTCCGCTATGTGCGAATCCCTTAAAACTATGGACTCTCTCAGAGGAGAATCTGAGACTGCAGGGCGGGAATGCTGGATACCTCTCCAACAAGGAGGGAGGAGTACTTTAGCAAGGGGCATATTCAAGGGAGGCCAATTAAGGCCTATACCACTATGTGTGAATCCCTGAACACTGTGGACTCTCTCAGATTTTAATCTGAGACTCCAGGGCTGGAATGCTGGATCCATCCCCAACAAGGGGAGAGGAGGGTTTTGGCAAAGGACACATTCATGGAGGCCAATTAGGAACTGTAGGGTGGAGAGGGAGGATCTATCGAGCAGAAAGGGGGAAAGGAGAGTAGGCATGCTGGTACCAACGCCTACTGTCCAAGGGCAGCTAACGAAGAGGAAGTGGTAAAAAGCCAAGAAAAATAGTATGTGTAGTCTGCCAAACAGAACGTAGCTAAATCAAAATCAGATATCTACAAGATCTAAAAGGGGAGGTCAGGCACTAAAAAGCAAGTTAAAAGGGTGAAAGAGCGTAGGCAAATTAAGGAGGTCACAGAAGCATTGGAGACAAATGATTGCAGAGGGAAAGGGAAGATGTGGCTCTGGAGGAACGTTCGGTCGCCAAATTAAGGTCAAGGAAGATACAGGCAATCTCAGCAGGGATGGTCACCGTGGGTGCTGGAAAGACCCAGGGAGACAGTGAGCTGACAAGGGTATCAAACAGATTATACAAAGGAAAGAAGCAGTGTTGCACAATATGCATCATAATTTTAAACATGAGGATAATCGGGGTGGGGGATTGGGCATGACATAAGAAGAGTGGGGGGAGCATATATGGCATAACATAAGAGGAGTGGGGGAGCATAGGTAACAGCAATATTAATGTGGCGATGCGCCGTTCAGTGGAGAGGGAAGGCAATCAAAATGTAGTCCTTGTGGGGCCGGAGGTACGGTCCAGGTCACAAGATGGCGGAGCCAGACAGGACTGACAATCAGAGATGGTCACAAAATGGTGGGGTGTAAGAGCAATGAAGCCAAAGTCCAAAGAACTTGATTCTTACCTCTGCTGGCACCTCCGAGTAGTCTCAGTTGTCTTGCGGGAGGCAAGCCGGGTGGGATAGCAGTGGGAAAAGCAGCAGGGGGAATATCAATCTAGTTTCTTCGACATTCATCAAAAAGAGACAGATCTAGAAGGCAACGGCGGAGCTGCAATGGAATCCGTCGAGGGGCTGCGAGGAGGAAGTCAGGATGGGCAATGAGCGAGGAGCAAGGCTCATCACGGCAAAATGGAGGTGTTTCATCCCAGCAGCGCTGCCAGTGCCGAAGCGCTGCAGAAATGTTCAACACCGGAGGCGTGCAAATGGGGACAACACCGGCACCTCAGACCTCACTCTGGGGGAGTAGTGGTAAGGCACGAACTTGTCTGACAAAGGGAGGCTGAGCAAATGTGCGGACCAGAGCCTGGTCTCCAAGCCCCGGGAGCACTGTGCAAAGGTCACGAAAGGAGCACTGAAGACCAAGCCGAGCTCAGGTCCACTGCTGCGGGAGGAGGTCACCACCTCCCCAGGGCCAAAGCACATCTCCGCCGTCTCCTACCGCAATGTGGAATCAATCAGTGCAGGGTGGGAGGAGCAGCATGAATGGAGCAAGGCAGAGAAAAACTTATTTTAGTTACACAAAGAGGTATCAGTTGCAGGCAATTTGGCGCAGAATGCTACAGAGGCAGCTGCAACAAAGTAGCCGTCCAGCTCATCAATCCCTCCCAATTACTGCCGTATGTACACACTCCCAGCAGATTGGGAGTCAGATGGTTAAAACCCCTCTAAGAGAGTCTCCAGACGGATCGGAAGCAAGCGTGAGCAAATCACTCTTAACAGGCCTCACATAAGGATGTCGTTACCGCAGCCTCGAGATCGGATGCATCCAAGTCCACGATGCAATCATGAAACTGGTCCGTAAAAGGCAGCCCGAGGCAGCAGTGAGGTCTTCGACCAAAACAACAAAACTTTGTGCCAGCCAGATCGAGGGCCCAGACGGAGTCAAGCAGAAGCACCCACCTTCCTCCTCAACTAAGCCGTCGATGCCGGAGGCACAGGAAGTCGCCACCTCTCTGGCTTTTTAACTATAGTAATATGTGCCCTTAAACCTATCCCCTTTTCTATTCTTCTTTCAGTAAACACACAATTTTAAACTTTCATGATTCCTTGTGATAGTTATTTATCAAATCTAGTGATCAAAGTTGTTTATCTATACTACTATTATAAAGAGAGAGCTGAAACCTTTGAGGCAGGTAATCTCAAGAAGTACAGCACCAATCACAACACCCAATACAGCATTGTAAAGGGGAGTTGCAGCAGATGGACATAGGCTATACATCTGGCCACCATATACATTACAAAGGTCAAACAACCTTAGGGGTAAAGTAGTCCCTTGTGGGCGTTGGCGTTCTGCTGTCAGTGATGGGCGTGTCAAAGTAGCGATGGGCGTCTCAAACTACACTTTGTGGGCGACACCGTTGTCAGAGGGGCCTGGCCCAGAACAAAAAACGATAATAAAATATGCATGCACATTCACGCTCCATTACTGATACTGATAACACTCACAGTACTTGCCGCTTTAACTAAAACAAAGCTTTACTCATTTTTGAGCCTCGGCGTTGGCAGAGGGAGCTGGCATCAACAAAAGGGGCGCAGCTTTCAAAAGCGCACTATTCACTCGGCCCAACATTCACGCCTTTGTGGGCGTCACCATTGTAAGAGGGGCCGGGGCTGGCATAAAGAAAGGGGCGCGGCTTTCACAAGCCCGGTATTTCACTCGGCGACACATTCATGCCTTTGTGGGCGCCAACGTTGTCAGAGGGGCCGGGGCTGGCATAAAGAAAGGGGCGCGGCTTTCACAAGCGCAAAATTCACTCGGCGCTACATTCACGCCTTTGTGGGCGTCAACGTTGTCAGAAGGGCCTCGCCCAAAACTAGAAACAATAAATAAATGGCCGCCGATTTCACTGTGCAAGCCCATTCACGCTCCATTAATGATAACACTCACAGTATTTGCGGCGGGAACAAAAACAAAGCTTCACTCATTTGTGAGCCTTGGCGTTGTCACAGGGGGCAGGCATAAAGAAAGGGGCGCAGCTTTCACAAAGACGCCGGAAGCATTGCGGAGAGGGGGAATAGCGTCCTTGGAGTTGTGACACTATGTGGGGCGTCTAAGTGCACCAAGCAAGTCTTTGAGGAGTGTGTGAACCTACTAAGGCACACGCCCTCAGTGTGCCTTCCAGGACTGATCAGGGGCGTCGGCAGGAGCGGACACACACGTTCGCGTTCTGCGGAAAGGACAACAAACCGCAGAGCACATGCTCAACTTCCGCTCAACAGAAAGAGGGGTTCTGAGCAGCCACACAGGCAAGTCGCATGAAACAATAAATGTACTATGCCATGAACTTTTAAATTTAGTTTGCCTTGCCTATTCTAACCATTTAAGACATTTTTTTTCGTACCCAGACAACGTCGGGACGGGCTGCTAGTTTTTATTTATAAACACCCTAGGCACTTTACGTGCCAGAAATAGTAACCTCTTTGAAAAATGTTTAGAGGAAAGAATGGACCCTGTACATACCTTGCTATCATTTGCACACTGAACTTGCCCTTAGAGGATGCATTTGCCATGCAGATATGTAAGACTAAACATTGTTGGACAACTGAAGCTAGCAAGCATCCGAGGCTTCAGTCTATTATCCTAGGACCCAAGTTTCTCATCTTGTACATTGAATGTACTTCCAAAACCTTACACATTTAGCTAATTGGTTGGAATTTTATACATCCAATTCACTTGAGATGAACAATTTATGTCTGATCTTTTGATCGAAGTCTTCGTCTACTTACTGTAATTGATAACAACTACTGGTCACTGTTTCGACTGCTTTGACACAGGGAATTAATGTTTTATGATATGCTCTTTGGTCTTTTAATCATGAATTTTGCTGTACTATGCTTTTTTATGTGAAAATTGTCAAGGCTTTTATTAAGCAAACAATACATTATTTACTTACTTAATACCCTCATAGAAATACAACATTTGTGCAATTTATGCAAAAACATTCACCAGCACAGAGTGGCATTATATTCAGGACTCTGCTGAAAATAGTGAGAAAATGCCAAATCCAGTAAGATAAAATATCGTACCACCCACCTCTACTGATAGAGGTAGAATTAATAGAAAAGACTAACATTAGGAAAAGATGATTGGGTGATAAACTCCCTAAGAGTCATGAGGAGAGGCAGAGATAACAAATGTTTCTTCAAACCAGGGCGACAAAGCAATGAGCCCTTTAGCATCTCCATTATAAAAGTATTAGACTAGGCTGCCAGCCATTAAAAAATGCATAGGGAACTTGCTTATCAGTCTGAGCCATATATCCTGGGAGTTCACGTCCTTCAGGAAAAGCCTTTACAAATTTGACACTGGTGAGAACACACCAGAGGAGTTTCTCTTTATGGCCAATCATAATTCACTTCCACTAACCATGGAAAAGGAGTGTGGAGAAGTAACAGGGTCTAAAATGAAATTCTTGTTGCATACACGAAAAGAAGAACATCACCAGGGGATGGCGTTTTTCAAACAAAACTTGACAATGAATGAAAATCACTTGTAGCCGCGTCCTCTTGAAGTTGTTCAAAGACGCCCTAAAGAGTGAGTTAGACATTGAATAGTGCCAAGATATCACTAGTCAGACAAACTAATAGACGATCTATTCTTCTGTGGGAGATACAAACAATGTCTATGATTAGCACAGACCTGTATGGGGACAATACAGCATCTTGCCTGGAGAATAAAGCAAGGAAAAGATCCTAAGAATTCTTTCTCAACTCACGTGGACGAGGGTAGTCTTCCAGAATATTGTGCGTTTAATATCGTCCTACACAAGTATTATAGTCATAATGTTGACTAGGACAACATGGTGAAGGCAAGTATACATCGGTAAGTATAGACTTACAATTCATAACTCCATCTTGATGACATATATATCTTAAAGGTAGATAGATGTAGAGTTAAGAGCAGTAAATCTAGAAATGTAATAAGGAGATTTACTATAATAATATTTATTTTGGCTTTTTATAAAAATGGACGAAACCAATTAATCTAAGGGAAGATAAAGAAAGCAAAAAGAATGTTGAATAAATAAATAGAGTGAATGAGAACATGTTTTTGATGTTCTTTAAATGAATAGCTTACCCTAATGCATTACTGGAGGCCTGCACCTGCCATGGTAATCTAACATACTCTATGCCACTCTAAACAAAATTTCCGCTCAAACCCATTGTAACATATTTCACTTTACATATTATTCAAATCTTTAGCACAAATTCATGAAGTGATTGTGAGGCTAACATTTTCAATCTAACGACACCATTAATGAGTTTTGACACCCGTGCTTTTTTTCTGCTTGGGATGTGCAGAATCCAAACATGTGGTGCTATCAATATATCTCTGTGAGTCATTCAAGGAGGAGTATGTGTGATAGTCGTGGAGCCAGAAGCTGTCTGTGTTTAGCACACACCTCTTTGCAAATTCTTTTCAACCACATCTTCAAAATGTGACAAGGGATGGACTCTTGAGAGTACGATTGCCACATTGCTGTTTTTTACTGCCATGAGCAGTATTTTAATGGCAAAGCTGGTACAAAAATTAGGAAAATCACTTATATTTGGTGTTTTTTTCTCTTTATGAGTACATAAGGTAGACAGTACACATAGCTGCCAAGTTTCCCAGGTCCATCTGTGACCAGCTTCTGGTTTTATGATGCAATAAAAACGACAAGTCCCAGAATGCAAAGAACACATCCTTGACTGGAACAACAGGTCATAGTATGGACCTTGGAAAACTGGCAGGGCTGTAAATATAAGAAGAAAGCCCTTTAAAATGCATTCAAGAGATGCCTCAAAGATCCTTCACTTTCAATGAATGCTAAAAAAAAGGATAGGTCATGTTAACAGTGTTAAAATGTTTGCAGACGACTTCATATACAATTTTGCAAAATCTAAAAACGTGAACAAATAGTAGGAATTTGTCTCCGGGAAAGTGGTAATGTACGTTATGATAAAGTATATATTTTTCTTCACTGTGTTCCAAGCCTCAGTGCGATAGGAAGTTCTTTGTGCGGTAAACCTAATTGTCGATTTGCAGTAACAAGCATTACCTGATGCTGGCGTCTTTCTCTTTCACTGCTGTATACCGGCAATACGAACCTTAGAGCCTGCCACACTGCTTGTGGGCCTTTAATCCTCTACACTTGTTTAGCCTGCTTCATCGAATGTCTCAAATTATGTGTTGTACATGTTCTGGGGCTTTGCTACATAACAAGTGGCAACCCTACTGAGAGAGATGCTTCAGTTCTGGGAACAGAGCAAGTCAAAGCAGACTTTTCACAAAATCATGTCTTAATGAAATGGATGACAGGTAATACATCACATGGCTAACTCTGCCCAGGTGACGTAAAAAAACATGTCATGAATAAACATAGAATTGGAATCAGCATAAATCCTAGAAAAAGTTTTTAATTCAAGCCATTCATTTCACCAAGCTGTAGTGTTGTAATGCATGGCTCCTGAGCGTGGTGCTAGGACCATGCAGGGGGAGATGTGGGCGGGAGAGAAAAGCGAATGAAAAAGAAAGGTGAGTGCAGAAAGATTAGAGGGGAAACGAGAGTAGGGGGGTGAGAAAAATAAAGAAGTAAATCAAGCAATCTATACTGCATCCATCTCTTCATTTGGGACACAACAAACTGGGGATGAAGTTCGGGATTCTAGAATCCCCTATCACTTCAAACCCAGCACCGACAACACCCCTTACCACCCGCACACATACTCAAGCCAGCAGCCACAACCCTATGCTGCTGTATACCACACACAGCCCACTAGACACCAGGTACTGCTCTCGCTGATGGCCACATCTTGTCCAAAGTGACTCCTGCATTGGCTAAGGTGGAGTACCACGAGCGCTGGCCTTCTGACATGCTCACAGAGGCGTGTGAACGACCCGTTGCGCTCTAGACTGCCTGTTGCCACAACTTAATTCTTGCATTTTCAAATGAGCCTGCATCCGCCCTTGAGCTCCATTGTGTCTGACACGACCACATCACTGCTCCCAGAGTAAGCCCTGCTTTTCACCACTTGTCTGCAGCCTCGTGCACATTTGTCCTCCTGGGTGGCCATTTTGAAGTCAGGTCACCCAGTCAGGAACCCTGTTTCTGCCCAGGTGGCCATCTTGGAACCAGACACTGCCTATACATTTCATCTGGGCACACATGCAGCATACTTTATGCCTCCATTCCTCCTGACACCTTTCCCATAGCGCCCTGCTGACCCAGGGAGGGAGCCAGTCATCCCCATTCCTACACCACATCTCAGCGGAGCACCTTAGGCGTCCCCAGCACTGCCACTTACGGCCGGACCTGCAAGCATGTCACCACATCGTTCTCGACGCTCGTCAACGAGGGAGTGCTCAGCCCTCACTCTGATCTCTCAAGGCAGTGACAAACACGTGTGCATGGTAGCAGATCCTGGCAGCTTAAAGAACTACCCGAGGCTGCACATTCAAATGGGAAACCACATGGTACAATTTGTCTTAGACACAGGAGCGTCACTCAACTATATACGTGCAACAGAATACAGGAAAATGAACCCAAAACCCAAAAACCCAAACTGCAGAAGGACACGGTGCTCATCTACACATGGATGTCCAAAGAACCACTACCGTGTCTAGGACAATTTCGCACATAATTAACATATGAAGACAGAAGTGTTCACGCACAGATTCATGTCATAGAAGGACCCGAAGCAGCTGCCTGCCTTCTTAGCCTGCCCACTGCTGAGTGCCTGAAACTACTGGCAATACTATACAAAGTAGATTACACACAAAACATCATCAGCAAGTTTCCAAAGCTGTTCACGGGCTCGCAAAACTAGCCAACTTCAAAGTCCGACTACCCATCAACGAACAAGTAATACCTATGGCTCAACATCACCAGAAAGTGCCATTTCACCTACAACAAGCTGTAGATGCAGAGTTACAAGACCTGCTGCGAGCTGACATCAATGAGAGGTCGACCGGACTAACCCCGTGGGTATCCCCAGTGGTGGTAGTACCCAAACGGGGATCAGACAACAAAGTGCCCCTATGCGTGGACATGAGAGCCCCAAACACAGCCATAGAAGAAGAGCGGCATCTGGGACCCCACATCAGCGACATGATCACTCCTCTAAATGGGGCAAAAATCTTTTCAAAATTGGATTCAAACAAAGGCTACCACCAACTAGTGCTTCACAAGAAATCCTGCTACATTACCATCTTCTCAACTCATCACAGCCTTTTTAGATACAAACGCCTCAATTTTGGAATCTCATCAGCCGCAGAAATATTCCAAGAAGCAGTAAAGTGAGTTATTCATCACATTCCTAACTCATTCAACTACAGTGACCACATCCTGGTGTTCGGTGATACCCTCAAGGAACATGACAAAGCTCTGTATAGAGTGTGCCACGCTTTTCTAGACGCCAACCTCACACTCAATCAAGACAAGTGTGAGTGTCACAAATACATAGTGAAATTCCACAGTTACATTTTCTCCCGTGAAAGAATGCAAACTGACCCTTAAAAAGTGACTACACTAGCTGACACTCTTTGCCCACAAGACGTCAGTGACATAGATCTTTCCTGGGCATGACCAGTTACTGCACCCGGTACATACAGCATTACGCTACCATCAGCTATCCTTTGCATGAACTCACAAAACAAGGTCATGTCTTCCGATGGTCAGCAAAATGTGATCAGGCGTTCAACAAAATCAAGAAGGTCGTGGGTTCTGCCATCAACCTAGCATATCTCAATCCTCCTAAAAAACAGAAATCACCATGGGTGCTAGCCCAGTAGGACTCAGAGCCATCCTAGCTCAGTTCGAAGAAGAAGGCAACCAACGGCACATCATGGCATGCTCCAGCCACAGCCTAACGGACACTGAGAAAACATACTCATAGCCTGAGATAGAGAGCCTGGTGGCTGTCTGGGCTTACAAGCACTTCCACATCTTCATCGTCATAAGGATAAGTACTCAAGATTCCCAATTGCGCAGCAAGTATCGTCAACAAGAGCAACCACCATCATACCAGTCCTGGATGAAACATTCGCCGCGTGGGGAATCCCCACAGTAGGGAAGACTGATATTGGCTCTCCATTCAATGGATATGACTTCACAGAATTCGCAAATCACCTCAACTGCCGACAATGGAAGATCACCGCCATATGGCCTCAAGCTAAGGAGGTGGTAGAGAGGTTTATGGCCACACTAAAGAAGACCATACAGCAAGCAGGACTGGTCCAACAAGATGTCCAACTTGCACTGTACAAAGTGCTACAAGCATATGAGACTAAGCCCCACAGCACCTCCAAAAAATTACCAGCTACTCTGTGGCGGGGAAGGACAATGCGTACCAGAATACCCATCATGGACACGTTAAACATTCTAGCCCTCACTATCATGGCCATGCCACACTGGCGGAACAAGATAAGACCAAGAAAGTAAAAATGAAAGAGTATCCAGATGACCGCAGAAACAGCAGAACCTCCGACAACCAGAAAGGAGACTGGGTGCTAGCCAGACAAGAACAAAAGACAAAAACCGACAGTAGATATCATGACCAACCCCTATGGGTGATGAGTCGCAAAGGAACAAAAGAATGACAAAAAATGTATCACATTTCAAGAAATGCAATCCAGCAACCTACACCCAGGTAGGAGAGTCAGCACACGACACGGATGACTCAGGTCGAGAAATAGACAGCCGTGAAAGACCTGAAGCGTGGCAAGCTCAAGAGAATCAAGAGAACTGCACCTTCCACGCCAGCCACAGAGAACCATTCAGCGACCTACTCGGCTCATTGAAGAGTTGTGAACAAGTGAGCACTGAATATTTTAAGAAGGGGGAGATTTAGTGTCGTCATGCATGGCTCCTGAGCGCTGCGCTAGGACCATGCAGGGCAAGATGTGGGCGGGGGAAAAAGGGGATCGAAAAAGGAAGATGAGGGGCAGAAATTGAAGTGGGGAAACGAGGAGGACAGGAGTAGGGAGGAGGCAAGAAAAATAAAGAAGTAAGTCAAGCAATCTATTCTGCGTCCATCCTCTCATTTGGGACACAAACACAAGGAAACAGATTTGTTTGGCAATGAGTCTCAACACAAATTTGAAAAATAAATGCTGCATATTTACTTTCAGGTCATATCAGCTCTTTTGGTAGCCATCCACTAAGGAATTTCCCACCTTTTCTGTGCCCAGTCTTTTCGAAGAATGTCCCAGTGCAAGAGTAGGACATTGCAGCTATTCGAGTAGTGTGGGTTGGGGGAGAGTAGAGGGTTGAGGGGACCGGGGTAATTAATAAATTAAAAGCATATAGCTGCAGCTGCAGTCTCCACCTCTGTGCTCCTCTTCTGATGCTGGGAACACTACACAGGCTCCAAGAGGCCAATCATGGCGCTGCTCTCCTTCTGATAATGCCAGCATGAGAGCAGGGCAGTGAGTGGCCTGAGAGGCTGAACTAACGCTTGCTCAGGCAGTTTCCCCACCTGGCTGTGCAACACAGCAGGGTGGAAAAAAAATAAGACGCATGCCGGTTTGGCCGTCCTAAGACGGCCTGCCAAACCGTCATGTGCACTTACAGTGCACAACTCTCCTCCACTCGGCAGCTCAGTGATGCTCCTCAAGATGGCCCACCCCAGCCCTAATGCAGGCAATTGGCTGCAATCAGCAAGAAAAATAAAATAATAATAAACTGTTTTTATTATCATTTTATTTTTCAGTGGGGCGACACTCCTCCGCCATCATGGAGGAGCCACCCCTGGCCAATAAACACGATTCAGGCAAAAAACTCCAGTTGTTTGACAAAATGTCTTAGGCTTCTCCCACATTAAATTGCCTCTATACCAATATAAGTCAACGGGGGGAATACATTCTGCTGATGAATTTGTCAAAATCTCCAACTTCCCAGTTTGAAAATGTTGGCATGTATGGCTCTAGTGTACCAGTTCATCTTTGTGAATTCTTATTCGAAAACAATAAATATATTTCCACATGCTGACAGGTAACTACGCTTGATGTATTTATCAATACAGATTGGCAGTGGCAAAATGCAAGAGAACACCATGAAAGAAATTCCCTACAGGCATCGGCTCTAGCAGCTCGCTGATCGTTGAATGCTCAGAGGAGATGTCATTTTTGAAGCTCTTTTGAAAGGCACAATAAATATCTCAAAACCTACGAGGGGCATCTTCCTTTTTCACAGGCAATTGTTCACAGCACAACAGGTCGGCACAAATCGCAGAATGGTTTATTTAGTGTCTGGTAAGTTTGGCATGCACAATATGCCGCGGTCGAAGTGCATTTTAAAAGTGTGGGAATTGTTATCCTGAGTTCAGTAGGGGTGGGTGTCAAAAGTGTGAATAATAAGAACAAAATGTTTTGTAACTATTTTGTTGGTCTTTCTCCTTCAGTTAACTGCATATAAAATAAACCACGCCGTATGTAAGACACAAATGCAAGTACAATTATTTAGTGGAAAATGCACTATTGCTCCTTATAAAACCTGTATTGGTTCATGTTATCAATGCAGATGTCTGTGCGTAACCAGAGAGCTACAGAATTGAATCCTGGATGGGAGCAGTAAGGAAAAGTGATTTGTTAGTGTTTAGTGCAAGAAAGTCCCAGACTGTGATCACTGTGAATATGTAATTCATGGCATTAAACTTGCATTGCACAGCATAAGCTGCTAAAAAGCATGCAAACAGATGTAGGTTTAAGGTAAAAAGAAAGTGCTGTCAAAATAAGGATTTAATTATTACACAGTATCTACTAAAAACATTTTTAAAATCTGTCATTTAAAACAGACACTCCATAGCTCAGCTGGCAATACTCTTACAAAACCTTTCAAAAATAATAAATCTTTGTCATCACAAAGCTTCCAGGGACTCCATCAATAAAGTCTATACCATCTCCGAGCAGCCTTTTCATGTGCAGATCAACCAACTGCACACATTTACATTTCTTTACGGCAGCAGGCATCCTGATAAAAGGTCTGGTGCTTGTTTAGCTGTCTGTCCCTCCCTCAGCTTTCCAGCACATGATACTTCCTCCCTGTCACTTCAGCTGATGCCTCTCTTCACTGTTGGAACAATTTGCTTCAGGTGTCTTTTAACAAAAAGTAAGAGAACAGTTTTTTGTTAAATTGAAAAAAGTATGATCATGTTGTCCACCCAGGTTGTATGACGTTACAACGCATTCCGTTGCAACGCATGCCTTTACCACGCATGCATTACAACGCAAATGCCATTACCACGCATAACCTTTACCACGAAAATGCCTTTACCTCGCATATCTTTACAACGATTAACGTTGTAAAACCATACATGATAATGGTATATTCTTGGTAAAGGTTATCTCCAATCTCTGCCCCAATTCCTTTTAGTGCTCCCCTGCGCCCTCCCCTCTCCAGCTCTCTTTTTTTATATAATACTTCCTCCCTGTACCCCTGTGCGACCCCCAGCCCCCATTCCTTCTAATAAATACCCATGCCCTTAACACTAAAAATCTTACCCTGCGCGATTCCCCCTCCCACAAAACCTTTTTTCAAATTCTTCTCCCCTGAACTCTATAAATGTATCCCTTTGAAACACATCCCCCTCATCCTTTACATTTTTAATTTCTTAAACTAAAATCCCCCTTACCTCTCCACGTCCTCTCCTCACCAAGCTCTTACGATCTGCGTTGCACGTCGTATAGAGGAAGCGGAAGTCTCTTTCCTTTTCCTCTAACAACCCCGATTGCCTCCACATAGCGATGGAAACAGGTGTGTTTTTTTTGGGGGGGGAGAACCCCAACCCCCCAGTTTTGAATTGCACGCTTTTTTGGGGTTAGGAGACCCCCAGCCCCCTTTTATAATTTTACCTTTAACACACATGCCTTACTACGTATCTCGTAGTAAAGGTATGCGTTGTAAAGGCTATTCGTGGTAACCACGAATGCGTTGTAATGTACGCGTAGTTATGGTTATGCGTGGAAACGGCCGCGTTGTAGTGGCTATTTCCCGCCCCCCCACAGATCCTGCCCACTTTTCATTCTGGTTATCATAATAAGTCAAAAATGTATGCCAAACACTTGTAGTCAACAAAAAGCCCAAATAAGTTAATCATACAACCATTTTAACCCATTTCTAGTACATTTTAGGTCTGGCTTGTCAGCACATCCAAGTTCTTGTAATATATAGAGTGTTTTTGGCTGTAATCAGAGGAGTACCTCTGTCTTTTCTCAAATATTTGAATGTCATGTTCTTCCATTGCAATGCATGTGAAACTATTTTACATCTCAAAAGTACCCTCAATCCTCACACTTTGCCACATTGAATCCTTTATCTCACTTATGCCTTTTTCACATGAAACATTTTTTTCAGGTTTGTTTTCACTGTCACATCCTTTTTTTGCTTGTTTTTGTCAGTGCATGAATGTCAACCTGACTTTACAATAGCATCCCTACTAGCATGTCCTTTTGCAGGTGAAGATAACCTTACCTTAAGGGCACCATCCCAAAGTCTAGCAAGATTATCACGAAAAGTTGCAATTGTATGAGACTTCAAGTATGCATCTTGAGGTCTAGTCCTCAGATTTCCACTAACTTTTGGATTGCAAGATATGTTGCAGCAGCACACCTAGCAGCTCCTTTTCATCCTGGTACCAACACGCTGCTGCTTTGAAGTACACCTGATAGTTCCTTTTTTTTGGGACTATGGTTATGATCTCGTACTTTTTAAATCTGATTTCACTTTCACCTAAGCTTAGGGTTACTCCAAGTAACATTAATAAATGTTAACAGGAAACAGACCCAATCACGTTAATCCATCTAGGCTTCTTTCATTTCGAAATGACGTGGCAGTTTTATAAACCCTTGTAGATGGTGTCTGAGAAAGTAGCAAAAAAAATCATACTCATCATGCCAAAAGCCAAACCAAGAACTTTAAGCCATTCTTTGAATGCTTCTTCAAATGTGTATGCTTGGAATGTGAAAACTAGACAAAGGTGTAATTTGCATAGATCCTAAATATTGACTACCTCTAACTTCCATAATAATAGTCCTTACTTGTAAAGTGTGAACATATCACCCCTTAACCCCTTCGCCGCGGGGGTAATTTCCCCACGGCAGGGGGGTTGGGGTCGGGCGGCGCCGCGGTGCTCGTGACAAGCCCAGCTCGTCATGAGTCACAGTGGAGCTGCGCTCATGATGAGCAGGGCTCGTCACGACCCCACCCACTGATTAATTCATCCGCACAGGTGGGGAATCAATTGCGCATGGGCGGGTCGCGGCCGTTATGACAAGCCCAGCTCGTCATGAGCACAGCTCCACTGTGACTCATGACGAGCTGGGCTCGTCATAAGCATGGAAGGGGATATAAGGTTTCCAGGCAGTAGGGGCCACCGGGAAGATTAAGTGAGCTATTGCCCAGAGTCACAGGATGCGGAGTTGAGCTGCTGCCGGCTCCAGGATCTGAACCGTGATCCCCACCTTCCAGAGTCAGTCACTCTTGCCACTGCGCCACACCTCTCCACTAATTTACTGTTTTCCTTACTTTGACACAGACCTCATAGCTTTCTTGATTGAAGCAGAAATGTCTTGTGGACCCTGTGAAACCAGATGTGTGATGCAGATGTGTGTACTGTGTGAGAAAAATTTCAAATGAAACATACCAAAAGTGGATTAACATACCTTTGAGCTAGTATCATGGAAGCCTTTTGTACATAACAATTTACCTCAAGATTTCCATGTAGTTAACCATACTTTTGTACCTGTAATTTTGTTGCACATGTAAAACTCGGAGTTTACATGACAATTATGCGTGCTGTCCAAAGAAACTACTCTTAAACTAAACACCCAAGATTGGGAATCCCATTAAGAAAGACCACATTAGAGAAAAGCCAGTAAATAAATGAGTGCAGACTCTATTCATTTAAGAATTCACACCAGACCTAAAAATGTGTTGCCAATTTTAGTGAGGCCTAGTAAATTGTGTTCGCATTCAAAAAGATACTTGGCCAACATAGTTGTGTGAGTGATTGCTATTCAATTAGTGAGATGAGATTCAGGAATTATGATTGTCTTGTATCTAAATTTCACAAGAGCCATAATCACAAGCCCTGATAAAATATACTATAAAGTGTTTCATCTGAGCAGTATAAACATATGACATTTGACCAATGACTTCTAAGAGTATTCAGGAGCAGAAGGTCTTGGTCTGATCTGATCTCTGATATCTCAAGTGACTTGCAATATCTCATCCCCCTTCTGAATAAGTCATTTTGTTGTTATTAGTGGGTTTCAAGAAAGAAGGACACCCATTAACTCTTAATTAACAAAAGACTTGCACATATTGATGATGCATTTATTGATCACTTGGACCAAATAAAGTCCAATACTATTATTTGACTTGATACTAAATAAATCTTTGTGGCTTTGAATGCTGCAAAGGGGCAAATCCATTTAGGGGAACTCTGGTCAAAATATGTCATAATAGCTAAAGAAATGCAGTATGTCAATTCTTTGTTTATATCCTTAAATATTTTTGGGGAATGTCTAATGTGGTTTTAGTTGTTATACTCTGTAATATCCAAAGTAAAAATAGTAAATAAATACCGGCTGATGTTGGAAAATTTTCCCCCATCAGTGTGCCTTTAAATAACAAATAGATTTGTACTTGTTGTTTATTTTATCCATAGTAAAACATTAAAATCACATGCAACCAGATTAAGCAATTAAAACTGAGTCACAAGAAAATTTGAACTTTTTATATTTATTAATCATTCTACTCTATCCTTTACATCACATCTTTATCCAAGGTCTTTTTGAGTTCTATGTGGCAAAGTTGCCAATTCAAGCGACTCTAAGCAAAATTCTAAGAAGGATTTATTTAGGGGTGCCTGGAATTCGCAAATTATCACAAAATTGCTTAAAATCTCCGCGAGCACACAGAACTTTTGCAAAGATGCGGAGATTGCTTTTCCCGCCCGTTTGCGATATATTTCTGCGTGCTCGTGGGGAAATTTATCTCTAACTTGCCCATGCGGTCGCTAATGGATGTGGCCATCTTGCGTGCGATGCTTATTTCCTGTTCCGGGTCGAATGACGTGTTCGCGATTGCAAACTCGCGTGGGATTACGCGACCGGCTACCAGCAATCCAACATCTTGTGGCACACGCGAACGGATAGGAAAACTCGTCGACGAACGAAGGGACCCGGTAGTAAGTAGCTACCCCGTGCGCGAGAATGCCTTTTTAAAACGTGAACAAGAAAATACTTCCGTTTCGCGGCAGATTGCAAAAGCTTTGACATTATCGAGCTCTCCGCGGAACGCGAAAATGTCAAAATATCGCTAATTCCACGAGCGGAACGAAATTTACCGCCCAGGCCTAGATTTATTAAGAATTAGATAGAACCCAATAAAATACTTGTTGGAAATGGCCCTTTTTATGAAGCTTTCGCTTGACTTTTTGCTTTTGTTCCTCCTGGTTTTCCTATGACCTATGGGCTAGCCTTAGGTCTTTTCAGCGCGTTTGACAATGCCATTCAGAGCCAAAGTGCTGTGCTTGTCATATGCATACTGGTTATTGGTGTATGCATGATTGGCTGATTTGAGTTAGCTGCAAGACCCTTGTCTAGGGGGTAAGACATATATCTAGGGCATACAGCTCAACTGCTTCTCCGTGGGACTATAGCACTGGTTGTATCACCCATGGCGGTAGATCTTTCAATGTACCACAGGTTTGCCATAGTGAGTACAGGTTACTGATTCTTAGGGGCCTTCCTGGGATGGATAAGTGGGGGTGGAATTGGTGCCTGCATTCCAGGGGCAGGGTCTTGGCCCAACTAATGTTATTGATCAAGCATCCCAGAGTAGGGTGGCAGATAGGACAAACTTTAGAGAGGGCCTGTGCATTTCAAAATTGGTCATACAATGCTGGTTCAAAGCTGAGATCAACAGGAGGACTAGTGGGGCAGGAGGGACTGCAACTGAAATATCCAGAGACTTGTGGTGGTCTAGGGCTTGTCGTGCTCCAGGAAGGGGACTATCACTTGTTGGATTTTACCTGGCAGTTGCTAACCTACAGCTAATTGCCTACTGTTGTGGCCCAGGTCCCTAACCACTCTCCAGGGAGCAGTTTGCTTGCCTACTGTCCAGGAGATCCTAAGAACAGAAATGATCTTGCTGTTTCCATGAGATCATAAGTTGAGGGGGAAGCTGGTGGAATTGATCATCAGTTGGAACAAGGACCGTGCTGAAGTACACTGTAATCACACTGTGCAGAGAAGTGTGCTCATAAAGATCAGCAGCCCACCTGGGGTGTTGGAACTTGAGGAGTTTGAGAAGCGTGGGGGAAGTTTGCCAAGTCAGATGGACCTGTGCTAGCTTACACTTTGTAGTGTGTGGTGTCTGAAGGGTGTTGGGGAAGCTTGCCAAGTCTGCGGGACCTGAGCTGTAAGCCTAGACTGTCTCTGAACTCCAGATTAGGAGGTCAACAGCCACTGACATCGCAGCCTCTGTCTGAAGCCGATGGCTCCCTCTCCCAGACCCACGCCACAAGGTACTCTGTTGTACGGAATATCGTGATTGAACCTGGGGGGTCTTGTTGTGTGTTCTGGGCACCCACGGCAGGCTGCCTGGAGTACCTGCATCTCGCACCTCCACCAGAGGGGAAACATTTCTCCAATCGGGAAGCGCACCAGCTTCCAGCATCACAGTCTTTTGCCTATGGGGGATGGTGGTCCCATACTCATGAAAGTGCTGCTGGGTGCCTGAAGGCCTAATACGGATGGATAAAATGCAGTAACTGTTTTGTTCCGCTTTAGGTGGTCCCGATAATCTAAAGGAAAACCCACCACCAGCAGGGGCAATGTGCATTATTGGCTACAGCCCTTTGAGTGACTGAGGGGCTGAGTGAAAAGGCTTAGTCAAAACCTGTTATTTCTTGACCATTTCAACTGTATGGGGTATGCGATATTGCAAATGTCCTGTTTTATGAATGCCTATGAATAGTGCATATACGTTTGTGCCGTTCTGCTGCTAATGGGAGAGTTCTACAATTGCATATAACTGTAAAGTATATATCCAATGTGTATGTTGTGTGGATTTCAATGTGGGTGTAATACAAAGACCAGTGTTTTAGACATACATTGTGGTGTCTTTTTGTAGCATACGTAGTATGTTGTGAGGGTGGTGTTGCCAATACTTTACACTTTAACCCTGAGGATAGGCCCGACTGCTGTGCCAAAGGACAACAATCGTTTCTGTGGGGTGGACAGCAATTTCTTTGTATCATTTTATATTTAGGCAAGGTGATTGAAATAAAAATGCAAGTGAAAAAAATGGAAAATGAACACACACAAGGCAAGAAAGATTGAGAGTGAATATTATTCTCAAAGTAAGTAACATTTTTACTCTATGTTTTTCAATTAGACATACATAGGGTTAGAGATTACCACAACAAAACTGTATATGTAAACGGCTGCCCGGAAATTCATTAGATAAAAATGCCGCATGTGGGCGTGATTATATTGACATAGTGAGTGAAGTGACAAAGAGACAAGATTTGTGTTCTTAAACACAATGGTGACAAGATACTGTACATATATTTACATTGAAAGCAACGCGAAAAAGATCCAATTCCAATTTCAAATACAATGACCCTTAGCTTAATCATTTAATTAAATAGTTTTTTGCTAGAAAGGCATCTTGAGACCAGGATGTACAGAAAAACCTTTGACATTTCGACCCTGACATTCAGCATAAATGGAAGATGTCAGAAACAGGTCTTCATCAGGATAGGATGATGTAGTGGACAGCCAATTGAAGGCAATTCAATGCACTCCGAGAGGGCAATTCAAAAGGAGCCTATAGGCAAGAGGAACCAGAGGGGACATCCGTCTGGACGTGAAAGTCGGAATAAATCCAGTATCTGAATACCGAGAAGAATGGGGCTGAATGTAGTGCTTAAATAACAATCAGCGCAGGGGTTGAAGCATCCAACTTGTTTTCCGTGTTCGTCTGAGAAAAATCACAGCAAAACGTGGCAATAAATGTAATCACATAGCACATCTGTAAAGATTTCAGGGCATCAGTCCGTCTCTTTGGAATTCTGGCCGGTGGCAGGATTCAATCTGTGCCAAGCACCCCAAAGGTGAACAAAGGTTATTGTATTGTAGATACAAATTGTGAAATTTCTGCCCAGCTTTTTGCCATGTAGTGGACCAGCACTTTAGATATCACTTACCAAAAGGATAATGCTTCTGTTGTTATCCCTACCCTTTCCTTTGTTGTAGCCAAGAAGATAGACTTTTTTTTATAATTCTTATGTACAGTGGAGAAAGTTGCACAAATCTTCTTGCAGGCCACTTATGCACTTTTTTTTCTTGATGCATTTGCCTTAATATAAAAACACATTGAGAGGTTCCCACAACAGGCAAGTGCAAAATGTCTATAATCCTGTGGGTTACCTAAGGTTATCAAGTATTGTAAAGGGTTTGATGACATGTCAAATGTGTATGTTATTTCAGGAGTACATAAGTTATCAATTGCCTGAAGAAACTGTTGATGTGCTGATTTTACTTTTACGATCAAACCTGACTTCTGCTGGCAACAATCAAGAGTTTGTCCTAAAAGACTGGTTTCTAGATGGAGTTTTCTGATTCCTGCTTTCCAAGAATATGTAAAGTTTAATAGTTATTCATACCTGTGTGTGTTCTCTCCAGCTCCTCAGTCAACTGGTTTGAGGAATCTTTGGAGCATTACACAGCGTATTTAACAGGAGCTTTTCTACATCTGACCTGGTTACAGCTGTTGATGATGTCCAGTTGCAAGCAATTTGTTGGAAACCCTCTTGTTTTTCTTAACCCCTTCCCTGCTGAGACGAGCTGGACTCGTTATTGCACACAGTGGATATGTGCTGATGACGAGTCCAGCTTGTCATGGGTCCCACCCACGGGTGAAGCGCTGGCGCTCCCCCCACGGTTGTCCGATTTCGCCCCCACAAAGGGGGATGACAGCGGAAGGAAATTGGTGTGAGCCCGGTGATGCCACACTTTCCCACACAAAAATGTGTGAAGAAAAAGTGGTTTTTTTCAGCTAAAATTGGGGTTTGCAAGGTATTCTGGGTAAGGAAACGTTGGTGGATCCACGCCAGCCATCCTCCCTGGAAGCCCCCAGGTGTCTAGTTTTCAGAAATGTGTAGGTTCAGTAGGTTTCCCTAGATGGCCGCCGAGCACGGGGCCAAAAACCCAGATTACCCCCCTTGCAAAATCAGATGGTTTTGAGATAGGCAATTTGGATGTCGCCTAACTTTGTTTTGGGCCCTTGCCTGTCGTGGGTACTTAGCCCTCCCACACAAGTGAGGCGCCATTTTTATCAGGAGACCTGGGGGAACGCTGGGTGGTAGGAAATGTGTGTGAGCCCGGTGATGCCACACTTTCCCACATAAAAATGTCTGAAAAAAGTGATTTTTTTCAACTGAAATTGAGGTTTGCAGAGGATTCTGGGTAAGGAAACATTCGGAGGATACACGCAAACCATACCTTCCTGGAAGCCCCCGGGTGTCTCCTTTTTATAAATGTGTGGTTTTGGTAGGTTTCCCTAGGTGCCGGCAGAGCTAGGGTTTACAAACTACAACTAGGCACTTTGCCAAAAAAGGGTAATTCTTCACTGCGAAATTGAGGTATGACCACGTTTTCTGTCGCAGGCACTAGGCCGACCCACACAAGTGAGGTACAATTTTTCTCGGAAGACTTTGGGGAACACGGAGTGGGTAGAAGTTTGTGGATCCATGCAGATTCCACAACTTTCCACCACAGAAATGTGGACATTTTTTTAGGTTTGCAAAGGATTCTGGGTAAAAGAACCTGGTGGGAGGCAGTCAAGTCATCCCCATCCTGGATTCCCCTGGGTGTCTAGTTTTCAAAAATATATAGGTTTGCTAGGTTTCCCTAGGTGCTGGCAGAGCTAGTGATGGAGCAAGGTTGCGCACGTAAAGCGACTTGCTTGTACTCAACCCTCTCAAATAACTCATAACGTACTAACTAACATAGTTTGTCTAATTAATATTGCATTACACGACATATCTAGCATTTAGGGGAAGCTTGATTATGTGCTTTTATTAACTGTGATTTGCTTGCATTAAAATGGCCGCTGCTATGCGGGATTTTCCATTGCACATGCGTCTGTCACACTCACGTGACATGATGTACTCTGCTTTTGGTGGGAAACTTTTGCTTCTACCCACTAGAACTAAGATGGCTGCTCTGTGTCATAACGTGCAAGAAGCTTGCTTCTCTGCTTTTTTGCTAAACTGTTTTTGTTTTGCTTAATCAATAACGCTGAGGTTAAATAAAATAATGGGAATAGAGTGAGATAAGTGGTATACAGAACATTAATTTATTCTTCTAAAACTGTTTCTTTTCTACTTTGCTACTAGCTCGTGTTTGGGCCTTTGATGTAGCTGTAACTCCATTTTGAAACCCACACTGCACATGCACACGAAATACAGGAAACTCTGGACTCATGACATTGAATGGAAGTCAAGTCTTGGCTCACCAGAAGATGCGCCTGGGAAGATGACCTGCTGAACTTCCAAGAGAACAATATTGTTAAAATGGTATAACAATGTATTTACTATTGGAACATTCATTGCTGGGTGGAATAAACGTGCACGGGAAAATAAATTGATGGGCCAGAATGCTAATTTCAATATTCTAAAGAAAAGTTTCATTTTGGTATGGTGTGATGACCTCTCCTCATCTTTCTGCCCAATCAAAATTGGGGATTCTTACACTTGCAACAATGGGGTTTTTACACTGCCCAGAAAAATATTATACCAAGAGTAGGCTTAGTTAGTTAATTTGTCCGACTTGTCCGAATAGCTGACCTGTCACTGACCCAACGCACTCATTAGGTGATCGAGAGCAGAGGTGCTGGCGGAGCACTCTGTCAGAAGATTTCCGCTAACCCAATCGGGGTCCGACTGTTAGCCGCAGTGAGGGTGTGACCCAGGTGTTGTGCCTTAGCTGTGGGTACCAGCCTTAGCCTGAGGTGGTCCGGTCCTGATCCAATTTGGCTCACAGATGTCCTGATTCTAGTTTGCACCTGTTCTTTCCTGCTGGCACCTGCACTTTGGGGTTCTGTCCTTTATCTCAGCCCGTGGCCGGAGGTTGGTCTTCACACCATTCTAGGCAACTATAAATCTGTGTGTGTATGTCTTTGTACTGTTTTCCTTTTTCTACCCTTCCTATGCTTCAATGCTTATTAAACGTTTCGTAATAATCTCATGTCATCTTACTTTAATCATTTTTTTGCTAATTGACCAAGTTTTTCAATTAATTTAGTATGAACTCTTACATTTAAGAATTTTCATAGATAAAGAGTTTAAATCTTCCCAGAGTCTGTGGTTATTATATGAGTGCACATGTTATATTTCTACCTATTTTCTAACTCTTTGATCCTTTAGGATTCTAGGTACCGGAGACTAGGATTGGTAAGTCAAATGGTATAGGTCCTGAATGGTTAAACACAGAAATTGATTAAGCGTAGGCTTTACCCGTCCAAAGTGTGTATGTTGATTTATGGGCCCGGGTGAGTATGGTAAAAGGGGTAGGTGAGCCTGCGCTCCATCACTAGGGTGCCAGCAGAGCTAGGGTTCCAAAACTACAGCTAGGCACTTTGCAAAAACAGGGTCATTTTTCACTGCAAAATTGAGGTGTGACCACGTTGCGTTTTGCGCCATTTCCTGTCTCGGGCACTAGGCAAACCCACACAAGAGAAGTACCATTTTTCTCTGAAGACTTTGGGGAACGCGGGGTGGGTATAAATGTGTGGATCCATGCAGATTCCACAACTTTCCACCACAGAAATGTGGGTAAAATCTGTTTTTTTTACAATATTTTAGGTTTGCAAGGGATTCTGGGTAACAGAACCTGGTGGAAGGCAGTCAAGTCACCCCATTCTAAATTCTCCTGGGTGTCTAGTTTTCAAAATTGTATAGGTTTGCCAGGTTTCCCTAGGTGCCGGCAGAGCTAGGGTTAAAAAACTACAGCTAGGCACTTTGCAAAAAAAGGGTCATTTTTCACTGCGAAATTGAGGTGTGACCACGTTGTGTTTTGCGCTGTTTCCTGTCACGGGCAGTAGGTCGACCCACACAAGTGAGGTACTATTTTTCTCTGAAGACTTTGGGGAACGTGGGGTAGGTAGAAATTTGTGGATCCACACAGATTCCCGAACTTTCCATCACAGAAATGTGGGGAAAATCTCTTTTTTTTTACAATTGTTTAGGTTTGCAAGGGATTCTGGGTAACAGAACCTGATGGGAGGCAGTCAAGTCACCCCATTCTTGATTCCTCTGGGTGTCTAGTTTCAAAAAATATATAGGTTTTCTAGGTTTCCCTAGGTGCCGGCAGAGCTAGGGTTCCAAAACTACAGCTAGGCACTTTGCAAAAAAAGGGTCATTTTTCACTGCGAAATTAAGGTGTGACCACATTGCGTTTTGCGTCGTTTCCTGTCACGGGCACTAGGTACCATTTTTCTCTGAACACTTTGGGGAACGTGGGGTAGGTAGAAATTTGTGGATCCACACAGATTCCCGAACTTTCCATCACAGAAATGTGGGGAAAATCTCTTTTTTTTTTTTTACAATTCTTAGGTTTGCAAGGGATTCTGGGTAACAGAACCTGTTGGGAGGCAGTCAAGTCACCTCATCCTGGATTTCCCTGGGTGTCTAGTTTTCAAAAAGGTACAGGTTTGCTAGGTTTCCCTGGGTGCTGACAGAGCTAGGGTTCAAAAACTTCAGCTAGGCACTTTGCCAAAACAGGGTCAT
This sequence comes from Lissotriton helveticus, assembly GCF_964261635.1. Classification (NCBI taxonomy): domain Eukaryota; kingdom Metazoa; phylum Chordata; class Amphibia; order Caudata; family Salamandridae; genus Lissotriton; species Lissotriton helveticus. The sequence goes on along the minus strand of NC_136073.1, from coordinate 294,978,747 downwards.
TTTTCACTGCAAAATTGAGGTGTGACTATGTTGAGTTTTGCGCTGTTTCCTGTCGTGGGCACTATGCCTACCCACACAAGTGAGGTACCATTTTTATCGGGAGACTTAGGGTAATTCAGAATTGTAAAGCAACTGTTATTAGCTATTGATTTTTGATGCATTTCTGCCTTCCAAATGTAAGACACTGTGTAAAAAAGAAGTTATTTTGAAAAATGACCGATAATTCTCATGGTAGTATTCCCAATTTCGAAAAAGTGCAAATATGTACTGTTTCTAAACTCTAAAATTTGTTCCCATTTCAGAAATACATACGTGTCTTTCATACCGATTTTTCCATGTATACATTTTCCACAATAATTGCTATGCTCCCGGTACATATTAAAAAGCCATTGCAAATTGCTGCTCATCTTTTGACTCTGGGTTTGTCTGGTTCTTGGTGAACCTACAAGTCCTATATATCCCCACAACTAGGAAGGTCCAGCGGATGTAACGGTATATTGCTTTCAAAGAACTGTCATAATTACAAGAAGTTACAGGTGAAAACGTTGACACAAAAGGCTGTTTTATTCAACTAACTTTCAATTTTTCCTATATTTAACTGTTAGTTTCTGTAAAGAAACCTTGATGGATCTACACAAATGACCCCTTGCTGAATTCAGAATTGTGTCTACTTTCCCGAAATGTATAGCTTTCCATGATCCATTATTGCTTTTACACCCATTTTTACCATTAACTGGAAGGAGGTTTAAAGCACAAAAAATAGCAAAAATAGGCTAAGTCCCAGACAAAAGCCAAAACTGTGTGAAAAATGCTAGTTTTCTGACAAAAGTCTGTCATTCCCTAAAATCTGGGACAATGGTGATTTTAGCCCAACAAACCCTTTTTTGATAACATTTGTAAGGAAAAACCCAGAGGCTTTCATTTGTTGCCCGTTTTTCCCATTTAAAAAAAGAAGAAGAAATTTTGCTTTATTTTGGCTAATTTCTGAGACCCCTCCAGGGGAATCCCCAAACCCTGGGTACCTTTAGAATCCCCATGATGTTGGAAGAAAGGACACAAATTTGGCATGGATACCTTATGTGGTCAAAAAGTTACAGGGACATAAGCGTGCACTACCCCAAATAGCCTAAAAAAGGCTTAGCACAGGGGGAAAAGGCCTAGCAGCGGAGGGGTTGAACCTCAGATCCCAACTTTCTTGGGTGTGTGCTATCTGGCTTTAACCTTGTACCAACTTATTAATAAGGAGTAGGCAATTCCATTTTATGATGGGTGAGATTGTTTTGATGCTAATTTTACATTTTCTATTCTTTCCAGCTCCGTTTGCTAATAACCTGATACCCATATAAGGAAATAGTGCACCTAATCCAGTGATGCACCCTTTAGATTAAACTGCTTTCATTCTGCCAGTGCTTCCAAAAAACATTGCTGGGAGTGACAAACCACAACCTGAGAGCAGGTCTTACCTCTCTCGCCCATTATTTCATCTACACATATTGCTTACTTTGTGCAAAAAAAGCAGGATGCGCTCTGTTCCTGTGAATATTGCAATTCCTGATGAGGGTGTTACATACTTTTACTGCTCCCATCTGGAATTATCGGAAACTCGTGCTGGGGCCCATAGAGATATAGAAAGTGATGGTTTGCAGTTTACTGCTGGGAGTGTTTGGGTTTGTCCCTCAAGTCATCATTTCGCAAGATGTCCCATCCATACATTACTAGTGGTAAATTTTGTATGTGCCATTAGAGTCAAACATTTGTTGATAAAAGTAAGTTTTCATTACTAGTCACATACAATCTAGGCCTCCATTCTTTCACATTTCATGGTCTTTTAAGGCCTGATAAAGGCAAGTAACTCCTCAGTTTTTTTTTTAAAGAGTTAAATATATAGCTCAAACTCAGGTATCAGAGCACTTAACATGAGCACCAGTTTCGTTACAGCTGGACACATTCATTTTGTTAGGCACCAGGAGATTCAGTGATTCAACCCAAATCACAGGATGTTGAGCATTGTTGCCGAGACTCAAACCTAGTTCTCCAGCTTCAAGAATGACCGCTCTAGCTGTAAGGCTACATCCTCTCCCCAAATAAGCGATGACATACATAATGCAATAGTAAGCTTCAAGTGGGAGGGAGGGAGCAAGCACTCACCAATTCCACCTAGTCAAATCCTCCACCACAGTCCCATTGAACACATCAGAGTCAGTACAAAACAATCTCTGTGATAACAAATAATACTGCCTCCTTCTTCCATTCACCAAGAACTAATCTAGCAACAGGACTGTATCAGGCTTGTCTAGCACCACATACAACATGGTGCATGGAATTGGCCTGTGGTGTAAATAAGAAGGTAAACGTTGACTTAAAAGTACACAAAAGTAGATTAGACGTCTTGAACATCAGGGGTCTCCTAAAAAGACATATTTAAATTCTAGGTCCCCAAATACTAAATAGAGATGTTGGAATCATGAAGCCAAGGAGGCATGGGAATTAGGACAACTCGTTGACCCAGTGAGCATCATTACAAGTTTCCTATAATAATTCCTTTAATATTACACTCCCCATAATTATTGGTACAGACAGTACCAGTAATTTCTGAGGTGGGCAGAAGGAAGTAATAAGCATTACATGGTTCTAAGCTCATTCAAATCCTACCAACCCTAAACTTCAACCTCTCAGCATCTGTTGGGCACTGCTGGAGAGTGCGCGGATGGCTTCCTATTAAGGAAAAGGGTACTTCGGGTGTGTTTTGAGCCCTATTTCATTTCTATTGAACATCAATGGGCTTGACAACGCTCTTGCTGATGGTATTGCAGATGTAACCATTCTGGCTGGGAACGAATTGTGGCATTACTTTAGGCCGACAATGCTGTTTTGATGGGGAGCACTAATATTTATTTATTTATTTATTTCAACGTTTTATAGAGCGCCGACAAGACCCTCGCGGGTATCAGAGCGCTTTAGAGTACATGGGAATATTAGTGTTGCAGGTACAAGACAAGTGCAGGAGTGAAGTTAATACAGTAACAGTAAGTAGGTCAAAACAAGAATAACATCAATGGGACCGACAAAAGCGGACCAGTAATATGAAAGATAATAACAAGCTGAGAAGCCCTGATAACGAGAGATAGGGTGCTTTACATTGATAACATGTACATAGGAACTCAAGGAAGCAAAGGTCTGTGTTTAAGAGAATTTTGCCATAAGAATGCCTATTACTTCCTGTTTGAAAGCTGCAGTGGACAAGTTCAGTCTTGTTTCCTGGAGGAGGTCATTCCAGATCCTGGGCGCCATTCCAAAGAAGGAGCGCTTATACGTTTTTTTCTTGTTGAATCTTTGTGGCTTCAGAAGGAGGTTTTCCGAACTTCTCGTGGATTTTAATCCGCCTGATATTGTAAGTTTCTGTTCGCGATAGCTGGGTGCCTTATGGTGTATGGCCTTATGCGTCATGCACGCTATTTTCAGGTGGATCATAGGAGCCCTAATATTCTTTTCCAGGCATTTGTCAATTTTAAGGAGTCCTTGGAGTTATCAACAAATCGTACCAAAACATTTACTATGCTGTGTGGCCCCAAATCTGTGAAAACTAAGGGGCTGATTCTGGTCCACTGTCTGCGGAATTTAGACTTTCAAGCCGTACCGCCAGTGGACCACTGCCCTCACCAGGAAACCGCAGTTCCCTGGCGATGACACGGCTGGGCCCAATGTAACATGCTGAGCAGGACTGGTGCTATACCACTAAGCAGGTTATGAGTTACACCACCACCAGCCATTTTATGGTGAGCTCCCCGTCATGAAAAGGCTGACAGTGGAGGAGAAAAGCAGACCCTACAGGGCTCCTTACCCCCCGCCATGGGAATGCATTCAGGTGGCACAATATGTGCCCCCCTATCTGCTTGCACTTCCATTCCAGAATGGAATGAACGTCACAGTCCATGCAATGCTGGAACTTTTTTGCCATTCCCATTGCAATGCCTATTTTTCTGGCACTACCAAGAAAAGCTTGTACTCAGGCAGGCGGTCTTTGTGTGGCTTTGGTGTAGCCGGACTGGCAGAGAGCCGGAGCAACTGTGCCAAAGTCGTAATCAAGCCCTTTGTGTATTTTTCTCCTGGGCCATTTATTTGCACCTACCCATGACTTCTCATACTTAGGCTTTGTATTGATTCAAAAGGTAATTGGGCCCCTGTAAATATAAGACCGTACAGACGTTTGTGAATGCTGTAGCCTACATCTATGGTTTGCCCTTACATACTGCCAAGAATTCAGTGGAAGTCTATGGGAGTAAATGCCTCCCCATACTCACATATGGGGCAGGCAGCTCGGGATATGACAGCTGTAAAAATGGGGGAAATTAATGCCTCCTTCTGATATTGGTTGCACTAGTTTTTGTGATGCCATTCGTGGTTTTTTGTTATTTCATAAGAATGTCGCCAGTATAGAATTGATAATGTGAAAGTATTTGGCTGGTATAGGTAATGGTATATTAGAACTTATATAAAGGATTATGTGGGTGAGCATCATTTTGATGGTGTCTTAACTATCCCACCACGAGAGATAAAGCGGATGCCATCTTGCAGTGAGCATTTTTAATTTATCTTTACGTTTGTCTCAGTTGAGAAATACAGATGTGACTATGGAGGGAGAGAACCAAAGTCCGAGATATTTTTATATGTTTGGAGTTCCATGTAAACTTGGAGATCTGAAAATCTTACTTAAATGTGTATTTGGTTAAAGGCATAATCTCACATTTGTCAGTATTTAATTTATACCCTGACACTGAACCATAGCTTCAACCACCTGTAAGAAAGCATGAGTGAGGATTGTGGCTGAGAAAGGAAGACCAATATATCGTCTGCATAGGCTACTAATTTAAATGTGTTGAGATTCAGATGTAAAACCGGTAAAGGAGTGCTTCTGTCATATTTGAGAAAGAAAAGGTTCCAACGCTAAATTGAAAAGAAAAGGGGATAAAGGGCAACCTTGGCGGACACCCCTGTGAAGAATGAAGTAAAGAGATACAAGACCATTGGAAGAGATGGATGCCTTGAGTTCTGAGTAAAGTAAGGCGATCAAAGAAATAATTTTTGGGGCGAAGCCGAACCATTTAAGGGCATGAAAAATAAATGACCATGAGACTCTATCGAAGGCTTTCTCCGCATCAAGGGCAAATGCAGCTAGTGAATCTGAGTGATGAGACATCCTAGATAAAATGTTAAAGAACAATCTTGTGTTGTCTGTGATATTACAACCTTTAATGAAGCCTGATTGCTCCTTACCAAGCAGCAAAGGAAGAGGCGGTTCCGATCGTATAGCTAATGCTTTCGAAAAAAAATTATAATCCACATTAACTAGCTAAATGGGTCTGTAGTTTTTGTAATATCTGGGGTCCTTGCCATCTTTCGGTATTAAACATATCAATGCCTCTAAAAATGAGCCCGATGAGTTGCAGGAAGAAGTGAAGGAGGAGATGAGAGTGTGTAGATACGGAATAAGCAATTGGGCAAAGTGTAAGAAAAATTCATCAGTGAATCCGTCAGGACCCAGAGCTTTATCTTTTTTGAGAGTCTTAAGTGCAGCTAGTTTCATTTTGTGTGATGTCAGATTCCAAAATGTCTAGAGTAGAAAGGGAAATATAACGTTTTTGAATGTTGGAAAAATAAGTATAGCTGTATCTGGAGGTATATTCTCTGGTGTTTGAAGAGATTCATAGAAACATACACATTCCTTAAGAATTTCGGGATCTTTATGCTTTTGTGTTTGATTATCAGCTATAATGGAGTCAATGTGAAGCCTATTTTGCTTAATCTTAAGATAATTGGCTAATAATTTGCCTGATTTATTTTGGCCACCATAATATTTCGCACTCGTCTTAAGTAAAAAAAAAAAAAGAAGCACTCTCAGTCGAAGATTTATTAAAAGCAATCTTTGCATTTATAAGATTTCCAGGCTGGCTTTCGTTTTAGAGATGTAAAGGCAGGTTCTAAAGTTTTAATTTTAGTAAGAAGTGTATTGTGAATTGTTTTAAAAGATTTGTGTTTGGTTGATGAATACCAATAAAATCTCGGGCGGTAGCTTTAAAAGCATCCCAAATTGTACGGAAGGGGAGATCATCAGTTTAGTTGGTTTGACAACATTTGTGGATAAAAATGGTAAAAGAGGCAATACAATTGGGATCAAGAAGTAAGGAATTATTGAAACACCATCGCTAAGGGGAGATAGATTGTTGGAGGATATCTAGTTGAATCATAACAGGAGCGTAGTCAGAAATGAGGATGGGTCCTATATCTGCTGAGAACAGAGATTGGGCAACATTGCGTGTAATGAGAATATGATCAATTCTGGATTGTGTTTCATGTGGTGGAGAAAAAAGGGAGTACTCTCTCAAGGATGGGTTGCAAAGTATCCAGGCTTCAACCATATTTCTCTGTTCCATGGTTCACAAAAAAGCTTTGTGTGGTTTGTTTGCAATGAAGGAAACCTTGAAATTCAAATCAAGGAAGGGATCTGTTACTTGATTGCAATTGCCTGCAAAAATGAGGGTCTCTGTGGGAAGTTGTTGCTATATGCGGGTCCAAAAGGAGGCATCACCAGTGGTAGGAGCATATATGTTAAATAAGGGTATGGGACTTTTCCCTTTCAAAAGATTGGTAAGCAACCATCTACCCTCCATATCTGATTCCTGTGAGATGCACTTAAGATTCAATGCTTTATGGCATAAGGTTATGACACAATTTATTTTACCATATCCTAGTGAGAAAAAAATGTCACCCATCCAATTTCTCCTAAGCTTTAATCATTTGCTTTCATAGAGATGTGATTCCTGTATCAAAGCTATGTTGACATCCATTTTAGACAAGTGGGTGAGAACTCTCTGCCTTTTAATAGGACAATTTAAGCCTCTGACATTCCATGTGACAATTTTTAGGAACATGAATGAAACAAATAAAATGAAAAGTCAATTGAACCGTTAATAACATACATATTTCCAGGTAGAGAACATATAATAAGTACAGAGTTAAAGATTATGAAAAACATTTGGTGGGTGTATGAATGACATATAAAGTGTGTAATAGACACAAAAATAAGAACTGTAAAAAGCATTTGAGTAAATTTTATAGGAAGTTCGAAGTAAAAAATTATAACAACCGGATGTATGATGGTACGATGGGTACCGTCAAAACGCGTGCTTTTACAACGCGTCTTTTACAACGCAAGTCGTAACCACGACTTGCGTTGGGGGAGCGGATAGTAAATAGTATAATTTACTATTCTAACACCAGTCCCCGTGGATACTAGGGAAGGTGTTGGAATAGTACATTTACTATTCTTTATCCTCTAGCGCCCTCCAGCGCAAGTCGTGGTTAACATCCGCGTCGAAAATGATGTTCCCCATAACAACCAGTTTGAGAAAATAGCAATGAGAAGGAAAAGAGAGAAGTAGGATTGGAAAAAGAGACATATGATAGAAGCATGTATGATAAAAAGAAAGAAGAGGGAATATAGGAGAATGAGCAAAAGCTATAAAGAATAGTAGAAGAAAAAGGGTAATACCTACATAAAAGTCAAAACAATGGAAGGACTGGGGGGAATAGACCACATCGAATGAAGACGTACCCAGACTCCATGAGTTAAGGCAAGGAAGATTTTGGGATGTAAACAACATACAAGACGAACAGGTCAGTCACATGAGACTGGACCCTGTGTGAAAAGAAAAAGTGGGCTAGTACAATCAAGATAGAATATGACATTTCATGTCTTGAAATCAGATGATATAAGGTTATATCCTGAAGGGTAAAAAGTTAATGAAAACAAACAAAACAGTTTACCACAACAGAATCCATTCTATATTTCTGGAAGTAAAACAACATACTGAAAATCTAGACCTTATTTAAATGTACAATGTAAAAAGAACTTTGAATCGAGGACTAGAAATGTCCATCCGTTCTAGGCACTGTGTGTATGGAAACTCTTCAACTTTGTTGGATCCTCATTGGTCATGATACTGTTGTTGAGAGTGACCTTGAACAAACATGAGTGAAATAATCCAAACCGTGCTCCAATATAACGTAACGTTGGACGCATAACGAAGAACTCTTTGTGTCTATCTGCTGTGGATTTAACATAGTCTTGTGAAAAAAACAATTGATGACCTGAGAATGAAATAGGTTTCAGGAGCTTAACTGCTGATAATACCTTGAGGAGATACGTGTACTCTAGAAAATACAATATGACTCCTCTCTGTCTTTTCGTGCTTGAGGATGTTGGATGCGATGGGCCCAATCTATGAGCACGTATATTGAGAGTAGTATCTTCCAGTCGATTTAGTACTGTCGTAAGAATTTTTGAAAGAAGGAGATAGGATCCGACCCCTCTGCACCTTCTGATAGGCCATAAATGCTGAGGTTATTACATCTGTTTCTATTTTCAGGGTTTTCAACTTGTTTTTGCAGAGATGTAATTTGGGAATGAAGAGTGTCAACGTTGGTGTAAGATGCACTAAGAGTTGTAACATTATGTCCAACCTTAGTAACTGGTTCTTCAAATTTTTCCCAACCATTTGTTAGCATTTCTATCTTGGAGTTTGGCTCTTTGACAAATGGTCACAAGGCTCGGATTTCCTCCAGAAGAAGAGCCATGGAGACAAACAAGGATTGCCTCAGCGGAGAGGGGGGATCCTTTTTGGGATGTTTAGTTGTTACTTTGTTAAGAGTAAAGGAACCATTAGCCATAGCTGAAGAAGAAGCAGTTGTTTTGGGTGTTGCTGCTGCGGGGCCACCATTTGAATGAATTTCGCACAAGGCTTTGAGCGGACAATAAACTTACGATTTAAGGATACTTGTAGTGAAGATACTTTTTTTATCCTGCCCATACAGGGTGAAAAGTCAAAGCCTCTACACAAGGGGCTGTTTAAATCTGCAAGATATACCTTGAGTGAGCAATTCCACTAGTAATAATAGAGAAAATACACTTTATTAAAAATTGTGTGTATTTGGCACGTGACAAATTGTTATAACATAAATTAGCATATAAGCATAAAGTGAGATAGGAACAGGTGACCTTAAAAAGACACAGCGCGTGGTGGGAGCGATTCCCTCAGCGCGTAGGCAGCTTTGAATTAACATTTGCTACTGTGCCCATTCAGAGCGTAATGAGGAGCAGAAAGGAGGCACTGTGTGTTAGAATACACCAGAATTAATCTAATTGCTGAGCTCTCAAGGTCTGTCCTTCACTGATTTATTTCCCTGTCCCCAATAAATCAGTACAGCTATTGAAAAACAAATGTGCGGTGGAAACGTTTTCCCTCAGCGCTTGGGCAACACTGAAGTAACGGTTGCCGGCACAGCAGCTGAAGGCGCAATGAGTAATAAAAAGGCAATACGCGTCAGAAAAGAATCGGATTTCCTTTCACCTTGTTGGGTACATATTCCAATCTTCAATTGTTTCCTTTGCCGCAATTCATGGCTCGGGTGGTGCAGGAAATTCACTCTGACTGCCCCGCTTCCTCAGGCGAGTCTTGGAGTGCCGCCATTTTCCTCGGCGCCAGCCAGGCCCCTCTGATGCCTGTTTTTTAACTTAATGTATAATAGAGGTTTTAACTATGTTATTGAGATGGGCTTACAGGACTTTTGATGCTCCTTATCAATATGTCATTGAATAAAATGTTCTTTTATGGCTGTGTTTTACTGCCAAAATAAAGTATGATCTGATCTGATTTACATGGTTCTGAGAATAAGACGCAGGAATCAGTGATTCCACACCCGCAAGTTTTCTTGGTGTTTTCACACAGATTTTATCTACTTTCATTAGTCGAAATTTATGTGTTAAGCTCCACACTTTGCAATCCCTATCAAGAATTACCAGACCAATGTGGGTTACCAGTAGCCCTCGTAATGAAGCCAACAGTGTCAGGTTTTTTATACTGACCCCTCCTATACGAAAAGTCTATTGACGCAACATCATTTTCATGTCCCTAGTTGTGCTGGTACTCAATAATATTTAAGGTCCAGGATCCCTAAGATCGAGGAGCAATGTCTGTCAAAGAACCAACCAATCACACTATTGTTCCTGTCAGCTAATCAAGGACACTAGGCCTATGGGCACCTGAAAGATCAAAAACACTTAGCAAAATCCACTAATGTAGTGGGACTATGAGCCCAAGTGGGATAAGCAGCCTGCCCTACTCATAATACAAAACCAGTAACACCGCAAAGTGGTATGTGGTGTAAACATAAGTTTAAAAAAACATCAAAGTAACAGACAAGTACAGTGAATTAATTTAACACATGACCTGAGAATGTGATAAATTGTTTAATTCTGCTGAACATATTTTGGGCAACAAATATGAGCAATATATTCCAATAACAAATAGGTCAAAGGGATTTATGTTGGGGTGGGAATGGTTCCATTCATAGAAGTGTAAATGAAGCTGGTTTGGATGTGCATGCAGCTATGTTGTAAGGATATTCATGATCGATTTAAGCTGTGATGGGTTGAGTTTCAGAGATGTGGAATTACTTTTGATTGTGTGCTTCTAGAATGGAAAACAGTTTAAGGTGTTTTAAAAAACGCAGCCCATATATTCACTCAGCCAGTACGTTCCTAATTAGCTCATGTATTTACATGCTAAGCAATAGTTTCAATAGCTATAATAGAACTTATTTACCCCATACACTTTCAAACCAGTGTTGGGCAGCAGGCTGTATTTAAGGGATGAAGGTGGGTTCTAGGGCGATTGTAAACCAAATACTTTGTTTTTAATGTGTGAAGACTGTACACATTTCTTCATGCAGTTTATACCCAACTGTAACTTGAAGTGTTATGGTTTTTTAAATGAAGAGCTGAGGTATTTATCTGGTTTGGTCACTATATGTGCATGCAAGTACAACATCTTGAAGAATAAATACCTTTAATTATAAATTGAGCTTCTCACTGATTTTCAGCTCGGGAAAACAAAAGCAAAAGTGGAATAAAACATAGTAAATAATCTAAACTCTATTCACCTCTTGAAAGTAGCCCTTTTCTTTACAGAGGTCCTTAATTATTAAGGGTTGCTCAGTCTCTGAAAGAGACATCTATTGCATAACTAAATATTTTCCTCTACCATGGGAGTATATAACTTGGTCACTCTTTATAGATGTAATTGTTTCTATCTCACTGTGAGACAGGTGTCAGTGTCTCTTATCGTCATACCGCAGGTGGACATTGACACTAATCAGTAAATCAGTATTTTTGTTTGTGCTTAAATTACCCTGATGTAGAGCCCTCATCTGTACCTAAAGGGGGAGGGAGATTGGGCTTGTTAGAGTTGTGTCCCAGTTCTCTGAGACAGATAGCATGATCAATGAATGCCTAGGTATAATGCAGTTATGCCACAATCTTTTTCATTCATATCAGTGAATAGCGCGCTCACCCCCATAAGACATTGACCTGCTGCATGTGATTCAGCACCTGGGACTCTTCACTGGAACTGAGCAACATAGGGCGTATGTTATGTAGGAGAGTCCAGCTATTGCTGCTCTAGTGAGTAGCCACAGAAGCCACAATGTTTACTTACTGAGGTGCTTCAGGGTCAAGTACTCGTCTACCTCACCTATCAGGGTACACCTACCTCCCAATTGGGCTCAAAACACTTCCAGCCTCCTGCTCCGCTCTGATCTCCACTGAGCCACATGTACCGCCCTTGCATTGCAGTTGACCACTATGAGCTTCTACTAATTCTTATCTATGCCACTTATATAAGCATGTCCATGCGGACCCCTCCCTTTAGCAACCTTATACTGACCTTGATGCCTCATCCCCCTGTAGGGACAGGGAACAGTTGTATATTATGATTGCGGAGTCCACAGTGAAATTCATTTGAAGAAGGTGGTGCCATGATATATCTTTCACTTCACATACTCCCCTTAAAAGCCTACATCTAACATGCTCAACTATTGCAGCATATACCATATGTCATTACTTGTACACCACCTGGACATTAGAGACTTCACCCTTCAGGACTGGACGGATCACTTTAAAGGTCTCTCTTTCACATGTATTTTTTGGGCCATATCCATCTCAGAATTGCAACTTTGGTGGTAACATCAAAAATGATTTTATCCTGCCAAGCACCGACAGTTACACAAACAAGGCTTCCAAGGATGTGTATTCTAGTCATCAGATGGTTAATAAGCCCAGTATGTTACAAGTCATTGCCATACTGTGCTAAAGGCTTAGAAGGAGGGCTTGATATCTTGAAGGTCAGCGCTATTTCATTTGTTTCAGCAGTAGCCATCAGAAGGCAAAAATGAATGTGGTTATAATAAAGTGAAGCTTCTTCGAGGTCATGTTGATAAAGCTTCCTTTCTTGTGACATATATTGCTTAGTTTGGTCTAAAGTGAAATATTACAAAGGATGCCAAGCTGTTGATCCACTTCTACCATACTCCACTGTTTCAGCAGTAGTAACAGCATGGTCTAAGGTAGTGTGATGAGTGAGAAGGTTCTTCTCAAGACCAAACTGCATATCATTAATTTCAAGATTTTCTTCTTGGTGGCGATCATCTCTGCATTTGGATGACATAAATGGAGCTCTAATATTGCTTAAGAGGGCTCATCCATACGCAGAGTGGCCAACAGGAATAAAGTGCTCACAGAGGAATGGATAGGAGGTGATGGGGGTTCCCTGACATTAAAATAAACTGAGTGGGAAGGCGAGACGGAGGAACCCTGCCTGATACTAAAATGGCAGCTATCTCATCCTCATGAAGCCACATCATAGGGGTCTTCCCCTAACTACAGTGAAGAGACAGCAGCAGCTCCAGAGAGGTCCCAGATTCTGTCCCACTACCAGCAGAAATAGCCACAGCAGTGGGGTCATGTGGAGACAATCATTTCATTCTCAGCCTATTCATTTGAAATAGCAGCAACAGCTCAGGCCTCAAGGGAAGTCCTTGTTTAGCATCACAAGCAACCGAGTGTGATACTAGAGGTCCCCCGCCCGATCCTATTATGGCGTCCGTCTCTCCCCTTGGTAGATATAATGCAGAAATGCTCTCCTCCTCGGGTGACAAGCGGACACGGATTCCAGCCTCAAGCTGCTCCATTGCACAACAAACATCCCCCTTGAGTAAAAAACTAAAATGGGAACCAACTGTTTCTAACTCCAAGGTCAGAATCCCTTGCCTGACCCCAAGATGGCTGCCACAGTTTTCTCTACCACTTGCTATTCCTTTGAGAATAAACTGGACTTCAACCAGACCTCGAACACATCCCCCATCCGGCCTACCCTTCGAGATTCCGAATCTGTGAACCTACCTCTGACCGTGGAGACCTAGCTTTATGGCTGATGCCCGATGGATTTACTTGATAACTATAGAGGAGATGGGTTGTGGACTACCCCTTCGGCCATCACCTAGCCAGCCGGACATTGGGCAGACCTTATTTCGCCTCTCTGTTGTACTCTCCCTCCTACCCCTTTACTCTACCCACTTTCTCCTTTATGCTCCATTTATCCCTCCTCTTTGCTCTATAATTGTTTCTCACTGAGATCTAGCCGCTTGACTGATGCCCGGTGGAGCTACCTGATAGCTATAGAGGATATGGGCTGTGGACTTCCCCCTCGGCCGTCATCCACCCAGCCGGACTTTGGGCGGACTCTCCTTCGTCTCTCCATCCATCCTATCCCCATCCTTTCTCCCTCCTACACCTTTACCCTACCCCCTTTCCCTTATATGCTCCATTTATTTTGTCTTCCTAAGCTCTTGAAGTGTTTTCTTGTAAGTGATGTAACTGATGTAATTTTGTAATTCTGTGGAACCTTATGTAAAGGGCTCTGATACCTCCGGGTCTAGCCAGCGCTGTATAAAACTCAAATAAACATAAACATTTGCCCCTTCTGACATTTCTTCAAAAAGTTCTCCTCGATTTTCTCCTGCACCAAGGAGATAGTACTTCAGTCCAACCCACGGTCCTTTACCCTTTGATGTTAATAGGGTGATCTGGATGTATCTATTATGCACAGCCAACTGCAGGTCCTCTGGTTCCTTATCTGTAATGCTTGGGGGAGCAGTGAAGTGTCAGGAAAATTTTAATATTGTGGCTCTGTTCTCTGACTCGCATTATATAGATTTATGCAGGCACTCATCTGTTTAATGGTGATGGTGGCCTTTTGAGAGGAGGTCAGGAAGGTTGAATTGATGGAACTTTATCAGGCAGCCACTTAGTTGTCCTCTGATCATTTGTTTAGGACCCTCGATTGGAGATGCATCTACCAGATGTTTCCTTTTGTCAGGCTGTACTTTTTGTGGACAGTTGTAATTGCTAACTGTTTTTTGCTTTGGTACATCTCAATTTGATACAAGTAGGTCTGGCTCAACGTTTTGGCTATCCATTTCATGTTGCATTTAGTCAATGACTATGAACAGTGACAAGTAAGAGACGCAAAGTAGCACTATCTGGATCACTGATTTATAAAGTTATTACTCTGCACGTTCTGCATCACCTGCCTATTCCTGGACCCTCTGCTCAAGAGGAACTGCTGAGACAGAATACATGGAAGGATTTCTCTAAGGGTTGGAAGGTATTAAAAACACAAGTTTATTTACTCACCCAAATGCTTGCCTTATAGAGCTGCGTGACTCTAAAAAAGTAGTGTGTATAAAGAGGAGGAGCAGACCTCAGCGTTGTGTACGAGATCTAAAGACTGTCTGCCTCCTCCAGTGCCAAAGCATATGCTAAACCTATTCCTTCTCACGGTTCTTATTTGGTAAGATCCTAAATTCATCAATTACAATTGTGGAAGTGCAGTTGGAATAAACCGATTAAAGAAACTTTAATTTGCCACATGCAACCAAAATGTTGGAACTTGGCAACAGTTGTGGCTGCTGCCAAGTAGCAGCAGTGGCGCAGGTGGGGTGAAGGGGGGAGGGAAAGACGGGTAAACAAAAAAAGAAGCACTTCCTCCCGGCCTGCCGGCAGCCTCTTCTTTGTCCCTCATGTCCTCTTCCTATCTTCTTGTTAGAAACCGGAAGCACCGAGAGGGCGCGCAATGCGGCGGACCAGATGGCCGCTCCCCCTTGAGCTCCACGATTTCGGTGGCGCTTCCTTGACGAAGGACCCGTTTTCAGCTAGCGTTTCTGGGCGGAAATGGCTGTTTTCGGCATCGCAACTACCCCCTGCTGATGCGTATGTTTGTAGACTGCAAACTGCATTTTTTCATGTAGAAAAATGCAAAAACGATGAATCTTCGAGAATGGCCGCCATTTTGTTTTTCCTTTTTCACTCGTTTGAAAAAAAAAAATTATATTGCCTCTGCTCCCTGGACTTGGCCTTCTAATCATTTCTTCAATAATCATTGCTTTTATGGGGCATTTTCTCTATTATTCTTCCATGGCTGTGTCCTGAACTCATTTTTTACCTCAGGCTTCTCTCTTCTATTGTTAGTCACTGGCTTCAGGAGACATTTTGTGACCCACCTATATGTGACACCATCTCTACGCTGTTTCCTGCCTCCTGATGCATTTCATCCTTATTAAGGTATTTTTGCTTCATTGTTGTGGATTTCCTAGCCCACGCCTCAGGCCGAGTTGCCTTTTCTCTTACACCACGCTGGTCCTTTCAGCATTGCAGCGATGGAACACGCACATAACTCGAAAGCCTCAAACGCAGCTTCTGCCACGCGCAAAGACCCGGCCTCTGCTGGTAAACGCCTAAAGAAAGACCCCCCTTCCCCTTCAAAATCTCCACCTCCTGTTACCCTAGAAGATATTATGGAGGAATTACGCCTCATTCGCCCTTTTATGGAGGATACTACCACCACTTTACAGAGATTGGACGATAAATGGTCTCACCTGGACAAAAGGGTATCGGATGTTGAACAAAAAATTAGTGATGCTCAAGATGTTGCTGCCAAGGTTGATAGCCTCACTAAGGCTGTGGAAATGCTCAGGAAAACCTCTGAGGATTTGGAAAACCGAAATAGGCGCAACAATTTGCGCATTTATGGTGTTCCAGAGAATTCGGAGGGGTCGGACATTATCCAATTTTTGAAGTCACAAGTCCTACCTATCGTTGGGCTGCCTAAGCATGTGGATATGAACATTCAAAGGGCACACCGTCTTGGCCCCAAAAATTCTTCTCCCTCTTCAAAGCCCAGAGGCATCATTGCTTATTTTCTTCTTTATTCCGACCTCATGGCTATCCTACATTCCTCCAAACAGCACAAGCAGCTATTATGGTCAGGCCACAAACTCTTTTTCTCTCAGGATGTTTCAAAGCAAACTGCTGCACGTCGCAATGAATTTTTGGACTTACGACCTACGCTTCGATCCATGAACGCTAGATATGGCCTCATTCATCCTTGTTTTTTCAAGGTTACTTATAAAGACAGATCATTTAGCTTTGAAGACCCGGCTGATCTTCGCAAAGTTATCCACTCTCATAAAGAAGACTCCATGGAACACAGCAGTTCTTAATCTCTCAATGTCTTTTGTTTACTGTAATTCTTTTCTTGTTTTCTAATTCCACGTCTTATTGTTCCTCCTTGTAATCTTCTTTTGTTCTGCTACCTTGCTTTCTAGGTCTCCTATTCAAGTGTTTTGGTTCTCTGCTCTCTCCAATGTACTGTGCTGTTGTTCGTCTTAGTCGAACCAGTTCGCTACCTTCCCTTCACAAATGTTTGGTAAGTCTCCTTCATTTGTTTTATATCGTCGTGTTTGGTCTCCCATTTTCTTTGTATCTTATTTTTCATTCCTTTATTTCATGTTTTTGAGGCCATGCATTTGACATCATCTTCTTTTATTATGCGGTCATCTTCTTCTGTTGCTCCCGCTCTCACTCTACTGATCTTCACTTTATTTGTCCTGTATGGTTGGAACCTTTCTGGTTTTTTGCCATCCTTCTCTCTTCTATCTTTCTCAGGGGAGCTGTCATCTCCCACTCCTCTTTTTCTCCGCCAGCTCCTTCTTCTTTTCTTTTTCTCGCTTCATGGCACTTTTCATGTTCTTCTGCTTCCCTTTTGTCTCTTATATTTTCCATATGTTCTCTCTCCGTGTATTGTGGAAATGGCTTATTATCTCCCTTTCGGTTTCTCTTTCTCCTCTCAGATCTTTATTTTCTTCTCCGTTCTAGACTATCTCTCTATTGCTCTTGGCTATCTTCTCTTTCCTCCATTTGTCTATCTTCATGCTTACTTTTATTTATTTTTATTTTTAAATGAATGGTCTTAGTGGATTTCTTGGAATGTCAAAGGTCTTCGTAATCCGATTAAAAAACAACGGGTTTCATCCCATTTAGCAAGATTGAAATGCCAAGTTGCTCTGTTGCAAGAAACCCACCTTTCCCAAAAAGATCTCTCCTCTGTGCGTAAACAATGGGTGGGTGATGTTTTCTGTTCACCGTCTGTTAACAATAAGAATGGTGTTCTTATTTTGTTCCATAAGTCGTTGTCTATTCAGTTAAAAAATGAGGTTTCACACTCTGATGGTAGATGGTTATACTTAGATGTTAATGTTAATAACACTGATTTATCCTTTTGTAATGTTTATGGTCCAAATGGTATTGACCCTACTTTTTGGACTGATTTCTCCATGCTCCTCTCCTCTCATACTAGTGTTGATTTAATTGTAGGAGGTGATTGTAATCAGTTAATGGACCCCTTTCTGGATCGTAAATCTCAGACCAGGTATATTCCTAAAAAATGCAAAAATCCTTTTACAGAGCAATTTCCTCTAGAGGCTTAATTGACTCCTGGAGACTTTCTCACCCTGATATTTTGGAATTTTCCTTTTTTCCCCCTGTCCACACTTCAAACTCCCGGATAGATTACATCTTTCTCACTCAACACACTTTTCAATTCATGACTAATGTTGAAATTGGCTCTATTCTCATCTCAGATCATGCCCCTGTCATCCTAGACATTGATTTACCCTCACCTGCTCCCAGTTCTCGCCGTTGGCGTTTCAATAATTCTCTTCTTTTGGACCCTCAGTTCGTCGATCAATTCACTCTTTTTATGGATGATTTCTTTCATACTAATCTTAATTCCACTTCCCAATTCCATTTTGTTTGGGACGCATTTAACGCTTCGGCCAGAGGCTTTATTATTGATTTTGTTTTGCGTAAAAAGAAACTGGCCCTTTCCAAATCCTCTATTTTTCTCAAACTAATTAAGGATCTAGAACACATTTTTTATACCTTCAACACTCCTGAAGCTCTCTCTTCTCTCATCAAGGCTAAACTTCAATTTAATAAATTTTCCTGCGACTCCGCCTGCAATCATCTTTTAAAAGTTAACTCCAAGATGTATGGTGGGCATAATAAAGCGGGTAGGTCTTTTGCAAATTATCTTAAAATTAAGAAACAAAAATCTAAGATAGCTGTTATTTCTGATGCCGCTGGGATCCGTCACTGCACGGACGATAAGATTCTTGATTGTTTTGTACAGTATTACTCCTCTTTATACACCCCTGAATCTACCCCAGCTCCTTCTCAAATAGATTCCTTTTTTTTCAATATACCCAAATCCTCATCAGTTGACCTCGATTTCTCTTCTTTGGATGCTCCCATTTCCAAGAAAGAGATATTACAAGCTATTACTCTCTTACCCAAGGACAAATCGCCCGGTCCAGACGGTCTTACTGTTCGTTTTTATTTTCAGTTCAAAAATTGTCTAATACCACATTTATCCTCCTTGATATCTTCTTTTCTTTCTGCGGGCGAATCTAAAGGCTCTTTTACCCATGCCATGTTATGTTTACTCCCCCAAAAAGATAAAGATCCTATTCGTCCCCCTTTACTTCTATTTGGGTTAATGGTGCTCAGTCATCTTATTTTCCTTTACACAGAGGCACTAGACAAGGTTGTCCCCTGTCTCCCCTTCTTTTTATTTTAGCATTAAAACCTTCCCTTGAAAACATTTGTCTTTCCACCTCCTATTCCGGTTTTGTTTATAAATCATTAGACATCAAATTCACAGCATATGCTGATGATATTTTACTTTACATCTCCAACCCTTCTACCTCTTTACCGGCACTTTTTTCTTTACTTACTGAATATTTTTCAGTCTCCGGCTACAAGTTAAATATCGATAAATCTGAAGTCTTACCTCTTAACAAATACTGTCTTGCGCATATGTTTCATGGTTCCGGTTTTGCATGGAATCCTACCAGCATTAAATGTTTGGGTGTCCTATATTCCTCATCCATTAAGGATACCGTTAAAATTAATCATAAAGATATTCTCTCCAAGCTTTCTGCCCTTATAGAGCGATGGTCCCCCTTATTCCTATCCTGGTGGGGTTGATTGGCAACTGTTAAGATGATGCTTCTCCCCATTACTAATTTTTACCTATCTATGTTACCTGTTTCTCTTCCTGCCTATTTTGTTACTCAGATTAATCGTATCCTCACTTGTTTCCACTGGAATAACCGCAAATCCAGGATATCCATATCTCGCCTTCAGCATCCAAAGCATTTAGGTGGCGTAAATTTTCTCAACCTTGTCCGTTTTTATTCTTCTTTTACTTTAAAGCAAATCTGGCCTTTCCTTGCAGATTCGCCTCCTCCCTCTCCCACTGCGTGGAGTGCTTTAGAGCAAGCCCAGCTTTTGCCTTTCCCTTTTCTTGCTGCTATCCATTTATCTCAACCCCCAACACATTTTCTTTCCCCCACTTTTAAGCTCTCTAGGGCACTTTCCCGCTCATTGTTTCTCTCCTCTTATTCTCAAGCACATTTACACTCCCTTATCCCGTTATGGTACAATCACTCTCTGAAGATTAATAACGAGGCTCTTTTCTGGAAAGAATGGATTGACAAGGGCATTATGTATATCGATGAGCTCTTTGTTGATGGTTCCTTATTGGATTTCCCTACCATATGCTCCTTGTTTCAAATTTCCAATACACACTCTCCCCAGTTTCCTGCTTTCAAAATAGCCCTCTCTACCCTCTTCTCATACCACACTACCTTATCCGATGTTGTCCCACTTGATTCCATTCCCTTAGCTTTTACCACCCCACACAAAGCGGCTACCATTTATAAGATCCTCTCCCGCTCTATTTCCGATTGCCCCAAATCCAAACCTGAACTTGCATGGGAAAAGGATCTAGCACAGGATTTTTCCTTTCCTATTTGGGAATCCATCTGGTCTAAAATGCACACCGTTTCTCGTTCAGCTAGCACCACTCAGACTCTTTATTTCTTTTATAATCGACTTTTTCTTACCCCAAATGACCTTTTTAAGTTCAAAGTCCTAGACTCCAGATAGTGTTGGTCATGCTCTCATCCTGATGGCACTTTGTTTCATATGTTTTTTCAATGTCCCTTGGTAGCATCCCTTTGGCAACATATATGGTGCAAGCTGAATGAGATTTTAAACTCTAATCATATCTTTGATATTGTTCACATTTTTCTAGGTGTTTCCTCTCCTATTTGGAATGTTTCACGCAATGTTCGTAATTTTATAGAATTGTTTATAGCCATTTCTTTGCAGATTATTACTTCAAACTGGAAAGATACCTCAAAAATCTCTTCTACTGCCTGGTGGAATTTATTATGTCATCATCACAGACTTGATCGTGCACCTGCTACGTCTACCTCTCTTTTAATTAAAAGAGATTTGTTATGGTTACCCCTAACCGATTTTCTTTCCAGACGTCTGCCCTAATTTGTCACATCCCTCTTTTTTATCTTTCTTTCCTTCCCTCTACCTTCTTACTTTCTGTCCCCCTTTCTTCTACCTTTCTTTCACTCTTTTACTTTTTCTTTTTCTTTTCTTTTTCCCCTACTTCTCTCCTTTCCCAACCCAATAAAAAAATTTTTAAAGCATTTTCTCTTAGTATGTTCTTTATATTTCCCCTTTTGGGGTTCTTGTTTTTTGTATTTCACATTCATATTGTATTATTCCATTTTTCCTCTTTTTTTTCCTCTTATTGATTGTGTTTCTGCACTGATGTTTTACTTGGCATATTTGATTCAATAAAGCATTCTAAACCCAAAGAAGAAACAGGAAGCACCTAGGCTCCCATGCTCCCTGCAGCCAAAAGCGTTGTGATTGATCTGAGTGCCGTGACATGGCACTCATCCAGGGGCTGGAAGGGTGGGCACGTCCTCGAGAACAAGAAGTGCGCATGACTGTCTTGGGCAGCCCGAGCGGGCCGTCCAAACAGTAATTGCGCACAAGGATGTTCTACCACTCCTTCCCTGCTCTGCAGCCCTGCCCCGTCCCCTCACGCACGCTGCTGCAGCAGGAGGACAAAGTTAAACAATAATAGCATTGCTTTATTTTAATTTTATTTTTACCTTTCTTTTGCTGCTTCCTGGCAGTTGGGCGACGCTCCTCCTCCTTAGCGGTGGAGCCGCCACCCAAAGTTTTTTTGTTTGAAGCCTGCACCCAAATTCTCAACAAACCATTGCTGCTGAAAAATATGCTTAAAGAGATCATTTTATTTCCATGACAATTTCTTTTTGTGGATAATGTTTAGAGGTTTTAGAATCATTCGACAATTAGATACGTTTCAGAAAATAAGAAACAGTATGGAAGTTATTTATTTTCAATGTATGCCTTTATGTTAAAATTCATTCTCTTTGCTAATCGAAGATGCCATTCTGCTTGTGCCAACTTCGCTTCTGCCATTAAATGCTCACGATAAACGTGGTCTTTATTTGATAAATGTTTTAAAAGTGGGTAATATAGCGCCATAAAAAAAATAAACCTAACCACTTGACTACAGTCCTCTCCACCCTTGAAATGTAGTGATAAATGGAGACATCAATTTGCTTTGACATGAAAATATCACAATGCATTTTTATCCTTTCGCATTGCTTGTCGTGCCATTGATCAATGCAGCAAAGCGCCATGCCTCCGTCAAGGCCACACAGTGTGATTGCACAAGCTGTCTCAACCCGCTGGAGCCCATCTGTTACATCTGAGGCCCCTGAAATGTCACAACCGGGACGAGTTCCGTGCCTGGCTTCCTGTCAAGCGAACAGAGAGGAGCAGGACGGGGGTCGGGACAACTTCCTCCGGTGAGCATGCCTGACCGGAGCTCGAAACGCTTTTCAGGGCAAAGAGCAGACATCAAACACCCTCACGCGCTGCCACCTACAGGCTCGGCAGCTGACAGTGTCGTGCTGATCAGCATGGTTCAGCTGCGGGGCTTTGATACCCTGGGTATGTTTACACAAGCCTGCCTTGAAGAAAACATGGTCGTCGGCCTTTGATTCCAAAATCCAATCAGGAAAAACAATCGTGAACCAATTCGTTGTTCTGTTTGACTTTAAAGTCCACCCAACCTCACTGATGTAAGGGAATAATAGGGCAGACTTTGCCCATGCTTTACGGTAATGGCACGTAATGCTCAATGCCACTTTCTTTGTTTGATATTATTTACTCGGATTGTGGAACCTCGTTTGAGAGAATTATTTTATCTCCGCACGAGTATTCTCAACACATTTAGTTAAATTTAAGTGCTCTGAAAACACGATTCTGGAATATTATATTGTGTCAATTCTGAATGGTGACTAGTGCAACAGCTGTTTTTTACAAATTAAAATCTACCTATGGGTGGACGCAACAACCCCACAAACACTTCCATTCACGAAATCATGACTTGACTACCAATGAGAATGAATATAGAACTTCTGATCTGTGCCTTTCTTAAATATTAGTTGGTACACTGTGCCTCGGGATTCCAGTGTGGCCCTGGTAATTGCAGTCCAACATTAAACTGAGCGGGTAAGACCTACCTTGAAATAGGATTCTGTGTGCATCTGTGTACTACAACTAGATATTTCTGAAGAAATGAGGCCAAATGATGCATTTCCAAATTTCTAAAACACACAGGTTTTACATTCTGAAGAACACCAGTAATAATATTTCAGGATTTTCTAGGGTTCCCTGATAACTTTTTTTCTGCATCAGCAGATACACGTGTACATCAGAGAATTGTGTGCACAGTAGAAGCTCTGGGAGCCAGATTATTATAAGAACTGCATTGGTTATATTAATGGAACCCATTCCTCACAATGTCAGGGGCAACCTGACAAGGCTGCCCCTGGTGTCAGGTTGCCGGGTCATAGTGCGTAGGTGAGTACTCATTGTGTCAGGGTTAGTACCCAAAGGTCATCTGTTGCTTTTCTCCCCGAGTTCTAATGCATTTGATACGACTGCTGCTAATTGTGGCAAGGGAGTTAGCACTGCTGTAGATTGTCAAAGTGGCGAAACTGCTTTTGTCAAGCGAGCACTGTTCATGTGCCAGGGATTTAGTAGGCATATAATGTGCAATTCGTCCCCACCATACTTTGCCTCCCTTTTGGCCCACCACAAAAAAGGCACCATACAAAGTGTCTGGTCTTCACTGCATAGTCTTTATTAATTCTCAGATAACGCTCTCTTTATTTGTTGATGCATTGTCAACATTCAACCAACTTTAATAACCAATCCAACACACATTGATACATTGGGTTGTGCAATATTCGTTTGCACCACAGGTTACAATTGTATTTCCAATACAGGATCTCCAGAGCCACCTTGGATATGGGTTGTACCAGCAGGCCACAACCCATCTCCACTCAAATTGCTTGTTCCAAGCACCGGCATCTCGGGTAGGGCCGGAGAGTCCAGGACGGCCCCCTCTCCCGCCAGCCCGGAGCCCTATTGACTGCCCTCCCTGTTCCAGGATGAGCCAGTCTCAGCCAAAAAAAGGAGTCCCCGCCATTTTCTTGCCCGGGACCCCGCCAGTTTTACCTTTTAACAACAGGGATGGGTGGGTGGGCAACTTGCTTCTAGCTGCAACCCGCGGCACCCGAGGCAAGAGGACAAAGAGGGCTTCTCCCTCGTGCTCATTCCTCTTATTCTTTACCCTGGGGGAGGCTGCCTACGCCCATCGGTGACGCAATAAGGGTTCGCCCTACCTCCTCATGTTTCCTGTTGACCACTCCCCTGTGCCTCTTTCTAGCTGCCTCTCGCACTAAATGCCACTAAAGGCCCCCTTCCCCTAGACGCGGGGGGGCCTCTCATAGTAGGCATATAACGCGCGATTCGTCCCCACCATACTTTGCCTCCCTTTTGGCCCACCACAAAAAAGGCACCATACAAAGTGTCTGGTCTTCACTGCGTAGTCTTTATTAATTCTCAGATAACGCTCTCTTTATTTGTTGTTGCATTGTCAACATTCAACCAACTTTAATAACCAATCCAGCACACATTGATACATTGGGTTGTGCAATATTCGTTTGCACCACAGGTTACAATTGTATTTCCAATACAGGATCTCCAGAGCCACCTTGGATATGGGTTGTAC
Organism: Lissotriton helveticus; assembly: GCF_964261635.1. NCBI lineage: Eukaryota > Metazoa > Chordata > Amphibia > Caudata > Salamandridae > Lissotriton > Lissotriton helveticus. The sequence continues at coordinate 294,954,469 of NC_136073.1, read as the reverse complement.
CAGCAGGCCACAACCCATCTCCACTCAAATTGCTTGTTCCAAGCACCGGTATCTCGTGTAGGGCCGGAGAGTCCAGGACCACCAGCAGGACGGCCCCCTCTCCCGCCAGCCCGGAGCCCTATTGACTGCCCTCCCTGTTCCAGGATGAGCCAGTCTTAGCCAAAAAAAGGAGTCCCCGCCATTTTCTTGCCCGGGACCCCGCCACAGGGCGAGGAGCCAACTGGCGCTCTCGACCCCCCCCCCTGGCATTTACTCAACCTGAACAACTCTCTAAAATAACAGGTTCCTTTAACTGTAAGGAAGATGCAAAAAACCTAAATGTACCCAGCACATGCAGAGATGCACCATGAGGTGGCAGCAGGTCCCCGCCCCAAAGCCATGAAAGTCACTGGTACTCACAGCCGCCGCCGCTAGGGCTATGCTGCACCTTTCGCGACCTCCAAAGGAATGGAAACCAATAGTTGACTCTTCAAAGACAAACCGTTCTCGGTGCCCGAAAGTGCGCCAACATCATGTTTTCGAAGGTGCTACCGAGTTGCCTCAATTGTCATTCCATAACTAATTCCTCTTTGGGAGAGCAAAACAAAATATTGGGTAACACACCATCACCCTGAGAACGCAATGGTGGTTTAATTTACAACAAAGTAATGTTGATACTGCTATCCATTTCACTCCTCCCGCCTCATAGCACTTCAAACACCGTATACTAACATGAACTGACTACGTAGGTCTCAGCCTGCTGACCTCGTACAGGTGAACGGACAAGTTGACCCTTCCCCGCGTCACGCTCGTGACCCTCCAATCATCACTGATATTAACGGCTAGCGTTAATTCCACTTAGCCATATTGAGAAACAACTCCGATTTAAATGACCGTGAGCCCGAGCATGATACTCTGTAATTGTGCACTGAGGCCACGCCGCCAGACTGATAAACGTGTATCTTACACAATAAGAAAGCTGCCGTTTCCACTGTCACCCCATGTCATTGTACAAGGAGTTCCAACGCTACACTCTCCCCCGATCCTCCAAGCGCGCCATCCGTGCCCACATCTCTCAATTCTCCGAGACTCCCTCCAACAGGAAAAACCGACCGGCTGCACAAAACTCACGGGGGAAGCAGCGTCCCCCTTCGCAGCTGCAAAAACAACCAAAAGCTTACAACAACTACTTCCGAATCAAGTTAATCAACAAGTGAACACTAATACCACCATCTAGACTACACCGTGAGGCCCCCTCACCTGGGCAACAGCGAGACGATCAGCAACTTGCTTCTAGCTGCAACCCGAGGCGCCCGAGGCAAGAGGACAAAGAGGGCTTCTCCCTCGTGCTCATTCCTCTTATTCTTTACCCTGGGGGAGGCTGCCTACGCCCATCGGTGACGCAATAAGGGTTCGCCCTACCTCCTCATGTTTCCTGTTGACCACTCCCCTGTGCCACTTTCTAGCCACCTCTCGCACTAAATGCCACTAAAGGCCCCCCTCCCCTAGACGCGGGGGGGGCCTCTCAATCTACGTATACAGAAACAAGTGTTTGTGAGCCAGGGCTGTGATTCCCTGTGCTAGGGCTGCTGCTCAGGGGAAGAGAATGATGATCAAGTTTTGATGGATGCTATTAAATGTGATGGAGCTGCTTTTGCATATATAAGATCTGCTTCTCATGTATCACGATGCTTCTATGTGAACCGAACGCTGCTAATATTCCTCGGCTGTAGTTATGTTTTTTGTTGTATAATATAGTGGAAACTTGGCCCAAGGGTATTAGAGTGCTTTACATGAACATCAGACTATATCAGACATGGTCATGTCTATTTTTTCTAGGCAAAGTGAGATCAACGCCTGATTTAGATTTTGGTGGGACACCTGTTGTCCCTCCGTGGCAGCGGTTACAAGTATTCCATTGAGCTGACAGTGTCCCACCTGCCGAATTTAGGTGTGGGCTGGCTGATCCGCCGTCCATCTCAACAGACTGTTTACTATCACATTAGCAGCGCACCTCTATCGACGCAGCAAACTCCTCTGCTTGCTGACAGTATTCCGTCGCCATCAGGTGGTGGGTGTTCACCGAGCCTATTTAGATTTCCTAGCGGCGGATTCATGATGGAGTGAGTCTCTGGTGGAGTGGAGACTGCTAAGTACTATTGATTAATGTGTCTATATAGATATATGTTGTGTTTGTTTCAAAAATATATGTAGGTGATTTGTAAAATGAACATTAATGCATTACAAAAAAATAAAATTGCATGTAATAACAATGTACAAATACACTAGGTCAAAGCAATTGTCAAAACACAATTCATAGTAAGACAAGTGTAAAAGCCGCCTACCTGACATCCCAGCAAAAAAAGACGTTGATTACAGTCATGGTCAAGTAGACTCAGCAAAGGAAGGACCTGGACAATGTGGTTCAAGACGGCCGGCGAAGTGGGAAAAATAAAAAAAGGTACATTTATACCTCGTTTCCTTCAACGGCAACTCAAAGTAGGAGTTATCCCCGCTACAGTTTTCTTGAAGGAAAGGCACATTGTGATTGGCCTTTGTAAATATGCTCTGGGATTCATTCTTTGCTATAACTGATTTATATTGCCATCTATATGCATTGTTTTTATATGTTTTATATGTCTTTTACTCATCTTTTATGGTACATTACCGAAATAAAGATTTCTTGAATGAATGAATGAATGAATGATTGGCCTAGTGGTAATCTTGTCTGGATTCCCACCAATATCTGCTTCTCCCTATGATGCTGTTGACGTGGGTGATAATTCCTGACAGATTCTGCAGCACTCGGACAGTCTTTCGTCCATAGACCCTCCAACATATACATAGAGAGGGCGGGAAGGCAAGTAGGCGGCCGGGGAAACTGTTGAAAAAGTGATGTCAAAACAAGATTCAACAAGATCTAAATCAGGCCTTAAGCAATTTGCCCAGATTCACAGAATGTTGAGTCAAACCTAGTACCCCAGTCCCAAAGTCCGCAGCTATGGATGTTAAGCAACATCTCCTCCCCAAGAGATGGTAAGGCTCCCTCTAGGCCACTTAATTTTGACAGGGCCAGTAATTACAGTTAATAATAATCAGCAAGTTTCTACCACTAAGAGTGCTTATATAGAACTGCAAAACTACAGCACGTCTGTGATATGTCCATTTCTTTCAATTAGTTCTTGGTGCCTGCAGTGTGAGAAGATATAGTGAAAAGAATTGCTAAACCTGATAACAAGAAACCACAGGTACACACTCGGATAGTAGAATTAAGGGGTGTAAGAGTAATATAAAGCAAATTACATAGTAAAATTACTCAGCTCTAATGTTAAAAGCCCCTCAAACCATGTTTTTGATGGTATAATAGCGATTCGCTAAATATTATATCACACCTCATCACCTGCTCACACCAAACCACATGCACCGTGACAAGTGACATAACACAACATGCAGTGTTCAAGATAACTGGCCCTGAGGTAAAAACGCATGCAGTGTTGTGATATTTTTGTGATGGTTAAGTGTATATGTTAGACCTGTGAGCCACAGGGTGGGCTTTCCCCAACTGTTTTGCCTTACTCTTCCTGTTTTGCTGAATTTGTTTTGTTGGTCTTCTGCCCCTGTACAGTTTGCTACTGCTAACCAGTAATAAACCATGGAGAATTGGCTTAAACTAAACTGGCACTTTTAATGTACCTGTAAGTCCTTAGCAAAGTGGTACTACCTGTATCCAGGTCCAGTCAATTAGATGCTACTAGTGGGCCTGTAGCATATATTGTGCTACTCACTTAAGTAGCCTTGTCAAACATTTCTCAGGCCTTCCATTATGGCCAGTGTGTGCAATTTTAAACTGCCATTTCTTCCTGGCAACATCAACATTTTGTGAGGCCCACACCTTTCTATTTTAATACAAATAATCCACCCATATTGTAGGTCCTAAACAGCCCATATGGCAGGGTACAGTGTATTAAAAAAGTTAAATATGTTCTCTTTAAACTCACTTTTCGCTACTTTGAGCCCTACTTCTACCACAGGATAACATTGGGTTACCTTATTACATTTAAGAAGTGAAAAAGTTCAAGTGGGAGCAGGTAGGACTGTGGAGTTTGCTCTTTAAAGAATGATAACTTAAACTCTTTAATGGTAAAGGTTGATTTTAAGCCACAATTCAGAAAATGCCACTTTTAGGAAAGTGGCATTTTCTTATCCCAACTGTTTGGTGCCTGCAGTCTGACTAGATAACCACAGTCATGGTGTTGTGATGTTAGATATCTGAATAGTGTTATGCCAAGGATCATTGGAATAGTAGACCTATGATATTGCACAGCTTAGCTGCATTAAATGAATGTGCTTAACCGGAATATTAGACCAAGCATATTATCTTTTTGGGGGAGATAGCAGAAAAATAAGCTTATGAGAAGGTAGGTGAAAACTAATCTTGTGATCAGCCATAATTTTAACTTCATTTCAATTTTATTATGGTTTATGTGTCCTAATCATCACATCTAATGAATAACAGCATACAAAGTGATACTGATAGTCTAATAGAATGATTTGGATATTCTAGCCACCGGGCCCCACTCTACTTCATCAAGGGCCCTTTCATATGTACCAATCTTAAACATCCACCACTACTTTTATAGTGTAGGGCATGTGGGGTAGATTGTTATGGGTTTTAGTTCCTCAGTAACTGTCCACTGTATGACTTCATGATAGCCGCCATCCTCTGTGTATTGAGTATTCAGCTGCATGGTTAATCTCTCACAAGGATTCCTGTTTTTGTGTTAAGTTGAACACATTCTTATCTTTCTGGTGGTCATCCCAATATACCTCAAGTTGCAAGCCGCAAATCACATTTCTGCTGATTCCATGGTGTCTTAAGCCAGTGCTGATTTCTTTGCTACTTGCTGTATTTTTACAGCTGGAACTTGTGCCACATTGGTAATGTTGGTATAGTTATTGTAGGTACTTTTTTAGGTGCCCTTATAAGAAATTCCGGGGTTGGTATTGCCAAAGTTGTCTCTTACAGTTATGTATCTTTGCACAGCAAATTTCCTTCATTTTAGTGACAAAAATAATTTCAAAACTTGCAGAAGATCTTAATTTTACAATTTTATGGCCAAACGCCTTATTATAAATTATTGCAACACCTTCTTCATTCTAACTCCTTGCCCACCTTGTCAGAAGATTTGTAAACTTAGAGAGGGCATGTGAATTGCGTGAGGCATCAAAACGCAGGACATTTAACATTATTATTAAAACTAGCATTAACAACTTTGAAGTATAACATTAATAAATATGAAATCCAAGGTCAACATAATAATTATTTAAAGTGATCAAACTGTTAACAAATGCAACACTGTATGTTTCCGTGTTTTAGCTCGCCTCATTGGAGATACACAAATACTGTCTTTACGAGAGATCCCTTTCAGCGCCTTCGCCGTTTTGATACCAAAACTTATTTTTGCCAAGTAAAGATGACAATTCTTTTAAGCATCGGTTATATTTGGAAAAAAGAAACTCTTTATAATCAATATGGCTTGAATGTGTGTTTTGAGCACCATCATGGTTGTCAAAGTTATCATGAAATAAATAGAGGGCATAATTTTTTGGTCAATTACCACATTAATGTTTATAACCTCTACTTAGCTGGAAAAAACCCTCTTAAAGACTACTTACACTCAGGAAAGATGCTATGTCTTTATAGCTAATGTGTGGTAATAAAGCTCTGAACTCCATAAACTCTAAACTTGCAAACAAATTGAGGACACATTTTGTACATTTACCAAAATAATTCTGCCTTTCATGGCCTGATTAAGTGGTTTGTGTATCTCTAGAGCAGTATCTAAACCAAGGAAAGAAATTTGGAAAGCCATCAAAAGAATGGAATAAAAATATACCAAACTTTTGAAACTTGAGACACACATACAATGAATGGTAGAACAAATATGGGGCCTCTCATATATCTTTAACCAATTCTCTCTTCCGACGTCAGATGATAATTGCCCTTTTCTTCTTGACAGAAAGATGCCCACAAGGGCAAATTGTAGCGATCATACATACATTGTATTCAATGAACTGCAATTTTTTGGCTCGATTACCTCCTCTTGCTTACAAATTCACTGGATCTTCATCACAAATTTGCCTTTTAGGGTGGGTATTTAATTTTTCTGTATTGTAAATCAGAAACAATGACTGAGTGAGGAGCTTGTTGAAGAACGTAGGGGCATATTTGCAAGGGCTGGCGCTATAATTATCGCCGCTTTAGCGTCCGTTTTCGGGCGATAAGCGGCGATAATTATATCGCAATATCATGAAGGACACGCTAGCCCATGTTTCTTTGATGTAGAGTCAGTTTTTTCACAGCATCGCCACGCATCGCTAATGAGATGCGAAGAAGGCGTGGCTGTGAAAACAACAATCAATCAATCAATCAGAGTACTTGTAGAGTGCGCTACTTACCCTTGAGGGTCTCAGGCGATGAGGGAAGGCAGGGGTGCTGCTACTGCTCGAAGAGCCAGGTCTTGAGGAGTCTTCTGAAGGCAAGTAGGTCTTGGGTCTGCTGTATGTGGGTACGGAGGGTGTTCCAGTTCTTAGCGGTGAGGTAGGAGAAGGATCTGCCGCCGGAGGTCGTTCGTTGGATGCGGGGGACAGCGGCGAGGGCGAGGCTGGCAGAGCAGAGCTGGGAGGTGGGGGTGTCGAAGCTGAGTCTGCTGTTAAGGTAGGCTGGTCCGGCGTTGTGGAGTGCTTTGTGTGCATGAAAATATCGCAAAGGCAGCTTCGCGATATTAACAAGGACGTGCAGCGATAAAAAAAATTGCGCTACCTTTAGCCTTAACGCTGGAATTTACCATCTGTTAAATTCCAGACTAAGGCATACTAATAATGGTAGGTGGATTATGCTGATACGATCACAGGGTCGTTTCAGCAATGTTAGCACTGTTTTCCATGGAACATCGCTGGCAAACCAGCGATGTTCCATGGTAAACACCGCTATTGCTGAAATATTATCGCCATAGCTCTATGTATTGGTAATATAGCGTTATCATGGTGATCATTTTCAGCGATAGCCGGCGATAATATTTCTACCGCTATGTGGGGCCAGCGATAATATTCGCTGGCCCTTGTTAATATGCCACAAAGATCGCCAGTATTTATGTTACAAAATATAATAGTTGTTTTATACAACTGTATGATATTTTGCCTATTCGACTTCATGTTATTGATCATCATTTGATTTGTTAAATGCAATGCAGTAAAATCCGTCTATATATATAATTATTCTGCTACTCCGACCATGTATTTGTTTGCACCTTGTAGTAGAAGTGGCAGTTGTAGTTGAATTGCTTAGTTTTTTTCACTTTTTTATCTAGCACAAGTAAGATGTAAGGAACAAGCTTATTACTGTTGAAATGTATATACTATACGAACAACTCTTCTTATTGAATGTGTCTACAGGATTATGTTGAAGTGGTAACCCCCACATTGTGATGTGCTCTACGTTTATTGTATTGACAAATCTAAAATACCAATGAAATTGGTCAAAACAATTATAGTTAATTGTTGGTTTAGTTGAATACACAATGATGTATAATGTTCATGTTCTATTTGGATATGTGCAAATCAGAACTTTACTTTAAATGGACATTTTCATGTTTGCCGCAGCTAATGTGCATGCATCCTTTTTATCCGCAGGAGTTCAGCAATGGTGGTCTATTCAGTCATCAAAAGCATTACCACCTCTGTAGTGAAAATCATCAGCCAAATTTCAGCATTCCACATAGTGCCTTAGTTCTATAAAATGGTAAAAATAGTTTTCTGGATCAAAGAAAAATTGCTAATTGACTGTCGTTCTGATTTGGGACAGGTGAAGTAATAGAGATTTTTAGAGATGTCATTGAGCATATTGTTTCATATTCCATTGACACAAATGCATTCTTGAACATAATCATGATTGTTTCAAAGATATTCATACGCTTAATCAACAGTATGTTGGACTTTATACAACTGCCCATTCTGATCATTCTGGAAGACAATAGAGCAGAATCAGGTATAGTTGAATTTGATTTAAACCATAACCAACTGAATAATAGACAACAAAAGAAACGTCAACAAGAAAATAGTCCATAGGTCATTCAGCAGACAATTGCTAACCTGTCAGTGGAGAATTGGACTACTGCTCTTCGATTTATTTCTCAGTTAATGCCCTTCTCAAACCAGTGTGGTGGTATTCACAGTGATAGCTGAATATATTGAGAATTTTTCCCAAATTAATGAATATGTTATGTAGGTGGAGGACAATACCAATGGGCTATAATGGCTGGCATACGTTGCACAATGTTCCTGGATGATCTGGAGATACACAGTCTTCTTCTTGTGAATAGAGAATCTACAACTCAATCAGGCCATCTTCTTGATGCAATCTTCACCTCTCAGACTTCTAGAGTAACTCATGGCTTTGCATCCTGTAAGCCTGGTCAAACCATCTGGGAATCCAATTATTCTTTGGAATAGTAAAATATCACAAATCGAAATCTATGAGCACCCTTCTTGCAGAGTTATTGGAGGTCCTTTTCCCTTGAGGAAGCTAAACACGTTGTTTTGTTTCTTCTCACTGAGTCCTACAACAACAGTGCAGATGACATCAATAGTCTTCTATCCACACTCAACAATAATGCAGTGCTGCTAGTAAAGATATACAAACAAATCCCATCCTTGCAGTCACTATGAAAAGTTGGCTAATTCATTGACTGGGATGTGAGCCCTGGTCAAACAACAGCCACAATCCCTTGTAGGGTGAACCACTAAAAGTCACTAAATTAACATGTGCTTTAACCTGAGTATGTTGGCAGAAAAAGCAGTCACGCTTAATTAACTAATGTGTAAATTATGTATGTAGCACACAAACAGTAATAAAGTGGAAACACAACATAAGAAGAATCCAACACCAATTTAGAAAAAATAGAGTAAATGTTAGCAAATTAGTTGATGCCAAAACAACAAAGTTCCAATTAGTAGAACCAGCGTTACACATATTTAAAGCTTTTAGTAAAATCTAGCGCCCAAAATATCAAAGCACCAACCGTGGACATCTAGGCACATGAGATAGGGTCAAAGCTGAAAAATATGGCCTGATGCGCAGTTCAGATTCAAGCAATGGATTGAGCCCAGCCAGCGCTTACCTTTGGACTTAAAATAACTTTTGAGAAAAATGTTCTGAGAAGGTAAAGTGAGCGGGCCGGTCTGCAGGATGTGTCCGAGGAGAGAGTGTCATTATCGGGGAGCCTTGGGTCGAAGCAGTGGTAAAGATTTCTGCACTTTTGACTCAGTGGCTTTTCTGGAACTCTAAATTCTCCCGTGGAATGAGGCAGCGGCCTATAACTGAAGACAGTTTGCCTCAGCAAGATACCGCTAAACAGAATTTGTTGCAGCAGAGAAGAATTTAGCCTCAAAGGCAATCCGACCATCAATGCAACTAATAGGTGGATAGGTGACAAGGTTGGTCCCAGTCCCCCACTGGTTCTCAGAGCAGTTTTTAGTTAAGAAATTCAGTTTGGGATTTTGGATTTTGGCTATATGGTCATGTTCAGCACCACTTCCAAAGGTTCAGGACTGGTGGGTCCCCACTAAGAGGGCTAGGACTCACTCAGGCTGGGTTCAAATATGGGGCCTCTCATATATCTTTAACCAATTCTCTCTTCCGACGTCAGATGATAATTGCCCTTTTCTTCTTGACAGAAAGATGCCCACAAGGGCAAATTGTAGCGATCATACATACATTGTATTCAATGAACTGCAATTTTTTGGCTCGATTACCTCCTCTTGCTTACAAATTCACTGGATCTTCATCACAAATTTGCCTTTTAGGGTGGGTATTTAATTTTTCTGTATTGTAAATCAGAAACAATGACTGAGTGACGAGCTTGTTGAAGAACGTAGGGGCATATTTGCAAGGGCTGGCGCTATAATTATCGCCGCTTTAGCGTCCGTTTTCGGGCGATAAGCGGCGATAATTATATCGCAATATCATGAAGGACACGCTAGCCCATGTTTCTTTGATGTAGAGTCAGTTTTTTCACAGCATCGCCACGCATCGCTAATGAGATGCGAAGAAGGCGTGGCTGTGAAAACAACAATCAATCAATCAATCAGAGTACTTGTAGAGTGCGCTACTTACCCTTGAGGGTCTCAGGCGATGAGGGAAGGCAGGGGTGCTGCTACTGCTCGAAGAGCCAGGTCTTGAGGAGTCTTCTGAAGGCAAGTAGGTCTTGGGTCTGCTGTATGTGGGTACGGAGGGTGTTCCAGTTCTTAGCGGTGAGGTAGGAGAAGGATCTGCCGCCGGAGGTCGTTCGTTGGATGCGGGGGACAGCGGCGAGGGCGAGGCTGGCAGAGCAGAGCTGGGAGGTGGGGGTGTCGAAGCTGAGTCTGCTGTTAAGGTAGGCTGGTCCGGCGTTGTGGAGTGCTTTGTGTGCATGAAAATATCGCAAAGGCAGCTTCGCGATATTAACAAGGACGTGCAGCGATAAAAAAAATTGCGCTACCTTTAGCCTTAACGCTGGAATTTACCATCTGTTAAATTCCAGACTAAGGCATACTAATAATGGTAGGTGGATTATGCTGATACGATCACAGGGTCGTTTCAGCAATGTTAGCACTGTTTTCCATGGAACATCGCTGGCAAACCAGCGATGTTCCATGGTAAACACCGCTATTGCTGAAATATTATCGCCATAGCTCTATGTATTGGTAATATAGCGTTATCATGGTGATCATTTTCAGCGATAGCCGGCGATAATATTTCTACCGCTATGTGGGGCCAGCGATAATATTCGCTGGCCCTTGTTAATATGCCACAAAGATCGCCAGTATTTATGTTACAAAATATAATAGTTGTTTTATACAACTGTATGATATTTTGCCTATTCGACTTCATGTTATTGATCATCATTTGATTTGTTAAATGCAATGCAGTAAAATCCGTCTATATATATAATTATTCTGCTACTCCGACCATGTATTTGTTTGCACCTTGTAGTAGAAGTGGCAGTTGTAGTTGAATTGCTTAGTTTTTTTCACTTTTTTATCTAGCACAAGTAAGATGTAAGGAACAAGCTTATTACTGTTGAAATGTATATACTATACGAACAACTCTTCTTATTGAATGTGTCTACAGGATTATGTTGAAGTGGTAACCCCCACATTGTGATGTGCTCTACGTTTATTGTATTGACAAATCTAAAATACCAATGAAATTGGTCAAAACAATTATAGTTAATTGTTGGTTTAGTTGAATACACAATGATGTATAATGTTCATGTTCTATTTGGATATGTGCAAATCAGAACTTTACTTTAAATGGACATTTTCATGTTTGCCGCAGCTAATGTGCATGCATCCTTTTTATCCGCAGGAGTTCAGCAATGGTGGTCTATTCAGTCATCAAAAGCATTACCACCTCTGTAGTGAAAATCATCAGCCAAATTTCAGCATTCCACATAGTGCCTTAGTTCTATAAAATGGTAAAAATAGTTTTCTGGATCAAAGAAAAATTGCTAATTGACTGTCGTTCTGATTTGGGACAGGTGAAGTAATAGAGATTTTTAGAGATGTCATTGAGCATATTGTTTCATATTCCATTGACACAAATGCATTCTTGAACATAATCATGATTGTTTCAAAGATATTCATACGCTTAATCAACAGTATGTTGGACTTTATACAACTGCCCATTCTGATCATTCTGGAAGACAATAGAGCAGAATCAGGTATAGTTGAATTTGATTTAAACCATAACCAACTGAATAATAGACAACAAAAGAAACGTCAACAAGAAAATAGTCCATAGGTCATTCAGCAGACAATTGCTAACCTGTCAGTGGAGAATTGGACTACTGCTCTTCGATTTATTTCTCAGTTAATGCCCTTCTCAAACCAGTGTGGTGGTATTCACAGTGATAGCTGAATATATTGAGAATTTTTCCCAAATTAATGAATATGTTATGTAGGTGGAGGACAATACCAATGGGCTATAATGGCTGGCATACGTTGCACAATGTTCCTGGATGATCTGGAGATACACAGTCTTCTTCTTGTGAATAGAGAATCTACAACTCAATCAGGCCATCTTCTTGATGCAATCTTCACCTCTCAGACTTCTAGAGTAACTCATGGCTTTGCATCCTGTAAGCCTGGTCAAACCATCTGGGAATCCAATTATTCTTTGGAATAGTAAAATATCACAAATCGAAATCTATGAGCACCCTTCTTGCAGAGTTATTGGAGGTCCTTTTCCCTTGAGGAAGCTAAACACGTTGTTTTGTTTCTTCTCACTGAGTCCTACAACAACAGTGCAGATGACATCAATAGTCTTCTATCCACACTCAACAATAATGCAGTGCTGCTAGTAAAGATATACAAACAAATCCCATCCTTGCAGTCACTATGAAAAGTTGGCTAATTCATTGACTGGGATGTGAGCCCTGGTCAAACAACAGCCACAATCCCTTGCAGGGTGAACCACTAAAAGTCACTAAATTAACATGTGCTTTAACCTGAGTATGTTGGCAGAAAAAGCAGTCACGCTTAATTAACTAATGTGTAAATTATGTATGTAGCACACAAACAGTAATAAAGTGGAAACACAACATAAGAAGAATCCAACACCAATTTAGAAAAAATAGAGTAAATGTTAGCAAATTAGTTGATGCCAAAACAACAAAGTTCCAATTAGTAGAACCAGCGTTACACATATTTAAAGCTTTTAGTAAAATCTAGCGCCCAAAATATCAAAGCACCAACCGTGGACATCTAGGCACATGAGATAGGGTCAAAGCTGAAAAATATGGCCTGATGCGCAGTTCAGATTCAAGCAATGGATTGAGCCCAGCCAGCGCTTACCTTTGGACTTAAAATAACTTTTGAGAAAAATGTTCTGAGAAGGTAAAGTGAGCGGGCCGGTCTGCAGGATGTGTCCGAGGAGAGAGTGTCATTATCGGGGAGCCTTGGGTCGAAGCAGTGGTAAAGATTTCTGCACTTTTGACTCAGTGGCTTTTCTGGAACTCTAAATTCTCCCGTGGAATGAGGCAGCGGCCTATAACTGAAGACAGTTTGCCTCAGCAAGATACCGCTAAACAGAATTTGTTGCAGCAGAGAAGAATTTAGCATCAAAGGCAATCCGACCATCAATGCAACTAATAGGTGGATAGGTGACAAGGTTGGTCCCAGTCCCCCACTGGTTCTCAGAGCAGTTTTTAGTTAAGAAATTCAGTTTGGGATTTTGGATTTTGGCTATATGGTCATGTTCAGCACCACTTCCAAAGGTTCAGGACTGGTGGGTCCCCACTAAGAGGGCTAGGACTCACTCAGGCTGGGTTCAAATATGGGGCCTCTCATATATCTTTAACCAATTCTCTCTTCCGACGTCAGATGATAATTGCCCTTTTCTTCTTGACAGAAAGATGCCCACAAGGGCAAATTGTAGCGATCATACATACATTGTATTCAATGAACTGCAATTTTTTGGCTCGATTACCTCCTCTTGCTTACAAATTCACTGGATCTTCATCACAAATTTGCCTTTTAGGGTGGGTATTTAATTTTTCTGTATTGTAAATCAGAAACAATGACTGAGTGACGAGCTTGTTGAAGAACGTAGGGGCATATTTGCAAGGGCTGGCGCTATAATTATCGCCGCTTTAGCGTCCGTTTTCGGGCGATAAGCGGCGATAATTATATCGCAATATCATGAAGGACACGCTAGCCCATGTTTCTTTGATGTAGAGTCAGTTTTTTCACAGCATCGCCACGCATCGCTAATGAGATGCGAAGAAGGCGTGGCTGTGAAAACAACAATCAATCAATCAATCAGAGTACTTGTAGAGTGCGCTACTTACCCTTGAGGGTCTCAGGCGATGAGGGAAGGCAGGGGTGCTGCTACTGCTCGAAGAGCCAGGTCTTGAGGAGTCTTCTGAAGGCAAGTAGGTCTTGGGTCTGCTGTATGTGGGTACGGAGGGTGTTCCAGTTCTTAGCGGTGAGGTAGGAGAAGGATCTGCCGCCGGAGGTCGTTCGTTGGATGCGGGGGACAGCGGCGAGGGCGAGGCTGGCAGAGCAGAGCTGGGAGGTGGGGGTGTCGAAGCTGAGTCTGCTGTTAAGGTAGGCTGGTCCGGCGTTGTGGAGTGCTTTGTGTGCATGAAAATATCGCAAAGGCAGCTTCGCGATATTAACAAGGACGTGCAGCGATAAAAAAAATTGCGCTACCTTTAGCCTTAACGCTGGAATTTACCATCTGTTAAATTCCAGACTAAGGCATACTAATAATGGTAGGTGGATTATGCTGATACGATCACAGGGTCGTTTCAGCAATGTTAGCACTGTTTTCCATGGAACATCGCTGGCAAACCAGCGATGTTCCATGGTAAACACCGCTATTGCTGAAATATTATCGCCATAGCTCTATGTATTGGTAATATAGCGTTATCATGGTGATCATTTTCAGCGATAGCCGGCGATAATATTTCTACCGCTATGTGGGGCCAGCGATAATATTCGCTGGCCCTTGTTAATATGCCACAAAGATCGCCAGTATTTATGTTACAAAATATAATAGTTGTTTTATACAACTGTATGATATTTTGCCTATTCGACTTCATGTTATTGATCATCATTTGATTTGTTAAATGTAATGCAGTAAAATCCGTCTATATATATAATTATTCTGCTACTCCGACCATGTATTTGTTTGCACCTTGTAGTAGAAGTGGCAGTTGTAGTTGAATTGCTTAGTTTTTTTCACTTTTTTATCTAGCACAAGTAAGATGTAAGGAACAAGCTTATTACTGTTGAAATGTATATACTATACGAACAACTCTTCTTATTGAATGTGTCTACAGGATTATGTTGAAGTGGTAACCCCCACATTGTGATGTGCTCTACGTTTATTGTATTGACAAATCTAAAATACCAATGAAATTGGTCAAAACAATTATAGTTAATTGTTGGTTTAGTTGAATACACAATGATGTATAATGTTCATGTTCTATTTGGATATGTGCAAATCAGAACTTTACTTTAAATGGACATTTTCATGTTTGCCGCAGCTAATGTGCATGCATCCTTTTTATCCGCAGGAGTTCAGCAATGGTGGTCTATTCAGTCATCAAAAGCATTACCACCTCTGTAGTGAAAATCATCAGCCAAATTTCAGCATTCCACATAGTGCCTTAGTTCTATAAAATGGTAAAAATAGTTTTCTGGATCAAAGAAAAATTGCTAATTGACTGTCGTTCTGATTTGGGACAGGTGAAGTAATAGAGATTTTTAGAGATGTCATTGAGCATATTGTTTCATATTCCATTGACACAAATGCATTCTTGAACATAATCATGATTGTTTCAAAGATATTCATACGCTTAATCAACAGTATGTTGGACTTTATACAACTGCCCATTCTGATCATTCTGGAAGACAATAGAGCAGAATCAGGTATAGTTGAATTTGATTTAAACCATAACCAACTGAATAATAGACAACAAAAGAAACAGTCAACAAGAAAATAGTCCATAGGTCATTCAGCAGACAATTGCTAACCTGTCAGTGGAGAATTGGACTACTGCTCTTCGATTTATTTCTCAGTTAATGCCCTTCTCAAACCAGTGTGGTGGTATTCACAGTGATAGCTGAATATATTGAGAATTTTTCCCAAATTAATGAATATGTTATGTAGGTGGAGGACAATACCAATGGGCTATAATGGCTGGCATACGTTGCACAATGTTCCTGGATGATCTGGAGATACACAGTCTTCTTCTTGTGAATAGAGAATCTACAACTCAATCAGGCCATCTTCTTGATGCAATCTTCACCTCTCAGACTTCTAGAGTAACTCATGGCTTTGCATCCTGTAAGCCTGGTCAAACCATCTGGGAATCCAATTATTCTTTGGAATAGTAAAATATCACAAATCGAAATCTATGAGCACCCTTCTTGCAGAGTTATTGGAGGTCCTTTTCCCTTGAGGAAGCTAAACACGTTGTTTTGTTTCTTCTCACTGAGTCCTACAACAACAGTGCAGATGACATCAATAGTCTTCTATCCACACTCAACAATAATGCAGTGCTGCTAGTAAAGATATACAAACAAATCCCATCCTTGCAGTCACTATGAAAAGTTGGCTAATTCATTGACTGGGATGTGAGCCCTGGTCAAACAACAGCCACAATCCCTTGCAGGGTGAACCACTAAAAGTCACTAAATTAACATGTGCTTTAACCTGAGTATGTTGGCAGAAAAAGCAGTCACGCTTAATTAACTAATGTGTAAATTATGTATGTAGCACACAAACAGTAATAAAGTGGAAACACAACATAAGAAGAATCCAACACCAATTTAGAAAAAATAGAGTAAATGTTAGCAAATTAGTTGATGCCAAAACAACAAAGTTCCAATTAGTAGAACCAGAGTTACACATATTTAAAGCTTTTAGTAAAATCTAGCGCCCAAAATATCAAAGCACCAACCGTGGACATCTAGGCACATGAGATAGGGTCAAAGCTGAAAAATATGGCCTGATGTGCAGTTCAGATTCAAGCAATGGATTGAGCCCAGCCAGCGCTTACCTTTGGACTTAAAATAACTTTTGAGAAAAATGTTCTGAGAAGGTAAAGTGAGCGGGCCGGTCTGCAGGATGTGTCCGAGGAGAGAGTGTCATTATCGGGGAGCCTTGGGTCGAAGCAGTGGTAAAGATTTCTGCACTTTTGACTCAGTGGCTTTTCTGGAACTCTAAATTCTCCCGTGGAATGAGGCAGCGGCCTATAACTGAAGACAGTTTGCCTCAGCAAGATACCGCTAAACAGAATTTGTTGCAGCAGAGAAGAATTTAGCATCAAAGGCAATCCGACCATCAATGCAACTAATAGGTGGATAGGTGACAAGGTTGGTCCCAGTCCCCCACTGGTTCTCAGAGCAGTTTTTAGTTAAGAAATTCAGTTTGGGATTTTGGATTTTGGCTATATGGTCATGTTCAGCACCACTTCCAAAGGTTCAGGACTGGTGGGTCCCCACTAAGAGGGCTAGGACTCACTCAGGCTGGGTTCAAATATGGGGCCTCTCATATATCTTTAACCAATTCTCTCTTCCGACGTCAGATGATAATTGCCCTTTTCTTCTTGACAGAAAGATGCCCACAAGGGCAAATTGTAGCGATCATACATACATTGTATTCAATGAACTGCAATTTTTTGGCTCGATTACCTCCTCTTGCTTACAAATTCACTGGATCTTCATCACAAATTTGCCTTTTAGGGTGGGTATTTAATTTTTCTGTATTGTAAATCAGAAACAATGACTGAGTGAGGAGCTTGTTGAAGAACGTAGGGCCATATTTGCAAGGGCTGGCGCTATAATTATCGCCGCTTTAGCGTCCGTTTTCGGGCGATAAGCGGCGATAATTATATCGCAATATCATGAAGGACACGCTAGCCCATGTTTCTTTGATGTAGAGTCAGTTTTTTCACAGCATCGCCACGCATCGCTAATGAGATGCGAAGAAGGCGTGGCTGTGAAAACAACAATCAATCAATCAATCAGAGTACTTGTAGAGTGCGCTACTTACCCTTGAGGGTCTCAGGCGATGAGGGAAGGCAGGGGTGCTGCTACTGCTCGAAGAGCCAGGTCTTGAGGAGTCTTCTGAAGGCAAGTAGGTCTTGGGTCTGCTGTATGTGGGTACGGAGGGTGTTCCAGTTCTTAGCGGTGAGGTAGGAGAAGGATCTGCCGCCGGAGGTCGTTCGTTGGATGCGGGGGACAGCGGCGAGGGCGAGGCTGGCAGAGCAGAGCTGGGAGGTGGGGGTGTCGAAGCTGAGTCTGCTGTTAAGGTAGGCTGGTCCGGCGTTGTGGAGTGCTTTGTGTGCATGAAAATATCGCAAAGGCAGCTTCGCGATATTAACAAGGACGTGCAGCGATAAAAAAAATTGCGCTACCTTTAGCCTTAACGCTGGAATTTACCATCTGTTAAATTCCAGACTAAGGCATACTAATAATGGTAGGTGGATTATGCTGATACGATCACAGGGTCGTTTCAGCAATGTTAGCACTGTTTTCCATGGAACATCGCTGGCAAACCAGCGATGTTCCATGGTAAACACCGCTATTGCTGAAATATTATCGCCATAGCTCTATGTATTGGTAATATAGCGTTATCATGGTGATCATTTTCAGCGATAGCCGGCGATAATATTTCTACCGCTATGTGGGGCCAGCGATAATATTCGCTGGCCCTTGTTAATATGCCACAAAGATCGCCAGTATTTATGTTACAAAATATAATAGTTGTTTTATACAACTGTATGATATTTTGCCTATTCGACTTCATGTTATTGATCATCATTTGATTTGTTAAATGCAATGCAGTAAAATCCGTCTATATATATAATTATTCTGCTACTCCGACCATGTATTTGTTTGCACCTTGTAGTAGAAGTGGCAGTTGTAGTTGAATTGCTTAGTTTTTTTCACTTTTTTATCTAGCACAAGTAAGATGTAAGGAACAAGCTTATTACTGTTGAAATGTATATACTATACGAACAACTCTTCTTATTGAATGTGTCTACAGGATTATGTTGAAGTGGTAACCCCCACATTGTGATGTGCTCTACGTTTATTATATTGACAAATCTAAAATACCAATGAAATTGGTCAAAACAATTATAGTTAATTGTTGGTTTAGTTGAATACACAATGATGTATAATGTTCATGTTCTATTTGGATATGTGCAAATCAGAACTTTACTTTAAATGGACATTTTCATGTTTGCCGCAGCTAATGTGCATGCATCCTTTTTATCCGCAGGAGTTCAGCAATGGTGGTCTATTCAGTCATCAAAAGCATTACCACCTCTGTAGTGAAAATCATCAGCCAAATTTCAGCATTCCACATAGTGCCTTAGTTCTATAAAATGGTAAAAATAGTTTTCTGGATCAAAGAAAAATTGCTAATTGACTGTCGTTCTGATTTGGGACAGGTGAAGTAATAGAGATTTTTAGAGATGTCATTGAGCATATTGTTTCATATTCCATTGACACAAATGCATTCTTGAACATAATCATGATTGTTTCAAAGATATTCATACGCTTAATCAACAGTATGTTGGACTTTATACAACTGCCCATTCTGATCATTCTGGAAGACAATAGAGCAGAATCAGGTATAGTTGAATTTGATTTAAACCATAACCAACTGAATAATAGACAACAAAAGAAACAGTCAACAAGAAAATAGTCCATAGGTCATTCAGCAGACAATTGCTAACCTGTCAGTGGAGAATTGGACTACTGCTCTTCGATTTATTTCTCAGTTAATGCCCTTCTCAAACCAGTGTGGTGGTATTCACAGTGATAGCTGAATATATTGAGAATTTTTCCCAAATTAATGAATATGTTATGTAGGTGGAGGACAATACCAATGGGCTATAATGGCTGGCATACGTTGCACAATGTTCCTGGATGATCTGGAGATACACAGTCTTCTTCTTGTGAATAGAGAATCTACAACTCAATCAGGCCATCTTCTTGATGCAATCTTCACCTCTCAGACTTCTAGAGTAACTCATGGCTTTGCATCCTGTAAGCCTGGTCAAACCATCTGGGAATCCAATTATTCTTTGGAATAGTAAAATATCACAAATCGAAATCTATGAGCACCCTTCTTGCAGAGTTATTGGAGGTCCTTTTCCCTTGAGGAAGCTAAACACGTTGTTTTGTTTCTTCTCACTGAGTCCTACAACAACAGTGCAGATGACATCAATAGTCTTCTATCCACACTCAACAATAATGCAGTGCTGCTAGTAAAGATATACAAACAAATCCCATCCTTGCAGTCACTATGAAAAGTTGGCTAATTCATTGACTGGGATGTGAGCCCTGGTCAAACAACAGCCACAATCCCTTGCAGGGTGAACCACTAAAAGTCACTAAATTAACATGTGCTTTAACCTGAGTATGTTGGCAGAAAAAGCAGTCACGCTTAATTAACTAATGTGTAAATTATGTATGTAGCACACAAACAGTAATAAAGTGGAAACACAACATAAGAAGAATCCAACACCAATTTAGAAAAAATAGAGTAAATGTTAGCAAATTAGTTGATGCCAAAACAACAAAGTTCCAATTAGTAGAACCAGAGTTACACATATTTAAAGCTTTTAGTAAAATCTAGCGCCCAAAATATCAAAGCACCAACCGTGGACATCTAGGCACATGAGATAGGGTCAAAGCTGAAAAATATGGCCTGATGTGCAGTTCAGATTCAAGCAATGGATTGAGCCCAGCCAGCGCTTACCTTTGGACTTAAAATAACTTTTGAGAAAAATGTTCTGAGAAGGTAAAGTGAGCGGGCCGGTCTGCAGGATGTGTCCGAGGAGAGAGTGTCATTATCGGGGAGCCTTGGGTCGAAGCAGTGGTAAAGATTTCTGCACTTTTGACTCAGTGGCTTTTCTGGAACTCTAAATTCTCCCGTGGAATGAGGCAGCGGCCTATAACTGAAGACAGTTTGCCTCAGCAAGATACCGCTAAACAGAATTTGTTGCAGCAGAGAAGAATTTAGCCTCAAAGGCAATCCGACCATCAATGCAACTAATAGGTGGATAGGTGACAAGGTTGGTCCCAGTCCCCCACTGGTTCTCAGAGCAGTTTTTAGTTAAGAAATTCAGTTTGGGATTTTGGATTTTGGCTATATGGTCATGTTCAGCACCACTTCCAAAGGTTCAGGACTGGTGGGTCCCCACTAAGAGGGCTAGGACTCACTCAGGCTGGGTTCAAATATGGGGCCTCTCATATATCTTTAACCAATTCTCTCTTCCGACGTCAGATGATAATTGCCCTTTTCTTCTTGACAGAAAGATGCCCACAAGGGCAAATTGTAGCGATCATACATACATTGTATTCAATGAACTGCAATTTTTTGGCTCAATTACCTCCTCTTGCTTACAAATTCACTGGATCTTCATCACAAATTTGCCTTTTAGGGTGGGTATTTAATTTTTCTGTATTGTAAATCAGAAACAATGACTGAGTGAGGAGCTTGTTGAAGAACGTAGGGCCATATTTGCAAGGGCTGGCGCTATAATTATCGCCGCTTTAGCGTCCGTTTTCGGGCGATAAGCGGCGATAATTATATCGCAATATCATGAAGGACACGCTAGCCCATGTTTCTTTGATGTAGAGTCAGTTTTTTCACAGCATCGCCACGCATCGCTAATGAGATGCGAAGAAGGCGTGGCTGTGAAAACAACAATCAATCAATCAATCAGAGTACTTGTAGAGTGCGCTACTTACCCTTGAGGGTCTCAGGCGATGAGGGAAGGCAGGGGTGCTGCTACTGCTCGAAGAGCCAGGTCTTGAGGAGTCTTCTGAAGGCAAGTAGGTCTTGGGTCTGCTGTATGTGGGTACGGAGGGTGTTCCAGTTCTTAGCGGTGAGGTAGGAGAAGGATCTGCCGCCGGAGGTCGTTCGTTGGATGCGGGGGACAGCGGCGAGGGCGAGGCTGGCAGAGCAGAGCTGGGAGGTGGGGGTGTCGAAGCTGAGTCTGCTGTTAAGGTAGGCTGGTCCGGCGTTGTGGAGTGCTTTGTGTGCATGAAAATATCGCAAAGGCAGCTTCGCGATATTAACAAGGACGTGCAGCGATAAAAAAAATTGCGCTACCTTTAGCCTTAACGCTGGAATTTACCATCTGTTAAATTCCAGACTAAGGCATACTAATAATGGTAGGTGGATTATGCTGATACGATCACAGGGTCGTTTCAGCAATGTTAGCACTGTTTTCCATGGAACATCGCTGGCAAACCAGCGATGTTCCATGGTAAACACCGCTATTGCTGAAATATTATCGCCATAGCTCTATGTATTGGTAATATAGCGTTATCATGGTGATCATTTTCAGCGATAGCCGGCGATAATATTTCTACCGCTATGTGGGGCCAGCGATAATATTCGCTGGCCCTTGTTAATATGCCACAAAGATCGCCAGTATTTATGTTACAAAATATAATAGTTGTTTTATACAACTGTATGATATTTTGCCTATTCGACTTCATGTTATTGATCATCATTTGATTTGTTAAATGCAATGCAGTAAAATCCGTCTATATATATAATTATTCTGCTACTCCGACCATGTATTTGTTTGCACCTTGTAGTAGAAGTGGCAGTTGTAGTTGAATTGCTTAGTTTTTTTCACTTTTTTATCTAGCACAAGTAAGATGTAAGGAACAAGCTTATTACTGTTGAAATGTATATACTATACGAACAACTCTTCTTATTGAATGTGTCTACAGGATTATGTTGAAGTGGTAACCCCCACATTGTGATGTGCTCTACGTTTATTATATTGACAAATCTAAAATACCAATGAAATTGGTCAAAACAATTATAGTTAATTGTTGGTTTAGTTGAATACACAATGATGTATAATGTTCATGTTCTATTTGGATATGTGCAAATCAGAACTTTACTTTAAATGGACATTTTCATGTTTGCCGCAGCTAATGTGCATGCATCCTTTTTATCCGCAGGAGTTCAGCAATGGTGGTCTATTCAGTCATCAAAAGCATTACCACCTCTGTAGTGAAAATCATCAGCCAAATTTCAGCATTCCACATAGTGCCTTAGTTCTATAAAATGGTAAAAATAGTTTTCTGGATCAAAGAAAAATTGCTAATTGACTGTCGTTCTGATTTGGGACAGGTGAAGTAATAGAGATTTTTAGAGATGTCATTGAGCATATTGTTTCATATTCCATTGACACAAATGCATTCTTGAACATAATCATGATTGTTTCAAAGATATTCATACGCTTAATCAACAGTATGTTGGACTTTATACAACTGCCCATTCTGATCATTCTGGAAGACAATAGAGCAGAATCAGGTATAGTTGAATTTGATTTAAACCATAACCAACTGAATAATAGACAACAAAAGAAACAGTCAACAAGAAAATAGTCCATAGGTCATTCAGCAGACAATTGCTAACCTGTCAGTGGAGAATTGGACTACTGCTCTTCGATTTATTTCTCAGTTAATGCCCTTCTCAAACCAGTGTGGTGGTATTCACAGTGATAGCTGAATATATTGAGAATTTTTCCCAAATTAATGAATATGTTATGTAGGTGGAGGACAATACCAATGGGCTATAATGGCTGGCATACGTTGCACAATGTTCCTGGATGATCTGGAGATACACAGTCTTCTTCTTGTGAATAGAGAATCTACAACTCAATCAGGCCATCTTCTTGATGCAATCTTCACCTCTCAGACTTCTAGAGTAACTCATGGCTTTGCATCCTGTAAGCCTGGTCAAACCATCTGGGAATCCAATTATTCTTTGGAATAGTAAAATATCACAAATCGAAATTTATGAGCACCCTTCTTGCAGAGTTATTGGAGGTCCTTTTCCCTTGAGGAAGCTAAACACGTTGTTTTGTTTCTTCTCACTGAGTCCTACAACAACAGTGCAGATGACATCAATAGTCTTCTATCCACACTCAACAATAATGCAGTGCTGCTAGTAAAGATATACAAACAAATCCCATCCTTGCAGTCACTATGAAAAGTTGGCTAATTCATTGACTGGGATGTGAGCCCTGGTCAAACAACAGCCACAATCCCTTGCAGGGTGAACCACTAAAAGTCACTAAATTAACATGTGCTTTAACCTGAGTATGTTGGCAGAAAAAGCAGTCACGCTTAATTAACTAATGTGTAAATTATGTATGTAGCACACAAACAGTAATAAAGTGGAAACACAACATAAGAAGAATCCAACACCAATTTAGAAAAAATAGAGTAAATGTTAGCAAATTAGTTGATGCCAAAACAACAAAGTTCCAATTAGTAGAACCAGAGTTACACATATTTAAAGCTTTTAGTAAAATCTAGCGCCCAAAATATCAAAGCACCAACCGTGGACATCTAGGCACATGAGATAGGGTCAAAGCTGAAAAATATGGCCTGATGTGCAGTTCAGATTCAAGCAATGGATTGAGCCCAGCCAGCGCTTACCTTTGGACTTAAAATAACTTTTGAGAAAAATGTTCTGAGAAGGTAAAGTGAGCGGGCCGGTCTGCAGGATGTGTCCGAGGAGAGAGTGTCATTATCGGGGAGCCTTGGGTCGAAGCAGTGGTAAAGATTTCTGCACTTTTGACTCAGTGGCTTTTCTGGAACTCTAAATTCTCCCGTGGAATGAGGCAGCGGCCTATAACTGAAGACAGTTTGCCTCAGCAAGATACCGCTAAACAGAATTTGTTGCAGCAGAGAAGAATTTAGCCTCAAAGGCAATCCGACCATCAATGCAACTAATAGGTGGATAGGTGACAAGGTTGGTCCCAGTCCCCCACTGGTTCTCAGAGCAGTTTTTAGTTAAGAAATTCAGTTTGGGATTTTGGATTTTGGCTATATGGTCATGTTCAGCACCACTTCCAAAGGTTCAGGACTGGTGGGTCCCCACTAAGAGGGCTAGGACTCACTCAGGCTGGGTTCAGATGTGGGTTCAAGGTGAAGGGAGCCTTTGTATCCCTGAGGTACAGATCAGGAGGCCAGCAAATTAGCCCTTTAGAGTTACCCTGATAATCCTGGTTTTAAGGTGCAAGTCCAGTCCTTCCCCAAGCAAGAGGGGAGCAGGGCAGAAAGGCAGAAATTCAGCAGGGCAGCAGGGCAGCAGTTCAGCAGGTCAGCAGTCCAGCATCATGGCAGTCCTTTCAGCAGCATAGCATTACAGCAGTGTACTGAAGAGTTGGTGCCTGAAGGCCTATTTGTATACTCTAGTGGCTTTCATTTGGAAGATCGAAGAAGCTTCTAGACAGGGTCTTTGAAGTGCATGGAATTTCCTGACTTCCTTGCCCTGTCTTGATGCTGGGTGCAGTGACAATGTGGAGATAATAAGCCAGTTGTGTGACGGCAGAGCACTCCCTAATATGTTGCAAATGGGGCTGCGCTCAGCTCCGCCCCCCATTCTGTCAAAAGATGGTCCTTTCAGGCACACCTAATCCCCCTTTGTGTGACTGTCTGGAATATTTAAAAAAGTCTTACAGTCAGTTACACCCAGTCATGTGACCCAAGACAGGCTGCACTCACAAAAGGACTAAGAGCAGGAAAATGCCAACTTTTATTTTGTGATGTAACTTTCTAAAAGTGCCATTTCAAAATTGTAATCAAACTTCATCATTAAATTAGGGTTATCCATTGCAGTTTCAAAGACACCAAACATGCTACCTGTTCCCAATTGGAAATTGCAGCTTATTGGGAGTTCTGCATTTTGCATTTTGCAGCACACATACAAAGCGAGTCCCTGGGGCAAAATGGCGAACATATACTGCCGTGGCTGCCGGCTCCTACCTGAGTACCCGATTTCTAGGGCTGATGGCAGGAAATGGAGTTGACCTCTGAAGAGATTGTTTTAAGCTCAATAGAGATACACGCTGAATCGGCAACAGTATTTGAGGCTGAGGGTTGGACTATATCGAGGGCATTCAAACATTTGTAGCTGAACATATAGGAGAGGCCCCCCTGAGAGTGTGTGTCTCTGAAAGAGCAACTGAATCTGAGTAAAGTCTGGTATCTGTTCTAAATATATGGTGATTGTATAAAGCAAGGAGCTGATTAGAGAGCCTGATCGGGCAGAGGTTAATCTTGACCTGTCCCACAAGGGGGCTAAAAAACTCTATTCCCTCACGGATGAATCTGAACTCTATGATGTGAGCCTTGGAACAAGCGATGAGGAGATTAGTGACTCCCCACTGAGAGCGAGTAGTGGTAGCTTCTCAACAATGCAGGGGGGCATTGTGAAGCGAAAATAGTATTTTAAACCGCAGAAGGCTCAAGGAAAGCAGGGGAAACCGCTCTCTGCAAAATCTTCCCAACCGACCGAAGTACTAAAATGGGATTATTTGGACACACGATTGTTGGGCCATGGTAGCTTCAGCAACTCTGGCTGACAGGTCCCATCTAGTACTGGGGAGGAGTCACTTGAGGTTACATTAAAAGTTATTCTGAAAATGAATAAAGAAAACCAAGCAGAGACAAGAACTGAGAGTTGCAGCAGCAGAGTCACTACTAAACAGTTACAAGGGACGATTAAAAAGTAGCTAACTCGTGATGAGATTGAAGAGAAATTCTACACAATAGAAGAAAGGACAAAAGAGGAGAAATAGGGAGGCTTAAAGGTCAGATTCAGACACATTATGATCAATTGGCGGATTTATTATGGAAAATTGAGGACTTTGAAAACCGCCAAAGGTGAAATAACCTACAATTTCTTGGAAAAAAGGAAGGGGCGGAGGGTAGCGATATTACATCCTTTATGCTTGACCTATTAAAGACTGCCTTCCCAGATTTTGGAACCGGGAAATGGAAGTACAAAGGGTACATAGATACCCTCTCATGTAAAGGAAGGCATTCAGATAGAATATTGAATTGGAAATGTCGACTTACACAAATATTGAGTTGGAAATATTGTGACACAGAAATATTGACAGCAAGAATATCGTGGTCAAGAAAATGTAATGTAAGGTAAGAAATAGTGTTTTAAAATATAAAGCAGTCATTAATATTGTTCGCAAAAACATAGTTGTTATTTTAGTGTTATCTATTTGAGTTTATATTTTAAATGTATATGCTATAGGTTTTTTGTAAAAGTATTGTTTATGTTTTTTAATATATGTGTTACATTTGTCATAGTTATCAATGTTATTTTTATTTAATTTTATGTTTTTTAATCCCATGAAGGATACATTAATGATCATTTTTAATTAATTAACATTTATTTAATTGAGATTTTATAGTGTGATTTGTAGGGAGTAATGTATTTGTAATTAATTATTAATTGGTTGTTAAATAATTTTAATTACTTAATTGGTGATTAATCATGGTGATTGTGACATTCTTTTTAAGTGTGGGTTGTGGTGATTATACAGGGTAAAGGGTGGGAATTTATGTTTATTTAATTAATAATTATTTGTTAATTAATATTAATTAATTGAAAATTAAATATGGATATTGTTTAATTAATTTTAGGTGTGTGTTGTGTGGTCTATATGGTTAAAGGGTGGGAAATAGTTTATGTTTAATTAAGTAATAATTAGTTGATCATTATTATAAATTAATTAATTAATTGATATTTAATTAGGGTAATTGTTTATTTTTTTGTGAGTGTGTTTTCCTTTTATAGGGGTAATGGGTGGCTCAAATGGTACATGGACCCACCACGTGGCTGGCCATACGCTGGATCTCATTTTTTTGTACGACCCCACACTGAAAGTAGAAGTCCCTATTTCTTTAACCTGGTCTGACCACGGCTGGTCCCTTTCAGTTTGACCAGCACTCTCAGGAACAGTAATTCCAGGCCTACATATGAGGAAAGGAGAAATTGGAGGAAGGTCTCCCCTGAGGCTATGGGTCCAATTATTCATAGTGCCCCTCCTCAGCTCACGGGTGACCACAGCGACGATGCATCTACTTTTCACTGCTGGGTCACCTCAGCCCTTGATAAAGTTGCACCTACTAAGAATATGAAATAGGCCAGGAATAAGCCCTCTGCCCCTTGGTTTACTACAGAACTCCACTTGGAGAAAAGCTTATGTAAGAAGATAGAGTGTTCTTGGCGGAAAACCTACAATTCCGAGTATGCCTACAAATCAGCACTAAAAAATTTCCATGGGCTACAACGCAATACCATCAGAAACTACGTTGCCAGTCAAATTAAGGCTTCTGACAACTCTGTTAAAGAAGTCCTTAAGATTGTGCAGGGCTTTATTAAGCTGCAAGCCGTGAAGAGTACCATTATTTTGCTCATTCTGCCCAGAGCATCCCTTTTAGAACTGAACAAAATTAAATCTGGCTCACCTCTTGACCCTTGCCCAGCTAGATTCTTAAAACTGCTGGCCCCTTGGCTCAACCCTCAATTAAACCCTATCTGGAATGCTTCCCTGACAACGGGCAGTTGTCCTTCCATTTAAAAAAAGGCATACGTCCTGCCGATCCTCAAGAAAGAGGACCTGGATCTGGCAAAACGTAAGAACTTTAGGCCTATTTTTCTCCTGGCAGCACCTGCCAACATTCTTGAGAAGGAAGTTCAGAGCCAGTTATCTGACTTCCTGGAGGCTAACGACCATCTCCATGACTCCCAATCAGGCTTTAGAATGGGCTACAGCACAGAAACAGCTCTCCTGGAAGTGGCGGAAACTATACATAAATCCTTAGACCTGGGTAGCTGCCCAATGCTTGTGCTGCTGGAAGTGTCCGCAGCTTTTGACACAGTATCGCACCGGATTCTGCTGGGGAGACTGGAGAATTTGGGAGTGACGGTAACCACTCTAGCTTGGATCCGCTCATTTATTAATGCCCGGTCTCAGCAAGTATTTTTCCGCCCCCATGTCTCTTCCTCTAGTCCTCTTGTCTGTGGAGTCCCCCAGGATTCAGCTTTGAGACCAACTCTTTTTAATGTCTATCTTACGCCCCTTGCATTGTTGGTCGAGCAATGTGGTGTGAGAGTGGTCTCATATGCTGACGACACTCAGCTGGTGTTCTCTTTTAAAGATCATGCAGAGGCAAAGTTTGACAGTTTTAAGCACTGTCTAAACAACATTTGATCTTGGATGACATTTGATCTTGGATGACAGACATTTGCTTGAAATTAAATGCTGACAAAACGGAGGTATTGTTTTTTAACCAACCTTCTCCTCCACGGTCCGAACTCTGGTGGCTGGCAGAGCTAAAACCTCCACCCACCCTAGTTACTTCAGCTAGAAATCTATCTAGGTTTTAAATTTGATTCCAACCTCTAAGGCAAGGCCCAGATTGACCAAGTTTCCTCATCCTGCTTCTGGAAACTGAAAGCCTTGCAGAGATTTCTTCAGCTCCTGCATAGGGAGTGCCGGAGAATGGTGGTCCACACACTAGTTTAGTTACGTCTCAGCTTGACTATGCTAACAGCCTGTACCTGGGGCTCCCAGCTGCAAACTATTCAGAACATTGCAGCTAGGCTCATTAGAAATGTGCCGCTCCAGCACCACATCGCCCCTTATTTGCATAGCCTCCATTGGCTGCCGGTCAAAAGGAGAATAGAGTTCAAGGTGCTTTCCTTTGCTTATAGAGCAACTAGAGACATTGGCACAGGATACCTGAAGCAGAGACTCCAGAAATACCACCAGACCAGGGATTTGAGATCTAATCACCAGGAATTGCTCCGGATATCTTGCTTCGCAAAAGCCAGGATTGGCGGTCGAGCTTTCTCAGTGAGAACTGCTTCTCTTTGGAACTCTATACCTGATTATCTATGGCAGGCTCAGTCTAAACGTATGTTTAGAAAGGCTTTGAAAACGTGGCTGTTCGGCCTACCTTAGTCTGTGCCTCCTGCCCCTTCCATATCTGTGGTATCCGCTGTTAGCGCCAGTACACCACCGTTGGAGGTAGCCGTGTGCTGTATAGATGAAATAAAATGGAGTAAATTAATTTTACTTACTTAATAATTACTTGTTAAATACTATTAGTTTTTTTAATTGTAAATAAGTTTTAATTGTGTAATCAGTTTTTACAGTTAAATATTAGCTGTGAGTTGTGGGGAATATTGGGGTATAGTGTGGGAAGTTAATTATTTTTTATGAGTTTTAATTTGTTTTTATTTATAATATTTCTTTATTTGGTAATTAATGATGTTAATTATGGAAGTAATTTTTTTTAATTTAGATGTGGTTTGTGAATTGTGTGGTGTTATAGGCTAGGAAATAAAAAAAGTCAATTTGTGTATTAATTAATGTTTTTCTTTCGAAATATTTTCTAATTGAAAATATATATATATTAATATAATATGTGCAGGTATTCATCATATGTGTTTAACATTATAATAATATATTTTTATTTATTTAATATTAAATATATTAGTATTTACATTTTTAACATATTTATATGTCCTTTTGTTTTTTTTAATATATATATATACATTTGTTTTTCTTTGAGCAGAATTATAACTAACAAAGAGCATCTTTAACGTTACATATAATTATTATTGCCTTATACAATTAAAATTCAATGTGTCTTCTTAATTTATCAATTTCCCTCAATTCTCATCACCTACAGATGTGTATCCCGTGGCTCTCAAAAGTTCAAGGTGCAGATACTAAAGCGTAGTGCAGAACAATTTTAACATAATCAAGTTGTTATATTCAGACTTACTAAGGGGGCTAATCACTCGTCCTAAATATCCAAATTAAAGTGTGGTGCATTGCAGCTTTTACATAATAAAACATAATTAATCCATTAATTTCATCATTGCATATATCGTCCATTAGATTTCCTTCTTTCCCGAAGTGATACATCCCATGAGCAAGAAACCAGAGTTAGTCATCCCAGCTCAGTCTAAGATATTATAATACTATGAACGTTACTCACCCCTCCACAATCTAAAATTCTAAGCCTTTTGCTTTCTGTCTTCTCTATACATTTCCAAGCTAAGAATTTCTTAATAGCCCCTACCCTTTTTGCATAATCTTCCTCAAAAAATTTAGTGTGTTGCATTTTTTTTCACCAATTTTGGTAGGATTGAACTTTTGCTGTCCTCCAATTCTGAAGAATCAAGGAGGTGAGCCACTAAAGCAGAAATCTCTATAAATGATTTCTCTCCTTTGGAGATTGGAGTATTGAAACTTTGTCTTATGAACCCAAACAATGCAATCTCTGGTTCCGGTTTCAATTTTCTCTGTAAACCTTCATTAAAGACGGAAAACACTTCCTCCCAGAACTGGGTTAAAAGCGGGCATGTAAAAGAAATAAGTACTTGTAATGATGAAGCTTCTCAGCAAGCTTCAATTAAGGTAAATGTTTTATTCTTCAGGAGAACATAAGCTTAGATCCATCTAGTAAGCCTTGGTCAAATTGTTTGCCTTGGAATCTGGAACACAGGTGGTGTTTCAGATTCCAGATGAGCTTAACAAGACACCACATATCCCCCTTTGTTGACATATAAAAATAATAACACAAAAAGAATTGCAAATGTAAAAAAACCAGAACATATGATAAAGTATACTTGAATAACATAACAATAATAATAGAATGCAGAAAAACATCACTTACCCACATATTAATCTTTATACCAGACAGGGCGTTGACATGTTCTTTGTGTATGGTGGCTGTTTAGAATTCCACACTGTGAAGAAACTGACTTTCTCTAATTCATCCTGTTGCATGAAAGTTTGGGCGATAAGGTACCTGAAGAATTAGCAATCTTTTCAGCAGGCCACAACCACTGAGGAACTTTCACCACCTTGGAAAAACTCCAAACATTTCCATCAGATAGTTCTACAACCAGAAGACAAACACAAACCACTTTCAAAGGATGGGAAAAGTGAGACTTGCCCAATTTCATAATCCTACCTTTCTTCACCTGTACCCAATCATTGACATATACAGGAGAAATGACAACCCTATCATAACAGTCTTGAATAGACACAGGTTTGTCATTTTTATTACACAATAAATCTCTCATCCATGCCTGACTCATGTTGCACACACTCTTCCTACCACTCCTCTTTTCAAAAGGAGAAAGATCACCCATACTTCTAGGAGTATTCCTCTAACTCCAAAGAACTTCACTGATGGCTTGGTTACAATTCTTCCCATTGGAAATGGCTAATTGTAACCCCTGCTTAAAGACTTTGATCCACCTCTCTACAATCCCATTACTCTGGGGATAATAGACAGAAGAACGTTTGTGCACAATGCCATGACCATCCAGAAAACTTTTCATCTCAGTGGATGTTAATTGCACCCCATTGTCAGTAATAAGAGATTCAGGTAAACCTTCTCTTTCAAACACCTCATTTAAAAACTGGATCACAACTTTTGAGGTAATATTAGGAATTATTTTAATTTCATGCCACTGAGATAGTTGATCAATAAGTATAATGGCGTAAACAGGATTCTGACCCAAACACATGGGACCCGCAATGTCCAAAGAAACACATTGCCACACACGGGAGGGCTGGATACAGGAAGACAATCATAGGATACAGTCTTCTGTGATTTATCAATAATACAACATTCCATGCAATCCCTGACCTTGCGTTCAATAGATTTGTCCATAGCTGGTCACCAGAACTCAATTCTAAATCTTCTTTTCATACTTGTCATGCCTGGATGCCCTTCATGAGCCATATCCAAGATAGTTTGTTGCAAATCAGCAGGTACAACTAGTTGCAAACTTCTCATTAACCCATTATTCTTTAAAGACAATTCATGAGCTATTTGAAAGAAAGGAGGAAGACTTTCTGACACAGCTGCCTTTCTGGGCCATGAAGAATTGATGTGCTTGATAACTTCTTTGAGTACATTATCATTTTCACATGCTAATCTCCACTCTTTCTCCTGTACACATCCATTGGATACTTCACACATAGAAATTACATGTTCTAAATCATTACCATCTTTAACAACTTTGTCTTCAGCCACAGGTAATCTTGAAAGACACTCCGCTAGAATATTTCTTACCCCAGGAATGTACTCAACTTTAAAATGATAGTCTTGTAATTTATATTGCCATCTAGCAATTCTCGAAGTGGCTCTACTACACCCTTTAGTTGTGAATAAATCTACTAAAGGACGGTGATCAGACATAACCTTGAAAACAGTAACACAAACATATTTTCGAAAGTACTCAATACCCCACCAACATGCAAGAGTTTCCTTTTCCAAGGTAGAATATTTGCATTCTGCACCCTTCAATGGTCTTGATGCAAAACCAATGGTGACTAAATGACCATTTTGATTTTGTATTAAAATGGTACCTAATCCAACATTGTTGGTGTCTGAAACAACTATCGAATCATGAGCAGTATTAAAAGTGGCTAAAGCAGGTACAGATACAATGTAACCTTTCAATTGCTTGAATTCATTCATACAATTGTCATTCCACAAAAATGACTTGCTTTTCTTCATTAATGTTCTCAAATGCACAGTTTTGTCTGCAAATAATGGTACAAATTGTGCATAATATTTAGCAAGGCCTAAAAAGGATCTGAGCTGATCCTTATTTTGAGGGTTGGGTGCTTGTTCAATGGCTCTAATCAAATTTTGCTTAATAGAAATGCCATGTTTGTCGATTGAATGACCTAGGTAGTAAACAGATGATACACCAAACTTACATTTGTCCTTGGTTAAAGTCAAACCATTACCTTGTAATATGCACAAAACTCTGTGTAATATATCAGTATGCTCGTTGGAATCAGAAGCAAAAACCAGAATGTCATCTTGGAAATATAGCACATTTTCAATGTTTTTAAACAAATTGTGCATCATCCTTTGGAAAACAGAGGATGCAGAAATTAACCCAAAAGGAATTCTCTTGTATCTGAAAGCCCCCTCTGAAGTGATATAAGAAGTGAGGTGTTTACTATCCTCATGAAGGGCAATTTGATGGTAAGCGTTAGATAAATCAAGAGTTGAAAATATTGAGGCACCTTTAAGTTTCGTGAACATCTCTACAATATTTGGCAGGGGATGTCTGTCCACCAATACATTGTTATTGAGATCTCCTAAGTCAACACACAATCTGACTTTACCATTTGGTTTGTGTGCGACAACAACAGGGGATAACCATTCTGATGATTCAATTCCTTCAATTACATCAAGATCACATAATCTTTTAAGTTCACCTTTAACAGCCTCTTTTAAATGTAAAGGAACATTCCAAACCTTGTGAACTTTTGGCACAGCATCATGTTTTAGAATGATTTTATGAACAACATTTTTTAGAAGACCTAATTTGGTAGATGAAAATACACTGGGAAATCTTTTTTCCCACTCAGATGCTGGATCAATATCAATATGTAGAATTAAATCTGAGTATCCAACTACCTGATTGGGATGGGTAGGATCTAAAGTGATCATTAGATCTCTTTGTTGAGGCCATCCTAAAATACATGATCTCTCCTTTGCAATGTATACTTTGAAGGAAATGGTTTTACCTTTGAAACTTAGAGTAGTTGTGAAAAACCCTAATACATCAATGGGTTTTCTTCCATACCCAACGAATTTGATATCTGGAGGTGATAAAAAAAAATTGGGAAATTCTTTTAACCATTCGTCTCCTATGATCATATGTCTGGCCCCGGAATCAGCCATAACCCTCACATTTTTGTTCCCAATTACAACAGTGCAAAAAGGAGCACCCTTCATATTGCTGTTAACCTCATAAACAGCTAATAGAAATT
This sequence comes from Lissotriton helveticus, assembly GCF_964261635.1. Taxonomy (NCBI): domain Eukaryota; kingdom Metazoa; phylum Chordata; class Amphibia; order Caudata; family Salamandridae; genus Lissotriton; species Lissotriton helveticus. Next base: position 294,920,252 of record NC_136073.1, on the reverse strand, counting down.
CATCTTCCTCAATGTCACCTCTAACTTCTTTCACATTCTCATCATTCTGACTTTTATGGTCAATATTTCTATTTTTGAACCTGTTCTTGTTTCTACACATCCTTGTGTAATGTCCTTTTAATGTACAATATCTTTTGTCATTGGCTGGATGACCAGGAATACCGCATTTTAAACAAATATAATCGTTTATGTCTTCGTTAGATTGTGTTTTAAACTTTAGTTTACTGGACGTGGCTTCCTCTGGATTAGTCTTTTAACTGAATTAATTTCAGATGCCTTCTGTTCAGCCAGTTTTTTTAAACCAAGTTTCAAATCTTCAAAACGATGAGCTATATCAATAGCTTTGTTTAACGTTAAGTCTTCTACAGTCAACAGCTTTTCTTGAACCATGACATCGGCAACTTCATGTACCAGCTGGTCACGTATCATTTGATCGTGAAATGTAGTGTAATTACATTTAGATGCCAAGATTCTCAAATCATTTACAAAAACATCAATAGACTCATGAACAAGTTGCCCTCTGCTGAGAAATTTGTGACATGACACCATCTCATTAACTGTTTTTATATACCGTTCATCCAATTGTTTAATAGCCTCTTGAAATACATCAGTATCATCATCGGATGACGATGTACGATTCGTAATTGGCTCAAAATATGCCTGCATTCTGCACCAAGACAATGTTTTAAAATAGCTAATTTCCTTTTTTCAGTATAATCTTCACCACCAATGGCTTCAATGTATGCTTCAAAACCTTCTTTCTATCGCTTCCATTCCAAAATGGGTTCACCAGGTGATGGTAGAAATTGTGCAGGAGCATTGAAACCCTCCATTAATAAAATAAACAAAATGTGAAGATGTAACTGAGGAATGTCATAAAATAAATTGCTGTATTTTAATAAACTGTGTGCATCAGTAATGTCTTTATGAGCTATGCGCCGTAAATTTTAAGTATCAAATGAGCTGTACGCATTAGTCTTTTAATGGGCTGTGTGTATCAGCGATAATGTTGACAGCTGTACACTCTAACCTGGAAGTTGCACAAAATATTGTGAATAAGCTGTGCGCATCAGCAGGTGTTTATGTTAGCTGCGCATGTTACACTTTAACTGTGCTGTGCGCATCAGCGATGTTTAAATTAGCTCTGCACATTACTCTTTAATTCAGCTCTGCGGGTCAGCGATGTTAAAATCAGCTATGCACATTTAACTGTTGACATTGCTGTATGCATTGCATTGAGGCTGTGCGCATCGGCAATGTATAAAACAGCTGTGCGCGTATCAGCTGTGCGCATCAGCGTTAATGAGGCAGTAAATTATACAGCGTCCTCCAGTTCATATGACGTGAGTGTGTCCCAGATTACAACACACGTTTTGAACTTGACGCTGATGCTGAATTCGCAGCCTAAAATGGCCGCCAGGTTGCGTGAAGATGTCCCAAAGTATGGATGCTATTACGTATTGACGCTATGAAGTCACTGCGCTCTAGTTGTTGGATGTGCGCGCATGCGCAAGATAAATGCAGATATCGGCGCTTGAGCTCCAAGCATACAAAACAGCTTTAAAATCAATAAAAGTCACACCGGATGCTTGCCGAAAGCGGAAAAGTCAGCATGAAAATCAGAATGACGTTTAACATGCACTGGAACGTTACCCAAGTACCTCTGAGGTTATATGAACGACAGCTGCTTGATCTGCTTATCGCAGGAATCCAGGCTTACAGAAAATGTTTCTAAATGTCGCCAGTGTAATGATGAGGCTTCTTAGCACACTTCAATTAAGGTAAATGTTTTATTCTTCAGGAGAACATAAGCTTAAATCCATCTAGTAAGTCTGGGTCAAACTGTCTGCCTTGGAATCTGGAACACAGGTGGTGTTACAGATTCCAGATGAGCTTAACAAGACACCACAGTACTCCACCCCTGACCCTTTGCTGAGAGGGAAAGCACATGTCCTCTACTTCTGGGTACATCCTATGTAAGGCTATAGGTGTATAATGAGACATCCAACAGGATAAAATGCCATTCTTTTAAAATTAGCAGCACTTATTGTTTTATTATTACCATGTGACAAAATCTCCTGCCACTTCTGGAAAAGTACACTGAATTTCTTGGGAGATCTTGTCTAAAAAACGTATTACTAGAGGGCTTTCCCTTTGGTCGCATAATAATCTATACCAGTTTCCAACACCCCTTAACTTAGCTCTATAAAGGGCTGCTAATAGGGAGGTAAAAGTTATGCTCAGTGGAAAACAAAATGTCTTTACAAATTGAGTAATTTGGAGAAAGCCAAACAAATACGAATTGCAGCTAGTTCCACATCTAGCCTGGATCTCCTGCCATTTTAAACATCTCCCCCCACTATAAAATGGCCTAATTCCCTAAAGCCTTTGCTTTCTCAAAATCTTATCCAATTATTTCTGATATAAAGGCCCAATATTTTACACTCCATAAGTTTAAAAAACTCATATCCCGCTGTATTTGCCTTCATATGATGAAATCAACATATTCTTTCCCCAAACCCCTGTAATGTCTAATAACGATTATTTTTCTGAAGTGCCCTTTTAATAAAAACTGTAGTCTGTGATTCTGCTTCCTGCACCATTTTATCCACAAAAAAAACTGTCCAACAATTTATTTCAGTCTAACATTCGAGCCATTAAATCCACAAAAGTTACTTGATAGTTAATTCGTACCTCGGGAAGTGCCAGCCCCCCTTGACTAATGTTGAGTTGAAGCACTGAAAGTCTCACTTGTAATGCTTTCTTCTTCCAAATGAATTGTCGAATTATAGCTCCCAACTGTTAAAAATATGAGATGTTAATTTTTATGGGTACATTTGGGTACATTTGAAAATAAAAATATTAATAATGGTAGAATAGACATTTTTATGAAGGCTATCCTGCGGATTACGGTGAGTGGAAGAAGAGTCCATCTATCTAATATATTTCTAATCTTGTTGGCCATCGCTAGATAGTTCACTTAAAATAGTTCCTTATATCTATTTGTAACATAGATCCCTAAATAATGGATAGGATCTGGAGATTGGGCTTGCCGTTGCAAAAACTCCGGAAGAATTTGACTACTTACCCTGCCCAGGCAAAGAAGGCCCTAGAATAGTATTTATGAATAAAAAGTGTACGTGTATTTGTTTTTATGATGGGTCTTTTGAAGATACAGAATTTGAGGAGAAAGAGAAGTAAGCCATCTAATCAGCCCACCATATTTTTTCTTGTTAGGCACTCAATTAACATGTATTGATATTATTTATTTTATTTATTTTATTTTATATTCTTCTATAGCGCCTGAATAGACCCCCGAAGGGGTATCTCCGCGCTTTGCCAGTAAGAATATCCTCAGATGAATATGGGTAGTACATATAAGCAGAGAGGGATCAATTGCTGGGGAATAGGTACGTTTTTAAGACCTTACGGAAGGTCAGATGGTTGGTAAGTATTCTCATCTCAGAAGGTAGGGAGTTCCAGAGCTTTGGTCCAAGATGGGCCAGAGCTCGCCCTCCTTGTCTGGACCTTTTTATTCTGGGCACCTGCAGAAGCTGCTGGTTGCCGGAACGAAGGGTACGTCCAGGGGCATAGGGCAGGAAGATATTGGCCAGATATTTTGGGCCTTTGCCTATCATACTTTTATGGATAGTGCATAGGGTCTTAAAATGTACTCGTGCCCTCACTGGCAGCCAGTGGAGCCTAGTCAGCAGAGGAAGGGAGGGAGTCCTAGGAGGGGCATTGAGGACTACCCTTGCTGCCGTGTTTTGGATCACTTGCAACTTTTTAAGCTGCCCTTCGTTTGCTCCTAAAAGGAGGCCGTTGCAGTAATCCACTCTGCTGATGACTAATGCCTGCACGAGCGTTTTCCTATGGCAGTCTGGCAGATAGGGGAACACTCTTCTTAACATTCCAATAGCTTGGAAGCAGGTGCTAGCCACCTTGTTTACATGGTCCTTGTAAGTGAGTGTCTGGTCTAATAACACTCCAAGGTTTCTCACCATGCTTTTAGGGCTGGGGACAGGGCCCAATTCCAGGGGCCACCAATCCGGTGTCCAGTGTGTTGCTGCTTGCCCAAACAACATTACCTCCGTTTTTCCAATATTACATTGGAGACAATTTAATGACATCCATGTAGATATTGCTTTCATTCCCTCTGCAAAAGATCTTTGTATTGCAGGTGTTAGGTCTTTAAAGGGAAAGAGGAGCTGGGTGTCGTCAGCATACGACACCGGTGTAAACCCAAATGATCTTGCTAGATTGGCCAAGGGGGCCACATACACATTGAAAAGTGTAGGGCTTAAGCAAGAACCTTGTGGCACTCCCTTGTTGAGCTCCCTATAGATGGATTTGTGGGAGCCCAGCCTGACCTCTTGAGAACGGCCTGACAGGAAGCTTTCCATCCATGTCAGTGCCACTCCCTCCAATCCTACGCCCTTTAGTTGCTCAAGAAGCACTTTGTGAGACACCGTATCGAAAGCGGCGGAGAGATCCAACAGCACCAGAATCATAGAGCTACCTCCATCCAGTGCCATTCTGATGTTATTGGTCACTGTTTGGAGGGCTGATTCGGTGCTGTGGTTCGGCCTGAAACCAGATTGAGAATAGTCCAGGCCCTCCGTCGCTTCGAGATGTTGTGACAGATAGGTGTTCACATGCTTCTCAGCTATTTTGCTGATGTATGGCAGGAGCGAGATGGGGCGCAAGTTGGAGAGGTCGGTCCATGGGGATGCAGCTTTCTTGCGTATTGGGTTTACCACCGCCCTTTTCCACTCTGCAGGGACGTGTCCTTTAGTAAGGGAGATGTTAATAACATTTTGTATAAAGGGGCCCAGGAGAGGGATCAGGGGAGGAACCATCTTGGCAGGGAGGAGGTCAATTGGAGATCCTGATTTAATGTGAGTAATGAGATGCGGAAGATCTGTACTTTCAATAGGGGGGAAAAATGATAATGGGTGTGGGTTATCTTTAGGCGGGGTTAGAGGTGTAATCTTATTGGTACCGCTCCTGCTGTTATTGGCAGCCACTATTTTCTCATATATGATATTTATTTTACTCTCAAAAAACGATGATATCTCGTCGCATAAAATCTGTGAGAACTCCTCAGGGCTCTCACATGCGGCGGGTTTGATGAAGTTTTGAAGGATTTTAAAAAGCTCCTTAGGACAATTAACAGCTTCTTCCAGCTGTTGCAGAAGGCGATTTTTTCGGGCCGTTCTGATGTTTTTATAATAAATGGATTGAGCATGACGGAAGACCGCTCTAATCTCCTCAGTCTTATGCTTCCTCCATTTTTTTTCGGCTTGCCTACATTTCTGTTTTTGCTCCCTTAGCTCCTGAGTATACCAACTTTCTTGTTTAGAGGAGGGATACTCTTTGTATAGTTTTAAAGGGGCCAGGGTATCAATGGCTTGCTTAATTGAGCCTGTGAGTTTTTCCAGTGCTGTGTCTGCTGTGTCTTCTGCTAATATGATGGGTTCTACCCAGATTTCCCGTAGGTTACTTAAGGAGATTTTGTGCCATTGGCGGCGCCAAGTCTGAGGAAAGGGTCCTTTGTTAGTGGGTTTTTTGGGAATTGAGAGTGAGAATTGTAGAAGAAAATGGTCTGTCCATAGGATCTCTCTTGCTGGAAGGCAGTTGATCTTCGAACAGTTGGAGAGGACAAGGTCTAACGTGTGGCCACCACTGTGCGTGGGACCGGTGTTTTTTTTCTCTAGACCTAGATTTAACAGGTCGGTGATAAGGGAGTAAGATTCAGGTAGAGTTGGTTGATCAACATGAATGTTGAAGTCCCCTAGAAGGATAAAATCTTCGTTGGATTTGAGTTGGGGCGCTAGCAACTCTTGGAGGAGGAGCGGGAAATCTGGGTTTGGTCCTGGGGGGCGATAAGCCAGAGCTCCTTTCCAGAATATGTGGCTTTTAAGGTCAATTTTAAAAAACATGATTTCGAGTAGTGAGCTTTGATATTGCGAAAATACAGTGACCTTTAAATCATCCTTGTGTATGATTGCTAGGCCACCGCCAGTCTTCCCTTCTCTATCTAGATGTTTAAGTTTATATCCGATTGGGATCCCCATTGTTACAGCAGTGATGGTGTGGGGCTTCATCCAGGTTTCAGTGATAAAACATATGTCTGGCTGGATAGAATGTATCAGATCCCATACCTCATGCTGGTGTTTAGGCAGGGATCGTACGTTAAGAAGGAAAGACTTCAGCCTTATTGCGGGGGCTTCTACCTCAGATGGACTGTGATTACAGAGCAATCGATGGTGACATTCTAAACATGAAAAGGCTCCCTCCACAGTATGCCACGGTATTTTAGTACTACATGCGGACAGCGGTTTTAGGGCTAGTAAGGATTGAGTGGAATAGGTGATAAAGTGTGGATTCATACCTGATCGTGATAATGTAGGAGGCGCAATGGCTGTGGCCCCTGGCCCCGTTCTGTCGCGGACGGGCGCAGACGGGCAGCTCTTTGGCGTGTCTTCGGCGGGGCTGCGCGCGATCGCTGCGCGCTCAAAAGGGCGCGAGGGCTATATAGCGCTGTGTGGATCCACTAGAGCGCTAACCGCTCCCAGTGGACCAGGAAGTGAACAGGAAGTGAGTAAAAAGCCTACCACCCCCTTGTTACCGTGGGAGGCGGCAGCCTAGCGCTTTCACCCACCGTGGGTCACGCGAGGATGTCTGGAAGCAAAGTTGCTTCTTGGTGAGTGCGTGTGGTGCAAGCAATGCGCTCCAATTTTAAAAATAGACTTTAGCAAATTAGTGTTTTTTCAATAAAAAATAATGCCACAGTTCAATTCACCTCTGATTTTAAAAATTATATTGGTACCATTCCATAGACGCTCTCCTTACTTGAGGCGACCGGCAAGCGGGTTGGAGACACTGCCACCGTCTCCTTCCCGCAGCGAGCACCTCCGGCGCTCCGCCTATATAGCGCTGTGTGGATCCACTAGAGCGCTAACCGCTCCCAGTGGACCAGGAAGTGAACAGGAAGTGAGTAAAATTAATGCAATCAACCAGAGAGAAAGGGTCAAATGGACACTCTTGTACCCCTCGATAGTAACAGTAGCAAACAACAAAAGAGTGACCGCATCAGTAGAAGTAAAAACAAGTCATGGAGTAATAATAGTTCATACCACCAGGACAAGTACGGAAAACAATAGGGGGGTTAGGTGAACATGCAATGTGAATAGAAAAGAACCCTCAGGCACCCACAAATGTCGGTAGCCATTATCTTCAATGGGTTCTTGTTGAGACAATAATATCAAAAGTGTGGTGAAATGGTGAGTTAAAAAGAGTGTGGACTACTCCTCAAACGAAACACTTTTTAATAAGAGGGTAGTTCTAACTCTATTAAAACCAGTGAAAAATTAGCGGACTTATTAGTGGTTAGGTTAATTTGAACCTTCAAGTCCTATAGAGGTCTATAAAAAAGAGAAAAAAGGTCAACATGTTTCTGCTGATGAGCCAATAGTCAGCTCAGCATTCATCAGGACCGAAAAATACCATCCTCACTCCATGGATGACACACACTAAGGTGCCAAAACCATATGGAGTGGGCAGGGACAAATATACAACCTTCACTGTGAGAGTTGCACAGATGTTGTCTCCTACGGCCTCTCCAAAATGTGAGAGACAGGCGAATCTGCAATAAATAAACATAATCACAACAACAGATTTATAAGTAGTATCCCTTTAGGAGGAGCATAAACAGTATTACTTATTTGCAAATATCCATTGTTCAGCTTAAAAAACCTCCCCAGTCAAACCCTCATATTATTGGAAATAGTACAAAAGACATTTTCTCGCTTCGTGATTACATGTCAAAAAAGTTTTTTTATATATCTGTATCACAAAACACTGTTCTTTACTCAACAGCGCTCCTGGCATCACATATTGCCAAAAAACAGGCTATGCCTTAATATGCCGCATTACGTTACAAACGGATCATAATGCATGCCATATGGAAAATTAATGTTATTCAAAAAAGTGCATGGTTCGTTTAAAAGTAACCGAGAATGGTAAAAACATCTTCAAGGAAGAAACGATAGATAAATTGTGACCATAATACTCACAATTAACAGGTAGTGGAGGCGCCCCTTAGGCTAGTGGCAGGGGGAAACCTTCACGCCCGGACAATCTACGAGAAACAAACAGCCAAGATACCGTTCGTTACCCGTTGTGGAAAAATAGCAAGAAAGGCATCTAGCTAAATAGACAATACAGGCTTGCCGTGAACTTACTTGCTACCGGGCGACCGCCCGCCTTGAAACCTACAGTAACCACATCCACAGCCCGGAACAACAAGCTTTCAAGTTTCAACCCGGACGTGGGGATTAAATGAAATTAAAAAAAGGACGTGACTCGCGATCACGTGACTTCGTGACTCGTGGTCACGTCACCAAGTCTTAGCACTCAGTTTTTAAAGTAACAGCGTTGTTAGTTTACACGGGGGCATGTGTAACATTAATCTGTTTACGTGTAAATTACAAAACAGAGGCAAAGAAAATCACAAGTGCACAATTGCGGCTAGCAGTAAAAGAAGATCATACCATTACTAGCCAAACTGAACATAGCTCATGTGGGAAAAACCAAAATGGAAAAGCCGTCAAACCCAAACTAATTCTGAATGTAATGAAAGCGAATCCGGTGGCTTAATAGCTAAAAAAAGCCTTCATCCTTAGGTCCGAAGAACACAATACATGTTATCCCCTACTCTACAATGAATGTCTACAGGAGTCATGATATAAAAGAATATTCATTTAAAGAGGGGAAGTTCTAAGGTATTTAAGAAGACATGAGGAAAGAGGAGCTTCAGATAGTGTCATGGATAGACTCACCTCCGCATCACTGACCCCCAAGGAATATCGTCATTAAGGCCATGTATATGCGTAGATAGGCGGTAAATCCATCTTTGCTCCTTTTCAAAGATGTTACCCTCATTCGTCTGAACCAACTGTTCTATCACTGTCCATCTAATATCATCTGGACAATGACCGCACTCACGGTAATGGGCAGTTAGTTTAGTAGTACTCCTGCCACATCTCACATTACTTCGATGTTTGCCAATGCGTGTTTTTTTATTTTCCTTGTGGTCATTCCCATATACCTGAGGGTACAGGGACAGGTAATCAAGTAGATAACATTACTCGAATTACAATTTGTATGGCCCCTGATATGCCATATTTTGCCTTCCTCCAAATTCAGAGTTTTCGCAGTTGTAGTCAGATGACAGACACTACAACCGCCCCATGGGAAGTGGCCTGTCACGGGGGGTAAACCCCATGCATTTTGAAGAGTCTGGTCATGTGGGGAATGAGCAGTTCTAGGGCGTGTGTGGACAAGGGCTTCCTGCAAACTTCTCTCACGTTTGTAGGAAAAAAGTGGTTTATGCCTTGCACGACCACCACTGATGAGAATACGCCAGTGTTTGCCTATGCAGCGACTCACAGCATTGGATATATTGCTGTAGGTTGTTACACAGGTCAATGGAATCTCAGCATTGGTCTCCCTATTGTGATCTTCCAAAAGAGCCTCTCTGTTGTTATTTCTTGCTCTTTTGCAACTTTTACGAAGTATTCCTGTTGGGTAGCCCCATGTCAGTAATTTATTAGTGAGATCTTCTGCTTGTTTGTTAAAATCTCCGGGTTTGCTACAGTTTCTACGGATGCGTAGATACTGCCCAAAGGGTAAATTTTCCCGCAGTGGGCGAGGGTGGAAACTTGAAAAATGAAGCAGATTATTTTTGCTTGTAGGCTTGTAATGGGTTTTACTGATGAGGTGGTCATTTTCCTTAGTTAATGTTACATCAAGGAAGACAATGGAAACAGGATCATAATGATGGGTAAATCGCAAATGGGGGTCGCACGTATTCACCCAATCGAAAAAGGAGAGGAGACTTTCCTCTGACCCTTTCCAAATTAAAAGCACATCGTCAATGTACCTCTGCCACAGGATAACATTGAGAGTGTAAGGATTGGTGGGTGCCAAGATATGGGTCTTCTCAAAGTTGTACACATACAGCCCTGCAATGCTAGGGGCAAAAGTACTGCCCATCGATGTGCCCGTCTTCTGTAAATAGATGGTGTCTTCATAGTGGAAGAAATTGCGCTTCAAGGCTAAGGTAGCACAATCAATGACAAAGGTTCTGGAGGTGGTATAATTCCAGTTGGTCTGATCCAGGACATCCGCCAGGACTTTCAATGTTGCGTCCTGCGGGATGCACGTATATAAACTTTCAATGTCTAAAGAGACCAAGAAGCATGGCTCTTCAGGCAACTTGACAGTTAATAGCATCGATAAAAGGCTCTTGGTGTCCTTAATGTATGTACTGGTGGACTGTACCAATGGTTTAAAAAAGAAATCACAATATTTAGAGAGTGGCTCCAAATGCAAACCAATCCCTGAAACAATGGGTCTCCCCGGAGGTGGAACCCGATTTTTGGGGGTTTTAGGAAGTGTGTAAAAATACGGGATTTTGCCCTCAGAACTAGTAAGGAAATCAGCTTCCTGTTTGCTTATATAGCCATCTCTCTCTGCTGTCATAACCAGTTCCATAATTTCGTCTTTCAGAAAGGGAGTGGGATCTTGTTGAAGGATGGTATAACTGGTGGTGTCACTCAGTAATCGTCTACATTCCTGATCATATGCAGAGGAGTCCTGGATGACAATGCCACCCCCCTTGTCTGCACTCTTAATGACAATCTCTTTATTTGTCTGGAGTGATTGAATAGCTTTATATTCTCCAGCTTTTAAGTTCTTAAAAGGAGTTGGTTCAGCTAAAGATTCCACTTCAAAGAGCACTGCCTGCTCAAAAGCTATTATGTCAGCAGGCACTAGATGTGTTGGGGGTGTAAAAGAAGATTTCTTCTTAAAATTAGTGTAGCTAACTGTGACCTCGCTTCCTATTGAATTTTGTTGTTCGAAGAAGCTTTTTAACCTGAGCTTTCTAAAGAACTCGCTGAGTTCGCATTTCAATTTAAAACGATCAAGGCGCGATGTAGGTATAAAACCTAATCCTTTTTCTAAGACCGCCGTCTCTTCAGGGTTTAGGATTACTTTTGACAAATTCGTTATTAAGGTTAGGTGTTGCTGGGTCCCGCCCTCTGGTCCTGTGTTTTGCTCCGTGTATTGTCCCCCACGGATTCCGTTGCGCCCCAATGGACTTGATTCCCCCCTCTCCTTTTGCCCCTGCCTCGTCGGCCAAACCCTAAAAAAGGCTGAGGATACAACCCCTGCTGGAAAAATTGGGGCGGTGGGGCAAAATGAGGGTTCCAACCAAATTGGGGTGGGAAAGGTGGTTGATTAAATGGGTTTGGCTGGTACATGCCCTGCCCTTGTTGTTGGTACGGGACCCACTGGGAGGTATTATAATTTTGTCTACCTCGACCCCTTCCTCGTTGTTTATTTCCTCTGCTTCCAGCACTAGAGTTACTGGAATCAGAGTCATCTGATGTATTTGAATCGGGAGTGTTTCGATCCGGTTGGGAGTATTCGGAACTGGCATAAGGATAGGTCTTATCATATGACCATTTTTTTTAGATCTTTCTGGAATTTTGAAACCTTAGATTGTGCAAGATTTTCTTTATATTCGTTAAGTTCTTTGTTGAACTCTTCGAGTTTCTTTTTCAAGCCAGTGATTGTTGTCTTAATATGGGTTTCCGTTGCCTGGATTTCTATAAGAAGTGCTTCTGACAATCGCATTGCCGTCTTGATGATCAGGATAGCCCAATCATGTGTGCAATGCCAGGCAATCTGGGCCCATTCTTTCCTAAACACAGTGTCCTCTAAAAATATCCGAGGTGCATTAGTGACCAAAAGCCCCTTGGGGGCCATTTTATTGGTCAGGTACTCTTTCATCATTGTCCCATGTAAAATGGCCCTAATCCGACTCTTCTTCTGCTCACCCAATTTGTCCCAGTCAGAGGTCTGTGATATAACTTGGGCCATCAAAGGGTCGGCAAAGAGCGAAGGATCATTTAATATGGAGTCTGCCTCCTCCCTAGAATAGCATAAACCTGAAGCTTCCATTATGAAGATGTAAACGATGCACTTTTTTGAAAAAAATATTTAAAAATATATCAATTCCTTTGCAGCTGCACGCTGCTAAATCAATGCAATCAACCAGAGAGAAAGGGTCAAAAGGACACTCTTGTACCCCTCGATAGTAACAGTAGCAAACAACAAAAGAGTGACCGCATCAGTAGAAGTAAAAACAAGTCATGGAGTAATAATAGTTCATACAACCAGGACAAGTACGGAAAACAATAGGGGGGTTAGGTGAACATGCAATGTGAAAAGAAAAGAACCCTCAGGCACCCACAAATGTCGGTAGCCATTATCTTCATAGGGTTCTTGTTGAGAGAATAATATCAAAAGTGTGGTGAAATGGTGAGTTAAAAAGAGTGTGGACTACTCCTCAAACGAAACACTTTTTAATAAGAGGGTAGTTCTAACTCTATTAAAACCAGTGAAAAATTAGCGGACTTATTAGTGGTTAGGTTAATTTGAACCTTCAAGTCCTATAGAGGTCTATAAAAAAGAGAAAAAAGGTCAATATGTTTCTGCTGATGAGCCAATAGTCAGCTCAGCATTCATCAGGACCGAAAAATACCATCCTCACTCCATGGATGACACACACTAAGGTGCCAAAACCATATGGAGTGGGCAGGGACAAATATACAACCTTCACTGTGAGAGTTGCACAGATGTTGTCTCCTACGGCCTCTCCAAAATGTGAGAGACAGGCGAATCTGCAATAAATAAACATAATCACAACAACAGATTTATAAGTAGTATCCCTTTAGGAGGAGCATAAACAGTATTACTTATTTGCAAATATCCATTGTTCAGCTTAAAAAACCTCCCCAGTCAAACCCTCATATTATTGGAAATAGTACAGAAGACATTTTCTCGCTTCGTGATTACATGTCAAAAAAGTTTTTTTATATATCTGTATCACAAAACACTGTTCTTTACTCAACAGCGCTCCTGGTATCACATCTTGCCAAAAAACAGGCTATGCCTTAATATGCCGCATTACGTTACAAACGGATCATAATGCATGCCATATGGAAAATTAATGTTATTCAAAAAAGAGCACGGTTCGTTTAAAAGTAACCGAGAATGGTAAAAACATCTTCAAGGAAGAAACGATAGATAAATTGTGACCATAATACTCACAATTAACAGGTAGTGGAGGCGCCCCTTAGGCTAGTGGCAGGGGGAAACCTTAACGCCCGGACAATCTACGAGAAACAAACAGCCAAGATACCGTTCGTTACCCGTTGTGGAAAAATAGCAAGAAAGGCATCTAGCTAAATAGACAATACAGGCTTGCCGTGAACTTACTTGCTACCGGGCGACCGCCCGCCTTGAAACCTACAGTAACCACATCCACAGCCCGGAACAACAAGCTTTCAACCCGGACGTGGGGATTAAATGAAATTCAAAAAAGGACGAGACTCGCGGTCACGTCACCAAGTCTTAGCACTCAGTTCTTAAAGTAACAGCGTTGTTAGTTTACACGGGGGCATGTGTAACATTAATCTGTTTACGTGTAAATTACAAAACAGAGGCAAAGAAAATCACAAGTGCACAATTGCGGCTAGCAGTAAAAGAAGATCATACCATTACTAGCCAAACTGAACTTAGCTCATGTGGGAAAAACCAAAATGGAAACGCCGTCAAACCCAAACTAATTCTGAATGTAATGAAAGCGAATCCGGTGGCTTAATAGCTAAAAAAAGCCTTCATCCTTAGGTCCGAAGAACACAATACATGTTATCCACTACTCTACAATGAATGTCTACAGGAGTCATGATATAAAAGAATATTCATTTAAAGAGGGGTAGTTCTAAGGTATTTAAGAAGACATGAGGAAAGAGGAGCTTCAGATAGTGTCATGGATAGACTCACCTCCGCATCACTGACCCCCAAGGAATATCGTCATTAAGGCCATGTATATGCGTAGATAGGAGGTAAATCCATCTTTGCTCCTTTTCAAAGATGTTACCCTCATTCGTCTGAACCAACTGTTCTATCACTGTCCATCTAAGATCATCTGGACAATGACCGTACTTGTCCTGGTGGTATGAACTATTATTACTCCATGACTTGTTTTTACTTCTACTGATGCATGTATTGATATTATCCTTACATTAGAATCAATATTGCATCATAAAAACCAAAGCCATACCATTTTGTGCCCCTTTGTTTTGCCCTGGTGCTTGCTCTACTCCGGTGGTTGCTCTGATAGCTCAGCTTTCTTCTCTAATTCTGCTCTCTTTTTTTGCATTTTCCTCCCTACCTACTCCTCCCTGTGCCCTACCTCCTTCCAACACTCACCAACTTCCAGTGGCCCTTGCCACCCCTGGCAGATGGGGAATAGCCCACCATACCCCCTGCCTCCCCTCCCTGAAAATCCCCTTGGTCAGGTGCCATAATATGGCACCCTAGTGTGACCTACTACCCTGCCCCGCCCCATGAAATAAAAAAAGAAAAAAGAAAACACAAGGGATAAAAGACAGTTCAAACTCTACTTTTCCATAGTGATTTTCTGCAATAGATCCTGGGCTTCATCAAGATTTGCAAACATGTGGAACTTGCATTGTACCAAAACTCACAACTTTGATTGTTGAGCGATGGCCGCCTGAGCCCCCTGTGCTTTGAACAGAAAGAGAAGCTTAACAAATTCTTTCCAATGACGAGGTGCTGCTGCACTCATATCTGAAGAGATGCGGCAGCTAGGAACTTCCAGAGTGGAGAATTGCTTCTTGTGAATTGCTCTGGTGAAAATCTGTTCCTTTACTCGGTAGTCCTCAAAGTTGACTAAGATTGTTCTAGGCAACTTTGAGGTAGGGAATGGCTGCACTGGGACTCACCTGAAAACTCGGGCAGCACATTCTCCTTGAAGAAAGACTCGACCCACTAGAGCATTTGTGACCCATCGCAACCATCTGGGACCCCAACCGAGCCGCAGGTTTGAGTGTTGAGAGTGGTTTTCCAACTCTTCTATCTTAGTTTCCAGCAACCTTTTCTGTTTTTCATCTATTGAGGCCTGATGCTGCATCAAAGTCATCTGATCTTCCAGGAGAGAGATCCTAGATTCAGCTTCTTGAAGTCTTGTTGGATAATAACCGACTGCTTCTTCAATTTTTGATACCTAGTGCTGCTATCTTGTTTGCTTGTGTTACTTTAATTTCCCTTATCTCATCAAGAATAAGATTTAACATGGCTTTTATATCAAATTGAAAGCTAGTCCCAGCCTCTAATAGCTGGTCTCCAAACGGATCTTCCGACCCTAGCCGTGGTTGTTGTCCTGTTACCATGTTTTTATCTACCACAGGAGTTAACAGAGGGCTCCCCAATGCTCTGGAAAGTGGAGGGAGACCCTGGGCGGTCAATGGAGGGCTTGATTGAACTTGCTCGCGGAGATCATTTTCTGAGATTTGAATTGCAAAAGGCAGTGAAGGCAGTAAAGGAACTTTGGATTTCAGAAATTATGGGTATTCCTTAGCCTTACTTTGAGATGCACTGGAGGGATTTTCCTGAGTATTCTCCTGGTTCACCATTACATCTTGATTCAGTGCTGTCAGGGGATTAATCAGGCTTGTCCCTACCATTTCTGAACCAGGTGATGCACTGTCTCTTTCTTCAGCCCATAGATTCGGAGTTGTTTGTCTATGGCTGCGATTTTCAGCCCTCTCTTGATAGAGGGCCCCTTGACACCCCGCGCCTTGTTCCAGGACATCATCTTCAGAACTCATAGGGCTAGAAATTGAGGCTGACCCACGACAGACCTTCAGAGAGAGCTCAGTTTCAGAAGCAATCTTCATCTGTGTTGTACGAGTTTTGGACTTGGGTGCCATATTTTAATCAACATGTGCCAGTACATTGGCGATATTTAAATATTTCCCCATCCTGACAGTAGATCCTAAAAGCCACAATGATCTGGAACAAGTCTTATGTGTATATTTATTTATTTATTATCTTAAATATTCCTATATGCTCTTTTTATTTTTATTTTCCTTTTCCTTACACTTCAGATTGATTAAACCCAGCCCAACCTAGTTCAAATAGTTTTCAACTTTTTTTTCCCCATGGGCCGGAGCCCCTCAGCAGGAGGTCACAGAGAGTTTTAATCCCATCCAGAATCAACAGTCAGAAACAATATTGAAAGAGAAGCTATAACCTACAATACCAGTCCCAAAAACAAGGAAGGGGCTGCCATATTTTTATTTTTATTTTATTGTAATTTTTTGCTTACTTGTTGAAGCTGTAACTTTATTTTCATCCTTCCCTCCGCCTACACGCCGTGTTCTGTCCTCCACGATGCCACCAATGCCACCGACCTCTCACACAGCCTTCTTTTGCAGCACGGTGAGCCGCCGTTCACCACCAGTAGGCTGCCTCCCAAACGCTGCTCCACTCCACTCCGGCCGCAAGGGAGTCTGGTGTATGCAGAATATATGCCGGGAAAAAGTGAAAGAGTGCCGTCACTGCAGCGACCACAAGTCTACGGTCACAAAAAGGGCCCAGCCGGCCCGGGATCTCCGACTGCCCGGTAGAGCCTCCCCCTGGAAGCAGGAACAACCAAATACACATGGAACGGTCCCAGCAGAGGGCGCCTCCAGCAGCAAGCCTCTCATCGCTTACGGGTCAGCGGTCTCCATTACCGTAGGGCGGGCAGTGGTCACTTGAGGCTACATACATGCAGGATTCGCCATAGCCTCCATTCTCCTACTCCTAAAATATTTTTATTGTTGTTAATATTTGTTTGTTTTTAATTTTGAACTGACTTCAGTGAGAATATTATTTCTTACTTCTCCGCAATCCAACACTTTCCCTACTGTTGCACATATTCGAGTGGGAATAGTAAATTTTATCCTGCCACTTTCCAACACTTTCCCTACTGTTGCACTCATTGGAGTGGGAATAGTACCCCGCCACTTTCCAACACTTTCCCTACTGTTACAATTATTGGAGTGGGAATAGTAGTTTTTACCCCTCTGTAATCCAACCATTTCCCTACTGTTGCACTGACTGGAGTGGGAATAGTCATTTTTACCCCTCTGCTATCCAACACATTCCCTACTGTTACACTCACTGAAGTGGGAATAGTAATTTTTACACGTCCGCTAACCAACACTTTCCCTACTGTTGCACTGACTGGAGTAGGAAGTTTAAGTTTAAAGTAAAAAAAAAAAAGATATATATATATATATATATATATATATATGTGTGTGTGTGTGTGCATATATATATATATATATATATATATATATATATATATATATATATATATGTGTGTGTGTGTGTGCATATATATATATATATATATATATATATTACCTACTGGCGATAGCCAGTAGGTATATATAGTTAGGATTGTTTTCCATAGGGAAATCGCAACATTCTATTGGGAATAACTTTGGCGCCGGTTGAGGAATCTCTACTGAAATTTTCCTTAACTTTGCCTCGCGGCGCTCCGCTCCTTCCCTGAAAGTTTGGGGGGGATTCGTCAAGCGGGGGCCGAGATAAAAGGGGGGTCCCAAAACGTGTTTTCCCCATGTTAATTTCCATAGGGCGGTTGGACTCACTTTTAGCCCGAACGGCTGAATGGTTTTCCACCAAACTTGGCAAAATTGTAGGGACTGGTAGCCCGATGTGCCTTTGCTATGTCTCAAGATATGTGCTCCAGTGGTTTTTACGAAAATTAACTTTGAAAAAATATATATTGGGCTACATTGGGCTATATATATGTTAGAGCCCAAATGTAGCCCAATGTAGCCCAATGTAGCCCAAAGATGGCCACCAGAGACAAAAAAAACAAATGTAGCCCAAATATCAGCCAGATGTAGCCCAACTATAGCCCAATGACAGAATGTCCCAGAGTGTTCTAAAGAACAACTAGAGCGCTAACAGTCTTACTTATGACAAAAGTATGGCACACCTGAAGTCATCTTGATTGGAATAAAGTGTTAACACTTAAAACATTTAATTTGCAAAGGAACAAAATGAGGGGGTTCATTTTGCTATAGAAATTATGATTAGTGCTGAAGAAAGAAAAATTAGGGCACATTTTGAGTGACTTCTCAAATCCTCTTATATTTCATAAAAAAAATTCTGATATGCAGTCTCCCAAGATGGCCACCAGAGACAAAAGAGCCCAAATGTAGCCCAAATATCAGCCAGATGTAGCCCAACTATAGCAAAATGACAGAATGTCCCAGAGTGTTCTAAAGAACAACTAGAACGCTAACAGTCTTACTTATGACAAAAGTATGGCACACCTGAAGTCATCTTGATTGGAATAAAGTGGTAACACTTAATACATTTAATTTGAAAAGGAACAAAATGAGGGGTTTCATTTTGCCATAGAAATTTTATATATATATATATTCACTGAAAAAACCATAGGTTACACACCAGTTATAGTTAGGAATTAGCATTCAAAAAACCTTTGAAATTCACTGAAAAAACCATAGGTTTCACATCAGTTATAGTTAGCTGGAAATGTTACTCGCATAAAACCATTGGAATTCCCACGTTATAGTTAGTTGGACTCACTATAACTTGCATGTCTGCAATGCACTGCTGATGACGTCACATATTACATCACTCATACATATATTTAAATATTTAAACATTACTCGCTAATATATGTATTCACTAAGATACACTTAATAAGCCAGTTAACCAATCAATTTTTTTTTAAAAAAACACTGAAAAAACCATAGGTTTCAGGCCTTATATAGTTAGGAATTAGCATTTAAAAAACCTTTGAAATTCACTGAAAAAACCATAGGTTTCAGGCCTTATATAGTTAGGAATTAGCATTTAAAAAACCTTTGAAATTCACTGAAAAAACCATAGGTTTCAGGCCTTATATAGTTAGGAATCAGCATTTAAAAAACCTTCGAAATTCACTGAAAAAACCATAGGTTTCAGGCCTTATATAGTTAGGAATTAGCATTTAAAAAACCTTTGAAATTCACTGAAAAAACCATAGGTTTCAGGAGTTATATAGTTAGGAATTAGTTTTTAAAAAACCTTTGAAATTCACTCAAAAAACTATAAGTTTTAGTGGTGTTATAGTTAGCTGGACATTTTACTCATTCAAAACCAATGAAATTGCTCCTATATAGTTAGTTGTACTAACTATATTTCGCGCACCCGCAATCCACTGCTGATGATGTCACATATTAGATCATTCATGACATGGTCAGTGACATCACTGATGACATCTCAAATGACATCACTGATGACATCACGAAGCAAACCACATTCACTGGATGATGTCATCAGTGATGTCATCAGTGATGTCATTTGAGATGTCATCAGTGATGTCACTGACCATGTCATGAATGATCTAATATGTGACATCATCAGCAGTGGATTGCGGGTGCGCGAAATATAGTTAGTACAACTAACTATATAGGAGCAATTTCATTGGTTTTGTATGAGTAAAATGTCCAGCTAACTATAACACCACTAAAACTTATAGTTTTTTGAGTGAATTTCAAAGGTTTTTTAAAAACTAATTCCTAACTATATAACTCCTGAAAATTATGTTTTTTTCAGTGAATTTAAATATATATATATCTCCAAACACTCCTTTGCGAGTATACCGCCGCCTGTCACTCGAGGGTCGCGTCGTCACTTCGGACCCACAGGAGTAGGTCCAGAAATATTTTTTCCAAGGTACCTACTTAGTAGCAAAAGATGACGAAGACACTGTGTGTAGCTGGCTCAAAATCACTTTATTTCAGCCTCTTTCTAACGCGTTTCAGCTGACTTTGCAGCCTTGCTCACCGATCGGTCTTAGAATCTACTACCCTGAAACGGTGCACAGTCAAAATATCGACTACAAAATATCGACTGGACACAATATCGAGTTTTAAATATTGAATGGACAAAATATCGACAGGACAGAATATAGACATCAAAAATATCGTTATTAAGGTAAGTAATGTAATATCGATTGTTAAAAATATAGACATTTAAAATATCGAAGTATATAATATAGTTTAATAAAATTATCGAATTTTTTATATTATTGATTTTTTTATAGTGATATTTATGTTATTATGTGTGTTAAAATTGTGTATTTATGTTATAAATAGTTTTAATTAATGACATTTTTATTTGTTAATTTTTGCGTAATTTAATTCTGTAGCAGGTTGTGGGTTTATAGGGGAATAGGGTGGGAAGTAATTTAATTATAATTAATTAAATATGTAAATTAATGTATTGTTATTTATTTTTAATTATTTGTTAATAAATTTATATTTGGTAATTAATTAAATTTTAATTGGCAATTCATTTTAATTAATTGATTAATTGCTTATTATGTTAATTTTACTAATTTTTTTTCTGTAGCGGGTTGTGGGTTTATAGGGGAATAGGGTGGGAAGTAATTTAATTACAATTAATTAAATATGTACATTTATTTATTGTTATTCATTTTTAATTATTTGTTAATTAATTTATATTTGGTAATTAATTAACTTTTAATTTGCAATTAAATATATTTAATTGATTAATTGCTAATTATGTTAATTTTACTAATTTATTTTCTGTAGCGGGTTGTGGGTTTATAGGGGAATAGGGTGGGAAGTAATTTAATTTTAAATAATCAAATATGTAAATGTGTTTATTGTTATTCATTTTTAATTATTAGTTAATTAATTTATATTTGGTAATTAATTAACTTTTAATTGGCAATTAATTTTAATTAATTGATTAATTGCTAATTATGTTAATTGTACTAATTTATTTTCTGTAGCGGGTTGTGGGTTTATAGGGGAATTGGGTGGCAAGTAATGTATTTATAATTAATTAAATATGCTAAAATATTTATTGGTATTGCTTTAGAAGTAATTGTTAATTATTTTTTTATGGCTAAATAATTAAATTAGAATTGCTAATTAATTTTATTTAATTGAATATTTGCTAATTATGTAAATTTAATAACATTATTTAATTGTATTTCATTAGAATTTATTGTAAATTAATTTTTAAATGTGAAATTATTAATTGTTAATTTGTAAATAATGTGTATTAATACTTAAATAATTGTGATAATTAATTTTATTTTGTAATTTTAATTGATTTATTATTATATTATATTACATTCGTAATTACTTTTAAATAATTGTTGATAGATATTAATTTATATTTATTGAAATAATATATGAAGTATTTAATTTCCCTACTGTTGCACCTACTGGAGTGGGAATAGTAATTTTAACCCCTACGCTATCCAATGCTTTCCCTACTGTTGCACCCACTGGAGTGGGAATAGTCATTTTTACCTCTACGCTATCCAACGCTTTCTCTACTGTTGCACTCTTTGGAGTGGGAATAGTAATTTAAACCCCTACGCTATCCAACGCTTTCCCTACTGTTGCACCCACTGGAGTGGGAATACTATTTTTTACCCTTACGCTATCCAACACTTCCCTTACTGTTGTACCCACTGGAGTGGGAATAGTAATGTTTACCCCTACGCTATCCAACACTTTCCCTACTGTTGCACTCACTGGAGTGGGAATAGTAATTTTTACCCCTATGCTATCCAACGCTTTCCCTACTGTTGCACCCACTGGAGTGGGAATAGTATTTTTTACCCCTACGCTATCCAACACTTTCCTTACTGTTGCACCCACTGGAGTGGGAATAGTAATTTTTACCCCTACGCTATCCAACACTTTCCCTACTGTTGCACTCACTGGAGTGGGAATAGTAATTTTAACCCCTACGCTATCCAACGCTTTCCCTACTGTTGCACCCACTGGAGTGGGAATAGTAATTTTTACCTCTACGCTATCCAACACTTTCTCTACTGTTGCACTCTTTGGAGTGGGAATAGTAATTTAAACCCCTACACTATCCAACGCTTTCCCTACTGTTGCACTCTTTGGAGTGGGAATAGTAATTTTTACCCCTACGCTATCCAATGCTTTCCCTGCTGTTGCACCCACTGGAGTGGGAATAGTATTTTTTACCCCTACGCTATCCAACACTTTCCTTACTGTTGCACCCACTGGAGTGGGAATAGTAATATTTACCCCTACGCTATCCAACACTTTCCCTACTGTTGCACTCACTGGAGTGGGAATAGTAATTTTAACCCCTACGCTATCCAACGCTTTCCCTACTGTTGCACCCACTGGAGTGAGAATAGTAATTGTTACCCCCTACGCTATCCAACGCTTTCCTCACTGTTGCACCCACTGGAGTGGGAATAGTAATTTTTACCCCTACGCTATCCAACGCTTTCCCTACAGTTGCACTCTGTGGATTGGGAATAGTATTTTTTACACTTATGCTATCGTACGGTAATATTATTGGATATTATTTAATTATATTATGTTAATATATATATATATGTTTAACAAATATGATTGTAAAAAATTCTTTTTATAACTTTCAATAATTATTTAATTATTATAAGTTAATTTAAGTATTTTTAAGTATATTTTAGTAATTAATTTTTCATTTTAATTTAATTTAACACTGTTTTTAATAAAGTCGATATTTTTTAAAACTATATTTTTGTAAACTTTATTTTGTACTCGATATTTTTGTACTTACCTGTTTGCAGATACAAACTCGATATTTTGTCTGTAGATATTTTTTCCTCGATATTTTTGCAAGTCGATATTCTGGCAGTCGATATTATTTCAGTGATCCCCCTGAAACCTATAAAAAACAAATAAGGGCAAATTCACAAAATCATTCAGTAGGACAGGAAGTCGTACCAGGAGAGGACTCTATTACATCATTTTATACAATTCTAAAATCCTGAATGGGATGAATGCAGACGAAGCACTGAATGTACACCTATGAAGATTCTTTTGCTGTCTGACCCGCATATCTTTTCAGATTCTGCGACGCTTGGACACACCAGTTGTTTTTAATTACACACTTTATCTTTTGTTTGTTCACGTTCTTACTCCACCGTGTGACATCTGCTTCCTCCTCTCCCTTTTTAGGTCTCGCCTGTCGATGCGCATGCGCATCGAGCTTGCGAGACTATTGGGGCTTAAACAGTCTTTAACCAACTTGCAAGGAATCGTGGCGATTCCTTGCAGTGCCCGTGAAATACAAGCTTAATGCGCATGCGCTTAAAAGCGCGTGCACATGCCCCCAGCCGCCTGCCTGCCCCTGCTGCTTTCACACCCTCTCGCCGTCTGTTCCCCCTGCTGCGTCATCAAAGGCTTTCACGGCCGGCCGGCCGTGCTTTCAGTTTCACTGCCGGCCGGCCGTGTAAAGTGCGCTTCAAAGGCCGCTCTCCCCGCTCCGCCCCCTCCCCTGCCCGCCGTGTCGCATTTCTCCTCCCCCCTCCCCTTCTCTGCCTTCCCTCCGTCTTGGATTTTCCCTCTGCTCTTTCCTTTATTCTTTTTCTCTTTCCTTTCACATTCCGTTTCTTTCCTTCCCTAGTTTGTTTCTTTTTTCCTGTTCCATTTTAAACCTCACACTGTATTTTCTGTACTCTTCCTGGGTGCACGCACCTCTTTTAGGACAAACGTTTAATCACACGCAGGGTGATGAACAAGGGGTTACATTTGCATGTTGTTTAGAGCTTCACTTCAAAGGGAACCACTCTCCCGCCCCCTGCTTCACACTTCAAAGGAATGCGCCACGCCCACACAATGCCGAGAGCATTTCCCGGCCGATTTTCACCTTTTTTTTTAACATTGTAAGTGCTGGCTCAAAACGTCCCGACTGAAGTCATCATGTATGGCGTTCTATGTTTGCATTTGCGGAAGAAAGAAGCCTGGATCCAAGTCATTTGCCTTAAATAGTGAGGTCCTTGTTGAGCCATGTCACCACTGCGCAATGACTCGTACACCTTATTTGAAACATTTTGCGTGTTTTCAGAAATGCCGGGAGCCTTTGTCACCCATTTAAATCCGGATACTGACATAAACGCACTTTAGGCAGCCATGTTGTACGTCTCTTTCTCTATACGCCAATGTCTGCGTGTCCTCCTCTCCTCCCCCTCTCATTTTTCCCTCCACTAACCCTCCTCTCTCCCTGCCTTGTTTTTATAATGCTCTGTATTTATTACGCCAATGTCTCCGTGTCCTCCTCTCCTTCCCCTCTCATTTTGTCCCCCCCCGTCACCCTCCTCTCTGACTGCCTTGTTTATCTAGTGCTGCACGCCACACGTGCCATTTCCAAATACCTGTAAATGCCATGTGTGATTGTTACCCAGTTTAAGAGAGGCCAGGTAGCTTCACATCACCGCAAGTTTCAGCGACGAATGTCCAACTCACTGAACCTTCTTTCCTGCTTAAAATAAATAAGAGTGAACACTACAACCGGGCGTACTACTCCCACGTGTGATGGGCAATTTGAGACCTATGAAAACCTAACCATTATTTTGGCCACATTTAGATATTACTACCTTACTTGGGACTGCTTAATTCAGCGGCCTCTGCTCTTTTGCAGCTAAACCTCAGAAGCTTCCGGCAGCAGGCTGTTCTCTGCAGCAGCCCCCGAACCCTTTCAGCTATCCTCTAGTTTAAATCCACCCCAAGTACAGTGGCTTCGTAGGGAAGTGTTTCACTGCAGTTCCTTTTAACCTTCTCCATGAATTCAACCCCTGGGACACACCTCGTGCTGGTATTGTGCAATATTCTGCAATTGGCCAATTTAATATCGGGTTAACGTGTTGTTTTGCAACTAGCTGATGTGAAGTGCTTCAGGGTACTACAAACAACTCGTTTTGTAAAGTTAGATCTGCCCTGGTTTGCGGCTTCACATCTCAGTGATTCGTAGATGCTATTTAACTACAACACAGCGTTGCACATTTTTCTCGACTTCGGAAGGATGAGTCCCAATCTCATTTGTGCAAAGTGTTGTAATGGGATTATTGGAGAGTTAGAGAAACGTGCTCACAAGTTACATTTTTATGCAAATCATCTGAGTAAATAAACAATAGCATGGTGCCGTTTGCGTCCTTGACTTGATCTGGTTTTTATTTTTATTTTGCTATTATTCTCACAAAGGCTAAGGTCTGCCTACTTTAGTATTAAGTGCTATACGTCGCATAAGCAACAGCTAACCATTCACTCAACCACGCAACGCCACTCACCCACGCAACGCCACTCACCCACGCAACGCCACTCAGCCACGCAACGCCACTCACACACGCAACGCCACTCACACACGCAACCCCACTCACACACGCAACGCCACTCACACACGCAACGCCACTCACACACGCAACGCCACTCACACACGCAACGCCACTCACACACGCAACGCCACACACACATGCAAAGCCACACACACATGCAACGCCACTCACACATGCAACGCCACTCACACATGCAACGCCACTCACACATGCAACGCCACTCACACATGCAACGCCACTCACACATGCAACGCCACTCACACATGCAACGCCACTCACACATGCAACGCCACTCACACATGCAACGCCACTCACACATGCAACGCCACTCACACATGCAACGCCACTCACACATGCAACGCCACTCAACAACGCAACGCCACTCACACATGCAACGCCACTCACACATGCAACGCCACTCAACAACGCAACGCCACTCAACCACGCAACGCCACTCACACACGCAACGCCACTCACACATGCAACGCCACTCAACCACGCAACGCCACTCAACCACGCAACACCACTCAACCACGCAAAGCCACTCAACCACGCAATGCCACTCAACCACGCAACACCACTCAACCACGCAACGCCACTCAACCACGCAACGCCACTCAACCACGCAACGCCACACAACCACGCAACGCCACTCACCCACGCAACGTCACTCACCCACACAACGCCACTCACCCACGCAACGCCACTCACCCACGCAACGCCACTCACCCACGCAACGCCACTCACCCACGCAACGCCACTCACCCACGCAACGCCACTCACCCACGCAACGCCACTCAGCCACGCAACGCCACTCAGCCACGCAACGCCACTCAGCCACGCAACGCCACTCAGCCACACAACGCCACTCAGCCACGCAACGCCACTCAGCCACGCAACGCCACTCAGCCACGCAACGCCACTCACACACGCAACGCCACTCACACACGCAACACCACTCATCCACGCAACGCCACTCATCCACGCAACGCCACTCATCCATTTGCAAAACGAAAAATGTAAAACTCTTCTATTGCGAGACCTATTGCATTTTCAATGCTTGTTTTAGACTTGGTACCCAGCGCCTGCCCATCCTACCTTTCGCATACCGGGCTGCCGCCAGTCTGAGCATAGTTTCTATACTCTCTACTCTCTGTACTGCATCGCATTTAGCTTTTAGGCCCACTTGGGCAAGATCACATAAACCTAATGGTAATTTTAGATGATATTTACTTGGTAGTGATTACACTCACCGATTTTGAGCACACTAGTGCCCTCATCTGACAGACATCGCGTGTACATACACTTTGATCCCTGCATCTCTTGTGACTTTAACAAAACCAACAGCGATACTTTATTTATTTTATTTTATTTTTTACACTATGCTCATCTCTCGCACCTATTCCGCTCGCTTAGGGCGCATAGCAGCAACCCCTACACGTTACTATCCCAGCGACGGTCCTATGCCGACACTACACGGCTTTTGCCCCCTTACATACCGTCTGATACAGTACTAACCTCACGAACGGCAAAATCTCTGGCACGCACAATCTTTCTTTTATTTTCACTCATTTTCCCCGGGTTCTATGATGTCACATCACGGCTCCTACAACTCCCAAACTGTATCACTAATTAGTATCTGTACCATATTTGTGTCGTTTAACAGTATGCCATATATTAATCAGGCAGCCTATGTTATATTCAGGACATGTAATTTGTGATATGCTGGCAAGTTGAACTTTACCTGTTGGATTTATGTAAAATGCACTATAATGTCTGTTTTTACATTAGGAAACTACAATGTCCATGGTGGTGTCAGGGTGGTAACCATGACTACGTTGCCACGAACAAAGTGTATTTATTTTGTTAAACAGTGTGTTCAAGACGTAGTGACCAAGGCGGTTCGTCGTCGAAACGCGTCTTGCTTTTGTTTGGATTATTAAATACTTTTTGCCAGTACATCACGGAGTCAGTGCCTGACTGTTCGCCACAGTCAGGGTTGGGAGAAAATATATATATCTCCAAACACTCCCCTGCGAGTATACCGCCGCCTGCCACTCGAGAGTCGCATCGTCACTTCGGACCCCACAGGAGTAGGTCCAGGATTATTTTGTCCAAGGTACCTTCTTAGTAGCAAAAGATGACGACGACACTGTGTGTAGCTGGCTCAAAATCACTTTATTTCAGCCTCTTTCGAACGCCTTTTCAGCTGACTTTGCAGCCTTGCTTACCGATCGGTCTTAGAATCTACTACCATGAAACCTATTAAAAAACAAATAAGGGCAAATTCACAAAATCATTCATTAGGACTGGAAGTCGTACTAGGAGAGGACTCTATTACATACTCTTGCATGCTTTTTTGAACCAACCATGTAATGTCCAGCTGCCTATTACTAAAACTACAAAGAAGGCACAGCCCTATTTGTCCTAATTGTGTATAATATTCACTAATTATTCCCATTTTAGATTTGAAGTTTTATGGCAAACATACAAAGGCACGTAAAAGTACATGCAAAATGGACTACAGTTTACCACTTCACTTTCTCCAAAATGCCTTTGTGAATATGCCCAAATATAATTTGTTTGCTATGTTCGTGTTCATTAGAAGACCAGTCAACTCCTGTTTATCATCTACCTTGTTTTCAAATTCCTCAGTTCCACTTTGAATTTTGGCGCATTAGGCATTGACACTATAACTTTGGTTCTGAAGTAAAGATGGGTGAGGCCCACCCAGGACACACCCAGGATCCACCCAGGACACACCCATGATGTGTGTGCATTTCAGTTATTAATTCTTTTGTTGACATCCTACTGGCAAAACGCTGCAAAGCTATGGACTGGGACAGCTTGGTACCTCCATTTCTCAGTACGTGGAGTACGGAATTGTTGGAGTGGGCAGTAGCGAAGGAATGCAGACCCCATAAGCATGCAGAAAGGGATCTTGCAATGTGGTCAGTCATGCTGGACGCACTGGGTGAACACAGGGAGGAGCTGGGAGATGGGGTAGCCCCGGTCATGGTGGAGGGGGGGTCGACACCAGCCGCAGCCGGTAGTGGGAGTACCGGGCCGGCGGTGACGTGGGGAGGGGAGGGGCAGGGTGGAGTGTAGTAATGCATGGAATCCGGACCTTAACAGGTAAGTAACCATAAAAATAAATAAAACGAATTTCGTTGTGCACACTGCATCGCATTTGGTGATGCAGTGCGCGCAACGAAATTTGTTTTATTTATTTTTATGGTTACTTACCTGTTAAGGTCCGGATTCCATACATTACTAGCCTCCACCCTGCCCCTCCCCACGTCACCGCCCAGCCGGTACTCCCACTACCGACCGCGGCTGGTCGACACTGCTTCTGCTGGGGACCCAGGCTTAGTGACCGCACCAGATGTGCACGGGAAACGGCCACTACAACGCGGCCGTTTCAACAAAAAGCTTAACCACGCATGCATTACAACGCATGCGTGGTTACAACGAAAACCTTTACCACGCATACGTTTACTACGAGGTACGTAGTAAAGGCATGTGTGGTAAAGGGTACAATGAAAAAACGGGGGGTGAGGGGGGGTTTCCCCCCCTCAAAAAAAAACCCACTAACCTTAATTAGAGAAGTGCAGGGAATCGGCATCGTAGAGGAAGGAAACGGCCGTTTTTTTTATTACGTAACACTTCACTACGGAAAAAACGTGGAGAAGGTTATGCGTGAAAATAGTATTCCGTTGTAACGCATGCGTGGTAAAGGCATGCGTTACAACGGAGTTCGTTGTAATAACATATAACCGATGTGCACATATCATTTGAAAATGAGCACTCACCACCAGTTCTACACAAACCCGGTGACTCGGCCTTTGCAAAGTTGTTACACTGGTTTTAGGATCAAACACCAAAGACCCCTCTACTAAAAACATATCACTCTGATTGTTGTTTGAACGAATGATTGATGGATCTGCGTCCTACCTCTCCCTTCGCCGCCTCCTAGACCCTCCTGTTCTACCATGACACTTATCACACTTTGAAAACATGTATTTGCTAAATCATATTACGCTGCAATGCTAATTGTATTTTTCTTGCAAAGAACTGAATAAAAATATTTACAAAAAAATGAATTTTTTCGTTAGCCTCAATTGGGCATTTCTACGTGTATCACTTCTTGTTCTTCAAGACGGATGCAACTCATAGCGTTTTTGTTTTAATGTTTTTGCACTTGACAGCCCAGGGGCCGCACATTTGTTAAGCAAATATGTTGTTTACCAATCTCCGGGGGGTTTGTCAGTCTAGAAGTCAAATTTATCTTTGCAAAACAAAATGTAAAATGCTTCGCCAATCTTTCTTTCATGCAAATATTGCTAGATACGTGACTGGTCTGACATGTCTAATTTCTGCTGAGGTATTTTCTGACCTGTTCCGAATTTTACATGGCTCTTTGCAAAAGCAGTTCGTTTTTATAATTGTTTTGAAGCATAAATGACAGATTACACAGTATTTAGAAAAATATGCATAACACACTTCATACAGCAGACAGGAACGTAAAGGGAGAAACAAACCATTTTATTGCATAAATAACGAGATAAATATCACCTCTGGGTTATGACAACAAAAAATATTTGGACCTTCTGTGCCTTAAAAAACAGCACAGTGCTTATGTAAACGTAATATTACTGTTTTTTTTGTCATACAAATGGTAAATAAGGCCAAATTAAACCTTATTTTGAACAAGTGTACTGAGAAATGCAGATTCACATATGTTTTAATACAGTACTGCTGCAAGTGGATATGCAGCAGAGATTAGCTGATTTGAGAAAACATTGCTTAATGCCACAAAACCCCCCGAAAATATCGGGATATCAGTCACGAGGCGTATTTATTGTAATTCTGCCTCTATAGATTTAACTCATTGTGCTCCGATTATGGCTAGCTATCATTGTTTATAACTACTGAACATCAAACACAGCTTGACTTAAACCAGGTATACAGAGTGTAATAGGATATTTATTACCATTGTTTAGGGAGGGATAGGGGCAGTTGGACCCCCACTCCAAACACTCCAAAATGATATAAACAGAATATTACACGCTGCGCTTCCGCATAAATACTTTATAGATCCCTTTGAATATTGAAGCTGAACATTCCATCATGGGGATATATTCACCATTTTAGTCTATCCTTACTCACCTCACTGACACACAAACTTTCTTTCCAATTGTAAAATGTATTTCCAACACCTTTACGAACACAAGGATTTGAAGGACATTCAGCCCCATAGACAAAGTTGTGTGCAGCATTTGGAAAAAAAACTTCTTCCTCGGTAATCATCAGTACTTCAATTACATGGGAAAGAGCAAAGCCTTGCAAACATACAGCTTTTCCCAGGGTGAACTTTACAGGAAAGCAATTAAAGCTGCGGGAAAGCTCTGCATGCTAAGCAAAGCCAGTCAAAGTGAGGCTGGTGAGGAGAGAAAATGTCTTAAAAATCCCTGTGTCAGTTCCATATGTTCAGCATTGGGTGAAGATGGTAAAATTGCCGATGTGATATCATTCTGTGTTCAGAGTGAGGGGGAACTAATGCTGTTTTGGCCGTTTTCTTTTAGTATAGATCGGAATATATAGATGCTTTTATGTCCCGCCTCATAGTTACACTGCAGGTTCCAACATCAGACACTTTGGGGCAGATTTACAATAAGTGGCGTATTCCTGCATATCAGCAGGGATGCGCCACTTATTGTGCCCGCAGCTCCGGTCACCCTGGATGCGCCGGATTTACAATGCGACGCACCATGGGGCAAAAACGGCACAGATGCGTCACGCATCTGTGCCATAAAAGCAGCGCATTGCTGGAGTTGCGTCCAAATGCGATGCAGCTCCAGCAATGCTCTGGGGTCCTATCTCCCCAATGCTGCATCAATCCTTACGCCTGCTTCAAGCAGGCGCAGGGTTTTGGCGCAGCATGGGCCCAAAAGTGACTTAGCCACATTTGGGAGGCGTTCCTGCGCCGGAACGCCCCCCCTGTGATGGAACGCCTCCTTCTGGCGCAGGGCTTTACGTGACGCATAAGGGTGATGCGTCATGTTGTAAATACCACGCACCATGGCGCATCTTTTGCCCGCCGGTGTGTCACAAAAGTGATGCAATGGCGGCGTAAAAGAGGAGCAATGGGCTTGTAAATCTGCCCCTTTATGTTCATCAAGTGAAAGTGAGAATCAAGGAGACGGGAGAGATAATGCTCAGCTTTATTTGTGGCAGTGGTTGCAGGCGGTGGGTTGCAGCACTCACGTATGTGGACTGAGACTTATTTGTCATCAGACTTTGATGCAGAGCAAGATAGAGAGACAATAGCAAAAAAAAAAGTAAGAGAAAGATAGGAAAACAGTGACAAATGGAGAAAGCAACGATAAAAAAGAGCTTCTAAGAATGAAATAAAGCATAGAAAGTATATAAAAAAAGTGAAAAACGGCATGAAGTGGGATAAAAACGAGGTACCGTTGCTAATTGTTTAAACTAGCATTCGGCTGTGCAGACATTGGACTCTTAAGAAAAACTTCAAAGGGGCCTAGTAGTGAAGGATGGCACAATAGATCTCAAGACCTAAAAACACAACAGGATAAAGAGAACTGTTGTTTCTATACATTGGTTGGCCCCTTTAATCTCTGTGTTTTCCCCAACCTCTGAATGATGCCCTCTTGAATAATTTTACTTTGGAAGTCTCCAACTAGGATGTAGGTGAAAATGTATTATTGATACCCAGGCACTCCCTATCATTGTATGTGATTTGAACTCATTTGAATATGTCCAAATGGATGCATAGTAGTAGAAATGCTTCATGCCCAAAGGAAGTTACACACTTTGCCAATCTATTTGCACATTAGAACCTTCATTGTTGTTTCAATGACGTACAGGAAAGGGTTCGGTTCACTGTGGTTTTTATTCGCTTGGGCACTATGGGCTTTAGTGTTCGGAAAATATATCTGTGAAAATCTAGTGAAATTGCTACGTCGTTATCTTTCAATAGCATTTTCAGAACTACAGCAAGATTTGAGACAAATGCAGTGACTTACCCGCAGGTGACAGCACGCCCATCTAATCTACTACTGCCATGCAGTTTATTGCAAGTTGAAAACCACAGAAATATATTTGGGGCCCCGTGCTTTAGCTGCAGTGGCTCCATATGGTATCCGCAGAACCACAATATTTTGAAATTTTCACAGATCTAATATTCACTTAAAAGTGCTGTGTTGCGAAACAAGACAAGTCTAGCGAACTCTGCTGAGACCTAAATTGTAGGTCTCAAAAGGAGAAGTAATTCCTTTGTCTAGATAATAGGACTCACATCTGTATTTCGTAGCATAAGGTCTTATCTGACACTGGTAAAATCCATACAGGGTGGACCCGACCTTTAAAGGGGAAAAGTTTAAAATTGTTTAGTGGGATAACCTACGTTTTTTATTAGGGTTCCTCGGACAAGATTAAAAAAGATTCACAAATGTTATAGGGACTCGAGCACCCCAACATCTTATTGTTGTCAATATGTGTTAACAAGTCATTAAAGCCAGATTGGGTCCGTAGCGTTCATTAAGATGTCAGTTTTCCTACTAAGTCTCTACCCATATGTGTCACTGTATTAATCAGGGACACACACACACATACGACAAGCACATATCAAAGCAAACATTAATACTTGCTTGTATCTGGAGCGCGGGAATATCCTGTTGCGAGGCATGGAAGATAAAAACATTTAGGCCCCTATTACGACTTTGGTGGTGAAGTGCTGTGTCCACCCCGAAGCCGCACCGCCAAAGCCATGGTCTGTCCACCAGCCAGATTAGGAGTTTCCTCCTGTCTGGCAAGCTTTTTCGGCATCCCCATGGCGATGCCTCTAACAACGGGCACCACAATGGGAATGCCAAAAACCATTACTTCATGGAATGGACAGAAAAGTGCATGCCATGCAGGAACTGGTGTGCATGCACACAGGGTGTGTGCACGTGTTGGGACCACCTGTGTGCGTCCACAGGGTGCAGAGGCATGTGTTTCCTCCCTGCCAAGGTTTTCATAGATGACGAACTGCCATGAAAACTCTGGTGGAAACAAAACATCTCATATGCTTTGCGGGTCCACTGCGATCCCATTAAGCATATAGATGCCTCTACATCACCGCAACACCAAGAGAGAACAACGGGGCTCTGGTGGTCTGAATGCCCAATTCCTATTTGGGCAGTCGGGAGACCACCACCGCCGCGCTCCTGCTAATCTGAGAGTTCATGAACCTCCAGATTCATAATCAGCCCTTTAATGTGGAAACACAAGCTTTGCTTTATATGCTGATTTTAGAAAAATGCACAAAACAAGCTATGATAGCCGCCACACAATGTATATTCCTTATATGTGTGTGCAAAATATGCCCAGGCAGCAATTTGTAAGTCACGGCTATCTTAAGGTAGCACAAAAACAGCACTCACCCTAACTTTTTAACCCCTTCAGGGCTGATGACGAGCTGGTTCGTCATGGAGCACACCGGTCGTGCGCTGATGACGAGCCCAGCTCGTCATGAGCCCCTCCCTTGGGGGAAGCGCTGGCGCTCCCCCGAGGGTCTGCGATCTTGTTGCAAAGTACGGGGATGGCAGCGGAAGAGTTTCCGCTGCCGACCCCGCCCCTCCCCATGGGAATCCCTGATGACGTCAGCGTGCACAGCGCGCGCTGACATCATCAGTGATTCCCAGGCGCTCGAGAAGCCATTTGCTTCCTGCGCGCCTAGGATCAAGGTGGGTTTCTGGAGTCCGGCGGGGGTTTGGGGCCGCAAAGAGGCATCAGGGGAGAGGAAAGAGATTTTCCTCTCCCCTGATGTCTCTTTGCAGGGCATTTCTGCCTCACGATCGCGCACAGCGTCGCGATCGTGCGGCGGAAATGGCCCCACTAGCACCAGGGATTGTAAATTTGGCTTTTCGGAAGTGACCCCTTGGGCAAGGGTCGCTTCCAGGTGGGCAGCAATATTATTTTCGATTTTCTGTCCCCCTGGGGGCAAATCGGCCCGTTTCTTTTGCCGTTTTGCCCCCAGGGGGGGCAGAAAATGCCCGCTAGCACCAGGGTATTTAAATTTAGTTTTTAGGAAGCGACCCCTTGGGCAAGGGTCGCTTCCAGGTGGGCCGTGATAATTTTTTTGATTTTCTGCCCCCCCCGGGGGCAAATCGGCCTGTTTTTTCGGCCGTTTTGCCCCCGGGGGGTGGGCAGAAATTCCCCACTAGCACCAGGGATTAGTTTTGGGGCAATGTATATTAGGGGAGAGGAGATGGCCTAACGGCTAGGGCGCTCGACCTCAGACCTGGTGATCTGGGTTCGAGTCTCGGTAACAACGCCAAAACCTCCTGTGATTCTGGGAAAATCACTTAATCTCCCCGTGCCTAAAATGAATGTGTGTCCGTCCTCATGTAACGTAACTGGTGCTATGTAAAGCGCTCTGATACCTGATTCGGTTCGGGTCTAGTTCGCGCGGGGGGGGGCAGAAAATTGCCGCTAGCACTAGGGTTGTTTTTTTTACAAGGTTTGTATTGAACCCTTGTGCAATGGTCACTTCCTGGAGGGGTCTTAATTTTTTTGTATATAGGCCAGTTTTTATGCCCGTTTGGCCCCCAGGGGGGGGCAGAAAATGCCACTAGGCACCAGGGATTTTTTTTTGTTATGGCGGCTACCCCTTGGGCAAGGTTTGCTTCTTAGAGGGAACTTGTTTTGGGAATGTTTTTCTGCTTCACCCCCACCCCACTGGGGGCGAATAGGCCCTTTTCTCTTCTGTTTTTTGGCCCACTAGGCCCTAGTATTTGAGATTTGTAGTGTGTCGAAGCGATCCCTTGGGCAAGTCTTGGTTCCAATGGTGGTTATATTTTTGGTTGTTTTTTACTGGCCGCCTCCCTTGATGCCAGTTGGTCTTTTTTTGTCATTACTGCCCCCGTGTGATGGGGTTACTGTTAGGAGCAAAAGATCGACTGGCACCAAAGGGGTCAGGCAGTAAAAAACTTTCAAAAAATTAACCAGTGTTTTGATGGTTTTCCTCACCTAATCCCAATTTGTCCAAGCCCTATTTGATGGCCCATCTGGGCGAATGTAAATTTGGGGGGCAAATTTGTGTGTTGTTTTTTTAATGCTTATAATGTTTGTGAAATGTGGTAGTAATTTTTTTTTCTTCTCTATTTTTGTCTTGTTCCAGGCTTTTACTGTTTAGATTGTTGTAGGTTGCGGGTCTGTTACGTTTTTTTTTTTCAGCATTAGTGCTTGATGTGCACTTTGTTTTCTAATCTGTAATTTTTTTTTCTTTCTAGTGGGATATCATTTCTTTTTGCTGTGTCTCAGCAGAGTAGGTGCTGGTGAGTGTAGCTATTTTTGGTAAGAGTGAAATTGTTTTGGATTGGATTGTTCTTTGTGTGAAAGCCTTACCTTGTTTTCTTCTTACTTTGCACAGTGTAGGTTGTTGTTCACGTGTGTGTGCAGTCTTCTTGCTTTGTAAGGATAATGGTTAGTCGCAGGATTACTTTAACAACAACAAGGGACCCCAGGGAGCACAACTTCCTACCGACACATCCGGTTCCCCTGACTCCGACGGATACCAGCGTGTACCGCGGTACCCTCCGCTCGATTGTGGGCGCACGTAATCCTTACTAATCTACCGCCGTTCCGTATCAAGGAATTACGGCATTTAGAGGCTAAATCATTGTTAAGGCTTTCAATGTAATGTCCTGATGATGGTCCCCGTGATTTGCTAAGGGGTCCCAAACGCCGTCGACCTTTTGGGCACCAAATACTTAAAAACGTGATTACTATGTGTTTTAAATGGTGCTTTGTTTAAGTATTCTGTACAACTGTATTACTGACAGAAAAACGTGCTTTGCCTTAAAAAGCCCTTCTTTGCTCCCTATATCCACCCTCTGTACCTGTTCTGTTAGTGCTGGGCACAGGCTTGTGCTCCACGCAGGTTGATTTGTGGAAAGTACTCCTTGTGGTATAACGAAGAGTAAATTGAGTAAACTCTGCTGACCACTGTCCGGCTGGACATGTCACTCATAATATAGATTGACTCTGTCTATATTTTATTTCTCCTAAATTGCTTGTATGCATGGGACCATTGTTGCATGTACATAGTCGCAGGATTACTGCTCAGCAGGTTCTTGGTTTGCTTTTTGAGTCTTCCTCTGACCATGGTTCAGAGACTGACTCCGATACGGACCCAGAGGTAGGGGCAGGAGATTCAGGCAGTGAGTTTTCTCTTCGCATGGAATCATCGGATGATGAATCTTCTTCTAGTGCTGATGAAGTGCCTATGGTAGAGGAGGATATTGATGTGCCGGTAGTGGGCCAAGAGGCATCTGTGCTGCTGCCTAGGGCCGTAAGGTATCCTTTCTTTTTACGTCGGCAAGGGGCATGTGAGCTGCAGCCTGTGCCCAAAAGGCTTCACATTGCTGTGGTGCGCCAAGAGGCATCTGGTGCTGTTAGTCTTCCTGTTGGTGTAGTGCAGCAAGAGGCATCTGGGGCTGTTAGGCTTCCCATTGGTGTAGAGCGGCAAGAGGCATCTGGGCCTGCTTGGTTTCCCGGTGGTGTAGTGCAGCAAGAAGTATCTCAGGTTGCTAGGCTTCCCGTTGGTGTAGTGCAGGAAGAGCCCTCTGGGGATGCTATGTTTTCTGTTGGTGTTGTGCAGCCAGAAGTATCTGTGGCTGTTAGGCTTCCCATTGGTGAACAGCAGCAAGAGGCTTCTGGGCTGCAGGCTGGGGTGGCTGCTCCCCCCGTTGATAGGGATGGCCTCTGGGTTCCCCCTGGCATGGTGCAGCCGGCATTGCCAGTTCACTGGTGTTCCTGGGTGTAGAGTGAATACTGAGAATTTTCTGCCAATACATTTTTTTCAGTTGTTTTTTGACGATGTGTTTTTGCAAGAGATTGTTGATCAAACTAATTTGTATGCAGAACAGTTTTTGAGGGACAACAGTGCCAGCCTTAAGCCCCATTCTCGCGCTATCTTGTGGACTCCCACAAATGTTGAAGAGATGAAGAAGTTTTTGGGATTAACTTTTTTGATGGGCTTGCTAAGGAAGCCATCAATGTCTTCATATTGGTCCACTAGTCCCTTGATGGCAACAGCTATATTTCCAGCAGTCATAAGTCGTGATCGGTATATGCTTCTTCTTTGGATGATGCATTTTGTTGATAATGGTTTAGCGTTGCCACGCCATCACCCTGATTGTGACCGTTTGTTTAAAATTCGGCCTGTCCTTGATCAATTTGTTGATCGTTTTTCTGAGATCTTTGCCCCTGGTAAAGAAATTGCAGTGGATGAGTCTTTGCTATTGTTCAAGGGCCGCTTGGTTTTTAGGCAATACATTCCTAGTAAGAGGGCACGCTATGGAATCAAACTGTATATGCTGTGTGACAGTGAGACTGGATATGTCTACAATTTCAGGGTGTACACTGGTAAGGAGTCCAGCATTAACCCTCCTGGTTGTCCTACCACTTTTGGAGTGACTGAGAAAATTGTGTGGGAACTAGGTAGAGGATTATTTAACAAAGGCCACCATTTATATGTAGATAACTTCTACACTGGTGTGCAGTTGTTCAAGGAGTTGGCCAAAGTGGGCACTGTTGCTTGTGGCACAATGCGCAGTAACTGTAAAGGTTTCCCAAAGGAACTTGTTTGCAAAAGGCTTGTGCGGGGACAGTCTACTGCATTGCGATGTGGGGAGCTTCTAGCTGTGAAGTTTTCAGACAAGAGAGATGTGTACATGCTGACTACTATCCACGATGAAAGTACTGTACCTGTGCCTGTTTGGAGTCAGGGTGCTGAAGTGCGCAAACCTGTGTGCATTTTAGCTTAGAATAAGTACATGGGTGGTGTTGACAGAGTAGATCAGAGGTTGGAACCTTATGCTGCTCTTCGAAAGGCTTACGTTTGGTAAAAGAAGTGCCACTCACTTGCTTACTTGCTCGGACACCTTGTTGCTGGGACCTGCGGACGACTAGGAGTCCTGTTGGTACTGTTGCTGGGGCTGCTGGAGGACTCCTACAAGCGCCGCACTCGCTCTACCGGAGTGCCGCTGATTGCTGCTCTACCGCTGCGGGACTGCGAGGCATTAGAAACAGCTGTAGCCTCTTCCCGCAGCGGCCACGCCCCCCTGCCTGCCAAGCCCATAACCTTTCGCGGCACCCGCTACGCGGGTGCCACTCACTTGCTTACTTGCTCGGACACCTTGTTGCTGGGACCTGCGGAGGACTAGGAGTCCAGTTGGTACTGTTGCTGGGGCTGCTGGAGGACGCCTACAAGCGCCGCACTCGCTCTACCGGAGTGCTGCTGATTGCTGCTCTACCTCTGCGGGACTGCGAGGCATTAGAAACAGCTGTAGCCTCTTCCGGCAGCGGCCACGCCCCCCTGCCTGCTGAGGGCTATAAGAGCAGTCCAGGCTCTTCGCGAAGCGGGACGCGTGCGGGACGAAGCACGGGACGAAGCCCGGACAAAGGGCGGACAGTCTGAGACAGTCCGAGACTGGCCGCGGCTGGACTGGGCCGACCACTCTGCCTCTATTAAATTCGAGGCATCCTCATGCAGTAAGACGTTTTTTACACTCACTAAATCGCATAAGAGGTTTGCAGTTGTGTCCCCTATTTGAGGGATAAATATTTCTTATATTCCCGTGGGCGCCAACTTGTAACTGTGTAGCATGCCAAAAAAATTAGCTCCAACCACGTCCAACACGATGGATAACTACATGGTTCAAGTGGTAACTAAAATTAATAGCGAAAGGCGTCAGTCATTAGGACTAAGTCAATCGCCAGTTTTCCCTCCTATAAGTCCGTCTCAATCATCCACCATGGCTGATACACCTTTACAGGCTGCTGGCAGTGATGCTCCTGAGATGGATCTCCTCGCCAGTGGCAAGCATGACCAAAGCTCACTCCCAGCGGTTGATCTAGAAACCGACCCTGAAGCCAATCATGAAAGTGATGATGATTCTGACCCTGAAATACATGTTCATGTCATAGAAGATGATCTTTCCTCTGTAGAACAGGAAACTAAATCAGACAGAAAATGTAAAAAGACCCAACCTAAGCGTGGAGGGTTACGCTCAGGGTTAAGGAAAAAAAGGGCTTCACCCCCACGAAAAACTAAGGATAAGAATATGGATGCTGAGGAGGCTAGCGCAAAGCACAGTATGGATGATGAGCTATTTCTTAGGATAGCAGATATGATCGAGTGCAAAATTAAAGCTATTATAAAACCAATGGTGGCCAAGATTGATAAGCTCACTGCCGAGGTGAAAAAACTGGGTGGGATCCAGAACAAGTTAAACGGGGAGGTTGGAAATATAGCAACTCTGGTCTCAAATCTAACAGGTACACCCGGGGCGAATGGTCTTACTGTGGTAGAGGTAGAGAGGAGCACGACAGCAAACATTCCACCTGGCCAGGCACCAGCAAATATAGATACACATCCGGTAGTAAGAGAGGAGGTCGTGCCGACATCCACTATTCAACCTGTACTTAACCATGAAACAGACTCTCCTCAATTTATAGTAGAAGCCTCACCTCTGGTGTTGGTACTGGCGAACGTTCCACCACTGGCACCTGGGCAACTAGAATCCCCAACATCTCTCTCTAGTAAGGCACTCCATTGGTTGTCAGGTAACATGCAGATGGCCCCTGGAGGGAAACAGCAATTAGCAGGGGAGATTACGTCGGTCAGAAGGGCAACCTGGATAGGGAATAGACCTAAAAAATTCAAAGGAGATTGCATAGTGGTGAACTTCTCCCATTCGGCTGTGCTCCCTAATGTTTTGTCAAACATACTCCCCCCTCAACGCAGGAGCGGCACTATCGTTCCCCTCACCCTAAAGTTCTTTTATGGTGAGCGGAAGAATGTGACGTATCCTAAGACTCTAGGGTCAAGATGGGACACTGTGACGAATAGGTGTGGAGCGGGTGCTCATATAATGACTGGGCGATTAGCCTAGGGAATAGGTTCAATATCCTGACAGGCCTAAATGACTGTGACTGACTACAGGGGGACCGTAACATGCCATGTACTAGTCCATCACAGGCTTGTGGAATGGATAACATTCTAGCTGCTCAAAATATAATCGATTCCAATCAGGAGGTATTGGTTACTAGTCCATGCGGGGGTTTGCCACCCAAAGAAGGCAGGGTTAGTGCAGACCCTCACACCAGAGCTGACTGTACGAGTTCTCTCGCCTTATCAACTCTGGTGTCATGGAATGTGGCAGGGCTAAAAAGTAAGGTAACATCTCTAGACTGGTTAGCTTTTCTGGATTATAAGGATATAATCCTCCTCCAAGAAACATGGCAGGTAACCCCGGAATATAAGCAAGGATATCTAAATTTCTATACCTCTGCCATCCCTAGCTTACGGGGAAGACCGAAGGGTAGTTTGCTGACATGGGTTAAGCAGGACAGTAGATACTCTGTAAATCAGTTGGTCACAAACAGCCCAGATATTTTGCTAGTTAAATTAAAAAGCTTAGAATTTATGGACCTCCTTGTTTTTAACATTTATTCAAGGGGGCTCTCAGGTGGTAAACCTACTGAAGTAATTGAACAGTTAGATAGCCTCCTCGAGCGATATCGCTCAAATGGTAACATAATTGTGGCAGGAGATTTTAACTGCTGTTTTGAACCCTCAGACAACTATGACATGGACCTTACAGTGGATGAGGACCATATTTGGAAGATCCCTCACCTGACAATACCACCTAATAAAAAATGGTCAGAGGCAGCACTTCAACTCAAAGTCCTTTGTGTGGAGCATGGTCTACGTGCCACAAATGGAAAAATGGGTTCCGACAAACAGGGTGCCCCTACCTTTAACAACGGTATATCTAATAGCCGCATAGATTACATCCTGACGAATAAGGAAAACTGGTCTATTATGGATGATATGCGGGTACAAGAACGGGTAGAGAGCGATCATAACCCATTAGTCCTCTCATTTAGGTTATTTGATTTATCAAAATGTGAGGGCCCTGAAGAGTGTGTGGAAATAGCCCTCTCAAATAACCACAGACGAATTAGATGGGCAAACTGTGTCACGAACGAAGAGGGTATTGCCGCCATGAGGGACTTGACTGCTCAGGCTATAATAGATTTAAGTAACAATTCCACTGTGGAGGCAATGGTGTCAAATGCTAGTCGGATTCACGTCAGTTTTTTTACTCAATTAAGCTCCTTTTTCGTCAAAAAAGTGACCAAAAAACAGAGCAGGCCAGCGAGAAAGGAGGATCAGAGGTATGGCCATTTTGTCAGGGTGTCGGTCTAGTCTCCCAGCCCTCACTGACTATTAAAGAGCTTAACCTCCACGCGCCCCTCATATTGACTAATAATATTGCGGCGTGAGCGTGTTGTGTGCATCTATGCTCTGGCATTTTAAAACTGTCTAAATTGTAACGCTGTTTTTAAAAAACCTGTTGCTGTGCACTCGTCTTTTGTCAAACACGTAGATTTTAATTACTGTTGGCATTTGCACTTTAGAAGCACGTTGATCTTAATAACGGTTAGCTTTGCACTTATCTAGTAGGTGCGCTGACTCCCCGGTCCACCGCAGCTTTATTGCTGATTGATGTGGAGGGAGAAATAGCGCTGGCACTTCCTGGTCGTTCCACGACGGGCGGCCATTTTGTCAGGGTGTCGGTCTAGTCTCCCAACCCTCCCAATCTACTAAACCCCTGGCCTGTAGCGCAGCGGTGACGCGCAGCGGAAGCGCCATTGAAGCGCCGAAGAGGCGCCAAAGAGAAGCCAGTCTGCACCAGTCCGCGTCCAGACGCCTCCAGCTTCCCACTCTACATCTGGCCCGTCATCATGGTAGGACATCGCCTCTCCTATAGTTCTCCAACTCTGCATTCGCTATGTCCCCCCGCCAACTCGCTGTGCTCTCACTCTATCCTCCCGTTCAAGATTGTGTCTCATTGTACTTCATGTGACTGGAGCCTATCTTTCCCACTCACATATAAAACCCAACCCACACACAAATGGAGAATGTTTCTCCTGAACTGTCGGTCGTTACCTAAGCACCACACATAGCTCTCCATGTTGATAGAGGAGCTCAATCCCGACGCC
Source organism: Lissotriton helveticus (assembly GCF_964261635.1). Taxonomy (NCBI): domain Eukaryota; kingdom Metazoa; phylum Chordata; class Amphibia; order Caudata; family Salamandridae; genus Lissotriton; species Lissotriton helveticus. Next base: position 294,878,011 of record NC_136073.1, on the reverse strand, counting down.
CTATTCTTGACAGAAACGTGGCTTCAACTGGAAAGCGATCCAGCTATAGTGTGGGCTACTCCCCAAGGCTACACCATGAAACGCCTGGACCGCCAGACTGGTAGAGGCGGCGGACTCGCCATCATTTATAGAGACATCTATAAATGCCGCATCACCTCTTCCTCCGCACCGACGTGTGAGAGCTTCTCTTCACCTTAGAATTCACGCCCACCATCTCATTCTCTGGTTTGTTGGCCTATCGCCCTCCTGGCGCACTAAGCAACTTCATTTCTGACCTGACAGATACTGCTGCTAGCGCCCTGTTTTCCTCAGCAAATTTTACATTGCTGGGTGATCTCAATCTTCATCTGGACGACCCATGTGACATCTCAGCCAACAACCTCAGGACCAATCTCCTGGCCATGGATCTTTGCCAAAAGGGTTTCCTTGCGACACACAACAGGGGACACCTTCTGGATCATATCTATAGCAATCTAGATAATCTAAATGCTGAGACCCCCATTCCACTCCCGTGGACAGACCATTTCCTAATACCTTTCACTTGGTCTATAAGTCCCCCCCCATTTCTCACACTCCCAAAAAGCATCTGGGAAGGAAATGGCCCTCTCTTCCATTTCCCGAGTGGGAACTTGCCCTCATTAATAACCCTCCCCAGCGATCCACCAACCCCACTGTAGCCACGACCAATTTCAACAACTGGATTTCCAGTACCCTTGACCAAGTCCTTCCCCTCACCCCCCTAAAATCGACAATAAGAGCTAAGGTTGCTCCTTGGTACACACCCTCCCTTAGAACCATGAAGCAAACCTGTCGCAAACTCGAGCGAGACTGGAGGCAGGACCGTTCTCAACAGAAGAGGGCCAAATACAGAGCCGCCATAAGACTCTATAAAAAGGAAATCAATACCACACAATCTCGCTTCTATGATGAAAAAATCAATATGGCTGCCAACGCGCCTAAGGAAATTTTTAAAATAGCGAAGTCCTTAATTTCCCCTCCCCCGGAGCGTCCTTTATCTGATGGCGCGCAAACCCGGTGCAATAATCTTGCAACTTTTTTCTCCCAGAAAATCCAGACTATCTATTCTTCATTCACTTCTGGAGATGGCAACATTGACCCTATCTCTCCCCCGGTCCCTGACTCCCCCACCCCCTGTATACTTGAAAAATGTCCACTTCTTGACCCTACCTCATTAGATAGGCTGATCCCTAAGATCACCTCGGGATCTCCTAATGACCATGCACCCCCCAGACTCTTATTAAGGTCATGGACGTTATCCGTCCGGTCATCTTGGACGCCCTCAATGCTTCCATCACCTCTAATACCGTTCCGCCCTCTTGGAAGTGTGCGATGGTCAAAGCTTTGTTGAAAAAGCCTACTTCGGACCAGAACAACCTAGCCAACTTCCGACCCATCTCGCTACTTCCATGGATGAGCAAGCTACTTGAGAGGCACGTTAACAACATCTTAGTGGACTATTTCGAGTCTAATGGCCTGCTCCGTGCCTCTCAGACAGGGTTCCGCCCTCCATCCGCCCTATCATCCATCTGGCCTCCATTCCTCGGTCCGCCTCCCTCCCCCAAACCCCAGATCAAGAGCCTGGGAGCCTGGGAGTCTGGCTGGACAAGGCGCTTGATTTCTCAGCCCAAGCTACAAAAACTGCCTCCACGTGCATTGGGATGTTGAAATGCTTCGTAGGGTGCTTCCCCTTCTTCCATTCCAGGCTAGGAGGACCATGGTTCAAGCCCTGATCCTCTCCCGCCTGGACTACGGGAATGCCCTTTACATGGGAGCCTCAGCAGCAGTGACACATAGGCTTCAGGTCACACAAAACTGTGCTGCCCGCCTACTGTACAACATTCCTCGTCGGCAGTCAGCCAAGAAAGCTCTTAAAGAGCTTCATTGGCTCACAGTTGCGGCAAGAGTGCAGTTCAAGGCCATGTGCATTGTGCACAAATCTTTTCACCGCACTGGCCCAGCAATTCTGCACCCTATAGCTACACCTTACCTACCGTCCAGAGCCTTACGCTCTAGCTCCTTGCAACTGGTAACCACCACTAAAATTAACAAAGCCCGCTGGGGTGGCCGGTCCTTCTCTTATACTGCAACCAGGCTTTGGAACTCCCTCCCCCTGGCCCTTCGAGAAATTAACAACCTCCTGTCCTTCAGAAAGGCCTTAAAAACGTCCCTTTTCGCAAAAATGCGCTAATCCTCCATGAGCTCGCCACCTGTTTTCAGTCAAAAGCGCTGCGAGGCCCCCGGGTAGCTATGCGCTATACAAGTGCAATTTCCATTCCATTCCATTCCATGGAAAATCCTGTAGGGTTGCATACAGGGCTCTATCAGATGCAGTAAAGACCAAAGACATAGCCAAGATCAAGATTGCCCGAGTCACGTACAAAAAAACACAACTTAAGGCAAAAAGTGACTGGGATAATGAATACTGAAGGGAGCTCCTAAGTGCAAGCAAAGAAAGATCTATGTGCTCATTTTGGGTTATGGTCAAATGGGGTAGGGGGATGAAAAGGGGTGAACCGACCAACTATGTTCCACCAAATGCCTGGGTCTCTCACTATGCGTCCCAGTTTGCCGCTGTGGACGAGGTGGGAGAAGAGAGCGAGGCTCTCTTAAAAGCAATTGAGGGCGCAACTCACCTTTCCTTTACCAAAGCTGATACCATAAAAATTCTGAACAACATCCCCAAAGCTAGGGCCCCAGGCTTGGACTCCATCCCAGCAGACCTTTTTATGTATGATAAGGACCTTTGGGCCTCCTACATCCATCTATTAGCCAATGGCATTGCGATGGGCTCACCAACACCTGAGTCCTGGAAGGGTGCCGAGATCATTCCTATCTTTAAAAAAGGGGAGTGCTCGGACCCAGGAAATTACAGGCCAATTAGCTTGATCGCTTGCATACAAAAGGTAGTGGCAAGGCTCTTACTGCAGCGCATTCAGGGCTGGATAGAGGAAAAGGATATTCTGTCGCCCCTACAGGCAGGGTTTCGTAGTCATACCAGTACCATTGACCAAGTTTTTAGATTTGTTTTAATATATTGGCGTGTAGTACTTCTAGGGGGGGGTATGCTTTTTGCAGTCTTCGTTGATCTTAAATAAGCGTTAGACTTGGTGCCTCGCACTAAGTTGTGGGCAGCCCTACATGAGCAGGGCATCCCACTTGATATTTTGTCACTTTTAATCAGACTGCACGAAAATAATTATGCCCGGGTCCGCTGGAACCATCAGGGAAGTGTTACAGATAAATTCCCTATTGCTAGGGGGGTTCGCCAAGGGTGTGTACTTGCCCCTACACTCTTCTCATTATACATCAACAGGGTGATCGGCTATTTCGAAAGGCAACCAACTGATGCCCCTAAGTTGAATGGCAAGCCGATCCCCCTGTTGATGTTTGCTGATGATACGCTATTAATTTCGAGGACACAACAGGGCCTCCAAAAGGCTGTTGGAGTCTTTGAAGTTTTTTGCAAGGACCATGGTCTTGTCATTAACACATCAAAGACAAAGTTCATGATCCTACATAAAAATAAACTCGTCAGAGGGAAGATCATCATGGATGGGGTTCATCTGGAGCAGACCCAAGTATTTAACTACCTGGGCATAACCCTTTCATCCAAATTAGATTGGAAACAGCACACAAACCAGCTGGTCACAAAACATGCACAACTCAGAGGAGCACTCACTAAGGAATTTTATTTATCTCACACTAGGCCAATCACCCCGGTGCTAAAGATCTATGACGCCAAAGTAGGAGCATCAGTTCTCTATGGGGCGAAACTGTGGGGGCTTAGTAATTTGAAAAGTCTAAAGGGTGCGAAAAAATAAATTCTTGCGCAACATCACAGGCCTACCGGCCTCCACTCCACTAACGCCTCTCCATTATGACCTAGGGTCTCATAGCTCAGAGGATATGGCCAGATATAGATCAGTTGCCTACTGGAGGAGATTATGGGTTACTCCAGAACTCTCCCAGTATGCACGGGCCTTCCTTGAGGTAAGAGACCTTGATAAGGCCCACAAAATAGTATGGTTGAGGGAGGTAAAGGCTATTTATAAGGCTATGGGGCTATCTCCTTTGTGGGATGACCCAGTAGGGAATCTTTTTCCACCAAGAAAAACATTTCGAGACCTGTACTGGAGTATGCTTGAGGCAAAGAGATTTGGCCGCTGTATTGAACCATCTCTTACGGCAAATTTCCTAGAACTTAAGCATTCTCCGGCCTTTGAGGCATATTGGGACTGGATTACCATCCCAAGGGACAGGAAGAAATACCATCAGTTCAGGGTGGGGACATTACCACTCAATGCTTTTACCGCAAAATGGCGAGGGGGACAAGGATCAGCCTGTCCCTTTTGTCCTGATCAGCGGGAAGTTATTGGGCATGTCCTCTTTGCCTGTCCCGAATATAAGGTTCCTAGGAGATCTTGGCTAAAACCCATTTGTGTCCAGTTAGGTCTCAAAACGGGTTGTGAGGCAGTCAGGATCTTATGTACTGACAACTCCCAAGCCGTAGTTATAGCCATAGCCACATTTCTTCACTGGATGTGGATAATTCGGGCCCGTAAGATGAGCCTACAGTAACTTTGCATTAACGATACTTGCAACTGTAAAATGTGTATAGTGAATAATGTTCCTGGTGATGAATTTTGAAAATTTTAAAAATGTTGATGTCGTTTTTAACATAGTTTATCTAATGATTGTAACCTATGAATTTTATGCGTGGTCGCCTGCCATTAATAACTGTTAATTGAGAGATGAAGTGACGAATTGTGGACTTTATTAGCTGCTAATGATTGGTAATTTAAAAAATTCTTCTTCTTCTTTTAAATTGTTAAATCCTTGAAAATGTATAAGGTATTGTCTTTTATGATTGAAAAAAATCGAAATAAAGACTTTTTTGATTTGGTAAAAGAAGTTGGCAATCCATCTGTTCCACTTGGCATCCTTTAATGCTTTTGTTGTGTATCAGAAGTCTTGTCCTGAGTCGAAGATGCCTTTCGTTAAGTTTCAGGAGTCTATAATAGGCAGCCTTGTACTTGTGGAGCAGGCAAGTGTTCCTAGATTTGGAGTGGTTGAGGATGTGGCTAGATTGAAAGATCGCCACTTTCCTGAATACATTCCTCCCACTACCGCAAGAGACTTTCCGACTAGAAGATGCAGAGTCTGTTGGTGAAGAGGCATGCGGAAGGAGTCTCGTATGTACTGCCCTGACTGTCCTTCTAAGCCTGGATTGTGTCTGTCAGCTTGTTTTAAATCGTACCACACGCAAAAGAAGTTTTGGGAGTTTTATTGAGCTGTAAAGTGAATTGCCTGGTCTGCATTCTGTAAAAATGTTTAGTTTGTTTCAAGGATTGGCATTAGTGCAATGTGTTTAGTTTTAGAATTTGTGTTAGCTGATTTGTAGGTATTTCCATTTGTTTAGTGTTATTTTGAAAAAAAGAATTCTAAATGTGTTTATGGTGTGTGCAGGCTGGTGCTTGGCTGGCGGTGTGTGTGGAGTGGTGCTTGGCTGGATGTTGTGTGTGGAGTGGTACTTGGCTGTCTGTGCACCGAGTGGTGCTTGGCTGGCGGTGTGTGCGGAGTGGCGCTTGGCTGGTGGTGTGCGTGGAGGGGTACTTGGCTGTCTGTGCACAGAGTGGTGCTTGGTTGGCGGTGTATGTGGAGTGGCGCTTGGCTGGATGGTGTGTGTGGAGTGGTACTTGGCTGTCTGTGCACGGAGTGGTGCTTGGCTGGAGGTGTGTGTGGAGTGGCACTTGGCTGGTGGTGTGCGTGGAGTGTTACTTGGCTGTCTGTGCACGAAGTGGTGCTTGGCTGGTGGTGTGTGTGGAGTGGTGCTTGGCTGGTGGTGTGTGTGGAGTGGCGCTTGGCTGGCAGTGTGTGTGGAGTGGCGCTTGGCTGGATGGTGTGTGTGGAGTGGTACCTGGCTGTCTGTGCACGGAGTGGTGCTTGGCTGGCGGTGTGTGTGGAGTGGCGCTTGGCTGGATGGTGTGTGTGGAATGGTACTTGGCTGTCTGTGCACGGAGTGGTGCTTGGCTGGCGGTGTGTGTGGAGTGGTGCTTGGCTGGTGGTGTGCGTGGAGTGGTACTTGGCTGTCTGTGCACGAAGTGATGCTTGGCTGGTGGTGTGTGTGGAGTGGTGCTTGGCTGGTGGTGTGTGTGGAGTGGTGCTTGGCTGGCGGTGTGTGTGGAGTGGCGCTTGGCTGGATGGTGTGTGTGGAGTGGTACTTGGCTGGTGGGGTGCGTGGAGTGGTACTTTGCTGTCTGTGCACGGAGTGGTGCTGGGCTGGCGGTGTGTGTGGAGTGGCGCTTGGCTGGATGGTGTGTGTGGAGTGGCGCCTGGCTGGTGGTGTGCGTGGAGTGGTACTTGGCTGTCTGTGCACGAAGTGGTGCTTGGCTGGTGGTGTGTGTGGAGTGGTGCTTGGCTGGTGGTGTGTGTGGAGTGGTGCTTGGCTGGTGGGGTGCGTGGAGTGGTACTTTGCTGTCTGTGCACGGAGTGGTGCTTGGCTGGCGGTGTGTGTGGAGTGGGGCTTGGCTGATGGTGTTCGTGGATTGGTACTTGGCTGTCTGTGCACGGAGTCGTACTTGGCTGGCGGTGTGTGTGGAGTGGCGCTTGGCTGGTGGTGTGTGTGGAGTGGTACTTGGCTGTCTGTGCACGGAGTTGTGCTTAGATGTTGGTGTGCGCTGAGTGGTGTTTGGCTGGCGGTGTGCATGGTCTGGTGCTTGGATGGTGGTGTGGGTGGACTGGCACTCGGCTGGTGGTGTGTGAGTAGTTAATTTCTGTTGGTCACTACACACACTGCTAGTTGAGTGACACTCCACGCAGTCCATCATTTTGTGTAGTTGCAGTGTCAGAAATGTAAACATGTGAAAGTGATGGGCCCTTGAATGGGGCTGTTTGCAGGAGTGAGTATTGAAATGTGATGGGTCCGCGGCTGGCGGTGTGAATGTTTTGTATGTGTCACACGTACGAAAGGTGTATGAATGGCCTGTAAAGAGGTTGGTGCCTTGACGTGGCTTTACAGCTCACGAGCTGTGAGTCAGTGGTTCAGTTAATCATACTTTCAATTATACGCAGTGTATTTCATTTTTGTGAAATTACTTGCGAATACAATTGTATGTACTGAATCATCACTCACCCTCGTGCCAAATCCAACCAGTATGTGTGTGTGCTTGCGGATTAGATGGCTGTGCAGTAATATTTGTTTTTTTTCTCTTTCTGCAGTAGGGTGTACCTTGTCCCTTATTGTGATTGTTGTAATGTGTTGCTTTTCCTTCCAGATGGTGTCAGTGGTCTGGTTTGTATCAGGTATGAAAGGTGCGTGAATGGCCTGTAAAACGGTTGGTGCCTTGACGTGGCTTTACAGCTCACGAGTTGCGCTTCACTGGTTCGGTTTTTATGCATTTATTTATTGAAAGCAAGGGGTGGTGATGGACAGAGATTCTGAATTAAGCAGAATACTCTCACCCAGTCAAGAGATCAGGGCTAGATCCAACACCGTTTTTTAGCTCACTGCACCATCCCAGTTCAGAACCTGGCTATATGCAAATTAGTCTGTTCCTGTCCCAGTGCATGATGGGAACAGGGCAAACCAAACTACCAAGCCAATTCTTACACTGGGAAGGAAACAAGCTTCCGGGGACCGGTTTCTGGCATTTCAGCCGTCGTCGGCCCGGCTTGCTTGAATCCTGATGGTGCAATGAGCAAGGGACTCACATCTGAGTATACCCTTCCACGCTTAGGGTGGACAAAATATTTAACAACAAGGGGTGGTGATGGACAGAGTTTCTGAATTAAGCAGAATACTCTCACCCAGTCAAGAGATCAGGGCTAGATCCAACACCGTTTTTTAGCTCACTGCACCATCCCAGTTCAGAACCTGGCTATATGCAAATTAGTCTGTTCCTGTCCCAGTGCATGATGGGAACAGGGCAAACCAAACTACCAAGCCAATTCTTACACTGGGAAGGAAACAAGCTTCCGGGGACCGGTTTCTGGCATTTCAGCCGTCGTCCCTTGCTCACTGCTCCATCAGGATTCAAGCAAGCCGGGCCGACGAGGCTGAAATGCCAGAAACCGGTCCCCGGTAGCTTGTCTCCTTTCTGGTGAAGAATTGGCTTGGTAGTTTGGTCTGCCCTGTTCCCATGATGCACTGGGCCAGGGACAGACTAATTTGCATATAGCCAGGTTCTGAGCTGGGATGGGGCAGTGAGCTAAATAACGGTGATGGATCAAGCCCTGATCTTTGGACTGGGTAAGAGTGGTCTGCTTAATTCAGACACTCTGTTCATCACCACCCCCTTTTCTGAATCGTTTTTGGCCACTATAGGTGTGGCAGGGTATACTCAGACATGAGTCCCTTGCTCACTGCTCCATCAGGATTCAAGCAAGCCGGGCCGACGAGGCTGAAATGCCAGAAACCGGTCCCCGGTAGCTTGTCTCCTTTCTGGTGAAGAATTGGCTTGGTAGTTTGGTCTGCCCTTTCCCATGATGCACTGGGCCAGGGACAGACTAATTTGCATATAGCCAGGTTCTGAGCTGGGATGGGGCAGTGAGCTAAATAACGGTGATGGATCAAGCCCTGATCTTTGGACTGGGTAAGAGTGGTCTGCTTAATTCAGACACTCTGTTCATCACCACCCCCTTTTCTGAATCGTTTTTGGCCACTATAGGTGTGGCAGGGTATACTCAGACATGAGTCCCTTGCTCACTGCTCCATCAGGATTCAAGCAAGCCGGGCCGACGAGGCTGAAATGCCAGAAACCGGTCCCCAGTAGCTTGTCTCCTTTCTGGTGAAGAATTGGCTTGGTAGTTTGGTCTGCCCTTTCCCATGATGCACTGGGCCAGGGACAGACTAATTTGCATATAGCCAGGTTCTGAGCTGGGATGGGGCAGTGAGCTAAATAACGGTGATGGATCAAGCCCTGAGCTTTGGACTGGGTAAGAGTGGTCTGCTTAATTCAGACACTCTGTTCATCACCACCCCCTTTTCTGAATCGTTTTTGGCCACTATAGGTGTGGCAGGGTATACTCAGACATGAGTCCCTTGCTCACTGCTCCATCAGGATTCAAGCAAGCCGGGCCGACAAGGCTGAAATGCCAGAAACCGGTCCCCGGTAGCTTGTCTCCTTTCTGGTGAAGAATTGGCTTGGTAGTTTGGTCTGCCCTGTTCCCATGATGCACTGGGCCAGGGACAGACTAATTTGCATATAGCCAGGTTCTGAGCTGGGATGGGGCAGTGAGCTAAATAACGGTGATGGATCAAGCCCTGATCTTTGGACTGGGTAAGAGTGGTCTGCTTAATTCAGACACTCTGTTCATCCCCACCCCCTTTTCTGAATCGTTTATTTATTGACAGAGCATTTAATTTTTTTGAAATATCATGTTAATAAAATTTTATGTACTGAGCCATCACTCGCCCTCGTGCCAAATCCAACCTGTATGTGTGTGTCTCTGAGGAATAGATAGCCGTGCTTGAATCTTTGACTTTTGAGTAACTCTGTTATGGTGTATATTATAGCTATAAATAACTTTCTAAATTTAGATATTATTGTTAAATCATGGTAGTATATGGTCATGTCTTTCTGGTGAATTCTATTGTTGTTTTTTGTCCACAATCTCTTGCAAACTTGAAATTGTCTGTCACAATTTCCATGCGATATTGTCCCCAGAATCGCACGTTCTCCAATTAAAAACTTAATTCATTCAAAACAATTTGGTTTTGCAAGGGGGTTCCCATGAGTTTTTAGTCCAGGGCTTGGTGGGCATCTTTGGAAACTACCAAATCCAAACAGTTCTGAAAACTAGACACCCAAGGGAGTCCAGGGAGGTATGGCATGCGTGGGTCCACCAATGTTTTCCTAACCAGAAATCCCTGCAAACCTTAAATTTAGGTTAAAAAAAACACTTTTCCATACATTTTTGGGTGGGATCTCCCAGTCGGCACAAATTTCCTACCACCCAGCGTTCCCCTTGATCTTCCGAGTAAAATGATACCTCACTTGTGGGGGTGGGCCACATGCCTGTGACTAAGGTGGGGTGCTTAATTTGTCAAACCTAAATACTACATTTTTAAAAAATTCATTTTTAGCCTGTTCTGCTTTGGGGCACCCACACAAGTGGGTGCCCCAAACGATTTGGACCTTTTCCTGTTGCAGCCACTATGCCTACCCACGCAAGTGAGGTACCATTTTTATTGGGAGACCTTGGGGAACGCTGGGTGGGAGGAAATTTGTGTGAGCCCAGTGATGCCACGCTTTCCCATACAAAAAAGTGTGAAAAAACTGATTGATTTTTTCAGCTGAAATTGAGGTTTGCAAGGGATTCTGGGTAAAGGAACGTTGGAGGATCCATGCAAGCCATACCTCCTTGGAAGCCCCCGGGTGTCTACTTTTCAGAAATGTGTGGGTTTGGTAGGTTTCCCTTGATGGCCGTCTAGCACGGGGCCAAAAACCCAGGTAACCCCTCTTGCAAAAGCTGGTGGTTTTGACATTGTTTGTCAAATTCTTAGCTTTGCAAGGGATTCTGGGTAACAAAACCTGGTGGTAGGCAGTCGAGTCACCCCATCCTAAATTCCCCTGGGTGTCTAGTTTTCAAAAATTTATAGATTTGCTAGGTTTCCCTAGGTGCTGGCAGAGCTAGGGCTCAAAAACAAAAGGTAGTCTCTTTGTCCAAAAAGGGCAAGATTTCACTGGGAAATTGAGGTGCGACCACGTTGCATTTTGCCCTGTTTCATGTCGCAGCCACTATGCCTACCCACGTAAGTGAGGTACCATTTTGTTTGGGAAACCTGGGGAACGCTGGGTGGGTAGAAATTTGTTGATCCACGCAGATTCCAGAACATCCTACCACAGAAATGTGAGGAAAATGTGTTTTTTTGTCAAATTCTTAGCTTTGTAAGGGAGTCTGGGTAACAAAACCTGGTGGAAGGCAGTTGAGTCACACCACACTGAATTTCCCTGGGTGTCTAGTTCTCAAAAATGTATAGGTTTGCTAGGTTTCCCTAGGTGCTGGCAGAGCTAAGGCTCAAAAACAAAAGGTAGTCTCTTTGTCCAAAAAGGGCAAGATTTCACTGGGAAATTGAGGTGCGACCACGTTGCGTTTTGCGCTGTTTCATGTCGCAGCCACTATGCCTACCCACGTAAGTGAGGTACCATTTTTTTTGGGAAACCTGGGGGAACGCTGGGTGGGTAGAAATTTGTTGATCCACGCAGATTCCAGAACATCCTACCACAGAAATGTGAGGAAAATGTGTTTTTTTTGTCAAATTCTTAGCTTTGCAAGGGATTCTGGGTAACAAAACCTGGTGGTAGGCAGTCAAGTCACCCCATCCTGAATTTCCCTGGGAGTCTACTTTTCAAAAATGTATAGGTTTGCTAGGTTTCCCTAGGTGCCGGCAGAGCTAGGGTGCAAAAACTACAGGTAAGCACTTTGCCATAAAAGGGTCAATTTTTAACTGCAAAATTGAGGTGTGACCATGTTCATTTTGCGCCGTTTCCTGTCGCAGGCACAAGGCCGACCCACACAAGTGAAGTGCCGTTTTTATCGGATGACTTAGGGTAATTCATATTTGTAAATCAACTGTTATTACCAATTGAGTTTTCATGCATTTCTCCCTTCCCAATGAAAGACATTGTGTAAAAAAAAATCTTTTTCAAAAATGACCAATAATTCTCATGCTAGTATGAGTATTCCCAATTTTGAAAATGTGCAATTATATACTGTTTCTAGACTCTATAATTTGTACCCAATTCAGAAATACATAGGTGTCTTTCATACCGATTTTTCCACATATACATTTTCCAAGAATAAGTGCTCTATACCCAGTAAATAAAAAAAAATCATTGCAAGTTGCTGCTCAGTTTTTGGATCTGGGTTCGTCGGGTTCTTGGAGAAACTACAAGTCCTATATATCCCTTCAACCATGGTACATTGCTTTCTAAGAGCTGTCTAAATTACAAGAAGTTATAGGTGAAAACGTTGAGACAAAAGGCTGTTTTTTTCAACAAATTTTCAATTATTCCAATATTTAACTGTTAGTTTCTATAAAGAAACCTTCATGGATTTAGACAAAGGACCCCTTTTTGAATTCAGAATTCTGTATACGTTTCAAAAATGTATAGCTTTCTAGGATCCCTTATTGCTTTCAAACTCATTTCTACCATTAACTGGAAGGAGGTGAAAAGCTCTAAAAATAGCAAAAATAGGCAATGTCCCAGAAAAATGCCAAAACTGTGTGAAAAATGTTGGTTCTCTGACAAAAGGCTGTCATTCCCTAAAAGCTGAGAAAATGGAGATTTCATCCCTACAAACCCTTTTTTGATACCATTTGCAGGGAAAAACCCAGAGGCTTTCATTTGCCGCCCGTTTTTCCCATTTTTCTGAAAGAAACAAAAATTTCACTATATTTTGGTTAATTTCTGGGACCCCTCCAAGGGAATCCACAAACCCTGGGCACCTTTAGAATTCACATGATGTTGGAAGAAAAGGACGCAAATTTGGCGTGGATACCTTATGTGGTCAAAACGTTACAGGGGCCTAAGCGTGCACTACCCCAAATCGCCAAAAAAAGGCTTAGCACAGGAGGGGAAAAGGCCTAGCAGCGAAGGGGTTAACTAATTGCTCCATGGAGACAGGATGAGAGATGTCTCCCTGTAGTAACACTCTGAAATCGAAAATCTAAAATAAAATTGCTTATCTTTACTCTCTAACGGTCACATAGTTTCACAATCAAAGATTTTTTACCGATGTATAGTGACTTCAAAATGTATCATAATACGTTTTAAGAAGGTGTCACTAGCACTGATATGCCCCTCTTCAGGTGAAAAATGGGCAAAATTATTTTGTGGATTTCATTCCTCTGCTTGCTATGGCATGGTTATCTCAACTTCAAAGTCAAATTAAACATCCTCTACTAGCAACAACTTCTAACTTCCTCTCATTCCATCTCAAACACACTGGAGTGATGAACGTAAGTAGTCTTTTGAGAACACAAAATGAAACTCACTAAATTGAAATCCTAAATTAACTACTAACCTCTGAAGGTGTTGCATAGGGACTCCAGGGATCACACCTTTCATGCCTGAAGTTCAACATATATACATACCCACCTATGCTGTTACTAGAGCAGATTCAGGTAAATATTCACATTTTAGCTGATAACACTCAATCAGCTTTCTGAAAGACAGAGATCTAACATCTTCACCAGCCTAGACCTTGCAGAGCCAAAATCGAAGACCTGATCTTGGGAGCCTAAATATATGCCTCACTGCCTTTCAATTTGCTCTTTGATCAAGGCACAACTACCTTCCAGTGCACTGAAAGTTAGGAACCTGGGAGTTAAATTTAATTCTGCACTCGCCTTCATTTCCCAGGTAAGTCAAAATAATTAATCTGTATCCTTTTCTATTTATGAGAATTCACTAAATCATCAAACTGACCATTGGTAAAGCTGATGAAAACCCCTGTGATGCCTGTTTTGAATACTGAAACAAAATCTAAATCCAGTGTACACACAACCTCATCGTCTGATTTCAGATGATTACAACTTTAACAGTTGTGATGTGTTTGAACCTGTGGCAGCACAACTGTATTGAGTGAGCCTAGGAAAGACTTCACTGGCTCTCAGTAGCATAAAGGGAGTGGATTAACAACGTTTTAAATAATATTGAGCATACACAGTGCTTACTTGGGCAGATATTCAAGATACATGTGAAGTCGCAGCGCACAATACATGCCCAATTCACACCTGCAATGAGAAGCAATAAAATGACCTCATAACAAACCTTTAGATGAAACCTATGTGTACACAGATATTTGAGAGGCCAAGGCCTCAGGCTATGGATCTCGTTGAATGCAAGCCTGATAGAAGAATAGCACTCAAACTTTGGAGGGATGGTTTGGAAACTGATCTACTGCAGTGTGCTTTTAATTAAAATCTACATCTCCAGGGGTGGTGAGTGTAATATATTGGTCTATTACGCTCTGATCATTGGATGAAATATTAGTGTATTATTTGTATCTCAACTAGCTTTCTGAAGTAACAAGTAACCCAAAAGTCTAAATAAGTGAAAGCTGGATTTGTTTAATATGAGAGGAGCATTGCCCTACCAACTTAATAAACACAATCTTTTCGAGTCTCTGCAGAGTTCAATAAGAAACTCTACTTAACCTCTGGTAACTGTAACACAAGCAACAGGCAATCCCTAGGGAAATGCATGATAAGTTGAAGAAGTACCAAAGAACATTAAAGTTAAGTGTGCAACACAATCCAGTTCCCAAATAAATTTAGAGAAAAATATAAAATCAACGAAAGAAAGGTGATTACACACAAATTATGCGAATCAGAAAGATGGAGTTTTAAAGCATTAGGCAAAATGCCAATGAAAGTCACTTTTGGAGGTACACCGTGACTTAAGGGTGCTTTCAGGCTGACAACGATGCATCAGGATTAAGTGAACATAGCTGATCACCAGTATAAACTAATATGTCAGCTAAAGAACAAGCTAATTGGTATGTAATAAGAGATCTTTTACCTCTTGACAGACTCATCACTTTGTCAGGCTGGCGGATCTTCAAGTGCTTCATGAGAATAATTATAATTTTGCTGGATTTCCTGTTTATTTGCTGATACTCCTAATGGCTTCCTCAGAAGATTGTGTATTTGTAATCTAGTTCTTCGAAAGCAATTAATTTTTGAATTTAGCATTTGGCTTTTCACTGTAGTCAATAGCAGGGATGTGAGCTATTTGCATAATTTGTATTTGTGTTATTATGCAAAAGTTTGGAAAAATTACACAAATTACAAGCAATTACATGACATGCATGCCGGCATGTGGTGCTATATTTTAGTGTGAATTGCATCCTCTTGTCATTTTGTACACATGTCATGCAAAAAAAGTGTGAAAAATACTAGAGCCAAAAACAGCAGCCACTCACATTCTGGCAATTTGTGTTGTTCTTACGCACTCGTACTAAATTGTGGAGGTCTCCCATGCGTAAATAGACAATGTGATGTGTAGTGTAATTTTTGGGAATTTTATGTAGCAAGTGTAATGCAAAATTACTGAAATTATTCAAGATGATGCTGGTGTAACAGAAATTTCAGCCGGCTTAGTTAAAAGCACATTATCATGGTATTCTGTTTTGTTTTTTTGAGCCTTGAATCCTGACTACAATTGTGTTTGGCACATAAGAGTTCCAAAAAGGAGAATATTTCCCTTCAAAGTAGGAGGACGTTGACTTCTAGCATGTAAAAGACTGTTACCTGCTCCGTCCTTCATGTGTAGACGAGTAGTGGTCAAGTGTCCATTTACCACTCCAGCTTCAAATCCTGATATTCAATCAATGGGAACTTAAAATGGCTAACATTAATATCTGCATTTTAGAAAACTGCTGTTGGAAAAAAACAATTGGTTGTCCCATTTGAATGGTAGAACGTTTATGTACCTTTGGTAGATAGTAGGTATTATAGATTTGTCTTCTCTAAGGTAGTTATATTAATTAAAAACCAGTATAACTTTTTTCTTTGGATCTCACAGAATATCCTTATACATGTGTACTTTTTTCATCAAATATTCAGGCATTTCAAGCTGGTTTAATGAATCTTTTCTGTATTTTCATTCATGTCTAATGACATTTCATTTTCTCTTTTATCTCAGGGCTTATATATGATGTCCACATCATCACCTAATAAACTCATGGCTTATCATTGATTTTTGGCTATGTGGTTTGTTACAGAGAAAGTCTGAGTATTACAAGCTTCGTAAGATCTAGGATGAACAGTTCATGAAAAGTATCCATGCTGCCATGTAACATAGTGGGCATAAACCAAATTACAATATGTAACTTACTGTTATTTGGAGCACAACCATATATTCCTAGCATTCTTAGGAATGAATCATGATCACATTGTGCCATTCATTTGATTACCGGCCAAGTCTTGTAAAATCCTCAGGGAATTTATATAACAAATGGTTGGATTGAGTAAGAGCAACAGTACTCATGTTGTGCACTAATTTTTGTACTAGGGCTGTTCAAAAGTATAATTATTGATTATCTCAGGTCCCACAGTGGTGGACAGTCCTGTACTCACAACTGAGACTTATTCCACTTGGCTCAATTCTTCCTTTTCTCAATTAGTACCAACAAAAACAGGTGGCAGGACCCGTCCGTCTGCTCCCTGGTTCTCAGAAGCCCTCCGGCTTGAAAAACAAGGTTGTAGACGCCAAGAGAGGAAATGGAGAGTCCAATATGACTCCCACGAGAGAGAAATTTATAAACACTTGTTAAGTAAATATAATGCCCTATTGGTTACAGAAAAGGCAGCCTACTTTCCTTCGCGAATCGAATCTGCCAAAAACTCAGCTAAAGAACTCCATCAAGTTATCAATAAACTAACTAGACAACCGGAGTATTAAATGGATTGGGTCAGCTAGTCCTTCTGTGATGATATTGCTTCACACTTCAGGGGTAAAATCGACTCTATTTTCTACTCATTTGGTCACTGTGGTAATTCTCCGCCAGCTACCAGTCAAGATAATGTGAATACAGTTTCCGAGAAGGACTTGCCTACTAACAGCTTTGGGTTTTTTCCCCTATTTCCATGGCACATATAAAATATCTTATCCTAACCACCAAGTCAGGTTCTCCGGACGATCCTTGTCCACCCTCAAATATTGGACTGGTCCCCGACATTGTTGCAATCCACCTTTCAAACAAATGCAATAACTTGTTTAGTACAGGTATCTTTCCATCCCAATGGAAGCAAGCCTCCATTCTACCTCAATTGAAAAAAAAAACAATTTGTACCCCAAAGACCTGGCCAATTATCAGCCTATTTCTAGACTTCTTTCCCTGCGAAAATAGTTGAGAAAGTGATGAGCACCCAATTAAAGCAGTTCATTAAGGACTCTATCTGCCTGGATCCTACTCAATTCGGATGCAGATCCGAACATAGTACAGAGACTGCCCTGATCAAGGGCACCGATGAGCTCAAATTCATCCTGGATGAGGAGGGGGGTCAGCCGCCCTTATCCTGTTGGACCTATCTGCGGCATTTGATACAGTGATTACTCCACAGTGATCCACCGCCTGGAAGCAAAAGGTATAACAAATCTTGCCTTGATACTATTTTCATCCTTCCTGTCAAACAGAGAAAACATAATCAACATTGATGCCTTGGTACGCTTGCCCTGCGGTTTACCACAGGGATCCTATCTTAGCCCTATTCTGTTTAATACATATGTCATTGATCTGGCTCCCATGATCAAACGATTTGGGTTCTCCCTCACATCCTATGCAAATTGTGATATCAGCCTCCAACGATGCCAACAACACTTGTCTTCGCATCCACGCCTGTATGAAACTTAATAATGGCTGGATGAACAAATACCGCCTTAATCTCAATGCTGGAAAGACCGAGATGATTTTACTCTGCAAAAATCCTAACTGCTGGCCAGTTAACATGGGCCCTCTTCCTGTACCCACCAGGAAAGCCTAGAGACTAGGGGGCCCATTATGATGTCGGACAGATTGCCCCCGCCAGGCTGGCGGTAGCTACCGCCAGCCTGGCGGGGGCAATCCGCCCGACATCCCCATTTGTTTTCCCCCCGCCATATTAGTATGGTGGGGGGGACCTCAGCGGACGGAAAGACCGCCCACCGCTTTTCCACCCCGGTCGCCTTGCGGCCGGGGCGGAAAAGGAATAATATGGTGGCGGTGTCTATCAGACACCGCCAGCCATATTATGATGGGCAATTGTGGATGCCCGTTGTGGGCCCCCAGGGACTCCAGAGGGGTGGGAGGTGCACATGGGGGGTACATATGGTACCCACCAGCAGTTCCATGCACAGCATGGCAGGCACCGCGCGGTGCCTGCCATGCTGTGCATGGAAGTGCACAGCATGATTTCCTGCCATTGTGGCAGGTGGTGCTAAGTGCACCGCCCGCCACAATGGTAGGAATGCGGGATGCGCCCGCCACTGTGGCGGGCGCATCTTAATGCTGCCGACGGGACCCCTGCCCTTATGGCGGCCGGTCCCTACTACCGCAAGGATGGCGGGCGGGCAAAGTCCGCCCGCCATCCTAATGGGTCCCAAGGTGTCATGATTGATGATCGTTTACTCCTGGGCAATCAAATCAAAGGAGTGGTCTTCTCATTGTATAATACAGTGAGAATACTCAAAAAAATATTAATCTTTCTGCCCATCTCAGTCATGAAGTCAGTTATTTTCACCTTGGTTCTGTCCAAGATTGACTACTGCAATGGCCTCTACATTGGCCTGCAAGCTTAATACCTGAACAAACTGCAAATTCTTCAAATAGGCTTGCCTAGGTACCTCTCTGTATCCTCTGCATTTAAGTATCTTCACTGGCTGAGAGTCAAAAACAGAATCAAGTTTAAGGCCCTCTGTTTGACATATAAAGCTCTCCATGACTCAGGACCTTCCTATCTGAAGAAAGCCTTATCATAGTACACTCTTACTAGAAACCTAAGACCAGCAGGGTCCTTCAGAGTTAATGCTATCAGATTAAAAAAATCAAAATGGGGTGGAAGTACATCCTGGAATCTTCTTCCACTCAATCTTAGGTCAGCTCCTTCCCTTCCCCAATTCAGGAAACTTTAAAAAATGTGGCTCTTTCGCTGCCTACGACTTCAACGCCAAGACCCCTCCGGCTATAAGTTGCACTTTACAAAAATACCTTAACATAACATAACATAAAAAATGAGTCCTGCTTGGCTGGTAACAGGTTTCGTAGGCAGGACTCAGAGCTGGCACACTCATACTAGTCCCAGGGATGGTTTGAATTGAGAATGAAACATCACTGGCAATGCCTTTTAGCCAAAACTTGATTTTGAGACTGTCAGAACTGGTGTATGTCTTGAAACTTGGCTAACCCTGGGGTGCCACTCTGCCCTGGGGAGGGAATGTGGCCCTGACTGATGACCGGAGGCATGGCCTGTGGGACAGGACCTTGCAGGTAAAAGCCATGGCTTGAACCGACTCCCACTAGGGATTACTGGAACTTTTCTGCCTGGAGAAGCGCAAGACTCCTTCCCTGTCCAAATCTACTAACCTGCCCTGGGTAGGCAATTTGTTCCTGGCTTGTGCATGGACCCCGGGCCTGCAGTACCACCCTCTCACTGTTAAATTCTTGAAGATGGTCAGAATGAGGAGACCCAGACCCCTCACTGGTCAGATTCTACCCTACCCTGTTAAGGGAAGGACACTATGGTTGGTGCCTGGTAGCTCAGGTTTCCTCAGGCAAAAGCAATGGCTTCACTCTGCCTCTAGCTGGTGATTCATGGAGTTGGTCAGCCCGGAGGAGCTCAGATGCTTCTGAGTTCGATGCCACCCTGCCCTGGGTATGAAATGTTACATGTTCTTCCTGGGTGGCTGCTGCCAAACCAAGCATTTAGCCCTGGATACCCTGGGGTGTTCTGTACCTTCCTTGAACTCAACCCTGTTTAACTGAGGTGGCTTATGCCCCCATTACACCATCTGTGCCAAGTTTAGATTCCATTCTAACTGAGTATTTAGCCTCCACTAAGTAGAGGCTTATGCAACCGAGGGGAAGCAACAAATTGCAGAGAGCCATCCCCGCTGGCCTTCCAGGCATCTGGTCTCCAGCCACTGATCAGACGGCCTGTGCTGGTCACTGCCCAGATGTCCTGGATCAACCACTGACCTGATGGCCTAGTCTAACCACTGATCAAATGGCCCAGTCCAACGAAGGACCAGATGGCACTGACTGGCCACTTGTCGGAGGTCCTATGTACATGGGAGTCACCAAGCAAAGTGGCCTGCTCAGAATACTTTATTGTCCGGTTGACCTGCAGGGCAGAGTCCCCTCAGCCCTGCAGCCGATGTCTCAGGGCAGAAGGGGGAGGCCAACTCACCCCACAGCACATAGAGGCGGCCATCCTAATGCGCCCACGGCTGACCATTTCCACCAGCAACAGCAGAGCAATACTAGCATGCAGGTGCCCACGGACAGAAGCAAAAGCTTGACTCAGTGGATGACTTTCAATAGAGTTCAGCAAGGTAGATGCGCTGATATTTATTTTAGCCTAACCCAAAATCTTGTAGTCTATGAATGATTATCCTGGAGTTCCATGAACATGTGATGCGCTAAGGACAATGGAACAAGCCCCCTTCCGTCTTCATTCGTGTACTCAAGAAAGGGGCTCTACACATCCAGAGGCTAGCTATATCAGGAAAAATGAGGCTCTACTGCACAGAATCATTGTTACAATTTTCTGCCTTAGAGGCATTCAGTCATAATCCCACAGATGAAATCGTAACCTCATAGGCGCCTCAGCCAAGCTCATACAGCAAATGCCTGAACCAAGAGTTCCTCTTGCACGAATGTCTGACAAAATATCGACGAACAGAAAATCGACCTACAAAAATATCGACACAGAAATATCGGAGTCCTATCTACATAAAGGTAAGTACAAAAATATCGAGAGAAAAAAGTATTGTTGTCAAAAATATTGGTGTCAAAAATATCGTTTTTTAAAATGTTTTAATAGTAATGTAAAATTAAGTAAATAATACATATAATTAAAAAAATATATATATAAATATGAAAACATATTTAAAACTAATAACTAATACATATAATGTTAACAATTAATTAAACATATGCATATACATTAATATATATACTTACTCTTAATTTGTAACATTAGGGAAAGCGTTGGATAGTGTCAGGGTAAAAATTACTATTCCCACTCCAGAGAGTGCAACAGTAGGGAAAGCGCAGGATAGCATAGGGGTAAAAATTACTATTCCCACTCCAGTGAGTGCAACAGTAGGGAAAGCACTGGGTAGCGTAAGGGTAAAAATTACTATTCCCACTCCAGTGAGTGCAACAGTAGTGAAAGCGTTTGATAGCATAGGGGTAAATATTACTATTACCACTCCAGAGAGTGCAACAGTAGGTAAAGGGCTAGATAGTGTAGGGGTAAAAATTACTATTCCCACTCCAGTGAGTGCAACACTAGGGAAAGCGCTGGATACCGTAGGGGTACACATTACTATTCCCACTCCAGAGAGTGCAACAGTGGGGAAAGCATTGGATAGCGTAGGGGTTAAAATTACTATTCCAACTACAGTGAGTGTAACAGTGTGTAAAATATGGGATAGCGTAGGGGTTAAATTAACATACTTATCAATTAAATAATTGTTTTAAATTAAATAACATATTAATAATTAATTAACAAAAAAGTATTAATAAATATCAATAAATGGACATTAATATTAACTTAAATAACATTAAATTATTTCCCACACTATTCCCCTTTTAACACACAACACACTACACATATAAAAAACTCAATGAATACAATTATCAATTAATCAATTATTAACAATTAATAATAAATTAATAACAATTAATATAATTATAAATTAACTAGTTAATAAACCTCAATTACCAATTAATAATTCATTAACAATATAATCATAATCAATACCGATAAATGAAAACAATCTCATTAATTAATGTAATTTAATTACTTCCCACCCTATTCCCCTATAAACCTAAAACCCACTACACATAAAGAAATCATATAATTAATTTAATTAATCACTTATTATAAAGTAATACCAATTAATCATTTATTAACAATACTTAATTAATAACAATACATAAAAATTAATAATACATCAATTATAATTAATACAATTCTAAACTAACTAAATAATTACAATTATTTACCAATTATTAAATAATTAACAATTAATTAATAATCAATACCAAGAAATAAAAAGGTATTAAAAATAATTAATTATAATTAAATAACTTCCCACCCTATTCCCCTATAAACCCACAACCCGCTCTGATACTAAAACACAAAATTTACTTTAACAAAATTACTAATTTCTAAACATTTATTTTAAAATTTATGAAAATACATTAAGAAAATGTTTAACATACATATAAAATACATAACACTAAAATTGTTTTTGATATTATTGATAACAATATTTTTGCTTACAATATTACTTACTTCGTTATTACTTACTTCAATATTAAAGAAAAAAACAATATTACTTACCCTGGGGTCCATATTCTGGCCAACTATATTCTTGACTTCGATATTCTGTCAGTACGATACTAAAAACTCGATATTAAGGTAGGTCGATATTTTGGCTGACCATCCTCTTGTACTAGGCAGGAGTATTATTGTACAGCTCATAATCAGTAGGTTAAAACTAACCTTTCTCACAATGGTCTAAACTCTGTTTATGTTCCATATTAGTAGATGAACAATCCAATGCTTGGTGTATTCTTCTTCACAATGATTGGAAGAGCCGACATCTGAGGATCCAATAGCGACATTGCTATGAATGCCTAGCTGCCACAAGTCAGTTAACCCTGTCAAAACCTTTCTGACACCTCCTGCTGGAAACCCCAAAATTCAGAAGGATAATAAAGTCACATTTTCACAGTCTATACTCATACTGAAGATCAAGCAGCTTTTGTCCTTCCGATCCATGAGAAGTACTCCCTAAGCTTGTTTTAAGACACCTGCATTATTAGTTGACTGGTGTATCACGCCATTCAAACTCCGCCCCTATTCCCAGAGCTGGTCACACCCAGTTAGCACCAAATGTCAGGAGACAGTAGCAAGAGACCCATGGAGCTTATCCCCATGTTGCAGGGTAAGTGAAAAAGTGACAAGTAGTGATATTTCAACAGTGACCTGAGGGCCTTCCATCTCAATCCCATTCCCTTGACTGTGTATTCTCTAGGTAGAGACACTGGGCACCTTCTTCATCCAATCATGTGTGCCACTAATGAGATAATAAGTCATTTATATATTTGTGTACCATCATGCAGTGGCTCATTTTGTGTTTTAATTGCTGCCCATCAGCGTCTAATCAGTCTTGCTCCCAACAACACAAATATTGTTTGAGAGTGCAACTGTGACTCAAGTTGACTACATGAAAACATGAATTGCATTTCAAATAGAAACAGTACACTCCCAGTACCTCCCTAACAATTTTATTTTGCCTATTTCTTACCTGACTTCTGGGTCATCTGTTTACAATGTCCTTTGCAGAGTAAGATTAAATTACCATATCCTTAGCATACAATAATATGACTTGTATTGATTAAGTGCGCATTAATATTCTAATAAAAATCTTCAAACAACTTTCTAACGCATATTCTGTCATGCAGTGAGCATTTTGTTATTGCCTATTACAACCTAATTTTACATACTACTATAAGTATCTGTATTAACAGATCTTAACACCAAGATTAACATTAATTAATTTCTCACTCCATGGGCCTTATCTACAAGAAAGTGACTCAGCGTGGCACTGCAAGCCCTTTGGCTGCGCTGCACTGAGTATCTTTCAAAGCACAGGGATGCGTCATATTTACAATGACATGTCGCATCCCTTTGCTTTCCCCTGCACTGGCACACCATTGGCTGCCATGTGTCTGCACTTTTGGGGAGATTGTTTTTGTGCAAGAAGGGACATCTTCCTTCACAAAAATCATAAGAGGTGTTTTCCACTATCTATGTGGGCTGTAGAATGCATTTATTTCTCCTCGTTGAGCCTCCCTATGCCGCCCATGGGGAGGTGCAGCATTCTGATGCATTCCAAGGTGCATGAAAGGTTGTAAATCTGGGAATGCTGCAGAAGCAATGAGTGTTGTGTCAGAACACTCACAGTAACACCAAGGCCACACCCCTTTCACGCAAAGTGCTGTATGAAAAGGGGCAGCATTTACAAGGACACGAAAAGCCACGCTTGGTGCTTTACATGTCCTTCTAAATATGGGGCAGAAAAATACACCACCGGTGTGTCACAAAAAGTGACCCACCGGCAGCGTAAGGGGCTTGTAAATATGCCCTATGTTTTTACTGAACCCTAATAATTAGCAATAATATTTATCTAATTTTCCACACTATCATTCAATGCTTACCATATATATTTCAACACTTCTAACATTCACTTCTTAATTTAAGTATACATTAAAATTGTAACTTCATAAACATAGAATTTAGTACACATTCATCAAGCTTTGTTAATCAATTAGTTATCCATGAATACTTCCCATTTTGAAAGTATCCATCATTGTAGTAAGTCATATATTGTTATAGGAGGGGGGTATGACATTTGTAATGCTAGATCAGTTTGTGCAACAACAATACAGTGTGGTGACATTCTCTGACAACCAGAACATGTGTTTTCCTGAGAGAATTAACTGTAGTAATTAACTTCATTTTCAAACTCCTTTTCAAGGGAATTCTGTATTTTTAATAATGGTTCAACACCTCGATCCTGACAGCAGTACCATTGATAGTTGATTTTACTTCCTGTTATCTTAGTTCACCGTGAGTATTCTTTAAATTAAGCTCCCTATATGCTAACTACCTACTTCTTTGTGCTCTATTAATGAGAAGATATAGATTCTTGTTTTGTCTTTTAACTCTTAAGTCCTTTGACTTGAGACATATATCTGATACATATGCAAATATTTCACAAACATGTTTGCAATATCTACAAGCATAGAATGATTGATGTCTTCCTCTGAAAATTGTGTCTCTTGAACTTATGGTGTTCACTCTAAACATAAGTGCAGCTATGTATTGATATTCCTTTACTTTCATGCAGCTTGTAATCCAAGAATATGACATTAGGTTAGTATCAAAGGGCCTGATTCACAAAGGTAACCTTACACTTTAGAGTGAGCTTTCAATTTTTGGATATTTGCAAATGCATTTCTGATTAGTATATTTACGACTGTGGAGACTGTGCACTCAGGACAATGACTCTGCACTCAGGGCAGAGACTCCACACTCAGAGTGAAGAGTCCTTATTCGGGCTGAGAGTCTGCTATAAGGGCAGAGCACTCCACACAGAGAAAGATAGGAAAGGTGGAGGTGGAGTTGGAAGTCCATGCAGATTGGCTCTGAATGACACACTAAATTGTGTAGTACTTTTTGTCACACTATAAGTTGTTGTACAAAATGCTAATCCTAAATAATTTGCAGATTCTTAAGCATCCACCTGTCTTACATTTATATGTGTGCAGTTCATTTAAACTAAAGAGTGTGGCCACATGTAAGTGTGCACTGGAGCCCTTAATGAGTGAGTGACACATGGAACCCACGGGGGGCTGCAATTATAGAATAGATATAGGGGGTATAGCAAGGAGTAAGGATTTATTTTTGGAAGGGCTGGGAAGAGATTTTCACCCACCCACAAAGCAGTGTTGATAGATATTTAAAAATAAATGTCATGTGATAGAAACTTTCTATGAGTGAACAATAAAATTGTCATGTTAAAACAGCATTTCAACTTTCTGTTGAAAATTAATACTGAGTTACATTTCCTGTATTTTGTTTTACAGTCTGGTCTGTTCAAATGTGAATGCTAGTCATAAGTGAAAAGTTCACATCAAAACTAACATATCTAACAGTATTTCAACACTTCCCAAAAGCTTTTTTTACCATCCCTCCCACCCATCTCAACCTGAATGTCAGTATCCCATTAGCGGCCAGTGGTGGGAGTGCTGCTGGGTGCTGAAGTAGGGCGGGGTATGGGCTTGGTGGGAGGTAATAAACTACAGATTACGGCCTATTAGAGGTAAGTAAAAATATCAATAAATAAAACAAATGTTGTTGCACGTGCTGCTTTTCATTTGGTGATGCAGCCTGTGCAACGAAATTTGTTTTATTTATTTATATGTTTACGTACCTCTAGTCGGCCCAACAGCCAATCACAGCTAGGCTGAATACACTAAAAGGGAACAACAGGGGGAATTCTTTCAGAGCTTTTGCCATATCACTGAATGTGTTCTCCATTATTTTACAAAGGAATGAAGTGGGAAGGAGGAGAGCAGAGAGGATTTTCAGTCAAAGGATTAATAGTTTTGGGATATCTAGCCAAGAAGTGATCTCCAGATTCTGCTTTCCCACCTGATGTCATCCTGGAGATGATTTGTGAGTGGGAGCTGTATTTTGATGCTGATGCATGTCGCTCCCAGGCTTATCCCAGCCTATGTGAAGATATTAGGTGCTCTAAATGTTCTTGCCTTTTAGACTTTTCAGAGGGTGTCCAGTGACATTGTAGGCATCTCACAGCCAAACCAGTTCTAATAATTGTATCAGGTCCTAAACTGTGTCAATAGAATAGTGCATCTCTACATAGACATCCCACATTCATTGACAGGAAGGGAAAGAGTTGCTAAATAATTTTAGGCCATTCCCAAAATCCACGTGTGCTAGGTTGTATTGATTGCACCGATGGGTCACTTCAGCCACCACACAGCACACCATTTCTGCAACAGACACAGCTAGCAATCAATCAACATGCAGGCTGTCTGTCATGCCAGTGCCTGCTTCACTGATGTGTATGCTGTCTTTCCAGATATGACACATGACAGATTCTATTTCTGCAGATCACCTCTTGCTCGCCTCTCGGTAGCTGGAGAATTTAGTGACTTGTGGCTTCTTAGTAAATACTCACCCACCATACAGGCCTTGTATCTATATTTGTTTGTGACCTTTCCTCAACCATACCAAATAACTACTACTGAAGCAATATACATGACCCTAAAAAAACACTGCATGTAGGTTGTCATACATATGGTACTCTAAATACAACAGAGAGACCATTACAATGTTTACACTCTCTCCCCATCTGCTCACACCTTATAGATGCCCCATTACATTATCTCAGTGGAGGTACTAGAGGGCACATATTCGTACATAAACCATTATAAAGTACACTTGTGTTCTCCTTAAATCCTGATTCAGATATGTTAACTTTGTGGGGGACAACTGGTCTAGTCCCATTAAGTTATGTGTCAGATAATAGTAACCTGTTGTGTGTTGTATAGCATTGCATTACGACAGGGTACACATACCTCGGAAACCTCACCAATATACAAACATTGGGTACCGGAGTGTGATCCCAAACAGAGGTCGGGGCATGTAGGTGTGTGATCTGTTGCTCTACTCCTTTTCTTATCTTGAGCTGCTGGTTGGGTCACAGCCTTTATGTGGTTTGACAGTCTATTGTCAATTATCACTGGTGGACATTTAATACTATGTCTATAAATTCCATTGTGGAACAGCTCTGTAAACCTTTCATAATGTATATAAATAAATACTGTTTTCAAGAGTTAAAAGATAGCTCATGAAAAACACTTTGTGGGACATGCTTTTAGTACATCAGGGCTACGGAGTTAAGGACTCCATTGTCCTGAGGAAGTAATCATTCCTCTAATTTTGAGATGTCCCCTGGCCCAGTGGCCTTCTATAGCGTTGTCAGCAGCAGCTGTCATGGCAGATCATGTCTAGACATTAAGAGAGTGAAGGATGACTTTGTGAACATGAGAGTTACAGGTGTAGAACACATTTTTCATTTTTTTATGTTTAATAAAGATGTGTTATTTTGGCATTAGTTGGTTACAAAAAAACAAGCAATTATATACTCTCAATGGGATTTAGGCGCCATGTTGTGTGTCTCATTTTCCAATTTTCACTGGCCCATACAAACAGCTTTCACATGGTGGTGACAGGCAGTGAAAACTTCACATTTGTCCACTCACTCTACATCGCTGGTCAAATTGTACCAGATAGTTATCATTTCTGCTATTTCCTTGTCCTGCTGCTCTTGGGGCAGTGAAGCTCCAAGTCAGGCACCCCTGCCCCAAGAAGCAAGTGTTTCTGTGCTACGGGCAGGGCTGTTTTTGATAAGGAAAGGAGTACTTCCTGCCTCAAAAATAAATCTCAGGGGGATTTTTGGATTTTGTATATGTGATTCTGAATGCATCACAAAAAAGAAGTAACCAGGAGAAATAAATAAATGCCGTTTCCTTATGCCTAGGTTGACATAATATTTCTAAATTTGAAATTGTGTCAGAATTCATGGGTGGATGCGTGGGAACACCCTTGGTCCACCCATGGAAAACCTACACAATGCAAAACAGTGCAAGGCAGTGCTATGTGCTGTGTTATTTTATTTTATTTTAACAAAGGCATACAAGGCAGTGCAAATTGCTCCTTGCATGGCATTGTAAATAGCAGTTAAGGATGTGCATTGCCTTGCGCTGCCAATGCAGGGACAATACAAATAACTAGTAAATGTGGGTATAAATTAGGTTCCAGAATAATTTCTTTATACACATTACACACAAGGCCTGAATTGCAGTTTGGCATATGGGAAGTTCTGTCATAAATGTGATGGATATCCCGTCTGCCGTATTACAAGTGCATTATATCCAGTGGCATTTGCAATACAGCAGAAGGAATATCTGTCACATTTACGATGAAGTAACCTAGCTGCCAAACTCTAAATCAGGCCCATATTTTTAGAACAAACAAGATTTAACAGTTTAATTTGTGTCACAAGTCATCCTACCTAAGGACACTACATGTAATATAATTTTGGGTTGATTTTAAAGAAAATGTATTCACCTTTGTTCTGACTATATTCATGTATGACATTTCGCTCCCACATGTGGAGCTCCACCCTTAGCATGGAAAATCCGCTCTATACAGGGAGAACTACATTGAATACACAGGAAATCACATACAGAGAGAGCAAAATGGACGTTGAGCTTACTTCCGAGCAAGATGTTGAGCCTTCTCTTTTTCTGTGCCATCATCTTGCACGAATATGGCTGAGAGATTTGATAAGAAGGCACCTACTTTCACCAAGAGCGAATTGACAGCCATAAGTGTGGGGGTGGGGTGCTTTCAAAGTTCTCTCAGCTTTATGGGGGACTAGATAGCCAGCGGAGCAAGACAGCACGGCCCAAATCTGGCAGAACATTGCCACATGCTGCACTGCAGTGGGAGTGAACACAACCTGGTGAAGAAAAATGTGCAGAAAGTACTGGTAGAATCTGCATCACTGGACTTGAATAAAGGCCTAGAACAAGATCAAGTGTGTGTTCACCCAGTCACACACATAGCAGCCCCTCAAGACCACCCTATACCCGAGAGTCCTACAAGCTTTCTGGCCGACCCTCCATACTCAGGTGGAAGGGTTCGAGAACTAGAGAGACAGTAAGTTTATGTACTTTTATTACTTGACAAGAAGTTTGACGTGAGTGATGAGAGAGATGTCCTGTCATGCATTGCTTGTGACCTTTAGCATAACCTGAGATATATGCAAAATCTACAAAATACATGCATGCATATTCCATTCTTCTAAACTTTTTATCAAATAATTCTGTAACTTGTAGCTATCATTTCACAAATGGATAGAAATGCGTTAAAAGTGCATTTCTAACTAACGGGAGTGGTATAACTAATGACATAGGACCTTTTGCAATTTGAACAATATGCTGACTTTTTGTTTTGAAACTGTTTATTGCTAGTTTGACAGTTTGTAATGAAACTCTGTTGTAGCAGGCATGCATTTTGATTGTGTTTGTGATTTTTCATTTGACTACTATTTGTTGTTTTAAATGTATCAAGGCTGACATTGTGTAACTTTACCTTAATTCACATACTACATACATACCCAAAGTGTAGTAAATGCACACATTTTCTGAACAATGTCAGGTGAGTTATTGTTCAAATTATATACAGCAGTACTAAGTAGTGCATAGGATTTGCAGTGTACTGCATAAACAAGCTATACTGTAAGGGAAACAGTGGGTTTACCCATGTAACAATCAGAGGTTCCCTTGGCTAATATTTTTTTTAACCAAAATGTGTAAACAATTATATTTGTTTGCGACTTAATTAATACAATTTCATCTAATTCACAGTTATTATATCACCTGGAGAATTGCACAGTCTTCTGCTAAAAGACTCATAGCAAAGGCTGAAGAGGCTCAGGGGGAATGAAACAGCCACCACCAACCAGGAGAAGGAAGATGTTGGGTCTCCTCCTTGCCAACAGGAAGACCTCGTAGAGCGGGTGTTCCCAGAACACCATCTAGTTCTGCCCCAGCCTCTCCCTAACTACTGAGGTCCCTATTCCATAAGGACCTGCAGTTGCTTCCCCTACCACTATTTCCCTTCCCCGTACCCGTCTAGAAAACCACCAATCTGGACATAACGGCACCTATCTAGCACTGATCATGATCGCAAATTTAGCAGTCGAGTGGATTTTCAGTTAGAGATGCACCTGAGAGGCTTTTGGAGTGTATTTTCTTCTTAAACTGGCCGTTTGGTGTTGTTTTTTGTGCAAGAAGCCTTTTTTAACTTTTTTTTCAAACAGGAAGGAAGTGCCTCCAAGTTCTTTGCCCCTCTCCTGGTCATTTCTTATTGGGATTTGGAGCTGGAAGGACCACTCTCCTTGTCTGCTGCATATATACCATTCAAATTAAAGACTTAGGGCCCGATGTAGGTAATCCCAGATTACCGATTCTTAAATACCGAATCATACCGATTCGGTATTTAAGAACAGGCAAATGGGATGTAGGTAATTTTTTTTAAATAATTACCGAATCGGTAAGTTTCGGTAATTACCGAATCGGTATTCCTATGGGTGGTGGCCCATAGGAATGAATGTCAATTACCGAATCTGTAAATACCGATTCGGTAAATGGTGGAAACATTGAAGGGTGGCAGGGGTCACTTTGACACCCTGTTGCACCCCTCAAATGTGTATGGGTGCACATGTTGCAGACATACATGCCCTAAGGGCATGTATGTCTGCAACATGGCACTGTTGGAAAAGCAAAAAAAATGCTTTTTCTAATGTTTTCATTATTTACCACCAACTTCTAGTTGGTGGTAAATAACGAATCCTAAGATGGGAAAAGCACTCATTTGAGTGCTCCCTACATTTCAGATTCGGTAATTTACCGATTCGGTATTTTTAAGAATCGGTAAATTACCGAATCTGAAATGAAGCCAAATACATATGAAAAGCCTAATTCCAGTCGGTAACGGCCGAAATTCGGTAATTTCGGCCGTTACCGACCGGAATTACGCTTCCTACATCTGGCCCTTTGTTTTCGAGATTTCACAAGCAAGTTAAACAACTGGTGTTTGATTGGGGGCATGCACCTGGAATTATATGTTTTTTGTATGTATTTGTTCTTCTTTTATAAAGGACAATTGTTGTATAGTTCACCACATGTTCTCCATGTTTAAAAAAAAAAATTGCAATATTTATTTAATTCACAGTTGCTTGTTTCCAGTCTAGGGAGGACCTGGATTGGCAGTTCGGGCTGACTGTTCCTATGAGGCACAGGGTCAAGACTGATTTGTATATGGCTGGGTCTAAACTGGGGTGGCATGGTGAGCAAAAGAACGATGGATTTAACCCAGCTCTCTTGACTGAGGGTGAATGTTTGATTTGCTCTGCATTCTCTCTGTCATCTGTGTGTCTTTTGAGACCATTTTATGTAGGCAGCAAGTGCGCTTTTGCCATAGGCCTGCATGTCTCCTTTGTTGTGGCCACTCCTACTTGTTCAGCGTTGTTGTTGTTGACGACCTTGTGGCACTGGCTGGAAGCCAGTTTGTGCATCCAGCCAGTGTGGCCCTTTACCTTAGACTTGCATGGATACTTGAGAAAGGAGTATATACATGATGATAATTTCACTTTTGTATAATGTTTTCATTTTGAGGGATTTAACTTTTGTTTTTTTATTTTAGTTTTTTAGTTTGAATATTTTAATTTTACATTTCTTCAAAAAAAATATGTGATCAATTAATTTTTTTAATATACATTTGTATTACATTTTTTTATTGAGATTTTTTAACATTTAATTTTTTTCCCCATTTTCCTAACATCTAGCATCAACCCCTTGCCTGCTATAGGTGCACAATGGCATTCATTGTCACCTGCACCCCCCGGAGTGCCACATCCCAACATGAAACACATAAAACAAACAGTTACATCTGTATGTTGTTGTTGGTGCTCTTTCTTATCCTTCCTGAGCGTATACCATAAAAGCTTATCTTGGTGTGGTTTTACAAATGGATAGTTACACTGTATTGCTCATTATTTATAATACCTTAAGTAACCACACAGAATGATATGTTTGTTTGTACTACTACATGAACGGCAGCAATGTCACATTTCACTGATGTTCTTCTTGCTTATTTGTTTTTGGTGTACAAGGGAAGAGACATCAGCCACAGTACTACCAGATGAAAGGCCTGTGCACAACATGATGCATGACAGGCTATGCAACACAGGCATCGCTTCAGCTTGTGAAGCTATGTGCCACTGCCATCTGGTCGAGATCAAAGAAGTCTTTATTCGATATTTCATCATAAAAGACATGCTACACAACATACAACATAACCAATAATGTATCAAAATTACACATAAAAAGTTCAGATAAAAAGATGTGAGCAATGTGTTAAGACAATAAATTAATATACAATTAAGAACAGGCTAAGAGTAGTATTAAATCACAGGCATCAAGACTTCATTAACATAATAAAAAAAACAGTTATAAAAACAGTTAAAAAAAAAAGACCATATCATTCATTGGCACAACAAACTACTGTTCCAGCTAGCGGTTTACACAGCAGTCGAAAGAGACTTGATCAACCTTGCCCGTAGGATCCATGCCCAGCCCAGGAATTTCGCAACCCCAATTACAACCAGTGTCGATGTATCTGTTTATAAAATTCTACTGGCTGTTTTTGCAGAGCGTGTGCCCAGTGTTCTACATACTGGGCGTAACCACTTTTGTCTTGGTGCGTGGTATAAAGGGCAGACAAAGAGAAAATGATCAACTGTTTCGCCCAACTCTAGACACAGTGGGCAATGACCAGACCCATCATGGCCCCAGGACCTGGTTAGGCCCATAAGCGGAAGTGACCCTACTCTAAGTTGATGGAATAACTTACGGTCCAAAGGCCTAGTGATGACATCCCAATATTGTTCCAGCTGGCTGGCATCCTTCACTAACACAAAGGGTGCCGTAAGAGAACCATCTGTCAATATGGAATGCCTATTACAAACAATCCTCTCCCAATACATGCCTCTCAACACTTTTTTGTGGGAAAAGTAGCTGTGTCCGGGTTAGACCACAATTCCCCCAACCCCATATCATATAGGGTAGTTCTTAGGTCTCTCAACCAGCCTATCTTATTGGAGCCCTGAAGATCCTTAACTTCCAGACACGCTTTCGCGTAAAGCGAAAGTTCTGGCGTAATCCACAGGCGCCGCCAGAACGCTATGGGTCTATATCTTGCTATATCCTCCACTGGTTGACACCCTAAATCATTAAGGAGGGGGATACGTGGTGTGGATTGCGGTAGTCCTACTGCCGCCCAGAAAATTTTATTTTGGGCCACTTTTAAGGGGTCTAAATTACCGAAGCCCCATAGCTCTGCACCATACAAGACTGCTTCTAGATGGCCCCAATAAAAGATGCTGCCATGAAAGTGGTCAGTGGGGAGGAGAAGAAGCAGATTTCCTCCAATAGCATGCTGACCAGAACCTTTTTTGGCAAACAAGAAAGCTGAGACCAGCACTCCTGAAGCAACAGCACCACCCTCCAACCTAAGCCCAGG
This sequence comes from Lissotriton helveticus, assembly GCF_964261635.1. Classification (NCBI taxonomy): domain Eukaryota; kingdom Metazoa; phylum Chordata; class Amphibia; order Caudata; family Salamandridae; genus Lissotriton; species Lissotriton helveticus. The sequence continues at coordinate 294,844,521 of NC_136073.1, read as the reverse complement.
ATTATGTCTGTCAGTGAAGCAGCCACTGCAATCATATCGATGCAGACTAGTTGCGACTTTGAATTGGATCTGCCCCATTTGCAAAGTAAAGAGTAAACAATCATTTCAGGAAACAGAGCAAAGTGAACAGCAGCCACATTCACAGCCAGCAATAGTACATTTGCCTGATTTGGAGCAGAACAGGACGTTGAGCTTACTTCCGAGCAAGATGTTGAGCCTTCTCTTTTACAATAATTGGCTCCCAGATTTCCAGCAAGGAAAAGGAAGGGTACTACTCCACCATCTTCTCCAAGCACCACTTCTGATGATGATGACTGGGTGCATGGAGTGGACCCCAGCAAAGTCCAAGAGACAGCAGGAGAGACAAGGGAAAAGAAATGATCCCGAAAGACTTGGACTTGGGGTGATGAGGAGGATGACAAAGATGAGGCAGTCATGGTGAAAGGAGACACAGAGGAGTCTGTCATTGCTATTGAACCTGCTCCCAGGGATGTGGCACAGGTAGCACCGCCACCAGCCCCCATATTTGCAAAGCCCCAGCTGAGACCGGCACCACCCTCTGCCTCACAAGAAGCAGAGAGTCAATCAAGGACATGCCCACCTAACTACAGTTCTTCTACAGACATTGGCAGTGGCACAGTAAAAAAGTACTCCTCCCCAGTTTGTGACATTTTTACGGTTAGCAAAGAAGGGGGAGCACATTGCATTATGCAGCATTTTCTGTATAAGTGTTCACCGAGGTAAGCCTGGTGCAAATTATGATACAGGAGGGCAAAAACCCATATGATAAAAGACCACATAATCAAGAGGGAGGAGCACCTTAAAAAGATTGCTGAACATGGTTGTGGTGTTGAGGAGAACCAGGGAACATCATCTACAAGTCCAGTCATGGTGGAAGGTGATGATGAGGAAGAAGAGGGTGACATGTTCAAGCAAGGCAGCCTTGTCTCCAGCAGTGCACTAGCAGATTATTCCACCTCTTTGACTTCACAATGAAACAATAATCAGAGTGAGATGGGGACACCACTGTATACAGCTACTGCCCCACCATGGCGCTCATTGAGTCTACAACCACCATTTACTTCACAAAAGACGCCGTTGTCAGTGGCCCCAGAAAAGAAGAAAATCCAGGCTACTATTACAGGCATGTTTAGGCAGGAGGGGTCCTACAAGCTGAACCATCCAAACTTTGTACAATTGGAAGCTGGCAAAAATGTTAGTGCTGGACCTCCTCCCTTTTTCTTTTGTGGCAGGAGTTGGCTTCTTAGAATTTGTGGTAGGTTTCTGCCCGAAATGGAAGACATTAAGTACAACGTATTTTTCCAGAGTTTTTGTTCTGGACAAGCTTTGTAGCAAAGTGTTGTTCACACCATCTACCTGATGACAAAAGTGGACCAGCTATAAGGCGACTGATTACATGTGCATCACTGCACACTGAATTTCTATTGCTGGGGTAAAGCAAAAGATATCTGCAGGTGTTGGCCCTGAAGAAAGTTTTAAGAACGTTCATCAGCATGCAACAGTGGCCATGTTCGCAATAGAGAAATCACATAGAGCTGTAAACATCTTGGAGGAATTTAACAGCAAGATGTATGAATGGCTGTGACCCAGAGGTTTCAGGATTGGATTTGTTGCCACAGACAATGGCATTAACATAGTCTAGGCCATGTCAGACAGAGGCTATTTCAGGGTCCTGTGTTTAGCCCATTGCATCAACTATGTAGTGTAAGACTTCCTCAAAAAAGAAGACGTAGTCAGCAACATAATGCCCACCTGCTAAAGAATCTGCACTCATTTTAGCCATTCATTTAAAGCCTGGAAGCAGTTGCGGAATATTTAGTGTAATAATAAAGTATCAGTTAAAGGCATGATACAGGAACTACCAACACGTTGGTACTTGACCTTTTACATGTTGCAACGTCTGTTTGAACAGTACAAACAGATCAATGACCATGTCGTTCAAAGAGGAGGGGATGCACTTGGGAATGCTATGACCTTGAATGTAGGCAAATGGGACCTAGTTAAATGCCTGACACAGATGCTACTCCCTTTGGAGGTTTTCACAGGAGACGTTAGCATGGTGTACAGTTTGATGGGCCAAGCTATTCTGTTATTGCATGTCCCACAGGACCATGTTAAGACGGTGTCTCGAAGGCTCGCCCCTGCAGGTGTGAATGAAAATATAGAAAAGCATGCCCTGGTTGCCTTAATCCTTCGCTTGGCTTGTAATATAAGGCTGCAACATAACATCATTGCATCCAAAGAGTACATCCGTGCCACACTACTTGATCCACAGTACAAAAAACTGCCCACTTTCATTACTTTTTCTGAAGGGTATTATTAGAATACAAGAGTTGGAGTGTAGTTCAAGCCAGAAACTTGGAACACGAATGGCTAGAACTTCGAGACCCAGATCGCAGTTCTGGGGTGACGCTTTTAACTTCCAAAGAGGGCAGTCTTGTCTCACAGTAGCCAACAACACCATCAACCAGAACACCGGCAACAACAGCAACAGAACGGCCGCACCCGATTTCTGCACTGCATTGGTTTCAATTGGCAGGCCTCAAGTCCAGTGCAGAGGCGATGGCAAAAGAGGTTGAGCAAGTGGTAGCGCCAATGTTTCAGGAGTATCTGGATGATCCAAAAGAGAACTATGTGGATAAAAATCTATTATTGTATTGGTATGGAAAGATGTGCCAATGGCCAAAGCTCAACACGCTGGCAATAAAGTATCTGGCTTGTCCTGTTACCAGTGTGTCTGCTGAATGTATATTCAGTGCAGCTGGTGCATACCCTTCCCACATAGGGTGAATAGCAAAACACACAAGCTGATGGATGGAATGTTGCACAATGGCAAAACATTCACCCCCAGTCACAGATCAGGGTTTAATCCATCGTTATTTGGCTCACCTTCCCAGGTAATGCCCAGATGTGGGTACCGTGCTCACTACGCCACTGGAGTCAAGCTATCCTGGCTGAAGATGGCTGATAGCCAGAAACCCGTCCTAGGATGCTTGATTCCAGCCCAGGGAAGACATGGCTTGGCAGTTCGAGCTGGACTGTTACCATGAGGCACAGGGTCAACATTGATTTGCATATGAACATGTCTGAACTGGGGTGGCTTGGTGAGCAAAATACCGATGGATTAAACCCAGATCTATGACTGATGGTGAATGATGTGCTGCAGCTCATTGCCCAGATGAATGTTGTCCTTGTCTGGTGTTTTTCTCTGTCAAACCTTTCCCCAAATCCCTCTTCCCATCCATTCATCAAAATCCCAAACCCTCTTCCCCCTTGGCTGCATGATTTATTGAGGTGAGGCTTAATTTACACCATCAATGGATCACACACTTGGTGGGGCGGATGTGTTGAAAGCAACACCAACTTACTTCAGGATCTTCTAAACAATAGCCCACACTGGCCTCATTTACACACCTGCACATGAAAAGTGATCCATATTTTATATATAGAATGAAGAACCTCAGTCTTCCTCATCATCATTGAGGCCTTGTGTTGTGTAACCGCGCCATAAATGCTTAACCTAAGCTCGTTCACTGCAGTGTGTCTGAAATGTCTGATTTAGTAGCCCCTAGTGCATAAATATCCTGCCACTCATCAATTTGTTGTTCGAAAAAAATTCATCCTCCAAGTGGCCAACATGAACCCATGCCATCTCCCTCCTCATGGGATGCCCTCTGATATGATGAACAGGTCGGCTAGCATGGGGAGGAGTGGCATGTGGGAGATTGTGGTGAGGAGATTCATGCATGGGGGATGCCTCACCAGGAATGTTCTCACCTTCAGATGTATCAGAGTAAGCCTGAGATACATCTACATGGAAGGAGTGTGTAGGAGAATCTACACATTGACCTGGGATGTGAGGGCTGTGAGGAGGTGACGGCTCTTTTGGGGTCAGTATCCTCTATGGCGGGTAGGCTGTATGCTGGGGACAGGCAAGCATTGGAAGTGAAGTAGAAGGAAAAATGCTGTCCGGAAGTGCAGTGTCCTTCAGTCTTAAGACATTAGGCCAACAATGCCTTACGCTTCATTCATGTCATCCTCCTCGCCCTGTAACTGCACATCTTCATCCTTCTCATGCTCTTCTCATTGAGCAATGCTGACGGCAGATACTGCTGCTGTGAGGTGGATCAGATGCTCTCCTCGGATTGCCCACTCCTCTCTGCTTGTAGATGGTTTGGTATCATTGGACAACTTATTGTTCCCAGTACCAGAAAGAAGATTGCAAAAGACGAAGTACATCACATACTAGCTTATGTGGTCACAAACTAAAGATTTATGGAATACATCTTCAGCTGTGTTTTAGGTTTCATGTATATTAGGGGTTGTGAAACCCATCATATGATAGTTCCGAGATTAGCAGTTATGTGACAAACAAACATGTGAATGCACACTCAAATTCACCAACTGCAGCAATAGATCTATGTGGTTTGGATATCCCTTGTGAGTTCAGCTGAGGAAACTGGGTCCTTGAGTTTGGAATGAACAAACAGTTCCTTGACATTACACTAGATTTTAATGGAACTTACTCATCACAGTAACATGATTAGAAAAATTTGCATAGACTGTAAAATTCTTTCTACAAGAGTTAGTTATTGTATAAAATATGCATTTTAGCAACATACAAAGATTGGTGCACTTACCTGGCAGGCAGATGGTAGAGGGCCAAATTGCTGCTGCCAATATGTTTTCTGATACTGTGTTTTTTTCAGTGCGTATGATGACAGCCTTGGTGCTGATAGCAGTTGGAATGAATGCAACAGATACATATTGAAGCAAATAGGTCTAAGTCTTAAAATAAATATATGTATTATTAGAAGAGACTCTGACAATGTGTGAGCAACTCCTCTTTAAAAACAGAATGAGAACTACTTTGAAAACATTTAAACTTATAAATGAAACGGTATGACTCACATTGGAGAACATTTTAAATGGTTTCAAATATTTTAGACCACTATTGTGCATATTGAGCTTTGTGTCTAAATAGAATGCAACATTTAACATGTCAAACACACAGATAACTGTTATGTTGAAATCAGGTAATGCACATGACAAAATATATCTAATGAATGAATATAATTGCGAGACTACATGAAAACACTTCCTATTACCATTGTACATGCCAGTTTTTGCTGGTGGTTTTGGGTGAATTGAGCTTTGATGTTGACCTCCGGCAGGTGCATGAGCATTTGCTCCAGTGGAAGAATTCCCTCTGGCTGTATGTGGATAATTAGAATAGAAAATTAAAAACAGTTACAACAAAATAAGTTTAATTTTGTAAATTAACATATCTATGTATTACATCAAAGAATGCAGGTATGATTGAAGTGCATAAAAAGGGAAAATTCATGAGCTATTAATTATTGATAAATCAAGTGACAGTTAGAACATTGACAGTTTTCCCACATGATGAGTGATGGAACTTTGTTTTTGCTTTACAAAGATTTCTGGGAGTTGTAGTGTGAGAGGAAAAACAAGTACAATTCACTGTAAGTCAAATAATCAATATGGAGTGGCTTCTATAGTCACACATGCTGCAAAGAAAACTATTTTTTTACATATAGTATAGATATTATTGCCTAATGTATTACCTGGCACCACACTACTGTCATCTGGAACAAGCAGCCAATGTAGCTGGTGATGGTTCCTAGTGGAGAGAACATACTTCTTGAGTGGGGTGGGATGAAATTAGGATCCAAATTGACCACCAAGGAGCGCTCTAGCCACCTTTATCCTAGTGAAGTTCTCCTTCACCCTTCTCCTCTCATTCTGCCACTTTTTTATATTACACATGGTCTAGACGTCCTCCACCAATCTATTGATCCGATCTGCCAACTGCTGCCATAAGACTGCCATCTGTGTTGCACTAATAACCTAAGGTGTCAGTCCATGGAGCTTCTTGTAGTTTGACACTACAAATGTGGCAATCTTCTCAGTGTCCTCTGTAAAGTCCTTCTTCCTCCTCAGCACAGGCACCATTGTGGAAGAGCAAAGACACAGGAACAGCCAAGTAGGAAAATGGTGTGTGAAGAAACAGAGGTTTGATTTTGGGCAGCTTTTAAGTGGCTGAAGCAATGATTTTCAGGTAACATTAATTGATTTCTGGTGTATGTACATACTAGCTAGTTTGCCATGTGTAGTTCTCATCTTGTCTGCTATGCGTAGTGCTCTGCCACGAGTGCTGAGTTCTCTGTCCTGAGTTTGATCTCTCTACTCAGAGTAGGGTATCTCTGCCTTGAGTGCAGAGTCTTAGCCCCGAGTTCAGAGACTCTGCAGTTGTAAATATACTACTTGTAAATGCATTTGTGAATGGCCAAAAATCATAAACTTACACAAAAGTGTAAGCTTATCTTTGTAAATCTGGCCCTAAGTATTTTATTGAAACTAAACAAGTGAATCTTCACTTGATACCTAGTTGTACAGCATAAATTAAACTTCACACATCATCAACATTATACAAAATGATGTTGAATTTCACCATATAAGGTTTTCCCATTCCATTTCAATGTTGATTGGATGAAGAATAGATTGTAAGGTCAATATGTGCAAACAAACCAAAAACTTGTGCAGTCAATTGTAACACTACCCAATTATTATCAAAGGGTTATATTCAACAATTCTTAATCAGTTTACAATATTGTAAGGTTCTTCAACATTGCGTCGATGGTGATGCCCAATGCATTTCGGGACATTAAAATCCCTTCTTCAGGGGCCTCTATGAATACAAAATAATAAAATTCAATTGGTAAATGATACAGTATAATATTGAGGGATAAGTACCTCGACACCAAATGTGCTTGAAGGAGAAACCAGCAAGAGACAAGACAAAAGTTTGATGGAAATGGTGAAAATAGGAGGGTGATCAGAGCAAGTGATGCAGGAGTGATAATGACCCAATGTGTTAACAGGTAGAGACACCTGTCATCACACGAAACACTTAATGCCAATATGCCCTTTAAACAAATGTGAAACGCATCCTGCGTGGTTAATGATCATGAAAATTGCACCTGGTGCCGACCTCATACCAACACCCAATTCAAATGAAATGCAGATGCTTACTGAATGTAAACCACAATATTCTATGGACAAAACGTAAGTAGAAATCATGAAGGTCAATGCGCATAGGGCGTGCTTGGGATCTAGGCAGTGAAAACATAATAATGACTCCCACATTAAAAAACGATAATATGAAACCCTAAATAATGCAGAAACACACTTGTGCAGACATGAGGGTACCTGAGTTCTCCAACTGACAGCGACGTGGCTACCTTCACAGGGACCCAAGATTTAAATGTGGGGGTTAACACAGCTGCAATAAACAAGTGGAAAACTTGTGAGTAAAACAGTACACATTGAAAGCTAGGGCTAATACTCCCCCAAAATTGAATGCCTACCTGAATCTAATCGTATCTCAGCGGACCAACTTGCCAAACTCGCGTCATGCTTCTGATGGAGCCACGCAACATAAAGGCTGTAAAATAACGCTACATACGGAAATGGTAAACAGACTAGAAAATCTCTACCTGAGCATGGTCGCCTTATTGGAAAGGTTCCCTAAAAAAATGGTATTAATAGTCACAAAATATAGGGAACTGAATGCTAAGAACCAGGATCATGAGAAGATGTTGTCAAGATGCTAACTAAACTGAGACGCTCGTACAATTAAACCAATTACAGCCAAGAGTTAACAAACAAACACCAGCATGTTAGAATGCCATGATGGTGTCAGGCAGAGACTGATTTTGATGTTACTGCAGAAACACAGACAATTCATGCCAAGGAAACAAACAAACAATGGTGTTTGAGGCCATGATGGTGTCAGATGGAGCGGTTCCCATTTTACTACTGAGTATAAAAGATCCCATAGAATATAGGTAGCACTGCCTAAAAGATGAAACTTACAGCCTGGGGCAAAAAGATATTGCCCTGTATCTCTGTCTGGGGGGGGGGGCAAAGAACCAAGTGCTAATCCCAGAAATAAACGAGAAAGGTAGACCACGTCGTGTTTATACAAAAGGACAAGAATGTATAAATTAAAGACCCTATTCCCAGAAAAAAATGCCTGAAATGATGTCTCATGCTGCCATTAAATACACAATATACCTGAAATCGCAGAGTTGACATAGAATAACCTGCGTGCTTAACTAAATTCATCAGATGTGTTCACTGGACCTACACAGATAACACACATATTCAAGATCTATATAACACTTGCCTGAATTACCATGTTCTCACTGAATAGATGATCACATGAATTAAAGAAAACAAATCATGTCCATTTTGTCATTTAAAGTAAACAGCAAGGACCCCCTGGAAACTAAATTAGTTCTTGGGACAGGGATAATAAACACAATAGAAAATATCTTTTCCAAGTAACTTTACACAGGCATGAATATAGCAGAGACTGTCAAACAAGTAAATGAGTTCAATTAAGCTTAAAATGTATAGAAATCTTTAATAAAATACATTATCATGATCAGAAACACATTTCAATATTAAAAACATTTCATAGATAGGAGAACTGTTTTTACCAACAAGACCCACAAATATCTACGTGCGGGTTTTTGTCTTTTAAATGTCCAGACTTGTTTACCTGCGAAGGTATCGTGATTGAATATAGCGATACAATTATTCCTCCTGTTTATATATTTCTTTTATAAAATCGACAAAAATTATTACCGGGCTCTACAATCATAAAACAAGGGCTGAGAGAAAAGAATTAGTTTGGGTAACGCAATTGAAACGTTACCGCGTCACCGAGTTCCTAAAGGTCCCGGCTCTGAAAGACTGTCTCCATTTAGAATATGTGAAATATATCACAAGAAATTGGTTGGCTTTTCCTGAAGAAGACACCTTTTTGTGTTGAAACGCGCGTCGATTTATTTATTGCCACCTATGTAATTGTGAACAAAAATGAAATGTTTTTATTTTTGAAATGTGTTTCTGATCTTGATAATGTATTTTATTAAAGATTTCTATACATTTTAAGTTTAATTGAACTCATTTACTTGTTTGACAGTCTCTGCTATATTCATGCTTGTGTAAAGTTACTTGGGAAAGATATTTTCTATTGCATTTTGTCATTTAACCCATCCGGGGTCATAGTATTGAACTGTTTTATCCACCAAATCTCAAGCTGAGATAACACGTTCAAGTAGTCCCTGACTGCGCTATTGTGTAACATTTCTAAAATTGTAAATCTCAATTGTGCTATGTTGTGATTATGGTCTTGCCAATGTGTAACTTAGTTAGATTTAAGGTTCTTGGTATGAATCATGCTTTTATGCTCAGTTACTCTTGTTTTGATCTTACATTCTGTTTTGCCTATGTACATTAGACCACAAGGGAATTTTATACAATAGATTACAAAGGTAGAATTACAATTTCCTGAATATATTAATTTGAAAAGTTTTCTAGATTGTGGATGGGTGATCGTATTCCCTGAGATTACATTGTTTCAGTTCATGCAATTTTGACATTTCCGTGTGCCAATTTCAGGAGTGCTTTGTATGGGTTTAGAGCGTGTTAACATTTCCTTAATGTTGCGACTCGTTGTGTGAGCAAATAACGTGGTTCTTCAAACAAGTTATTAAAATCAGGTTCCTGCTGGAGAAGTTCCCAACGATTCTAATAATCTTTTTTATTGCTGTGGATTTCGTTGAGTATTTCGAGACGAAAACCATACGATTTTGTGGTGCTTTAGTTCTCGTGATTAGCAGATCGTTTTGCTGGATATTGGAAATTCTTGTGCTGGTGGATAACCTCTTTGCCTGAAACTACAAATTTGGTACTCTGTGACTGACTTAAGAGCTTTTGGGGTTGATGCAATCACTTGATTCTCAACATTTGAGAATATGGCAAATTATGGATGAGACTGGGAGGATGAAAGCTTGAGAAAATAACAGCAGGTTGTTTCTATCCGTTTCCTTCCTGTGAATAGTGGTGTTCAACTTGGTAGAAGATTTAGTCATTTCCACATCTAAAAATGACAGACTTGTGGTACTGATGTTATGAGTGAACTGTGTTTGTGCATTTTGTCTGGTTCAATTCCTGAACCTTCAACTCCAGTGCTTCTTGGGATTTGTTCCCTAATTATGAAAATGTTGTCTATAAATCGCCCATAAAAGACCAATTTAGAATTCCATGCAATGTTGGTTAAGATGTAGTCTTGTTCAAATTTGGACATGAAGATGTTGGCATAAGAAGGTGCCCTGGAAAAACTCATTGAGGTACCACTGACCTACAGGTAAAAATCATCTTTCCATCCGAAGAAACTATGTTGTAAGCAAAACTGCAGGATTTCTAGGATAAACACTTTGTTTGCTTCAATCGTAGGGAGTTGTAACAAAGTCCATTTGCACACATCTATGCCTTCTTGCAATGGTATAGATGTATATAAGGATGTCACCTCGATAGAGCACAACAACAATTGTTCATGTGTGGTGATGTCCAAGTTATTTAAAAGTTGTAAAAAATGTGTGGTGTCTTTTATGTACGATTTCAAGTTCTGCATGAACGTTTGTAGAACGTAATCATTATATTGACCAAGAGGTTCACATACTGACCCGCAACCTAAGATAATTGGTCTGAAAGGGGCATTATAGAGATTTCTGTTGATTTTTGGCAGCATGGGGATGTCTGGGATATAACGCTGTTAAAATGGTGTTAGTATTTTCTGAAATCCAATTAATTTCTAATCCTTTGTCCAAAAGTGTTTTCAAGGTGACCATATTGTCTTTAGTAGGATCATTTTCTAACTTCACATATGTTGTTGAATCCTGGAGATGTACAGTGAACTTGCCTTCATAAAAGCTCATGTCCGTGACTACAAGTCATCCACCTTTGTCTGCTATATGAGAAGTTAGCCCCTTTTCACTAGCTAGTTGATTCGGGATCTATTTTTCATTGTTGGTAAGATTCTATTTGGTTTTGGAATGAAGGTTGAGCTTTGAGATATCCTTTTTGATCATGGACTCAAAGGTGTTGAGTACTTTGTGTGATGTAGGTGCAGTATAAGTGCTGCAAGGTTTAAATTCCCTGTATGGAATGTCAGTTTGAGCATGCATAACCTAAGTATTTTATACCATCTCGTTGCACAGCACAAGGAGATTTTACCATTTTTTAATTCATATTTTCTCCACTCATAAAATGCTAGTAATGAAAAAAAAAGTCCAGCAATCTTTTGCCTGCTAGTTTTAGGTCTATTCTATAATGTATTATATATCCAAAATAGATGTAAAAGCAAGCAACATACATGACTGGTGCCTTTCTTAGATACAGAAGGTTGTTCACCTTGTTAAGTCCTATTTTATTTATGACTTTGTTACACCTAAGCCACCATTTGATCTTTTGGAGTACAATAACAAACCTGGGGGCATATTATCAAGGGGTCTTATCTCCGCTTTTTTGGCTTTAAAAGCCAAGAAAGCGGAGATAAAATTATCTCCCTATTACCTAGCTGTCGCTAACACCAGTTAGCGACAGCTAGTAGGAGATAGCGACCATCTTGGGCCCCACTTTGCATGTCAGTGATATTTATCACTAATGACATGCAAAGTGGGCGTGCCAAGATGTTAGCAACTGGAAACAGTCGCTAACATCGCTATCTCCTATTACCAACTTTTGGAGATATTTGCGCTAAGCGCGAATAGCTCCAAAAGCTAACACCTGCCCTGAGCAGTTCTTAGCCATGTTATCCAATGGGAGGTGGATAACATGGCTAGGAGCATTAGCTCAGTAATGCATGAATATCGCTGACTTTTCAGCGATATTCATGCATTGCGGCCGCTTTTTATCGCATTTGCGATAAACCTCGGTAATACCAAGGTTTATCTGCGATAAAAATCGCCGCAGCTCAGTGGTAACATTTTGTCTATAACCAAGCAATAGCGATAATTATCGCTATTGCTTGGTAATATGCCCCCTGGTTCTTCTTTACGTACATTTTGCAGTTTGTTTAAGCTAATATTGTCAGTTACAGCTCCCTTCTTTAAGCTGGCCTCTTCAAATGCCTTTGGGGCTGATTACGAGTTTGGCGCAGTTGTGCCAGCTCCCCGCTGGCACAGCTGCACCCAACCAGCGCAAGGACCGCCTACCATTATATGATTTGAACTCATTTACGGAAGACGGTCCTTTGCCTTTCCCATGGCTGTGCCTGAAAAAAGGGCAACGCAATGGGAACAACACAAAAGTTTGAGCCCAGGATGGATGATGACGTCCATGCCGTGCTGGTACTTTGTGGAATACAGACAGCGGGGGCACATGTTGTGCCTCCCTGAAAGTATCACCATGGTGGGGTGATACATTACTCCCTTCGTTCCTCCACCTCCAGCCTTTTCATGGCGGAGTCCCCCATGAAGTAGCTGGCAGTGCCAGAACTTGTGATATGCTCAGCAGAACTTCGCCAGTCCTGCTGTTCATCTTACATTGTGGTGCAGCTGCACCAATGCCAGGGAACATTAGTTCCCTGGCACAGCTGGTGGTCCTCCCCCGCAATGACTTTCAAAGTCATAATCCGGCAGACCACCGCGATGAGCCTGGCTGTCGGAAGAACGCCAGACTCGAAATCAGGCCCATTGCTTTTTCAAGAACTCTGATTAATTTAAACAGATGTTTACAGCCCCATTCCTACTGGATTCAGTCAATCAGGAGGAATGTTAGTTCTCCTCTTCTCTTTTTCAATAATTTCTTTGTAGCAGTTATAATAAATGGTATTTGCATTGATGTGACACATGCTGTCTTCTGCTCGATCATTGATTATTCTGGAAATGTTCATTTTGTATTTCCAGAACATTGGTAGTCTTTAAAGCTGCCCGTAGATTTTGCATACCTTTTCTTCTGGTTTTTATTGAGCCTTCCAGTATTTTTATCACGTCTTTCATTAGGTTGTTTTTATTTTTACTTTCATGGGAATAACACTAGTGGAGAGATAGTCAGCATTATTGTTGGTTGGAACAACAATGGTATCTCTTTGCCTTCAAACCTCTGACTTTTGTTCTTGATGAGTGAAAACTTTCTTGGCCTATTCAAAAAGTGAATCACTAGTGAGACATTGTGAATGCACCAACTGTCGACTTGGTCTTGGCCCCATTTCAGAAAACCAACAAAATAGAGCTGGAGTCTTATTCTGTTATTCCTCACTGGAATATGCAGGTGACTGGCCTACTGTGAACACTTTAATGTTTTTCAAAGTAAACAGTTTGAAACTCGAGTACATTCAGTTAAGAGCACCAAAGGGGCGCCAAGAGGCAGTGGCTGAGACAGGGGCTGGGACAGGCTCGACTATCAGCAGACCACCAGACCGATCCCAAGATCAAACTAAAGAGCTTTTTAATTGCAGCATTTTGTTATATATACATTAAAGACCAGCAGCTATAGCATAATACATCACACTTCCTGGGATTATGGCTATCAATATTGTGATGCTTAAAACCGGGAGGTTTATAGCTAGCTAAAAAACTAAACTGTCAATTGTAAACACCAAAACAAATTGGAGAAACCACTTTTATTATAATACCATCAATTTTGCAAGGAAGGAGTCAACACTTGACAGAATATCTTCAAAATCATAGGAAGAAGATCATGAGCTTGCAATCATAGCAAAAAAGGTTTTCCATATTCAAGTATTAAAATGCCATTAAAAGAACATCTCAGCACAACCAGTAACTGCCTTTTTTTCTATGAGGATCTTTATCAAGGCTGAAAAGATAATATACATATAATTACACCGTGACATCAAATATGCAATTGTAAAAACAACATAAACAATGATTCTATATTATTTTTATAAGTTCGATCATAAAGCAACCTTAAAATCTATTATTGGAGCTGGAATTACCGTAGCTGGTAGCACCATACTTGCCCTCCAGTGGATCCCATAAACATAATCATGTGTACTCACTCTAATTGCAGGGTTTCAAAAGAGTTGTGTTGTCATTAAGCATGGGCGCAAAATCCGTCCGCTCGCGGACTTTGCGGATTTTCGGCAAATTCGCAATCCACGAATTCTTGCGAATTTGCCAAAAATCTGCAAATCCGCGAGCGGAACGGATCCGGGGGGGGGGCAAAAGTTCAAGCTTCAAGCTTGTAACTATTTTAGAATGGCGCCGGCAAGCTGCCAGCGCCATTCTAAAATAGTTACTAAGTTAGCTTCAACAGGAAGCACTAATAGAAGCAGGTGCTCGAGTTTAACTGAATTCGAGCACCTGCTTTATTTTATCTATTAGTGCTTCCTGATGAAGCTAACTTAGTAACTATTTTAGAATGGCGCTGGCAGCTTGCCATCGCCATTCTAAAATAAAACAGGAGAGGGGCTGAGGGCAGTAGGGCACAACAACATGTGGGGCAGAGGGCAGAAGGGCACAACAACGAGTAGGGCAGAAGGGCACAACAACAAGTGGGGCAGAGGGCAGAATGGCACAGCAACGAGTGGGGCAGAGGGCAGAAGGGCACAACAACGAGTGGGGCAGAGGGCATAATGGCACAAAAACGAGTGGGGCAGAGGGCAGAAGGGCACAACAACAAGCGGTCACGCACAAAAAATAACCCGCGAACACGCAAAGCGCCCCGCGAACATGCAAATCGCCCCGCGAACACGCAAAGCGCCCTGCGAACACGCAGAAATAAAAAATTCCCAAATTCACACGAATTCACAAATCCGCAAATTCACGGATTGCGAATTCGCAAAATTCGCCCATACTTAGTTGTCATTCTTCATCACTACCTCCCTTAGAAAGGAGTGGGTGAATTGCACAATTACTGCCTTCCTTTGATGTGCTAGCCTCTTCTCTAGAATCTGACTGATTCCTCGTTACCCTTGGTCACCATGGTAGGCACAGAGAGAACCACAGAAAGTTAGTAGGGCAGACATCTAAATTTAGTATTGCCGTCACAGGCTGAGCATGCCAGTGTTGTCTTGCAATGATAAATGCATGCATCCTGAGAGTTCAGAGCTCAGCACTCATTGACATGTAGTAGCTCTAGAATTTTTACAGTTATTCAAATAACATATGGGATGTTCAAAGGAACCATTACTGCTTCAATAAGCCATTTGTAGTTTCCCTATAGTAGCAGTGTGTATGTACACATGCATGCATAATCTCTGAGACACACTTACACTACTGGCATTTTCGACCAGGTAGCTGCACCTACAGGGTAGAAAGCTGCATGCCCACCTCAGACCAATTTTCACAGTCCTCAAGATGGGCCAGTGTGGGGAGTCCCCACTATCTGAAGAGAATGGGTGGACAGGGTGATTTCATGGACCCCAGAAGCCCAGCCAAGTGACCATGGAATGGAGAGGCAGGATAAAGGTGCAGTCTGATTGAGATACTGGGAGACCAGCCTAACTACCAGCATTAGCCAACAGGGATACCCCACAGAACAATCGTTCCAAGCTGCTGCAGAAATGCAGTGGGTAGAGAAGGGTAGTAGTGTGCCATACTGGGCCTGTGCCACCAGGTCGTATGTACATCCAGGTCTAGCACCCCCTCTCCGCCATCCACTCTGGTCAGGCCACTAGGGGGAAATTTGCTGGGTGGGGAGCACCACTTTAGAGATGGGATTTGCCGAAAGGCACACACTTGAGTCCCAGGAAGGGTGAAAGCTCTTTGCCTGAAACAATAGCTGAGGTTAGCCAACCAGTCCATTCCTAAATGGGCAAAATATGCTTAATCGATCATAGTACAGTATTGGTTAGATCATTCCTGAGCAGGCCACCCTGGATGTTTACTTCATGTCCTGTCAACTCCCTAGGAAGGATAGCTCCTGAACCGACTTCTCGGGCTTTGGCGAAGTGTGGACTTCACAGTGCCCATCGTGGACAAATGAACGACCAACAGGCACAGAGAGTTTCTACTATTTCAGAAGGAATGTGTGCACACTACTTTATAGGGTGACATTTAAGTGAATGTACATGACCTCCTGACAGGACTTAAAGCTTCAAATTAGCCCTCATCCTGCTTCAGGGGCAGCCTGGCCATCTAGTTGCACGAATCACTCTATTGAGCTTGTCGCCAGATGGACCGGGCCAGGAGGATGTCCATCTGATCAATCTGTACCTTCTGTAAAGTATTTCTGCTCAAATTGGAGGGGCACAGAAGAACTCTGTTGGCATCCATTAGGCTCAGGCTTTCATGGGGGTACCCGAAGAGCCCCTTCCTGGGTCCCACTCAGTACTTTTCACTCCAGTAAAGCAGTGGTGCACTCCAGGGCCTACAGAAGTCTGGCCTCGGCTGTCTCATATATGGTATCAAAGTGCGTATACCCTAGTTTCTGGCAACCCTCTCCTGGGGCCTGAAGGTGTCCTGACCAGGACCTGGTAATATCATTTTACACCAGGACCTGTCATATCTTTGCACCTGGGAGAAACTGGGGAGTCCTCCCTGGGCCTGTGAAAGCATGTCCTGGGCGCTCAAACACATGGTGGCTTGGTGCAATAACCTCAGTTTACAGAGGCCCACTCCCAGGGACTGCTGGAGGTCTGACTCAGGCCTCAGTCAGGGCCAGTGGTGGCTCCTCCATTGGGGCATAGAGGCATCGCCCCACTGCTTTCGCGTAGTTCAAGAAGCATAAACTTGAAATGGTAAAACTACCATTTCCTGTTTCTGCTAGTTCTGGCATTGCAAGAAAGTTGAAGTGCCTGGAGTGCCTGGTTGGGGGCGGGAGAGTTGGCGTTCCTGCTTGAGTGCAGGGGGGAGTGGCTAGTCCACTGTCTTTTGTGCTGACTGTTCGGCCCCAGGGCCAACCAAACCAGTCATGCACAGTTGTGCACTCTCTCTTTTCTCTATGTAGGCTGCATGCAGCCTACATAGGGAAAATGGCTTCCTGGCCTACAGGAGCCCAGCTGGGCGCCGCCAGCCTCCAGTCACAACCCTGCTATTGCAGCACTGTGTTTGGTTTAGGGGAGCGGAGGGAGGTTGCCTAGGTACAGTATGGCCGGGAGCAGCAGGAGCTGAGGAGGTGGCGCATGACCAGGAGGAAGTAGTGGGAGGAAGGAAGGTAAGTTTTCAATTTTATTTTGATTTCTGTCCCGCTCCCTCCACACCCACATGATAGCATGCCCCAGCAAACTCCCTCCCCCGGTCTTGCCGGCCGTGACCTTAATCTGCGTGTTCACTCTCTGGGGCTCGCTTGTCACAAGATTTACACTTTAGAGGGCTGAATTTGATCACTCTTGGCTTCCGGAGAGGCCTCTTCGAACTGTGTACACATCGGTTCAGACAGCAGCTTCTGCGCCGAGAGAAAGAAGATAACTCTCTTGCTAGACCATCTAAGCCCGTTTGTCTCTCTGAGGTACTGGAATTCTGCACCTGGTTCATAAAAGTCGTCGTATCATGACGATTTTGATAACAGCAGACCGAAAATGGAGAGTGTAAGATGCACGAGTATTTTCGTCATGTTCGAGTGACGAGATCACCATGAAATCAAAGATTCCGTTCTGAACCCTCGGGTTCCATTCTGTGTACGGCAGCCATTTTGTGGTTGCCCTCACATAGGCTGAGGACAGTGGCCGAACGAGTCTCCAAGCACACATACACTTTAGCTGACTTCTGAATGACCTGAGCGAGCGACCCTCTTGCCTAAAGCCAAACTTGTTAAGCTTGTTCCTTTCTCAGTAGCTGATCAAGATTACTGATCAAGACACAAGACACCATAAACCTTTTATTGCTTACAGCTATGTATTATCTTACTCACACCTGTCTCTGCTTCCTTCTTTATGACCTGTTTACGATGAGGAGGTGCCTGTTTTTATTAGGAGTCCGTTCGATCTATCTGATGAAGAACGGTGGGTTTGACTAATAATTGGTTATGGGCTGGACGAACTGAAAAATGAGCTTGTCATCATGATGCTGCATTTGCTTTGTCGTGAAAATATGTGAATGGTCAACTGTAAATAAGGAATGTTTGCCTGAAGCATATTATTTGGTATAAAAGGGACGACTTGCTTTGTAAGAATTGAGCAGTCTCCTGAGAACATACACTGTGCTGTACTTCTAGGATACCTGTTTCTGGTTGCAGCCAATAAATTTGATCTTTGACGTCACCAAGAAGTTTCTGCGTTTCTGTAGTCTGAGACAGGAGAATCCGAAGTCTTTGGGTCTGTCCCCTGGCACCGCTGGGTTCTAAATAACCCGGTACTTCATTTGGCGCCCAACGTGGGGCGATTTCAGCGGTACCGGTCCAAGCCAGAGGTTCGTGAGGAGCTTTGTGTGAAAATTCTGGAGGAAGGCCAACCACTTCATCGACCCCTGTATGTCGTCGTGGTCTGAAAGTCTTTGCTGCGAGGTTCCCCGCTATCCAACGGCTACGAAGGACTGCTGCCCTGACTATCGCCCTGTCTTGGACCCTTTGATGATTTGTAGAGCGAAACGATAGACGAGTCTTCTGGTGACATCATCGATACCTCAGTTAAGTATGAGTGGAGCGTCTCCCAGTCCTTAGTTTTGGTATCCCCTTGGGATCTTTGATTTGGAACTTGCAAGTACCAAAGCCGAGGGACTCGTGTATTCACGAGACTATCGTATTTGATAATCCTTTGAAGTTTGAAGCTAGACTAGTGAGCGAAGATGCCTAGTCTTAGCAGACTTGGAAATTTGTTTTGTTGTGGTCGAAATAGGGATTCCCGATTGGAGGACTTGTGTCCGGTTCCTCGGATTGGAACTCCAACCTATGAACGCTATGTGAAGCATGGCGTGGGCCCCATCACATATAATGAAGTGTGGATCCGATACACCAGAAAGGACGGTGTCCTCAAATGGCCCCAATATGGTAGTTTTGACACAGAAATTCTAGATAATCTAGATATTAGACTTTTTAGGAAGAAAGCCCGGCCGGCGATGTTTGACTCTTTCCGCCTATGGCGAAAGGAAGCCAAACAAAAAGAAATTAAATTAGCAAAGAAGAATAAAAGAGAAAAGGGTATCTCGATAATGCAAGCTGCTATGCAGTATAAAGATGATGAAGAAGAACAAGCGAGTGAGCAGTTGCACAGGCAACGTAAAATGGAGATTGATAAATGCTATCCAGTTATGCCGCTTCTTCAGCAAGATGCAGCAAAGGAACTTGAGAAAGATCCTTTAATGTCACATTTGTTGAGCTCGCCACTCCCTTATGCGCAGAGTGCTACAGCACCTCCGCAACCTTTAGCGGCGCAACCTCTGGTTGCTTTGCCTCTTGCTATTGCACAGCCCCCAGCTCCTCTTCAGCTGGCTCCTACCCCTCTGGTGCAGCCTTCTCAAGGGCTGCCGACTTTGCTACCTGCTCCGCCTTTACTTCCTACGACTGTTTCACCTGTTCTTGCTGCCTCCCCTGCTACTGCTCCTACATTAGCTTCCTCTCAATCTGCTTTATCTCCTGTTCTGTCAACTTCTCCCTCTGTACGACAGAGAATGACGGACACTGTTACTAGTCTTTTGTCTCCTTTCTAGGGTCATTAACCACGACCCCCGTTTCAGAGCATAAACAGTTACGTAGCCAATTGCCTGATTCTAGAGAGAAGGAAGTAGTGGACCATTTGGCGCATAAATGGTTTACCGACCCTGCAAGATATGAGTTAGAATCTGTCATGGATGTTTTCCGCCAATGGGAAGCACCAAAGCAGAGATATGTTTTTGATAAAATGTGTGTTTTTCTTTGCGAAGAGTTGGAGGATAATGATTTGGAACCCAATCCACCTGAGTTGTGTCGTGTATGATTCAAGTTTGCAAAAGGCACGATTGTGGGTTCCGATGTTGAGAGAGCAGTTGCGACATTGTTGTCATTTAGGAGTGAGAATGTTTCTCGGTCGTTGTTTGAGCCTGATCCTTCTTTTAGGAGGAAAGTGAGACAATACCCAATGAGAGAGGTTCCTCCGGTATGGAAGGAAGAAGTACCTGCTGGTGCAAATAATAACCCCCCAGCTGTGCCAGCACATTTTTAACGTGTTTGGGTACATGTTCCATGGAAGCGAGCTGAAGTTTTGGCTCTTAAACAGACCTTACCTGACCCCCGTAAAAACCCTGCAGTGTATTATAAGGAATTATCCCAGACTGCAGACTCATGTGTTATGAATTTAGCTGATATAGACATGTTGTTTGGAAACGTGGTCCCACAGCCTTTATGGGGTTTGATTCGTCACACGGGTCATGCGCAAGAATTAGGCGACACATGGGCTAATATTAGTGCTGCGAATGACAGTCAAGTAGGCGGCGCTAAACCTGAGCCTTTAGTAGCAGAACTCCCTGGTAAGATCGTTACTTACATGAAGACTTTAATGCCTGCCATGCGTGTAAATTGGGATAAATTGTCTGCATGCAAGCAGAAGAAAGAAGAAACTGTGTCCCGATTTCTTCACCAGGTTTGAAGAAACGTTTATTGATCACAGTGGTCAAGACATGAGTACAGAAGGTGGTCAACGGTTGTTCGTTGACAAGTTTGTACACAATTTGTTGCCCGAGTTGTATAGGAAATTGAAAGATTCAGAGAGTTCGTGGGCAGTTTCCTCTTCAGCACAGATATTGGCTACTGCACAGTACTACGAAAATAGAGATAAAGATGAGAAGGATAGAGCAGACAAGAAAACTAAAGAGTTAAAGACGAAG
The DNA here is from genome assembly GCF_964261635.1 of Lissotriton helveticus. Lineage (NCBI taxonomy): Eukaryota > Metazoa > Chordata > Amphibia > Caudata > Salamandridae > Lissotriton > Lissotriton helveticus. The sequence goes on along the minus strand of NC_136073.1, from coordinate 294,823,924 downwards.
GTTCTTTTACAGCAAGCATATCCGCCTCGTGGTGGTCAGCGTGAATATCAGCAACCTCAGAAGTTTCAGAGAAACTTGCAAAGATTCAAGCCTTCTCAACAACGTTTTCCTGTAGGCCCTAATCAGTGTGCATATTGCAAGGAAGAGGGTCATTTTAGAAGTAGCTGCCCTGTGTTGTTACAGCGTATGAATGGTGTTTCAAGCACAAGAGGTCGAGGTGTTCAGCAAGCTTCTAGAGGTAGAGGACGTGGAGGGTTCCCCCAGAACGCACGTTCCTTTCCTCCTCAAAATTCAATGAATAGTTTTGATCAGCAGAATAACGCGTCTGGTAGGACGACTCAGTACTATGCTGACGACTACTATGCAGAAGGTGAGAATATGGAAGGTAACGATTGCTAGGACAGCCGTAGACAAAGAGAGGGAGTTGTTTCAGTTCCAGTAGATCAGAGTGGACCTTATGTTGAGGTCATTACATCAGGTGTGTCAGAACCTTTTCTGTTGGATACTGGTGCTACGAAGAGTTCTATTATGCACTCTAGACTCCCTGGCGCACCTTTGTCTGGCGAGATGAATGTTTCAGTAGGATTTTCTGGTGCCCCGGTTAGGAACCCGATCTCCAGTCCTATGTCTCTTTCTGTTGGACCTTGTGAATTCGAAGCACCCCTTATTCTGACGACAGGTTGTGGTGAGAACTTATTGGGATTGGATCTGTTGAAAAGATTGTACGCGACATTGTATTGTTCTCCATCGGGAGTACAACTTACACTGGGTAAGAAAGTGGTCTCCTCGATGTATTTGTCAAAGGATAAGCTTCCGACAGAATTGTCGTCTCTTCCTGATATTCTTTGGGCTACTGGTACTAATGACGTAGGTCTTTGGGAGATACCGCCATATGTCGTGACATTGAAAGCGAATGTTAAAATGCCATGCATTCCCCAATACAAGATCTCTAGTGAAGGTGAAAGGGCGTTGCTAGCGATCATTCATGACTTGATTGAAAAAGATGTAATTGAAGAAACAAGCGGTAACGTTTGCAATAGCCCTGTTCTGCCTGTTCTGAAGCGTACTGACTCCTCTCAGCCACCTGTTTACAGGTTTGTGATTGATCTTAGAGAGGTGAATAAAATAGTTGTGCCACAATTTCCAGTTGTTCCCGATATCACTGCCTTACTAACCATGATTCCAGCTTCAGCCACTTGGTTTTCTGTGATTGATTTAAAAAATGCCTTCTTCAGCATCCCCATTGCCGAGGAGAGTAGGGATATTTTCGGCTTCTCTTTAGGAGGTCGAAGCTTCCGGTTTAAGAGAGCTCCTCAAGGCTATTGTGAGAGTCCCTCAATATATAGTCAAGCTTTGAAGACACAGCTTGATACGATTGTTTTACCTGATGGTGCTGCTCTTATTCAGTACGTCGACGATTTGTTAGTCGCTGCAGATACTGAGGAGATTTGCAAAAAAGCCACCGTGTTGTTGTTGCGTCATTTGTCTGATCTGCATCATAAAGTGTCTCTTTCTAAATTACAGTATTGTCGACAAGAAGTGACCTACTTAGGTCATCTCTTATCGAAGGAGGGAAGAAAATTGACCCCAGAGAGAATTCAGGCCATTGCAAAATTGAGTGTGCCTATTACACAGAGAGAAGTGCGTGCTTTCTTGGGTATCACGTCATATTGCAGACAATGGATACCAAATTTTTCCCTACTGGTCAAACCTTTGGTGGCATTGACTTGTAAGGATACACCGAATCCCCTTCCGTGGTCCGAAGAGTGTCAGAAAAGTTTTTCCGAATTGCGTGATGCATTGTGTTCGGCTCCTGTGTTGGGTACGCCTGACTACAGCAAGCCCTTTACACTGTATGTCCACGAGAAAGAAGGATGTGCGTTGTCAGTGTTGACACAGTCTTTTGGGGACAAGCAGCGTCCATGTGCGTATTCCGGTAGCTAGAGCATTGACGAGCTGCTTGAGAGCCACTGCGGCAGCAGCTGTTTCTATTCGACAGTCTGCTGGTTTGGTGATGAATAATACGTTGATTGTAATGGTTCCATATGCAGTGGATACTTTGCTAAACAGAACCAAGACACAGCACTTAACTAGTGCTCGATTGTCAGGTTATGAGCTGACACTTTTAGCAAGTCATGTGCACATAAAGAGATGCAATACGTTGAATCCAGCCACGTTGTTTGCGATTGTAGCAGAAACAGATGTTTCCGAACAGCATGATTGCCTTTTTAGGAAAGAAGAAGAAACGAAAGGGAGAGTAGACCTTAAGGACACTCCTCTTGTGGAGTGTGATGGCACCTTATGGGTGGAGGGTTCATGCTTCAAGCTTCCGAATGGTGATACAACTGCAGCATATGCCGTTACGACTTTGCATACGATTGTTGAAGCTGCACACATCCCACATAATTCAGCTCAAGCAGCAGAGTTGATTGCACTTACGAGAGCGTGTGTATTATCAAAAGGAATGAAAGTGACCATATATACTGACAGCCAGTATGCGTTTGGTGTGGCTCATAGCTTCGGACGATTGTGGAAGGAACGTGGGTTCCTCACGTCTCATGGAACTAAGATAGAGCATGGTCAGCTGGTGAATGAGCTTCTTGAGTCACTTACTTTGCCGTTGCAAGTTGCGATTGTGAAATGCAGTGCACATAAGAAGGTTACTGACGACGTTGGTCGCGGTAATGCGTTTGCTGATGAAGTTGCGAAAGAAACGGCAAGAGATGTGATGAGTCGAAAGTATGTTGCGGGCCCTGCAAGATGGATTGGTGACGTTGGAATGTGTGAAGATACGATAGAGAGTGTGAAGTCTATTCAAGCTGAGGCTACAGAGAAAGAGTTGAGTGTGTGGAGAGAGAGTACGGGTAAATTAGACTCGAATGGCTGCTGGGTTGAATTGTCAGAGCATCAGCGATGGTTGCTACCCGATGCATATGTGCTTGCAGTGGTTACAATGGCGCATGGAATGGCTCAAGTCAGTGTGAAAGGGATCTGTAAGTTGTTGGCCCCAGTATGGCAAAATACTGGAATTTCTAAGTGTGCAGAGAATGTGGTCAAGAATTATATGGTTTGTCTGAAATACAACCCTGGTAGGGGAACTCCAACTCCAGCTGGTCATTTTGCCCCTCCAACGTATCCGTTCGAGGTTTTGCAGCTAGATTTCATCCACATGGAGAGGTGCAACAACTTGAAATACGTACTCGTTGTTGTTTGTGCCTTTTCGAGATGGGTAGAAGCATATCCCCTGAAAGATAACACTGCCTTATCCACAGCTAAAGCCCTTGTCAAAGAATTTTTCCCTAGATTTAGTTTGCCGAGAATGGTCTGGAGTGATAATGGAAGTGAATGTGTGGGCCAGGTGATGAAGAGAGTATGTGAAGGGCTAGAAATCCGCCAAAAATTTCATGCTGCAAATCACCCCCAATCAGCTGCACTACTAAAACTGAAACTGGCCAAGATACAAGCGAGCTCTGGTCTTAAATGGCCTGATGCGTTGCCATTAGCACTTTTATCGACAAGAATGACTGTACATTCACGAGTGGGACTGAGTCCGTATGAGATTGTGTTTGGTCGCCCGGCCAACATATGGGGAGTGCCGAGGCCAACGAAATTCAGCGAGATTGAACACCCTGTACTGCTCGACTACTTGTATGATTTGACGGCTAAATTGCGTGTTTTACACCAACAGGTTCACGATACTCTGCCTCAGGCATCTGAAGATCCAGGACATGTCATCGATCCTGGTTCATGGGTTTTGATCAAAAACTTCCAGAGGACAAAGAACGATCAACCTCGCTGGATTGGCCCATACTTGGCACTTTTGTCCACAAGATCTGCAGTGCGAGTGCAAGGAAAAAAGAACTGGATCCACGGTGTGCACTGTAAGAGGGTCCCTTTGCCTCTGCCGTACGACCGGTGGGTCCAGGAGGGTATTGCAGATTCTGAGACTGAGACTGTGCCTCGTTTTCTGCCTTTCAGCGATGCACGTTTAATGGGGACAAATTCTGAGCGCAAAAGCGACGATCTTCTGCAAGAAGCCGTGCCATCTTCAGTTCGATTGGACACTACTGAGCCTGACCTGTTGTTTCGTGATGAGACATTACCAGGGAAAAGCCGTTATAATCTGAGGCCGAGAACTATGGACAAATAAATAAATTCCTTTTCTTTGATATTTTTGAAAGTGCAGCTCTCTCATCTGAGAACTTTTTTGAATTTTGTTTTTCGAACCACCATCCGGGTTCAGCTGTAGGGTCGCGGCGTCAAGTCTTTGGAGTGCAAGCCGAAGATACAAGGTCGATGGTTCTGGTTGGTCCTGGGGAGTTCCCTGGACTGACAGGCGCATTCCTTAGCACGGAACACCCTACCTCCGCGAGCAGCAAGGTTAGAGGATGGAGTTTTTCGAGATGGAGAGACCTGCCAAAGAGATGAATTTCAGAGCCAAAATGCGTACAATGATGACTAGAAAACGTTTTTTTATATTATGCATTTTCATGTTGCTTAGTGTAATGATTTTTTTAATAGGATATGTTTTATTCTCTTTTCGAGTGACGTTTGCACCCACTACACAGCCCATACCTCCTTCTACTGTTTCCTCGCATTCTTTTCACCCTCTACCTGAACATGAGTCCGTTAGAAGATTAGAGTTTATCAATAACTCCTTCGTTCAGCTTCAACACCAACACCAATTAGTAGTGAACACGACTAACTGTTGGGTGTGTGGTCTTATGCCTCATACTACTGATAAAGGTATCCCTTATCTGGTCCTGCCATTCAGCTACAATGGTTCTGTATGGGCATACAGAACGATGTTCATCTATGCTCGTGAAGTCCACCCCCTACGTTCTGTGAAGGATAATCCAAAGAATAGTGCTCTAGTCAAGGGAATAGTCGACATGATAAAGGGAGCTAGTTCCTATGAATCTATCCCGAAAGATGAGACACTAGCGTATATTGGATGGAACTTGACTGGATATGGAGCGAGTCTGAGTGAGAACCAGCGAGCAAAAAGGTCCTCCCCGATTTGGATTGTACCCCATCAGGGTCATCTATGTCTGCAAGGTAATGGCAAGAATCCAAGAGCCCAGTTAGGAAAAAGTATCTGCACTGAGACGTATGTTTTTGCGTCCCAGACTTCCCCATCGTTCCTAGCAGCTAAGGGTACCTATTTCATCTGTTATGATAGAGCATACACGTGGTTGCCCCCTGACTTCTCGGGCACATGTTTTGTTTCGTTCCTGTTGCCTCCCACCTACACAGCTGCGGCAGATTACCACAAGACAAGGGTAGTTAGAGGTGTCTTCAGTAAGGAAGATACTGCAGGACAAGAATTGGGAGATTTCTTGAAGGGTTTTCTGCCGTTCTGGGGGATTATGGTGGACAGCAGGAACATACGGCAATTAACGAGGGTGGTTGAGTCCACCGTAGTTGAAACTGCCGGTGCCCTTAGTAACTTGACTGCTGAGCTCCAGTCGGATCGTCTTATGACTCTCCAAAACAGAGTTGCGTTAGATGTCATACTTGCAGATCCAGGTGGGGTATGTAAAGTGATCCAATCAAGTTGCTGTGTTTTCATTCCAGATAATGCTCCGACAGTGTACCAAGCCATTTCCAAACGACACAAAATCTCCGAATATATACACGTCGATCAAGGAGATTGGTCGTTGATGGGGTGGTTCTGGGAACTGTTATCCGCCTGGGGATGGAAAATTCTGATGGTCATTGGGATGATCTTAGCCATTCTTTTCCTGTTCTGTCTGTGCGTACAGTGTGCTCCTACTATATGTGGCCTTTGTGCTACATCATGTGTAAGGAAACCTGTATCAAGAGACGAGCTAAGTAATAGGATGATGCTACAGCAACATCTCAATGATTTTATGAACATAGACCTAGACTCAGATTAGCGTGAGTGTAGGTTATTGCCTATGTAAGGGCAAAAGGAGGGTCTGAGGTACTGGAATTCTGCACCTGGTTCATAAAAGTCGTCGTATCATGACGATTTTGATAACAGCAGACCGAAAATGGTGAGTGTAATATGCACGAGTATTTTCGTCATGTTCGAGTGACGAGATCACCATGAAATCAAAGATTCCGTTCTGAACCCTCGGGTTCCATTTTGTGTACGGCAGCCATTTTGTGGTTTCCCTCACATAGGCTGAGGACAGTGGCCGAACGAGTCTCCAAGCACACATACACTTTAGCTGACTTCTGAATGACCTGAGCGAGCGACCCTCTTAACTAAAGCCAAACTTGTTAAGCTTGTTCCTTTCTCAGTAGCTGATCAAGATTACTGATCAAGACACAAGACACCATAAACCTTTTATTGCACACAGTATGTCTTATCTTACTCACACCTGTCTCTGCTTCCTTCTTTATGACCTGTTTACGATGAGGAGGTGCCCGTTTTTATTAGGGGTCCGTTCGGTCTATCTGATGAAGAACGGTGGGTTTGACTAATAATTGGTTATGGGCTGGACGAACTGAAAAATGAGCTTGTCATCATAATGCTGCATTTGCTTTGTCGTGAAAATATGTGAATGGTCAACTGTAAATAAGGAATGTTTGCCTGAAGCATATTATTTGGTATAAAAGGGACGACTTGCTTTGTAAGAATTGAGCAGTCTCCTGAGAACATACACTGTGCTGTACTTCTAGGATACCTGTTACTGGTTGCAGCCAATAAATTTGATCTTTGACGTCACCAAGAAGTTTCTGCGTTTCTATAGTCTGAGACAGGAGAATCCGAAGTCTTTGGGTGTGTCCCCTGGCACCGCTGGGTTCTAAATAACCCGCTACTTCATCACGTCACGCACCTTGGAGCAGCAGCTCTCAATGGCATGCCACCAGTCATCTGTACTACTCATGTAATAAGGTGCCAAGTACAGGTGTATGATCGGGCATGTCTAATTCCTTTTATGCCTTACCTCTTCCCTTCAAACCCTACGATGTTCATGGTCATTGTCAGGCGAGGTGTTACTAGAAAACAGCAAATGTGCAAATCTTATTAAAAAAAAAGATCAGCAGAATGCGAGTGCTCCCGTGCATGCTATTTGCCTGTAGAACACACTCCATGTTTTTAATTTAAAGCGTGCCTTGAATTTGCCTGCATTAACATTCTCCCCAGAAGAAAGTCTGCCTTCTAAGACTCACATCTTATCGCATTAATGTTCAGGACCAACTGCACAGTCTCAGATTATGTGTAAATGGTCTGTCACAACAGATGTACAGCGTGGTTTGCCTGGCAGCTGTTTGTGAATCCTCTTTTCACCACAGCCCTATGCTGTTCTCAGCCACTGGTACCCGGCACATTCAGATAAACCGGCATAAATGCATAAAACATGCACAGTCACATAAACATATGTTATGTGAGTCATGATCAAGGCCCTACAAGACGAAAAAAGTTTGTAAGGTTATGGCTGCCGGTTTTCCATATTAACGTCAAGTCTTTATACATGCAACAACAGGTGGACACAAACGTTTGCAGATATAGACACACACAGATTCACACACAAAGACGAAAACTCAGACAAGCAGACAGTCTCACACGCACACACAAACTTACCCAGTGAGAGGCATGCAGGCACACAAATCTACACATAGAAGCTCTATAGAGAAACAATTTAAAAGATGCCCACACACAAACAAGATATTCAGACATATACACAAACACACACACTCAGACATAAATGAAAAGGCATAGCCATACGTACACACAAACAAACACTAAAAAAAAATGCCTGACATGCAGAAATAAATAATGACCCCTAAATATATTATGTCTTTGTTATGCATTTGAACTGCATTGTTTTGTATTGCCTCTCACAGTGTATAGTTGGTTCTGCGAGTGCTTACATTTGCATAGCATGGTCGGCACTAAAAACATCTATAAGCATGCACTCTTAATATATGTTTTCAAATGCTTTTAAAGGAGACCCATATTGATTTAGAGTTAGAAACAAAGATCTGCTTTTCAGCTAACAGCTTAAAAAATATATTGTTAGGGATGTGGTCATTTTTAGTGAAAGTGCAAGTGACTGATTGTATTAAAAGGCGAGCACTCAGATGAGAAATTGGCTTATAGTCACCCAATTCCCAAAGCATGTGGCAGACATGTTGTGCATCTGCTGTGCAGGTATTTCAATCTGGAAAATGCACTTATGACTGTGAAAAGTCTGCAAACTGAGTGTATTTATCCCTGGATGTTAGTGTGACCAATGGATGGGGGAATGATTTTTGCGGATGTTCTGAAGTATGACGTTTGAGAGTGAGCACTACAAATGAGTTGGACACCCCACAAGGATATTGAAAACGATGCACAATGAATTCACCACACTTATTTGCACTGATAAATGTGCACCTAAAATATATTGGTGTTAGTGGTGTGCTAAGCCATGAAATGGGGCTGCTGTCAGCAACCGGCCTCACAGACAAACATTTTAAATTGAATTTGGCACTCAACTTCGCTTGCAACCTTGGAAACATCATCATTCGGCCCTTGCCAGGAAAGTGCCCGGAGCACGTGTATTTTTGAGAAGTTGTGAGGTTATGGTTTTCCTCACTTGGAAAAATGATTATGGAGGACATGTTTAAACACTAGTTGCAACAACATGTGTAGATTCCTCTTTTCATAAATGTGCTAATGCATTACAGCAAATTTCTTTTAAGGAGGAAAATGCATAGGTGTAGGGTTACAAGGGCTAAGCATTTCTGTGGAACTCCGCAGAAAGCATAGATTTCACTGACATGCCCCTACTCCGTGGTGTTGCACCAGTGACATCTGCTCGAATCCAAGCATTGAAAATGGAAAAATAGTCTGCTCTTCGGTAGTGCATAAGTTCTATATTTGAAGTGCGGTGGCCCCTCACAGCTTTGGCCCACGGCACCACTGCAGTAATGGAAACTATGCCCCTGAAACTGTCATGAACTGCGAACCTATGTCCAGGGCTTTAGATGGGATGAAAAAACTGGGGGGTCTCCCAAAGGGGCGTGGGTCATGAAATTAGGATGTCAGCAGAACAAGCGATAGACAGTTTTGTCAGTCACTGTCTTTGTTAGAACAGATTCACAATTGCTTTATTAACCTAACTGCTTTCTCAAATTTGCTTGAAAATGCACCATTTGCCCACTCTTTTTTTTCAAAAAGGTCTTGGGGTAATATCCCCCCAAACCCCCATAGGTGGTTCAAACTCGCTCGCTACGCCCGTGTTGTACAACAATTGTTTTACGCCTTACCACATTCAAATGTCACCAGCCGCCACTGGTCAGGGCTTTTCACCCCTGAAAAGCAGAGGAACCTTTCATTAGGTCTTCTGACGCCCTTTCTAGGCACATTGATATATTGAAGTCTTGTGCATGAAAACAAGTTCCTGGGGGTCCCTGACCTGGGGCCACCTGGGCACTCTGTGACTCAGTGGGCTGGCACATGAACCTCTGGTCTAGGGGCACACAGAGAGAAGAGACTGGCCATCTGGTTACTTGTATGGGGCTTCCAGTACTAGCATAATCTAGTTAGTGAAAGAAACTAAATGGACAAAAAGTCACAACACCCTCGCTCTACTGCAGAAAGAGTGATATCTAGTCTGGTAAACCATGCACAGCTGGTAACAGATGGGGTCTTTCAAGAGAAGGTATCCAAAATCTTTTGCGTCGATTGATGAATCTTCACGAAAGTTTTAAAACTGGTGGGGCTCTCCATTCCACTCCTATCCTGAAAGTCTTGGGGTGATTCGTCAAGCGGGGGCCGAGAAAAAAGGGGGGTCCCAAAACATGTTTTCCCCATGCAATTTTCCATAGGAACCTTTAGTCGCAGTTACTGCCCGAACTGCTGAACGGAATTACACCAAATTTGGCAAAGAGATAGCCCTTGGTTCACACTTGTGCCTTTTGGTTAAATGGTGTAAATCTGTTCAGTAGTTGCTGAGAAAATCGAAAGTAAAAACACATATATATCTATGACTGCAGTGGATCTGCGCATTCTATGTGCACCCTGCGTGCACCCTTCCGATCACGAGCTGCATGCTAATTGGCTGTCAACACTCCAAACCAGGAAGTGTTGGCAGCCATTTTGTGCCTCGGTAGAAGCGAGGCTCAAGAAATCAGTGGAACAAGTGTGCAAAACGTATAAAGGGCTCAGGATAGAAATACCCTGACTCTCTAGACCTGCTTAGGGGGTCACAAAAAGACCCCCAGGGCTCCCCCCAAATTTCTTTGGGGAAAAAACAGAAAAATGCACGCAGGGTGCGCGGACGCTGCTGTAAACTTTTTTTAAAACAAAGCAAGGGCTCCCGCGCTTCTTTAAAAATTAACCCCCGGGGGGCCCAATCCCGGGGACCAAAATATTACATTTGATGGGGGCCCAGAGGGGACCCAAACCCCGGGGACTGCCACCCCTGGGGCTACAAAATAAATGGATGGAGGGGCTCAAAGGCCACCCCCCCAGCAAAATACATGAGTGGGGAGCTCAAAGGCCCCAAGCCCCGGGGACCGCTTCCCCCCGGGGCTTTAAAAAAAATGGGTGGGGGGCTCAAAGACCCCCCAAGCCCCGGGGACCACCAACCACGGGGCTTTTTATATTGTGGGAGGGGGGCCACGTGGCCCTCCTCCTGGAGCCGTCGAGAGCTGTCGAGGGCCCCGAGGACTGCCACCCCCCAGAGCCGGCTCCTGCAGTGCTCCCGCCCTGTCATAGCAAACTTGGTTTGGATTTTGAAAGAGAGAGGAGGGAAATGCAAACCATATTGCTTTTCCACACGGGGAGCTGCATGTTAGCAGCTTCCCGTGGGGAAAAGCAATGCCAGCTCCAGAAGGGCACGGGGAGCTGCCTGGGACTGTGGGGGCATTGGGGCTCCCCCACGGCCCCCAATGTTGTATATAAGCCCCAGGTGATGGGGTCCCCAGGGAGAATCGAAATTAGTGATAGGTGCTAAAAAAAATTACGTTCAAATTAGGAGTCACGCAACGAGTGCGGCGCTCAACGTGGCCCCCTGTGTGCACGCGCTGGCTGCGCAACTCCTAAGCATTGGGTGCACGACTCCTAAAACGTTGGGTGCACAACATCTAACGCGTTGGGAGCACGACTTCTAACGCGTTGGGTGCATGACTCCAAGCAAAAAAAAGTAATATTTTTCAGATATACATTAAGCTTATGTGTTTAGATCTGGGGTGGCTCTAAAAAGAGCTGCTGTGTTTATTGAGAGATTTTTGTACCTATAAGTACCTAAGCAGAGTCTAAAGTTGATGAGGAAGACTCTGTTACCCTCATCTGTAAAATGTACACCATCTCTCTTATTGATGCCATCCATATTGAAATGCAGATTGTTGTGGTAGATGGACCCCATCCTATAATCTCGGAGAAAAGCAGAAACAGCTTTATTGACATGTTTCCAAGCTGTTTTAATCTGTGAACAAAATTGATTGGACCAGTTCCATTTCTAGGTTTGGCATATGTTAGAATGGACAAATGAAGTTTGGGGGAAAAATAACATAAATTCTCCAAAGTTATCCTTCATAAGCATTTCCAGACCTACCCCAGTCAAAGTGCCTAGGTCATTGCCACCACAGTGCACAATTATGAGGTCAGGGTGTTGGAGACGCAAAAAGGATTTAACCAATGGCATCAATTGTTACCACTTTCATCCCCTGTGTCCAATCCATTTAATGTCTACATTTGTCAATGCCTCTGTTTACTGCATACCTTTGGCTCCAGAAAATATAGTTGTGTCCCACAATCCACACTCTAAGCATCTTGAAGGGAGATCTGGATGCACTCAGAAGGTGTCTGTATGTGAAATGGCGGTTTGACATCTAAGATTTTTCTAAAATGGTGGATAAGATGCAGTTTGGAAAAAAAAAAGAAATGATTGGCTGAGAACATTCTAGACTGAAAAGTAGGGTGCATATTCCTGTTTTTTAAAAGCATGTTTCTTATTGGTTAACAAAAACTGTTTGAAAGGAACATTACATAGGATAAGGTGATATTTTGAAAAGTCAAGCACACTTGCTGTTTGGATTAGCAGCATTGGGTGCTGAACTTGTGACCTGTGTTGTCAGTTGCGTGTTCCATGAACTGTTACTATGGTAACAGGCAGTAAGCTGATTGGGGGTAGGGTTCAAACTTATGTCAATTGGAAAGGGTTGCAATGTGTAACCAAGAGAAATGTGTGTTAGGTTTTGAATTAATGTGGGAAGCAATGTGATTTGATATTTACATGTATATGTGTGCAGAAATAGAGGGGAAATTTGCAATTTTTTGGTATTGCTAAGAGCAGTGCAGTACAGAGATTCGGTATAAGAAAATATGGTGTGTGACTGACATACTTCTTAATCTACAAATCAATTTGAAAGGTGAGTTATTAATTTTTGAGGGGTTGTATGTGGTGCCTTTGTTTTTAATAAGAGTAATGTGTTCCTTCTGCTAAAGTCCATGGAGTAGTCTTGCATGTCTAGAATCATATTGTGAGTCTGTCTGCATTTGGGCAACCATTGTGAGAGAAGCATTTGGTAACTTTATGTGTTTTGCTGACAGATAACTGCTTTAAAACCTGTCAGGTTGTCAAGTTTAAGTGGTATTAGAAGCCAGTCATTGGTTATGCAACTGCAAAATGTGTCAGGCTTTCATAGTAGAGTGCAGTATTAACATTTGTAGCATGTGTGCAGTCACCTTACCCCTTCCAGACTAGTGAATGTGTTTTGGTAAAGTGCAAGGGATTCTGTTGCTTGTCTAGAATCACACTGTGAGTCTGTGTGTATTTGGGAACCATTGTGAGAGAAGCATTTGGGTACTTCATGTCTTTGCAGACAGATAACTGCTTTAAAACCTGTCATGTTGTCAAGTTATAGTAGCATTAGAAGCCAGTCATTGCTTATGCATTCGCAGAATGAGTCAGGCTTCCACACTAAAGTGCAGTACTGAAATTTGTAGAATGTGTTCAGTCACCTTAACCCTTCCATACTAGTGAATGTGTTTTGGTAAAGTGCAAGGGATACTGTTGCTTGTCTAGAATCACACTGTGAGTGTGTGTGTATTTGGGAACCATTGTGAGAGAAGCATTTGGGTACTTCATGTCTTTGCAGACAGATAACTGCTTTAAAACCTGTCATGTTGTCAAGTTATAGTAGCATTAGAAGCCAGTCATTGCTTATGCATTCGCAGAATGAGTCAGGCTTCCACACTAAAGTGCAGTACTGAAATTTGTAGAATGTGTGCAGTCACCTTAACCCTTCCAGACTAGTGAATGTGTTTTGGTAAAGTGCAAGGGATGCTGTTGCTTGTCTGAAATCACACTGTGAGTCTGTGTGTATTTGGGAACCATTGTGAGAGAAGCATTTGGGTACTTCATGTATTTGCAGACAAATAACTGCTTAAAACCTATCCTGTTCTCAAGTTTTGGTAGAATTAGAAGCCACTCATTGCTTATGCATTCGCAAAATGAGTCAGGCTTTCACACTAAAGTGCAGTACTGAAATTTGTAGAATGTGTGCAGTCACCTTACCCCTTCCAGACTAGTGAATGTATTTTGGTAAAGTCCAAGGGATAGTGTTGCTTGTCTAGAATCACACTGTGAGTCTGTGTGTATTTGGGAACCATTGTGAGAGAAGCATTTGGGTACTTCATGCCTTTGCAGACAGATAACTGCTTTAAAACCTGTCATGTTGTCAAGTTATAGTAGCATTAGAAGCCAGTCATTGCTTATGCATTCGCAGAATGAGTCAGGCTTCCACACTAAAGTGCATTACTGAAATTTGTAGAATGTGTGCAGTCATCTTAACCCTTCCAGACTAGTGAATGTGTTTTGGTAAAGTGCAAGGGATACTGTTGCTTGTCTAGAATCACACTGTGAGTCTGTGTGTATTTGGGAACCATTATGAGAGAAGCATTTGGGTACTTCATGTCTTTGCAGACAGATAACTGCTTTAAAACCTGTCATGTTGTCAAGTTATAGTAGCATTAGAAGCCAGTCATTGCTTATGCATTCGCAGAATGAGTCAGGCTTCCACACTAAAGTGCAGTACTGAAATTTGTAGAATGTGTGCAGTCACCTTAACCCTTCCAGACTAGTGAATGTGTTTTGGTAAAGTGCAAGGGATGCTGTTGCTTGTCTGAAATCACACTGTGAGTCTGTGTGTATTTGGGAACCATTGTGAGAGAAGCATTTGGGTACTTCATGTATTTGCAGACAAATAACTGCTTAAAACCTATCCTGTTCTCAAGTTTTGGTAGAATTAGAAGCCACTCATTGCTTATGCATTCGCAAAATGAGTCAGGCTTTCACACTAAAGTGCAGTACTGAAATTTGTAGAATGTGTGCAGTCACCTTAACCCTTCCAGACTAGTGAATGTATTTTGGTAAAGTCCAAGGGATAGTGTTGCTTGTCTAGAATCACACTGTGAGTCTGTGTGTATTTGGGAACCATTGTGAGAGAAGCATTTGGGTACTTCATGTATTTGCAAACAAATAACTGCTTGAAAACCTATCCTGTTCTCAGGTTTTGGTAGAATTTGAAGCCAGTCATTGCTTAAGCATTCGCAGAATGAGTCAGGCATACACAGTGGCAGTGCTGTAGTGAATTATGTAGAATGTATACAGCCACCTAACCCCTTCTAGATTAGTGAGTCTCTTTTGCTAAAGTCCAGGGAACGGTCTTGCTTGTCTAGAATCAAACTGTGAGTCTGTGTGCATTTGGGCAACCACTGTGAGAGAAGCATTTGGTAACTTCATGTCTCCTTGTACTATTCTAATCATTCAGTCAGAATCCAAGTACTCATGCAGTAATCCAGGGCCTAAGCATATGGACTGATTCAAACTCCTATGCACTATGCATATAGTCCTCTAACCACCTACACACTTGTGTTTCACTCCTACAATTCCCCAGTCAGCATCCATACACTCCTGCAAACACCCTGTTACTCCCCTTGCATTCCTCTAGTGACCCTTTCAGCACCATGTACTAATCCATTCACAGCAGTTAAACACAACAAATTATAAATGTACCCAGTGTCTCTCCTTAAACTACTCTAATAATTCAATCAGTACCTAAGTACTCATGCAGTGATCCAGGGCTTTAGCACATGGACTGCTACAAACTCCTATGCACTATGTATGTAGTCCTCTAACCACCTACACACTTGTGTTTCAGGCCTATAATTCCCCAGTCAGTATGTATACACTCCTGCAAACACTCTGTTACTCCCCTTGCACTCCTCTAGTGACCCTTTCAGCACCATGTACTAATCCATTCACTGCAGTAAAACACAACCAATTAAAAATGTACCCAGTGTCTCTCCTTATACTACTCTAATCATTCAGTCAATATCCAAGTACTCATATAGCGAGCCAGGCCTTAGCACATAGACTGCTTCAAACTCCTATGCACTATGCATGTAGTCCTCTAACCACCTAAACACTTGTGTTTCAGGCCTACAATTCTCCAGTCAGTATCCATACACTCCTGCAAACACCCTGTTAATCCCCTTGTATTCCTCTAGTGACCCATTCAGCACCATGTACTAATCCATTCACTGCAGTAAAATACAACTTAATATAAATTCACCTAGTGTCTCTCCTTGTTGTAATCTAATCAGTCAATCAGTACCTAGGTACTCATGCAGTGATCCAAGACATTAGCATATGTACTGCTACAAACTCCTATGCACTATGCATGTAGTCCTCTATCCTCCTACACACTTGTGTTTCAGGCCTACAATTCCCCAGTCAGTATGCATACACTCCTGCAAACACTCTTTTACTCCCCTTGCGCTCCTCTAGTAACCCTTTCAGCACCATGAACTAATCCATTCACTACAATAAAACACAACCAATTAAAAATTTACCCAGTGTCTCTCCTTTTACTACTCTAATCATTCAGTCAGTGTCCTAGTACTCATGCAAAGAGCCAGGCCTTAGCACATGGACTGCTTCAAACTCCTATGCACTATGCATGTAGTCCTCTAACCACCTACACACTTGTGTTTCAGACCTACAATTCTCCCATCATTATCTATACACTCCTGCAAACACCCTGTTACTCCTCTTGCACTCCATTAGTGACCCTTTCAGCACCATGTACTAATCCATTCAGTAGTGAATCCATGTACTAATCCATTCAGTAGTGCAGTAAAATAGAACCAATTATAAATTCACCCAGTGTCTCTCCTTGTAGTACTCTAATCATTCAATCAGTATCCAAGTACTCATGCAGCGAGCCAGGCCTTAGAACATGGATTGCTTCAAACTCCTATGCACTATGCATGTAGACCTCTAATCACCTACACACTTGTGTTTCAGGCCTACAATGCCCCAGTCAGTATCCATACACTCCTGCAAACACTATGTTACTCCACTTGCGCTCCTCTAGTGACCCTTTCAGCACCATGTACTAATCCATTCACTGCAGTAAAACACAACCAATTATAAATTCACCCAGTGTCTCTCCTTGTACTACTCTAATTATTCAGTCAGTATCCAAGTACTCATATAGCGAGCCAGGCCTTAGCACATAGACTGCTTCAAACTCCTATGCACTATGCATGTAGTCCTGTAACCACCTACACACGTGTGTTTCAGTCAGTATCTATACACTCCAGCAAACTGCTCTTGCAATCCTATAGTGACTTATTCATTACCATCTACTAATCCATTCACTATGCCAAAATTGAACAGCTTATAAATTCACCCAGGCACTCTCGTTGCAGTACTCTAATCATTGAGTCAGTACCCAAGTACTCATGCAGTAATCCAGGTCTTACAACATGGAGTACTACAAACATCTGTCCAATGTGTATGCAGTCTTTTAATCACCTATACACTTATTTTACAGACGTTCATTTACCCAGGCAGAATCCATATACTCCAAGAAACACCCTGTCACTGCTCTTGCAATCCAGTAGTGACCTATTCCGTACCATATAGTATTCCATTCACTGTGCCAAAACTAAACCACTTATAAACTCACCCAGGCACTCTCCTTGTAGTACTCTAATTATTGTTTTGGTACCCAAGTACTCATACAGTTAGCTAGGCCTTAACACATATACTTGTACAAACTCCTGTCCACCCTGCATGTAGTTGTCTATCCACCTGCACACTTGTTTTTCACATCTTTAATTACCCAGGCAGTACCTATACACTCCAGCAAATACCCTGTCACTCCCTATGCACTGCTCCAGTCAGCCACCCAGTATCATGTAGTAATCCAAACACTGCACCAAAACCAAACATTTATACATTCATTCAGGCATTCTCCTTGCAGGACTGTAATCATTCAGTCAGTGCTTAAGTACTCATAATGTTCCAGGGCTTAACACAAACACTGGCACAAACCCTTGTTCATTACACATGCAGACCTGTAATCACCTATACAGTTATGTATACAACTTGAATTACAATTTCAAGTAGTGATGACAAAAGAAAGTGGTTAAATGGTTTTCATATAGAATGTGTTTGTATAGTAATAGAAAAGTATAATTTATAAATGTATTAAAATACATGTATTTATGTTTATTTTTTACAGATATTGTTTATCATCATTAAAATAAAGTCATCATGCCTGAAAAATCAAGAAAGAGAAAAGAATAGCAAAAGGACAATTATTTGAAGAAAATTCAACAACAAGTATTGGAAGACAAGCATCATGTGGGTAAAAAGAAAAAGTCTTCCGGTAAGACAACAAAAGCATTTATTAAAAAACTTTCAAAGCCTAGAAACAGTGTGCAGAATGTGCAAACTACTGAGAATGGTTAGACCAGAAAAAAGAATGTGAATATCAGGAAAGGAAAGAAAGAAAATTTAAATTAAAAAGATTTGATGTATGGTAAAAGAAGGCAAAATCAGTATAAAGAAATCCGTAAAAAAATATATATAATAGAGTGGTTTTTAACTTGCTCAAATATGTGAAAAAATATAGAAAAAGAGCACTATTTTATTAAAAGAAGAAGCATATTGAATCCATTGTTCAAAAGCCTTTTGAAGTAAAAAGGAAACTACTCATTTTAGTTTTAAACAGAATTCGATCACTAGATAAACCAATCATTTAATGAAGGCCAAAAGTAAGAGGAAAAGAGTAATTAACAGAACTAATTTTGGGGATTTTTTTGGGGTGAATGGAAATGCAGTTCAAGTTCAGAGCCTTTCTTTAATGAAGAGACTTATTTTCAGACAAATAATTTATTGCATGCAGTTGATACCAGTGGTCGAGCTTATGAGGTTAGACATGGTTGTCCAATTGAGAAAGAGAAGATGGTTTCCAGAAATGCAGAAGAAGTGTTAGCTGATGAAGTTCTAAGGAGACGTCCTAAAGCCCTAGTGTATGTACACTTGGGATTGCAGTAGTATTTGTAGCGTACGACCAGAATCTATTGATATTTTACGCAATTTCTTACAAGAATATAGTAAAAAAAAAGTGTTCAACAAAAGATTAAGATTTTGCAAGGATAGACCCTTGCAGAGTGAGAAAAATGGTTTGCAAGGTCATTCTCTGACTTGTTTTTCTAGAAAAGTATGTCAAAGTGTTTTTCACCATTTCAGGATGTTAGCAGTACATCATTCTCAAATGTGGAAGTTTGTCAGAAGATTGTATTATGCAAAAAGTTCAGCACTAAATGAGTTGAGCAGTGCTCTTTCGCGTAGATCAGTATCAGATGTGAAGAAGGTTTGTGATGAAATTGAGTTTTGTTACTTTGGTCCAGAACAAGAGAGCGCAGAAACTGACACATTAATGGAAGAAAATGTTGAAGAGAATGTGCAACATAGTACTACAAAAAATGTTGAAGAACAAATTACAAAGTTTAAGGTGATTTCAGGTGAAAGGTCAAATTATTCTTGTATTTGTTGTCGGCGAACTCACTATAAAAATCAGACTAGGACTGTTGATCTGTATGTAAAAAGGGAAAGAGAAAATAATGATATGTGGAAGGAATTTGCAACTTATTTGTTGTTAGAGAATTGTTTTGATTTGGGTTCTGATCAGTGTATTTGTAAATATTGTTATAATAAATTAGATGAGAATAAAATGCACGCTAGAGCTGTGCATAGTAATCTAGAGTTACTATTCCTCCAGAACTGATAGATTTAAATACCTATGAGTCTATTCTCATTCAATGTGTGCACCCATTTCAGGCTATTGTTCATATGGAGCCTAAAAAAGGTAAATTGCCTCCTTCAGATTTACAGAGATGATTAAAAGGAAGAGTTGTATATTTACCTCTAGATTTAAAGAAACATATTGAAACTATTGGTGTAGAGAATGTAGAAAATGAAGCACTAGTTATTCTAGTTAATGGCATTCCTACTAAGAGTAAGAAAATCTTGCAAGACTTAGTGGATGCTAGGAAAGTGCAAAAGGCAACATTGTATCTGATAGAAAACAATGAGCACTATAAAAATGTGTATGTTGGAGAAGAAGAAGTACTTTTAGCAGAAGATACTGAAATGTCAAGTGGACAAATTGAAAAAGTGGACATGTCCAGAAGTGAATACATCTATGAACATTACAGTGTACATCCACTTCATTCAAAAGAAGTGATGGGGAATACTATTGAGTTATTCAAAATGAAAAAAGCAAAGGGAAGTCTCATGAGTGTATGGGAAAAAAGCTTGGAAGCTCGTTGTTTTCCACAGTTGTTCCCAAGAGGAAAAGGTGGACGGTATGGTGAACGACCTGTGCAGATTCCTGCACCTGAATATCTGACAACAAGATTGTATGCAGAAGATCCAAGATTTCGACAATGTATCCCATATATATTTCATCTTTTGTCTGAGAGTGACTTGTCTGGACTTTCATATGCAGTCAATCACATATTGAAAACAGGAGTACATCTACAAAATGTTTCTGCAAAGGAATTTATGGATAAAGTACATCAGAGAGATGATCATTTAGAATCTCAGCTGATTAATCTGATGGCATGTCAGCGTGGCACTAATGGGTAATGGTACCATCGTCATGGAGAGCTTTAATGTAGGCTAAGGAACTCCTATGTGGTTCCTTACCCTAAGCTGTGCTGAATACGCTTTGGATGATTTACTTGAATTTCTTCAAGAGGCAAATTCGAATATAAAAAATATTGAATACAAGACACCTGGTGAATTGTGCTCTTTGGATCCTGTTAATGTTTGCAGGTATTTCAATCATAGATTTGAAGCTATGATGTCTTTTATCTGCAATAAAAAGAATCCTCCTCTTGGAGAAGTTGTGGATTTCTTTTGGCGAAAGAAGTATCAAGCTCGAAGTGCTCCTCATAAACATATGCTGATATGGATCAAGGATGCCCCCAAATTCGGAACTGATTCCGATAATACTGTTTTGTCTTTCATTGAAGAATATGCCACATGTGCCATACCCAAAAGCACAGAAGAAAACAACTTAAGACAACAAGTCCTACAATTCGAAAGCCATCGATGTGGAAAATACTGTCCACAAAATTACAAGTCTAAGGAAAAGTTTTATACCAAATGTCGTTTTGGGTGTCCACGTCCTGTAATATCCAAAGGAAGAATAAACAGTTTTATGTCAGCTATGAGACATACCATCACTAGAAAGTCTGCAAAAAATACCCACCTTTTGAGAAGATGTGAAGAATCAAAATACATAAATGATTAGTTGCAATCTCAGCGCTGGGACGCTTACGGGCAGCCATGCGCTATATAAATCCTGCTTTCATTTCATTTCATTTCATTTCATTACAATCCAGTTATTCTCTCTATGTGGAATGCTAACATGGATATTCAGTACGTAGCAGATAATTCCATTGCTGTTGCTCGTCCTTTTGTGCAGGAAGGTGTGTCTTCCTGCACAAAAACAAACTCCACACAACACAGATATCCTTGCACCATGATACAAGGGTACCCATGTCACCACATGGCTGCAGTTTAAGCAGCAGTGCAAAGGGAAGCTTAGACTTGCAACATATTTATGGATATATGTTGCATCCGTGTGCTTTGGAAGTACCACAGCACACTGCAGCTAAAGAGGTTACAGTGTCATGCTGCAGCCCTTCCTTATAGTTCTGCACTTATACATTCACCATGCACTACTAATGCATTCTTTCAGTCAATTATACACTACGCGTACATTCAACCAAACTTTCACACACTATCATAAAGGTATAGTTCTTTTTTTAAGTTAGTTCTGGAAAATAACTTTTTTATTTGTGCTTTTTTGAACAATTTTGTGATTGTTTTTTTTTTTTCAACAAAAAAAAATTGAACAGGAGGAACAAAACAATCAACTGCAGGAAAAAACAAAAAAACAAGAGTCTAGCAACAATGGTTTTCCTGTGTTCTGCAGATAAGATCCACAGACTTCTCCCTGTAACACAATAATCTGTTGCACTTAATGCAGTGCACCTTGACTTGAGCAAACTGTGGACGTATGTCCAGATGTTGTGGTGACGACGCAGTGCCAGAGGTGCTTGCAACTGCAGGTGGAGGGTTTTCACGCATTCTTCTGCACTCCTCGTTCGCCAGGTTCACAGGGTGCAGAGTCTTCAGGTGCTTTAGCATGCTTGCGGTCCCGCAAGAGTACTTTTCGTGGGGTCACCTCTTGACAGGACCCTTTGCAGATCTTACAAGTGACTTTAGTCGCATTGACTTTTTTTTGTCCTTCGGGAAACAATATATTTTTCCAAACAACAGATGTGTACCTCTCAGGGCGTGGTGGTTCAGGAACAAATCCATCATCAGATGAGTGTTTAGAGTCTGATGGTGGCTGTCCAGAAGCCATTGTCTTGGAATGGAAAACAATAGTAGGTGTGCAATCAGCAAAAAAAAGTTCTTCTCAGCTCTGAGATGTTCCTCCAAAGAAGGTCTAAGAAGAATGATTGAAATGTGTGGGGTCCTTGAATAGTTACAATAGGAAATGGAATGAACTAATCAAATCTTTTTTTTTCAGGTCACATGGGGTCCTCGCACCATGTGCATAGGCAGCACGCACCCAACGCGACTTAGCCAAATTGCATTTAAAACTAATATAAGTTTATTAAAAGTAAAAGTATATTATTTTTATGATTATCTTAGATAATGTCTGGACCTAATATGTATATTAAATATATATATATATATATATATATATATATATACATAATTTTAGACATTAAGGGGCAGATGTATCATCCATTTTTTAAGTCGCAAACGCTGCGATTCGCAAAAAAGCAGCGTTTGCGACTAAAAAAACAGAAAATGCGATGCATGAAGAAAATCGCATCGCAAAAGCAAGGAATCACAAAATTTGCGATTCCTTGACTTTGCGCAAGCATTTAAGGAATCGTAAAAAGCGACTTCTTAAATGCTATGTAAGAAACACTTAAGTTTTGCAAATTCACCTTAAGAAATCGCAAATTTGGTAATTTGCGATTTCTTTCACAAATGCACTTTTTGGCATTTGTGAAGGTGCCATGTGGCGCTTATACATGCCCTTAGGGCATGTATGTGCGCCATATGCGCACACATGTAAAAATCAGAGGTGCAGCAGGGTGCCCTCATGACACAACCTTGCACCCTTGAAATTATTCTCAATTTGTGATTCTCAAATTGCGAATCGCAAATTGAGAATAACTTCCCAATCATTCCTACGGGCCTCCGGGCCCCTAGAAATAAATGGGAAATTATTCCTTAATTAGCAACTTTCTAATCGCAATTTAGGAATTTTAAGAAATCGCTAAAAAATTGGGATTTTTTATATGCATACCATTTTGCAATTCTCAAATAGCGATTCTCAAAAAATCGCTACTTGAGAATCGCAAATAGGTATTTTGATACATCTGCCCCTTAAAGATTTAGCGGGAGTCGCACACCCACTGCATCGAACATGTATGTGACATTACGCGCAAGCGAGCGAGCGTCGTGTAAAGTAATACGTATGTGTCACGTATGCTCCTAGAGTCGCGTATCGGTCGCATAGCAATCGCGCAGGAAAATACGCACGCGCTGCACATCTTACGCGGATCCTAGACAACAATCCTAAAATGGCAGCTAGGTTCCGTGCAGTGTTCGAGAAAGGTGCGCTTTGGGTGCGCAACTCCCAAAAAAAATGGAAAAAAAATAAATTGAAAAAATAAAGTAAATAATATAAATATATTTTTACAAATTATAAAACAAATAAAAAATATTAGTTTTCAATATTTTAAAAAACATGTTTTCCCATTTATATTAAAAATATATAATGTAATTAAAAATTAAAATATGTAAAAATAAATAGTTAAAAAAAATGTAGAAAATCAGTACCAAAAAAGGAAATATAAAATGCATTATATTTAAAAATTATCATTTAAAAAACCTTTGAAATTCACTGAAAAAACCATAGGTTTCAGACATGTTATAGTTAGGAATTAGCATTTAAAAAACCTTTGAAATTCACTGTAAAAACCATAGGTTTCAGACATGTTATAGTTAGGAATTAGCCTTTAAAAAACCTTAGAAATTCACTGAAAAAACCATAGGTTTCAGGGGTGTTATAGTTAGCTGGACATTTCACTTGTACAAAACAATTAAAATTCCTCCATTATAAATAGTTGTACTAACTATAACTTGCGCGTCCGCAATCCACTGCTGATGATGTCACATATTACATCATTTATGACATGGTCAGTGACATCACTGATGACACCACTGATGACATCTCAAATAACATCACTGATGACATCACTGATGACAACATCCACATGAAAATCTGATTCACCTCATCATACACTAGTATACCCTTTCAACACTCATTATAAAATATGGAGTACCATATTTGAAACCATTGACACACCAATACAAGTTTCTAAATACCCACTCAGTGATTTCTACATCTACACACACATCTAAACACTTACCTATAGATTCACTCATACATGCTGACAAAGATCAATAGTAATCAACAGAACAAATTGCCAGGACTTGATTATGTGCTTTCCGCACCACACTTCCCATAATACACAGTCTCATTTGAGCCTCCCATTGGTGGGTGTCATATGGAAAATGGAGAAGTGGGTTAGCGGTTGCGCACACCGCTTCCGTTAAAGCCCCTGAAGAGAAGCATATGGAGCTTCGAAACGCGCTGGGCAGATCCATTACGGAGCAGCATCTACAAGCGGATCCCCGTCCTCACCTACACATAAATCAAGCTGCTGCTCGTGTGCTACTTAAAGGTGGACAACCTTGGAGCGACAATTTATACGCGGCCATCCAGCCGCAGAGTATGCACCACCCCGTCCTCCTTGGGGGTCACGGAAGGGAAACAACAGCCGTACAAGGGATCGAGGACAGGCACACTTGCGGGGTCCATACAGGACTTGATTATGTGCTTTCCGCACCACACTTCCCATAATACACAGTCTCATTTGAGCCTCCCATTGGTCGGTTTGTCATGTGGAAAATGGAGAAGTGGGTTAGCGGTTGTGCACGCCACTTCCGTTAAAGCCCCTGAAGAGAAGCATATGAAGCTTTGAAACGCGTCGGGCAGATCCATTACGGAGCGGCATCTACAAGCGGATCCCCGTCCTCAGCTACACATAAATCAAGCTGCTGCTCGTGTGCTACTCAAAGGTGGACAACCTTGGAGCGTTTTTTTGTAAAGCAATAAGTAGTGAGAATTATAGTGACGCCAAGCATCCAAGATAGTGACACTAAATTGCACAATTATTGTGACATGTAATTGAAAGCTGATAAAGACAACAATTATTCTTGTGATGTAAATTGATATTTTTGTTTTATTTCAGTATTTTTTTGCATTTATAAAGAACATATTTAATTTATAAAAATATACATTTCTGAGTTAAAAAGTGCATGATAAACATGTTAATTTGTCAGGTGAAAAAATACAAAAAGAGGGAAAATACAGGGTGGGCAACAAAGATGACTCCGATGTTAAATAGGGCTTGATTGTATTAAGCAAAGCGGTAGATGGGACTCTACGCGCGTTTCGGCATTAGCCTTCTTCAGGAGTCCGTCAATTTGCAGTGCAAACATAAACACAACAATAGGGTTGTTAAGGTGCAATATTATGCTGTTGATGTTCGTTATAGGCAACTCTTGAGGTTTATCTTTTTCTTTATTCTTGTCTTATTATTCTTTGTTGACAGAAGAAGAGTGAAAACTTAATGAGAGACTGATACACGTTCAGGTTTGATATAGCCTATTATAGCTCCTTATAGGTATTGATTCCTGTCTTTAAACCTCTGAGACGATACAGCTCTCTAGATAACTACAGGCACAGTGACCTTATCCTTGATATGGATTCAGTGAAAGTAGGGCCACATAAGTAGGTAGTCTTCTGATTAAACTTGTTGATAGTGAGTTGCCTCATATAACCGGGAGTCAGAGTTGGTCCATCGTGATTTTCTGTGGAAGCTGGATTGTTTGTTCATATATATATATATAAATATATATATATATATATATATATATATATATATATATATATATATATATATATATATATATATATATTACCTACTGGCGGTCGCCAGTAGGTATATATAGTTAGGATTTTTTCTCTATGGGTTTTTTGAAAATTCTATGTCTAATAACTTTGGCGTTTGTGGACGGAATTGGCTGAAATTTTCAGGAAAATGGCACATTTTGTTTCTGAGCAGCCCTTGATAATTTGGGGGGGGTTCGTCCAGTGGGGGCCGAGAAAAAAGGGGGGTCCCAAAACGTGTTTTTAACATTGAGTTTTCCATAGGGCGGTTGGCCTCACTTTTAGCCCGAACGGCTGAATGGATTTGCACGAAACTTGGCAAAATTGTAGGGACTGGTAGCCCGATGTGCCTTTTGTAGGTCTCAATATATGTGCTCCACTGGATTTTGAGAAATTAACGTTTAAAAAAAGATATATATCTGTAACAGCGGACCGGTTAGCGCTCTGGTTCGCGGACTTTTCGCGCAACGGAGCTTTGTGAAGCGAAGCTGATTGGTTCTCCGGCGTCTGTCAACATTCCAAACAGTCCGTAGCGGCCGCCATCTTGTCTCTCGGTAGGATCGAGAGACAAGAGGAGGTCAAAACAAAGGGGGAAATAACTATAAGGGGGCATAGTAGATCCTCGCTGACCCCCTAGGTTTGATGTGGAGGTTTTAAAAGGGCCCCGCGGGGCAAAAAAAAATAATAAAAATAATAATTGAACGGCTGAATGGATTTGCACGAAACTTGGCAAAATATTAGGGACTGGTAGCCCGATGTGCCTTTGCTAGGTCTCAATATATGTGCTCCAGTGGATTTTGAGAAATTAACGTTCAAAAAAAGATATATATCTGTAACAGCGCTCCGCTTCGCGTAACGGAGGTTTGCGAAGCTGATTGGTCATTCTGTCACTGGGCTATAGTTGGGCTACATCTGGCTGATATTTGGGCTACATTTGTTTTTTTGTGTGTCTGGCGGCCATCTTTGGGCTACATTGGGCTACATTGGGCTTCATTGGGCTACATTCGGCTAATTAGCAAATAGCTCATCGCAAACTAGGAATGGTAAAGAATCGCTATTTATTCCTTAAAGTTCGCTATTTAGGAAATGCAAATAACTTTGATGATACATATGGCGGTTCATCTCTAACAAGATAAGAAGCATAGGGATAGATTTATGATGACTGGCGCATCACCAGGGATGTGTTAGTCATTCTGTGCCGCTGTTCCGTCACCTATGGTGTGCTGCATTTACAATGCGGCGCATCATGGGGCAAAAACAGCACAGATGCGTGATGTATCTGTGCCGTAAAGGTGGCGCATTGCTGGAGTTGTATCGCAAGTGTGATGAAGCTCCAGCAAGGGTCGGGGGTGCCCCTGTCGCAGGGTTTCTGTTCTCACACAGAACTGTGGACAGAGGATTGGAACCTCGGCGAATTAGGGTGTCCCAAAACTCACGTTAGTAATCAAAAACTATTTAGCAAGCTAGGTACAGTGTCACATTGGATATAACAAACTCTCAATGTTTAGACAATCCAGAATATGAACTTATAGTACCTCAGGATACGTGGAACTCATGAACAGTCGGTCGTTATATATTTCTTAGAAACCAGAACATGGAGTTAAGAAGAACACATGTGTATTTGAAATGTTTATTTACTAATGCCGTCTTCTCAGGCGTAGTACCTTAGATAATAAAAGTACACATATTATCAGTAGCAAAATTACCAGCATAGTTACTAGTACATAAAAAGTGAATGGTGATAGTATGTTAACATGCTGTAAATGAATAAGAGTTAGCAACACTTATAAGCAGCCGCGGGCCGTGGAGGGAGTTACGGTGAGGCAGGGAGGCGGGGAGGGGGAGAAGCAGGGTGGAGAATACAAGTACACATATTATCAGTAGCAAAATTACCAGCATAGTTACTAGTACATAAAAAGCGAATGGTGACAGTATGTTAACATGCTGTAAATGAATAAGAGTTAGCAACACTTATAAGCAGCCGCGGGCCGTGGAGGGAGTTACGGTGGGGCAGGGAGGCGGGGAGGGGGAGGGGCAAGGTAGAGAGGGCTCCACCCTGCTTCTCCCCCTCCCCGCCTCCCTGCCCCATCGTAACTCCCTCCACGGCCCGCGGCTGCTTATATCTCACCCTCCCTAATACACATATTATATTATTTGCTAAGAAGGTCTCTTTGTGTTGGTTTAGGGCGTGTCCATACTTTAGTGTCTTAGATTTGAAGGAATCACATCAGCATACACCAGCTCTCTCTTCATGTGAACCGCATCAACTGTTGTGTATGTGTGTTCGGCAAAGCAATATAAAACCCGCCTCATGCCCAGAATTGGCAGAAGTTGCACTTATGTTATGAGTATGAAGTCGTGGAGATCAGACCTCATAACAATTCTGTATCGTGTTGTTCTTGAAACTTTAGCACTCGCTGTACAGATATAGTTTAACAAGTAAAGCAGATAGTAGACCAATAACATATTATTCTCATGTAAACCACGATGAACTACTAGGTGGAAAGCTAAAGCAACAACTAAGTGTCGTGTGCAGAAGTTGCAAAAAAGGAAAAATGGCGTTTAAACCGGTAATGAGCCCATGCTAACTTAACACGGTGTAAAGATATCCAGGACCTAGATGACACCTCCTCATGATCCGGAAACGAACTGAATAAGATAATAGAAGTGCCATCTCATGAGAGCAGATTGCAAGTTTATATGTGGACGGTCCGCAAGGTAAAGCATTAAAAACTAGGAAAATTCAATGCTAAAGAAAAATAAAACAGCCAAGTACTTTATCGAGTCTTAAGCCAATAGGCAAGGTAAATAATAAAAACTTGACAAATAAGTCAATGAATTGTCAATGAAATGCTAGTACTCAGCATATCAAACATGAAAAAGGTCTATGACATAACTGTGTATGCAAAATAAGCTGCAACAGCCTCCAATAGGAAGTCACCGTCTTCATCCGAAAACAGTTCAGCCATCCAATTTAAAAGCGGAAAAGAACATACGTGCTCTCCCAGCACCGGATCCTCTATCACCATCAGAGGACAGCTCGGTGGGTTTTCAAGAAAGCTGTGTTCCAAGAAAGACTGTGCTGCCGCCAGTAAATTCCAGGGACCAAGTAGTCCATGCATCAATGCCACAGCCATAATCCTTTCGCCAGGACAAATCAACTCGTGAGTAATGATAGGAGTCATCAGCTGATTAAAGTCGACGTCAGGAGAAACCGGTCCGCAGAGACACAAATCAATGGCCCAATCGAAATCACAGGTCAGGCAGTGAAATACAGGCTGGACACAGGTGAAGTAGGAGAACCGAAAAGATAATCCATATGCCGTGCTTAATATCGCCAACGGCATTGTGCCATAATATTCTAGCATGCGATTGCGGAACAGTGTCAGCAGCTGCAGGGTCGGAGGTTGCATAGGAGGGACATCCATATTTAAAAATGTAAAAAAGCACAAGAGCGTCCGCTGGTAATGCAAGTAAAAATGCCAATCCACGAACCAGAGTGCAGAAAATACAATGAAAGGGAGCAGAGATGACTCCAAAGATTTTCTCAAATGAAGTCACGAGACCACTGGTAACAACTTTAAAAAAGTGTGCCAGGGATTTTGTGGAGGATGCGTTAAAGATAGTCGGAAACATGTTGCTGAAATTGAAAGGCAAACCTGTGTACGGGTGTTCGCTATGTGAAGTACGAAAGTTTCACGGGCCGAACTCAAGGCCACCTCTCTCTGAGACAAAAGAGCTCTTATTCTTGTCATGCCGTTGAAACGTGTCCCAAGGTTGGTATTTGTGGCCAGATTGAAAACTCCCTATGTTCATGTGTGGGAGGAAATAGAACATTTCTGCAGCAAATAACCCGTTCACTTACTGTTACGATAAAAGGAATACTTTTAATTAACTCAGAACAATCTTCATTATTGAGCATCAAATAACTACCATTTTCCAACAACTTGAACGTGGGGATGATAGCAGGAACTGGCGTGCCTTGCAACACGCAAGCCATATTTGGTCGGTGTTTGTTGCATGAATCGTGTAACTGTATGTGCCTACACATTAGTGAATGATCTGGCGTCTCAGTGCATTCCTCTCCATTCAGATAAACTTCTTGATCATCTTTGAAACATCTGTATGTGTATGGAAGCGACCAGACCTCATGAACAAAAGCACTACCTAAAGGTTCATAAAGACCTATTGGTATATATTTCATACAATTTGAAAACTTATATAAAGCAAAAGGCAGCGTTATTAAACCGTGGATAAGGCATGTTGCCAAAAAACCCGCAATCCTCTGATGATGATGTCACTGAGCATGTCATGAATGATGTAATATGTGACATCATCAGTAGTGGATTATGGGTAATAGTATCTCTAGTTTACTCCCCTATAGCTGTCTTTCTTTTAACATAAGTGTGTGTTTCCTTCCCTTATACTTACTGTTTTTGGTTCGCTTCCAGTTCGCGTACCAGCGAGCGAACTAGGAAGCGAACTAAGAGAAATAGAGGTTGGCACAGTTCCAAATATTGTACCAATTTTTTAATAACGGGGAGGTAGTTCTGAAAAGAACTTTTTTTTTTATTTTTCTGAACATTTTTTTTACTGTTTTTGAATTTTTCGGAACAGTTTTATATTTTTTGGGGTTTTTCTTGGAGGGGGCAATGAAAACGATTCATTGTAAAGGGCTCAACAGGAGCAACAAAACAAAAAAAAGAAGTATTTATTATTTTGGGCGTTTCGGACAAACTTGCATATGATAGTCAATAGCTCTGTTGATCAGAGTGATGCTTCTTTCTCCGTAGGAAATGAATCCATCGCAAAATACGCAGGTGTGTTTTACTTCACCAAATCTCATTTGTATATTTGGCACCATCTCCCTGCCCTCTGGTCCCGTTACTTCCGGTACAACAGATCTTCTGGCCATAATAGGGAGATTATCTAGGTCGTTCCGAAACTGTGCAGCACTGTAGTTGTTAGGATGCCACCTAGTCATATGGCGATGCATTGTGTAGTTTCCGAAACTGTATTTTTTGTCGGTCCCTCTGGACAGTCTATCTTGACATATAAGGCAAGTTACGTATCTTGCATTTACTTTTTTCTGACCTTTGGGAATTTTAAAAAATTGCCAAATGAAGTTTTCTTTCCGGTGAGACGTCTTGGGCTGCTCAGGCAAAAACTGCCTCTCTTCGTGCTCGTCCTCCTGTTCCTCTTCTTCTTCTTCTTGTTGAATTACAACTTGAGCAGGTGGTCCACTCTTCCTTGGATGTGGTGGAGGTGGTGGGGAAGCACCAGCTGAAGCTACTAAAGAAGCCATTGCTCAGTGATCACAAAGGGTCTTTCTCTCACAATGATGAAAGTCAGAGTGAGGAAAGGAGGGATTTTCATCATTTGGGAAAAACAAGAGTTCTCAACCAATCAAAAGTGTTCATTTTAGATTATATGACCTAGTCTTACATCATTAGGAAACCAAAAGTGAAATGAACCAATGAAAAGTGTTATTACCAAGTCACATGACTTGCTGTGTTTACGTTAAGCGCTTTGCAGGGCCTCCCGGTTTGCTTCCAGAAACCTGCGCTTTGGCACTCGCTTCGCGTACCAGTTCGCTAACGTAGCACGTCATATGACGTATCACGCGACAACGTGGAACGTCATGCGGACGGGAGGCGTCACGATGTTGTTTTCTAACGCGGCACTTGCGGTAAAGAAACGTTTACCGGCTCGCGGTCTATTTCGCGGCATCAAGGTCAGCTAACGGGAAGCTTCCCGATTCGCGAAGCGGGAACGAAGAAAAAAAAATATTTTAAAAAAAAATTATTCATAAACATATAAAATATATTTTTGGATTTAAAGAAGAATACATTTTACAGCTACAGATATTAGCTGTTAAAAAACCAATGAAATTCACAGAAAAAACCATAGGTTATAGACCATATATAGTTAGGAATTAGCATTTACAAAACCTTGAAAATTCACTGAAAAAACCATAGGTTATAGACCATATATAGTTAGGAATTAGCATTTAGAAAACCTTATTTTACTCACACAAAACCATTGAAATTCCATATATAGTTAGTTGCACTAACTATATATCGCGCACCTGCAATCCACTGCTGATGATGTCACATATTACATCATTCATGACATGGTCAGTGACATCACTGATGACATCACTGATGACATCTCAAATGACATCACTGATGACATCACTGATGACAACATCCAGTGACTGTATGCTTCTGTAAAGTTAAAATATGTCTTACATATTGAAGAATGAGTGGATGTATAAGTGTCTGGATGAAGGATTTAGTAGGTGCATGACTGACTGTATAAGTGAGTGATTAAATGTGTCTCACTGAGTGCATGGGTTAGTGACTAAACTGTTTTAAATTGTGCATCATTGTGTCTGTTGTTTTGTAATCTGATGCATGTGTTGATCATTAGCTATATGACTAACTATATGGTTTATTGATTAGTTGCCCAAGTATTTGTATGGGAGACTGAGTGTGTGTGTGGGTGTCTGGGAGGTGTATGACTCTGTGCATAGATGTGTGAGCAGTTGATTCACTAGATGTATGGGTTCAAAAGTGCATGTGGAAACATCTGTATGGGCGGTTGACTGTGTGCATGAGTGTATTGGTGAGTGAATGGATATCTCAGTGCTACATGTCAAAGTAAGTACATATGTAAAACACAGTACATGTGATAGTTGACATATATAAATAACTGTGCATAAGAGCCAGTGAATGTGTGAGTGGCTGTATGGATTATTGTGAACTTGTATCAGGGATTGTATAACAGAGTAAATATGTGTTATTATATGTTCCAATAAGTAAGGTGTGTATAACTATATAGTTGAGGAAATCGAGGTGTGATTGATTCTTTGCAAGACTGACTAGGTGTGTGAGTAACTCCATGGATGAGTGACAGTCTGTGAGTGTCTGTTTACACTGAGTGTATCTAAGGTTATATTAGAGTCTGAAGAGGTTCATTGTATCATCACATGAATGATGTCATCAGTGATGTGATCAGTAATGTCAAATGAGATGTCATCAGTGATGTCATCAGTGATGTCATTTGAGATGTCATCAGTGATGTCATTTGAGATGTTATCAGTGATGTCATTTGAGATGTCATCAGTGATGTCATCAGTGATGTCATTTGAGATGTCATCAGTGATGTCATCAGTGATGTCACTGACCATGTCATGAATGATGTAATATGTGACATCATCAGCAGTGGATTGCAGGTGCGCGATATATAGTTAGTGCAACTAACTATATATGGAATTTCAATGGTTTTGTGTGAGTAAAATAAGGTTTTCTAAATGCTAATTCCTAACTATATATGGTCTATAACCTATGGTTTTTTCAGTGAATATATATATATATATATATATATATATATTTATATATGAACAAACAATCCAGCTTCCACAGAAAATTCCATGGACAAAGGCACAGACACTAGGTAATCAAGATGTGGCAAATATATATATATATATATATATTGTCGCTCCAAGGTTGTCCACCTTTGAGTAGCACACGAGCAGCAGCTTGATTTATGTGTATATCTATATATATATATGTGTGGAAGCTGGATTGTTTGTTCATATATATATATATATATATATATATATATATATATATATATATATATATATATATATATATATATATATATATTTATATATGAACAAACAATCCAGCTTCCACACATATATATATATAGATATATATGTAGATAGATATAGATATAGATATATTCTTTCCACAAGTCCCCGCCGCTTCCAGGAACCACTTGGACACTCCAATTACTGCAATAATTTATTACGCAAGTGAAAGACGACGCGTTTTGGTATTACACCATGATCACGCTCGTAGATTCATATAAACGCCATGTTTAAATACACTTCAGAACGTAATATGATTAAACAACGGACTCATCCCCCATGTGAGTAGTGAGCAACTGTGGCGGCCATTTTTGAATGTGCAAAATATCACAAAAAAGATCAATATAAGTCCCAAAACCTCTATGTACATGTAATATGGTTCACAGTTCATCTCAAAATCAAAAATATACTGTATATTCCAATCAATTTTATAATTGCCACTGCATAAATGTCACATACATTACTGTGTTTAAGCACATTATAACTAACACGGATATATTTTCACATATAAGACCATGTGCAATGTTCAATTTATGGCGCATGACATGTCCCAACAAAATATGCTTTGCACAGATTAAGTGCAAATCAGTATGGCCATCACCCTCACGCATGCTAAATCGCACGCGAGTGGGGCTGGAGTGTATAAGGTGTCTGAACCTGTCATAGGATCTCAAGCAATAAAGTGAAAAACTTTATTGAGACAGATCCAAGTCCCAACATTCAAGCCCAATTTTGTCCTGGGTACAAACAGGACGCAGCTTTAATTTCCGAGATCATAGATCAATCAATGAATAAAATCAGGGGTTTGTAAAGCGTGCTACTAACCCGTGGGGGGCTCAAGACCAGCAACACGATAACGGATAAGGATAGCATACCCCACGTCTCCCTGGAGCATTATCAACAGCTCTACGCCACTAGATATGAGGTTCGATCAGATTTAATTCAGCTTGTCTAATTTGCGTGTGGAACAAATCCAACTCGACAGATCAAAAGCAGAAATTTTAACAGTTCTGAAATCAATTACTGGGGCAAAAGCCTGTGGAAACGATGGGCTCCCTATAGAATTTTATAAGACTTTTTCTAAGGAATTGATCCCCTTCTTGACGAAGCTGTTCAATAATATTAAGAAGGGGGGCTGTGTCCCCTCAAGTTTTAAAGATTCTATAATCATACGCTTTGTGAAGAAGGGCAAAAACCACAAAGATGTTAATTCTTATTTACCGATGGTCTTTTAAATGTTGATTACAAAATTCTAATGAAAGTTTGGGCCCAAAGTTTTACCCCACTAGCTCAGGAGCTGATTCATAGAGACCAGTCCGGTTTTGTTGCCGGATAGTCAATATCCTCTAATACCGGGATCTTAATTCAGGCTCTTGACTCCTTTAAAAATAATAAAACCGCAACGCTGATCATGATGGTGTACGCTGAAAAGGCTTTTGACCTGGTGAACTGGGATGCACTTTTCTTCGGTCTGGGTAAATTTGGTGTCCTTGCCCAGGTCATAGATATGTTTAGGAACATCTATCAGGGTTCCCAGGCCCAGGTGGTGATAAATGCAAATCAAATAGGGACAGTAAATATCAATCATGGGACCAGATAAGGGTGCCCGATGTTCCCCTGATTGTTTACCTTCTTTATCGAGCCTCTAGCCATAGGCATTCGTGACAATTTGGAAATCAGAGCCCCAATACGGGGTATGACGAAATTAAAGCTGTTCACAGATTATATTGTTTTATAAGTCCTTAGAGCCTGGATCTGGACCGGGTACTAATGGAATTTGGTCAATTTGAACTGACTGCGAGCTACAAAATAAATCAATATAAAACCGAGATTTTAACTTTAAATACCGACTGTGATTTTCTCCCCTCAAACCTCAAATCCAAGGCTTTAAAAGCAGAACCAATACGCTATCTGGGAATATTCGTCTCTAATCACTATGAGCAGCTATTTAGTTTAAATTATCAAGCAATACAGAATAAAATCAAAATATTGCTTAACAACTGGTTATTTTTACCTTCAACTTTAATAGGCCATGTAGTCCTGATAAAAATATCCATTCTTCCTCTACTAGTATTTCTTTTTATTAATGCACCTTTTAAAATCAATACTAAATCTTTTAAAGAGCTTGAGTTAATGTTTAGGGAATTTGTCTGGAGTAAAAAGGCTTCCAGGGTCAAGCAAGCAATACTTCAGCTAGAAATTAATCAGGGTGGGTTAACATTGCCGAAAATTCAAGCTATTACGAGGCAGCGATTTTAGATCTTACAGCTCGTTTGTTGGAACCAAATGGATTATTAGACAACTTTTGCTCAGCTAAAATGGTACAAGAATCTTGCTTGCAGATGCCAATATTTTTAAATATAGCTAAATTGCCGGAGAGGACTAGATATAAGACGCTACAGGACTATGCCTTTAGATTGAAATCCTTGTTTAAACAAGCTGGCTCTTCCGGATTTCACTATTTAAAGATAGTGGAATGCAAACATTTGGGTCTACAAATTCATTCTAGTCGGCTGAAAAACTGGAAGGATTGTGATTTAGAAGAGCTGGGGCACTTTTTCACGAATAATAAAATAATTACCTGGCAAAAGGTCCAAAATAGATACGGCGAATGTAAGCTTGTCTTCTTTGAGTATCCACAGATTGTGAATTTTATAAATAGATATAATCTTACATCAAGTGGTGCCCCAACAAAGCAGGCAAGCATTCTTTATTGAGCTAAACTAAGTGGGGTGGGCAACTGGTATTCTCAGCTGAGGAAACGCAACGAATCCCTCTTGGACAAGACATTTTTAGGAAGAATAACGCATGAAACTAATTGCACATTGTCTAGCCAGGAGTGGCAGTCAATATCCCAGCTAGGCAGGAAGGCTTTAGGAGCAGCCAATTTTAAACGGAAGGCCTTTCTGTCTCGGTGGCTGGCACACTATACACCTAAAACTGTCATCAAAAGATATCCGGAAGTAGAGCATTGATGTTTCCAATGCCAGGCAGAGGGGGGTGGGGATTGGCTTCACACATTCTTCACATGTCCAAAACTAGAGTCATTCTAGGTCAAGATCTTCTCGGCTATAAGCCAGGCAATCCAGAAGAGGCTTGATCCAGAGGCCCTGGTAGCCCTCTTTGGCATTTCTAGACTAATGGGAGACTTGACAAAAGCAGAGGAGACCTTTGTTGCGATTTGCTCTCTTGCTGCTCGCTCTTTAATCCTCCAGAATTGGAGGTTGGAGGATGCACCCTCTTATTTAGACTGGAAAAATAAAATGAAATGATCAATGATATTTGAAGAAGCATATGCCAGGAGGGTAGGCGCTACAAGAAAATTAGCTGCTGTTTGGAAGTCTTTTGCGAATTTTGAAAACATGGTGGGAATAGACATTTTATAGATTCTGCACTTCAGCACTTCGGTGGTTTAGCACGTTGCACTTTTTGTGTGCTGGATAAGCACACTTAAAAAGCACTATAGCACTTTAGCACCTTTGCACTTTTGTCTGTACATTTGTTAATGGTTATGATACTGTTTTAAGTAGTGCCCAAAAATGAAGAAGGTAGCTGAACTATAGCTGCAACATGCCGTTTTCCTTTCCTCTAGTCATGCCGATTTTATGCTAAATGTATAGGTCCTTGAATAGTTAAGTGGGATTGTCCCGGGGTACTGTAGCACGTTAGTATTTGAATAAATAAGATTTGCTCACTTGTAAACAGTTTAAGATGCGACCAGATTACTGTTGCAATATGCTTTTTTCTATGTTCTGGTACTTGATCCATGTTTGTTTTATTGCTATAATGAATACGGTTTTTTGATTGAAAAGTATTACTCAAATATTCTGCTGATAACTGTTTTTTTGTTATGTTTATTTCGCTTTGCTCAATAAAAATAATGGAAAAAACAAAAACAAATAAATTAGACATCATCAAGCCCAATAAATAACTTGATAGCCTTTAATCACCTGTTATCCTTCAATAATCCGTTATCTTTGAACAAGAGGAATAATATGACGATTTTAAAGAAATCTGCAAGTTCTGGTAATGATGGGGTATTCTGCCATCAAAAAATGTAAGGATGTTTAACTTTCCGGAAATTATTAAAGGTTTAAACTGTGGGCTTGTGGTGTTCGTCGCCAAACTCATAACTGCGAAATGTAGAGTGACAGAGTTACCGCTCACATCACAATTAACTGGAACCACTCGTGATGAAGGTGCTTGCGATTTGCCATTGAGTCTGCAGCAATGCGTCCTCTGTGTATCCCTCCGCTCAAGAGCGCTTTTTATCCGTTATGAGGACTGCGGCGTTTCGTTCTTAGTTCAATAAATGATTTTCTATCTGCAAGAATCAAAATCAGATCTCAGTTTGCCCTGGGCTTTTTCAGTCAAGTCCAAACACTGCAAATGTCAGGTTTCCTCTCTAATTAAACAAGGCTGTCTGCTGTACATGTATCCTTCAAAAGCCCAGTGTAGAGTGCAACTGAGGAAGCAGGACGTCAAAATCCTGAAATTTCAAGCCTTTTTTGACAAATAGTCATATTTACAAAAATATTTCTTTATAAAGATTCACACATAAACACAAAATTAATTTTAATTTTTGTTTCAAATTATACATCATTTAACATGTTTTTGGGTAGTCAACCAGCACATAACAGTACCTTTTTATAATAACTGAATATCTCAGAAAACTCAACGGGCCTACTTGCAATGGCATTTACATAAAGCTAGAGGTACTTGTTTAGATATCACATTTGCCTTTGTGAATTTGCCCAAAAGATCAAAATGGGAATACAATTGGAATATTCATATACAATAGTACAAATATAGTGGACTGTGGCCACTTTGTACTCTTGAGAATAAGGAGTTCGATAGAAAAGGCATGTAAGAGTACATAAAAGAGTACTCCTGTTGTACAAATTACCATACCCATAATGCATCTGAGAATCGCCCCCATAAAATTAAAAAACAAGGTATAAGGATTAAAAATTCCCAGAATGATTTTATTCTTGGAAGAGCCAGTGTAATAACTGGGCCACTATGCAAGCAGACCATCACAGTGAGGGAAGCATGATCTATGTCCCCTGGGACAGAAGAAGTGATATCATAAAAAGTCACCTCACCTAACTCAACATCAAAATCAACATACAAATCATACCAATATGCACACCAACAATATTCTTGAATAGTAACACCCAAACATTGACCATCTGTAGCAGGCAGTCTTGGTTAATGAATTTGTTTCAGAAAATACTTTAACATAATTGATTAATTGACAGAAAGTGTGGGGGGACAGGCATGAGGAAGAAACAGATGACGCATCAGCATTTACTTAACGTTTATTGATATGTCTTTTTAACAAGACAAAGGCTATATGTGGCAGACACTGATTTTTCCCATGCTGCGATAGGGTTGAAAGGGGTGTCTCAAAGTCCAAGAAACAGGGATTTTAAACAACTTATCAACATTGCTAATGGAACGGCAAATAAACAACTAGATTTGAATTTAGCCAGGGAGCTCCACTGGTTTGATCATTGTTATCAGTAGTTTAAAACAGATAGAACCTCACCGCTCTTCTGTTTCCCCTTCACATTTCTGACATCCCAACATTCTTTAACCCAACTTTGTCCTTTCCTTTAAATTGTGTTCACAGGAAATATTCATCTTAATGTACAATTACATCTTATAATATTGTAGGTCGTCGCAGTGGAGCTACAATGAAAGCATAACCCTCTTCCACCTATCATAGAAAAAAATAAACATAATAAAATGCGGGACAGGACAGCCCGTTTAATCCAATCGTGCATTTCTGTGGTGGGCTGAATCGAATGGAGGCATATGCCACTTTCTACAGCGCCAACAGATAATTACAGCAGAGAGGATAGAGAGAAAGAGAGAGGAAAGAAGAAAAGGAGAGACAGGGAGATGGGAATGGAGGGAATGAATGGGGCTGGTTAGGACATTTTGGACCGGGCTGCCTTTGGTTACCAGTCCGGTCCTGATTAACATTAATGCACATTCTTCTCAAAACGTCTCAGTAACGTGATAAATAGATGGCTATTAACTAATTAACCATTTGAAAAGGGCAAACAGGACAGACCAGGCTAAAAATGGCATTTGAGTGTTTCATTATTAACCATGATTGTATCTGCTTCAAAATGTCCATCTCCAACTCTAAAATCTTTGCCATGGGTTATTTGCTTCACTTCAAGTTCTTCGGTTTTCCCTGGTGAATTCCCATTCAAAGAGTTTGACTTAAAATCAAAAAGTATTGAGGCATTCAGCAGAATACAAATAGGTAAATGTTAAAGGAGGAATCATTTTGTGTTTTTGTTTTCTATTCTTTTGTTCGACTTACTCTTTTTTTTGGGTCTGCGTAAATATCTTCAAGGCCTTGCTACCTTGCTTATGTGAAGTATCTCTTTCTGTCTTCCTTCTCGCATCCTTGATGTATACTGCCTCATCTTTCATACATTTCCGTGTCCTCTTTTACATTTCTCTCCCTTCCAGGAATTTCTGAATCCATGTGCTTTTTTTAAAAACAATACCTTATTGATTTTTCATGTCATTCATTTTCAGCAGAACACATACGAAGAATACTTTAATGATAAACATATCTCCCTCACTTCCCAGTTCGTGAGTTACATCATCTCTTAGCAGTTTTTATTAAAGGGAGTACCATTGTTCCAAGCAAGTATTGTCCTTCACTATCCTTTAGTCCTGTCCCATAGTCTCATTGCTTTCCATCTTGGAGAACACTTACTCTGTGTAAGGCTGGTTTTCAGAACCTCGCGCAAAGGTCTCCATTTATTTTCAAAATCTATAAATTGCTATTCTATTTTATGTGACAGAGATTCTATAGTACATATTGTCCATAACGCAATGTACCATTACTCAACAGGGGGCGTGAAGAATTGTTTCCAGTTAAACAACAATGTAAATTGCATCTCCTCCAAACACTGTAAGCCCATATATCATTATTGTCAGTGTAGACCCTTAACTCCAGAGGAGCGTAGGCCTAGCACCATTAACTCAGGCTCCTCTGGAAGTGGTAACCTCCAGAAACTGTGTGAGTGTGCTTCCAACCTCTTCCCAACGAGATGTACAGTGCCATGCCTGCCCCATCCTCTCCCACATCCCCCTCCTGCATTCGGATAAATGCCTCTTAATCTCATTGGTGCATAATACCATCCATACATTACCTTGAACTGCATTTCTCTATTTTTGGTGCTCAGTGAGCTCTAATGGCAATGTCTCCTAAGAACGTCATTGCCTAGGCATTATTTGTGTTTTAGGTCCCTTTACCACCTTTCCATGTGTGCCTACTGAACTTCCCCTTTAGGTGCTTTAAAGGTGTCATGCCACCAGGTAATTCTTCTCTTTTTACCTATTTTCCTGTTGATCTCCGTTTCAAATTGCAAGCAGCAGCTACTTTACTTACTGGTTGCAGCACCCAATGTCTAGCTTGCAAATCTTAATCCTCTCTCTCATTGAGTTTAAACTCTGCTTTACATTCCAGGAATGGTTTTATCTCCCCATTCTTAAACCTGTCTACTAGCATGTGGCAGCCCCCCTCCTTCCTTTTGTAAAAGACTCTGGGGCATATTATGAAGGGTGGCTATAAGGAATTTTCGCCGCTCTAAATGCGATAATTCTATCGCCCTATTAGCAAGCTGTCGCTAACAGCAGTTAGCGACAGCTTTTAGGTGATAGCGAGCGGTTTGGGGCCCGCTTTGCATGTTAGCGATATTTATCGCTAATGACATGCAAAGTGGGCGTACCCAAACTGTTATCGACTGAAAACAGTCACTAACATCGCTATCGCCTATTAGCAAGGCAGGCATAGCGATGGATATATTTGCTCTAAGAGCTAATATCTCCAAATACTAACACCTGCCCAGACCAGTTCTTAGCCATGTTATCCAATGGGAGGTGGATAACATGGCTAAGAGCATTTCGTCGCTAATGCATGACTATAGTTGTATTCGCAATGATATTCACGCATTTCGCCGCTATCGCCGGAAAAAGTATCGCTTTGGAGATAAACGTTGCTAATAGCTCGTTACCTCAGCGATAAATTCAGGCGATGCTCAGCGCTAAAAAAATCGTCGCTAAGCCTATTTAGCGATAAATATCGCTACTTGTTGGTAATATGCCCCTCTATTCGACGTTGTAAGCGTTAAGGACAAATATAGGTGGATCAGTGAGTAGGGGGATGGAAAGGAAGTCACCTCAATTAGCCACTCTAGCCTGTCCAGTGTGTTTAATGAAGTTGCTACAGGGGTGCTAAGCTATTAATTTACCAGTCATTCTTATTTAGCAAGCCAAATTATATCCCATGGCGGCCATCCTGCGACCACTTTTTCAGTTAGTGCCCATGGGGTGTCTGCCTCGTGCTTGGGTCATTGTAATATGTTTTGCAGCTGAAATGCTTCGCAATATCTCAGAAAAATTGGAAGTGCCGTTCCCCCTCTTGATCTAGGTTGTTGGGGAAGTTGCATTGCCAGCCATAGTCTTGCCCCCTTCCAATTAAAATCCCTTTCAAGTACACGCTTTGGTAACACCTAAAAGAAGCTAACATTCTTAGAAATCTGTAAGGCCGCAAAAAATATAGGAAATGAGGCAAAATAATAATTTTTATTGTATTTCCTCTTGCCTTCCATGAAAAAAAAGGGCTGAAAACCGTTTAAGGTTGTTCGTGATTGTCTCAAGCAGGGGTGAAAAATTATTTTTAAATAGGTCACTGATCGTCGTGTGATCTTCACCTCCAAGTATTTGATACAGTCTTTAGCCAATCTAAATTTGGAGTCTGCTGCCCAGCTCCCCACCTCCTCATCTGTCAGTGATAGATTTTACCATATTTATGTTTTTCTAACCATTGACCGCCTTAGAGAGTTGCAGTTGTTGGGTTAATGCTGGGAGGGATTGAACAGGTTTTCCATGTGTATTGAGAGCATCATCATCATACAGCCTAATTTTATGTTCGTCCAGGGCAAATCCTATCTAGCGATCTAAATATCCATAACACTTGAAATCCCCCTCCTTCCATCTCCATATTGTGAGAACTGAACAATAACTTGCAACCTATCCCTGTGTAATGTGTGAATCAACCAGCTGGATCTCGCTCCAACCTCTTACCCCTCAATATAGCCATAGGATGCTCACTATCACACATCTGATGTGGTTGATTCTGGGCTGAGTCCCACTCTCTTCACCCACATCCTTCCCTGTTCTCCTGAAAAGGATACTGCTGCATCATGCAGGTCCATTGACCATAGTTCCATTCCTCGCTCAGGTGTGACATCCAAATCCGATCAGTTTCCTCCACTAAGCCTCCAATCGCAGTGTCTCCATTCTTTCCAAGTACTTGTCCCCAATTGCTGGTTACA
This sequence comes from Lissotriton helveticus, assembly GCF_964261635.1. Taxonomy (NCBI): domain Eukaryota; kingdom Metazoa; phylum Chordata; class Amphibia; order Caudata; family Salamandridae; genus Lissotriton; species Lissotriton helveticus. Next base: position 294,781,507 of record NC_136073.1, on the reverse strand, counting down.
TTTTAGTCTGACTGCCTATGGTCTTTGCATCACCTTGATCCATACTCTTATGCTATTCATGTTCATCTTTTCTGCTGTGATTTTGAGGTTTTCCAATAGTTTTAGGCTTTCCCATGTCAAGTGATCCTGTGGTCGTAGATTGTCCTTGTTCGGTCTCCATTTTCGCAATTGTCATTGTCTCTTCTTTAGGTCTTGGTAGATATTTTTTGCCTTCATATTAAGATTCTATGCCACAGGGGTACAGCCACCTATATCATACTTGTTCTTTCCTAAGGTGGTCTGTGATTATTTTAAATTTACCCTTCTCTGAAGTGTTTCCTGTGCTAAGTCCTGCCAGATCTTACATGTAATGTCTTGGAAAATGATTTCTTTAAAGCTTACTGAAGCCTGTTATACCTCTTTGAGTCCTGAGAAGTAGTGATATTTTCCAACCATGCCTCATGGTCTCTGGTTTGCTTGGATTATACACTCTATGAGCGCCCTCAGTGTGGCAGCGCTGGTATTCACAATGGGTATTCCCTTAAAGCCTGTATTTGAGTCATGGTGTGTGCCAGCCTTTGCTTGGAGCTGGTTGTTTCCTCTAGAGTCCCCATTTACAATCAGGTGTTCCACGGGCATCTGTTAATAAGTTTACATTTGGGTTCAGATTTCAGATTTCAATTTCACTTCCTACTGTTATATCATGCCTTCTTCTAAAATAGCGGAGCATCAAAGTCCCTCCCATTTCTCACTTGTGTTACTGCATGTTTCCTACACCGGTTTGTCTTCCCCACAAAACACACTTTGTTGCAATTGCTTTCCCTCTGCTGTCCTAGCCCTACTTACCTCAACAGTGCCTTGATGTCATCAGGGACAGAATGAATTCATTATGTCTGCTGTATCCGCATTCTGACTACTGTATCCCTCACTACAGCCACTTTCACCGAAGATTGGCAACACACAGAAGTCAAACACTTTCTCAAAAAACTGTCCATCGACCCTAAAGAACTAAAAAGCGACTGTACCATCTCTCTGCTTCCCTTCCGGCCAAAGTCATCTAAAAGGCCATTGACTGCCAATTCACGGAACACCTGGAGAACAGCAATCTTCTGGACACATCCTCTAGAACCACAGCACCGAAAGCACCCTGATTGCTGCCATCAACAACATCAGGATCCTCCTAGACTTGGAAGAAACACACTTTGTTGCATTTGCTTTCCCTCTGCCATCCTACCCCTAATTTCCTCAACAATACCTTGATGTCATCAGGGACAGAATGAATTCATTATGTCTGCTGTGTCCCCATTCTGACTACTGCATCCATCACTACAGCCACCTTGACCAAAGAATGGCAACACACAGAAGTCAAACCCTTTCTCCAAAAACTGTCCACCGAAACTAGAGAACTCAAAAGCGACTGTCCCATCTCTCTGCTTCCCTTTCCGGCCAAAGTCATCTAAAAGGCCATCAACTGCCAATTCACTGAACACCTGGAGAACAGCAATCTTCTGGACACATCCTCTAGAAGAACAGCACCTAAAGCACCCTGATCGCTGCCACCAACAACATCAGGACCTGTGGTGGCAATCCCCAGCCAGGCCTACCAGTGCAAGGGATTCGCCCTTCTCTACACAGAGTCCTTAGACCAATAGCAAGAAGTTGGCACAGAAACTGGAATAGAAAAAACAGAGTTTATTAAACCTCATAAGGTGGAACTACATTCACACAACACCCTTCGGTAGAGTATGAGGTAGCACACTGACTGGAAGGAGCTTGGTCCTTTTAAAATTTCAAATACATATAAGGTCATACAGAGAGTGTGCTAGCAACAAGTGGGAAGGGCTGACAGTTAGCTAATTCTGGTGGACACATCTTGACAGTTATAAGTTGGAGAAAGCTGCATGCTCAACTGAGCATGTGCAAAGCAGAAGAGGATAAATATATCTTGTCTCTAGGCAGATTTCAAGAGCAGTTAACAGGAAGGTAGGACAGAGCACATGTCAAACAAAATGGCCGAAAGAAATACAAAATGGATTCCGTAAAACGGGCAAGATAGTCTCTAAATACAAGATGTCTTCTGCTAATGCTTAACCTAATCATTGCTAAATTACCACAGGCCCTCCTAGAAAAAACGGGGAGGCCCTGATCCTCGTCAACCTCTCAGCAGCATTCAACACCATATCCCATCACACCCTGATCAAGAGACTTCATCAAATTGGAGTCCAAGAAGGCGCCCTCAACTGGATTGCCTCCTTCCTCACCAAAAGATCCCAGAGAATATGCCCACCACCATTCAACACAGAACTCAGGAACATCATATGTGGCATCCCTCATGCTTCGTACTTCAGTCCTACACTTTTCAACACCTACATGACCCCCATGGTCGACATCGTCAGACCCCTGGACTAAATATCATCTCCTATGCATACAACACCCAGCTTATCCTCTTTCTATATATGCACATCCCTCCACCTGGAAGGCCAACTTCGGCCAGTGCATGACCAGCATCACCCATTGGATGCAAAACAACTGCCTTTAAATCAACACAGTCAAAACGGAAGTACTGCTCTTTGGGAGCAACACTTCCCCTTGGAACGACTCCTAGTGGCCTTCTGAACTAGGATCTTCGCCCACTCCGACAGACAATACCAGCAACCTCAGTATTATCCTTGACAGCAAGCTCACCATGAAAGGCCAGATCAAAGGAATCTCCTCTGCCTGTTTTCCCACTCTTTGCATTCTCCGTAAGATCTTCAAATGGCTCCCGATCAGCACCAGACGAACCGTCATTCAAGCTCTAGTTACCAGCCATCTAGACTATGGCAAGGCACTCTACGTAGGAATCACCACACACCTCCTGAAGAGACTACAGACAATACAGAACTCAGTGGCCAGACTCATCATCGACCTTGCCAAATGGCCCACATTACCTCACACCTAAAGATGCTCCACTGATCCCCATTCAGAAGAGATATCCATTCAAGATGTTGACACTCACCTAACAAGCCCTTCACAATCAAGAACCAGCATACACCAACCATCACTCGAACTTCCGCCAACTCCCCAGACACCTTCGCTCCACCACCGTTTCCCTCACCCACACCCTCACACCTCACACCAAGCAACATTAGAGGATGCTCGTCTCCTACCTCGTAGTGAAGTCTTAGAACAGCCTCCCCCTCCGCCCCCTCCACCACCGGAACCCCACCATCTCTTTTGGAAATCAGGCAGCGACTCAAACCCAGGCTGTTCAACTGGACCCACCTGAAGCAGCAAGGCTGTTAATGCCTGGATACCCTTGTGGGTGAATAGCTGTGCTTTATAAATCCTGTCTGATTGATTGATTGTCTGTAAACCACTCTACTTTCAGTTTCCTTTCCCACCTTCTCTCCCCACTTTAAGTGCGTATTCTTCTCCAGGCACTAGGTGCTGCCTGCCATCTTGGCTGAAGTGCTTGCTCTCCCTTCTGTCCACAGAAGTCACGGTCTATCTCGTCCTCTCATTCATCACTTCTCCAGACCGTGCCATTTTGATTCCGGGTGTCTCCCAAGCCAGTTGGTTTAAACTTAGCCCAAAGCGTGTGCTCCAATACAGGTCAGGGGCAGCTCAATGCAGGAGTTCAGAGGACACAAATCTAACTGTGTCACCTCTATAGCCACGTCCCCTCAATTTTATATACATTTTTTAACAGTTTCTTTCCAGCTTTCCTTTTCCTTTAAACACAAAGACTCAACTAGTATGGCAAGACCCTGCTTCTGTTTTCAGTTTTCAGCCACTACTGTTTTCTAAATAACCGAATACCTCTCCTGATCATTTAACCATTATCAAATAAACGTAAAATGTTTTTCCTTCCCCCCAGTTGGACTTTCTTCTATTCACCCGCTTCTTGTAGTTTTGCCCAAGAACCTGTTCTCACCTCCCCATTCACTTGCCTAACCACGGCCTGTCCATGAACCACAGAATGAGTGGCAGGATTTACCTCATGGACCACCAAACTAAATTGCTCTTTCGATCCTCTTTGGGGCCCCTGGATTCTTCAGGGTGTTCCAACTCCTTCTTCATCATTATCCAATTAAACAACAAATAAAATAATCTTTATTCCTCAAATATGCCTTAAAGGAGACATAGACAAATACAACAATGCATCAATACCACATTCATAAAATCCACTATAAAATGTTCAAGTACATTAAAAAAGTAATATATTACATAACCCTAATGCCAATATCCGATTGCTCTTCAAAAAACCTAAAAGAATAATTATTTATTGAAAATACATTTTTTAAAGACAGAACGTCAAAGCAGCATTTTCAATCTCTATAGATCCCAAACAGTTTAATCTCTCTAGGCTTCAAGTCAATGATTTTTCTATTCTAATACAATAGGAATAAATTAACAATAAGGATGCATATAAACTCGGAAGAAAGTTGCAAAAATAAAAATGCTAACCTATGGGGTCTGAAATTAAACCCTCGTAACAAAGTTAACAGAAACCACTTACTTAGGTCTTTATAGAAATAGCAAAAAAGGGAAAATTAATCATTTATGGATCACGTGATTGTTGCATAGGCAACAAGACAAATGAGTCCGTAAACATTTTTCTAGACAAATCAATGAGCCAAGTTAAATGTAAAATGTGTCAAAAGAAATCTATGGTGCAAAATATAAATAAACAAAAGATATTGGGTCAGATGTACTAACAACAAGAATAATAATTTCCAAAGTGGAATTATGTCCAATAAACACAGTTAAGAAATAGGTATTCCTAATGTATGAAACTCTTTTGAGTTTCAATAGCAATTCCTAGTGGGACGCAAATAGACCTACCTCAAGCATATTAAGGAGGAAGGTCGCAATTTGCGACCTATTAGGAACTGCAGCCATCACAGAGACATCAGGTCAGCAGACCACCATTTGTGTGATTGCTTTTTAATAAAACAATCCTTTTTTTTTTTTTTAAAGGGAGCGCATTTTCCTTAAAGGAAAACAGGATGCATTTGAAAAGAAAAAAATGAAACTTTGCAGTTGGACCACTGCCTGCTCTTAAAAAATATTTATTTTCCCATCTCAAAGGGGTAGAGGTCCTTAGTGGACCCCTATCCATTTGTGAATGGGTTATGACTTCCTTCAATGAATTGGTAAAATATTAATGTGTTTTGACCGTATTTCGGTCACAAAATATTCATACATTCCATTCAGATTTGTATTTGGAAGGGACGCCCCTTCCAAATATCGAATTGCAAACACAATTTGCTATCAGGTAACGTGTTACTGATGCACAATATTTGTTTTGTACATTTGTAAAATCATTTTTTGCGGTCACAAAGGGCCTGTTTGGCCATTTCCGACCACAAAAATGATTCGTACATGTGGCTCATGGTTCTATATTGTTAGCAGTAGAAAGTGGAAGATAATCATTTACTAAAACATTGGACATCTCCAAGGACATCCTAGCCTGTAAGCATTTCACTAAACAAACTATTTCAAGGAATCTTTACATCCAAGATTTTCCCGGAACGTGTTTGAAAGATCTCTGATTTTCCTATTCATTTAAATGTGTCTTTAACATATTTAATCAAGGGGATTCAATACCCATTTGCCAAAAATATATAATCAAACATGATTAAATATTTAAAAGATGTCTCTTGCTTCTTCTTCATGAGATGACACCTCGTACATTCTGAATTCATAGGAACACCCATGTTTGAACACCATGGATAGGGGCAGCATCAATGACTTGAATATAGTTGATGTTGGGTCGCACATCACAACATGGGCTTTAGTTGTGTTTGTCTGTAGATCCAATTCCTTTTAGCTCAGCTCCTGATCAGACCCAGGTCTGTTACCACCCTGCTAGTCTGTGTTGATTACTTTTCTCTCAAGCTGAAGGAGCAAAGGCCTCCCCTCGCAAAGGGAATAGTAAGCCTTGATTAGGTTAGCCCCTGAGGAGGAAGGAGTGGGGTGGACTGCTCTGCATCAATCAACCTGCTGTCATCCTGTGCCAGGAAGACAGCCAGCCCAAGCCCACTAAGCAAAGAGAGGGAGCCCAGACCCTGGAGACAAACCAGCACGGTGGTCTCCTTTGAAGTTTTGCTTGGGCTGTCCCTGACAGTGATGTCATCAAAGGATGGAGCTGACACCCCCCATGTACATGTGACAAGTGACTCCTGGGTGATGCCATGTTGTAGTATCCCCAAAGGCAAGAACCCATCTCTGGTTCTCTCAGACAGAACCAATTTTCAGGAAATCACTGAAAACCTGAATTTTCGGATCCCGAGATGCCCTAGTTCTCTCACTCATCTGACCTTGCAGAATCTCTGCTGCTCTTCTTTGTTTCACCATAGCGCCATGATGCTCCCTGGAGTGACAGCTGCACTCTACAAATTGTATACATACATTATACAGGTTGGGACAAGAGCAGATGTGATGTGGCACACCAGGATAGGCTGGCAGTTCATCCCTGCTAGAACCTCCCGCCTCCACTTAAAAGGTCCTGTGCAAGGGAGAAAGCTCTCTTGGTGGTGCTTTTTTGCTGGACACTGGGACTGAAGGCTGATTTCATGGGCAATTGGATGGAAGAACCACCTGACTGTCATCTGGATTAAGGACTTGTGCCTCTGATTGACCCCAGGTTGAGTGGGGCAATCCCCCAGGACCAGGGATGCTGGTGTTCTAACACCCCCTGAGGACCAGTTGAGGGAAATACTTTGTGTTAGACCTGACACCCTTGGCGTGGTTCTCCCCTATCTTTTTGCCTCTGCCTCCTGTATTTTTGATGCTGTGCTGGATTTCGTTTTTGCTGGTTTAGATGCTTTGGACACTCTGCCACTGCTGATCAGTGCCAGAGTGTAAGTGCTCCCTATGTAAATTATCATATTGATTGGGTATACCTGATTGGCATATTTGTATCACCATGAAGTCCCTAGTAAAGTGCACTGTGTGTGCCAGGGCTGGTGATGACAGATGCTACTAGTGGGCCTGCAGCGCTGATTGCGCCACCCACATAAGTAGCCCTAAAATGGTGTCTCAGGCCTGCCACCGCAGTGCCTGTGTGCAGTCAGTGAACTGCCATGTCCTCCTGGCTAGTGCAGTTAACATGCTCTGGTAGTGAACAGCAGCCATTTTGTGTGCTCACTGCTGCAAGGTTATCTTGCTCCATAGACTAACATGGGGGAGGCTGGTCCCAATGGATACCGGCCTATCTTCTCATAGGAACAAGATGGGACATAAGTGATTGATATCCCTGAACTCAGAATTTAATAACACATCTTTTAGAGGTTGTTTTTAAATTCTGTGTTTGAGAACAGTACTTTTAGAAAGTGGCTGTTCTCTTGTCTAACCTTTCTGAGTGCCTGGGCCTGCCTGGTTTGAGGGTGACAGGGGCTGGGGAGCCCCCAGGAGGTTGTCTGAGTCAGCCTGTGGTTGAATGACTGCATCTGCAACTAGAGTGGTGGGAGGAAATAGCACCTGGGAGTGAATAGGGCTGTGCCTGCGCCTGCCACAATGCTGGCTCCACCTCCTGCTGGGCAACTGACACCTCTGCCCCTCACACTGAAAGGAAGGAAGAAGCCAGGAAGCCCAAGTGCTCCAGCAACACCCAGAACTGGTTTAGACCGGGCTCAGGGCCCACTTGCACAAAGACTTCAAAGACTTTTTGGGGTATAAGAGAAGGACCCCGGACAACAGATTTTGAGATTCTACAATCAATAGGAACTTCTGCCAGAAGAAGGACCGCTGAAGGAACTGAAGGAAGACTGCCTTGCTGTGTGCTCTAAGGGCTGACCTGTTCTGCTGTTCAACTGAAGGAGAGAAGAAGGGCTTGCTGTGTTCTGTGCCCCTACCTGCTTGTAACCACCAAGACTTTGCTGTGTGCTGTGTCTTCTAACTGAATCTCCAAGGGCCTGAGAAGAGCTGGCCTCCTGTCCTGGAACCCAGGGTTAAAAGGTTCCCCAGCATTTCCCAAAACGCTGAGAAGATCGTGCTGTGGCTGTTCCCAGTGCGTGATTTGAACTGCTGATCATGGGGAAGGATTGTTGTGCTCATCAGCACATAATTGAGGGTGACCGGAGGCTTGTTGTGTCTGCCTACGTGAGGATTCACCCCCAAGACGATCTGGTGGCCTTGTGAGTGGTCTAGCCCCGATCTGTGTCCAAAATCAGCCGTACCGCTTTTCACCTCCGCTGCCCGGGGCTTACGATCATCAAGAGCCCTTGGCCGGAGCTCGCGGAGGAAAACCGAAGCATCCGCTCTCCCATTGGTTGAGAAAGTCGAGCCCCCTCACTAACGCCGCGCTGGGATTGGTCCCAGTGCCGCAGCATCATCACCCGAGCCGCGCAGCCATTGGTTGGAGGCTAGCGCGTCATTAGGGGCTCGTCCCGGGTGTCTGCAGAGGCTCGCCGTGAGGGCCGCGACCGGATTGGCCCACGTCATTGGAGCATCGCTGGGAGCTGCCGAGAGCCGTGACCAGAGAAGAACCTTCGAGGGAGCTGAAGCCGAGTCATCTACGTGACCCGACCCCGCCGAGGGAGCAACGCGGATCACTGACATAATATAGAATGACAAAATATAGACTTACCAAAATATAGTCACCAAAATATAGAATGCCAAAATATCGAATTCCTATCTACAAACAGGTAAGTACAAAAATATTAAATCCAAAATATAGTCTGTAAAAAATATAGTCAGTCAAAATATTGAATTTTTTTAAATGTCTTAAAAGTAATTTAAAATTAATGAAATAATAAATATAATTAACTAAAACATACTTAAAAATACTCAGATAACCTTAAAATTAAGATATAATTAATTTAAGTTATTAATAAAAAATTTACAATAATTTACCGTAGGATAGCAGGAGGGTAACATTTAATATTACCACTCCAGTGAGTGCAACAGTAGGGAAAGCGTTGGATAGCGTAGGGATAAAAAATACTATTCCCACTCCAGAGAGTGCAACAGTAGGGAAAGCTTTGGATAGCGTAGGGGTAAAAATTACTATTCCCACTCCAGAGAGTGCAACAGTAGGGAAAGCGTTGGATAGCGTAGGGGTAAAAAACACTATTCCCACTCCAGTGAGTGCAACAGTAGGGAAAGCGTTGGATAGCGTAAGGGTAAAAATTACTATTCCCACTCCAGAGAGTGCAACAGTAGGGAAAGCGTTGGATAGCGGGAGGGTAAAAAATACTATTTCCACTCCAGTGAGTGCAACAGTAGGGAAAGCGTTGGATAGCGTAGGGGTAAAAAATACTATTCCCACTCCAGAGAGTGCAACAGTAGGGAAAGCGTTGGATAGCGTAGGGGTACAAATTACTATTCCCACTCCAGAGAGTGCAACAGTAGGGAAAGTGTTGGATAGCGTAGGGGTAAAAAATACTATTCCCACTCCAGTGAGTGCAACAGTAGGGAAAGCATTGGATAGCATAAGGGTAAAAATTACTATTCCCAATCCAGAGAGTGCAACAGTAGGGAAAGCGTTGGATAGCGGTAGGGTAAAAATTACTATTCCAACTCCAGAGCGTGCAACAGTAAGGAAAGCGTTGGATAGCGTAGGGGTATAAATTACTATTCCCACTCCAGAGAGCGCAACAGTAGGGAAAGCGTTGGATATTGGAAGGGTAAAAATTAGTATTTCCACTCCAGAGAGTACAACAGTAGGGAAAGCATTGGATAGCGTAGGGGTAAAAATTACTATTCCCACTCCAGAGAGTGCAACAGTAGGGAAAGCGTTGGATAGCGTAGGGTTAAAAAATACTATTCCCACTCCAGAGAGTGCAACAGTAGGGAAAGCGTTGGATAGCGGGAGTGTGAAAATTACTATTCCCACTCCAGATAGTGCAACAGTAGGGAAAGCTTTGGATAGCGTAGGGGTAAAAATTACTATTCCCACTCCAGAGAGTGCAACAGTAGGGAAAGCGTTGGATATCGTAGGGGTAAAAAATACTATTCCCACTCCAGAGAGTGCAACAGTAGGGAAAGCGTTGGATAGCGGGAGTGTGAAAATTACTATTCCCACTCCAGATAGTGCAACAGTAGGGAAAGCTTTGGATAGCGTAGGGGTAAAAATTACTATTCCCACTCCAGAGAGTGCAACAGTAGGGAAAGCGTTGGATAGCGTACGGGTAAAAAATACTATTCCCACTCCATAGAGTGCAACAGTAGGGAACGCGTTGAATAGCGGGAGGGTGAAAATTACTATTCTCACTCCAGTGAGTTTAACAGTAGGGAAAGTAATGATTTAATATATTATAAAAAATAAATTAAATATCAATACCAATAAAACATTAATTGAAATTAATAACCAATTTAATAATATGTAATGATTAATTAGAAATACAACTACATATTAGTTATTAAAAATTAATAACACATTCATAATTATTTAACAACTAATTAATTTTCAAAAACAAAAACTAATTAATAATAAAAATTAATACCAATTAAAAATTAACAGTAAATTAATTATCAAAACACAAAAAGTATTTTTAATATGTAATTAATTACAATTACATTACTTCCCACCCTATTCCCCTATAAACCCACATCCCACTACAGAAAATACATAAATACAATTATCATGATTATCAAATATTTAATTAATACAAAATAATTACCAATTAATAAAAATTAATTGCCAATTAATAGAAATTAATTACCAATTAAAAATTAATTAACAATACATTTAAAATCAATACCAATAAATGAAAAAAATGATTTACTTCATTACAATTAAATTACTACCCACCCTATTCCCCTATAAACCCACAACCCGCTACAGAAAATAAATTTAGAAAATTAACATAATGAACAATTAATCAATTAATACAAATTAATTGGCAATTAATAAAAATTAATTACCAATTAAAAAATAACAATAAATTCAAAATGAATACCAATAAATAAATAAAAATATTTAATTAATTACAATTAAATTACTTCCCACCCTACTCCCCTATAAACCCACAACCCGCTACAGAACAAGAAAGCAACATTTAATTAAAAATTAATAATACTTGCAAAAAATTAATTTTTAATTTAATATAATTAAATTACTTCCCACCCTATTCCCCTATAAACCCACAACCCGCTATAGAATTAAATTACGCAAAAATTAAATAACATAAAATTCATTACTTAAAATACATTAAGCTTACATTACAAAAATTAATATACACTTTTCACACATATACTGACATACAAAACACTTTAAAAAAATTGATATCATTAAAAAATCGATATATTGTATTCTTCGATATTTTGACTTCTATATTTTGAAAATCGATATTACTTACCTTAAATTCGATATTTGTAACCACTATATTTTGTCCATTCGATATTTTGTCCCTTCTATATTTTTACTTCGATATTATGTCCTTTCTATATTTTGGAATCGATATTATGACTGTTTACCGAGCAACGCGTGTATCCATCGCCCCCGGCCTGCTGTCACAGCCAAGAAGTGCCAGGTTAGCTCCCCGAAGCTCGCTGGATTGCCGAGAGTGGGCGGAGAGCTGACGGGACCGGCCGGGGCTGTGTTGAAGACTCCTCTCATTCTGAAGGTTTGCCGTTAAAGAGCAAGACGGTGAGGCGTCCTTGTGGGGCTGGCGTAGGGGTAGCGAGGGGCGGATTTTGATCATACCGCCCTGCTGAACGCCCAAAGAGATTTAAGGGACTTGAGACTGTTTCTAATAAGAACTTCCTAGCAATTTAAACGCAACCATTAAGATTAAGTGCAACCATTGATATTAAGTGCAATCATCCTGCAAGTGACCATTTTCCTGCTAAATTAGATAAAAGATATATTTTTCATATACCTACCTGTGTGGTCTCAGTTTGTGGTGTGTTGTAGAATTACTGTGTGTGTTAAGTGCAACTATTGTATACCTTGCCTTGGGGATAAGCCTGTCTGCTTGTGCCAAGCTACCTAGGGGGTGAGCAGGGGTTATCTACAGTGTATATTCCTTCACCCTGACTAGAACTACGGGTCCCTACTTGGTCAAAGGTACTTACCTCTGCCAATTAGAGACCCCCAGTTCTAACATTGTTGGACAGCGGTGTGGATTTTGAACTAATATTTGCACTTGACCTGCAGTGATTTTGGTACACCACTAGTCTAGTTTAGCAGCCACAGATTGCACCTGATTTTTTTTTTCTTTTTGGTGAAATTTATTTTTGGAAAGCCTAGGAAGCATCATGTCTCAGAAAGGAGCAAGCGAAGGAGTAGAATTGGAATTTGTAATTCAGGAGTTGCTCACATATAAAAAGGGGCAACTGAAGCAATTCTGCAAACAGCTTGGATGCCCAGTGAAGGGCAGCGCAAACAAGGAAGAGCTACAGAAAGCTCTAAGGGCCTGGTGGGAGGCCAAACATGTTGAGTCAGAGGATGTTACTGGAGAGAGGGATGCACTGGTGATTGGGTTTGAATCCCAGGATGTACCAGTGAATAGGCCAGCTTCTAGGGCTGGCAGCAACCATTCCAGTAGGGGCCTTTCTCAAGAGAAGCTGGAGGAAAATCAGAGGGTTAGGGCCCATGAGATTGAGCTTTTTAAACTCAAGGCTCAAGCAGAAGAGAGAAAGTTACGCCTTGACAGTGAGAAGAAGGCGGAGGAGAGAAGGAATGCTCTCGCTTTGGAGGAGAAGAAACTCCAGTTGGCTTATGAGTTGAGTCTGAGGGAGCTGGACCTTAAAGCTAAACAAGGGGAGTCCAGTTCTAATGGTGGCAGCGCACAGCCAGTGCAGGCGAGTAAAGTATACATACCCAAAGATTTGGTGCAGAATTATCAGAGGGGTGAGGATATTTATGCATGGTTTAGATCCTATGAGCTTGCCATGAAGATGAATGAAGTGCCTGAGAAGAGTTGGGGGGCAGGTTTGTGGAAGCATTTTGAGGCCTCTGAGAGGGATGTCTTAACACCCTTAGAAGCAGCAGGTACCCTGACCTACCCCGCTATGAAGGAGGCTTTATGCCTCAGGTATGGGCTTACTCCAGAACAGTACCACCAGAAGTTTAGAAACTTCAAGAAACTTGATTCTAGTACCTGGGTGGAGTGTGTGAGTATGTACACGCGTGCACTGGAAGGTTGGATAAAGGGCAGCAAAGTAACTGATTATGTGGGGTTGTGTCACTTGATTAGTTGGGAGCACTTGAGTAGTCTATGTGTTCCAGAGCTGCGCCAGCATCTTTTAGACAGCAAGTTAACTGATCCCAGTGAACTTTCTAAAGAGGCGGACCGCTGGACTAGCACCAGGGTCCACAAGGGGGTGGTAAGTACCCCAGCCAAGGGTGGACAGGGTCCCCAGCAGAAGAGTGGGGGGGACAAGGGTAATCAAAATGAGTCCCCTAAAGGGCCCCAAAATAGTTCCTAGGAAAAAGAATCCCAACCCCCCAAGCCTAAGAGACCTTGGCCCCATAAGGGCAGGCAGGACAACAGAGCTCAGCCTACTTGCTATGCATGTAGAGAGGTGGGGTACATTGCCCCTAAATGTCCCAACAAACCTCCAGCACCCACTGGTGCTCCAACCCCAGGGTTAGCCAGTGTAGTTTTGGGAGGTGATTTGGTTTCCAGTGGGGAGGAGGGATTAGCATTGATGACCCTTGTCTCTTTAGGAGACCAAGAGATGGTCCAGGAAACCTTGCAGCCCGCTAACACTAAAAAATACGGGCAGAAGGTGACCATCAATGGAAAAGAGATGGAGGCTCTGAGAGACACAGGGGCCAGCGTGCCATCTGTAAGGTGTCAGTGGGTGTCTGAAGAGCAGATCATTCCCAATGTACTCCGTCCTGTGGTGGCAGCTGACAGTTCAGTGCGCCTCTGCAAGTTGGCACGTGTTCCCTTTTAATGGGGGGAGTCTCTGGTCTTTGGGAAGTTGTTGTCAGTGAAAGATACAGTGGAAATTATATATAGACTTTTTGTTACATGATTGAGTGCTCGGAGGACTACAATAGTTGTTGTCAGTGATGCCTTGCCTGTAGACTGTCTATTGGGTAACGACCTGGAGAGTTCTCCATGGAAGGATGTAGAGCACAGAACTCATTTGGAGATGTTGGGCTTGCCTGCGTGGATCTGTGTGACCACACGTGCTATGGCAACCAGTAGGGGTGAATCAGCAGAACTGGAGCCTGGAACAATGGTCCAGGGCCGTGCCAGAAGAGGAAGGGGCAGAGGGCGTGGGAAACCAGCCCCCGCTGTTCCCATGGTCCAGGAGAAAGCAGGACCTGAGGGGGATGTCCTGGAACCTACAGGGGAGCAATTGGCCGAACTGGGGGAATTGCCTGAGCTGACCCATTGGCAGCAAGAGGGTGGTTCCTCCAGGGAGGAGTTCTGCCAGGCTCAGAAGGAGTGCCCTTCCCTCATGGGTGTGCGGCAACAGGCTGCAGACCAGGCAGCAGGCCTAGGGTCCAAGGAACATTTGATTTACTGGGAGGATGATTTACTTTATAGTGAGCCTAAGTTCGCTGAGCCTGGTGCAGCCCGTGTGCTGGTGGTACCCGAGCGCTTCAGGAACATCCTAATGCGCCTGGCTCATGATGTGCCTCTCGCAGGACATCTGGGGCAAGACAAGACCTACCACAGGCTTGTCACCCACTTTTACTGGCCCCAGATAAAGAAGCACGTCGGTGCCTTTTGTAAGTCTTGCCAAACCTGTCGGGCCAGTGGCAAAAGCGGAGGGAGGTGCCTGAAACCCCTCCAACCCTTTCCTGTGGTGAGCACCCCTTTTGAGCGGGTGGGCATCGACATCGTTTGGCCCCTGGACCCCAAGACAGCCTTAGGCAACAGGTTTATCCTGGTCTTGGTGGACCATGCCACCCGGTACCCGGAAGCAGTCCCTCTCAGGACAATCACATCCCCCGTGGTGGGCCGTGCATTAATGGGGATCTTTTCCCGAGTGGGGTTCCCCAGAGAGGTGGTCTCCGACTGGGGGACAAACTTCATCTCTAGGTACATGAAGTTTCTGTGGGAGGAGTGTGGGGTGACATACAAGTTCACCGCTCCTTACCACCCTCAAGGAAATGGGTTGGTTGAAAGGTTCAACTGCACCCTAAAGGGCATGATTATGGGCCTAGAAGAACCCATGAGACGGAAGTGGGATGTCTTGTTACCATGCCTGTTGTGTGCCTACAGGGAGGTGCCTCAGAAATCCTTAGGGTTCAGTCCCTTTGAATTACTGTATGGCCACCCTGTCAGAGGACCTCCCACTCTGGTGAAGGAGGGGTGGGAGAAACCCCGTGGAAAAAACCCCCAGGACGTGTTCAGCTATGTGCTGGCCATCCGCAACCAGACAAAGCGCTTCAGGAAGCTCGCTCAAGAGAACCTGGAGGCTAGCCAGGAGGAAATGAAAGGATGGTACGACCAAAATACCACTCCGGTTGAGTTCCACCCTGGTCAGAAAGTGTGGGTGATGGCGCCAGTGGAGACTTGTGCGCTCCGTGACAAGTGGACCGGGCCATATGAGGTGGTAGAGCGCAAGAGCGAAGTTACCTACCTGGTTAACATGAAGACTCCCAGGCAGCCCCTGAGAGTGTTGCACGTGAACCGCCTCAAACCCCACTTTGAGAGGTCTGAAGTGACTATGCTCATGGCTACAGATGCTGGAGGGGAAGAGGATAGTGATCCTCTCCCTGACCTCCTGGCAGCCAAGGAGCAAGACGGGTCAGTGGATGGTGTGGTCCTATCGCCCACCCTGACCCCAGAGCAGCGGAGGGACTGTCGCCAGGTCTTGGGTCAGCTCGCCTCCCTGTTCTCCCTGACCCCAGGTGTCACCAACTGGTGCGTCCACGATGTGGACACTGGAGATAGTCTGCCTGGGAAGCAAAATTTTTACAGGGTGGCTGACAAGGTCAGAGCCAGCATCAAGGAAGAAGTTTCCAAGATGTTGGCACTATGGGTA
Source organism: Lissotriton helveticus (assembly GCF_964261635.1). Taxonomy (NCBI): domain Eukaryota; kingdom Metazoa; phylum Chordata; class Amphibia; order Caudata; family Salamandridae; genus Lissotriton; species Lissotriton helveticus. The sequence continues at coordinate 294,765,643 of NC_136073.1, read as the reverse complement.
ATTGAGCCCTCCAGCAGCCCCTGGGCTAGCCCAGTGGTCTTAGTGCCTAAGAAAGCTGCTACACCCGGTGGCCCTACAGAACTCCGTTTCTGCGTGGACTACCGTGGGCTCAATGCGGTCACCAAGACTGACGCACACCCCATCCCCAGAGCTGATGAGCTTGTGGATCGGTTGGGAGCTGCCCAGTACCTCAGCACCTTTGATTTGACTTCAGGGTACTGGCAGATTGCCTTAACTGAGGGGGGCAAGGAGAGGTCAGCATTTTCAACGCCAGAGGGGCACTTCCAGTTCCGCGTCATGCCCTTTGGGTTGAAAAATGCCTCAGCCACATTCCAGAGACTGGTCAATCAGGTACTAGCCGGGCTGGAGCAATTCAGCGCTGGATACCTGGACGAAATTGCTGTGTTCAGCTCCACTTGGGAGGAACACCTGCAGCACCTCTGTGAAGTGTTGAATGCCCTGCAGAAGGCAGGCCTCACTATCAAGGCCAGTAAGTGCCAGATAGGGCAGGGATCAGTAGTGTACTTGTTACACCAGGTGGGGAGCGGCCAGGTGGCGCCCCTACAGGCAAAGATTGATACCATTCTGGCTTGGGAACCCCCCCAAGACCCAGTCAGAGGTGAGAGCCTTTCTAGGCCCCACCGGGTATTACAGACGGTTCGTCAAAGGATATGGTACCATTGTTGCCCCTTTGACAGAACTAACCTCTAGAAATCAGCCCAGGAAAGTGAATTGGACCGAGGCCTGTCAAACTGCTTTTGATGCCCTAAAAACTGCCATGTGCACAGCACCGGTGCTTAAGGCACCTGACTTTTCCAGTGAGTTCATAGTGCAGACAGATGCTTCAGAGCAAGGCGTGGGAGCAGTACTCTCACGGATCAACAACGAGGGTGGAGACCAACCTGTAGCTTTCATTAGTAGGAGGCTACTCCCCAGGGAACAGAGATGGAGTGCAATTGAAAGGGAAGCTTATGCTGTGGTCTGGGCCCTGAAGAAGCTGAGGCCCTACCTGTTTGGAACTCACTGCCGTGTTCAGACCGACCACAGACCCCTCAGATGGTTAATGCAGATGAGGGGTGAGAACCCAAAACTGTTGACGTGGTCCATCTCCCTACAGGGAATGGACTTTACGGTGGAACACCGCCCTGGTACAGAACACGCCAACGCTGATGGTCTGTCCAGATTCTTCCGCCTTAGTGAAGAGGACTCCCAAGAGGTTGGGTAGTTCTCCCCACTTTCAGTTGGAGGGGACACGTGTTAGACCTGACATTTTAGGGCTACTTATGTGGGTGGCGCAATCAGCGCTGCAGGCCCCTGGGCCTGCAGCGCTGATTGCGCCCCCAACTTAAGTAGCCCTAAAATGGTGTCTCGGGCCTGCCATCGCAGTGCCTGTGTGCAGTCAGTGAACTGCCATGTCCTCCTGGCCGGTGTCCCCACTGGCTGGGCCTAACCCTTCCCTTTATGTACACATTGGTCACCCCTATGGAAGGCTCAAGGTACCCCCCTGGGCAGGGTGCAGTGTATAGGAAAGGTAGAGCATGTACTAGTGCAGGTAACATGCTCTGGTAGTGAACAGCAGCCATTTTGTGTGCTCACTGCTGCAAGGTTATCTTGCTCCATAGACTAACATGGGGAGGCTGGTCCCAATGGATACCGGCCTATCTTCTCATAGGAACAAGATGGGACATAAGTGATTGATATCCCTGAACTCAGAATTTAATAACAAATCTTTTAGGAGAGGTTGTTTTTAAATTCTGTGTTTGAGAACAGTACTTTTAGAAAGTGGTTGTTCTCTTGTATAACCTTTCTGTGTGCCTGGGCCTGCTTGTGGATTGACTATCTGGTTTGAGGGTGACAGGGGCTGGGGAGCCCCCAGGAGGTTGTCTGAGTCAGCCTGTGGTTGAATGACTGCATCTGCAACTAGAGTGGTGGGAGGAGATAGCACCTGGGAGTGAATAGGGCTGTGCCTGCCTGCCACAATGCTGGCTCCACCTCCTGCTGGGTGACTGACACCTCTGCCCCTCACACTGAAAGGAAGGAAGAAGCCAGGAAGCCCAAGTGCTCCAGCAACACCCAGAACTGGTTTAGACTGGGCTTAGGGCCCACTTGCACAAAGACTTCAAAGACTTTTTGGGGTATAAGAGAAGGACCCCTGACAACAGATTTTGAGATTCTACAATCAAGAGGAACCTCTGCCAGAAGAAGGACCGCTGAAGGAACTGAAGGAAGACTGCCTTGCTGTGTGCTCTAAGGGCTGACCTGTTCTGCTGTTCAACTGAAGGAGAGAAGAAGGGCTTGCTGTGTGCTGTGCCCCTACCTGCTTGTAACCACCAAGACTTTGCTGTGTGCTGTGTCTTCTAACTGAATCTCCAAGGGCCTGAGAAGAGCTGGCCTCCTGTCCTGGAACCCAGGGTTAAAAGGTTCCCCAGCATTTCGTAAAACGCTGAGAAGATCGTGCTGTGGCTGTTCCCAGTGCGTGATTTGAACTGCTGATCATGTGGAAGGATCGATGTGCTCATCGGCACATAATTGAGGGTGACCGGAGGCTTTTTGTGTCTGCCTACGTGAGGATTCACCCCCAAGACGATCTGGTGGCCTTGTGAGTGGTCTAGCCCCGATCTGTGTCCAAAATCAGCCATACCGCTTTTCACCGCCGCTGCCCCGGGCTTACGATCATCAAGAGCCTTTGGCCGGAGCTCGCGGAGAAAAACCAAAGCATCCGCTCTCCCATTGGTTGGGAGAGTCGAGCCTCCTCACTAACGCTGCGCTGGGATTGGTCCCAGTGCCGCAGCGTCATCACCCGAGCCGTGCAGCCATTGGTTGGAGGCTAGCGCGTCATTAGGGGCTCGTCCCGGGAGCCGCACGGCCATTGGCTGACTCCCGGGTGTCTGCAGAGGCTCACCGTGAGGGCCGTGACCGGATTGGCCCACGTCATTGGAGCATCGCTGGGAGCTGCCGAGAGCCATGACCAGAGAAGAACCTTCGAGGGAGCTGAAGCCGAGTCATCTACGTGACCCGACCCCGCCGAGGGAGCAACACGTGTATCCATCGCCCCCGGCCTACCGTCCCAGCCAAGAAGTGCCAGGTTAGCTCCCCGCCGCTCGCTGGATTGCCGAGAGTGAGCGGAGAGCTGACGGGACCGGCCGGGGCTGTGTTGAAGACTCCTCTCATTCTGAAGGTTTGCCGTTAAAGAGCAAGACGGTGAGGCGTCCTTTTGGGGCTGGCGTAGGGGTAGCGAGGGGCGGATTTTGATCATACCGCCCTGCTGAACGCCCAGCGAGATTTAAGGGACTTGAAACTGTTTCTAATAAGAACTTCCTAGCAATTTAAACGCAACCATTAAGATTAAGTGCAACCATTGATAAGTGCAATCATCCTGCAAGTGACCGTTTTTCCTGCTAAATTAGATAAAAGATATATTTTTCATATACCTACCTGTGTGGTCTCAGTTTGGGGTGTGTTGTAGAATTAGTGTGTGTGTTAAGTGCAACCATTGTATACCTTGCCTTGGGGATAAGCCTGTCTGCTCGTGCCAAGCTACCTAGGGGGTGAGCAGGGGTTATCTACAGTGTATATTCCTTCACCCTGACTAGAACTATGGGTCCCTACTTGGTCAAAGGTACTTACCTCTGCCAATTAGAGACCCCCAGTTTTAACATGTGGCCTCTGTGCAAGGAAGAAGAAAAGTCCCGAGTTAAAGCAAAGTGTGTGGTTGGTGCAGGGAGTCAGTGAAATGAGAGCTCCTGCAAAGCAAATCAAAATATGCCTAAGGGGCACATAGATATGCCATGGAGAAGTTTTGCAACCTTTGACCTCTTTATGTACCACTGACAAAGCATGTAAGGCACCACCACTGTTTTCATCCTTGCCCTGGGGTGGGCCAGGGCCCAAGCGCTGCCCCGAGAAGAATGTTAACAAGGGTTTGCCACCATGCCCCCTTGGGATGCGAGAAGGGGACCCTATCACCTGGGCCCGTGATGCCAATAACAACAAGGAGCATTGCCTCACCCCCCTTGTGATGCGGGGAAGGAGCCGAGAACCCCATCCCTGAGCCCCGGTGCTGGCAAGCAAGGGGGGATTGCACCATACTCCCCCATACTCCCTGCTCCCTGTTTCTGGACAGGGCAGGAGATCAGCCACAGACTATGCACAGGCAGCAAAAAAAATGCTGCTGGCTCCCGCGGTAGCAGGCTTAAGTGTTGCTGGGCAGGGCGCCGGTGATGGCAGCCTTAGGTGGTCTCCCTAAACTGACCTTCAACAAAGTGTTGCACTTGGGATGTCCAGGTGGGACTGGGCACCCTGAGAAGAAGGAGCAGCATGAGGCTGCATTGAAAAAAACAGAAAGAGAGACATGCTCTCCTCAGAGCAATGAGAGAGAAGCTGATAAAAAATTCATGAAGCTCAGGAGAAGCACCCCATACTGCCCTGCTGGGCTTGCATATTTTGACCTGTTTTTGTTCTGCTTATGATTTGTGGTGGGCCCAGGAGGATGGGTCACCACTAAAAGGTTGGTAAAGCATGGAAGAGCTGCAGGAGCAGAGCAGACTCCGCACAAAGGTATTACCAGGGCCTCTACCCTAAGTTGGGGGGCATTGAAACCAAATATGCCCCCCATCCCCATGATTTCTTTGAATTTTTAAGCATTCCCCAGGCTGCTGGAACTTTTGCTCTTCAGCTGAGAGTGCTGTGCCCTTTCGAGGCATATATTATGACTCAATTATTGTGGCTTCAAATAGCTTAATGTGAGTGTTCATGTTGGCAACCACCCTCTAGGGGCGAAATATGATAATTTCATACTTGTGTAATTCCAAATGTGATGTCCTTTAGGGGTTATGTTTAAAGTGCAATATCTAATACTGAGTGGTATTAAGAATGTAGGATGCAAACACCCTCTAGGACTGAGGGGTGTACTTGCACATGTTGTGATTATAGATGTAATACCTTTTAGGGGCAGTTTTGAGTTTATTTGATTTGTGTTATTCATACTAAAAGTTATGCGGAATACATTAAGCACTCCAACGTGCATATACATTATTCTTGCAAATGCTTTATTTAAATAATGAGATTGATAGCCCCTCGTGACCAAAGTTTGCATGCTTTATTTTCAGTATTAATTACTCTCACCCTCCAAAGTTTGCATGCTTTATTTTCAGTATTAATTACTCTCACCCTCGGTTATGCTCAATTATTGCAATTTAATGCAAGTGAATGCTTTGACATGTGATTTGTTGGAACTAGATCTCCTTTTGGAAAGGGTAAAATTGATTACGCAATGTCATCAAGACGTATTTCCAGCAGCTTGTGTACATTTGTAAAAATTCCAATAAATTCACAAGAGAGGGTTAACCTATCAAGTTGTGATCTCTTCAAATCTAAGAGGTCAGTTGACTGGTCCCAATATACCTCAAAATGAAAGAGCATCTGCACCCAGGTAAATTAGTGTGATCCTGGCATCTCATGGCTTTATCAGTAGGATCCTCACCCACAAGTACCACCATTGGCATGCCTCATCATTGGATCCTCACCCACTACACTTAGGGCCTGATTCTGATGTGGGTTGGAAAGATTTCCCACCTAGTTCCTGATTCTAATGCGGTTAGGAAGGCCTCCTAAAGGCATTTGCTCCTTCCAAATTGGATGGGGAACGACCCAGGGCCCAATTATGATGCGGTTAGGAACATATGCTCCCATTGAAGTCAATAGGAGTCCAACCAAATTGTATCGGGAAGCATCCGGATGCATTGTACTCCATTGGTCGGACTGTCAGGATCCGAGTGGGTTGGAAACGATTTCCAACCCTATTCGTCGGGAAGCATTTCCAACTCGCATCAGAATCAGCCCCAAAGTGTGAGTGGGTGGGCTCTACACAGTTTGTAAGTGGATATCTTTTACTAAGGGATTACAAGTCCAAGTTAAAATCGCCTTCAGAATCCCAAATCCTGTTTAATATCTAGGTCTTTTGGTGAGAATAAAAACTGTGAGATGTTCAGTGTGTATGATGACCCTTAACATCAATCAGTTGACATGTTTAAGCCTGTATCCAGTGCCACCAAGAGTCAGCAGCCTTTCTTCCGGCCAAAAAGTATTCATAGAATCCCTACGATATGTAGTTGGAAATATCACTTCCGATATTAGTTCACACAGACATCATGAAGTATGCAAACATAAAGACCATATCGGGCCTTTTCCTCTTTATGGTCTCTGAAACAAACAAGCAAAGTTGTATGTCTGTTAAGGGGTAATTATGGCACCTTTGTATGGTTCTGTCTCATGCTTAGGCACAGCTTGGTTGGCATGTGCAACAGTGCATGCAGACATGTCGTTACTCCTCCAAGATATCAGACAAAACATACACTAGAAGTAAACTTTATTGTTTAGTTCATAAAATCCATGACAACTAGATTAATACCGATTAAAAAGCAGTTAAATATTCAAAATGCAATGCACAATATACCGATGTGCAGTACCAGTGCATTATTGAGGCAATTTGAAGCTAAAAATAGCAGAACAGCCACATATTACCAAGATCACAAAGTTAGGGCCTGTCCTAAACTGCTGGATAAGTACCGGATCAGGATAAAATGTGCCACTGCTATTAACCCTCCGAGTTGAGGGTCTTCATTTAACTCCTTTACTCTGCTGGTGATCATATGTCTTGCCCAGCGTGCCATGTTATTAGGTTTTGTCCTTGCTTATGCCTGGTTGTGGCCACAGTTATTGGGGAGAGCTGATGCCTAAGTACATTAAAGTATTTGGTGCATCTCACCAGAGCCCATGGAGGGATATTTCTGAAGCAGGTTGAAGAGGTTTCTTGGAACATATGCACTCCTTGAGCAAAGAATATTGGTTTCACCAATAATCTCCTTTGGTGGTCCTAAGAGGGGCAGCAACATAAGAGGTGTAGCCACAACTCATTTCTATAATTTCATAACCTACAATCCCCTGTGCCTCCCCGGCCCTCCCAACTTGGATTGAAATCATTTATTATAGGTACTAGAAGTGACATATACATAATCTGTCTGCATATTTGAATATTATGGCTTCCAAAAGATAAAGTTACAGCTTTCTGGCCTGGTAAGTGTTTTCAGGAGCTGTACCTGCACAGACTTATCTAAAAATAGTAGATCTTGCTCACTTGAGGTCTTGTTTACTTGCTGATTAATTACTTTTTTTCAAGCAGAGTATAATATGTCTCCTACTCACAGTGCACCTTCTTCTATCTGGAGGGACATAATAGCACTCCTTACTTGGATGAACTATGGATTGCCTGAAGATTAAAAAATGAATCTCAAGTGAGCCTTTAGTGAATTGGTTGAAGCCTTCCTTGTCCTGATGTAAATTTTCAACATTGAGGCTGTGCTATCTAATGATTGATTCACAAGGCCGAAATCTAGTCTTACTCTTGAGCGGTGTATATATTGTAGCTGTTGGAAACAAATTCTGTATGAGCTGCACTGAATTTGCTACAAGGCTGAGCCTAGTGTACATGGGTAAGCATGGCGGCCATATTGCAAGACTGGGAGGAGTGTTGCATTTGTTACCCTGAGTTAAGGGGCCACTGAGGCACCACTTAGTAGCTGGTCCCATTGGTCAATTCCGTAGACAATAGCGGCCCCTTTCTTTTTGAGAGTTCTCATTTGTACTGCTGGTTTACTGTTTTCACTAAATCACCCACCCAGGTAGATATATTTCCTCATTGTATCAACTGTCTTGCAGCCCAGGTGCCAGGATACAATCTGTTTGTTCCAGTGTCTCCCAAATATAAGGACTTTCCTTTTGTCTTGATTTACTTGGAAGTGGTTGGCCAAGTTGATATATTCAGTGTGTTCAATGCCTATTGGGTGCCTGTTTTGGTGTGATCCGTGAACACAATGTTGTCTGCATATTTACTTACGTGTAACTTGGTACTTCCTAACTTGGGGGGAAGCAGGCAACAAGACTCCAATGATTGTCCTTAATTGGTGATATATAGATTAAAAAGCAGGGAAGCCAAGACGCAGCCCTGCTTTAGTCCTCGATTGGTGTTGTGCAGAGCTCAGTTTTTACTTGAACCCATGTCCCAGAGTATAATGAAGTTATTGTTCTTAGCAGCATTGGGGGTATACCCCAAGCATCAAGCTTCCTCCATAGGGTTATCTGGTCAACCCCATCAAATGCTGTGCTGTAATATATAAAAGAGCAGATGAGAGGTAGCCTGTTGTTTTGTGTGTCTTTGATGTCTCAGGAAGGACAGTGCTATGATGTTCTTCATAGGTAGATGCCTCAGCCCGGAAACCTGATTGAAAGAAGGGCAAATCATCCTTCCCTCGCACCCAGGCCCAGGACACTGGTGTAGGCTTTGGCTTCTTTATCCCGTAGTACAGTCAGACGATAACTTGGGGCCACTGTCCAATCCCCCTTCTTCTGTATAGTGCTGAGAATAGACCCTCTCCAGGTTTCAGGGACGGTAGAAGTGTGAAAGGTAATGTTAAAGAGCAGAGTTAGTAACCTAGACAAATTGTCTGGGGCACATTTAAATAAGCTAGCTGGGGGGCCATTAGGACCAGGGGTTCTGTCATTTTTCAGAAGCGTAATTATGCTCTCAACCTTCTTGATGTTTGCTAATTCAGCTATAGCATTCTTGCTCTTGACAGGATGGAGATCCACATGTTGCCCTGATTCAGCTCAGTTCGGAGGCCAGGACTTTGTCTCCCCAGTTATTGAGTCTGAGATGGAATTTTGCTTGCAGTCCATTGCCTCGGACTGGCTGCTAAACTGGGAGGCTGAGAACGGATCCACGTATAGCTCTGATAAGTGCCTTACCCATGCCACTTCTGGAACACCATTTTCCCTGATTACATCGTTGTTTTTAAATTTGTTGATGTGATCCCAGAAGGGTGCTTGGTTTTGATCTTTGAGCAACTGAAAGATAAAAACTCATTCTTTTTGGTTCCTTTCCTTCTTATGTTCCCAATCTGTTTTTGTGGGTTGATCTTATATGTTTTACTACCACTGCTGAGCATGCGGAGAGCTTATTTTTATCTATGGGCCCGGGCTTTGCAGAGAGCTCTTTTAGTGGAGATGATGGCTTTATTATGCTGGGATTCAGGCCTCTAATTCCCGGCAGTCCATAGACAGGTCGAATTGGACTTGTTTTCTAGAAGAGCACTGCAATCTTTGACACAATTTGCCCACTTTTGAAGGACTAATTATGGATGTTTCAGACTGACGTAGGCTTCTATTTGCCTAGCCAAGCAATGTCTGTTGCTGCGTGTTCTGTCCTCTACTTGATTCTTCTCACTATGTTCACAAGCTCCTCCCCTTTTGTTGTGCCCACATGTTTACTTTTGGCCATTGGTTGAGATGTTAAGTCCAGTGTGCACCTTAGTGGGCTATGGTCACTTTCTAATCTCTCGATTAGTTCAAAGTTTGCAAGTTGGCCTGCTAAGCACTCAGAAGGAAATACGTAATCAATAGTTGATATAGCTTAAAAAGTTGGAAGGAATGGTAATTGAATACCTTTCCCGTCAGTTTCCCATTGTGCTGACATCAATTTATAGGTTGACAGGAAGTACTGCATGTTGGACCCCACTCTCAGGCAGGTGATTTTGTCAGGTGGTATCCCCAGGCCTCGCATATTAGGGTCCTACGATGAATTTTTTTTTGATGAGGGTGGTCAAAAAGGAGCGTCTTGTGACTGTAAAGCCAGTCTTCTAACATTATCATCATGTCTTTTTTGATGCTTTATGATAACAATGAACCAATACCAGGCCGATTGCTTTCCAATTGAGTTTCAGTCCGTTGATGGAAACTGCTTGGGCCCTGTGCAGCCAAGACCCAGTGCAGTGGCCTGTTATTTGCTTGAGTGCCTATTAAAGATAGAAAGAGCACACAACAGATTCCCAAAAAGACCTAAACAGAACATCGGTATACATATCTCATAGAAACCTGGCAGGGTCATTGGGAAAGAGACCCGATCTCCTGAAGGCATAGAAAACATTTGTCTCCAGATAGGACATTGCTTGCCCCTCTTCAGGTGTGTAGCACTGGAGATGTTGCAGTGTACTTCCCTCTGGTTATGTGAGCATGAGATTGTTAGGGTTCAAGATCCCTCAAAATTTCCCATGTCGCAGCCTCGTTTTCCTCCAGTTGTATCCTTTAGTATCCTCATGTTTGTTTGTATTGGGTAAGGATGTGACAGAACGTAAGGATCTTTCACTGGTGAAGTTACATTATCCGTTCTACGAAGGAGGCTTTTTGGCGCTCACACTGCATGTCTGTGGTCTTCTATGGTCCATACCGAGGTAGTGACTTCACCACTTGAGTTTAAAATTGAGGGATCGAATCTCACCCATGCAAAGTCCTCCAAAGTTAGATGCTTCAGTGCGGAAATGTGGCTAAACAGCTGCAACAGATTTCCTCTATTAAGCATGTCCCAGAGGCCTTTGAGACAGTAACAGAGTATGAAGACCAGCTGTGGATGATCACTCCCTTCCTTCTCTCTTGTAGGCTGGGTACTAAGCTTTTGGTGACTGAAATAGACTGAGGGATGCCCTCTGCTGGTCCATTTGAATGAAGGACCTCTAATCTTGTTTCCATGATGGATTATTGTGTCTCTGCAGATGCTGTCCAACTGTGTGCCTGAATTCACAGCGGGAACAGTTACTCACTACTGCTGGTCGCCGGGGTTCAACAAGGGTTGCGGTCCATTGGAGGGCCCCTGGTCTGACTTCCAAGGTTAGAACCAGATGGTATGTCTAAACACTTCTTGTCAGACTGATGGCCCTTACCCATGACATCTCTAGGAGCTCCATTGAGCCACAATGGACTGATCTTCTGTGCTCCCTCCATTGGAGAGGTATTCCATGGCCCTAGGTGATCCACGATGCAAGTTGTAGAATTTGGGGCCCTGAATATACCCAGTTCCAGGGCTTCCCTGATGGGATTCTTTTCCATGCACATCATGTGAAATGGAAGAGTAGGCTGCCCTGCATTGACAGTATTGTCGACGAGCTGGAGGCAAAGATGTGGACTTTGTAGGTTGAATACATATGGGGAAGACATTTTTGAGTTAGATCCAACCTGTCAATTGGTATATTTGGATAGCTTATGCGACAACAAGTTTCTTTTTGATAGACGTTGTTTCTTCGTCTATTTATTTAATCTTTTTTTTTGCTCTGTTCTGCAACTGTTAAATCCCTACTGGTGGTCCAAATGACTGGCAAGGAACTGAAGCCTACTTGCGCCTCTATGGCGTTACCTCTCTTGTGAACTGGAGATACTATTAACATGTATAATTGAGATAGTATCACTCTTATTGACCCTTCTGCATGATTGTGACTTGCACATTTTTGTCCCGATTGCTGGAAATGCTTTATTATTTTAGGTTTGAGTCCTAATGTGCAGACTGCTGACTAGGCTAGAGGTAGGCCCTGAGCCTTTGTGCGTGCTATGCCATCTGGATTTATATCTGGGTCATTGTCAGTAGCTTTATGGAACAATTGCCTAATCGTACACTTTGAAGAAGATATCATTATTGACAAGGAGCTGTTGGGACACCATCTCATTTCCTCTAGGTCATGGGCCTAAAATGCAGGGGATGTAGTGGGTACAAAAAGCATGGACATCGGGGATGGGTCGTCCACCAGGTCCTTTTTGCGAGATGCCTATTTTCCTTTTGCATTCTCAATATGATTAACTTTGTTAGACTTTACTAGGATTTCAGTTGACTACTGCCCTAGGTTGCTGCCTGGGAGCTTCAGGCAGATGGGTGGACTTGAACTGTTCTAGGTCAGCTCTTCTGCCTTGCTACTTCAGGCTGCTGCTGCAGGCAGTGATCTGGTCTTTCAAGGAAACACTTTTTCTCCAAACCCACAGGCCATCTATGGGGGGTACCTTTGCCACTAGTATGGCCAGGTTGTACATTCACAACCTAAAAAGGGGAAATATCCTACATGAGGCAAACCCATACTGGTGAAACATTTCCACATGAAAACAGGATATTGATGATATCCTTGTGATATGGAGGTGTAATACCCGCAAGGTCCTTGACTTCATCACTTAGCTGAACAACCAGGAGAGATATTTGAAATTTACACATACCATTACCAAAAAATGATTGACTTTCCTGGATGTGGATATTGATCCTGAAGGAGAAACACTACAAACTGATACTCACCAGAAGCCAACTGCAAAAAATAGCTTGGTATGATTTGACAGTTTCACCCCCGACCACTATGAGAAATCCTACCCAATGGGCAGTTCGTCAGTTTTCCCGGGAATTGTAGTCGCACTTACAACTTTAAACAACAAGCTTACTTCCTAGCAGACAAACTAAGGGCATGGAGTTACACAGAACAGACATTTAGAAAACAAGATAAAGGGCCAGATACCAAAATTGAGATGCACTACTTTAAACACCAGTAAGAGAAAGCACAGAACTCCCAATGGTATGCGTTACCACATACAATATAGCCTCAGATAGTAAAAAGAAGATTGTCAAACTCAACTGGCATATTCTTAAAACAAGACCCAAACACTGGGATTACCCGCCGGGGGAATTGTCGTCACACTAACGACTTTAAACGACAAGCTGGCTACCTAGCAGACAAACTAAAGACATGTAATTAACCAGAATAGATCATTGGGAAAACAAGAAAAAGGTCAGAAACCAAAATGGAGATGCACAACTTGAGACACCCGTAAGAGAAAACACAGAACCCTCATAGGTATACATTACCACGTACAATATCGCCTCAGATAGTATAAAGATCATCAAACATAACTGGTGTATTCTTTATACAGGACCCAAATTAGGATCAATTCCTTTTCTCACAAAAAAGAGCAAGAAACTTGAGATGCACACTGGTATATTCCAGATCCAAACCCAAAACAAAACCACCCAAAAAAAAAAAACTATATCTTCCAGGAGTAGTAGGTTAGAACCCATGCGGCTAGTGTAGTGTATGCCATTTGATGGCACCAACTAAAGAAATTGATTTAGCTCTACGCTCTCCCTGGCAATCGAGGAAACATACGAACTGTAACATGAAACAAGTGATATATGTGATAACCTGCCCATGCATTCTCAAATACATAGGCATGACAACCAGAAAAATAAGCACTATGATATGTGAGCACAGGAGTAATATCCATTGCAGACGTAAAAATTACCAAAATGGCAAAACATTACATAAACACCAGATACCATGTGAAAGATCATGAATGGGTCATCCTATTGCATGTAATTGCAGAAAGCAGATATTTTTGAGAACATCATTTTTGAGAAAGAAAAGTATTGGATTTATAAACTATCCACGCATAAAAAAGTATTGAACGATGACGTCACCTGGTGGAGCATACTGTAACATGACGGAATACCTTGTTTCCAACCAGTACTCTTCACATACACAACAGTCTCCAATATTGATGGCATCGGATGGTTCGTGCATATACTTCTGCACAAAACCATTCTATCATAAGTCTGTACAAAAACCTTCAATGCGCCAACTGCTGATTCACGAAGAGGTTTTACTTACATTAACAGTTAGCTTCCTAAAGGTAGATCCTTAAATGTAGGAACCAGAAACACACTAGTCTTGCAGTGTTTAGTGTTTCATATTTAGCCAGAATATGAGCGGGAGGCAGTACTACATCTCCCATCGCGCAAAAGGCCATTTATTAGACCAGGCTGCATAATCTTACAAACAGTAAACATCAACAATAAATAACTTCAAACCCCTCAGAACACTTCTCTTAGCACACACTTCACCCATTCTACATCCTCAGAACCACTTCATGCCCCATACCGTCCTCATTCATATCCATCAATCACCTGCCATCCTGCCAGATCCTGTGACCTTCCAGTCATGCCTCTATCTGCCATTCAAACTCCCCCCCCAAGGGATGGGAGTGCCCGCTCTTGACCCCCCTCTCCCTTCAAAGTACCGCCAACCAGGGAACCCCCTGTAGGGTGGTTCCCTGCCCCCCCACCATGGGTCCGCCGTTCCATGCAACCAGCACCCCATCCGCACTCACTCCCTGCAACACCATATCGCCTCGTTCCACAACTTGCTCACCACATCTCTCATCTCCATCATGTGATACGCATTCCCCAAACGAGACAGGTGCACTCCGTCGTCCCTGAAAACTAACGGCTCCTCCAGTCAAATGCCTCCGTGCGAGATCACCTTAATGTCTTTGTCACTGCAAAAAAGTCTCATTGCCCTGTTGAGTTTCCTCCGTGCTCTCTCAATTGCCCCATGATTCTGTGCCCCCCTCCATACTTTCCGGGGCAGCAATTCTGTCCAGGCAATGCAAGTCCCTGCAAGCCTTGACTTCAATACCTCCAGGTCCCTCTGCATCAGCTGCACAAGCGCCAAACCTGACAGCTGCACCGGATTGTTCTCTCCCAGATGAATAATCAACAGGTCTGTGCATCCTTTTTGCGGGACCATTTTAGCGAGCCAGGGCAGTAGTGCCCCCGATCGCATGCCACCTTTTCCCCACCAGTGTACCTCGTGGAATTGCGCTTTCAGTCCCAGGTTACGGCCGTACACATGCTGCTCCACGGATTTAGATGCACAGTGCAAGAAGGAGTGCCCCACAATCCAGGTCACCGTCTTAGAGCCTGGTCCACCCACGCAACCTACGAAAGAAAAATATGTTAGCACCAAAACACAAACCCACGTCCCAGCCAACCGACTACCTGCGAGCGCCCTACTTCTTTACATATTGCTCGCAACATCGCGACTTCCATCTTCCAATCCTCCTAATCCTGTCCCAGGACCACCCCAAGCGGGCCGCAGCTGTCGCAGCCCCGATACGAAAGGAGTGGGTCCCAAAACCAGACGCATCCAAACCCAGCCGTCGCAAAGCCATGCGCAACACCGCCAACAACTGGCCAGCAGTCACTCGCGCACCCGATGCATGGCAGAAGATTTCACCTCGCGTCACCCGCGCCGCCCCCAGGAAAACCCGCCACTCGGCCACCGGGCATACCATCCCATCATCCACCTCATTCAGCCACACCCACTTACCCCTACCCATCTGATCAGTCTTCGAGCACCCCAACCACATCCCCAGGTGCCCTCCATCCACACGAATCTCCTCAAACACCCCACCAGCGGTCGTCCGCGTACCCAAAAACTCAGACACTGAAACGCACCAAAAAACATCCATACCATACACAAACGGAAAATCCTCGTTTCAAAAAGATCGTAGCAACATTCCGGCAACACCCCAACCAGCCGAACCAACTGCTCAAACATAACCGCCTCACGCAGTCTACCCACCCCCCCTGCATTCCCTACCCCATCCTCGGAGCATCCTGCTCACAATCACATCTTTCGTCGGATCAAACCCCAGAAACAAAGTACAATAAAAAGAGATCCCTGCCAGCTTCCCAGATATCGTAGCCGCAGTCAACCTCTTATCAATACAGCACAGAACAAAACGCTTAACGCCCTGTTCCACCTCTGACCGGTCACACAGACTTGACTCCGGATTCCACCTCATGAAAGCACCAAACTCTGGCCATGCCAGCCGATATGTGTTCCTCGTGGTATCAGCAACTGAACTCTCCACCAGGCCAATCATCCTCACTCCCCCAAGGCCCAGATGCCGTCTGGCAGCTCGGTCTTGCACATATCCGCTCCCGGTGCCAGGTGCCGGAACCGCTGCCACTACGAACGAGACAAAGCATCCGCAATGTCCTTTTTTGCCCCAGGGACATGCTTAGCCCTAAACACCACATTCAGCCGCAGGCAAGCCAGCATGAATCTCCGCAACAAACGCAAAACTCTCAGGTCCCTGGCTCTCTGGCGGTTCACCAGTTCCACCACCGTCATGTTGTCAACGTGGAAGAGCACTGATCTATTCTGAAACTCACGCCCCCAAATATCCAGCGCCACCAGCAACGGAAAGAATTCCAGAAAAGCAATGCTCCTCCCCTGCTTCAACCAGTGAGCAGGCCAACTCTCTGCGCACCACCTCCTGTCCCAGAAGATGCCAAACCCCGCTGACCCAGCTGCATCAGAGACAATTTGACATTGCCAAACCGCCCTATTGTCATCAAAATCCAGGGACACTCCATTGAAATCAGAAAAGAATGTTATCCAGGTCCTCAAATCTGCCTGCACCCCCATGGAAATCCTGACTCTGTAGTGTGGAAGCACCGCCCATGACATGGCCATGCCGAGCCGCCTACAGAACGTCCGCCCTGCTCTTACCACTCTACACGCAAAGTTCAGAAAACCCAACAGTTTCTGCACCGCTCTCAAAGGGATTCGTTTCTCTCCAATCGCCCACCGTAGACATGCCAGAATTTCAGCCACCTTGGCCCCCGGAAGGCGCGCCAGCCACTGTACAGAGTCCAACTCAATTCCCAGAAACGTCAGGCAGCAGCTGGGACCAGCCGTTTTCTCTGGTGCCAAAGGAACACCGAAATCGAAAGTCAGCTCCTGGAACCGCAACAGGGCCCTGCCGCAATCACCAGAATCCGCCCTCCCCAGGAAGAGGAAATCATCCAAATAGTGAGTGACCTCATGGCACCCAATAATTCTCACCATAGCCCATTGCAGAAAAGTACTAAAGAGTTCAAACAAGGCACAAAGAGATGGCGCACGCCATGGGCAAAACCTTGTCCACGTAGATGGCCCCTCCAAACTGCATTCCCAGGAGCGAGAAATCCGCCGGGTGTATAGGCAGCAGACGGAAAGCCGACTTGATGTCGCATTTCACCAATTCAGCCCCCGTCCCGCACACCCTCACCAAACGGATCGCGCCGTCCACCGAAGCATAGAGCACCCTCGAATCCTCCTCCGCAATAAAGTCGTTCACTGACTGGCTCTCCGGCCACGAGAGATGGTGAATAATCCGAAACGCCCCCTCTTCTTTCTTAGGCACCCCCCCCAATGGAGAAACGATCAGATCCTCCAAAGGCCGGTCAGTAAATGGGCCGGCTACCCTTCCTTCCTCAACTTCCTTCAGCAACTTAGCAGACACCACCGCAGGCAATTCCTTAGCAGACCGCAGATTGTCCGCCCACCTCCGCATCCTTGGACCTTGATAGCCTACCCTAAAGCCCTCCGGGAAACCCCAGAAAAGCCACGACGCCGCCTCCTGGTCCGGGTAACACGAGAGCCACGGGGCCATCGCCTCAACCTTAACCGGAGTAGGCACCCTTCTGGCCAGGGTGGCCCCTTGGCATTCCGCCACTGCTCTGAGCTTCCCGCCCCGCGCTGAGTCTCTGGGCGCTCCGCCCCCCCCTCCGCTCGGTCCCCTGCCGCAGAACAGGAGAGGCGTCCTCCTGGCACGCCAAGACCGCCGTTGCGACCCCGGCTGAGGCCGCGCGCGGGGCCCTCGCAGCCCCCACCCATGCCTGACCTAAAACCCCCAGCTGCAGCAGGTCCTCCCTGCCCGCGCGGGCCAACAGTAGCAAGGCCGCGCGCACCTCCTCGGACGATACTCCCGACATGGCGGGTGACATGCATCAAGCGTAATAAACCTAACTGCCGGCAAGCAGCTCCCAACGCTCAAGACTCAACAACAAAAACCCCGGCCTACTCTAAAATACCTCCAAGCTGAACTCCGCTATCCTTTGCTAAACCCTCCCAATGGTGCCAGGCAAACAGGAAGAGGAAGTCCCCTTCCTCCCCTGCGCCTTATACCCCCCTACCTAACTCCTCCCCTTCCCCTGCCTGTCCTCTCCCCTGTGCGAATGACCCCGGGGGAAGACTAGTCTGCGACTTTGCTTCCCCCGGGGCCCAGCATCCTTCCCGGTCCTCGTGACTCTCAAAGTGAGGCACCTCCACTCCAATAGGATCTAAATACAAGCGGGAGGTAGGACTACATTTCCCGGCTTCGTCGCTCTCCCAAACTATCTGATATTTCTTATAAGAGTCGTTGAGGCCATAAGCACCTCTCTGCCAATGCGAGCAACACTAGGCGGGGTAGTGGGGCTACCAATCCTAACCCCCTCACTTCTCCGCAATCCAGTGGAAAAGCCCTTGCCAAGTCAAACGCCTCAAAACCAATGCGGTCTGACAACAGATCCTGTGACAACATCTCATGACACTCTGCAATCACTTTCATATCTCACATAAAAGCGCCCCGGCCCACACGTGGCAAACATTGAAGGAGTGCTGGGAGCCAAGTAGGTGTAAGGGAGGAGGATGTCCCTTGAAATAAGTGCTGGGGGCTCTTCAGTTTAAACAGCAACCGGAGACCACCTGCCCTTTCTACGAAGGAATAAGGTCACATTTTCTTTTATCCCCTCAAAGTGTGACTACAGGGATCGCCCATCCCCATGACCTCATGAAGCCATACTAAATATAGGAGATGTTGATCATAGGGATACTCTGCTGCTAATATACATCTATGTGTGCATTCTGGACATTATCTGCAAATTTATGTTGCTTATATTCGCGTTTCTGTGTGTGCTTTAATATGTTTTTCTATGTATACATATATGTTATGTCTGACATCTCGGAGGGGGGACTTGCAATGTCCCCTCTATTCTTTTCTTCTCTGTGAGGCAATAAAGGTTCTCTGTGCACAGCAGCCAAGGCTGCATGCACCAAAGACGTATAAAAACTCACTATGCAAGCAATTGAAGTGCCTGAGCTATCAAAGTCAGTTGGTTCTACTATTTCAAATTAAATGCAAATGGTTGATTTTGACTCACACTTGGTTGCATGTAATAATCATATTTACGTCAGATGTATTATAGACTATCTTAATCATACCAGTGCCCCAAGTCATTTACTCCTCCAGCACCTGGATTAGACAGGTACAGAGATGACAGAATATACATTTTTGTCCCATTAAGTGAATGTACTTTGAATAGTGCGGAAAAGCATTCGACAGAGCTCTCAAGTTTTCCCATGTCAGGCATGATTAGCTGATCCACTCATGTTTAATTCTTGCCATTGCATAACATGTATTTTTTCCACCACATTATAACAAGAAATCTAAAAGCAGCAGAATGAAAACTGAAAAAAGGATGTGGATGAGTTCGCTATGCCTATCATTTGACAACAGGAGATGAGCTAGCCATGCTCTGACACTGGGCAGCAACAGATATAAACCTCTGGTGCCTGGAGCCCAAACCTAACTCTGGATTATGTGAGAAGGGCAACTTCAAGTACATCAAGGCCATGATGGAGTGGAAGGTGGAGCTCTTCATAGCACAAAAATAAGACAGCACTGAGAGAGGTGAGAAAGGCATACAACAAAGCAAATTAAAGAACGCAAAGGAGAAACGCAAAGAAGAGGTATGGCAGACCTTTTATGAAACCACTGAGTCCAAGGATGGGGCGGGATTTTGGCGGGCTGTAAGGGCACCCTTTTTGGAGCCAGTGGCCACCACCAATACCAAAATAGCAATCACAGAAGAGCAATGGGTGAAGTACTGCTCAAATTTATTTAGCAACAATAGCACTGCCAATGCCGTCGTCGCTCAAAATGAGGAAGGGGAAGAAAGAATACCATCATGTCCAAAAATAGAGAACGATCTCCAAATCAATTTGGATGAAGTAAATAGGGCAATTATGGCAAGTAAGGGGGGCAAGGCGCCCGGCCTGATGTGATCTCATTAGACCTATACAAAAGCAACTTGGAACTATGGGGTTCAATACTCACACAAGTAATCACGGCTAGTAGCCCACTTAAGCATATAGAGACATGGTCGGAATCTATCTTAGTTCCCATCTTTAAAAAGGGGAAAATACTAGATCCCACTTGTTAATGACCAATATACCTGTTAGACTCCTCAGCGAAAATAGCGGGGTGGATAGTTTTAGAGAGACTACAAGAGTGGGGTGAGGAAAATAAAATATTGTCGTACTTACAATTCGGATTTTGCAAGGGATTGGGAACCGCCGAACCAAGCCTTAACTTGAGCATTCTAATTGGCAAATATTCCTGCTTAAAAAAGAGGAAGGCTATTCTTAGCGTTCGTTGACCTTACCTCAGCCTTTGACTGCGTTATACACAAGAGGCTGTGGGGAGCCCTGCAGAACTTAGGGGTGAACAATACTAGTATATCTTTTTTGAAACACCTCTATCAGAACGTCAAAGGCAGAGTTAGATACAGACTAAATGGAGAATGCACTTTACCTTTCCCAATCAAGAAGGAGTCAGGCAAGGGTGCATGCTGGCTCCCTTCCTTTTTAATTTGTAAAAACACAGATTAGAACAAGCATTGACAAAAGCGGGACAAGACTACCCTTTGATAAAAGGTTGACCCATACCGGCTTTAATGTATGCAGATGATGCTGTCTTGATGTGTCGTACCCAAGTGGGCCTTCAAAGATTACTGGATGGTTTTGCTGCCTATATGCACGACCTAGGTTTCCGGGTAAACACATCAAAAACATTCATCATGAGATGTGGTACAGGAAGTAATAAATGCAGAGACATGTTTATTGATAGTCAACAAATACATTTTATTAACAGTTGTAACTATGTGGGTATATCATTTGATAATAAAGCTACATGGATGCAGGCTTTGCAGAGGAGAAAACTCACTTTAATGAAAACCACTGCACCTCTAGTTAATTTTTCCAAAAAATTAGGAGTAAGGCCCCGCAAGCCTTATTACAAATCTACAGGGCGAAATGCGTATCGACAGCCTTGTATGGAGCGGGATTGTGGGGACATTGTAACACCCAATTGTTGAAAACGGTTGAGAATCAGTTCCTAAGATATATACTGGCTCTCCCGAGCAGTGTATCTTCATATGTTTGTCACTTGGAACTGGGGGTTCCATTCTTAACAAACCTAATTAAAATAGAACCAATTATGCTTTGGTACAGGATATGGAGGTCCGAAGAAATCCACTTGAATAGGGACATTTTAAATGATGTTCTGGGAATGACTGGTGTGCTGAAATTGAAATGGTTAAAATATGTCAGGGACTTTCTGTGCGATCTAGGACACCCTGAGTTTTATGATGAGCCAACCACAATGAGTTTGATGTCCAGAAAAGAATTGAAATACAAATGTCTATCATTACTTGAATCATGTCGTTTAACAGAAGAAATTGTTAAGCCCACAGTACTGCACCAACAGATGATAGGAATAACTTAAAATATTCAACTCTATCTCATCTTAGTGTGTGGCCAATATGACAGACTGTTGTTAACAAGATTCAGATTAGACATGTTTCATTGCGTTACGAGTTTCCCAAACATGAATGAATGGGTAAAGGTGATGCAACTATTCCCCTGTGACAATACATCCGAGCAAACGAAAATACACATAGCTTTTTTCTGTAAATTTTATAACCTACAAAGGAAAAATGGTTAGTGCAACTTTTAAAGAAGCTTTCTTTTAGAAGATGTCGACCAACGTTTTTAGCCTTTTAATTTTTAGACAATGAATTTACGATATGGATTTTAACAAATTTTCTGAAAAGTGTGATAAAATGTAGGAAATCGATAACACTGTAATGAACTAATGACCTGCATTATAACTTTGTCTCTATGGGAAATTACCTGATGTTTTAATGCATTTTTAGAATGTGCTTTTATGATTTTCTAGCATTGAAATCGAATAAAGCTTGTAGTCTATCATCTATCACAGCACTAGATTAGGATGACCGCCGGGTGCATTACTGCTGCAGTTCATTTCCTGATTCCTGGGCATCAATATCATTGAGGTGTCTGATTTTTATATTGATGCAACTAGCTCTGATCCCAGAGCCACCTGCTTTCTACCTACAGTTTCCATTTCCTGGACTGATACTGCACTGTTTGCAGTGTTCACCCGGGCTATGCTGGCTATTTTATCCTCCAGCTTTCTGTGGTGCACCTGAAAGCCCCAAGAGCAGCTGGGGCCTCTGACTAGGACAAGGTTTCTACCAGATAGTTTAGCCATGGTCCTGGTTAACCCTGCTCAGCCTCTTCCTGACACAGCAGTTGCTCCGCTGCCAGGGTTTTGACCATCACTGATCTGTTACAAAGTGTGGCAAATTTTTGAAAGTTGAAGGCAATTTTGATATGAATCCAGTTCCATGCTCAATAGTTGATGGAGAAAAAGTTCAATGCATTGCTTTATCTTGTGATAAGTACTTTGGCAGGTTTGAAGGAATTTTTGGCTCTTACTCAGAGCACATTCAAATGGCCAATATCATCAACCATGATGATAGAAATTAAGTGGGTAATCTTTTTCCCTTACTAGCATAGATGGTGGGGACAGGTTGACTTTGCAGAATTTTCCGTGAGGTAGATCTAGAGAGTCCATCAGCACCTCTAGAGAGTCCATCAGGCTGTTCTACAAAAGACTGTGAGGATTATGGAATGCCCTTGCCTGTAAATAAAAAACAAAGCTAACCACACAGAGATTATGTAGCTGTCCTTTACTATGAATTCCTTACTCCGTTTTAACAAGTCCTTCATAGATATCATTTTGGTTACATGAAGTAAACAAGTGTCTACTCAGATAGTGAATCATCAGAGTCACCCAGAGTCATAATCCTTCTGTTGCTCACTCCTGCAGAGTCTTGTGGTATAGGTTTCCACTACTCTCTAAGAGGGAATCTAAGAGGCTTGAGGGAATGGGGAAGGAAGTGTTCTTTTCGGGGAGCCTTGCCCTTTTGCTCCTAAAATGTGACTTGTCTTCTTGAATGTTACCTTCATGATCTTTAGGAAATTGCACTAATGTTTTTCCTGAACCTCCCTGATCACATTTTGGACCGTTTTGCAGAAGTGTTGCATGATGGTCAGGACACAGCTAAAGAAAACCACACCTCTTCTGCTTTGGCCTACACACAGTGGAATGGTGAGGTCCCTGGGCATCTTTATTGCCATGCACCAATATGGCTGATGTACTCAACTGGCTGTTTGGTGATGTCCAGTTGATTCTTATGAACATTCCCTTTAATGATGCTTGTGTTTTTGGCAAGAAGGCTGACTTACCCTTGGAACATTTTAAACAGGACTGTGTCACGACCAACTTATTTGCCTTGGCTTCCCCTACTCTTTGGTTCCACAGACAAAACTGTAAGTATGGGGTTTACTCTCAAAGTATACCCTTTTGGCAGGGCTAGTCCTCACAATCTGTGCAGTAGAATTCCAACCTTTTCTTTCCACAATACAGAGGACATGGCAGTTTCAAGAGTGTCAAAGGACAGCAACAACGGTCCTCCCCCTCTCCTGAATCGCAAAACCACTTTAGATCGCCCTTGAGGGAGCACATTTGGCCTGTAGGAGGGAGGGTGCCATTTCAGTTATATCAGTAACTGTCCATCTCTATGGACCTTTGGTTCCTCCAGCGTGTCAAGCAAGGAACACCCTTCCAGGACATTTTCTCTCCCATTAGGCATTTTCTCCACCCCCTCAAAGGGCCATGCTTTCACTTTCTTCATCACAATATATGTTCTTTTCCTTTGGCACTGTCAACATTTGGTAGAGGTGGGAAAGACAGTGAAGGTTTGAGGCAGATGATTGACTCTGGCTCATCTTGAGATCCTCTAGGAACCTCAAGACCAACACAGGATGAGCTTTCATATGGATTCTGCCTGTCACCCACACTAAGCTCATGTGCCAAAAATCGTAGACAAACATTACCACTTGATGTGGAGTAGGAGAGAGAATAAGATACCTATCTAGTGCCAGAACTGCACAATGTGAAAGCTAACGACCTGTGATCAATCTTAACTTACCTGTTTGACTAGATTGTGTAATCTTAAACAGAAGTTTAATGTATGTGTCTCTTTTTTCTTCATTATTGCATATGAGAGATTATTTGAATCTGTAAGCTGCGGATGTGTGCTGTACAAAACTTATCTTGTGTTTGATTTAATAGACTTAACTATATTGTTTTTCCAGCTATAATAAGAATATAGGCCATATGTAGGCTGCATATGACAACATAAATACCTCTTAGTTTACTAATGGCATTGCTGTTATGGCAGAAGGCATAAATGTTTCTAAATTGATATTTAAAAAAATGTCAAGTTTATTAAATGTTTTTAATGCAGTGAAATATGCTGATGTACTAAAGTGAAATGCTTCCGTATGTTCTAGAAATATGCTTTTTGGAATTTTGAAGAGATCATCTCATATTTTTTCATGATGTTTGTTGCATGATTTACACGCCACACATTATCAGGACTTGGCTTATACACAGGTTCTTAGAGCAAAGCCGAGCCTTCCCTCGGACCGCCCTGTTAATTTGTTGACCTCTAATACTTCTCTCTCAATATCTTGTCAGCTATAAGCGTCCTTTGTTCCAAATGGCACAAATGAGAACTTCACTCTGTGCTTTGCAGAGAGGCCAAATATTGCTTGAGCATGTTTTCTGAACACTCTTAAGGCCCAGTGAGAGGCACTAGAAGATGCTTTCAGATGCAATTTCGGAGCACTCAATCTTATCTCATCATAAATCCCATCTACACCCTGACCTCACCCAAACACTTGGAGGCAACTCCGCATGCATGATGTTTCTATACAAGATTCCAAAGATGCATGAAAAAATAACATCTTGGAAATTAAATTACTCCTAGGAAGCAGGATTGGATATACCAAACAACATGAAGTCAAAAAGTGAAATGTAACACAGACTGCATTGCTGACCGCTATTACTTTTAGAACAAATATTTGTATTTGCAACATTAAGGGCATGATATTGTAGTTGGTAGGAACCTATAACTGTTTTCACTAGACACTCCACACCTATACCCCTGGCCTCAGCCATTACACTACTGTAGACTGCTTTAATCCAGAAAGGCCAGTGTAATACAAAATGTGCTTCGATGCCCAAACAAACTGCTAAATGTCCTATTACCTTTAGCAAATCCCCCCTTCAGCAGCAGTCACACTAAACTGCTTACCCTCCCATGATCCCCGCAGCTGGGTTTCAGCACAATCAGTACAAGGCCCATTGCAGAGTGCCCAATTACCAACCTCCCATATCTTAATAATTTACATAAAACTCCCCAGCAGCAGTCCCAAGCTGGCAGTGTGTGTGCAATCAGCACGTTTTTGCACAAAATGAACCAGAGTGCCTCAACACTTCTCTTAAGAATTCTCACAGAGTTGAGTGCCA
Organism: Lissotriton helveticus; assembly: GCF_964261635.1. NCBI lineage: Eukaryota > Metazoa > Chordata > Amphibia > Caudata > Salamandridae > Lissotriton > Lissotriton helveticus. The sequence continues at coordinate 294,740,614 of NC_136073.1, read as the reverse complement.
TCGCGCACAAAGAGAAACTTTCAAGTCACTCATTTTAAATGGGCACATGAAGTCTCTCCCTCTGCATAGTTGGTGTGCACCGCTCCAAAAGAGAGCCTGGGTGCCGTTAAAAGGAATGTTGCACGCATGCCAATGCACACCCTAAAGGGAACATAGCTCACATGTCTGCATGCACTGTTGCACATGTCAGCCAAGTGTGTCTAAGCATAAGACAATACCATACGAAGGGGCCATAATTAGCCCTTAACAGAAAAAAAAAACTGTGTTTTTTTTGTTTCAGTGACCATGAAGAGGAAAAGGTCCACTATGATCTGTATGTTTGCATGCGTCATGATGTCTATGTGAAATAATATTAACCCTGGGCATAGCACTACACCTACGATCGCGTTGTTTGTGAAGTTTGCTCTACTTCACACTACGCAAACTGCACGTAGCACAGTGAAAACATGCGTAGCGTAGTGCAGCAGTCATTTTTTGCTTGCTCGCGGTCCTCAACGTCAAATTGGCGACCGCGAGCAAGCAAAATGACATCCCGGCGAGACCTTTTCCTCGTTCGCGATCAGAAACATCAAGTTGCTGATCGCGAGCGTGGAAAATAAACCTCCCCGCAAGATTCTCAACGTGGGGAGGTCAGGCTTCTCATTGTGAGTGGTCGCCTATGCTCGCCACCGCTCGCAATGAGAAACTACCAGTCCGCATTGAGAAAGCTGCCGCTCGAGTAAGAATCTACTCGAGGGGCAGAAAACTAAAGCTCGCACTGTGTAAGATGCCGTTTTCAATGATTGCACAGTGCCGGATGTTTGTCCGCACTGTGCAATCACTAAAAAAGCATCTTGCACAGTGCGAACAGGGTACTACGCAGTTCGGGTAGTGCTAAGCGTAGCTCGCGTAGTGCGAAGTGCACTTTGAGTAGCTTCGTGTAGCGCTACTTCGCAAACTACGCCCAGCCCTAATTAATATTCAAAGTAAGTATTACGACTACATATCGTAGGGATTCAATGAATACTTTCCATCCTGAAGAAAGCTTGCTGACCCTTGGTGGCACTAGATACAGGTTGAAACATGGCGTCCAATTGATGTTATGGGTCATCATACCCACTAAACATTCCACTGTTTAATTCTCACGAAAAGACTTCAATTGTAAATAGGATTTAAGATCATGATGGCAATTTTGACTCGCACTTGTAATCTCTTAGTAAGAGAACTCCTTTTCCAAACTGTGTTGAGCCCACCCACTCACACTAGGTGTTGTGGGTTAGGAAATGATGATGAAGCATGCCACTGGTGGTACCTGTGGGTGAGGATCCTATTGATAAATCCATGAGATGCAATGTTCGCACTCATTTACCTGGGTGTATATACTCTACTATCTTGAGGTATATTTGGACCAGTCAGCTGACCTCTTAGACTTAAAGAGATCACAACTTGTTAGGTTAACCCTCTCTTGTAAGTATTGGACATATTCAGGGAGAATGAGGATTGCCCCTATTTAGCTTCTCACTCCCTCTTTTGTCTCTTTACATATTTGTAAATTGCTGTATAATTTTGAGTAGTGTGTGGGTAATACATTTCCTTTTTCCTTTTTCAAGAGAAGAAGCACGGATTGGACAACCATTTATTGAGTGTTATTAATTTGTACCTGTGAATGATGATTACTATTCCAACACTAAGGGCCAGATGTAGGAGCTCTAATACCGGTCGGAAACGGCCGATTTTGGCCGTTTCCGACCGGTATTAGGGTTTTCAGATGTAGGGCATGCATTTACAGAATCGGTATTTTACCGATTCTGTATTTACCGATTCGGTAAAATTACCAAATCGGTAAATACAGACTCGGTAAAATACCGATTCTGTAAATGCAGATGTAGCTGGCACATGTCAGAGTGCCACAGGGCTTTAAGAATCGGTATTTTGCCACCCAATCCAATTGGGTGGTAAAATACCGAATCCAGGTGTGCATGCACATGTGTGCATGCACACCTGTGCCATGTGACACACAGACATGCCCACATGGCGCACATGCCTATTTTTGGGGTGCCAGAGGGTGTCAAAGTGACACCCCCTGCACCCTTGCTGGAATCGGTATTTACCGATTCGGTAATTACCGAATCGGTAAATACCGAATTTTAACGATTCGGTATTTCCACATCTGGAAATACCTACATCTCCCCCCTTAATATTTACCGATTCATTAATACCGAATCGGTAAAATTCGGTATTTATGAATCGATAAATATCATTTACCTACATCTAACCCTAAATCCCTTGAATTGGCCTTGGATTGCTCTACAACGCTACCCTATGAGACTCAAGCGCTACAATGGGGTATTTGGTTCCGAGTGGAGGACAAATGTAGACCCAACATTTGTGCAGGCCTCACAAATAATTACTAATTTTCTAACACAATCAAATTGCTTATTGAAAGTTAACCAGCCAGGGTTTATCAACTTAAAAATAATTCCTGCTGCATTCCTAAAATACATTTTAAAAAAACATTGGAAAAGGGACAAATACATTTTGAATAAAAGGAGGGAAGGAAGTAAGGTGGGAGAAATGTGAAGGTGCTGGGCTGGGTATATCATATTCAATATTGGGGTGCTCCTATATACAAGCCAATCCCTAGGGCAGCCTGGATATCATCCGCATCCTCAATCAAGGGTATTCAGTCATTTTCATCAAGCAACTGCAATTGAGGCAAAGGATTCAATATAGGGAACATGAAAGTCAGTGACAGATGACATAGTTTTCTGTAATCCAAAGTTGGCAAAGAGAAATTGGATGCTTTTAAATCAAAGGTCAATAAAATATGCCAATAGTAATACAATAAAAGACACACAATTGATAAACGGAATGCAGAACAAAAAAAACATTCACCCCCAGTCAAGCAATCTGGGTTAAATCCATCATTCTTTTGCTTACAATGCCACCCCAGTTTAGACCTGGCCATATGCAAATCAGTCTTGACCCTGTGTCTCATGGCAACAGTCTAGCCCGAACTGCCAAGCCAGGTCCTCCCTGGCCCGCAAACAAGCATCTTAGGACCGGTTTCAGGATTTCACCCCTCATCAGCCAGGATAGCTTGAATCCAGTGCCACAGTGAGCCCGGGACCTGGTCTGGGCATACACGGCGCACTTAGGGCTAGAAATCAAAAGACACACATTTGATGGATGGAATGCAGTACAAATCAAAACATTCACCCCAATTCAAGAGATCTGGGTTAAATCCATCATTCTTTTGCTCACCATGCCACCCCAGTTTAGACCCGGCCATATGCAAATCAGTCTTGACCCTGGGACTCATGGGAACAGTCCAGCCCAAGCTGCCAAGCCAGGTCCTCCCTGGAATGGAAACAAGCATCCGAGGACGAGTTTCAGGGTCTCACCCCTCATCAGCCAGGTTAGCTTGAATCCAGTGGCACAGTGAGCCCGGGACCCACGTCTTCTAGTAAAATTGGTTCCGAAGAGGAGGGTGAAGGCAAAAAGTTTAGGGATGACCCTGCAGAAAGGGCCAAGTCCAACAGTTGTTTCCTCCTCAAGTTATCTTTCTTTTTCTTATGTGGAGGTAAACTAATAATGGTTGACTCCAGAGTAGAATATATAGTGACCCCCCAAAAACACATAGATTTGCCCATACCCTAAGTGAGTTGTCACTGGCTAAACTCATGCTTGTATTAGGACAGTGAAGGGGAAGAAAGCTATTTTCGATTAAAACCTTCATTACCTCCAACCTCTCCTCCACTCAGTTAATTTCCTTATCTAGGATACACATAGCTTTTGTCAAAAAGATAACAATCGAAGGTAGAGTGGTGGTACTCTTACAGTTGGAGGTCATTTAGACATTCCTTTTTGCCATAGTAATAATGATAAATACTCAATCCAAGAGGGGTGGCCCAACCCCCTCTGGACTCGGATGAACTCAAAATGAGTTCAGGTGGGCCTGTCTTGGCCTGGTATTCACCCAGGCACAGCCAGGGCATGAGAGTGAACTGTGATTTGGAGAGCTGCTGTGGACCCTGCCCCCTTTGCTGAGCAGCAAAGCCACAACAAACTGGTCTATGGAGTGTTGGGCAATAGGTAATGTATTCTGCACTGCCAGAAAGCACCGAAATTTTTTAGGTCGCTTTTGGCCCCACCTACACCCCACAGTAGCAAAAGCACAGCAACTTGGTCCTTAGAGTTCTGGATAATAGTTAATATATCCCACACAGCAGGAGTGTATAGGGGATTTTTAAAGTTACTTTGGGCCCTTCTTCTCTCCCCAGTGGGAAAGCACAGCAAATTGGTTCTTGGAATACTGAGAATTAGGTAATTGTTAGATTTGGGGTTCTCTAGTTGGCAAAGGTAGGTACTTGTGACAAATAGGGACCCTTGCCTCTAGTCAGGATAAAGGGATTACACTCCTAAATAACCCCTGCTCACCCCTTGGTAGCTTGGCACGAGCAGACAGACTTATCTCGGAGGCAGTGTGTAAAGCATTTGTGACCACATACAGTAACCCAGTGACAACACTACAAATGGACACCACCCAAAGGTTTTATATCAAAAATAATATATTTTATATAGATTTACCACAAGACCATAAACAACAAAAATACACAATACTGTTACTTTAAGATGGTAGTTTTAGATTAGTTCAGTTCAGTTCTTAAAATGAAATACTTTGCGTCAATGTACCTTACGATGCGTTCCGCTTCCACAACAAGTAATGTTGCAGCAATGGAAATGCGGCAAAGTTCCGTGCAAAGAAATAAAGACATGAAAATCTTCCAGATGCGGCACGCTTCTCTGGGGATGCTAGAAGTTCTCGGTTCGATGCGTGGACTGCAGTGGTGACACCCTTGCTCAGCGATTCGACGGCAACAGCTTCAGCTGCAATACTCTTCTCCCACGTTTGCATGAAGCTTTCGCACAATGCGACAACTACAGCGGTGACATCCTTGTTCAGAAATGCGACAGCAGCAGCTCTGATGGTGGCGCGCTTCACGGGGGATGCGAGGCGCTTTCCTCGATGCGCTGCAATACAACAGTTCCAGTGGCGACACCCTTGTTCAGAAGTGCGATGGCAGCAACAGCGACACGCTTCTTCCTCGTTGCGAGATTCTTCTCTCTGTGCCGTGCAATACGACAGCTCCAGCGGCGACACCCTTGTTCAGAAGTGCGACGGCAGGCAGCAGCGATGGCGACACACTTCCTCTTCATTGCAAGATGCTTCTCTCAATGCGGTACAGTGCGACAACTCCAGCGGCGACACCCTTGTTCAGAAGTGCAACTGCAGCAGCAGTGACGGCGACATGCTTCCTCTTCGTTGCGTCGCGCTTCCAGCTCCTTGCAACACACAGTCCCTCAGAATGCCCAAAACAGCAGCAGGCACTTCCAAAAGAACTCTGTGGAGCTGGGGGTTGAAGTCTGTTGTCCCTGAGACTTCAGCAGGAGGCAAGCTCTTTCCAAGCCCTTGGAGATCCTTCACAAGTTGAAAGCAAAGTACACAAAGTTCCTTTCTCCTCTCTTAGGCAGTAAGGCAACCACTGCAGGCCAATCCCCTAAGCAGCACTTCAGCTTAGGAATAGTCTCTCCTCAGTTTCTTCAGGTTCCTCTCCTCAGCAGAGGTTTATTCTTGTTTGTCCAAAAGTGATCTAATTTCTTGGGATCAGTGTCCCAATATTTACACCCCAAAATCCTTTGTCCTCGGAGGGCAGAAGGGCCTTTGCCCAGTCCAAACCAGTTCTGAAGCACTCTGTTTACCAGACTTCTCCTTTCCTTTCACAGTGCAGGGCAGAAACATCAGACGTCCCACTGGAGGTGGAGCCAACAAAGTGGAAGGCAAGTACAGCCCTGGAGCACTTTGTTGACAGGACTCCTTCTCTTCTTTCAGTGTGCAGGGCTGAGACATCAGCCACACCCCAGGAGGTGGAGCCAACATTGTGGAAGGCAGGCACAGCTCTATTCAAGGTTCAGGTGCAACTCCTCCCTCCCATCTAGATGCAGATCTCTCTATTCACCACTGGGCTGACTCATCCTGTCTCTTGGAATCCCCCAGCCCTATCACTTACAAACTCCCATTAAGGAATACACAACCTAGCAGAGGCAGGCTTGAAAGGTTAGACAAGAACATACCTACTTTCTAAAAGTGGTATTTGAAACACAGAATGTTAAAATCAACTTCACTAAAAGATGTATTTTAGCATTCTGAGTTCAGGCATACTAAACTCGAATTTCCACCATGTTCTCTGAGTCAGTTAGGATTATAAGAATGTAATAATCTAACTGCCCATTCTGGCCTATGGATAACAGGTAGCCTTGCAATACTGAAAAACGAGAATGGCTGTAATTCACTATCAGAACATGCCACACACATCAGGGCTTGTCCTACCTTATGCTTACAATGCACCCTGCCCTTGGGCCTACCATAGGGGTGTTTGATATGAAGAAAAGGGAAAGTTTAGTGACTGGCAAGTGGGTTCACTTGCCCAGTCAGCATGACAATACTAGACTGCACGCAGGCTCTGCAATGGTAGACCTTAGACACATTTTACAAGGCTGCTTCTGTGGGTGGCACAACCAGTGCTGCAAGCACACCAGCAGCATTTGGACTTACATGCCCTGGGCACACTCAGTGCACTGTACTAGGGTCTGACAAGTAAACCAAATAGCCAAACATGGAACCACTGATTAGTACATCAATTACCAATAGGGAGCACTCGCACTGTGGCACTGGACAGCAGTGGCACAGTGCCCAAAGCATCTAACACTAGCAAAAAATACATGAGGCAACAGCAAAAATGGGAGGGAGACCCACGCCAACGGTACCAGGTCTAACAGTAATGTGTACACTTTCTTTGATGTCATTATATAGTGTGTTGTCCTCTCTGTTACAGCTTTGGTATTCTTCCATCAACTCTTCAGATTCCACTCTGGTGTCTTTCTTCTACGGTGTCTCTCTCACACTGATTTCCTGCTTGGCGATTTTGCATTCCTGCCTTTTGGCATGTGCCTGAATTCTTCCTTCTGCCTTTTCTTCCATCTGACAGTATCAGCTTGTTCCACATTCTCTCCTATGCTATCCTGTACAAGTGCAGATGGAACCAGAATCAGGTATCCCATATCACCATGATATACTGTCCAACGGTGTGCGTTTTTGCAGATGATCTTTTCCTCAAATCTCTCATGAAAGCAGTGGGAAAGTGGTTTCTGACCCTTTTAATCACTTGGATATTTCACTTTTCTAACTACCTGGTTTAGTGACTTCTGCTGTGAGGTAGCATCACTACCTGTGCCTCATCCATTGTAAACTCAGTTATAATGGACGAGGAGTGCTAACCTCTAGTGTCTGCATTTTAAGGTAAAGTGCACTGCTTTGCAACTAGGGTCAGAGTGCTGGCTGCATGTGACATGTGTGTTAGCCGAGCGTGTGAAAATGCATTATAGCTCATCCCAGGATCTGCACCCATGGACCATTCAGGGGTTGGTGCTTCTCTGGTGTAAGTGTTATAATGTGAGAGGGAATTAAAAGTGTGAATAAGCACACCTACAGTGATAAATGAAAAGTGTGTGTTTGACTCTATTATACACTACTGGTGAAGTCTGCACCAGACTACAGTTTCACCATCCTGATGCCTAGATATTAGTATGACACACTAATTATATGGTAAAAATTAACCCCAAGTTTAAATCCATTTTCACTTGTGTCATATCTGCATTCTTTCTGGCACTTGAGGATTTTCCATTTTTCATTGACTCAGCTTCTAATTAGATTTCAGGCCTTTGTTTACCCAGCTGAGCCAAAATAGTTACTCTGCAGGACAGATGGAGGATCAAAGGTCATCAGAGCCATTTGCCAGTGAGTGGACCCATGCCTAGGAAAGGAAAGGGTGGGTGCAGAATTTGAATGTGCTAATTACTTTTCAAAATACCCTACCATCAAACAAAGGAGGACAGACATATCTATAGAGCCAAACACAAGAGAGCCTTCCCTTTGATGTTTAAGGGGAAAAGTCCAGACAACTGCGATGGTTAGTGGTGGGCATTGGCTCTCAGAAAAGGTCTTTCAACAGACCACTTCAAGTCACCCTTTTTGAACATCCCAGAATGCTGCGCAGGAGGATTGGGACACAGGTTGAATGAGTATGCGTCATTTTAGAATTGACAGGGATGCCTAACTTCTGGAACCTTTTGTAGTGTAGTTCCTATATCCCTAATAGGCTCTGCGCATTGAAATAACATACACTATAGATTTGACATAGGACTGAGGTCAGAGAAATTGAAATGAAATGAAATTATGTATTTATTGTTCAGTTAGTTAAAACCATAACAATATAACAAACTCTAATTTTAAAAGAACCACTTTGCATAAAAGTTACATGTCTTTAAAAACATCAAATCTTAAAATGTATATGATTGTAAAATACATTTCATGTTTAATCATTACTCAAATTTAACTTTCAGTTCTTGTTTGTGAATGCGTAAAAATGTAATCAATTTACAGTTTATCTGAGGGTCAGTGGAGTCTAGTCCACTCAGTCAGTCAGTCATTTAGCTTTATTCGAAATGTAAAAACAATTCATAAAAGCATATACAATACAATTGCAAAAACATAAAAGGTAAATTTCAGTCTAAATATTATAGTAAATCATAAAGCTACAGCAGTACGTAAATAAAGAAAAATACATCAATACATTTCATTTTGTAAAAATGGCGTATGTTAAAAGAGGATTAAATCAATAAGATAAATCAACTGATCATGGGGGCGGGGGAGTAAGATAAGTTAATTAAGCGTGGAGATAAAGCGACCACTCGATACAAGTCCAGTTCTGCCCATCCAGTGGTTGTTAAGTTCTTTTTGGCGAGACGACAGAGCGTGAGATGTTCTGGGATAGAAATCAGTTAGACTCCAAGTGGATATAGGCCCATCTCCTATCTGTGGCTGTCGAGATTGAACGTATGGGACAACATGTTCATTCCTAAATTTAACAAGTACCAGGTCACCCATTGTATGTTTTGGGAGGGGTCCTAACCAGCCCACCCTTCTGACGCTTAGTATGGTACCGTCAATGTTGGGTGGGAGAGGTCTATTTTTAGATAGCCAAAACACTACCTTATTTCTTAAATCCTGGTGGCGTTCGTGTTTCCCCAATGGGAGTTCAGGTACACCCGAAAGGACGCACACAATGGGAGCGGCCTCTGGTGGCAAATCTAGATGATTTGTTTTTGTGGCATATTATCACACTTGACCGCAGTTACATTATGAAGTGACATTTCTTTGTTTGGCCCTTTTCTTGGCTGGGAACTCCGTAAGGTTGTGACTGTCTTCGGGGGGTTAATATTTGTACTATGCGAGGTTAGTGATTGGATGTGGGTATTCTTACTTTGTAAGTTGGTATTGGGCAATTCTGTGGGGGCTGGACACAATGAAGGAGAGGGTCCTGCCTTTGTTCTTAGAACTAGAGAAATTGCATTTAATTGCTTCCTCAACCCCCGAAAGCCTATCCCCTAACTGGTCATTTTGTCAAGTAACGGAGAAATTATTGACTTTATCATGATTTCAAGCGAGGCCAGTAAGGAGGCATTGGTAGATACTTTTGATGTTACACTGCTAGGGGTATCAGGGAATGCGGGAATTGTAGTTGGTACTTGTTGTTTGGCCTGGATCCCCGTTAGTTCTAGCCCAGCTCTCCTCCTTTTAATAGAGGAGACCTGGGTAGAGGAGACCTGGGTAGCAACAACGGAGTGTGAGTTTGCTGTTGGGCGTGTTACAAGGGGAGTACCCTGTGAGATTTGAGTGGGTTGAGGGGAGCAGCTGGTCCTAGGGCTAGTCATTGTCATGGGGGAGATAGGAGCTCTAGATTGACGGTCTCCTGATTCCACGGGAGCATATGTGGATCTACACATGTTATTTAATTCCTCCAGTAATGATATAGGTTGGGTTGCTTTGATAGACTGCAGGGACAAACACACACTCGGGGAACTATCCATAGATGGCGAGCGCTCTATTCTCTCTAGTTCGCATGCAATAGGGAGAACAGAGCTCTTAATGTAATAATCCAATGCCCCCCTAAGCGAATTACTCTGGTAGAAAGATTTTCTGGTGCCCCCCTCACAATTCATGGTACAGTAGCTTATAATAGAGGACACTGATGCAATATCACCTCCCCAATAAATAGTTCTCCTAAACCGCTATGATGACGCTTGGGAGGGCCCTGTGTAAAAGTAGGGTTAGTCAAATGATGTCTATACCTTAGGTCCTTCCCCTTCTTTTCTTAACGCAGAACCAAGAGGGGTGCCCCGGCCCGGCATCCTCTGGCCTACGATGGCCTTAGATGGTCCCGCCCTTGTCCTGGGCTTCTCCCGCGCGCGACTCGCGGGGCGAGAGGCGTTCCGGTGTTTTCAAGCTCCTCCGGGCGCGTCTGCGTCCCCCTGTTGCGCCGGGGCAGCTGGGAGCAGTAGTTCTCCCTCAGCTGCGGTGGTTCCGGCGTGTGCTACAGAGTCCCTCTCTCCACCCGTGCCGTTGCCCTCACGGCAGATTCTGGACAGCTGGATGGCCGTTGCCCTCACGGCATAGAAGCGTGCAGGTACGCTTGGACTGTGTCCCCCACACTGGGCTCGGCGCTCCGGTGTTTTCAAGCGCCTCCGGGCGCGTCTGCGTCCCCCTGTTGCGCCGGGGCAGCTGGGAGCTGTAGTTCTCCCTCAGCTGCGGTGGTTCCGGCGTGTGCTACAGAGTCCCTCTCTCCACCCGTGCCGTTGCCCTCACGGCGGACTCTGGACAGCTGGATGGCCGTTGCCCTCACGGCATAGAAGCGTGCAGGTACGCTTGGACTGTGTCCCCCCATGTCCACTCATGATAGCTGTCCTGCACGTCTTTATGCCTCTATCCTGGAATGCTCACCGTAATATTGTGGTTCGTGCTGGATTCAATGTTTTGCAGTGACATACAAGATGAATCAAATCTTCCTTTTTATAACCACAATGCCGGCAATTTTCATTTTCCTTTCATTTACAATGAGGGGCATCCGCAAGAGTAGGGAACTGTCCGAACCTAACTGAGGTCAGTGTGTCTCTATCGAGTATATTAAACTTAATTGTGTGTGTGCCAGCTAACTCAGAGGACACTAGAAACTTTCTCAAATAAACAAGAAGGGATTAGTCTCTGACAACCGCATAAACATGACAACTTTGTTTCCCCTAGAATCTAAACAATATCTTCAGATTCGTGGAAACAATAGATAACTGATACTCTCAGACAATCGTGCATGCTTTGTTTCTACAGAGTTGCATAGAAATAGAGAGATGGACGTTTAAAAAAAAGGGTTTATTGAACAGTCTTATCTCTCATGCAAGAGACATGAACTGCTACAATCATTAGATAGAATACGAAATATAATGCATACAGCGTAAACAGTAATATAAAATAATACTGTAATAGCATGGTCTGTTGATATGACATATATAAAAATACGTACATAAATAACACAGGCTAAAATACTCAACTGGTGCTTCTAAAATATGCCTACCCCAGTGTATCGAACCTAGGTCTGGTATGAGGGAAGACGTAGATGATGTTTTAGCTAAGTTTAGTTTTGCCAAGAATCTCCCAAAGGTTTCTCTAGGTTCTAATCAGCTCCATACCTTAAAATGAGAGAGGTTGGTATCTTTTTCCCGGGACTTGATTTCCCAACACCCGGCAAGGGGAGTCAGAAACACTGGAGCTGGATTCTCGGCAGGAGAATGACAGCATCTAGTCAGTGCATCAGCTGGAGAGTTAGCTTCCTTCGGGACTTGCTTTGGCGAGCTGCATCGCGCAAGTAGGTAGGCGAACTGCACCAAACCACACCGTGCTTTGCCATAGCAAGTGAAGGTATATTTATACCTTGAAGGTGTTTAGTAATGCCAGTATTGATGTAAAGTCAGGCATATGAACGACATGAATGAACCCCTAAGAAGTAGTTGTTCATGCATAATGAATGAGTTCTTGGAGAAATCAATATCTAAGCAAGGGGAAGTCCCTAACGGCTTAAGCTTCTGGTTTTCCAAGAAATAGTTGTGACGTAGATGAACAGATGGAAGTAGCCATGCCTGTATTTGGGTAGCATGGGCTATGCCTAAATAAGGACTGGATTTCTGTGCCTATATAAGGGCAACGTGTCAATTGTTCCGTATATAAGGGCACGAATTGGGAAATGCAAACGGAATCTAAATCGATACACAACACTTTGACCTCCACTTGGTGGCCTCGAGACATGTTTCCTCCAGACGTGGTGTCAACGCAGGCCAAAAATCTGGGTGTGATCTGTGACGTTGATCTGTCATTTAGATCCCAGATCAATGTATTATCAGGGAAATGTTTTAGCATCCTGCGGATGCTCAGGAAATTTTTGCCGCTGCTGTCACTGCAATATAAGAAAATTGTGGTGCAGGCATTAGTTGGATCACGTTTCGACTATGCTAATGCACTCTATGCGGGCCTGCCGAAGTATTTGGTGGCAAGATTGCAGATAGTCCAAAATTCTGCTGCAAGGGCAATTTTTGGCCTTCCACGCAGAGCTAGAGCCTCTGGTTTACTTAAAGAGTTACATTGGCTACCGATTTCCAAAAGAGTCATTTTTAAAACTTTGACTCTGGCATTTAAAGCCCTGCATTCTGTAGGCCCTTTGTACATTAGGAAGAGACTGGCCTTTTATGTCCCAAAGAGGGTGTTGCGTTCAGCTTCATCTGCCACGATTGTGGTCCCTTCCTTTAAACGCGCTCGGATGGGTGGTCGGTCCTTCCGCTATCTAGCGGCCCTCCATTGGAATGGGCTTCCGATCTCTTTGCGGAAAGCCAACAGTCTCCTGATGTTTAGAAAAGAACTAAAGACGTGGCTCTTTTCTGCATGATCATCACGACTTTCTGAGCTGCGGGCTGGATTGACTGGTCTCTGATCTCTTTGCTAAAGCGCCGGGACACCCGTTTGGGTAGCCGTGCGCTATAAAAGAGTGGGCACATAACATAACATAACATAACATAACTTAAAAACAGGACTCTGAAAGAGACCAGACCATTGTCTGTAGTTCTGAAACACCCTAAAATTAGCCTGGATGAGACTCTTTGGATTCAACTCTCCAGGGCCAGTGGCACTGGCTGCCTTATACCCTCTGATTGACAGTAGAAGGATTGACTTGCTAGAAGACTCTGGAGGAGAAGGTTTCTCTTTTGGAACTGCTGAGGACTAAGTGTGCAAAGGAGCAAACTTCTTAGACAACTGCCCTCTAGTGTCTGCTAAAACATGGGCCCAAGCATTTGGTGATGGAGGCCTTGGGACCTGAAGAGTGCAAGTTTGGAGAGTATTCTGCCTAAAGAGCTGCAGAGTGCTGCTAGAGGTGACCCAAAATTGAGTAGAACACAAGGTGCTGGACAGACAACAGGTCTCGAGGTGGTAGAGAAGGGAAATCCAGTTCCCCTTGGATGTATCACATTTAGAAGGCAGGAGGCCAAAACAGCCCTGGGGGTTAGAGCTGGTTACTAGGAGCATACAAACACCAAAAGTATCTAAATAAATTCAAAGGGGCCAGAGACACCAAGATAGAAGTCTGGTCTAATGGGCACCCATGGGGGAAAAGACTCATAGTGTTGCACTCAATTACCCTTCCTAAACTTTGGTGTAGGGCCAGTGCCCTCATGGTAGGTACAAATGAGAAGAAAACATGGATGGGGTGGGGCCCATTCTGACAAGCTCTTTTCCTGCTGTGGTCCCCATCTTCCGGAAAGGTGCCACATGAGGGAAGAAACACCATCAAGTACCCCCACACTGACCAATACTCGCCTGGTCCATGGAGGCCCCCAGTTTCAAGGACTGAAGAAGGAATCTGGCGGACATTCCTACTACCACACCCCATGCCCATGTCTGGTGGGGTTGTGTGATACAACCACAGGAAGCAGAAAATATAACCCCCAACACAATCAAAGATGTGGGTGCTCACATTGGGACTGGGAAGCTCTTTAAAAAAACATAAGAAAGAAAGGCATTCCAGCAGGACAAGGCCACCCATAAAATATGCATGCATTTGGACTGTGGTTCTCCAGAAAGGTTAGGGGCTCAACTAATTTAAAAACAAGTATTTGGATGGCTGTCATGAGTGCAGCAGTCCCCATATGTCATCTTAATTTGAATTGATGACACTGGGAAATGTTTCTTTCTGTTTCAAGCATTCCTGGATGTTGGGCTTTGTTAAGAGTCTCAGAAGTATCGGGCCCCTGTTAGAGTTTCCTAAGTTTGCACTTGCAGTGTGTTGAGAGTACAGAAAACACTGATACACATATTTTTTTGAAACTACAGTGCTAAATTGACAATGACAAAATTGACAGTGATATTTTATAGTATGTCTTTTTGAAGGTCATGGGAATGTTTTATTGACAATCAGCAGGCTAACAGTTTATGATTTACTCTGTGTTGTTTGTTGCATGCCTGCAGGCCCAGGTATTATGCCACACTACCTTCCTGAGTAGGCCCTGCACTGCTATACCTCGCTACCACTGTGAGAGTCAGGTGCTATACTAGAGTACTTGGTTCTCAGTAGACCGAAGGTTGCAAATATATTGCTTGTGAAGGATCCACATACTTTGCAACTAATAACACACTTGCTAACAGAAGCCTGAAAAGGAAAATATTTAGCAACTTGTACTGGGAAAGGCTTGTTTAGTTTTTGCCTCAATAAACAAGCAACAAACAGAGACTCTGTAAACAAATTATTATTTCAAAATGCCTTCCCATGTGCTGTTAGATTTGGAAACTTCCATCATAGAATTAGTCGTTCTTGTAATACAGTAGAGGAGGGAGAGGCCATTGAAAGCATTCCTATAAACTTCGGAAGGGCCTTTGTTTAGAGTTTGGGATGAATTACTTTGTGTATAAGACTCTATAAGTGTTTTGATCTTCTATTTTTAACACTCTTTATCAATCATTGAATTAACTAAGACCCTGCCAATTATGTTTGCTTTGCAACAATAATCAGCTTTTTACTACCTCTCTTAAAATCGAATTGATATTTCTACTCTCTCTTCTTTTCCTCATTTCAAAAAACAAATCTGTAAGTCAAGTTTCAATTCTGATCTTGTGCACTTTCAAAATAATAAAAGATGGTTTATTATATATTGGATTGTGAGTATAAGAGAATCCCAACATTGTTTAAAGGCATCTTTGGAGGAGGATGTGTGATCATTCTATTTGAATTTGAAGTTTGTGGTGTCATAGGTGGCAGTATAACGCCACCATATCATGTCCACTACATTGTTGGACACATTAATACTATTCGATCTTGGGGCTTCACTATACAAATGTATGCAAAACAAAAGGCAATTGATAATTATTTAATTAAATGCATTTGTAAATAAAACCAATAGGTCTACTTTTTTAGGTGTAAGCATTCTTTGTTGTGAAGACAGTAAGCTGGTGTCTGTTTGGCTGTACTAAAGGAAAACACATATACAGCCACTCAAATGCAGAAAATACTTATTTAAATGTGTAAGCACAGATATACAAAAGCTGGTTCACACAAATATGTTCAAAGGATAAACAGACACATATCCACACAGAGATAAGTGTGCTGGCGGATTCAAGAATAGATTAGCTTACACACACACACACACACACACACACACTCGCATATATAACCACTCCAACCGAACATCTTGTGCTATCAAAATAGCTCTTTAGGATTTCAGACTTCTTTGCACTAGCTTAAATATTAAGTGAATTGTAATAAATAAACCATAAGAATGGTTCAAAAGCACTATCTTTTAAAGTTGCCTGGGGCCACATGTACTGACATTAGGAATATCGAGTTTCGAGTTACAATTATTATATCCAAATCGCAAGTAGGAACTCAGCATTTCTAATGTACAAAATGTTTTATTTCTAAATAGTGATTCTTAGTAGGTGGCAAATCAACCTACCTTATGAATAATAATGAGGTAGGTTGCAATTTGCAATTCATTAGGACATTAGTAATCACAGCCATCCCTGTGATGGTGGCCTGCTGAGGTCAGCAGAGCATCATGTCGCTGACTGCTATTTAAGCAAACGATATTTTTTTTAAATGTAGCTCGTATTCCTTGAAGGAAAGCAGGATTTGTATAAAAAACATGAAACTTTGAAGTTTCATTTTTTAAGAGTAGGCAGTGGTCCTTGGGACCACTTGCCTGCCCTTAAAAACTATTTTTTCCATATTCTTAAATGGGAACGGGGCCCTGGGGCACCCCTTCCTATTTGCGAATGGGGACCACCACTGTTAAAATGGTGGTTAAGTATTATTGTTGTGTGACCAGAAATCGGTCACAAAACAGTAACAGATACTCTACTGATCCTTATTTAGAAGGGATGCCCAAAGCACACCCCTTCAAATACCATATTGCGATTTGATAGCAAGTTACTGAATCACATTTTGCATTTTGTACATTTGAAAAAGTATTTTTCCGGTTCCAAAATCGGGCCCTTTTCAAATGAAAAATGCTCTGTACATCTGGCCCAATGTATTTTATTGCTGAGTTGAGTTAAAGTGACTGCCAGAAAGGTTTTAATGCAGCATTCTTGCTTTTCTGCTTCTTGTGCGTCATTGTTAACTTGATGGCCATTGCTTTATTTGTTTGTGACTTAAAAAAATGCAGCATTTACTCTAATTGCTCTATACAAGGGGAATGAGAATATTGTCAATAAAAGACTGTATTTTGTTACATGTACAGAGCAAGTAGATGAAGGACGATATTGGATGCCTGCGCGACGGCACCTTTCATTGCAGTACCAGGATGAGTGTTTTCAAGTGAATAAGCATAGACAGTGGGAAGGGAAGTAAGCTGAAACAAGAGGAGTTTATTTGAATAATACCTTGAAGGGATGGAACCACCAGCTAAACATGGGGTCATTTAAGGGTCGCCAGAGGTCGCAGCTGCAACCCCTGGTTTTTCCCTTGGAGCCCGTGGTACTGCATTTGTCACCCCTGGCCTCACAGATTGCAAAAGCAGTTCCAAAAGCAGAAGGTAAACAGTCTCCTCATTTCTACTGCTCAGACTGAGATCAAGTTCAATAAAAGAAAATCAGCGGAGCGACGCTCAAAATTCCGAATAAAATAGTACAATTAAAAAGCACATTGTTAGGCAACTTATTTTTCAATAATGTGAATAAATTAAAAATAATCTGTTTGAACAAAACCCTCACACTTGTGATTCGCAACAGTACCCGTGCCTTTAAAAGGACTGTAAATCAAATCATTTTAACAATGATAAAGAATACTGAAAGACAATAACATAGCCCATATTCAGTATATGGCCCATACAACATAATAGAGCTGGAAATTAGAACCAAGTTTACCTTCTTTAAACATTTTCCTATGATGTATCAATACATTTTTGTCTTTTTGGTGTCATATTGTCCTGGCCATTTGTGGTACAAAGCGTGTTTCTATGTTTCATGGCACTGTGTCCTCCACATGAAAAGAAAGGTCTAACATTTCTTTATTCTTATCAAAATTCAGGTGGTATCTACAATAGACATTTATTTGTGTTAGCTGTGTTATTATAATACTTATGCTCATATGACATAATTTCCCGTGATGTCACAGAGGTTAAATTATGTGTGATATCCCTTCCCCGTCCCCAGTCATTTTGGTGAATCGACATGCATGAAGCCAACTGGCTTAATTGGAACACACAACACCATCCAAGCATGGTAGATTCTAGAATAATATCCTTCACAGCAAGGATTCTTCCATGCAGTATGCTACACATCTCTCTTGCTGAAAAGCAAAACAATTGATAGATACAAAAAGACAGTAGGCACACTTAAATCATGCATCCAAATAATCACAGACATACACGGGTTAGGTGTTAATGTAATATGAGACTTAAGATATGCGAGTACAGACACAAAGCACTTGATGCAATGGTTGAGGATGACAGGAGATAATATGGATTTTAGGGGACGTTGCTGCTGACAGGGATCTTTTAGGATATGGAGGTGTCCATGTGAACAAGCGGTTGTCATTTAGAAAGGTAGGAGGAAAACCATGGAAGGATGTAGTCGGTGAATCCCATTCAAGACTCAAGGGGATGGATTCAGATTATGTGGTTGAGTGTGTGGGAGGCAGCTGAGAGGTCCAGCAATATCAGGAAGCATGGTGTTGTCTTAATTTATTTATGGTCAGGAGAGCATTGTCTTCAATGTTTAAGGATGCTACACTCTGATATGAAGCCAGATTGGCAGTCATGCAAGAGATGGATAGTGCTGATGTGCAGACTGATTTTTCAGCAATCCTCTTGATAATGGGTAGGTGAGTGATGGACTGGTAGTTTGTGAGGTGCCATCATTTTCTAATGTAGGTTTCTTTCCACCTGAAACTTGAACCAATCCCAAGTGGTGACATGAGTAGAAATCTTTTTTGTTGGAAATGAACACTGTTTGCATGGTATTCCCCCAGATTGTTGTCTTCTTTTGCTGACCCAGATTTTGCTGACCCAATGACTGTGCACATTTGTAGTCTTGGAAACCAGTGGTAAAGTGCCTTGGCTCTCCTCTCTAAACATGTTAAAAATGGCATACCACAAATTGGCCCATTTTATTTACTTATGTGTCCCTAGTAAAAGCTACCATATGTACACGGGCCTATAAATTAAATGCTATTAGTGGACTGCAGCACTCACTGTGGCACTCCCTAAATCAGCACTGTAAAACATGTCTCCAGGCCTGCCCCTGCAGCCTGGGAGTGTTATTTTAAACTGCCATTTTAACCTGGCAAAACAAACCATTTGCTAGGCCTAAGCCTTCCTTTGTAATGCTTACAGGGAAGGCCTTAAGTGCCAATTGGGCAGGGTGCATGGAAATTAAATGGTAGGGCACTTAAACTTAAGGTTTTATACATACTGGCAGTAAACAACCACCAAAGTAATGTTTCACTGGGGCAAGGCTGGCTCTCAGATAGAAAAACACTGGGTTACACTATAACAATTTATAGTGTCTAATTTTGGTGAGGGAGAAACTAGAAAAATGATGCAAGTTACACTTTTAGGGTCAAATGCACAACCATCAGGTTTTGCGAATCGCAAATTGCACTTTTAGCTACTCCCAATTTGCAAACCGCAAAACCTGATGTACAACAATGCTCGGAGGTTGTTTGCAAGGGACCTGCCTTATTACTATTCATGAGGCTGATCACAATTTGCTACCCATTGTGAATGGCTGGCACTCACAGGGATGATGGCCTCCTAGGGTTAACAGACTACCAAGTCTATGACTGCTTTTTTAAATAAAACAGCTTTTATTTTTTAAATGCATTCTGTTTTCCTTAAGGAAAAATGGGATGCATTTCAAAAATAAAAAAGAATACATTTTTTTTAAGATAGGCAGCTCTGAAATTTTTGAGGACCCCCATTCACAAAGGGGGAGGAGTCCGTTGGAGATGCCTTGCCTTTGTGAATGGCTTAACACCAATTTGAATTTGGTGGTAATCCGCATTCCCGGTCACAAAACATTCATACTTACCAGTGCAACTCACTTTTCGGAGGGGAAGCCCCTTCCTAATAGAGACCCACAAACCTTATTTTATGAGTCGATAATAGGTTACCAACTCTTAAAAGAGGGTTGGTACATAGTTAGATGAATTTTACCAGTTTCAAATGGTCTGGTGGACCATTTGCAATCTGTAAAATGCAACGTACATCTGGCCCTTAGAGAGTTGTCATTTTCTGGCCAAAAAGGAAAGACTGTCCTGTCAGTGTGGAGAGCTTCAAAGGATGCCTACTTTGTCAGTGGCAGATGAAGCTCAGACCTAGACCTATGAGCTACCAACCTGCTTTGACTCTCTAGTCAGGCTGACATCAAACCCAGTATCCTCAGAACACTATACGAGCTGGGAAAATCAGAAGAAGGACGGTGCTGCGGCCTGAAACCTGAAAGAAGAATGGACCTGCTTGCCCTAAAACCAGGAGGCCAGCCGTGACTCCAAAGGATTAACTGGTTGACCTCTTGTTTGAGTTACAGGGACACAAGTTTCCAGATTCCTCTCTACCTGCAACTGCCCAGTTGACCAGTTCCAACTCTACCTGCCCTGGACCCTGCTACGGGGCTCTGCTGGAATGATCCCTAACCCACAAGTGGGCTCACTGTGCCACAGGATTCAAGCTAGCCTGGCTGATGAGGGGTGATGGCCTGAAACCAGTTCCTAGATGCTTGTTTACGGTCCAGAGAGAATCTGACCTGGCAGTTCGGGCTAGCCTGTTCCCATGAGGAACAGGGCCAAGACTGATTTGCCTTTGGCTGGGTCTAAACTGGGGTGGCATTGTGAGCAAAAGAACAATGAATTTAACCCAGATCTCTTGACTGGGGGTGAATGTTTGATTTGCTCTGCATTCCATCCATCATCTCTGTGGCTTTTGCGATCTATTGCCACAAACCATGTCCTTTTTGCTGTAGTGCTTGAGAGCCAAATGTGCACAACAATTTGAATAGATCGATTGATGAAGGCCATTGATAACAAAACACCTCTATGTATGTATATGATGTATGATTTTTTTTAAACAATAGCCTGATGAGAAAACCAAAGCTGTTCCAAAGGCCAGACCCAAAATGGGACTGTATGATAGAGGCACTCATGGCTAAACCACACGTGCCTCTATGATGCAGCCCGAACCACGATGCGTATTAACCACACATTCATTTACAATGCATGCCTTTACCATACAATTGCATAGTAAAGGCATGAATGTTAAGGAGGTATGCGTGGTTAAGTTTGCCACTACTTTGCCCCACTCCCTCAGCCCTAAGCCCTAAATTATGAACCCCATACCTGCTGCCCCCCCAGAGGTTCAAAACCTTCCCTAAAAACAAGCCATTTCCCACCCCTTTCCCTAAGGCCTAAAACCCTGCCCCTCAACATACACTACCCTGACCCATGCCCCTGCTCTGCCCTTGAAACAATTCCAAACACTTCTACTGCCCAGAGGCCTAAAACCCTGCCCCCAAATAAAAAAAAACGACCAGATCCCTCTCCTGCCATGAGCCCTAAAACTGCCCCATTCCTAAACACCCAGTCCTTAAAAACAATCCCTGTCCCCCCACCGAGCCCTAAAAACCTACCCCCTTCGTAAAAGTGCTCCGACCCCCCTCCCTGAGCCCTAAAAACCTGTCCCCTTCCTAAAAGTACCCCAACCCCCCTCAAAGCGACCCCCAGACCCTGCCCCAGCCCAAGCCCCAGCCCAAGCCCCACTTATGTCTCCGCATCTGGAGCTTCCTGTTCTGACTCATTTCCCCGAGTCCCCACCCTTCCTGAACACTATAGTGCATCTGCCTTAACCATGCATATGCATGGCTAAGGCAGATGCGTTGTTCGGGCAAGCATGGTTATGCTTGCGGTGTGCTTGGATGCGTTGGCCTGGCTGCGTTGTTCCGGATGTTTCCCCTAAAATTGGGAAGCATGTTGGAGGACTGGTTCTGGTACCCAATAGCACCGAGCTCAACACAGGAGAGAAAGGTTGAGAATACAACATCATTACAAAATAATTTTTGCTGTTTGTTGCTCAGTGAGATTGGAAATGAAAGTTGCAGTGTTACTGCCTCAGTTTTTCGGGTTTTTAAATTTTGTGCCCAAGGTATATTTGTCATATTTGACCGTTATTTCTAATCGGTGTATTTGGAATGACTGCGATGTTAAATTGGAGGTAGTGCCGTAGACAGTCAGGCTTCTGGTCATACATGAGCTTGGTCAGTTGTTTGATGTTGTGTTGTTTTACAAAGTGCTTAAATAGCAGAAAATCTAAAAGAGGACATTATGTTTTCCTTCTACCCCCATGAGCCTGAGCAGTCTTATGGTAATGGATCTCACTTGGGATTTAGGGCTAGATGTAGGTAATCTGAATTTACCGATTCATAAATACCGAATTTTACCGATTCGGTATTTATGAATCGGTAAATATGAAGATGTGACATGTAGGTAAAATCGGTAATTGAATTACCGATTCTGTAAAAATCGGTATTTACCGAATCGGTAAATACCGATCGGTAATGCCCATTGATTCCTATGGGCATTGAAGCCCATAGGAATCAATGGGCATTACCGAATCGGTATTAACCGATTCGGTAAATACCGATTCCAGCAAGGGTGCAGGGGGTGTCACTTTGACACCCTCTAGCACCCCAAATACTGGCATGTGTGCCATGTGGCAGACAGACATGCCCATAGGCATGTCTGTCTGTCACATGGCATAGGTGTGCATGCACACATGTGCATGCACACCTGGATTCGGTATTTTACCACCCAATTGGATTGGGTGGTAAAATACCGAATCTGTAAGGCCTTAGGGACTCTGAAGAGTCCCACCTACATCCCGAAGTTACCGAATCGGTAAAATTACTGATTCGGTATTTTACCGATTCAGTAAATTTACCGATTCGGTAAATTTACCGAATCGGTAACTTTAGCCCCCTACATACCAAAAACCCATTTGCCGGTCGGTAAATGGCCTCCTACATCTGGCCCCTAATGTTTAGATTATAAAACCGCCCAGAACTACGTTGTTTCTGTGTTTCAAGATTGAATTGTTCTTTATATCATTGTAAAATTGAACTTGGAAAGATCATACATGTGTAAAGGAATATCGTAGTTTATCCAGAGAGGGGCTTCCTTCTGCCTGAGGAGACAAAGTTTACTGGTCATTTTGTGCAAGGGTACTCCCTCTGAAGCGGGATACTTTGTTTCATAGTGTTGAAAGATGATAGTTTTCTACAACTATTACTAGCACTTCTATTACCACTATGGGTATCATTATTTTTTGTATTTGCTGTGATAATATGCATGGTCCATTGCAATTAATATATTGTGACGTGTTCCTCTTTCAGTTATGCATCATGTGTGCAATGTTTCCACTTGTTATTTCCATGCACCTTCATTGTGTGTTGCTTATATAGTAATGGATAGTGCATGTAGTGTATTCCACCTGGTATTTCCATGCATCCTTATTTAATCTACGTTGCTGTATTGTAAACATGCATGTAAGATTTCTAATGTTATCCTTTGCAAAGAAGGGAGATGTGTTACACCTGATGCACAGCCAGTGTGACTGGGTTTGTGGAATGTTGGAGTGGTGATGCTGTGGAATGTTGGATGAGTGTGGTGTCAGTTGGAGGATGGGCTGAGCAGCAGGAATGCTGCTCTGCTGGAGCTCTTTATCTTAGCATCTTACTAAATAAACCAACTTACTTAATCTACCTTGGAACTGGACATCTTTCATGTACAACAGTTCTGCATAGGGCACAGGAGAAAGGCAGAGATGCATTGTGGACAAAGAGAGTGAGGACAATTCTCCAGAGAAAGTATGCAGCACTGAAGGTGCACACTCTGATTACTGCTTTGCAGAAAAGCTATTTATTTATAAAACATAATTTAGAACTCTGGTCTTTGTCAGAGAAGACGCCTTTCAAAGCAACAAAGCCTCTGAGTGTGAATGTCTCCGAAAATATATTATGAAGCAAAAAGCTGGGCTGGCCTCTTTTGTCTTGATCTTTGTATTAACTGCGCTTTTGTACTGCGCTTTGATTTTTGTCTGAAAACTATTTGATTAAGCTTTAAAGGCTGTGCACAAATTATCAAAGGGGGCATGTGCTTTTTATCCTGTTGTCATGTTAAGTGTATTTATTTTTAACGCAGCGATTGTAACAAAAGGCCTCATGGCTGTAGAGGCCTAGCATGAACACGGTCTAGTGTTCAAGAGTGTTTGTATTACACTTTACACCCACCCACCACAGACGTCATGGTGTCACATGACGCTGCTAATAAAAGGGACCGAGCGCACGTGCTCGAGGCCATTCCCACTACCCCTAACTGGTGTCTGTGTCAGGTCATTGCTGCTAGCTACCATGCGGGCCTAGGGCCCTCCCCAACACTACACTGGCGACGAGGCCGGTAGTGCAGCCCATGCGTGCCACTACCCACTGCTCATCTACATGAAAAAGGGGAAGAGAGCTGCCCGCCTAGAGGGCATCCCCTGCAGCGAGGCGCAATGCGCCGAGAAGCCGGTGGGCACATCCAAGCCCCACAGCAAGCCGACCGGAGCCCACCCGCGTCGACCGCCACCAACGAGTGCCACCGAAAACGAGCGGACCGCCCAGTGCCCACCTGCGACGGCCGCGAGGCTGAAGACCCCCACCGGAGAGGTGCACGGGCCGGGCGGAGCCTACCCGCCACGACCGCAACCAAGCATCTGGCCCGCCGGCCGAAGGTGAGCCCCAGGGGCGAAGTGCCCGCCATGAACTGTGCCAATAAATAAGCAGGACCAGCGGAGCCCACCCGCGGCCTGCCCGAGTCGTCCCCTGCCCCCGCCGCGTGTGTGCTTAGAAGCGGCGGGGCACAGAGACTGAAGATGGCGTAGATAAAGTGCGGCCGGACCCGCAATCACCAACAGCAACGAGGGGGAGGGAGCGGAGTAGCTAACCGCCTCCCGACCCCCCTCGCAATGTGATCCGGGCCAGCGGAGCCCACCCGTGGCCCGCCGGTAGCGCCCCCCCCCAAAGGAAGACTCTGCAGCACCAGCGGAGCCCACCCGCGGCCTGCCGACGGCACCCCCGAGAGGATAAGAACTGCAGAGCCAACGGAGCCTACCCGCGGCCTGCGACGTCCGTGACAGGTCTCCGCCGCGCAGCGTGTGGAATGTGAAGCTGCTGCGGCGGGAGACCGGAGCCTAATCAGCATTGAAAAGGCAGAGCCGGCGGAGCCTACCCGCGGCCTGCCTCAAGCACCCCCCGCCCAAGGAAGAGTGACCGGAGCGACACGCTCCCCGCCTGAGGAAGCATCAACACCCCCCCCCCCTCGCGAGGACTGCCGAGGCTGCGGCGGGCGTGGAGGGGAAAGAAGGAAGCGCCTACACGCGGCCAGCGCCGCCGCAGATCAGAGGAGCCTCCACCTCGTGGGCTCCATGGAAAGCAGAATAAGAGTAAAGCGCCTGGAAGCGGCCAGCGCCGCTGGAAGGAACTGCAACTGTGCCCTAGAGACAGCGCTGAAATGAACTGCAACCGTGCCCCAGAGACACTGGCTGCCAGGAGCCTCACAAACCGGGGAAAGTGAAAGTGCCGGCAAGAATCAAAACATATACCTCCCAGGGAAAGAATCAAAACATTTACCCCCCTGACCTAAACTCAGCAGTGGCTCACTTACTTGCACAGGCACTCCTATGTGCCCCACACCTGTGAGCAAACACAGCAATGAAAGGAAAAGCGACTCACCGATCCACAGCAGCATCTCCAGCCCCCTGTGCACTGTGACAATAGAGTGCACATCAGGGGAAGACAAGACAGGCTGCTACCAAGTCCAGCAACACTGCCACCCAGTGGCCAAAAGCAAAAGTGCACCTACATCCACCAGTACTAAAACAAGCATTGCACAACACCAGCTTAATCAGCAGCAGCGAAGAAGCGACAGACTGTGTAGCGCCCCCAACGAAAGCATCTAAACTCCCGCAGCAAGAAAGCATCCAACCTCACGCAGCAAGTAACTGCGCAACAGCGCAAGTGACACCCACACACACCAGCAAGGAGTCGGCGGCTGCCACTTCCAACGCGACGTGGGAGAAAGGCACCAATGCCTCACTAAGCATCCAAGCACTGACGTCTGGAGGAAACGACTGCCAAGCACTGGAAGAACGTCCAGGGAAAAGACTGCCGCGATCAAAGGACGGAGAGAGCAGCGACGCCTTGTGGCCACAGGCGCTCACCGCAGCATCAACTACTCCCGCCAACGGTCCAAAGCATCAAGTACCTGACGACGGCCAAAGCAGCAAGTACCCAACGTCACGCAACAGGTGTCCCAGAACCCTGAACAGTAAGTGCGCAATCAACGCGCCACGTGGCAACGCACAGCCGCCGCAAGCAGAAAGAAGAATGCCGGCAGCGCCATCGCGCAGAACAATCTTCGCGGACGACCCCACGACATGGCGCCTCCAAGGAGCCGATCCGCAGAACGATCGCCCATCAAGTGCCGACCCGCGTCAGATTCATGGCGCCTCCCAGGAGCCGATCCGCAGAATGATCGCCCATCAAGTGCTGACCCACAACGGGTCCCCAGGAACTGTTGTAGCGCAAAGTCCGACAGGACGACCGAAAGCAACCTGCCAGGCATCGGCAGAAGTGGACCACCAACCGGTCCAGGACGTTCAACCATGAAAAGGTCTCCGGACGTGGACCCCCGAACGTCACCAACAAGCATCAAGAAAAGAAAACATCAAGAAGGGAAGGTTCGCGACACCAACTCTGGCTGCTGAGGAAGAAGGAGAAAGTGTCCCCGACGGGGACAAGACCCGGGGTGCACATGCAGAGTGCGCGCACTGCATGGAGGGCCCAGGTCAGGAGAGAAGACACAAGATCGGACCAAGTGATGTCGCGATGCTGGAGGAAGAAAAGGAGAGATCTGAGTGGCACCTCTGCCACCGCGAAAAGGAAGGAAGAAAAGAAGAGATCCGTGTGGCACATCTGCCACCGCGAAAAGGAAGGAAGAAAAGAAGAGATCTGAGTGGCACGTCTGCCACTGCGAAAAGGAAGAAAGAAAAGAAGAGATCTGAGTGGCACGTCTGCCACTGTGAAAAGGAAGGAAGAAAAGGTGAGATCTGAGTGGCACGTCTGCCACCGTGAAAAGGAAGGAAGCATATCCATGTGGCCTGTTGCCACAGTTAAGAGTAGAAGGAGAAGTCAGTGCGAAGCAACGTCCCCACAGGGAAACAACTAAGGAAAGAGAGAGGAGTGCAGGAAGACCACTCACTCCCGAAGAGAAGGAAGGTGACAAGTGCCAGGACAACGGTGCGAGGAACACGAGGCCGGAAGAACACCAGTGGCAAAGAAGACCAGCTGAGAGACGATGTTTCCGCACACCCAGGATCTGCGGAGAGGAGCAAGTGAGACCGTTTGTTACATCCACCTTTGGGGTCACACGGACACTGGACACATGCCAGCCGTGGTGACTCAGGGGCAGAGGCCTCCGGGACGCAATCCCCGCGACGAGAGACGGTCCTCCGACGCCCATCCGAAAGGTCCGGGGAGGGCGAAGACATCGCAAGCAAAGACAGAAACCAACAGCTACCTTGGGACGAGGCTGCGGAAACTGAGGTGAGGCACATGGTCTGCCCCATACCCCCACTGACGGCGGCGCAGGAGCAACCTGATGTGGCACATCCAGCCCAGCGCAAATCCGAGAAAGAGGACCTCAAGGATATCCCGTGGCAGGGGAACACCGACGAGAGGGGTCATCCTAGTGAGAGGGATGCCTTGCAACGGATCTGCTTTTTGCCAAGTAGGACACAGACTACACGTGAAGCTAAGGCCGAGACCGGAAATCGTGCATCATTCCCCGGCGAACCACAAGAACTCTAACTGCACCCGTCGCCATGGAAGTGAGTAAAAGCAGGACTGTGAGGACAATCTTGTCGCAGAAATCGTCAATAGACTGGTTCCATCGAGCACCCCCAAACCGGTGCCACTGTGAACTGACGCTCCCCGCAGCAGATTGAACATCATCTGTGATTCCAAGCAGCGGCGGATAAAAGGACTCAGCAGAAGTTAAACACTTTACTGCACCCAGATACAGTTTGTTTTTCCCACAGGTTGATTTCTGTGTGTGGGTTTTTGCGATTAAAAAATGGGAGGGATGTAGAGGCCTAGCATGAACACGGTCTAGTGTTCAAGAGTGTTTGTATTACACTTTACACCCACCCACCACAGACGTCATGGTGTCACATGACGCTGCTAATAAAAGGGACCGAGCGCACGTGCTCGAGGCCATTCCCACTACCCCTAACTGGTGTCTGTGTCAGGTCATTGCTGCTAGCTACCATGCGGGCCTAGGGCCCTCCCCAACACTACAATGGCGCTACACTTTCAGAAGCTAAACTCTTAACAAGAGAATCAGCGCATTTTGAGTTTTGCAACAAAATGTTATTGGTGGCTCAACCTTTCAAATAAAGAATGTCAAAGACTGCCATAGCTAGGGCACGAGAAGCAAACACTCAAAGTAAGCGCTATATAAAAAAATCCATGTGTACAATGTGGTTGTCTTTGTTTAAAAAAAAAAATGATGGGGCGCTAAAGGTTTGCCCAGGAAGATTGGAGAAAACTAGTGGGAATAGAAGGAGGGATTTTTCTCTGGAGGAAAGTGTGTACTTTTTGGCAAAGAACATGGGCTGACACTGGCAACAAATGTAAGGGTGTGAGACGAAATGTCACGTTATCTTATCACATCTATCATGACTGTATTCAGGTAAATGGGGTTCTTCGCACTCTGTGGCTGGTACGTCATGTAATCTGTAATGCAAAAAGGCTGTTTATTAATCCTAAAAAACATGTGAGGATATGATCACAACATCAATTTTTAACCGCTTCTGTTCCGTCATGAGCCACGGGCAGCGTGTGCTCATGACGATGTGGAGCTGTCATCCAACTGCCGCTCTGCCCACGCAGCACTAATTCCCCGCCTGTGCGGGCGAATTAGTGAGTGGGCGGGGTCATGACTTCTCCATGCCGTGGTGTGGAGCCGTCGTGAGTAAGGGAGCGCCGTGCTCGCACCCCCTTTCCCCCCCACGCCGCGCCCGAATTCGCACCGCGGCGAAGGGGTTAAATGGTCAACAACAACCAGTGATGACAGAATATATTAGGGTGGCAATGGAAGATAATTTAACCTATTAGTAAATGCAGGTTATTAACCCAAGTAGCTGGGACAAATGGGGTTCAGGTTGCCCAAGTGTTGCCATCTGTGCTTACAACAAATGCCGACATTTTATTGGTTTTCAGCATAATTAGTCGAGGTGCAAAGAATACAGAGTGTTAAAGAGACTAGAACCAATCATGGCCAAGCAGAATCCAGGCACCATCACCATCGATGTAACTGAAGAAACCAAGAAGCCTTTATTTTAGATTTTACACATCATTTGTTTTGTATTGTGCTTGCTACCACAGTCTGTATATAACAGGTGCTATTACCAAACCGGATGCTGCTTGTCGTATCAAACTCATAAGACTGAAGAGAGGGTTCTGCCAATTTAGGATTCAAACATTGGCCTGCAGGTCACACACAGATTACGTGAGGAGAAACCATGTGGGCAAGTATAATGTGCACTCACCTTGGTATGCGGTATCTGTTACAAGCACCGTTCATGCAGATTTCACCATTACCATGATCAGAAATCAGGTCCTCATGACAGCTCCCCTGTGACAGTTCTCTTGTCCAGCTTGCCTGCAGCCCCCTCCCCTCTGCTGCCTTTCTACCCCCGGACCTCTGTTTGTGCCTTTTCCTGCTCGTTTCTTGCTCTCTTTTGCTCTCCTGCTCATTTTTCTGCCCTCTGTTTTGAATTTTCTGCTTGTTTTCTGATCTCCTTTTTGCCTTTTCTGCTTGTTTTATGTCCTCTGATTTGCCCTCGTCTCCTCTCTTTTGATTTTTCTGCTTGTTTTACAGCCCTTTGCTTTGTCTTTTCTGCTCATTTGTCTACCCTCTGATTTGCCCTCTTCTGTTCTGTTTTAATTTCTGCTCATTTTTCTGCCCTTTGTTTTGCCTTTTCTGCTGGTTTTTCTGCCCTCTGTTTTGCCTTTTCTACTCGATTTTCTACCCTCTATTTTGCCTTTTCTGCTCTTTTTTCTGCCCTTTGTTTTGCCTTTTAATGCTCGTTTCTTCCCTCTTCTCACCATTTCTCTCCTCCCGCAACCCACATCCTGCCCTCCCTCCTGGATCTACGGAATGCCACAGCATGACCCTATTTTCATGTCCCCATGCCAGCTCCCCTGCGACAGTTCTCCTGTCCAGCTTGTCTGCTGTCCGCTACCCGCTACCCTCTGCTGCCTGTCTTCCAGCTGACCTCTGTTTGTGTTTTTTCTGCCCCATGTTTTGACTTTATGCTCACTTTTCTGGCCTGTGCTTTAACTTTTCTGTTTGTTTTTTTCTGCCACCGTTGAGCTTTTTATGCGAATTTTTCTGCACTCTGGTTTGCCCTCTTCTGCTCTGTTTTGCCTTTTCTGCCAATTTTTCTGCCCTCTGTTTTGCCTTTTTCTGTCCTCTGTTTGGCCTTCCCTACTCATTTTTCTGCCCTCTTTTTTGCCCAGTTCTACTTTATTTTGCCCTTTCTGCTAATTTTTCAGTCCTCTGTTTTGCCTTTGCTGCTCATTTTTTCTGTCCTCTGTTTTTCCTTTTCTGCTTGCTCATTTCTCTGCTATTGAATGTATTACAGAGGTGTCTGAAAGTAAAAATAATGACATCAAGTGATAATTGCAATTTATAAATGATATGTCTTCTTTTTACTCTATGTAATACAATGGGTACACAAATTTACATAAAAATAGATATGAGTAGCTGAGTGATCAAAAACTACGTTTAGAAATGTATAATGGTCATAGATGACAACTTTAAATATAACTAATTGACGTATCTTAACTTAAGAAAAATAAGATCAATGTTATGGGGGTATTCTTATATTCCTCTAATGTTAATTGATCTCAGCCGCCTAGGCCCAGAACAGGATCACTCACTGTTGTCACAGACACATTTGGTGCTGGTAAAGACATGCGACCAAGGTCCAAATCTTCTCTGTCCAGTGTCTTGCTGGTGGTAAAGCACCTTCACTCCGCATCTGTGACCCTGTATGCTGTCACAACGCGGTCGTTATAACGACTGCATTGTGACAATGCATACCATTACATTACATTAGGGGGGGAGAAGGTGTTGGATTTAAAATCCAACACCTTCCCTAAATTCCCCACAGACTTGAGTTGGAATAGTAAATTTTACTATTCCAACATCCACGTACAACATATTACGACCGCGTTGCTGCCATTCTCTACTTCTGGGGCATGAAGAATGGCATCAGAACCTGTTGACAAATCCTACAATTGAGGATTATCACTTGCACTGCTGGCTCCCCGAAGAAACATGGAGTGCTCATTATTCAAGTTATTGGCCACGATGGCAACTATAACACATTGTCAGCCTGAGCCATTAAACGCGCTGAAAAAGAGAGGTGAAGGACTCTACTTGCATACTCACCTATATGCTTACACAGCCTCCTCATGTTAGAGACATCTTTTCCCTGGTACTGATGAAAGCCACCTGACCCTAATGGACACAACCAGGCTGAAACATGGCGGCTCTTCACTTGGTGCAATGGACCAAGAAAGTATTCATATAAGCACCTACCTTTGCAGTTTTTATTCTTATCCCTCTCCTGAAGCAATAAAGTTACAACACATTGGAGAGTAGATCATTTTATTTACTTCATTACTTATGACTGTCGCAAACCAGACTGGAGTGCCTGGAGAGCCGGACATTCAGGCGTTTAGACCCAGTGCTGATGCAAACCACCTAACCACGCAAGCGGAGAATAAAAAAATACCGCCATTATGCTAGTGTGATTGAGGGTCTCCATCATAATTTTCCTTGAAATGCTGGAAAAAAGACGTATGCGATTCATTCTCATTGATTATAAGCATGTAAAATTAGGAAGCTGAATGAATCTCTGCTTCTCCCTCCCTTTACATTTTGTTGCACACCTGAAAACTAGACACCGAGGAGAGTCTGTGGTGGTGTGCCTTGCATTGAACCCATAACTCTGACTTACTCAAAATCCCCTGCAAATCTCAAACTTTGATCACTATTTTTTTTCACAGATCTGTGACAAAATGTTTTAGAATGCAGAGATCCACAACATTCCTACCACCCTGCTTGTGGTGGAACATCACTTGTGTGGTTCTACTGAGCAAATAAAAGACCCCAAAACTCAATGTGAAGACATCAGCAATGCAGGAAGCCTAAGCATTTGCACCCGCTTCCATGTAAAGTAACCAACCAAACTCAGACATTTTTGCAAACTAGACAGCCCAGAGTGATGTGCCTTGGGTGGATTCCATGACGTTTTCATAACCACCATGCCTTGCAAATCTCAAACTTTGTGTAAAATCATGCATTTTCCATGCATTTCTGTAATGGAAACTTCAGGAACTTGCAGTGGATTATAGTAGTACTGGAGAAGATCTAGCTGCACTTTCTTTTGGGGTATCAGGTTTTGTACAGCGGTGGGAAATGAAAGTATTGTACAAGTGAAGCAAGGAAATGCATTTGCTTTGTCTACCTGCTGTGCCCAGCTCCAGCCTAAGGCTGCACATGTCCTCGGCAACTCCTCCTTGGTAACCAGCCTTCAGGATCCACACACTGACTGAGTTGCTGTTTAATTATTGAAGTGTTTTTGTATTGCACCCTACGTGCTACTCTGAGGATTATGAGTGACGTTTGTTGAGGCTACGTGGCATCTGCTGCAGACGGTTCTTCCCAGGAAAGCCGGATCTCTGCGACATCTTAACATCACACATTGCAAAAAAAATACATGTCCGTTTTTACAAAATAGAAGCAGGAACCCACTCGTGCTGTAAAATACTATAACGTATGCTCCATAGAAAAAAAAAGTCGGATTTTAGATCAGACAAAAAAGCTCGCCATTTCCTCCCCTCAGAAATCTAACAACCATTCATTTTTACTTTAGCGTAGTTGTGTAAACTACACCTCGTATTCGAAGATGCTTATCATGTTATTGATAAGGGACAAAATTGGCCTAAAATAAAATTATGACAAAAAGATGGACAGATTAGAGTTAAAGAAATATATATTTTTTAAACTTAGCATGCTCCAAGCTCTTTTCTGTGATAAATATGTTTGTTTGTAAATCTCAAGATTTTCCTTATTTTTACACCCTCACTGTTTTTCTTCGT
Organism: Lissotriton helveticus; assembly: GCF_964261635.1. Lineage (NCBI taxonomy): Eukaryota > Metazoa > Chordata > Amphibia > Caudata > Salamandridae > Lissotriton > Lissotriton helveticus. The sequence continues at coordinate 294,707,883 of NC_136073.1, read as the reverse complement.
CTTAGCACCAGATGCCTTCTGAGATTTGCCCTTTACAAGCATTATTCATTCACTTATTCATACTATATATCATCCTTTGTAGCGCGGATCTTCCTTTTCTTCACTTATGACCCCCGACTACTCATCCCTTGAAACCTTCTTCACACTTTGCTATAATCCGATTGTCTGTGGCTGCACTTATTTTTTTTAATTCTTTCTCGCATTCCATGTAAACCACATATCTCCTTATCCTCTGCAATTAAATTAAGCGACCTCATCATGCCTTATATTCTGATTCAATGTGATATTACACCCCAGGGGCATCCTAACACTTTCTGTCTTGCTCTATATATGTAAGTGTGTTTTTAATAGATGTGTTTAATATCACTGAACTGATGCAATGTACAAACATGCAATTGGACAATTTACAGGCCGCCATGGATGACACATTTTACAGAAACATCTTCATTTCCACATTTTGATACCGAGTTTTCGCCACAGATTTGTGCAACAATGATCAACAAAGCCAATTGCTAAATGCCCATGACTCTCTGAAAAGGCCGGTGTAGCCTCTGTACTTTAATTTGATCATGTACGAGTGACACAGTGTTTGTGTCTAGTTTCAGAGCCTTTTGGTAATTTAGCCTGGGCACCGATCTCAATCCATTTGGTCCTCGTCAGAAGCCCAGCAGGATCAAATCTTTGCATCAAATCCGCCCTTGCATCCTGCACCAGGGGCACATATGAGGGGGTCTCTGGGAATATTCTATGTAGCCTGGTAGGTGTGAGGTATGTGCAGGGCAGGACATTGAATTGGAACAACTTATATCTGGCACTGGGCGAGTCCTCCTTGGGGTACGCCACTATGTGATTTCATCCCTTGTCTGTTATTTCTTCTGTGTTATCTCTCCCCCCCACACAGACTTTCAATGTTGCGAGGGATGGTTTGGTCATTTTGCCAATGCCCTGTATAATTGTTCCACCTCTTTACGGGTAGTGCCCATGGAAGTCAGATTATTCAGTGTATCAGCGGTTGTTCTATTCTCGACTCCCAGACCTGTACAGCTACTTCCATAACTGCAGAAAACGATCAGAACAGCCCACACCACATCTGGATATTTTGATATTTTCCCTCAGTGTCTGGACTGTGTGAGATTTAAAATCAGATCACCTAATGTACTTCTATTTGCTGATTGCCAAAGACCGACATCTATGTTCTTAGTTAATTTAAAGTCTATGATGGCAACCCCTTTGCAAACAAATGGCTCTTTGGTTTTAGTTCTATTACACATTTGATCCACACATTATCGTTCCACCTGTAGCAGTTTTGTATATTTTGTATATTGTGTCATTTATTCAAAGAGGTACCTACCACATTAGTTCTTTTCCTAGTGCGTCTTCCAAGCCGTACCTCAGATTGCCAGCAGTGTGGCATGCTCTCCATCATGCCACCCATTGGAGCTGTGTCTGTCGAGGTACGTTTTTCCAGTAGATTATTGATCCCATGAATCCTAGTTTTGCCCTTTTGATAATCCCATTGATCAGGTCTTGTTGCCATTCAATAGATATTCATCCCTAAGTAGTTAGAGATGTGGTACTCAATTAGAATTGTTTGGTTCCTCATTGGTGCTGGGCCTGCCTCAGGGTCACCTCTTTGTAAATATATACAAGTTGTATTCAAATTGCCAAAGTTCTGACACACCTGCAATACAACACTCATATCTTCCTGCATATGGTCCAAGTATATCAAAACATCATCTGTGTAAAATGGCATGACATGATGCACTCCCCTAAATCTTATGCCTCATCTTTTTTTCTCTTTTCGAAATCTCACATCTAGGGGTTCCATTGCCAAAATAGTGGACAACCCCTGCCATGTTCCCCCATCAACTGGCAACCCTTGTGAAATAACCCTGCCAGTTTTGATCTGCCCCGTGGATGCAGCATACAGCAGATGATTCCAGGCCAAAATTTGTCTTCCCAATCTCAGTTTCTCTAGTACTCTAAATAAATATCTACAGTTTAGAGAATCAAATGCGTTTTCCATGATTTGGAGATTCCACTGGAAATGTGTCTTCCTCCTTCTATTCCTTCCTAACATGAATGAGACGCCTGATATTCAAGACTGTACATCTATTAGTTATGAATCCCGTCTGGTCTGGAAGCACCATTGAAGGTAATAGAGGGGGTCAACCTGTTGGCTGAAACCTTGGCTAGCACCTTATTATACAGGTTGAGCATTGATAGAGGTCCTGTCTTGGGGATTGCTACAATTATTGACTCTCTCATTGAGTGTAGGAGGGAGCCTCCTTCTCTAGTTTCCAGGCACATCATATGCAACTTTGGTGCCAGCACCAAATATGTCCATCCATAATATTCCAATGGCAGCCCATCGCCTCCTGGCATTTCTCCAATGGCTAGACCAGCTATTGTGACTTTGATTTCTTTTGTGGTCAAAGAGAGGTCTAAGTCCTCCTATTATACCTCATTCAAAGTGGTGAGTGTTATATAATTTAGGAATCCTTGAATATTGGTTTAAACTAGAGTTTTTATGGAAGGAGGAGCAGCAATCCACCATTGCCTTATTATTCTCCACTTGTGAGGATACAACTGTACCCCTCTCCATATGTGGTGCAAAAATAGGCATTCTTTTCTCTTCATTTCTTTGTAGTCACACAAAATGTAAACCTGTATTATTACCGTCTAGGTGTTGTCTCAATGTGGACTCTATAAAAACAATTTTACCTACTTATTGCTTCTCAGCAGTAGTAGTTCAAGTACAGGAATTACTTGATTTCCACCACCCCCAATCAACTTTGGCTCCAGTGCAGTTATCTCACTCTCTAGCGTGGTGGCGTCCACCTGCAGCACCCTGCATGTGCTGAAAGGAATCTTATTACAAATAAATCTAAAATAGACCTAAAATGTGCCTCATTCTAAACATGCATTAAATGCAATGCTTTCATTGTGTTACAAATATTGACCAATGTGTTACCCCACAGACTCCTAAAATACTCTATCCCCCATTGGTGTGGTGATCAATCTCCAGGTGGGTATAGAAGGCTTATCATAACCCTTTTTAGGTCGAGCATTTGAGACCTCTTATATATACTTTAGTATATACCTATATACTTTAGTATATACGTATATGTTTATGTACTTTGTGGGCTATGGAGATCAGCACTAGGACTTGACTGCTTCTGCTTAGGGACTTTTGTTTCAGTTCAACTGTCTCTATTTAACTGTCTTGATAGAAAACGACGAGCACAGGTCAGTAAAATACCAGAATCACTTTAGCATTCTCTAGATTCCAGTCATAGACATTGTCTTCCATGAGCACCCTTAGAAAATGCTTTTTCCAAATCTTGTATTTTCAGTGATATGACCACCGAAGGCCCTGATTTTATATTAAAAACAGAGCTTTGGACAATATCATTTCCTGCTGAAAGGCAATATTTCTCTCCATGTGTTTCCATACCTGGCGTGTCAGGCAGTTTGTTGCTTACTTTCCCTCCATGTTAAAGAACAGTAGATGTGCTGCATAGCTAAATACATGTAAGGTCCCGAAGGGTAGACGTTTTGCATTGCAAATGCTTGTTTAATCTAGCCAATACTGGGGAGTAGTACGATTCCACTCTAGCGTATGGGACACTATTAGTAGGGTTCCCACCAAATGGTGACATTACAATGCAAGATCTATTCTAGAATAGAGATTGGGCACTGGTGAGTAGTGTGTATATTCCCTCCAACCCGGATTCAGGGTTTGCCACTTGCCGCACAGCCACCAATCAGTCATCCAGGTGCTCAGTGCCTCAGAGCCTATTGCAGTGCATGTCCCAAGTATTGGGGACAATGTTCTATCTATGTGCCAATTCAAGATATTGTAAAGTCTTGTTTATTTTGATTTAAGAGAGGAGATTCAGATCAATGGCAACATTATCTATCAGTGCAATGGCTTCTCGAATTGAATCAAATGTACCACTCAGTTCTGGCGACTTTCCATGGTGCTTCAGGGGACCCATCCATGGTCTGGCTATCTTTGCTCATGTCCTTTGTTCGATCTGGTGTTGGGCCTGGGGCATTGATAGGGACTTGCTGGGTACCCCAATGTTTGCCCATCACCTAATGTATCCCTCCAATACCTCCCCAGAAGACCAGGAGGTGGGAGCAGAGAACATGACACAAGGCCCTACACTGCCCAATCAGCATCTCTTATTGTCCCAATGTTTTCATCAAACTATGTGGCCCCTACTAGCCAGCCTCAGCCAGGAAAAGTGCTTGCTATCTGCTTGTCATGGTCAATTGGAAGTATCAAGGGATAGCAAAAGCCTGGTGACAATTATGGTACCGCTCCCTTCAAGGAGAGATCCCCGGAGCAGTGTGTAAGGTTTCCTAGGAGGTCCATTTGGGGCAAGGTAGGTCCTAAGGCAGCTGGGCCCACTTCACTGCCAGAATACAGTGCACCAGTAGTCCCTTCCCCCTACTTGCCATTAAATATGGGAGTCGCAGCCGTTCGGCTGCTCCACTGCCACTCTATCCCTCATGTCTAAGGTCACTGTCACTGGACCCTAGTAGCCCTTTCTCCCCTTCCAAGTGCCAAAGGCCAAGTCACCACACCCTACGGGTGCATTCTGCAGCTGTCCGCACAGCTACCCTGATTCGTGATTTCAGTGTGTAGGTTGCACACTGTCTCCCCAGGTCTGTCAGCTATCTTCGATGGGCCCCCACATTGGTTCTCTTTCTTGGGGCTATGTGTGCCAGAGTGTCTCCACCAATGCATTGTGGCAGCACCTCCATACTCAATTCATCTGCTAGGCCATACAGTCCTCTGCAGGGCTTCTCCTCCTCCCGGTGATCCAGCGGTTCACCAACAACAGATACTCCACTACCATATACTCACCTGGGCCCATAAACACACAGTGATTACAACCGCTGGTTGGTCAAGTTTTTTAATAAAATTCACAAACTGTTAAAATTAGTTTATTCAATACTTCTGATCATTTATAACTAACCTTTCACAGATCATAAAGTTCTTTCCTCTGGTCAATGGACCATTAGTTGAACTAATTGATGGTGATAATTAACACAAAGTAACCTTTTCTTTACTTTAAAGTAAATAACCACAGACTCAAGAAAGTTTTAAATCTTTATCTAAAATTTCAGGTGCATGTGAACAATCTCAAATACAGTGCAGTCACCATCATTCATAGGAGAGAAAATTCAATTAATAAACACAATGCATTTATCTTGGACTCACGCAATAATCAATGCTCAATGAGAGAGGGCAGAAAGAAAAGAAAAAAACATCAGCAAATAACAGAAATGTATAGTTACCAAGTCTGACAGGGAGGCGGGTCCTTCGGAGATAGACACGGATGTTGCCTTGGACTGGTGGTCCGCAGTACCGTTGACCCCCCTTTCTGTACCCCTTACACAGACTGATACGATGGACCCAGGGGAGTGGTTCCCAACAGAAGCCGGCAGTGCGTGGACCTACCCGGAGGAAAAGGAGCAGGGTCCCTTTAACCCCGGACTACAGGACTACGTGGCCCCGCCCCCGGAGAGCAAAGCCGAGCCAAAAGGCGGAAGAGCCAGTAAGACTGCGGACGGCGTATCCCCGGAGGCGGAAGGAGTATTGGAGTGGAGAAGGAGAGCGGACCTGTCGAGCGTTGGAGAGGAGGAGGAAAGAGACGAGCGGAGCCCAGCTGATCCCATCAAGCCAGGAGGCCACCGACTCGGCGACTCGCCCTGCCACGTTCCCACAGGAGGAGCGTGGCTGCACAAGGTACGGGGCAAAGTAGCGGGCTGGGTGGGCCGGAGCGGCCAGCCGAACTCCCTATAGCCAGTATAAATATACAGCCTCTGTACCCCTTCCCCTCACGAGCACTGCGGCTTTGTAATCAACCGAGCACTTGGTTTCCCTCACTCCCGGCCCCAACAGTCCTAGTAAGGACGCCCCAGTGATTTCCTTTTTTTCTTTTCTTTTGCAACGGTCCGGACGGAGACCGGAGCCATACCCCGACGAGCCACCCAGCTGCCAAGACCTGTCAGGCGGACTCAGCAGAACATCGGGACGGCTTCACTCTGGAGTGGTCGGGTTTCCCAAGAGGAGTCAGGACGGAGCCAACCGAGTTCGCAAAATTGAGAGTGACTAGTAAAAGAAGGAAAGCCTATTTGAAAATAAAACCCTCTTTGAGAGCGCTATTCCCTGCCTCTGTCTCGGTTGATACCACTCCCCCTGACCCTGCCCCTTTACAACAAGGATGGTGTGGAAGACCAACCCCCTGGACAAAGGACTGGTAGGGGTCCCCTGAGAAAGACTCAGAAGACAAAGACTTTAAGAAAGGAATCAGGACAGGATAGTTGACCTCTCTAAAATACCGACCATTGCGTCGCACCCCTCTCTGACACTCTCTTCTTCCTCGTGATTCTTACGCAATCTTCAGATCTAACCCAATTAATTTAGGATATAAAGTTCTGCTTCAAATTCTGCAATCAGCTCCCTCCTGCCTCCACTGTGTTTCTCAATTCTTCATCAGCAACTCCAGCATCTCACTCTCTGTTCTGGTCCAGCATTCTCAGATCTGACTAACTAACTAAAGCTATCTTAATTATACCTTTCATTCTGCATGTTCCACCCAATAATGTTTCAATATCTGGAAAATACGAACTTTGATTGGTTAGGCAAAGGGGGGTCTTCATCACACCATGCTTACATGTCACTAGATTCAGTTAAGCTATAGTTTGTAAACCCAACCCCTTACTTTTTATTCATAAACTTTATTCCCATGTGCTAAATGTAAGGATGTTGATACAATTTTTACTTTAATATGAATACGTTTCTTCATGGTTGAACTCCATCCTGTTCCCACGATATAGCACTCGATCTTGGCTCCCTTTCAACTGCTTTGTCATGGCCTTCATGGCTTCACTCATTGGGCATTCGCAGACTTTGCATCACTCAGCTCATTCAGTTATGCGAGAAAGGCCCAAATACATACTAATGATAAAAGTCAAAAGACAGGTGTTAAATTTCTCAGAAAAAGTGTTTGCACTGTATACCACCCACCTCTTCTCTATCCCATTTTATTTATTAAACTTATCTCTGCCTTAGCATTAGTAAAATTGCTTGCTTTTATTTCAGATAAGCAGGTGCCATGCATGTGAGTCTTCAAGACGGCATTTTATAAGCTTTTGCTCATGCGCCAGAATTTTCCTCCAAGCATTAGTTCGTCATCCTACGTATGTGATATGTGTTAGTTCATGCATACACAAGCTTCACTAACCCAAATGTTTATGTGATTGCATATTCATTTCCACACAACTATATTAATAATTTGTCAGTGAGTTAAATTAGCGGATTGCTTCTGAGCAAGTCTCTTTTCTCTGAGACCTTGCTCCATCACCGGGTCCGCCACTCAGGACACCGATTACACCTGCACTCCACTTCCTCCTCCAGGGCAGCAGCGTCCGACACCAGTCTGCGGGTGCAATTCTAATGATGTTTTGAGGATGAGGATGAGGATTCTAGTCACTTGTGCGGAGCTCCTCTCTCAAACCCATGTCTGCTTGGCCAGCTTGTCTTTTTCAAGTCCTTTGTATTATATTATGTATCCAAAATATATTGCCTTTGTTGCAATAACTGCTATTGTAACGACCTCTTTTAGAATAATCTCTCAACACTGGCTTGCGAGGAATCCAGAGTTTCTGTCTAAATAGGTATTACTTGGCATGTACTGACACTATGTGGGTTTTACCATGTTTGTATCCAGAAAAGAATCCTAGAGGTCAACCCTGAAGAAATGTGTTCCATAAATACACCCAGATTGACCAAATAGCTTCTATTATTCAGTGTGGAAACACTGATTCCCACATGATACTTCTTTAGGAAGTTATATAGAATCCCAATATAATACTGAATTCTGGAATTACTGATTCCATAAGATCGGTAATGCTATGGGCAATCTTAATTACCAAGGATCTCATAATAGAAGTAATGTTATTTTGATGAGATGCGTGGGTGGAGCTAACTGGTTCCTACATTTTCAGAACAGTTTTTAATAATTTCCATCCCAATTTTGACCAGAGCTGCAATCTTCTCATTATATTGGGGGTACTCCTATGCATAAAGTAAAAAAGGAGCCATGCGATGTATGGAGGGGAGGAAAGACAACAGAGAGTACTTTGAAAATGTGCACTTTGATCAATTAGTTAATTTTGAATTTATTTTGGGCTTTACATTTAGGATATTTATAATTTTGTTTTACTGTGCTTTGTAAAGATTTTGTGAGAGTTTCTACTAATTATTTTGGACAGCTTTTGCAATGCTTTTATCTGAAGAACATGTCCAGCAAGTTTGGTGGTATACATTGTACAAGATACAAAAGTACACAATAAAATGTTTGACTGAAACCGCCTATAAGTACAGTCTGATCCTCTGATAAATCATGTCAATAACATTGATTAATTTGCCCTGGTTACAGTCCTCATACTGTAGCTTCGCAGGCCATCCTGCAACATAACTTATTCTATGCAGTGCATCCTTCTTTCATAAGATATCACTGTGCAAAGAGAAACTCTAAACCAAGTCTTCTCCAGCACATTCCTTAAGGAACACCATCGATCTTGCATATCAGTGATCTTTGTTTATTTCCACTAATATTAAAGACAAATACATCTACTCTAAAATCTTTATTTAGAGTCAGGCAAACCTTTAATTTACAGACAATGGAGACTGCTCTTTCTCCACTGCCCATACACACCTCATACGGTTCCACTGAGTAAGCTTTGAGTCTATCCGCATTATTTAGATTGGGTGGACCCATGGCTAGTTTTCAGTGCCCATCACTGCCATGAAAACGGTGATTGTAAAGGTCTGTTTTAACTACCCCCTAGCTATGGAAGAATGTTGCCATAGAGAGGGGGCCATTGCTCTTTTTGTTGTCAAAAAGAAAATTCCGCTTCGACTCTTTTTTTATGATAACAACAACAAAAAAGTTGGACGTTCGGTATACAGCTCCATTATGTTGACGGAGCTGTCCATGAAACATACAAAGCATTTCCAGGAACCGCTGTGAGGGCAGTTTCTGAAAATGATAGATGTCCACAGGGGCAGCGGACATCCCTAAATGCAGTGGGTGGACAGTTAGAGGACTACACTCTCCATGTAGTCCTCCCACTGAGTAAAGTACTCCACCATGGTGACCGTAATTACTCCACCCAGCCATTACTAAATCAGCCCCTCAAGCTGTCTTTGTGTGAGCCACCGAACCTTTTACTTTTGATGGAGCTAGATTTGGAAGCCATTAAGGACTGATACTTCTCATCCTAATTCTAGTTAAATGGATGAGACTTTGTCCAATGCGCAGGCCCTACTAGTAGAAGGTGTGAAAATTAACAGAAGTCAGGCATATATGTATATGAATGGAGAGGTGCCTTCTAAAGTATGCAGAGCATTGCATACAGAACCTTAATGTTAGGCCTGGCCAAATTTATGTTACACTTGTTAAGCAAAATCCTTGAAATTACGCCATTAAGCAACATTGCATAATAATGAATCATTTGCAGTACAAATTTACCATGAAGTGCAGAGCGCCATTCACCACAAATGCACTCAAACTATGGAATGCGAGTGACTGTTGCTCGTGGTGCTTTGTTTAAATGCATTTTTGTGCGAAACATTGATGTGTGGATGCCTTTTGCATTAAAATATAACACAAATGACAGATTTGTATTTTGCATTATTCGACGTAATTTTTTTTACATTTTGCATAATTACACAAAAGCAAATTATGTGAATGTCCCACACCACTACTTATTATTGAAACCTCTGAATAATTTTAAAAGTATTTTGTAATATACTACTTGTAACGAAATCTGATTACTATGAATACATGTACATTTTCATCTTTTCAATTCTGAAAGTAGTGAGGGGAGGTTTTCTTTTACACTCTATTCAGCCAACTCCATAGAGAAAGCATGTCTCATCTTGACATCAGTAGTTGCCACATTAAGAACTTTCAGATTAATAATAAATCTGACTCTTGGGATATCGTCCATAGCTGGAGTGAAAAAGATAGGTTACTTCAAGGCCAAGTGGGGACCTCCTACAAATTACCCATCCCTCAGCTCGGCCTCTTCAGTGTGTTTTTCTTTGAAGTGAGAGGATTAAAATAAGAAATGGATTAGAGAGAGAGAAAGTTATCGCTGTCTACTAGATTCCTTTGTGTTAGAAATTTGGTTTCTGGTTGGCAGAGATATGTACCCTGGGCTCACCCTCTGGTAGCTTGGAATAGAGCAGGTAGGCTTAACTTAAAAGGCAAGATGTAAAGTATTTCTGCAACACTTCAGACAATAACACAGTGAAAACGCCACAAAAGACTCCATACCAGTTTAGAAAAATAGAAAGACCGAAATGCCAAAATAGCAATAAGTGCATGTCAAGATATGATTTTCTAAAGATGAAATGTAAAATAGCGCTTAAAAGCAATAGGCACCTATGGGAGTTATCTGTTCATGCTGGACTGGGGCAAATTCAAATGTTCAGGCCGACGATGATGAAGAGTGGGACAGATACTAGAGCCATGCAGACCCGCTGAACAGAGTACCTTGATCCTAGTTGCAGCAGCGAGATGCAGGCGCAGCTGAGCGAATCCCCGGTGTCAATCCCTGCAGTTCCAACGATGCATTGATTTTCTCCTCGCATTGATGGTAATGTGCCGGGTCCGAAAACATAGCACGGATCTGGGGTGCATTGGTTCACAAGATGATGTGCCAAGTTTCTCCATGCAGTCAAGGGGTCTCTCAGACAGCACAGGTGGTGATGTGGTGGTTCTGGTGCATTTGTTTTTGAGGAAGTGCACTGGTTCCGAGTGCCATTTTCTGGGCCTGTTCCCACAACAGCAGCAATGTGTTGTTTTTGCTACAAGCAGATGGAGATGTGTTGGTTCCGCTGGAGCAGGCACCTAGAACAACATCCAACTAACCAGACACTGGAGCAGGAGGTGAGACTTTGATATCCTTGAGTCTCAAAAGCAGGAGGTAAGAGCAAGCTTAGGAGATCACTCTGAATTCAAATGCAAGTCCAGTTCTTCTTCAGCAGGGACAGAGAGTAGCAGGTTGTAGGGCAGCACATCACAGCACAGCAGAAAACCAGTTCTTCTAGAGCAGCAGTCCAACAGAGTGGCATTCCATGTAGCAGTACAGCAGTCCTTCTTCCTGGCAGAGTTTCTTCACAGGTCCAGAAGTGTCTGATTTGGTGAGGTTAGAGACCCATGATTTATACCCAGTTTTGCCTTTGAACTGGGGGTGACCTCCAAGAAGAGTCTTTGCAGTGCACAGATGTCCTTTCTTTCTAGCCCTGGATCCGGACTAACTACAGGGGGCTAATCAACCTTTTGAGTGGGGACAGGACACTGTCTATTCAGGTGCGTCATCTCTTCCCTCCCATCCAGCCCAGAAACGGCCATCAGTATACAGATCAATCAATCAATCTGCTTTTGTAAAGTGCAACTCTGTCACGACTAGGGGTATCTGGGTGCTGTGTCCCAGCCAAAGAGCCAGGTCTTGAGTATCTTTCTGAAGTCTGCTAGTGAAGGGGTCATATGGAGCTGGAGTGGGAGGTCGGTCCAGGTCTTTACTGCAATGTGGGAGGAGCGGCCACCACTCAGGGTGTAATGGAAGTGAGGGAGTCGGTGAAGGTGAGTGAAGAGGAGCATAGGTGTCAAGCGGGTTGATGGAACTTCAGTCAATTGTTGAGGTAGGCAGCTCCTACATTGTGGATGGCTTTGTAGTTATGCTTTGGGATCTTTTCTGGATGGGGAGCCAGTTAAGGTCTTGCAGGTGAGGGGCAATGTGGGTTCATTTGTGGATAGCCTGGATGAGTCTGGCTGTGGCGTTCTGTATAGTCTGGAGTCTTCTAGGATACCTGGATGGAGATGGCGCATAAAGCGTGTTGCTATAGTCGAGGCGGCTGGTGACAAGGGCTTGAATGATGGTCTTTCTGGTGTTGGTTGGGATCCATCGTAAGATTCTGTGCAGCATGAGAAGTGTGTGGAAGCACGAGGATGCGACTGCGTTAGCTTATTTTTTCATGGTCTGTTGGCTGTTGAGGATGATGCATGGTGGGCCGGTGTGGGTCCGAGTTCTACAGGCCACCAGCGGGGGTCCCATTCAAAATGTTCTTCCCGAAAATCAGCACTTCAGTTTTGCCAGAGTTGAGTTGGCGGCAGTTGTCTTTCATCAATTTGGCTACGTTGGTTATGGCTTTTCAGAAGTTGGTGTTGGCGCTGGTGGGGTCCTTGGTGAGTGAGTTGAGTGTCTTCTGTGTAGGAGATTATGTTGAGTCTGTAGGATCTAACGATATCTGAGAGGGGGTCATATACAGATGGGCACCCAGGCAAACCTAACCTTCCTTTGTGCGTGTCTGTCTAGAGGTAATGCATGAAGTCAAGCTGTCACCCTCCCCAGATGTACATTAGAGACAGATTGTAGGCAAACAGAGCTTTAAGAGCAGATAAATGCCATCATTCTAAAAGTGACATTTCTAAAATAGTGATTGTAAATCCAACTTTACCAGTAAAGAACATTTATCATTACCATTCCAATGATAGAGCTACTCATTCTCAATCATGAATTACAGCTTAAACGTATAATAAGGTTTCACCAATGTTAACCTGTGAGAGGGTTAGACTCGCATTATTGAAAACCAAATGTAGGTGTTTTTCACTACCAGGACATGCAAGACATCTTTTACTTACACAGCACTATGCCCTGTTGGCTACCTAGGGCCTACATTAGGGGAGACATATTTAAGGTTCTGCAAGGGGTTTTAAATGGCAAGTCTACATAACAGTAAAACTGCACACACAGGCTCTGGAGTGACAGGCCTGAGGCATGTTTAAAGGGCTACTTGGGTGGGTGGCACAATCAAAACTGCAGCCCAACTTTAGCATTTGATGCACAGGCCCTTGGCACATGTAGTGCACTCTGCTAAAGATGTATAGATACATTAAAAGTCCAAATTGTGGATAATCCAATGTTACCAGGTTTAGGGGAGAAGCACATGCACCTTAGCACTGGTCAGCAGTGGTAAGGTACTCAGAGTCCAAAGGTCAACAAAATGAAGGTCAAAAAAGAGGCCGAGGAAGGCAAAAAGTTGGGGTGACCCTTCAGAGAGGTTCATTTTTCAACACTTTGTCACTTTATAAGGCATGTGAAGTAACATTTGAGATTTCACGTTTCTGAAACCAATCCACTCTGAATTTGGTCCAATCGGTTTGCGGAAAGTGGTGTGCACCTCAAAAGTGTAATATGCAGGCTAACAAGTAATGTGACAGTTAGTAAGAGGAGTAAGAGCTACACTTTAATCAAAAATGTGATGGGCTAGCCAGGTTGAAGAACAGACTGTATTACCAGCAGCTGCTGGAATTAAATTCACTTTTTATACTGTGGAGTAAACTGACAATGATAGCAAAATGTTAAAGTTTGTTTATCATTTTCAAAATTTTAAATTTGAACACATATGAATGAATAAAATATTAAGAAAATGTGAGGAGTGTGAGAGAGGTGGTTGATGAAAATGTCCCTTTATAACGTCTGGCAAACAAAATACTCACTCCAGTATCTGCAATCCTTTTGCAGTCCTATTATATTAAGAGATGTGCCATTTTTCTTGTGCATATCTGTATAACAATACTGAGCATGCTTCAGAAGAGACTAAAGCAAAAGGACAAATGCATAAATAGATTAGTGAAAGGAAAAGTAGTAAGTATGAAAATATGTCACGCCCACATCAATGCAGCTTCTATGTTATTCTGTTATTTTGATGTTTCAGCTTAAGAGTCTCAACCTAGATAAGAACATTGTTAAAAATTGGGTTTCTGGTTGGCATAGGTATGCACCCTGTCCACGCAGGAACCACAGTTCTAGTCATTGTAGGCCACAACCACACCTTACATTAACCTGTGCTCATGCACTGGTAGCTTGGCACTGAGCAGGCAGGCATAACTCAGGAGGGAATGTGTAAAGTATTTGTGCAACACATCAAACAATAACAAAGTGAAGAAAAAAAAAGACTCCATGTCAGTTTTTAAAAATAGAAAATAAGTTTATAAATAAAACAAGACAAATATAACAAAAATCAAATCAGTTGAGATATGACTTCTTTAAAGATTAAATAAAAAAATAGCACTTAGAAGCAGTAAGCACTTAAAGGGTTAATTGGTCACTTTGGACTGGGGAAAGGTCAAGAGTTCAGGCTGTTCACGAGGGCCCGATAAAGGGCCCATGCAGGGCCCACTGAGCAAATGTACCTTGAACCTTATAGCAAAAAACAAGATTCTGGGTGACGACTAGCAATGTGCCAGTGATCCCCAAGCTGTTGGGGTGATGCGCGAGATATCTCCACGCAACGGCAGTGACGCGTCGGTTCCATGAGCAATGCACTGGTTCCGAGGTGCAGTGGTTCAGAATGCGATGCTCTGTGTGTCTCCACGTTGTCCTAGTTACGTACATGCTCTGGTTAAATAAGCTGTAAAAATGTAGCATTCTAGTCAGGTTGGTGATCTTTAAAACAGGTAGAATTTAATTCCTGACCTGTAGTGCAGTGAGCAAAGTGAGCATGTCTTCTTTAATGGGGTGTTGGAGAGTTCTGATCTGGGGTAACGATAAAATTAATTGGCATTACAGTACAATTTTCACTTAAATATGTAAAAAAGGGTACTAGACTTGTGCCCCCTTCATGAACATTATTATCAATGATATTGTTTCAGATGTTGCAGCAATGTTATTGATGATGGCATACAACAAGTCATGAGTGGTGTAATATGGGGGTAATTCGTAGTGCATAGCAAGAGAGCAGCCACGGCCGCTGCAGGTAAGAGTGGTGGGGCCGTCTGGGGGGATTTCGAGAGACGAGCATGATGGAACATAATTTTTTTATTCAATTTTCCCTAATAGCTGTCTCTCGAAATACACCCCAGCCGGCCCCATCGCTTTTACCTGCAGCGGCCGCGGCTGCAAGACAGTGAATTTTAGTTATTTAAGGGCACAAGTTATAGTTATAGAGATAACTATAACTGGTGGATTTCAGTGTTTCTGTTCATTAAAAATGGTATGTTTTACCTGACATTTTCACCTATCTATAACGTCCCTTTAACCTGTGTTTCTTCAATTAATTTCTAGTTTTTTCATTTAAAGTAGGATATAATTATAATTTCTATTTATACCATTACTTTAAACTTTGTTTTTTGCAGTAAATATCTATGTTATTTTAACATAATCCTTTGCTGTGCACTGCATGCGGTTGGGCGCTGGGCCTGGTCTAAGGCCCTGCTCCTAACCTCCATTGGCACTCAACTCCCTTTGCACATGGTCTACAGTAGTGCTGACTATATGGGTAGGTACAGGGCCTGGACTGTGGCCAGGTTCTGCACCTGACATGCCCCTGGTGCCCAACTTACCTCTGAGCATGGCCTTCAGGAGAGGCAGCCAGGCCCCAAACCCAACCCATACACAGGCATGTACTCTTGACTGTCATGTGACAATATAAAGGATGTCAATTTAAATAAGGAAGACTATATTTATATACACAGTTATAGGTAAACACACACACACACACACACATATATATATGTATACATACACAGACATGTATGCGAATATCTGACTTTACAACACGCAATGCAATGTAAAGGCCTACACTGTAAAGCCCAGTGTTGTAATGCCCGTGGGATAAAGGCATGCAGGGTGAAGACCCGCGTTATAACGTCCGATACTCACTAAAAAGCTATAGATTCTGAAAGGGTGCTCATGAAATATCCAGTACTGTCCATGATCCAGTTTGGCGGGAAGGTAAGGGCTGAAATATGTGAAAAAATTGTTTGTGCTCGTTTTTTTTTCTTTTACATTTATTGATGTGGTAGTAGGGCAGATACAAAATGTTAAAGTTACCTATCTTCTGTGAGAAAATAGTGTAAAAACATAACCAGAAACTGGGAAACCCCATACTATTATACACTTGTAGAAAACAGTTATCAGTGGTCAGGATGAAGGGTCAGTTGATGATCAGTTATATTTTTTTTATCAGAGTAATACTATTAAGAGGAAGTATTATAAACGGCTAAGGTTATTACTGATTTGGTCTTGTTATTTCTTATGTAGTTTACGTATGTGTATCGATTAGAAATTCGATAATATAAAGGGCCTGCTTGTGTTTACAAATGTATTTCGGAACTACATTTCTCAATTGCAGCTCACAGAGATGCATGTTCAAACTTTTAATTTGTAATTAAAGATGTTTATTTTAGAACAAATCATTAGTCGACTGAACAGCCAAAGCACAAATGCACTGCATACTGTATTCATCCTTAAAAAGTTCTGGAATTCAAGCCAACAATTATATACTACCTTGGCAGTATGTCATCATCTAATGCCCTCACAGCCAGGGCAAATGACATAGTACAATACATATGCCTATAAACGAATAAAATAAATACAAAGAAAACAAAGACATGCAATTGAAGACAACATAAATACATGCTATAGAATATAAAATAAATAACGTCTGCAAATAAAATCTTATAATTGTAAAGTAAATAGCAGAAAAGAACATAGAAAAATGTATTCAACAACAAATCCAAACGTTTTATGTTGCCGAATTTTAACTTAGCCTAAGTATTAAAACAGCAATTTGTTGCCAAGTAGATTGTACTGGTCTCTATGACCTCAACGTGTCCAAAAAAACAACAAAGTCTCTGAATGGGGTGCTGTTGGGACAATAATGTTCCCTGAATAGTGAATGAATATGCACCAGTGCCCCGAATCACACACATATAATGAAACTAATACACTGACGTTTCTTTTAACCCAGCACAATAAAATCCTGAGTGTGCACAGAGACCTAAGCCTGAAACTGACAAAGAGACCCAGAGCCTGGCTCTCAGGTGAAAGAGGGGGGCCTAAAGCTGCTCTCTAGTTGGTATGTGACCAACAGAGTCTCTGGGACATTGACAGCGAGAAGTGGTGGTAGCATATTGATTTTGAATCAGTAGCATTTGGACAGGCCTTTTTAGGAGCAACAGGCCTTCTGGTCTCAAAGTCTTCTTGCATCTGCTGCTCCCATTCAGAGATGAAATCCCTGTAGCGTGTGTTTATAGTGCCTGGTAGCAGGACCCCATGGAGTTTGTGAATGTATGCATGCTGTAGCCAATGTTATCCATCTTAGGTTGCCCTTGGATTTGACCTGGCACAAGATAGAGGTTGTGATACAGCCTCCCTAAACAATGGAAGTGCATTGGCTAGATTTCTGAGCTGTATGGAGTAGCTCTAGATATTGAAGTGTGTGGGGATAGAGATAGGAATGTCTTTAGAAATTGGTTGTGACCTATTTAACAGGGGATTGTTTATTAGTCCTTCTTGATCGCACCCATTTGGTTGATGGCTGAAAAAGGTTGTGAGTCAGCAGATTCAGTTTTAGTAGGAGAGAAGTTTCTAGGCGGGGCCTGGGCATTTTGTCTTCCCTTGGGTGGCCCTTCCAAGAAGGTTAATGAGAGACCAGTGCAGAGCTTTACACTTCTGGTGCCAATGTGGTGGGTATTTCTACCTGGGGCCATCATCATCACTACCTGCTGTAAGAGCCATCAACGCACACAATGAATCTGTCTGCATTGTAGAAAGAAGACGATGTCAATGAAAGGACTCTTCCCAAACCACTTTCCGAACTGCAAACAATGTATCCACATCGACAGTCTGAAAATCCTGTATAAAAGTGGGACCAAACTCTTTCCCACTTGGTTCTAGGTCTATGCTGCTTGGCTGTCCAAGGACAAGTTTACTCTGCAGAGTACTTCACGAGCTGTTATGATCCAGGTTTGGAATTACTGATAGCTTGTCTCCCACAGATGCATGTATATCTCTGAAGTCTGCATATCTTGCCGGAGAGGCCGTAGGCCTGCCTGAGACCTGGAGCCTCCCTACCTTCCTGCATGCCTGCAGAGAGGGGAGAGCCTTGCCCCGCAGCTGCTGTCTGCCGGAGGAGAATCCCAGCTGCTGACTCAAGAAGAAGCAGGTTGCCAAAGAATAGTAGCTATCGCTAAACCAGAGGATCTCCAGATCTCCCTGCCTATGCAAAGATCAAGTTTGTAAACCAGACAATACTCCAGGGTGCCTGCTCCAGTGACCGCCACAGAAGAAGACAGAGTACCATTGCTGACTCTGTCCCTACTGCAACCTGAGGACTTTGCTTCAGTGCCGTGGCCAAAGGAATGGCTCATCACTCAACAAGTGCTGTAACCACCTGAGCAGAGTTATTCCATGAGCCACTGCAGTGTTTGCCAGCCTGATGCAGACCGAAGGAGTCAGGGCTATCCGAATGAGCTCTGGCAATTTTGAGAAGGACTGTTCCCGACACACCAGTACCTGGAAACCTGAGTAATCCCTACATTAGGCGAGCACCAACACCTGAAAAATATTGACTTTTGAGTTAAATTGATTTTTGTGGGCCTTTTAAAGATAACTGCAACACGCATACAAGAACTGCACAGACAAAGATTATGAACTGACATGCAGGTAAGAGAATAAAAGCTCCACCTTATCACAGTGAGCATGCCCCGATGCTTAATTTTGTGCCTCTGTGTTATGAATACCGCAGACCCGTAGCGTGCATCCTGGAAGTGCTATTTCTCTCCAGGTACTGTTCTACATTTTGATACAATTCAAATATTTGTTTTAAAGAAAGTATTGGGCTACACATTTTCATATGACACCTATTGTTTGATTGCTTGAGTTCTGAATCTTTACCCCCCTCACACACTACCTCCCTTTGACATCTTCGACAGCGCGTCCTCATTACCCTGGGAGTCAGGTGCATTAGGGGTATACTCGCCCCTGTTTGCAATGTCATCGTAGGAGGAACCCCAGAACACCTGTCGTAAAAGGCACCAGACAACACGGTTGAGTCACAGTAACTCCCTGCTCACACTGTTTCCCATCTACTGAATTCTGACAGGAGAACTCTCAAATTCTTTCTCCTTCTTTGTCTTACTTGGAGAGTAAAGGGCATATTGTCATCTTTTCGCAAACCATGATAGAACAAATGGGATAGGGCTGAATGTCCCAAAGATGTACCGGCAAGATTTAAGAACATCAAGGAAAATAAAGTGTTAGTCAGCAAGTATACTCTTTTACACATGCATATGAGATTTATTTGAGATAAGCATCACTCACATTCTGGAGTAGAATTGACAAGATTATTTTCTGCTCTCAGTAAGCTTGCATGCTTTCACTATTTCCAATGTCAAACCTTTTGCATAGAGACTCAATTCTGCCATGAAGATTATTCAGTTCATTAAGCCACTACTGTTTACATAAAGCTTTTACCACACTTATCATTTTGTCTGGAGAATCAGTACCCTAGGTTGATAACTTGAAACTCAATCTTATTGTATGTGGGCTTTACTTTGTGCATCAACAAAGCGGGGGCGGCTGGCATGGCTTACAGGTGGGTAAGAGGTCGCAGATGTCGTGAGGGGTGGCCGGAGGGGGGGGGTTTGCGGGGTGTTACACAGTGGGGAAGATAAAAAAACATAACCTTACCTTTATGTCGGCTCTTGCAATATTTTTAATGAAATCTTTAAAGTTGAATATCTCCAGTTCTACTAATTGGATTATTGTCATTTTGGTTGTTTTATTTATTACATTCAGATATAGTTTTCTAACATGGTGTGAGATCCTTTTTGCGTTGTGTTTTTACTGTTTTAGTGTTTGAAGTGTTGCACAAATACTTACCCATTGCCTCTTAGTTAAGCCTGATTGCTCTGTGCCAAGCTTCCAGGGGTTGAGCACAGGTTAGTTTGGGGTTTGCTTGTGCCTTATCTTGACAAGGATTGTGATTGCTGCTAGAACAGAGTTCACACCCTAGTCAACCAAAAGCACAACTTCTCACACCTTTCATATTATTTTACTTTTAACATGTTAATCACAGCATTTATAACAACACTTGTGACATCTGAAATGATATAATTTAGGAGAACGGTGTGTTTGAAAGCCAGGCTAAAAATATATATGCTGGAAAATGGCCACTCTGAAGGGTCACCCCAAACGTTTCACCTTCCTCCTCCTCTTTTTATGACGTTCTTTTTGTTGGACTTAGGATTTTGGGCGTTTTAGCCCGCTGACCAGTGCTACAGTGCATGTGCTTCTCCAATAAACAAATTAACATTGTTTTGTCCACAAGTGGTATATTTTGTTTACTTATAAGTCCCTTATAAAGTGGCATACCATATACCCAGAGTCTGTAACATAATTGGTACTAGTGGTCCTGCAGCACTGATTGTGCCACCAACACATTTAACCTTACCAACCTGTCTCAGGCCTGTCACTGCAGGGCGTGTGTGTGAGGTTTATTACCACTTCCACATGGCATTCAAAACCCTTTGCTAAGCCTTAAATTCCCCTTTTAGTACATGTATGTCACCCCTAAGGTAGGCCCTGGGTAGCCCATAGGGCAGGGTGCTGTGTAAGTAAAAGGTACTGAACTAAATCCAAATGTGGGAAGACTCGTGCACTCTGCAGTACTCAGGTGTAATCAGGTAATTTAGTATGAGGTGCAGGACAGTATAATCTCCTGAATAAGAGAGTCAAGAAAACAAACATTAATAAGCTCATCCTTTTGTGAAAAGCGCCTCCAATCTGTACTCAGTTTGATAAAGTTTCAGTAATTCAAATTGTGATCGAAAAGGTATTCAAAATATTCATTTATGTTCTTGTTCCTTGATTTATCTCATTTTACCATTGTATCCACAATTACAACTTTTTAAAAATCAAATTTAGCAATTATACCCAATGCATTTCGGGCTGCGCCCTTCATGAGGGGCTCAGTCCTACAAGAATAGAAGAAACTAAATTCAATAACAGATTCATCCAATTTTAATACCAGAAATATCTGTCCACGTTTAGTGCTATTGGTGGTAGTGAACAAGCCTCTATAATTATGCCAACTAGATTGGTGATTTCTGTTTTCTCTTAATTTATTCGTAGTGATAGTTCTTATTGTGTGACACCGATTGATAAAGGCAAATGGTGAACATTGCTCTAAAAATGTGTCTCTGAGTAAAACTAAGCAGTAAAAGTGACCCGTTTTACCTCATGCATATCCTTGCCAAGCTTAGGGAAGTGTTTTTGGCAATAAAGGAAAATTGCCTCAGTGAAGCATCTGCCACATGTATGTGTTTAAAGTTTTGACTAAAAACTGAAAAGCGTATAGAAGCGGGGCACTGTGGTAGCACACCTATCTCTTTGGTGAACCCTGTAGTTATGAAAAGTTGATGGTCCTGTCACTAATGGCAGTCAATCTAAAACTATAACCTCCCCTCTCTGGGATTTGACCCTTTCACTGTACCATACAAGCAGGGAAACCATTATAATGTACCAATTTTTAATCGTTTTGAAGTGATGGCAGATCCGGGGTGGGATAATTGACAACATGGCAATAATATCCAGGGATTGGGCTATGAAGAACCCAACTTAGATTATACTATGACTAATCGGGAAAGTATGAATTTCGAGGCAATGTGTGGGGAGTCTGTATCACTTTCGGGGTACTAGAAAATGAGGATCCAAATGAAACTAGTACTAACTGGGAAAGTATGAATCTAGAGGCAATGTGTGGGGAGTCTGTAACAACTCCTGGGGTACTGGAAAATGAGGATTTAAAAGGAACTAGCATTGCTGGCATCCAGAAGGTTGTGTATAATAATGAGGACAAAAACTTAGATGAGGAGGGGAATGTAGGAATCCTAACTAGTTATTTTGGGGCGCCCCCTGTAGGATCAGCTCCCATAGATGGTTCTAGTTCAGGCAAGATGGTCTCATGGAATATTGCGGGATTAAGAAGCAAGCTGGCATCCCAAAATTGGATAGACTTCATCAACGGTTTTGACGTATGCCTATTCCAGGAGACATGGACTTGCGATCCTATATTCCTTCCTGGCTACTTAAACTTCTCAACTCTGGCTAGTAAAGGTGACAAGGGTCGACCTATGGGGGGGTCTAACAATTTGAATACGTCAAGGCCTACCCGTAACAATCAAAGTGGTGGAATCGGGTTGCAATGATATCCAAATGATAAGAATGGTATCAGACCATTGGAAAGGACTAGACATTTATAATGTCTATGTTAGGGGCTGTAATAGAGAGAAGTCACCTAACCTAGAGGCTTTGTCCTCTCTTTTGGAAAAGCAGTCCTTGGGCAACAAAGTTATAGTTGCTGGTGATCTAAACAGGACTTTTGAACCCCTAGTTATTTCTGACGATCCTTTGGGGCGAGAGGAAGATACGCAATGGGGCGTCCCAACTTTAGATCTGGCCCCGGTTAGGCGGTGGACAAACGACATAATACGATTGAATGCCATCTGCCTGGAACAGGGACTGAGAGCCCTAAATGGGAGAACGAAGAGTGACAAGGGAGGTATCTGTACATTTGACAATGGTCGTAGCCAAAGCCGGATAGACTATGTCCTTTGTAGCCTGAACTTGTGGCAGCTAGTTTGCGACATGGAAATGAAGGGTAGATTGGAGAGTGATCACAACCCTCTCTGCGTGACCCATAACTTGTGGCCCGGCACAATAGGGAATCTTCAATTGACCGAAGGTCCGCTGCCTGATATGACTAATGACATGCGTAGATTGAACTGGCCAAGTGTACTAACTAATGTGGAATCCATGGCATTTATAATCTCTGAGGTGGATATTGCAATCACCGCTATGGAGGATGCAACCCCAGTAATCCCAGGGTCCAGGGAAATAACTGATATTCATGATAGACTCTTTTCCCTTTTAAAACCGCACTTCCTGAGGCCCCGTAAGATAAATAGCAAACAACCACCTAGACTAGCCAAGTAGTATAATCATCAGTGTAGGGAAGCTAGGATAAGTTTGGGTATAGCAATTCAGAGTAGGGATAGGGTAGTGATTAGTGGCGCTAGAAAGCATTATAAGGCCAGCCTATCCCTAGCTAAAAAATTATGGGACGAACAACATTGGGCCGAATTAAAGGAGGCCTCGGGGGCTAAGGATTCAAGGTTATTCTGGAATATTGTTAAGTGGGGCAGAGGTGGAATCCCAGACAAACCCGGTAACAATGTTCCAGAGGGTGCCTGGGTAGATCATTCTAAACCCCAATATGCTGAGACTGCACAGTACAAGGATGTGGAAGCAATCTCAGCTGTATATTCTACTGGGAATTTATTCACCCTCAAAGAAACTGAAGATGCTCTATGCACTGTCCCCGGGGGAAGGGCCCCGGGTTTAGATGGCGTACCAGCTGATGTTTTCATTAATGATAAGGCGAGGTGGGCCAGATATATATTCCTTCTGGGAAATGCCATTGCGAAGGGATCGGCCGTCCCGGAATTATGGAGGGGAGCGATCATTATACCCATATATAAAAAAGGAGACCGGTCTCTTCCAGTTAACTACAGGCCGATAAGCTTGATTGCCACTGTTCAAAAAGTGGTAGGTAGGATGGTGGTCAATAAATTGATGCATTGGGTTGACGAGAACAATGCTTTGTCCCCTTACCAGGCTGGTTTTCGGCGGGCCACCAGTACAGTTGATCAGGTGTTTCGTTTTGCTCTGCTACAGTGGGGGACGGTGGTGCTTGGCGAAGGCAGCCTGTATGTTGCTTTTGTCGACCTGCGGGCTGTCTTCGACCTGGTCCCAAGGAGAAAGCTCTGGGCAGTTCTGAGCGAAATGGGTCTTCCGGTAGAGCTACTCACCCTGATAATGAGGTTGCATGAGAGCAATTTCGCTAAAATCCAATGGGGTATGAATGGTGAATCCTCTGTTGACTTCCCGGTTGATCGCGGAGTGGGCCAGGGGTGCGCAATGACTCCCCTGCTTTTCTCATTATTCATAAATGGGATAGTGGCTCGAATGTTGGACGCCAGTGTAGATAAGCCTTTGTTGGCGGGCCTCGGGGTTCCAATCCTGATGTTCGCCGACGATACGCTAATTCTATCCAAAACTCCAGGCGGTCTGCAGCGAGCCTTGAACATTTTCGACTCTTTTTGTGGGGAGCACGGCCTGGAAGTCAATGTGGGTAAGACCAAGCTGATGGCCTTTACACCAAAACGTAGACCCAGGCCAAAAATATTCTCGAACAACTGCCTGCTAGAGGTGGTTACTGTATTTACCTATCTTGGGATACAGATAACAAACGACTTGAGATGGTCCCAGCACATAGAAATGGCGGTCTTGAGGCACCAACAGATTTCGGGGGCACTTCGGGTGGAACATAAAAAATCCAAGTCTAAACCAATAAAACCTGCTTTGGCAGTATATGACGCCAAGGCTCTTGGGTCTGCCCTTTATGGGGCAGAGCTGTGGGGTTTTGGGAAGCTCCTCCCCTTGCAGATCTCTGAGAACAGGTTTCTAAGGGGAATCGCAGGACTTCCGCAGAGCACTCCACTGATTCCCCTTGGTCTTGACCTGGGGAGAAGAGCAGTTAGTGACCTAGCGAGGTGGCGCCCGATTCTCTATTGGAGACGCCTCTGGACTACCCCGGAGATCCGACACTATGCTGAGGGGTTCTTGGCCACAATAAATGCTGATACCTTTCACAAGATAGTTTGGCTAAAAAATCTTAGGTCGGCTTTAGGCGATCTTGGTCTCTTAAATTTATGGGATAATCCAACCGGGGAACTCTTTCCAAGTAAAAAAGCGATTAAAGATCTATATTGGGATCGGGTTGCTGAAAGAGTTTGGAACAAAACTAAATCCGACTCCATGACAGGGCGCTTTGTGGTAGCTAAACTGTATCCAATCTTGGAACGCTATTGGGACAGCATAACTAACCCTGTGGACAGGAAGCTTTTCTTCCAGTTAAGATCAGGTGCTCTTCAATTGAGATCACTGACAGGTAGGTGGAGGAGTTCCTCCTCCTTATACTGTCCAGCTTGTGGTGCATCAAATGAAAGTATAGGCCACTTCTTATTCTCTTGTAAAGCTTATGCCACCCCGAGAAAAGTTTGGTTAGTCCCTGTTTGCAAAAATCTAGGGACATCCAGGGGTGTCAAGGCCTTACGAATCATTTGCACTTCCACCCATATGCCTGTAGTTCTAGCAACAGCTAAGTACCTGGGGTGGGCATGGTCTATCAGACGGAGGGCCCTTCTCTAGAGTACACTGATTGGGGTATCCCATCTGGCATCCGTGCAATTATGTACCAAAGTCTTATATTGCTTCTTTGCCCTGATTAACTGTCTATGTCTGCATGATTTTCTTTAAAAAAAAAAATACTGTATTTAATGAGGAAATATTTTTAATGATGTATTTTAAATGTATGTTTGTGCTTTTATGAGTCTAATCCTCGAATAAAGCTTTTGTTACGTTGGTATAAAGATGTAATTTAAAATTGGTATGCATGATGGTGATCTATAATTTGCTGTATCTAAATGTATGCTTACCCGTGGTTTACATAACTGGCGTCTTCGTGAATGTAAAATTCGAGTTTGCGTCCATGTATCGTGTTTAAACCCTTTCTAACCCGGATGGTCTTACACGGCAGGAAATAGGCTTGGTTCAAAAAATGGTGTGAATGGGCTAAAAGTGATACAACAGTGTTTTGCTGTGGCGCGAAAGTGCCCAAAGTGCTCACCTCCATGAGTTAATTACCTTAGAAAATAGTAACGATACTTAATCTGTCGAATGTAAAACAGATATAAATATAAATTGTACAGTTTGTTTGTGTGATCGGCACACGATTGTTGTTCAACACATCCATAGCATATTGTCAATAAAGTTATTCAACACCTCTCTATCTGTTGTATCACACATCAAGAGTGTCTGGAATTTCTACAGAATGTACATGGCTATTTAAAATGTGCTACATACAAGTTCAATCAAGATGTGATTAAAGCAAAATAAATGTATAGCCTTTTTTTCAATAAACAAATGTAAACAGGGTTGGCTCCTCTAACCCAATGCGTTCCGGGTCTATCAATTTATAAAGATGTGCCTGTGATATACACAATTAAGATTACGAACATTTGGTTGAGGTAAATGATGTCTTCATAAATTAGAGTGTTAAAATATACAGAATTATGGCTAATACATTTCTGTTGGTGATGCTTGTCCTATAAAAAGCAACTGTTGTAGATACTTTTATTTAGACCCTTCGGACTAACTGAATCCAAACGATTTATCCCATAGATTTCTCTCTGAAGGAGACATTTTGTATTATTTTTGCCAGACTTAATTGGAATTTGTTCCTAAATCAAAAATATTAATTGGCTGATGTTATGGTGATTAGCATTAAAATGTACAGCTACCGTGGATTTCGTGATCTTTGTTCTTATGATGCTTTTGTGTTCCGTAAGGCGTATTTGGATATTTATTTCTGTTTTTCCCACATACACAAGTCCACATGGTCATTTTAGCATGTAGATTATATTACTTGTGACACAGGTAGCTGTAAGGGTTGATTTGATTGTGGTACCTCGTGTAGGATGTGAGATTATATTAGCTTTTATTATTGAGTTGCAATTACTACAATTCATGCATCGTAAAGTTCCTGGATGGTTGTGTCTGTCTTGGTTATAGTTTTTATCCAGAAGGTGTTTTATATTTTTAGTGCACAAGTAAGAAAATCTGGGTTGACTTTCGAACAGACCTTTGAAGTAATTTTCTGTGCTTAACATTGGCCAATATTTTAAAATGGTATTTTTAGTTTTTTGACTTCTGGTAGAAAATTTAGAAACAAAAACCATTCTATTTTCCTGATTTTCCATGTTCTTGGGTTTACCTATCAATGCACTTTCTCGTGTCTTTGCGTCCACCTTTTCAATTGCTGTTTGTAATCAGTTTTATTCTTAGTAATTGAGAATATGGTAAATGTTTTTTACGTGATTTTTGATGAAAACTAGTGTAGTGAAGTAAGTGATTTCTATTGGTCGGTTTGGTGAAAACACTAGCAATCAGTTTGTTGTTCTCTATGGTAATTTTGACATCTAAGAACGTGATTTTATTCATGCTCATAGTTGAAGTTAATTCAATGCTATCATCCACTTTGTTCAATCTTTCAATTGCATTTGATCACTTATTTTTTGTTCCTTTCCACAGCTATAAAATATGTACTTCCGGTATATAATCAGATTGTCAACCCAATCTTATTGATTAAGAATATTGTCTGATTCGAATCTATACATGAACAAATTTGCATATGATGGAGCTGCTCAATTTTCAATGGATGTTCCTGATTGTTGAATACAGAATTCGTTTTGCCATTCAAAATAACTATGGTACAGTGAAAAGTGTAAAAGTTTCATGAGAAAGATTTTTAAACCTTCTTCTGACAAGAAAGTATTCCATTGCTAGTAATCTTAAATTGTGGGGAATCGACGTATATAAGGATTTGACATCATATGTGCATGGACTCACCTTTTGATTTTCATCCAATTCAAAATTTTCAATGATATTCAAGAAGTCTGTAGTATCTTTTAAATATGTGCTTATTTTTTGGACTAACGGTTGAAGATGTCTATCCCGGTATTTGCCTACTGGCTCATGTATAGAATGAACTGTCGAGACGATGGGTCTAAATGGAGGTTTATGAAGATTCTTTATTATCTATGTATTTTTGGACCCATGTATATATATAGGGAGCACTTGGATGTTCTTAGAGTAAAAATGTCTTCTCATCTTCTGTGATGGTTCTAGAAGTCATGACCTTATCAATCACTTTTGTTAGTACATTGCAAACTTATTTTGTGGGATTCAATTGAATTCTCATATAAAGGTTGGTGTCCTGTACATGAACATTCACATTGTCTAAGTAAAACTCTGTTTACTAGAGCTCCTCCCTTATCTGCTTTAAAACAGATGATGGCTTGATTGGAGGCTATTTGTGTTAACACTCTCCTTTCTTTCTGTGTGATGTTAGTTGTTTTTTGTCTTTTGTCCCTATAATTATTTTGGAGACATTGTTGTACAACTGTTTCAAAAGCATATACTACTGTGTGACTGGTAGGGGGAATGCAGTTGCTTTTGTTCGTAAGTCCTAATAGTGTGTTTTCAACCGAGTGATCTTTGGGTTTTGCTTTGGGTTAGACTACGTTCTTGATAAAATGTCTTAATAGAAGAGATCTCATAAATTTATATAGGCTTATGTGCTATTCTGAAGAACTGCTTTTCTTATCTGATGTGCTGCCTGTTGCCTCCTGCTTGCTACCCTCTGACCTACTGAGAAAAAGACTGGACCCATCTCACTTGATCTCGGAGTGACTCCACATGGTTGCTGACTTGCCCCCATTTCTGAAGTCTCAGAGACCACAAAGACTTCCTGAAACCCAGCAACAGCACCTGGACTCTGCTATCCATGAGTCCTGCCTTGTGAAGTGGTGCCAACCCAGTACTGGGCTCTTGGAAATTACTTTTCTGTACTGACCCAGCAGAATCTATCCATCCGCGGCTTTGCGCCAATCTTAATCTATATATTTCCTTCGATGTTGACGCAGCTGCTGCTCGATGATGGCGGAATATGTGGCTCAACATTAACACATTGCCTCCATCGCAAAGGGATTTGTCAAATGCACAGATCAGAATTGATGCATTGCCTACATCCAAGTGATCGACCACAACACATTGCTTCCTCTGCTCCTGCTCAACATTGACGCTTCTTCCATCAAAGGAACATTTCCAGTGGGTTCTGCATGAGTCCTGTAGCTGGCCTGCACTCCATCGTGGTCACCCTCAACTTTGGATTTACCCTGGTCAAGCGTGACCAGATGCCCCCAGCTGGCACTCTTTGGCTGTATGCGCTATATTAACATTTAACCTTTAAACATTCATAACTCCAGTTCAACTTATTGTATTTTTGTTGTTTTAGTCTTGTTTTTTTCATGCAAATATAATCTATTTTTCTAACCCAGTGTGGAGTATTTTGTCGTCTTTTCATTGTGTTACTGTGTGTGTGTTGCACAAATACTTTACACATTGCCTCTTTAGAAAAGACTGACTGCTCTGTGCCCAGCTACCAGAGGGTGAGTTATGTTTACCCCTGCCAACTACAGACCCAAAAACATATATACATATATATATATATATATATATATATATATATATATATATATATATATATATATATATATATATATATGATGAAGTGAACAAGGCGGACTTGTCCGCCGAAACGCGTCTGATCGTATGTATTGGTGAATAAAAACCTTTGATTTGACCCACGGAGTCGGTGCCTGTTCTTCTGAAGCCTAAGTCAGGATTGGGAAATATATATATATATATATATATATATATATTCGCAGCCCGCCGGAAATCTGCATGAGGGTCTTGGATGTCAAGGGGACTCAGGAAGCCTGAGGACATTATTCCAATCTCAAGGCCATCCACTTTTACAATTCTCACCTTTGTCCTGGTAATATGGACATGGATTTTGTCTTCCCCAGGCACAGTCCATCCCGGAATAGTGAACTCTGCAACCTGTGGTCAAGATCGTAAACTACAAAGGGCATGCGAAGCAGGTGATCATGGGGCTCAGTTCTCTAACTAATGGGAGCATAGCAGGACAGTCAAAGGTGTGGGTGGAGTTGTGCCGTATATGCAGAGGCATCTGACGTAGGCGGTAAATGTCGAAATGCATTATGCCCATCAGTCCTATTAAAAGGCATCCAAATTTGAACACCCCGAGTGGCCTCTTACCTTTCTGTACCAGAGGGGTGTCTGTTTGGATGTTTTACACACTGCCAGTGGCGTGTTGAAGAGGCCTCATCCTGTCAAGCGGCCGATGCTTCGCTGGTTCAGCCTTGCCGTTTTCAGCCTAACCAAGGGATTGGTTGCTTCAGCCCTCCTCGAAGTGCAGATGAAGGGAAGGGCTGCTGCCAGGAGCAGCTCGTGACTTCACGAGGAGCCGGGAATCATTGTATCCCGACTCGCGGCCCGCCGGAAATTTGCATGAGGGGCTTAGATGTTAAGGGGACTCAGGAAGCCTGAGGGCATTATTCCAAACTCAAGGCCATCCAGTTTTACAATTCTCACCTTTGCACTGGTAATATGGACATGGATTTTGTCTTCCCCACGCACAGCACATCCCGAAAAAGTGAGCTCTGGGACCTGGGGTCAAGATCGTAAACTACAGAGGGCGTGGTAACAGGTGATCATGGGGCTCAGCTCTCTAACCAATGGGAACATGGCAGGACAGTCAAAGGTGTGGGTGGAGCTGTGCGGTATATGCAGAGGCATCTGACGAAGGCGGTAAACGCCAAAATGCATTATGCCCATCAGTCCTAATAAAAGGCTTCCAAATTTGAACTCCCTGAGTTGCCTCTTACTTTTCTGTACAGGAGGGGTGTTTACTTTACTGCATATGAAGTCATGCTGTGTGCCGCCTTTCCATAGAAGCTGTTCCTGTGAGCAAGGGCAATGAGGATGCCCGAAACGCATAGGGAAACTGATGGCAGATTGTAGCTGTGTCTAAGGAGGTTGAATAAGCCATTCCTGTGAGCAAGGGCAATGAGGACGCCCGAAACGCGTAGGGAAACTGATGGCAGATTGTAGCTGTGTCCATGCAGGTAGAATGGCAGAGCTGCCCGGCAAATAATAAAAGATTTTGCGCACTGTATGTGGGTCTCCAACTGTGGGTACTTTCATTTGGAATATATATATATATATATATCCATAGCACTCGAGCACTATCAATACCAGCACTAAGCATTTCGAAAATCTAATGATGCAATGCCAAAGTCCTCTCAAACCTAAAGGCACTTTAACACCCCTGAACATTTGCACTGATAGACTCACGTCTAGGAACTAAGCACTGTTTAAGAGGGAAGTGATAAATCAAAGGGAACTTCTGTACAGAAATATTTTGAACACTCATGGCACTTTCAACAATGACTGTTGTCATCTTTTGATCAAGAACTATCTATTATTTTAGTTGACTAGCAGCACTGCCTTGTTTCCTTCATGTTCCCTTCTTTTATCTTTGTAACTAGCAGCCCGTCCCGACGTTGTCCGGGAGCAATTAGGCTTCAGGGCCCCCGCCCGCCCCGACGTTGTCCGTGGGTACCCCGAAGCCTTCCTCCATATATTGCAGTATTATACCTCTATGTTTACTTTGTATGCTTTTGTAACCTGCACACGTCACTTTTTCCTCTTGTAATGCAGTATTATACCTCTATGTTTACTTTGTACGTTTTTGTAACCTGCACACGTAACTTTTTCCTCCTGTAATGCACCATTTGGCTCACTTTTGTAATGCTCCGTTTGCTTCCTCTTGCTCACGATTGTCATTTTTGCTTCATTTTTCCGCCGCTCACCGCTCCTAAATAAATAAATAAATAACCTACCTCATCCGCCGCTCACCGCTCCTCCCTGCCTGTCCGCCGCTCCTCACCGCCTGTCCGCCGCTCCTCACCGCCTGTCTGCCTCTCCTCACCGCCTGTCCGCCGCTCCTCACCGCTCCTCCCCACGCCATGTCCGCCGGTCCTCCTCGTGCTCCTGGACGCCGCTCCTCCCCGCGCTCCTCACGTCAGCACGCACGTCGCGGCCGGCGCTTCTTCCAAGGAACTACTTTTTTTTTGGTCCATTTTTTAAATAACGTATATTTATTAAGTTTATATAGCCTATGTCCATCTGCACACCCTGACGATTACAACGATGTATGGGGTGTATGGATTGGCGCTGTGGTTCCCGAGTTTACCCGCCTCAAAGGTTCAAAGTTCTTCCTTTATAATAGTAGTATAGATATATGTAATGGTCTTTATTGACTCTGGATAGATAACACAAACACTTGACCGAGGGAGGCACAGTGATGTTCTGAGACCCCCCTCCTGGTTTCAACAACCAGTGCTTTCATACCTACTTTGCAGGACTGTTTCAATTCTGCATGTTATTCTACCAAAGCAGGTTTTTTCTGCAAACGTGAGGACATTGATTGGCGTGCGTTACAATGTATTACTTTCCATGCATAACATTACTAACAGCCTTATTTAGCAATTGGGAGAGGGAATACTCCATCATACATATGTGGACCGCGAGTCTGCCTCATTTCAAGTACATTATATTCTGTGTCACTTGTAAAACGGGGGAACGGATATCTGTAGCATTTTGACATATAGCATCTGCAAAAACCTAAATAAGGCCTTACGTTTTTATTTACACTCCACGAGAAGGTGATTTTTTTCTTATTCTAAAAACCTATCAGGGTTATATATAATACCATCTTATAAAGAGGTCTGCAAGACTTTCTGGGTCACATTGTCATTAGACGTGGGCGTTATTCTCTCCAGCAAAATTACTCGGAATTACTGCAAAATTAATCGAATTGTGTGAGAAGCGTATTCCAGCATTTAGCGCTATTTGCAAAATACACCCTAGTGTCCAAAATTAGTGTGAGAATGCATTTTGTGCTTAGAAAATAGCGCCAATTGCTACTGCACATGAACAGTAGTAGCCAGCAGCCACTCGCTCTCTCTTAGTTTGTTGTTCCTGTGCTCCTGTTGTAGGGTGTTTTCCCCAAATTGCCCTTAATTTCCTAAGCTGGAGAAGTTTCTGGAGTAATTGCATATTTTCTGTAATTTTGCCTCATAAAAGTAATGCTCAATTAACTGGCATTGCTCCGATTAGTCCTGAATAATTAAAATGTTACCCAGGACTAATAGTCATCCCTTTTCGGACAGAAAAAGGCACTTGAAATGGGGATCAATTATTTTAAATTATCACATTGTACCAGGAAAGAACTTGACAAATGTGAGCAGGAAAAAAATGGTCAGAAAGAGGCAAAATATGTAGACACTGATGCACAAATTGCACTTTCTGCATGTTGCTTCTCATTCTGAGGGAAACTACTGGCGTGATTTCCTGTGCTGCATTATGTATCACTTTACGGGACATTTGTAGCGAGATCCTTGGATTTGGGATCACTTCCTGTCCTTGTTAGCTTTGAGGCACATACATATCTATATTCACACCATTTACTGGCGCGCTGGTGTGGTTGGACAAGTGAAAATATTCAGTTACGTGTTCACTGCATAAAAAAACATGGGAAACAATTAATATGTATACAATGACTATGTGATTTCCATAGCAACGAGCACAGCGGTGTTATGAAAACACGCTTATGTCCTTGGAATACTGATGCTGCAATTCTGAAAATGATAAAGACGAAAAAAGGCCAATTAGTGCTGGATCAAGTCTATACATTAAAAGGGATAAGCAACCTTAAACACGCTTTATTGATACATCTTGTTGCTATGCATTTCTTAATGCGTAAATGTCCGATGAATAAAAAATGGCGTTGTGGTGGTAATAGTCCAACTTCACCTTGAAATCATTATTGCTGTTATTGGGATATGCACATGTGCCATACTTTTAATGTCCCTCTGGTGTGTGCATACCTCCGCTGTTTAGTGCTGAGAGAGAGAGAGAGAGAGAGAGAGAGAGAGAGAGAATCCCTCCAGGCCTCGTCCCGTTTCTTACTTATGGAGATGACCATTTCCCTGACAGAAAAAAAAGAATAGAGGAATGCTGGTAACCCTAACCCCATTCCCCCCCACTGGGAGTACTTAACCAGTACTTACCCAGCATTACGCGTGTTCTTTTTCCTTTCTTTGACAGGAATGGGACGAGGTGCTGAGTGCGGTTCTCCTGCTTCTGGTCCCCTTCTGGCTGTTGGGCTGTCTTGGACAGGGTTGATCAGTGTTGAATAGCCTCCTGCCCATGTGCTGTGGCTAGGTAGGCACGCCTGGGCTGGCTAATGAGGATGTTATTAGTGTGGTGGTGTGGTCAGGTAGCCCCGACGGAAAGTACAACGTAATGGTTTTCATCTGACTTTTCATTTGCTTTCTGGAACGTTATGTTGATTTCATTACCAAATGATTTGGAATTCGTTCCCTGTGTTTTCTTGCATGCTTGTGGGCTCCAGGTATTCCCTTTTCTGGTGCGGGATCTTTGCTCAGGCATTACGTGGCATCTGACCTTTGATGACTCGCAGCTCGGGGCTGTTTTGATTGTGACCCTTGAATGTCTGGCACCTGGTGTGGTCATTTGCCTGCTGTCCAGGTGCTGTGGCTGGTGGTTCATGCCTGGGCTGGTTCGTTGAGACATTGGTTTGGCAGGTGGGGTGGTCAGGAGTCTGCCAACTCAGGGTGTGTGTGCTGCTTTGAGGTTTTCCCCTGCTTTTTTCGCTGCCTTTCCTGGTTTTTCTAAGGCTATTTGTTCCCCTTTAGCTGAGCTGTGCTCTTTTCTGGCTTTGCATTGCGGCTGCCTTTGGATGGCAGGCATCTGTGGTCTGTGCTCGGGGTGCCCCTTGTGCACGTGGTTATCATTGGGCTGGTTTTGGTTTTGACCTGACGCTCTGGTTTTGAGGCACACATGGGCTGGCTTCAATCAATCAATCAAGGTTAGTAGAGTGCACTACTCATCAATGAGGGTCTGAAGGTGCTGAAGGAGGGTATGTGAGCAGCTCCATTGGGGTCATTCGAGGAGGCAGGTCTTGAGGTCCTTTCTGAATTGGCTCCGTGTTGAGGTTCATCGGAGGTAAAGGGGGAGTTCATTTTAGGTCGTGGCTGCAAGGTAGAAGGATCTTCAACCTGCTCTGGTCCTTTAGAAATGAGGGATTGTGGCTAGGATGAGGTCGGCTAAGCAGAGGTTTCTCTTGGGAGCATGGAAGGAGATTTGGTCATTGAGGTATTGGGGTCCGGTGTTGTGGAGGGCTTTGTAGGTGTGTGTGAGCAGTTTGAAGTTTTTTCTTCTTTTGAAGGGGAGCCAGTAGAGGTTGCAGGGGTATTGGGTTATATGGTCATGTCGTGGGATGTTGAGGATAAATCTGGCTGCAGGGTTCCGGATGGTCTGGAGTTTGCAGAGGAGTTTTTTGTTGATTTTGGCATAGAGAGCGGTTCCGTAGTCCAGTCTGCTGGTGATGAGTGCATTGGTGAAGCTTTTCCTCGAATCGGGGGGATCCATTTGAAACTCTTACAAAGTATGTGGAGGGTGTTGAAGCCTGTGGAGGAGACAGCATGGATTTGGCAATTCATGGTCAGTGAAGATTCGAGTATGATGCTGAGGTTGTGTTCTTGGTCTGTTTGGGTGGGTGTGTGGTGTGGGGCCATTTTTTTGGGCAACGATGGTATCGGGGGTCTGCCGATCCTGGGTTGTGTCCGGGTGGTGTTTTTTCTTCACCCTTCTTTCTGTTGTAGGCTACTTTGGGTCTGAGGCTATTGTGTATGGTGTGATATGGAGTACTTGGCTTCTGTTGCACAGACTTTGTTTTCAGTAGCGGGGTCTCCGCCTGCTGCATCACTGATGCCTTGGTGGCCGGGTTTGGGTACCTGCAGTGGTGGCAGGGTCCTGATGCTTTCTGCTTTGGGCTTATTCTTGCCGTTTGGGCTTGGTCCGTTGGAGTTCCTGCCCGATTTCCTGCTGGGGGTCTCTGCTCAGTATAGTGTGGCTTGGGGGCCGGTTTTGTCCTTTGGTGTCTTCAGCCCTTGCTCTTCCTGGGTTTCCCTGCTGTTGCTGTGTCACATTATTCTGGTTTCTGCTCTGTCCCTCTTTTGATCTCTGCTTTCTCGGTGAGTTGTGCACCTTTGTGCCCTCCAGTCTCGTTATTCTTCAGGTTGTGGTCTTGCCACAGATCGTTCTGTCTGGTTGTCGGCCTAATCTCTGCCTCTGTTTGGCGTGGCCATGCTGCGTCTTGGTTTGGACCCTTGTTGGCCTGGGCCAGTTGGGTTGCGGATGGGTTCTCTGTCCTTGTCTTCTGGTTGGGGGCTTCCTGGTTGTCTTGTCTCCAGGAGGTGTCTGGCTCAGGCCTTTGGGGCCTTGGGGATCACCTTTTGGGTCTCTGCCTGTGGGCCTTTTTTGGCTTCCCTTTCTCTGGTCGCATTGCACCTTGCTTGGGTGTTGGTCTTTTGGGCTCACTGGTGGTCCCGCTGTTCTGTGCTTGGCATAGCTGTGGCCTGGGATGGCCCACCTGCCATTCCCTTTTGCCTCTCCTCAGTGCCTGCCTTCCCTGGGTGCGGGCAGGTACCGTTGCATTGGTGTGCCGGTGCACGCTGCTTGGCTTCTGACCTAGCTTCTGGCCACTTTTTGTTCCCTCTATTGCCTGATTGTGGCTGGTTCAAGTGGCTTCCTCTCTGCCCTCGGTGGTTGGTGATTTTGCGGGTGTGGCTGTTTGGCTATCTGCCACTCCTTCCGGGCCTGTGGGGGCACCGTGTTGGTGGCTTCTTGACTTTGCTGGCAAGTCAGTGGTTCGGTCGGCTGGCTTCTCAGATGCCTGTGGGGCCATCTGTGGGGTGGGCTGTGGGAAGCCCTGTCTGTCTCTCCTGTTCTTGTGGTCCTGGTATGGTTATTGTTTCCTGCCATTTTGCTCTGAGGCGGGTGGCTGTTTGCGTCTCAGTTTGCTCTTTGGCCGTCTTGGGGTTTTGTCTAGGCCCTTCTGCGGCTGGTCTTGGGACTTGCTTGGGGTGGTTCCTTAGTGTTGTCCTTTGTCCTTCAGACTGGTTGATTGCTTGGTTGTTTGTTTAGGATTTTCTCCCTCCCGGTTTCCTGAGTTCCGCCTTGGTGGCCCGTGGCTTGGTCTTCTCCGGCCCTGCCTTTTTCGCCATCAGTCGACCCCCGGCTTTCTGGTTGTGGGTGTCATCTTTGGTGTTGTTGTATGGGGTGGAGTCTTTCCCATTGACCTGTTTGGTTGTTGGGTTCTCATGGTCCCGGTGGCCTTGGCGGTTTGTTTCAGCCCACTCTTGGTGCTGTGCCCTGGTCTGGTTTGGGGTCTGATAGTGTTTCCCCCTCGGTTTTCCTTGGGTGGGGTCCTGTTGTTGGCCTCATTTTTGGTGGGGGTTGTGCTTCCTGGGATTCTGGCCTCTGGTTCTCCCCCTACCATTCTTGTCCAGGTGTGGGTCTGTGTTTCTGACTGGCTTGTCCTTGTGGTTGGTTTTTAGGTGGCTGGTGTTCTGGTGCTACTCAGGCTGGCTTCCTTCTGGCCGTGCCTCTGTTGGTCGGGGTTTCGGGTTTGTGATCAGGTTTCACCTGCTTTCTTTGTAGATGCCTCGGTCTTGACCTGTTGGCCTGTCCCTATGTCCTGGATCCAGCTCCTTCTCCTGGTATGGGTGCTTTTCCAGTTGTTCTGTGTGTACGCTGGTGGTTGGTGCTGGGCTTTCCTGCCCAGCGTCCTGGCCCTCTGCTGAGGCTTTTCTGTGACTGTGCCCTCTGGGCTCTCTGGTGGCTGGGTCTGTCAGGTTGGGGGGGGCTGGCTCTTGGTCGGTGCTTCCTCCCTTCCTGGTTAGGTCTGTGCAGCCCTGCACTTGGTTGGTCCTCTGGGTATGTGCCCTGCCCTGTTGGCTGGCCACGTCCTTTTTTTCTGGCCTGGTTTGCCGTGGGACTCCCCAGTGGTGTTGAGGTTGGTCCTGTTGTTGGCCCTGTTGCCCTTCATTTCCTGGTAAGGGCTTGGCCTTTTTGCCTTGCTTCCCCTTGACTTTCTTTTGGGGTTTTGTTGTGGGTCTTTTTGACTTCATTGGGTGCTTTTTCCGTTGTCTGCTTGGCTGCTCTATCTGTCGGCTCTGTTGTCGGGTCTGTGGGGATGCTTGGTGGGGCAGGGTGTGGCAGCTTTCTGGCTTTTTGGGTGCTATTCCAGGAATGTTATGCCCTTTTGGGTGCTGCAGCTGTTCTGCTCCTCCTTGTGCTGGTTGTTTCAGGTGGAGTGTTGCTTTGGCCTCTCTACAGCTTCTCTTTTTGGCTAGGGGTCTCTGTGGTTTGCCTCAATTCTGGCTTCTGTTGTGTTCATCTTTCCCTTGTCGCCTTGGTGGCTGGCTCCCTTCCGCTTGGTGGTTTTGGGGGTTGATGGGGCCTGGGTGCCTTACTTTTCCTTTTTGTCTGTGGTTGGCTGCCTTCTTGGTGCCTCTGGTGCCTTCTGCTTCCATGTTGCTTGTTCTTCCGGTCCTTGGTAGTGTCGCTGTTGGCCTGACCCTGACTTGCTGGTGTGTCTGGTTGCCTTGGGTCTTCTGTGTCTGACCTTCTGTCTGTCCTTCTGTTAAGGGCAGTCTCTTGTGCTTGCTTGGCAGGTGCTCCTCCTCCATTGTTAGTTCGGGGGTGTTCCCAGTGGGGGTTGTTTGGCTTCTTTTTGGCGGCACCGAGGGTGGCTGTTTTTTGTTCACCTTAGTCTGCTCCTGCCTATTTTGAGGGGTGGGGCACTGTTGTTTGGTTGGGAGCATTGCGGACACTGGGCTCATGCCTGTTTTTTTCTGTGGTTCTCCCATTTGCTTCACTTGGGATGCTTCTTTTCAATGTGGTGTCCTTAGTGTTCTTTGGGGGTTGGCAAATATGGGTTTCTGGCTTTGGTATGCTCCATAGGTAAGGAATAGAAAGAAGACTCGAGGGACCTGGGGTAATGCCCTATTACTTACCGGTAATTTTCATCACTCCTGGTCCCATTGTCCAAGTCCCATTCCTTATGACCCTTCCTCCTGGATGGTTGGCCTTCCTGTTGGTGTCTTGGTAGCTCAAGTGGAATGCTGGGTAAGTACTAGTTAAGTACTCCCAGTGGGTGTGGTTGGGGTTAGGGTTCCCAGCATTCCTCTGTTCTTTTTTCTGTCAGGGAGATGTTCATCTCCATAAGTAAGGCATGGGACAAGAAAAATGTGACCAGGAGTAATAAAGATTACTGTAAGTAATAGGGCATTCCCCTTCACAAGAACCTGTCAGTTGAGTTCATTTAAGTATCAGTCTACAGCTCTTATTTGGTGCATAGTGTGGAATAGCTTTGGGGGCTGCTCATTTAACCTCCCATTAGACCCTCTTTGGTCATAACAATGGCACAATAATTTGAATAGCAAAGATGATCATTCTTTGTTACTTGAAGGCAAAGGTGTAGAACGACCCTAACAAAAGAGCCTGCCCTTGGCAAGTGTTAGTATAGGGTAGCTATAATGTTGCAACCCATCAGCAACCATACCTAAAATATTGCAAACAAACATGTCTCATACATAGAGAGTACCGCCTAGCTTTCTACTTGTCATCAATCATCAAACATAATGGGATGGCATAGATCTGTGCACTTCAGTAGGTATGTTCTACATTGAAATAGGCAACTTTTAGGATAGGGTAGTATAGCTCGCCACAGTTTATGCCCTCAATGTCGACATGGGTAACTTCCTACAACACTTTCCTTGAGGGATTTGCAGAGGGCTGGTTGGTGATGACTAGCGACTCCACTGTAATTTGTTACCTGGATCAAGACAGGTCAGGAACCCCAGGATCCTACGACATGTGGAGGGAACATTGCGTCATCACTAGGGCCTCCCCCTAATTGTCACATTGCCATAGCACCTACTTTGGAATGGGTTACTCCTTATCTCATAATAGACTTTTGGGAGAGCTTGTCAGCATAGTCATACTCCAAAATACCTTATCTGACCATGCCCCTAGCCCCAACTAACATTATTTGTCTTATGGCACAAATTGAGGGGATAATTTTAGCTGGGAAAACCAATAAGTTCTCAATGAGGGGCATTTTTTAAGCAGTTATGCAGGGCAAAGACATTGGGATAATGGCCAGTTTGAGAAAAACTGAGAGCACAGCAGCTGGAAAAACTCAATGCCTCATTACGATGTCAGTCGGAAAGACTCCAAAGGGAATTCGAATTTTCCATAACCTGTGTCGGAACCCATGTTTCCGACCAAATCTGAAACATTTCCTGCCGACCGAATAGAAGGTATTTCCAACTTGGTTCCAACCGGCATTCGGAGACGCAGAGTCAGTCGGAGCTGAATTGTACAGGTCTATGGACCGTGTTTCCGACTGATGTATTCTGATGTTGGATTCAGACAGCCTTTCCTAATCAGTCTGTCTTACACGAAACAGCTGTTGGAAACTGACTTTGGGGGACATAGCAGGCCCTCTGCACCTGGAGGCCTCCGGTTTGGGCCAGTGGGGGTATCCATGGGACCCCTCTTTCTAACCATGCACAGTGTGGAAGGCACCATGGGGTGCCTGTGACAGGATGCTAGGTTTTTGGCAACAACCCCATTTTTGAATGCAAGCCTGTGTTGTCAGTCAGGACACAAGCTACCATTGAATTCAAAGGGAGTCCGACCGAGTAGTCTTCAGAAACATTGTAATCGGTGAGTCGGACTCGCTGAACCGGAGTCGGGAGGAACTGATTCCGACACGGAGTTGGTTGGAATGCTTTCCAGCCAACATCTTAATGAGGCTCTGATTATTACGGAATTAGTACAGGTAGACAAACAGTATAAAAACAGCCCATATCTATGCCCGTTAAGGGAAGTGATGGCTTTGAATGAAGAAATGACCAGGGAATCAAAGTGGAGCCCCTTCTTGCATGGCTACCGAGGCGAAAGCTGGAAAATGGTTTTGTCTCTGACCTACCCTCTTCTAGGCAGGACCTCTCTGATTGCATAATAAGAGAAAATTTAGAAAATTCTGCGGTATTTATTATACAACTTTTTACATGGATGACCCCGCAAGTACGGAGCACAATGAGATTACACAAAGGACTTCGCTAAGACTTGCATCTCTTCTGAACAGTGAGGTATTCTGGAGTCTCTGCAAATGCAAGATGAGGTCCTATCTGATATTAAGCCACACAAGGTTGGAAAGGGCCCCAGTCCTGTTGGGTTTGTAAACAGATTTAACAAAACCTATGCTCTTTTCCAGTGCAAGCGTGGTAAAATGTTATTATATGCTTACTCTTCTTACTTCTCTAACCGTACTGGGCCCTTTAAGATTAGACAATCTGCTGCATTTCCATTTGCCGCAGAGGAAATGCTCCTCTTATGAACCGTTTTCCGCCGATAGGAGGGGTGGAAATTAGGATGCACAACCACAAAAAACCACGTTAGCTCTCCAATGAGGACCATTAATTGATAGGTAACTCACAAATTTGATATCAGATGCAGGTACACCACTTTCAAGACCAGGCTGTGGAAATAATGATTAGCAATGGGGAGACTTAACCTCCTGAAGAAGTTAATTCGGACTTGCA
Source organism: Lissotriton helveticus (assembly GCF_964261635.1). Lineage (NCBI taxonomy): Eukaryota > Metazoa > Chordata > Amphibia > Caudata > Salamandridae > Lissotriton > Lissotriton helveticus. The sequence goes on along the minus strand of NC_136073.1, from coordinate 294,666,904 downwards.
TTATGCAGACCAAAAACTCTGCAACAGCAACACAGAACAAAAGCAGTAATACTTGATGTTCTGACAGGGCTCTCTGATTCTCAATACAACGCAATTAAGCAATTTGTAAAATAGCACAGTTTCAATGGCAGAACCAACAAGCCTCAATGACAGACTCAGCCAGGAATTAGATTAATTTGGTTATTGTTTTAATGAGTTACAATTCATAGAAATAAGCAATCTTTTGAGAATTTCAGTTAAAAATACCACAGCTTTCATTGAAGCGCCAAACATTTATGTAAGGCTCTATTGTATGGTTATTAAAAAATCAGTTTACAGAGTTGCAGAGTTCCACTACCATGAAGGCATAACAATAGTTCATTAGTCTAGCAGCTCAAATCTCAAGAAAAAATGGCACAGATTCAGATTTAAAGACCAATTAAGGGCAAGCCCAGTAGAATAGTACTGAAAAAATGTGGAAAATGGAAATGAAATGGTTTGGCATAGAAGGTTTCAGTCTGTTAGCTACAAAAGGTAGCATCAGCAAAGCAGCCCAAAAGTAAGAGGATATTTCTTAGGAATCAGACAAAAATCGATCAGTCTAGCATTCTGTTGCAAGGGGAAAAGAGAGGTGTGGCAATGCCCCTCCTTTGAGGTTTCTTCTTTCATAAAGTCTTTAATAAAGTTCCAGTGATGTATCATCACACCACCATCGAAAGACTGTCATATGCTCAGATTCACATAATATCATCTAAGACATTCGCAACAGTAAGATCCTTTACAAAAGCTAGTTATGAGAAATGAGATTTGGAAGTCCACATAGGCCTAACATCGGCGAAAAAGAAATACAAAATAACCATCTCAAGCAACAAGTGAAATTCTGTTCCCAGAGGAACAATTAACTGTAAACATTAAAGAAACATTTAGGATTGCCGAAAGTTATACATGTACAGGACAAATAAAGCAACATTTCACTATTTGTATATGGACCATTATATTAGCTCAGGGGAAAGGTTAGCATTAAAGAAAAAGCTTTTTTGAAAGTGCCCTTAGTTTGGGATTATAACTTTTTTAATGAAACAAACTTTAAACCAATATCAAATATAATGCAATTAATTATTTCATATTGCGAATAGGTAGAACTTCCACCAGACATTACATGGAAACAGCTAATATTAGAAATACCTTACTACCATAATTGTTCTCAATATTCAAAAAAGTATATAATTTTCTAAATTCATACTACAAAATTATTTGTCAAGCCCGGTCCTAGTTTCTGCACATTTTTGCACCTATTTATCTAAATGGTGCATTCTACCAGAAGACATTAGAAACACAATGCCACTTTATTAATAGTACAATTTCATCATTGATCGTTATTGAACAACATGTTCATAGGAGAAACTCTCCTTTGTGCAACTCAATTAAATGGATTACTATTACTTTTTATTTCTGTTTTCTTCATCTTGCATTTTAAAGCATGCTTTTAAGGTGCTTCAAATACACATATCTCATTATCAGGTGTCACTGTGTCGAACGTATGCAAAGTGCACTTTCAGCTTTTCGTCTCTTTAATCAGTAAATGTGTTGTGTATTATGATCAGGCCCCCCACTGATGGCCACTCTTATCTACCACATCATATCTCGTCAAAGATTATGTGTGTGTTGTCTTTAACCTTTTTCTTCTACTCCCTTCTAAAGGTTCTATTTCATTATATTTACATTGTTCATCCTTTATTTCAAGATCGGTTCGTGTTCTTTTCACTGCACGATTTTTTTTCTTTCTGTATCTGCGAAATGTAATTGACAATATCATCAGCATTATGCAGACAGAGATCGCCAGTAAAGGTCTCAAGATGAAATCACTAATCGAAACCCTAAGTTTCCCAACTAGTTGTAAACATTTGACAATCCCTTACCTATGGTTTCACAGGCACCATCTGTTTTTAAGTCTTTACTTCAGTCTGGTATGTAAGTGCAACAATGTTGGACTATTAACAAAGGTCAGGCTACGTCCTCCTTCGCTAGGATATTAAGGACAAGTTGATTTTGAATCACCAACGATCTTCACAATATCATTTTTTCATATATACACATAAGAACAGTTATATCACTTTGGTATTTTGCATGAAAGAGAAGGATCAACACTGACACATAACTAAGTCCAATAGGCTTGTTAAGATATATGTGCAAGGATGAGTACAAAACAAGAGGCAATAACTTAACAAAGCAAGCACCAGATAAAACCCATCAATAGTGGCATTAGGAATACAATTGATTTAGGCGACATTGAAAATTTCATCGGATACTCATACAGTAATGGTTCATTGCAATTATGTCTTCCTTAGGCCTCATCATGCTAATGGGTCTTAGTCACTATCATCCAATTGGATCAAAAAGCTGCTCTGATGCATTCTGATTTTGGAAAGAATATCTATTTACCTGCTGATTTTTAATAGCATGATATCTTGTACCTGGAAATTCTGTTGTGGCATTGGAACTTGGAGCGTTTCCATTTGCAGTGATACATAAAAATTCTGCATTCTCTCTCCTTGCATCTGTTGAATCTGTCCCATGTTATTCCCTTGCGACTTTGCAAATTCCACATTCTGCATCGGATTCACTGCATCATTCATAACTGACTTCCACTTGCGTCACCAATGTCCATATTTTCTGCAAGCATAAAATGGATTTGTTTTCTTCAAAAGCGACACATCAACACCAGTTCTATGATCTACAGTGTTACCAAAACCTCTTCCTTGAAACAGACAATTCTACTGTTGCAAACCATTAACACCCTGCATCATCACACCCTAATTATAACCTCCGTGTACCTGCACTGTATTCTTAAAGCCCGTCTGATTTTGACCTTCCTGCATCACTTTTATCTGGGCAATCATTAATTTCTCCTTAAGCGTCTTGTGCCTCATCTCAATCTCGTCACAATAATATTTTGCAAAAAACTTGCTCTGCCAGCAAATTAATTGCTATTGGATCATGTTAGGAATCTCAAGTCTCAAACTGACCACAAACCTGTAAACAAAATGTTCCACATAGTTATCTGCTGCATTGTTCAATCCACTATACTGCTTGAAAGCCTGTACTAATCTCTCATAAAAGGCATGTACTGATTCTTTCAATCTCTTTTGGGGAAATTTTGGTCTTCAGTTGATTTATTTTCTGTTGGTACTTCCTCATTATCACTGTAGATGGTGCCCCTGTTCTAGTATCTCTTTCTGGTTCTGACTCAGGCCATTCCACATTAACCTTACATTTGGCCCACAAATCTCCTGGAAACACGATCTCAAAAATAGTATTCAAATCAATAAGCATGGGCATAAAATCCGTTCCGTTCGCAGAAGTTGCGGATTTTCTGCAATTTCACGGTCCATGAATCTCGCGAAATTGCAGAAAAATCCGCGAAATCGCGAGCGGAACAGATTTTCAAAAACTGAAGTACATAAAGCACTTACAGGGTTACAGAAGGTGCCCAAGTTGAAGCTAATTTCTTTGTAACCATTTACAAAATGGTTACAAAGAAATTAACTTCAACTTGGGCACCTGCTGTAACCCTGTAAGTGCTTCCTGAGCGGCGCCTCCAGAGTTGTTGCCTACTTGCAACTACTCTCTGACCCTGCTCTGACCCTCGAAGCAGGGTCAGAAAATAGTTACAAGTATGGCACAATGTTCCATGCTGTCACAAAAATTAAACCACAACAGGAAGCACTTACAGATAAGGAAGCAGGTGCCGGACTTGAAGCTCAAATTCAGTAACACATTAACCAGCCCCCGGTTGAGGCTGGACAGGTGTGCTTTCTCCCAATAATCTACAGTGGTGAACCAGAGGGTGCTGTGATGAACCATAAGGTGCAGTTGTGAACCAGAGGGTGCTGTGATGAACCGGAGGGTGGCAGTGGTGAACCACAGGGTGGGAGTGGTGAACCAGAGGGTGCTGTGATGAACCAGAGGGTGGCAGTGATGAACCAGAGGGCGGCAGTTGTGAACCAGAGGGTGGCAGTGATAAACCAGAGGGTGGCAGTGGTGAACCAGAGGGTGTCTGTGGTGAACCAGAGGGTGGCAGTGGTGAACCAGAGGGTGCTGTGATGAACCAGAAGGTGCAGTTGTGAACCAGAGGGTGCTGTGAAGAAACAGAGGGTGGCAGTGGTGAACCAGAGGGTGGCAGTGGTGAACCAGATGGTGCTGTGATGAACCAGAGGGTGGCAGTGATGAACCAGAGGGTGACAGTGATGAACCAGAGGGTGGCAGTGGTGAACCAGAGGGTGGCTTTGATGAACCAGAGAGTTTCAGTGTGGAACCATAGGGTGGCAGTGGTGAACTAGAGGGTGTTGTGATGAACCAGAGGGTGGCAGTGATGAACCAGAGGGTGGCAGTGGTGAACCATAGGGTGGCAGTGATGAACCAGAGGGTGGCATTGATGAACCAGAGGGTGACAGTGATGAACCAGAGGGTGGCAGTGATGAACCAGAGGGTGGCAGTGGTGAACCAGAGGGTGGCAGTGGTGAACCAGAGGGTGGCAGTGGTGAACCAGATGGTGCTGTGATGAACCAGAGGGTGGCAGTGATCAACCAGAGGGTGACAGTGATGAACCAGAGGGTGGCAGTGGTGAACCAGAGGGTGGCTTTGATGAACCAGAGAGTGGCAGTGTGGAACCATAGGGTGGTAGTGGTGAACTAGAGGGTTTTGTGAGGAACCAGAGGGTGGCAGTGATGAACCAGAGGGTGGCAGTGGTGAACCGGAGAGTGGCAGTGATGAACCAGAGGGTGGCATTGATGAACCAGAGGGTGACAGTGATGAACCAGAGGGTGGCAGTGATGAACCAGAGAGTGGCAGTGGTGAACCAGAGGGTGGCAGTGATGAACCCAAGGGTGGCAGTGGTGAACAAGAGGGTGTCTGTGGTGAACCAGAGGGTCAGAGTGCTGAACCAGAGGGTGCTGTGATGAACCAGAGGGTGGCAGTGATGAACCAGAGGGTGACAGTGATGAACCAGAGGGTGGCAGTGGTGATCCAGAGGGTCGCAGTGATGAACCAGAGGGTGGCAGTGGTGAACCAGAGGGTGATAGTGATGAACCAGAGGGTGGCAGTGGCAAACCAGAGGGTGGCAGTGATGAACCAGAGGGTCGCAGTGATGAACCACAGGGTGGCAGTGATGAACCAGAGGGTGCAGTTGTGAACCAAAGGGTGCTGTGATGAGCCAGAGGGTGGCAGTGGTGAACCAGAGGCTGACAGTGGTGAACCAGAGGGTGCTGTGATGAACCAGAGGGTGGCAGTGATCAACCAGAGGGTGGGAGTGGTGAACCAGAGGGTGCTGTGATGAACCAGAGGGTGGCAGTGATGAACCAGAGGGCGGCAGTTGTGAACCAGAGGGTGGCAGTGATGAACCAGAGGGTGGCAGTGGTGAACCAGAGGGTGTCTGTGGTGAACCAGAGGGTGGCAGTGGTGAACCAGAGGGTGCTGTGATGAACCAGAAGGTGCAGTTGTGAACCAGAGGGTGCTGTGAAGAAACAGAGGGTGGCAGTGGTGAACCAGAGGGTGGCAGTGGTGAACCAGATGGTGATGTGATGAACCAGAGGGTGGCAGTGATGAACCAGAGGGTGACAGTGATGAACCAGAGGGTGGCAGTGGTGAACCAGAGGGTGGCTTTGATGAACCAGAGAGTGGCAGAGTGAACCCATAGTGTGGCAGTGATTAACTAGAGGGTGTTGTGATGAACCAGAGGGTGGCAGTGGTGAACCAGAGGGTGGCAGTGGTGAACCAGATGGTGATGTGATGAACCAGAGGGTGGCATTGATGAACCAGAGGGTGGCAGTGGTGAACCAGAGGGTGGCTTTGATGAACCAGAGAGTGGCAGTGTGGAACCATAGGGTGGTAGTGGTGAACTAGAGGGTGTTGTGAGGAACCAGAGGGTGGCAGTGATGAACCAGAGGGTGGCAGTGGTGTGCCGGAGGGTGGCAGTGATGAACCTGAGAGTGGAAGTGGTGAACCAGAGGGTGGCAGTGATGAACCCAAGGGTGGCAGTGGTGAACCAGAGGGTGGCAGTGGTGAACCAGAGGGTGCTGTGATGAACCAGAAGGTGCAGTTGTGAACCAGAGGGTGCTGTGAAGAAACAGAGGGTGGCAGTGGTGAACCAGAGGGTGGCAGTGGTGAACCAGATGGTGATGTGATGAACCAGAGGGTGGCAGTGATGAACCAGAGGGTGACAGTGATGAACCAGAGGGTGGCAGTGGTGAACCAGAGGGTGGCTTTGATGAACCAGAGAGTGGCAGAGTGAAACCATAGGGTGACAGTGATGAACTAGAGGGTGTTGTGATGAACCAGAGGGTGGCAGTGATGAACCAGAGGGTGGCAGTGGTGAACCATAGGGTGGCAATGATGAACCAGAGGGTGGCATTGATGAACCAGAGGGTGGCAGTGGTGAACCAGAGGGTGGCTTTGATGAACCAGAGAGTGGCAGTGTGGAACCATAGGGTGGTAGTGGTGAACTAGAGGGTGTTGTGAGGAACCAGAGGGTGGCAGTGATGAACCAGAGGGTGGCAGTGGTGTGCCGGAGGGTGGCAGTGATGAACCAGAGGGTGGCAGTGGTGAACCAGAGGGTGTCTGTGGTGAACCAGAGGGTGGCAGTGGTGAACCAGAGGGTGCTGTGATGAACCAGAAGGTGCAGTTGTGAACCAGAGGGTGCTGTGATGAACCAGAGGGTGGCAGTGGTGAACAGGAGGGTGGCAGTGGTGTACCAGAGGGTGGCTTTGATGAACCAGAGAGTGGCAGTGTGGAATCATAGGGTGGCAGTGGTGAACTAGAGGGTGTTGTGATGAACCAGAGGGTGGCATTGATGAACCAGAGGGTGACAGTGATGAACCAGAGGGTGGCAGTGATGAACCAGAGGGTGGCAGTGGTGAACCAGAGGGTGTCTGTGGTGAACCAGAGGGTGGCAGTGGTGAACCAGAGGGTGCTGTGATGAACCAGAGGGTGGCAGTGATGAACCAGTGAACCAGTGATGAACCAGAGGGTGACAGTGATGAACCAGAGGGTGGCAGTGGTGAACCAGAGGGTGGCAGTGGTGAACCAGAGCGTGATAGTGATGAACCAGAGGGTGGCAGTGGCGAACCAGAGGGTGGCAGTGATGAACCAGAGGGTGGCAGTGATGAACCAGAGGGTGACACTGATGAACCAGAGGGTGGCAGTGGTGAACCAGAGGGTAGCAGTGATGAACTAGAGGGTGTCAGTGGTGAACCAGAGGGTGGCGCTGCTAAACTGCCCAGGAGCCCTGTGAGTGTGAGCCCCCGTGCTGCTGAGCTGCCCAGGGGTTGTGAGCCCATGCGCTACTGAACTGTCCTGGGGCCCAGTGGGTGTGAGACCCCGTGCTGCTGAACTGCCCCGGAGCCCTCTCAGTGTGAAAATCATTTGTGCTCAATTGCCTGGGAGCCCTCTAGGTGTGAGCACACTTTGTGCTAAGCGCCCCCATGCCCCCAATACATATATAACCATACCTCACAGCACCATTATGCTCTAGCACCATGAAGTCTGGTGCCTGGATGCTCCTGATCCGTGTAGGTGGTACCACTGTCTGGTGCAGTCAAAATGTAAAGTCATAACTTGCTACACAGAACCAATAAACACGTGTCCCCCCTGGCACCAGTATGCGCATGTGCCAGGTGTGGAGCACCCGCATGCCACTGCACCCTACTGCCCAGTGCCAGCATATGCCTGTACGGGGCAGTTTAGAATGAGATGGAACATTGTCCAGCAGCAGCAGCTGCATGCGCCTGAACCCACTGAGCAGGATCAGAATGGCTTTGTACCAACACGCGCAGCAGAGTTATCTTGGACAGCTGAAGGATTCTGTGGTCCTGTGCCAAATGTATTTTTGCATCCATGAGATTTTCGAGCGCCATCCCCGTGTAGCTCCTGTGACTAGGAGGCTGCTTTCTCCTCATCTGCTGCTCTGCTCGGTCTCTGACCCTTTATAAACAAGATGTATGTGAACTCGCATATAAGCCCCGCCCGTTTGGCCCCGTCCACCACACACTAGCGGTATGAAACGTCATCCCCACTATAATGGCCAGCTCACTCAAGGGACCTTGGCGCCTTTTGGGCGCGCTGGCAAAGTTACAGGCACGCGTGGTCACATATTTGTGCAAATGGCACAAAAATCTGCGAGTTTGTGGGAAAATACGCGAACTCGTGGATTTTTTTGCAATTTCGCACGAATTCGCAAATTTCGCCCATACTTAATCAATTCACAAAACATTTGAGATTTTAACAAATCATTTAATTTGTCTGTACCATTTTGCAGGATTTTTTCTCAATTTAAGGAAATCGTCTGTTAATGACAAAACATCTTGTCTTGTCTATGGTGTATGAACATAACCTTCTCCATGCACTTCTCTCATAGGGAGCATTTGTACTCCCCCTAAACTACCATCAAAAACATCAGGTGCTGACCGCTCTCTAACTTGTTTTCTTTCTTTATTGACCATCGACCTTCCCATTTTTCTCATCCCTCCCATTTTTTTTATTCATACCCCTTGCTTTATCCGGTATTTCTTTCCTGGTGCCCTCATTTTCACAATGTCTTTCTCAGTAAAATGTAACCTATACTGTATTTCCGAGCCAATTCTACCAATTTCTCAAATCTCAAATGCTTGTTGTGTAATGTTTTTACAGAGAAACATAGTGTCACCTCCTGGTAGATATCTAATCTTGAAGGGCTAAGTGTTCCCTGAATCATTTCTTCTAAATGAACTTTTGATCAGCTCACATCCATGGGTGCTCTACTTTCCTGAACTGAATTTTTAACCAAACTTGAACCTGTAACCAAATCTGAGGTAGGTGCTGAACTAGAAAATGAAATTTACAGTGGAACTGGATTCATGGCTGAAACTGGAGGTGAAGCTGGAACTATTCCAGAATTCTGAATATTCTGGGTACTATATTCTTTAAGCCATTGTTTAAATTCTTGTGAACTGTGATTGCTCTCTTGTAATTTAAACTCTCATCATTCAAATTGACACTTGTTCCAGGTTGCACACTTAGTAAGTACAGATGTATATGGAACTGTAATACCTATTGGCACAGTAATGTCAGGAGCACGAATATTCATTTCATGTTTTCCACTCAATTTTGAGCAATAAAAAGGCTGAAACCTCTGTACCATTCCATACAATATATCTGATTTGGGACAGCAGTCATTATTAGTTCAGATCGGTACCATGGGTGCATGAAGCAGTGATCTTGCTGTAAGGATTGAAGAATTCCAATGTACTGTATTTACTCCAGTAGGTACAGTCATATTGTACAGTATTTACCTGTAACCCAGACTTGTCAAGGGGCCCAACAGGTCCAATAGTAACGGAAACAGTCAAAGAGTCTGGAGTACTTGCATCAATCGGGTTTATAGGAGCTGAGATTTCTGTTCTCCCACTCACAGGAGAAATAAGCATAGATTCTTTAGCATTTCACTACAGGAGTATTAGGTTTCTCAGCTGTACTCTAGTATGTGTTCAGCAATCTCAACCAATGACAGCATGACTCTTACGGTGTAGTTAACCAATCCCAGTGTGGCTTTACACCAACCAACCAATCACATCATAGCACACTGTGACGTCACTATCGCTCCTCGCAGCAGCTCACTCTCCGGCACAATCTTCTCTGTCGCGTTTTCCTCTAAGCAAAATGACAATACAATGCAAGCAACAAATACAACTGTCTGCTACACAAAAGTAAATTCACTCTTACAAGTTAACTAAACTTTTCTATACTCATTTGCTTTAAATGAAACCTCGACCAGTGAGATTTCACCCTTAAATGATAAAATTATTCCCTGTGCACTTGAGATCAACCATTCCAACTATTTACCCCTAACACAAAAAGAGACTGTACCAAGGTATTGTTGACAATGTCTCACAACCAACACCACAAATCAGCAAACAACTTGGTCAGTGTCTTCTAAACTGAGACACCGCATTCGTAAATATCACAAGATCTTCAGCCATGACAGCCACGTTTACAACTTCAACTTTGCACAAATGCACAACAATCATACATGCACTTTAACCATGTGGACTTTAGCCACTTCAATCGGTCAACAACACAGCCATTTCAAAACTGCAATCTTACGCAAAAGCAATAGCAACACTCACAATCCTTTGCTGCTACTTGTTGACTTTATCCAGAGAGACACTCCAACAGCACTTCGTCAATCATTCCTTTTAGTGAACCAAAAATTGTGGACTCTTTGGATTTGGGCAAAGGACTATTTCTGGTATCCTAAAATCTCACTTCACTTGGCAGAACCATCCTTTGCTACCAAAGTTTATTCCACTGCAAGCATGATAAAGTTTTATATGCTTACTCTTCAGAGGCAATGATCCTCTGATCAATCTTTCTCCACTGATACGAGGGGTAGAAATAAGGGTGGCCAAAACACCAAATTAGCGCTTCAATGAGGACCATTAATTGACAGGTAACTCACAAATTTGAGAACAGATTTAGGTAGACCACTTTCAAGACCATGCTGCCGAAATAAAGAATAGCAACGGGAAGAGCTATCCTCCTGAAGAAGTTAAGTCAGACTAGAATTATGCAGACCAAAATCTCTGCAACAGCAATACAGAACAAAAGAAGTAATACTCGATGTTCTGACAGAGTTTGCTTATTCTCTCTACAATTAATTTAAGTAATTTGTAAAATTGCACAGTTTAAGTGGAAGAACCATCAAGATTCAATAGTAGACTTAGGCCGGTATTAGATTTATTTGGTTATTGAAATAAAGATTCATAGAAATAAGCAATCTTTTGATAATTTCCGTTAAGTTAAGGGCATCACAGTTTTTAGGCAAGGCTTTATCGTAGGATTTCTAAAAAATCAGTTTACAGAGTTACAGAGCCCCAGAGTCCACAACCATTAAGGCAGAAGGACAGTTTGTTGGCTAACAGCTCAAATCTTAAAGTAAAAGTGGAAAGGATGCAAATTTAAAGTCTAATTAAGAGTGAGTCTATTATGATAGAGAAAAAAAAGAGAAATGAAAATAAAATGGTTCAACAAAGAAGGTTTCAGTCCATCAGCTACCGACTTGTAGCATCAGCAAAGCAGTCCAAAAGTAAGAGGATAATTCTTAGTAAGAATCAAAAAAAATTGATCACCTTAGCATCCTCTTGAAAGGAGAAAAGAATAGTGTGGCATTGCCCCTCCTTTGAGGTATCTTCTGTTATAAAGTCACTAACAAAGTTCCAGTGATGTATCATCACACTACCATCAAAAGACTGTCATATGTTCAGATTCACATATTGGTACCTTAGGCACTCGCAACAGGACAATGCTCCTCCTTGCTGGTCATGAGAAACGAAAGATTTGAAACTTCACACAGGCCTAATATCAGTGAAAAAGAAATACAAAATAACCAACTGCAACAGCTGAATCCCTGTTCTCACAGGAATAATTCACTGTGAATGTTGAAGAAACATTTAGAAATGTTGAAAGTTATACATGTACAGAAGGAGTAAAGGAACATTTCACTTGTTGTAAAAGGACAATTGTATTAGGTCAGGGGAAAGGTCAGCATTCAAGAAAACGCATTTTCTAAAGAGTCTTTAAGTTTGCATTATACATTTGTAAATGAAATAAACTTTAAACCAATATCAAAAATAATGCAATAAATCTTTTCAAATCGGAAATAATTAGAAAGTTCATCAGACATTATTATATGGAAATAGCTAATGTTAGAAAAAGCGTACTATCACAATTTTTCTCAATATTCATATAAGTATACAATTTTCTAAATTCACACTAAATATGCATCTTTCACCTTACATAAACTATAGAATCTCTAGTATTATTATGCGAACTTTCATGCTCGTACCTAGTTTCTACACATTTTAGCATTGCCTTTTCTAAATGGTGCATTTTAACTGAAGGCATTAGAAATACTATGCACTTTATTAAATGCACAATTTCATCAGTAAAGGTTAATAAACAACATGTTCATACGAAACTTTCATTAGTGCAACTCACTTATCTGTATTGGTATTACTTTGTAGTTAGTTTTTTTTTCATCTTGCATTTGAAGCACACTTTTACTGTGCTTCTACTATGCTTGTTTCAATTTCATGTGTCACTGTGTCTAATGTGCTCAAAATGCTCTTTCTGTTTTTTGTCTCTTTAATCAATAAATGTGTTGTGTATTATGGTTACGTCCTCACCCCTAATATTGTCCACAGAATATCCAATGTATTTCACGGCTTTGCAGAGCAGGGTAGGACCACCCCTACGATGGGTGAAGCAAATAACACTTATTCCAAAGCCTGAGAAAGGTCCAGGGAAGGCATGGCTTGGCAGTTCGGGCTGGACTGTTCCCATTAGGCACAGGGTCCCACTGATTTGCATGTGGCCATGTCTTAACTGGGGTGCTGGACTGAGCTAAAGAATGATGATGGATTAAATCAAGATCAGTTGATTAGGGGTGACTGTTTGATTTACTTAAATGCTCCGTCCATCATCCCATTTGGTATGGCTTTGTTCGCTCTGAGTTGGCAGGGTATGCCCAGACGTGGGTCCCTTGCTCACTCTGCTCTGGATTCAAGACAGCCTGGCTGATGAGGGTTATGAACCCGAAACTGGTCCCATGATGCTTGTTTCCGGTCCAGGGAAGACATGGCCCGGCAGTTCGGGCTGGACTGTTCCCATGAGGCACAGGGTCAGACGGATTTGCATATGACCATGTCTGATCTGGGGTGGTGGAGTGAGCTAAAGAATGATGATGGATTAAAGCCAGATCAGTTGACTGGGAGTGAGTGTTTGATTTGCTCAAATGCTCCGTTCATCATCGCCTTTGGTATCGCATTGAGAAAGATCCTAAGCAATCCTATTCAGTTAGGCCATACCACTGATAGATATCGACATGACGATGCTCACAAAAACACTTATGATGAGATTTGAGCTCCTCCTATTCACCTTGATACACCGTGACCAATCAAATTTATCCTGGAATGTCAGACCCATGATCATGCGAGGACGATTGTCCAACTTGTTTTACATGGTAAAAGGAAGTTGTGGTAATGGTCAATGCAGCAGACACGACACCGCTGGAGATGAATTAACCATTTATTGTAGTTCAGATGGTGAGGGAAAATACAGCGGCCTCAGCCACAGCACCAGCCCCAACAGGTGGCAGCTTAACTCTGTCCCCACGGCGCTCGCCTTGGAACGCTGGTCGCGGTGACATTCTAAGTGATGTCACCACGAGCAGCTTCATTACATGCGGAACTGCCGGGGGGGGAAAGGAGTGGAAGATACGACCGAAGTCTATCCCAATGACCCTGGCATCTCTGGATGCAGAGAAGGCCTTTAATTAAGTCGACTAGATTTTACATAGAGGGTATTGGTTAAGGTTAGACAGGGCTGTAGGGTTCTGAACAGGGTGCTGACCTGCTATCAACATCCAACATAAAAATTTTGTTTGAATGGTATCAACTCAACTATATTTGCTTTTCTTGTACTGTTATACCCTAAACATCAATAAAATAATTATGAGATCAAAAAATTTGCTAGAACAGAGTTTTTTTCACCAGTGATGTTATCAATGATTTCATATAAGATGTCATCAGTCATGTCATCAATGAAGTAATTGAACATGGTATTAGTAATGTATTATGTGAAGTCATCAGCAGAGCATGGCAGGTTTGCAAGTCATATTTAGCTCAGTAAACTATCTCTTGTGAATTTCAGTGGTTTTTTTGTTCTAAAAAGATATTTTTTATATTATTACAAGGCCTAACTATAATGTTACTTTAATCTTCATTTTTTTCAGAACATTTCTGGATTTTTTTTTGCCATATTTAATCAACTTCCTCAATGAGCATACCTTTTTGTCGTGTGTAGTAGGGGGTTGGATGTAGAGTTTAGACGCAAGGCCTGACCCAGCCACTCACTGGCTGTCAACTCCCTGCTGCACATGGACTTTGACACACTTCAACGTATATTGAAAAAAAGCACTGTTATGAATTAAAATTGAAAACCATATGAAATTCACAAGTTATTATTAGGATCACAATCTATGACAAATCTCTGCACCCAGCCCCCCCTGGACCTCCAACCCCTGCTGCACATGGACAAAGATAATGCATAGCAGGGACTGGCAAAGTAAGATCATTTCTTCGTTTGCATTTTTTTAAGGATTCATGTGTTCAATTTGTGAATTTTCAGAATCCAGGAAGGTTCACAAGACCGGTGGGGGGGGGCTAGGAATCAGGTCCTCAACATGGGAACCACAAATCCCACCATAATTTGCTTTTTAAATACTAGCTTTAATTCAAGGGTTCCATTTGGCCCCCTCACATGGGCCTGTTGGTTAGTGTTGGCTCACCATGTCCCCTTATGTTCTTTTTGTGCACCGTTTTAGGTAATGGTGGCTGGCTGCTACAGAAATGTTTTTGCAATCACAAGCCATTTTGAGCACAGCAGAGTCTTAAATTCACAGTCGTATTGTGAACTTGCAATGGATGACAGCCGAAAAGCTCCCTAATTTAATTGGGTGTTTTTTATTTTCTATTTTTAAGCCTTTCTCTGTATTGCGTTGCAAATTATCCTATTGCAGTTTAAATGGGAACTGTCACTTTTGCCCAAACTTTTTTGTCTCTAACGTGACAGATTTTCATAAAACTTGCTATGCTGTACCCAAAATGAATGAATACTTTTATTTGAAGATTTCATGAAGATTTGTCAAACAGCTACACAGTTAGTAGCAAAACAAAAAAAGGGCTTTTCGATAGAAAGGCTGCAGCCTGTGTAATGATCATACCTTTAAAAAACAAGCAGTTCAGATTGGCAGAACACTAATTATAGGAATCTCCTTTCACCCAAGATGTCTTTTGCCCCATTGCAAGAATTTATTATTAGCTTTGTATCCATCCTCAGCTAGCTGTACATATTTGTACCAGCAATATTACAAAGCAAATGGAAATGTACAAATCAATATTAGTGATTTTAAGAAGGTTTAAAGAAAACAGTGTGAGTGACATAAAAATAGCTTGACAATGATTACTTCATAACACACAGAAACGCACTGTCAGGCTGCGTTACAGAGACGCTCTCTTAAAAAAGGTTAACGGCAGTCAAGCTATCAAGGGAAATGACTGAAATCATTGGAGTGGGATTTAGAGCTGAGGAATACAGAACCATGTAATGTGCATTAAATTAAAGTCATTTATTAAATAAAACCGCCACTAAGATATATGAAAATGGGTGTGCTTAATCAGCAAATTCTCTGGCTGATAAATATTTTGATGAACAATGAACACAATCTCTGTGTTAGGGTAACATTTGCTGGCACACACGTACATGTGTTGCCATCCTTGTGGGGACTATGTGTGAATACCTGCCTTGTGGGGACTAACCTTTCCCAATGTTTTTAAAATACACTAATAACAGAAAAATGTTAAGAAAAAATTCATGATACAGGATCCTGCTTCAAATTTGCAAATATATTGTTATTTAATCATGCGCACACCACCATCCTTGTGGGCACTTGAAAATGTGCTACCATCCTTATGGGGACCTAGTCTGTAACACTATTTGTGATTGAATACAGTCAAAGGCACATGGCTAAATGTTTATTTTATCAACAATATACACAAACATTTTAATATATTCATATATGAATTGCTGCATATATACTAGGGGTGTACATTAAACCCACATTATGTTAATGTGCCAGAAAATATCATAACATGCATAAAGAAAGACACGAAAAGCTGTATTTAACCTATTTATTAGTGCTTAAAATATTAGGCGATAAGGGAACTAACACATAAAGAAATTAACATATGGAACCAAGGAATATGATCAACTGGAACCCAGAGCTTGATTAGCTGCTTACATTTTTGTCAAAATAGATGTTCAAGTCCCCCCAGAGATAGTGGGTGAAGATCATTGTGTTCAAATTTCCATAGAAATAGTGTGCACATTCAAAGCTTAAATTCCATTATAAAGAGTGTGAAGCTAATGATGTACAAGTCCACACAGAAGTTGTGTGTAATTATAGGAATGCTCAAGTCCCCACAGAGATGGCATGTTATTATAACGATGTTTAAGTCCCCACAGAGATAGTGTGTTATAGAAATGTTCAAGTCTCCACAGGGATGACGTGTTATTATATTGATGTTCAAGTCCCCACAAAGATAGTGTGTTATTACAGTGTAGTTCTAGTCTCCACAAAGAGAGTGTGTTATTATTGAATCCATTGTTGTTCTTTAGATCACTTCGCCACCCCAG
Source organism: Lissotriton helveticus (assembly GCF_964261635.1). Taxonomy (NCBI): domain Eukaryota; kingdom Metazoa; phylum Chordata; class Amphibia; order Caudata; family Salamandridae; genus Lissotriton; species Lissotriton helveticus. Next base: position 294,650,641 of record NC_136073.1, on the reverse strand, counting down.
TTCAGACCCAGCTATATGCCAATCAGTCTTGACCCTGTGCCTCATGGGAACAGTCCAGCCCGAACTGTCAGGCCAGGTCTTTGCTGGACCGGAAACAAGCATTCTGGGACCGGTTTCGGGGTAACACCCCCTCATCAGCCAAGCTAGCTTGAATCCAGTGGCAAAGTGAGCAAGCGACCCAAGTCTGGGAATACCATGCCAACATAGGGCAAACAAAGCAAACACAAGGAGATGATGGCTGGAGTGCTGAAAGTTTTCAGTCACTCACCCACAGTCACAGATCTGAGTTAAATCCATCATCGTTCTTCAGCTCACTTCGCTATCCCAGTTCAGACCCAGCTATATGCAACTCAGTCTTGACCCTGTGCCTCATGGCATCCCCGGGTGGTTCAAGTCAAAACAGAGCTTGCGTTTATTTACAGGAATGCTCAGGTCCCCACAGAAATGGTATGTTTTATAGTGATGTTCCAGTCCCCACAAATATAGTGTTTTATTATAGTTTTTTTCAAGCCCCCACAAAGATAGTGTGTTATTATAGCAATGTTTAAGTTACCCACAGAGATAGTGCATGAAGATGATTGTGTTTAAGTCTTCATTAAAATAGGGCCCGATTCACAAAGGTAAACCTAGAGACAAAAATCTAACATTTCTACTTTTCAGTTTCACAAATGTAAACTTAGACCAAAAGTCTAACTTTACTACTTTTCAGTATTCACAAAGCCCCATGCTTAGAATGCTAAGCTGATGATGCTTAAGCCAAAACAGAGCTTGCGTGTAATTACAGTCCCCACAGAGATGGTGTGTGACTGTAGTATTACCACGGTCGCCAAAGAGAATGTGTGTGAATATAGACTTGCCCAGGTCCCCACAGAGATTGTGTTTGATTATCGAGATGTTGAGGTCCCCACAGAGATAGTGTGTGATTATTAGGATGTTGAGGTCCCCACAGAGATAGTGTGTGATTATAGACATGCCCAGGTCCCCACAGATACAGTGTGTGATTTTAGAGATGCCGCAGTCCCCACAGAGATAGTGTGTGATTATAGACATAGTATGGTTTTTTTAATCGTAAGGGATATTTTAGGGTTTAGGGTGGGTATACGTTTTTCTGTGGCAATTTAATTTTTAGGGTATAGGTTTTTGAGTTGTAAGGGATCTTTAGGGTTTAGGGTGGGTATGGGTTTTTTGGGTGGCAAGGGCATTTGTAGGGTTTAGGGTCCGTATGGGTTTTTGGGTGGCAAAGAAAATTCCAGGGATTAGGGTGGATATGTTTTTTTTAGGTGGCGGGGGGGTTTTAGGTTTAGGGCTGTTATAGGTTTTTGGGGGCAAGGGAACTTCTAGGGTTTAGGGTGGCTATGGGTTTTCGGTGGTAAAGTATTTTTTAGGGTTTAGAGTGAATATAGGGTGATAGGAGCTTTTTAGGGTTTAGGGTGGGTATGGTGTTTTGGGTGGCACAGGAATTTTTAGGGTTTAGTGTGGGTATGGGTGTTTGGGTGGAAAGGAAATTTCTCAGGTTTAGGGTGGGTATGGGTTTTTGGGTGATAAGGTATTTTTTAGGGTTTAGGATGACTACAGGTTTTTAGATGATAAGTGCTTTTTTATTTTTTAGGGTGGGTATGGATTTTTGGGTGGCAAGGGAATTTTTAGGGTTCAGGGTGGGTATGGGATTTTGGGTGGCAAGGGAACTTTTATTGTTTAGGGTGGGTATGAGTTTTTGTGTGGTAGGGGATTTTGCAGGTTTTAGGGTCGGTATGGGTTTTTAGGTTATATGGGATTTCTTAGAGTGTACGGTGGGTATGGGTGGCAAGAGAAGTTTGAGGTTTTAGGGTGGGTGTGGGTTTTTGGGTGATAAGAGAATTTTTAGGGTTCAGGGTGGGTATGGATTTTTGGGTGGTAAGGTATTTTTGGGGGTTTTGGGTGGGTATGGGTTTTTGGGTGACAACTGAATTTTTTAGATTTAGGGGTGACATGGGTATTTTGGCGGAAAGGGATTTTGAGGGTTTAGGGCAGTGGGTAAAGGTTTTTGGTTGGTAAGAGCTTTTTTTAGACTTTTGGGTGGGTATGATTTTTGGGTGGCAAGTGAATTTTTAGGGTTTAGGGTGGGTGTAGGCGTTTGAGTGGCTAGTGATTTTTTAGGGTTTAGGGTGGGTATGGGTTTTATGGGTGGCAAGGGCATTTTTGTCATTTAATTTGGGTGTGGTATTTTTGGTAGCAAGTGATTTTGTAGGATTTACGGTGGGTGTGCGTTTTTGGGTGGCAAGGGACTTTTTAAGGTTTTGGTTGGGTGCAGGTTTTTGTGGGGCAAGGAAAATTTTATGGTTTATGGTGGGTTTGGGTTTTTGTGTGATACGGAATTTTTAGGGTTTAGAGTGGGTATGGGAATTGGGTGGTATGAGACCCTTTAGGTGGTGTGGCTCACTGGTTAGAGGCGGCAGACCCGGAAGCAGAGGATGGCCCGGGACCAGGGTTCTATTCCCGACGCGGCAGGGTCGAGGACCAGGGTCAGCGGACTCGATAATTCTCGCCTCGGTGCCTACTCTAACCAGGGATCACACTCGGCAACTCTGGGCATTAGCTTGCCTCATCTCCACAACGGCCCCCCACATACGCCGGGGATGCCTGCTTTCACCTTGGAGATACCCAGTAGGGACCATCTCACAGGGAAAGCCAGGACGGGTTCCCCAGCGGTCTACAGCGCAGAGATACTCCTTCGGGAGTCGATTCTAGCGCTTTAGAAACCCACAATTAATTAATTAATTAGGGTTTAGGTTGGGTATTGCTTTTTTGGGCGGTAATGATTTTATTAGGGTTTAGCATTTGTATGGGTTTTTGGTTGGCAAGAGAATTTTATGGGATTTGGTGGGTATGGGTTTTTGAGTGGCAGGGGATTTCATAAGGCTTTTTAGGATGGTATGGGTTTTTTGGTGGCAAGGGTTCACCTAGGGATTTGGGTGGGTATGGGTTTTTGGATGACTACTGACTTTTTTTAGATTTAGAGTGAGTATGGGTATTTTTAGGTGGAATGGTATTTTGTAGGGTTTAGGGTAGGCAAAGGCTTTGAGTGGCAAGGGAAGCTTTTGGGGCAGATTTATGAGGCCCTTGCGCCGCAATTGCATCACTTTATTTGACGCAACGGCATCGCAAACAATGCACCCTATTTACAACGTGACGCATCTAGGAGATGCGTCACGTTGTAAAGCCCTGCGCCATAAGGAGGTGTTCCTGCACAGGGGGGGGGGGGGGCGTTTCTGTGCAGGAACGCCTCCTAAAAGGGGCTGAGTGAAATCTATAAGATTTCACTCAGTCACTTTCAGGACAATGCTGCTTCAAAACCCTGCGCCTGCTTGAAGCAGGCGTAGGTCTTGACGCAGCATTGTGAAGATGGGGCACCCCCGAGCCTTGCTGGAGCTGCGTCGCGCTTGCGACGCAACTCCAGCAATGCGCCACCTTTACGGCACAGATGCGCCATGCATCAGTGCCGTTTTTGCCCCATGGTGCGCCGCATTGTAAATGCGGCGCACCAAGGGTGGCGGAGCAGCGGCGCAAGATAACTGGCGCATCCCTGGGGATGCGCCAGTCATCATAAATCTGCCCCTTAGTGTTTAGGATGGGTTTGGGGTATTGTGTGGTGATGAATCTTTTAGGTTTAGTGTTTGTATGTGTTTTTGTGTGACAAAGGTTCATTTAGGGTTGAGGGTGGGTATAGGTTTTTGGGTGGTAACTGGATTGTTAGGGGTTAGGGTGGGTGTATGTTTTTGAGTGGTAAGTGATGTTTTAGGGTTTAGGAAGTATATTGGCTTAATGGGTAGAGTGGAATTTTTAGCATTTAGGGTGGGTGTAGGATTTTTGGTGGCAAGGGATTTTGTAGGGTTTACGGTTTGTATAGGTTTTTGGGTGGCTAGGATTTTTCTAGGTTTGGTACGGGTATGGGTTTTTAGGTGATATGGGCTTTTTAGGTTTTAGGGTGCGTATGGGTATTTTGTCAGAAGGGGATTTTTTAGGTTTAGGGTGGTATGTGTTTTGGGTGATAAGGGAACTTTTAGGGTTTGTGGTGGGTATTGGTATTTGGGTGGTAGTTTTTTTTAGAGTTTAGCATTTGTATGCTTTTTTGGATGGCAAAGGATTTTTTGGGGTATGTATGTATGTATGTATAGGCGTTCTTATATAGCGCTAAATCTGTCACCCGACGGGCATTCTGGCGCTTAGACTGTAATGGCACATACATGATGTTTCCAGCATCCGGTCCATTTACATTGTTCTGGGGAACAGATAGGTTTTTAAGGCTTTTTTAAAAGAGTGGAGATCTTCCAGACCCCTCAGGCCCAACGGAAGGGAGTTCCACAGTCTCGCTGCAGTGAACCTGAAGGACCAGCCGCCCATCCGGGACCTCAGAATCTTGGGTACTACCACCAAGTGGGCCGAGGCTGATCGGAGAGGTCTAGGCGGGGTGTACCAGGAAAAAAGATCCTGCAGAGGGGACGGACCCTGTCCGTGTAGAGCCCTGAATACGAGGCACAGTGCTTTAAAATCAATCCGTTGGGAGACCGGCAGCCAATGGAGGTCCCTAAGTGCCTTGGCAGAAGAGTCCAGTCGTCGGCGTGAGAGGGCCAATTTGGCGGCGAAATTCTGTACCCGTTGTAATTTCCCAACCAGAGTAACAGGTGCCCCCAGAAGCAGTGCGTTACAATAGTCAATTCGACTTAAGATTATGCTCCGCACTACCTCTGGTCTAGCCTGTGCCGGGAGCAGGGGTAAGATCTTACGCAGCGAGCAGAGCAGTCCCATGCAAGTGGCCACCGTTCTATTCACTGAAACATCAAGCTGCAGGCTGGAACTGAACATCACACCCAGATTGCGAACGGATTCAGCAGCCAGGCTGGTGCCTTGAAAATCAAGAGGCCAGAAATCCTGTGGGAGCGGTCTGGGGGTACGATCCAAGGAGCAATGCAGCACCTCGGTTTTCGAGCTGTTAAACTGCAGGGAGTTATTAGCCAGCCATTCAGCCGTGGTGTTCATACAGCAATGGAAGACTTCCTGAGACACCCCATCCTTACCCTCAAACGAGAAGATAAGTTGGGTGTCATCGGCGTAATTGGTGACTGTTATGCCAAAAGATTTAATCAGCGTGATCAGGGGGCGGAGGTAAAGATTGAAAAGAATGGGGCTGATGGCTGACCCCTGGGGTACACCCTGACCAACCCTCCTGATGTTAGATTTAAAGGGTGGCAGGGCCACTACCTGGTGCCTATGATCGAGATACGACACCAGCCACTCAAGGGCCAAGCCAGATACTCCAACCTCTGCCAATCTCCTATTCAGGATTGCATGGTTGACCGTATCGAACGCGGCCGACATATCGAGCAGCACTAGAAAGGCTGCTCGATCCTGGTCGGCCCGCGTCCGAAGGTCATCAAAAACAGTCACCAATGCTGATTCTGTCCCATGTGCTGGTCTGAAACCAAACTGGGCCACATCCAAACAGTCGGTGATCTCAAGAAAGTTGGAGAGATGTTTTGTGGCCAGTTTCTCAAGAATTTTAATAGGAAATGGCAGCAGAGAGATGGGTCTGTAGTTAGCTGGGCAGGCGGGATCTAAATTTTCCTTCTTAAGTAATGGGAAAACATCCGCCAGTTTCCAGCTGTCTGGGACCCGTGCCGATCTGAGGGACTGACAGCAGATGGAGAAAAGTGGGGGAAAAAGCTCTTCCCGAAACAGTTTCCAAAATTTTGGTGGAAGAGGATCAGATGGTGAGCCTGAAGATATGCCGTCGGCCAAAGCACAGAGATTCTTGAAAGATGGTAAAGGCAAGTTGTTCAATTCCGCTGGCTTAGCACCCTCCTCCAAGTTCTCAGTAGGGATGGATTCGTGCACAGCCTGACCAGATGACGAGGGAAGATTATTTAAGATGGTAGCAATCTTGTCCTCAAAGGCTTGTGCCAACGAGTCACAAAGAACTTGGGAGGCCGGGATGTTGTTTTTGGTACAAGCTGGATGGGTCAGGTCTTTTACGATCTTAAATAGGGCCTGGGACTTATTTGCAGCTGCCAGCAGTAATTCTTCAAGGTATCTGGCCTTGGCCAGCTTGATCTGGACTTTATAGGTCGCCAGTGCTTGTTTAAAGAGGACTCTGTTTGATTCCAGATACTGTTTTCTCCAGGCACGCTCAGCCTGTTTACACTGAAACTTAAGTTGCCGGAGTTCCTCCGAGTACCATGGTATAGCCAGATTAGTCCTAACTCTAATTTTACGCATCAGGACCAAAGAGTCTAGAGAAGCCGAGATTCACTGACAGAGAATCTCATAGCTTACGTCTACAGTGGCTCCCAGTGTAAAGCCGTCTGGAAGCAAAGTAGGCAGGGTAGATTGTTTAAGAAGTCTAGATCATTGTCTACCCATTCTAATACCACCCACACTACCTTTCTTTGCTATAGCGACTAGACATGAGAGGGAAAAGAGGACGAGAGCATGGTCCGTCCAACCCTGTGGTAGGACCTCCAGCAGAGACGTTTGACATGCGTCGGCAAAGAGCAGGTCAAGGATGTGACCCTTAGAATGAGTTTGCGAGAGTACTAGTTGTTGTAACTCAATATTGCGGCAAGCTTGGACCAGCTCTACTTAAGCCGAATTAGTCGGTCCGTCTGGCCAAAGGTTGAAATCCCCTAGCACCATCAGCCTAGTGTGGGAGTGTGAAAGGTCGTAGATTAAATCTATGAGCTCAGGCACAGCGGATAACGTGCCAGCAGGGGGTCTGTAGCATAACAGCCCTGTGTATAGCACACCTCCTAAGCCCTTGATGGAAAAGCCAAGTACTTCACATCCAGCGATGGCCTTGATGTTAAGCTAGGAGAAGTTTAGTGTCTCTCTGAAGATTAGTCCGGTTCCGCCTCCTCTGGCCCCCACCCTGGGATTGTGTATTATTTTGAAACCCGGGGGGCATGCTATCCCTAGTTCCACTGAGCTGGCTGCCGTGGTCCAAGTCTCTGTCATGAAGAGTACGTCTAGATCATAAGACTCTATGAGTAGCGCAATTTCTTCACCGTGCTTGATGAGAGATCTCACGTTCAGCAAGCCACAGGACAAGGAGTCTGGATGCCTACAGATGGAGTTATGCCTACAGTTCGGGAGGGTACCGGGATTCAAGCGTATAAGTTTGTCACGGGAGTATGATAGTACGGTGCGGTCCCGACAGGCAGAGTTTCTGGCGCCCGGCGCGTCCTGTGCGTGAACGGGCGCAAACGGGCTTACCTCTGGCGCACCTCCAGCGATCCGCCGGCGCGCCCGCTGCGCGCCTACGCTGCACGCATTAGAGTCAGCCATCTTATATAGCCGTAGGCACGGGAGTCCTGCAGTACGATCACTAGCCCCCCTACCAAGATGGCGCCTGCTATTCGGCACTCCCTGGTTCCCTCACCTAAGATGGCGGCTGCAATCACCGCAACGCGATGTCCCCAAGAGCCCAAGGAGCCCTGAAGCGCTCTAATTCCCTCAAGTGCGGGATGAGGACACAATTATAGTGCAGGTTAGAGCTGTTCTAGGTGTAGCCCCCCCAGTGACAAGCTAGAGAAAAAAGTTGCGCCTAGCGCTAAAATCATCAGCGCGAACGCGCAGTAAAGCAGGTAATTCTAAAATAATTAAAAGCAACAATGTAGCAACAAATGCATCAGCGCGCGATGGTCAAGTAAGTCAGGGTGGTATGGTATTTTGGGTGGGGTTGGAATGGGTTTTTTGGTGGGAATGTATTTTTTTTAAATTTAGGGTATTTGGGTGGTGATGGATGTTCGGGTTTAGCGTTTGTATTGGTTTTTGCGAGTCAAGGGATTTTTAGAGTTTAGGATGTATATGTGTTGGTCTGGGTTTTTATGTGGTAAGGATTTTTTTAGGGTTTAGGGTGGGTATGGGCTTTTGAGTCGCAATGGAATATTAGAGTTTAAGGTATTTGGGTGGTAAGGGATGTTTTAGGGTTTAGGGCAGGTATGTGTTTTTGGGTGGCAAGTACATTTTTAGGGTTTATGGTGGGTATAGGTTTTTGGGTGGTAAGGGCTTTTTTAGGGTTTAGGACGGGTGTGGGTTTTTGGATGGGAAGGGATTTTTTAAGGGTTGTGGTGGGTGTGGATTTTTGGAGGGCAAGGGAAATTGTATAGTTTCAGGTGGGTATGGGTTTTTGGGTGATATGTGAATTTTTAGGGTTTAGGGTGGGTGCGTGTTTTTGGGTGGCAAGGTATTCTTTAAGGTTCTGGTGGGAATGGGTTTTGGGTAGTAAGGGATTTTTTGGTTTAGGGTGGCAAGGAATTTTTAGGGTTTAGAGTAGGTATCATTTTTCGAGTGGAAAGGAAATTTTTAGGGTTTTGTGTGGGTTTTGGTCTTCGGGTGGCAAGGGATTTGTTAGGGTTTAGGGTGGCAAGAGAATTTTTAGGGTTCAGGGTGGGTATGGGTTTTTAATTAGCATTGGAATTTTTATAGTTAAGGGCCGGTATGGGTTTTTGGGTGGCAAGTTTATTTTTAAAGTTTAGGGTGGGTGTTGATTTTTTGGAGGTTAGGAACATGTTATGGTTTTGGGTAAGTATTGGTTTTAGATGACAATGGAATTTTCAGGGTTTACGGTCGCTGTGCGTTTTTGAGTAGTAAGGTATTTTTTGGGTTTAGGTTGGGTATGGTTTTTTGGGTGGTACTTGAGTTCTTCAGGTTTTTGGTGGGTAAGAGTTTTTGGAAGGCATGTGAATTGTTTGTGTATATCGTGGGTATCGTTTTTTGGGTGGCAAGGGATTTCTTTAAGTTTAGGTTCGGTATGGGTTTTTTGGTGGTAAGAGATTTGTTTAGGGTGGCAAAGGAATTTGTAGGGTTTAGCATGGGTATGGGTTTTTGGTTGGCAAGGGAATTTTTAGGGTTTAGGATGGGTATTGTTTTTTGATTGGCATGGGAGTTAGGGTGGGTATGGTTTATTGGATGGCAACAGAATTGTTAGTGTTTTTTGACTGGCCTATATCTTTTGCCTCGGTTGATGAATCTTCACAAAATGTTTCCCAAAAAATGTGCCGATGATTCTAGCTGTGCATGGAAAATTTTGGGGGCATAGATAAAGGCAGAGGTAAAAAAAAGTGTATTTCCCATGTTAATTAGCTTTAGTCTTTAGTCACTCCTGCAACCCAAACACCGGACAGAATGATAAAAAAGTTGGGAGAAAAGTAGATTCTGTTCTGGAGATCCAGCCTGTTATTATTGGTGTAAATCATTCAGTAGTTATTGAGATATTATAGGAAACCAAATTTGTATATCTGGGCATATGTGGTACTTTTGTTGTGCCTTTGTATTTATGTTTAAAACTCATAAACTTTCAGAAAACACTAACAATCACTGGATGATATCATCAGTAACATCATTTAGGATGTTATCAGTGGTGTTCGACTCTTTTTAGAGATCAGTCGTTCGTGGGATGGACCGTGGTACACTCCTTGATCAACATCTCATTGGAGTCTGGCACGGTTCCCCTTAGCTGGAAGTGGGCGGTGGTTTCTCCCATCTTAAAGAAACCCTCTCTGGACCCAGATAAGCCTGAAAATTATCGGCCTATTTCTCTGCTCCCTTGGCCTACCAAAGTGTTGGAGGCCCATATCAACAAAGTTCTTTCGGCCCACCTTATCCAGGCTAACATCTTGGACCCCACCCAGAACGGCTTCCGTGCTGGCCACAGCACGGAGACCGCCCTTCTCTCCATGGCGGAACATCTTCGCACGGTGATGGATGCGGGGCAGACAGCGGCGCTCGTTTTATTAGACCTGAGCGCCGTGTTTGACACTGTCTCCCATCCCATCCTGTTGCATCGCCTGGAGGAGATTGGGCTGGGCGGCACTGCCCTCCAGTGGTTCCGCTCTTTCCTTGATGATCGTTTCTTTAGCGTTGCCCTGCCACCGTTCCAGTCCCAATTCCATCCTTTGAAACAGGGGGTCCCGCAAGGCTCCTCGCTGAGCCCCACGTTGTTCAATCTATACGTGAGACCGCTGGCTGAGGTCGTCAAGCAATGGGACATGACCATGGTCTCATATGCCGACGACACTCAGCTAGCGGTTACGATCAGCGGGGATGCGGACCGGGATGCCCCCAGGTTTCAGAGTGGACTTAGGGCGGTGGAGTATGGATGGACCCTGCTCTCAGTTTTGTGGGCCATTCGAAGAAAATCGCGGCCTGCTGTTTTGGCATCTTGCGGTCGCTGCGTCCCATTCTGAAGTTCTTTGACCATCGTACCAGGCAGCTGATAGTCCAGGCTACTGTGTTATCTCGCCTGGACTATGCAAGCTCTCTCCTGGCGGGGACCAATGTGGCTCAAATCACCCGCCTTCAACGCGTGCAGAATGCCGCGGCGAGAGCCATTGTCGGCTTACCCCGAACGAGTTCCGTCTCTGGCACACTGAGATCACTGCACTGGCTGCCTATCAAGGCAAGAATTCAGTTTAAAGTGCTGTGTCTGGCGTTCAAGATTTTGAGGGGAGGGGGTCCGCAAATCCTTGCGGATCTTTTGTCCTGGTATGTTCCTACCCGTTCTTTGAGATCTGGGGGCCAAGCTCTTGCCGTGATCCCTCGATACAGGTTGTTTCGGGTTGGTGGTCGATCCTTCCGGGTCAGAGCAGCCGAGCTTTGGAACTCCCTCCCAGTTGAATTGCGGTTATTAGATGATCTGTTAGCTTTTCGCAAAGCTTTAAAAACCTTTCTTTTTTAATAAATCTCCTTGTTTTTATCTGTTGTGTTCCCCCATAGGTGTTGCATATTTCCTGCCATGCGCCAGGACGCCCCTTAGCTGGGGCAGCTGTGCGCAATACAAATATGTGTAACATAACATAAAGTCACTGACCATGTCATAAGTGATCTAATATGTGAGGTCATAAACAGTGCATTGTGGAGGCATACATTTTAGTTAGGTCAGGTAATTATAACTGGTAAATTTCACTGGTTTTGTACGAGTAACTGTAACATTCCGGTAACCTTTGGCTTTTTCAGTGAATTTCTAAGGATTTTTTAATTCTGTTTCCTAAGTATAATGACCCTGTAGCATTAGTTTTTTTCAGTGAATTTCTATGGGTTTTTTACCATTACGTAAGATGCCCATCACAACGCACAGTTGGGGGTTAAACACAGGTTCTGGCCTGGCATTATGTTGCCCACACCCAAGTTTGCTGCTCCTGCCCACCTCCTCCTTGCCATGCACTGTCCAAGTCCATGACACTGCTCCCTCATTACAGCCATTTGTGGGTATTGTTCTGCCACTGCCCTTCCTGCCCCATCACCCTTCTCTCTACCCTCTTTTGTCTGAGTCGATGTATGAGCCCTCTTTCTCCTGCCCTGCATGGTCTGATGTGCTGCCACTGCTCTCCATCAAGCTCAATGTGCCTGCCCACTCGACCTGCCTTCTGTGGCCCCATTTTCTGCCTCATTATTGACCTCCTGCTTAGCCTCTGTGCTTAGCTTGCTGCCCCTACTCTATTTCCACTTGTCCTCCGATGTCTGTGTGCATGCCCTTACTCCCCCCTGTCTACCCATCATATTCCATGGGCCTGCCACACTCCTATCTACTCTAAGTGTTCTGTTGAGCTGCCTCTGACACTTCCAACTGCCTGGCATTGTCAGATGGATGCCACCTGCCCCTGCTACATCCACCCTGCCTGTCAAGTTCCATGCTCCATCCCCTCTCTCCTGTCCTCCAAGATCCATTTTGTTGCTACTTTCTTCTGCCCTCCGTGCTCTGTTCTGCTGCAACTGCTCCACCTGCCTGCCCTGTGTGGTCTGTTGTGAAGCCCTTCCTCTTTTGTGTGTGTCCAGCCCATACCACTCCCTTCTGTCTTTTATGGTCCTTTGTGCATGCCCCTGTCCCCTTCCTCTTGCCCACCATGGCCTTAGTGCTGCCACTAACTCTCCTGCTTGCCAATCATGGTCTTCTGTGCTGCCACACACCCTCCCACCTGCCATGTGTAGTCAGTTTGCTGTGCCTGACCGCCCCCACCTTCCCTCTATTGTCTGTGTGTATAGCATTATAATCTCACTGTTGCCCTCCATGGTGTGTTGTGCTTTCGCTGCCCATCCCTTCTGCCCTCAATGGTCAGATTGCTGCTTCTGCCCGGCCCCCTGGATTCCGTTTTCCATGTTCAGACCTCTATCCCATCCTTCCTGCCTTATCCGGTCCTTTTTCATGTCCCTTTATCCTACCTCCTGCCCTTCATGGTCCGTTAGGCTGCAACTTTCTCTCCTGTCGGTCCGGTATGGTCAGCTTGCTGCTGTTGCATCTTTTCTCTCTGTTCTCTGTTGTCAATGTACATAGCCCTGTCCACTCCCTATTGTTTCCAGGGTCTGTTGTGCTGCATTGCCATCTCACTTCCAGTGGCATATGGCCTCTTGATTGGCATATAGTGGAGTATACCATGAAGTTACAGCAGTATACTGCGGCCCAACACATAACTTTTTGTTTTTTTCACTTATAACACCAGCGCCTTGAGACCCTCAGGCGTGAGTAGTGCGCTTTACAAACCCCCTGATTGATTGATTGATGACTGTAACCCTACTTAGGTAACTTAGAGCTACTTTCAAAATGACCCTTTCAAGTCCATATTCTATATTCTTGCCAAATTGAATCTGCATTCATTCAGACACTTTCATCGTAGATCTGTTTAAACTAGACTCCACTACACTCTATGCCACTCCTTCCTATGCCATTCCACACTATGCTATTTGGCTCTATGCCACTCCTTTCTACGCCACCCTATACTACAAACTCCAGTCTAAGTCATTCCACTCTGTGCCACTCTACTTTACCCCATCCGACTCTATGCCACTCGACTTTGTGCCACTCCACTCTGCTCTGTTTCACTCTACAATACTCCACTCTATGTAACTCAACTGCATGCCACTCAACCCTGCACCATTCCACTCCATGTTATTCCACTCCATGTAACTCCACTCCAAGCCACTCTATTCTTTGTCACTTCATGCCACACTATACCAGTATACAACACTCCACTCTATGCCACTCCCCTATACGCCATTGCATTGTATGTTATTCCAGTGTACACCACTCCTCTTTACTCCAGTCCACTCTATGCAATTCCAGTGTACACCTCTCTATTTTACGCCTCTTCACTGTATTCCACTTCACTGTACACCACGCCACTATAGGAGACTCCACTCTACACTATTCCACTGTATGGCACTTTACTGTATACCACACCACTATAGACCACTCCACTTTACACCACTGTACACTACGCTTTTGCACTCTACACCACTTGACTCTACGCGACTCCACTCTACTCTACTTCACTCTGACACTCCAGTCTACCCCACTACACTCAATGCCACTCCACTCTACACCACTCCACTTTACACCACTTCATGCTTTGCTATATACCTCTACACCACTCAACTCTGCACCACTCTAGTCTGAACCACTCCACTCTATGCCACTCCACTCCACTTTATGACATTTCATTCTACTTCTGCTCCAGTATCCACCTTTAGGGGTACTGCACTCTTTGTGATGGGTGCATGCGGAAATGGAGGTGGGTCCATTTAAAAATAAAAGCCCCTGTACCCTAAAGAACCAAGCGCACTCGCAGGGTTACATCCAAATTGCTTTATTCTGCAAGGACACATTTCAGCGTTTGCCTTCTAGCTTGTTCAAACGTACAGCATATAAATGACAGTGCCTTCAAAGTGTCTTTTTAAAATGCTGGTTGGGTTCCCATTGGCAGCAGTACAAGGAAGGAAGAAGGGGATTGGTTGATCACATCCCAATGACGTTGCCCTCTGTTCTTGTTACGGGAGTTTTCTCATGCACTGCGGGAGTTTTAATAAAAAATTGCAGTCTGAATGCCGATTTAGACGTACTGCACTCTTTGTGATGGGTGCATGCATAAATGAGGTGGGTCCATTTAAAAATGAAAGCTCCTGTCCCCTAAAGAACCAAGCGAACTCAAGGGGTTACTTCCAAATTGCTTTATTCTGCGAGGACGAGTTTTGGTGTTTGCCTTCTTCTAGCTCGCTCAAACCTACAGCATATAAATGTCAGTGCCTTTCAAAGTGTCTTTTTAAAATGCTAGATGGATTTCCATTAGCTGCAGTACAACGAAGGAGAAAGGGGATTGGTTGATCACATCCCAATGACGTTGCCCTCTGTTCTTGTTACGGGAGTTTTCTCATGCATGCGGGAGTTTAAACAAACAATTATAGTCTGAATGCCAAATCCGATCTTTACAGATTGGGCCACTACATAGGCACCCTCGCAGTCAAATTGCTCAATCGTCCTCCCATAACTGTTGCCACACATTAAAGTATGTTGTCACGCTGCAAAGATGATATCTTTGGCGAACCCCTCGTCAATCATGAGGATCCAAAATACATGGCGCTGGCGTTGGTAAGTCGCCGTATCCCCAACAGTCTGAATGACTGGCGACTATGTCGATGGCAGTACCGAAGATGGATTCATGGCGGTGCACAGCGTTCTATAATAAACTCTGCTCCAGTATCCACCTTTAGGCATACTGCACTCTTTGTGATGGGAGCATGCTGAAATGGAGGTGGGTCCATTTAAAAATGAAAGCTCCTGTCCCCTAAAGAACCAAGCGCACTTTAGCAAATTTTTGACATCCGTTCATTGATACATGTTTCATATATCAGGAAACATGATACGCCGTGAATCCTCTGCTGATATAAATAATTGTGCCGTATTGGGTAGACACAGATATCTGCAAAAGTCACTAGTGGACCATAAACCCATATTAGAACTTGCCAAACTTTGTGTAGCATACACCAACTCTTATGAAATTCACAAATGTTGTGTTTTACCAAATCCTGCACATTTTCTTGCCATTTCATGAGTGCAAATGTGTTTTTAATTAGTGATCACAGGACACTAGTCTGAGCATAAAATGTCTTACAGGGAGAGCAAACTCACAGTAGAGATACATTTGTCTTCAAACCAACCTCCTACTGGTTTCTCGTGGGGCTCTTGTACACAAGGTATGCCCTCACATCCAATTTTTACTCAGGATACAGGCCATCTATATGCAAAAGGGCCACCTATATGCACACATTACTTGCATTTTGAAAGAAAATGCGATTGTGGGCACTCCTAACCTATATGTAACATCATACTATGACTATACGACCCAATGCCACAATGTAAAACATATTTTGTACAGTTCAAATCAAAATAGTGCTGCAAGTTATGATTCTCTTCTTGCATTACTAAAAAACACATACAGACTACTATTAAGATTTTTTTTTCTAATATGACAGGCACTTTTGTTCGTCTTGGAAAGCATACCTCTTTCCAGAATACGATCATAGCTCGGGGCGTGGCTTGGTGCCTGGGAAGTATGGCAGCACTGGGGTGAAGCGCTCCATTGCGGTCAGTGAGCCCCGCGTTTCCGGCACACCTTTCACCGCCTGGGAGACGAATTCTGCCGTCTGAAGGATATGGGCGCCTCCTGAGACCCTCAGAGCCTCGCAGGCTGCGAATTCACAGGATTTATTTGCGGATGTAAGTCCGGTCGCAGTTCCGATTCTGCCGCGACCGCCATTTTGTTTTATCGCGCGACGCGCGTTTCCTCAGGAAAAGTTTGCATTTGCGCTCCTTTTGCTCATCTCTGCCTGCTCGCTTATTGCAAGATGCCCATGACTGCGTTTTCACTACTTTTAAACTGGATTTGGCCCTTTTTGGAATGATTTTGCTCTCTGCATTGATAGCTGAGGAATGTGCATAACCCTGTGTGAAGCAGCCCTTTTTAATTTCCCCAAAAGACACCACGTTGTTTCCACACGCTATCGCTTCCTCAGTTTTGCATGCTATACTCCCTGCTTATTGATGTCTTCATATTACCAGGATTCGAAAGTTCACGTTTTCGGCGCTGGAGCTACTTTATCAGGCATTGCCCAATAACCGTTGTCTAACATTTTTTCTTTATATGCAACATGAACACTCTGCTTTCGGTGCTCAAATCTTCTCATGCGCAGTTTCAATTTTTTCTGCATTTTTTCTCCGTTAGTAACTTTAATACATTTTATTATTCGCAATACCTGATAGTATATTTCTGCGCCTGCACGAAGAGACCCCTCTCGCTTGTTGCTGACTAGCCTTTTTCTATCACGGCCACTCACTTTCTCCAACTGTTTCTATCACATGGAATTTTTTCTTTTTGTGTTTTGCCGGAGGGAACTGCTGTGAGTGCACCTTATGGGCAGAACGAAAACGACTCATTCTCCTACTATTAAACCAAAACATATTTTTGTCAAAAACTCAAGGATCGTCTCTGAATTCTCTCGGTTTGAGGACTCTCAGACGCCTTCCCCTCAGAACATGCAGACAACAATGGATTCCTCTTCCACAGTTTCGGGAAAAACAAACACCAAAAGGCAAAAAAAAGACCCTCCTTCCCCACCCAAATCAATGTCGTCAGTTTTTATGGAGCTTCTGTTGGAGGAAATTAGGGCCCTGCGTCCCTTTATGGAGGAAATGAACACCAAATTGCAAATACTGACGGACAATTGGTCTCAATTGGAGATGAGGGTCTCATCAGTGGAACAAAGCATTTCATCACTCAAGGAAACTTGTGTCACAGTTCTCATCTGAATTCATAAATCTCTTCTCTCCAAAGACAAGTGGAGGATCTTTGGAATCGTAACAGACACAATAATCTTTGCATCTACGGCCTGGGGGACGGCATTGAAGGGAATGACCCTCTCACTTTTTTCAAATCTTTTCTCCCCAAATTGCTACATCTGCCGGATGACACGATGCTCAATATCCAACGTGCATACCGACTGGGCCGGCTTCCTTCTCCATCTTCAACTTCGCAGAGGCCAAGGGGTGTCATTTTGTACTTTCTAGAATACACAGATCTCCTGAAGGTGTTATCGGCTGTTAAAGCTTCTCCACGCATCACCTGGTCGGGCTCGTCTCTGTTCTTTGCACAGGACTATGCCAAGGCCACTGCAACCCGACGCAAGGCCTTTCTGGATATGAGAGCTGATCTATGCACAATGGGGGCCCGGTATGGTCTTTTCCACCCATGTCTCTTCAATGTTACGTATAACAACAGAACCATGACATACGAAGATCCTGTGCGTCTCCAAAGTTTCATAAACTCCTGTAAAACAACCAACATGGACTCTTCGGGTCCTTCTTCATTCCCTGCTTGAGATTGTAGTATTTTTCTTGAATGGTTCTCTCTGGCCTATGTTCTTCTTCATGCAGATATTACTTTGTATTCTGTAGTTCCTAGTTTTTCACATAGGTTGTTGTGTTTACTAGAATTACTAAAGTGTAGGTTTCTTATTGTGTTTACATTTACTGTCGTTAATCGTCGATAGTGTCCATGTCTCTTCCAGCATTCCCCTTTAACCGTTATCATGTTTTGTCTCCATAGCTTATGTACCCTTGTTTCCTGGTGTCTTCCCGATCGCGTGTCTGACTGACCCTAGATGTACTGCCTACTTCAAGTGGTTCCTCCCCCTCCTCCTGTTTTCCGGATTGTACTTCCTTGAACTCCGCTTTTTGTAGGTATGTTTTTCTTCTATCCGTTTTTCATATTTTTGATCCCAATCGTTCTTACATCTCCCTTTGTGTTTTCTCTTCCTATTATATCTTTGGGCGCCGTTTTTGTTCCCTTCCAGTTTTTGTCAGTTTCATATCTTCTCTGGTTTTTATGCATATCTATATTGTGCTATTCGCTTCCCTAATACTCCTCATTTTTCCTCTTTTTTTCATCTCTTTTTGACGTTTATATGACCTGGGCTTTCTTCTTCCTTTTTCTTTTCTTTCTATGGCTTGATGTGTTTCTAATACTCCATGTCATTAAAAATTATTACCTGGAACGTTAAGGGTTTGAACTCCCTCATTAAGAGACAAAGATTACTATCTCACTTAGCCAAACTAAATGTCGACCTTGCATTTTTACAAGAAACTCATCTCTCGGATACTGAATCATTAAAATTGAAGAGAGGTTGGATAGGTGAGGTTTTCTACTCTCCAGGTGATGGTAAACACAATGGGGTGATGATATTATGTCGTAAGTCCCTTACATACTCTTTGTTATCTCAAGAGTCTGATACGAATGGAAGATGGTTAAATGTTAAATTATCTCTCAAGGGTGTTCCAATCTCTCTTCTGAACGTGTACGCCCCTACATGCGGAGAACCCTCTTTTTGGTCCACATTTGCCAAGCATATCACTCAATGTATGGATGATAATGTTATCTTTGCGGGTGACTGTAATCAAGCTTTTGATCCTGTTATTGACAGGCTATCTGAACTCTCATTTGTGCCTAATAAATTCCATAAGTCCTATGTTCAGGCGATTTCGCAACATAAATGTATCGATGCATGGTGTCTCTGTAATCCGACCACCAAGGAATTTACCTTTTACTCCCCAACTCATCACTCTCAATCAAGGATTGATTATATTTTTACCCAAAGTTATTGGCCCCTAAAAGATGGCGTTTTAATAATGCTCTTCTTCTGGATCCGAAGTTTACAGATTCTTTTGCTAATTTCTTTGACAAGTATTTTGAGATAAATCAAACCCAATCCATGCCCCATTCCACTTTGTGGGATGCCTTTAAGGCTTCAGCACGAGTTTTGTAATTGGCTTTGTTGCAAAAAAATGAAAAATTGCCCGCAAACTTACTGGGGACCTTCTTCAGTAAATTAAGAGATTGGCACACTCTTATTATACCTCACATTCTAAAGATTGCCTAGCAGCACTCATCAATGCCAAAATGCAATTCAACAAAAAATCTACAGAAGATGCTTCTCTATTCTTGTTAAAGTCTAGTGCAAACTTTTACGGTGGTAAAAACTAAAGCGGGAAAAATTTTGGCTAACTATTTAAAAGTTAAACACAATAAGTTGAATATTGAGTCTGTTTATGATGCAAATTCTGACCTGACATCAAAAGATGCTGATATTTTAAATGAATTTTCTTTTTTATAAAACACTATATACCTCTGAAACTCAACACACTACCCAATCCCTATCGTATTTCTTCTTTAGTATTCACAAACCCCAACATTTTCCTCTTGATCTATCTCCCTCAGAATTAGATTTAACGCAACAGGAACTACTTAAAGTCCTTCACCATCTTAAAAAGGACAAGGCACCTGGACCGGACGGTTTCACGGTGGAATTTTATCTCCATTTTTATAAACTTGTCTTGCCTAAGTTATATTCCCTTCTAGACTCTTTCACAACATTGGGTAGTTCCTCGGGCTATTTTTCTGAAGCTCACATATGCCTTATACCCAAGGAAGGAAAGGACCCTAAGCATTGCATAAATTATATGCCTATATCCTTGGTGAATATTGATTACAAGATTTTTGCCAAAGCTTTAGCAATATGATTGGATTCCTACTTACCAGAATTGTTAGGCAAGGAACAATCTGGATTTGTTAAGGGGCGATTTATAACTGAAAATACAAGACTCCTTTTTAACATTCAATCCAAAACCCCACGTTTAAACTAATCTCTTGCAGCGATTGCTTTGGGCGCTGAAAAGGCGTTTGATAGAGTTGAATGGCCTTATTTGTTTTACGCCCTCAAATGGTTTGGTTTTTGTCCTAAATGTATCTCCTTAATTTCCCTTTTATACTCTAACCCTCGTTTAGCGGTTTGTACCAATGGCTTACTGTCTTAATTTTTTTGATTTGGGAAGAGGTGTACACCAAGGATGTCCCCTATCCCCCTTTCTTTTTAACCTGGCTTTGGAACCTTTTCTTTCTAAATTGCGTCAGAATCCTAATATACACGTTTTCAATTCCTACACTCTCATATTAAAATAGCAGCATACGCTGATGAAATCTTACTCTTCATGTCCAAACCAAATGACTCAATCCCTGCTTTTTTAGCTGAGGTACGTGAATACTCCAAAATTTCAGGATATAAATCGAACAATGGCAAGTGTGAGATTTTACCTTTACCTATATACACTTTCAAATCAGATTTCAGTTCTACTCACATTAAATATCTGGGTTTGCATATTACCTCTTCTATTTCAGACACAGTATCGCTTAGTATGAATAAATGCATTCAAAAGATTTCGGATTTGACCACCAGATGGCATCCTCTTTATCTATCTTGGTGGGGTCACCTCGACACGATAAAGATGATGCTATCTCCTATAACTATATACACTATTTCTAATATCCCGATTCCCATTCCCTCCAAATTTTTTAAGAGGATTAACGCCACTCTTTCTTCCTTTTGTATGGAATGATAAGAAGTCCCGAATGTCTCTTCTTAGGTTAATACGTCCTAAATCAGACGGTGGAGTTGATTTTCCGGATTTTCCTGCCTATCAGAAGGCATTCGTTTTGCGTCAGGCCTCCCTTTGGTTACAAGATTCCACAGACGATTGTCCTTTATGGACTACAATTGAGCATCTTTTTCTGTCTCCTTTTACCTCCGCTGAATATCTATCCTTTTCACGTAAGCCACAAGCATTATCTACACCTATAATTAAATTAACCTCTGTACTACTTTTAGCCTCCTCCTCCCCCACTTATCATACCGTAGTTGACTTTCTTAATTCCACCATTTGGCACGACAAAAGTTTACTCATCAAAAAAAAACATTTAATTGGAGGACTTGACGGCAGAAGGGGTTAATTTGGATACATCAATTATTTTCACAGTCGACTTTTATGTCCTTCTCATCACTTAGCCAATTATTTAGTTTACCTACGTCCTTCATTCACAAATATCTTTTACTTAAAGAAGCGGTGATGGCTACCTATACCCAGCTGTCTACTACACATACCTCTCTTGATCCTTCCAATTCTGTAATACACCTACATCACTTCTTGAAAACCACATCCAAGGCTTCGAACATTTACAGGTTTCTCCATAATACGGACACTGCTCGACCAAAATCCAAGGTAGAGGAGTCGTGGGAACGCAACTTTGCTATTTCTTGGCCAGTGCCCCTGTGGAATAATATATGGGTCTAAATTCGTAAATCATCTAGAGCAGCTAATATAATGCAGACGTTTTTTATATACAACATACTCGTTTTCACACCACATGATTTAAGCAAAAAATTTGCTACAGTCCCAGATGCTTGTTGGACTTGCTCCTCTCCAAATGCAGATTTATTTCATATGTTATTTGCTTGTCCTAATGTACATAATTTTTGGAAACAAGTGTGGTCCCAAATTAACTTGATTTTTCGAACTAATCTTTCTTTTTCTTTTAGTCATGTTTTTTTGGAAAGCCTTTCTTCTTGCTGGGAGATTGTTAAGCTTTATGTTAAAATTATTGATTTGTTACTTGCAGTTGCATTCCAGCAAATTACAGCTAATTGGAAAGACTTTTCTAAAATCTCTTTTAGAGCTTGATGGTACAATGTTTGCCATGATCATAGATTGGATACTTCCTTTGTCTATCCTATACAAATGGCACCGAAGCGCCTAGATTTGTGGTTACCTGTCACAATGTATTTTGATGTCTGTGCTAGTCCTTCTTTCCAACTATAGCCCAGCCAAGAAGTTTCAAAACCTCCTTGAATCCCCTAAACGTTCTTTAATTCTTCAGTATTCTACTGCTTTTTCTCATGATTGCCATATGTCGCTTTCCTTATTGTATTTCACGCCCATCCCATACAATGTTATTGTAGTAATTTTTTTGACTGATCTTCATATATGATATGCATTTATGTTTTGTACTTTGTAGTGACACCCTTATTTCTCTCAATAAACCTTTCTTTTGAACTTAAAAGAATATAATCATAGCTCGCTTTACCATGTCATGTCATATCATGCCATGTCATACTGTTAGTAACTTCCCTTTTCTGCTTTTATTTTAATGGGCGCCTGCAAGGCACGAAACTCAGGTCAGACCCTGGATGGCTACACCTGCTGTTTGTTCTAAATCTGTGGTCTCTTCTATTTTAACCCCTTCCATGCTGATGACGGCCCCAACCGTCATGCACTACGGGGCTCGTGTGCTGATCACGGTTGGGGGCCGTCATAAACCCGCCCATTCGCGATTCTGCCGCACAGGCGCAGAATCGCGGCTGCATGGAAGGGGTTAAACCAAGACGCCAGGACACATTATGTAGCCTAATTGACTTTTGATTATTAAGAAAGTGAAAGCATGTGAAGCAATGAACAAAAAAAATTAACTAAACGGAGACCATTAAAGTTATAAATGGTTCTCCGTCTTCAAGCAAGATGAGTGACCTTTGGTCTGTTTGCTGCAGTCCAGCTGGCCCCTCTTATGGCAGCTGAGGGGGGCTGGAGCCCTTTCAGCCCAATGGGCGTTGCTCCCCAGTACATATTTCGATATTCTTGGTTCCTTCGAATTGAGTGCATTAATCATGCACTGCTGTCACATGATGCAGATGCTGACATAGGTCTTATAAAATACCTTACACATTTTCAAAGCTTTTTAATATTCTTCTATGACTCATAAGGTGAACTGGTATTTCATTCTTTTGACAGTCATACTAGCATGCCCCTCTTCGCCAATGAAACGGTGTTCTTTTTTAAAGTACATCAGATTTGGTAATACGGGTAGTGTAATGCAAAAGAAGCCTGTCATGGGCACACCAGGGGCTGGAATGCTATAGAGAGGGCAAAGCCTTCATGCCTCTCTCTGCATATCAAACAAAGTAGTGTTTTAAGAGACGCATACCATACAAGATAAATACATACACATTTTTTTCCCTGCTCCTAAATCAATACTGCGCAAAGAGACAACATAGTATTTTCCCCTCCAAAAACAAAGAAAAATGGGCCTTTGGATGTACTTCTAACAAACAAAATGAAATGAAAATGCGTTGAGGGCTCTTCACATTACTTCTGTTCCCTCATCACCATTAAAACAAAGACGGAAACGTTGTATTCTGAGCAGAGTAAAAAGAAAGGCCCTGCAAAAAGCTGCCTGCAAAGTTTAGAAAGGACAACCTGCAGCGTTCTCAGAACAGGAAGGAAGGGAGCACTGGATTAGCAGCACAAAGGTTTCCAAGCCACCCACCTGACGACGTATTAACATATGTAAATGACCCCTTTGTTTTACACCTCCGTGGCTGGAAGCGGAGGTCAAAGTCAAAGGGTGAGGCCAGCACTGCAGCAACACCTCTCCCTTCTCCAGCTGAGGGAAACATATTAGCGGCTGCAACTTCAACATTTGAAAGGCGAAGAGCTGAGAGCCGAAAGCAATGTTTAGTGTAATGCAAGCAGGGTACTAACTAGGAAATCACTAAAGTTACTTTGCACAAAAAAGTCTTTATGTTTTTTGTCACTGTACACCAATGAGACTCCAAAAAATAGTAAATGCCTATTATTTAATAGTGTAATGTGTTACATACCAACCCCTTTAACGTGAGTTACAAGTTTCAATGGGGCATATTAGCAAGAAGCCGTGAAAAATATCGCAGAGCGTGCGTAGCGCAAATATTTCCATCGCCAGCAATCGCTGCTATATATCTCCACGCTAACGCTGTATTAGCAACAATTAGCGCCATGGTGATATATATTCCAGCGATAGCGGGAGCCAACATCGCGAGAAAACCAGCGATGTTGCATGGGGAAGGTGGAAAACCTTGCTGATTCGACACTGTGGTCATATCAGCATAATCCACCCCCCTATTTTAGGTATTGCTACCTCCTGATATTAGCAGGTGTTAAAAAAACGGCGATGACCCCGGTTAGCGTGACTTTTTAGGTCTCTAACCGGGGCCAGGGCTCTCTTTGCTAATAGGCTATAGGCCTGTTAGCGGCTGTTCCTCAGGTCTGTTGGTCAGGAACGCCTACTTTGCATGTCATTAGCCATGAATATCACTGACATGCAAAGCGGCACCCAAACCAGTCGCTTTTGTGAGAAAGCTGTCGCTAACTGCTGTTAGCGACAGCTTGCTGATAGGGCGATAAAAATATTGTTGCTTTAGCGGCAAAAAGTGCAGCTAAACGGCCCTAAGGCCCTTGGTAATATGCCCCACTGTTATTAATTGTAATTTTCATTTGTAAAAAAAAGATACAAAAAAAATAACTAATTAACCCTAACATAGTTTCCAGAATATAGGCCACAAATGTCCAGCAGAAAAAACTGAAGTACAAGTACAAACATAGAAATAGTTTTAAAAGTGCTTATTCGATTTAAAGTATGTCATTCAACAGGATACATCAAATGGTGTGAAAAGGATAAATAAAGATTAATGAAACCTCTTTCTGGAACATATTGTCCGATGCAATAGTTCTAGAGTGACCTCATACGCATATTGTTCCCGTTTTAGCACTAGAAATTATAAGTAAAATTGACGCTAATTTCTCCCAGTAGCACTGAAAACTACAATCAGGTTTTACTGGGTTATTTCTGTTTCTGATAATTCATGAGCAATTATTAATTAGTGCTGTTTGTGTGTATTATTCCCTATTTCATTGCAAAGAAACATTAATCAGCTGTAAATAAAAAACAAGCACTGGCAAATCTAATTGGTCCCTCCTTTGGGACCTGTTGGATTGTATCCATGCTAAACATTGCCCTTGATGCCTTGCAGCATGGCTAAAGTTTTTTATTTAAACAACCTTTGAGGTGCACCTGTGCATCATTTTGTAGTCATGTGCATCACACATGCCTGCCTACAAAATGATGCAGGTTTTTTGAATTAGTTATGGTTAGCGATCCAGTCAGATCAGTAACTAAAAATAAAGATGCCAGGGTGGAGCGCCAAACCAAAACTGGGATGAGAGTCGACTGGGAAGCAAAATAGGGGATGCTGATCATGCGAAAGCAACATGGGGGACAGAAACAACCCTAAAGGGGCAGAAGTACATAAGTGCAGACAGACAAGCTTGGGGCGAGCACAGAAGTATGGGGAAGCACATGACAATACAGAGCAAAAGAGAGGTGTGGAAAGCAACAAGGGGAATGGAAACAACATGGGACAAGACAAGCACATGAATCATATGGTGGAATAGGAGCTCCTAGACAGTCACAATGGATCTATGCTATGCAGCCACATCTTTCCCTGTCTTTGTTTGTCATCAGGATTTTGTATTTAAAGTGAAAGACGTTGGCCATATCTGGGGTGCAGGAGTAACTGAACCAGGCATTGGTGATGACTGAAAGACAGATATGTTAATCAGATATGTTAATGGAGGTCACAGGTAGTCATAAAGGCTCCATAGAGCATCAATAGAAACACACATTAGGACATTAGATGGAAAAGGTGATGATACTTAGTCATCAGGGGAGTAAAGAGAAGGAAGAACTTGAAGTAAAGGCACAGTAGCAGGGTGGTAGGATAATTCATCACATGTTTGTGAACAGGTGGGCTTGAGAGCCTGGTTATGGAAAGGTCACTTGAGAGTGCATTGATGTTGTTAACACAATAGTTATTATTAAGCCATTATCATGCCATTGCAATAGATGTTGGTGGTTGTTGAATTATGACAGTTAGCGGAAGGTATATGCTTCTGCCCATCAGCATGAGGGGTGGGGCCCAGATCATATGGAAAGACCTTATTGTTTCAAGCATCGGTGTCTGTGATGCAGAACAGGAGGTTGGTAGTGATAATCTCATTTTAGGGCCTGATTATGAGTTACACACAGTGCTTCATTTGAGCTGATGTTGCCAGTGGGAGTTACTGGTACTCATTTTTGGCATTTATTTTTCCGCATCAGACATTAATTTATAGCAAGAGGGGGAAAAACACACAAAGCAGAACGATTGTGGAACAGAAAGACAAATAAACCATGACAAGAGAGTTTCTAGTATTGGAATAAAGAGACATGAGGTAGATTTGAGAGGTCATAGCCTTTGTATTTGTGCAAAGACATTTAATTTTTACATTCACAGGTTATATGACCAGCGCTCTGGGCACCAGCACTTATTCTTTTACAAAGGAAGCACTGGTTACACAGTAATGGTGGGGTGTTAAATCCACATGTAAGACCACCCCAGTAAAGCACAATTACTAGTTGGAATCCTTGGACTGCGAAATACCATGTGGAATCAAAAGTACCATTGTAAACCTACATGGAAATCCTAGTTCTGGAGGGTTTATTGCATACATTTACCACCTGCTCTGAGTAGGAGGTAAATCTATGCAGGGTCTTCTGTATGAAGTGAGGTTGGAGCGAGGAGGGTGTGGGGAGTACAGGGAGGTTAAAACATGCTCTGATGGGTGATCATTTAGTACTGGCCCAGCATGAAAAACAATTGGGGATGTAGCTTGACTGCTGCAGCCAAAGCTTTGAGTGATTTTTTCTTGTGGGATTACCACCCACTAAAATCGGGTTCGGTGTAGGAATATTGGTCCACTCATGATCAGGTGGAGTAGAATTCCATATTGTAACTTCTCTCCACCTGACCCATAATCAAGGTCTCAGTGGGTTGTCAGCGGTATTGTGGCTTAAGTTGTTGGGGTGTGCAGTTATCCATAAATCCCATCATTCCAGTAGTTGCTATAGCAAGAGTTACTGCTCATACAGGAATTTATTGGGTCACTCATAATAAAGTATTTTAAAGAACACCTACTTTGTTCTAAATCATTCACCAAGGTATAGTTTTTGAGTCAAGTGTAACCATTGTTTTAATGACATGAAACGAATAGTGGCTCTGCCACAACACATTCAGACTTCATGAGCTATCCATGGGCTTCTGTCTGTGGAATACTAGTGCACAACTAAGCCACGTCGAGGATTACCAATAGATGTTTTTCATTATCAAATGGGAACCCTTCTATGTAATTAATCACTTCCATTATATCTCGGATGTAGGACCTTGTCCTAGGCACCCATGGTTGCAAGACAATGTCATCGTATCGACAGAGAGGCTCCAGGACCGAGCCACATCCGGACACAATTGGCCTACCTGGGAAATTATACTTATCATTATTTACTTTGGGAAGTGTATCGATGGTGGAGATGTGTGGTTCTTTCTGATTGAGGTATCAAACTCTAGTTCACTTAAGAATCCTTCCTCTAATCTCTTCGTGGTTAGTTGGTGTATAAGTCCTTGTTTGGGTCACCAGGTATTCTTCTGTAGTTTTCAGCTACCGGTAGTTGAGTCTGTATTTCATTGACATTGTTCTCTCTATTCTCCACTGGACGGACCACAGCTGCGTCCACTTCAGCTTCAGAAGGACCACGATCCACCACCAACAGCAACAGATTGCACGCAGAAGCTGGAACAAGATCACAGCCGACCAGCTCGCAACTTCCCTGAGCAAGAACCCACCCACCAGCACAACGAACCCCAGCCAGGCGGCCACCAACCTCACGAAGTGGATCAGCGACTGCGCTGATGACCTCGCCCCTATGAGGACCCCGCCTAGCAGACCCGGCAGCAAGAAAGCCCCTTGGTTCACCGACGAACTCAAAAGCTCCAAGAAGGTCCGCAGAGCCCTAGAGAAAGCCTGGCGCAGAGACCCAACACCGGACAACAAGACTGCCCTCAAGCTCGCCACCAGAACACACCACCAGCTGATCCACACCACCAAGAAAACTGCATTCAAGGAACGACTGGACAACAATGCACACAACAGCAAGGAACTCTTCAACATCGTTAAAGAGCTCTCCAACCCCAATGCCGGAAACAACGACATCACCCCTTCGCAAGACCTCTGCAACTTCCTCGCCTCCTACTTCCACAACAAAATAGCGGACATACACAACAGCTTCAGCTCTCAACCAACGCATGCCACGACCGAACCACCGCCCCCCACCACCACCCTTCCGCCTGGGCCCCGATCAGCACCGAAGACACCATCCGCACGATGAACTCCATCCACTCCGGATCTCCGACCGACCCTTGCCCTCACCACGTCTTCAACAAGGCCGACGCTGTCATCGCACCCCACCTGCGGGACATCATTGACACCTCCTTCAACACCGCTACCTTCCCGGAGAGCTGGAAGCCAAACTCAGCGCCCTACTAAAGAAGCCTTCAGCCAACCCCACCGACCTCAAGAACTACCGACCCATCTCGCTACTCCCGTTTTCCGCAAAAGTCATTGAGAAGACCGTCAACAAGCAGCTGGCCGCCTTCCTCGAGACGAACGGATCCCTCGACCTCTCGCAGTCTGGATTCCGGGCCAACCACAGCACCGAGACCGCCCTGATCGCAGCAACCGATGACATCCGAGCCCTGCTCGACAACGGAGAAACAGCGGCCCTCATCCTCCTAGACCTCTCCGCGGCCTTCGACACCGTCTGCCACCGCACCCTAGTACAGCGCCTCAGCAACGTCAGAATCCAGGAGAAGGCACTGGAGGGATCTCCTCCTTCCTTGCCGGAAGGACACAGAGAGTCCGCCTCCCCCCGTTCAGATCAGAAGCCACCGAAGTCATCTGCGGCGTCCCTCAAGGATCCTCGCTCAGCCCAACCCTCTTCAACGTGTACATGAGTCCCCTCGCAGCCATCGCACGCCAGCACAACCTCAACATCATCTCCTACGCCGACGACACCCAGCTGATCCTCTCCCTCACCAACGACCCCGCCACCACCGGAGCCAACCTACACGAAGGGATGAAAGAGGTAGCCACATGGATGAAGAACAGCCGCCTGAAACTGAACTCGGACAAGACAGAAGTCCTCATCCTGGGATCCTCACCCTCCGCCTGGGACGACTCCTGGTGGCCCCCCGCCCTAGGCAGCGCACCCAAACCAATAGACCACGCACGCAACCTGGACTTCATCCTGGACTCCTCCCTCTCCATGACCAGACAAGTCAACGCCGTCTCCTCGTCGTGCTTCAACATCCTACGCATGCTACGCAAGATCTTCAGGTGGATACCCACGAGACCAGGAAAACGGTCACCATGGCCCTCGTCACCAGCCGTCTGGACTATGGCAACTCCCTCTACGCCGGAACCACCGCCAAACTCCAGAAGAGACTCCAGCGGATCCAGAACACCTCAGCACGACTCATCCTGGACATCCCCCGGCGCAACCACATCTCCGGACACCTGAGAGACCTGCACTGGCTCCCGGTCAACAAGAGAATCACCTTCCGTCTCCTCACCCACACACACAAAGCCCTGCACAACCAAGGCCCAGCATACCTCAACAGCCGCCTCAACTTCTATGCTCCCAAATGCCAGCTTCGATCAACCAGCCACGCCCTCGCCGCCGTCCCCCGCATCCGAAGAGCCACCACAGGGGGAAGGTCCTTCTCCTACCTCGCCGCCAAGACTTGGAACTCCCTCCCGACCCACCTCCGCCTGACCCAGGACCACCTCGCCTTCAGGAAGCAGCTCAAGACCTGGCTGTTCGAGCAGTAGCGGACCCCCCTCCCCCAGCGCCTTGAGACCCTCCGGGTGAGTAGTGCGCTATACAAATGCTTTGATTGATTGATCTATTCTGGATGAAAATAGAGACACTCTTGTCTGCTGGCTTGATCACTACTTCTTCGTTTTGTCTTAGTGTTTCTAAACACATCCTCTGTTCTTTGCTGATGTTGTGTTTAATGTATTTCATTTTATTGTACAAATTTAGTACATCATGCATTACCACTAATCCTAACATGATTATTTGAAATACAGGAGGTCTAAACAATACATATCTCTTACCTTCTATGCAGGCTATACACAGGCTATTTAGTTTTTGTCCCGAAGGAGACCCGCGTTTGATGCTTACATGTAGCACAGATACACAGGGGTTGAAACTTTGACTCATAATTAGAAGCACAGAATTCCATTTTGACCACTTCAAATTGATTATGATTAATTCTAGGTCATCATGAGAATAACTACATATGTTTTTTACTCTGTACCTGAATGTTATTGTCGTTTATGTATATAGTCCTTTTTGTGCCTAATGAATTGGTGTGATTTATGTAGATTACGCCCGTAATCTACAGGATCTAGCAGGATAGTGGCAGCTCCTGCTATCCGTTTGGTGCTCTGGCAGTTTATTAATTTTAAAAAGGAAAAAAACGTGTTTTGTGGCATTTTATCTGTGTATTATTTTTATCACTGTGCTCACCTGCACGCCCCGTTCTGCCGCGGCTTCTTGGTGCCGTTTGTGCAGAGGGCGGTGTACTTTTTCCTCACTTCCGGTTCCCGGTTCTGGCCGGGAGTTGGCGCTCTAGCTGGGGGAGCGGATTGTTTATTTAAGGCACACACCTACGAGGGTGCGCGGCGGATCTAGCAGTATAGTGGCAGCTCCTGCTATCCGTTTGGTGCTCCGGGCAGTTTATTAATTTTAAAAAGGAAAAATACGTGTTTTGTGGCATTTTATCTGTGTATTATTTTTATCACTGTGCTCACCTGCACGCCCCGTTCTGCCGTGGCTTCTTGGTGCCGTTTGTGCAGAGGGCGGTGTACTTTTTCCTCACTTCCGGTTCCCGGTCCTGGCCTGGAGTTGGCGCTCTAGCTGGAGGAGGGGATTGTTTATTTAAGGCGCACGCCTACGAGGGTGCGCGGCGGATCTACCAGGATAGTGGCAGCTCCTGCTATCCGTTTGGTGCTCCTGGCAGTTTATTAATGTTAAAAAGGAAAAAAACGTGTTTTGTGGCATTTTATCTGTGTATTATTTTTATCCCTGTGCTCACCTGCACGCCCCGTTCTACCGCGGCTTCTTGGTGCCGTTTGTGCAGAGAGCGGTGTACTTTTTCCTCACTTCCGGTTCCCGGTCCTGGCCTGGAGTTGGCGCTCTAGCTGGGGGAGGGGATTGTGTTTTTTTAAGGCGCACGCCTATGAGGGTGCGCGGCGGATCTAGCAGGATAGTGGCAGCTCCTGCTCTCCGTTTGGTGCTCCGGGCAGTTCATTAATTTTAAAAAGGAAAAAAACGTGTTTTGTGGCATTTTATCTGTGTATTATTTTTATCATTGTGCTCACCTGCACGCCCCGTTCTGCAGCGGCTTCTTGGTGCCGTTTATGCAGAGGGCGGTGTACTTTTTCCTCACTTCCTGTTCCCGGTCCTGGCCTGGAGTTGGCCCTCTAGCTGGGGGAGGGGAATGTTTATTTAAAGCACATGCCTACTCGGACGCGCAGCGGACGCGCGCAGCGGACGCGCGCAGCGGGCGTGCCGCGGGCGCGCCCAGGGCGCGCCCAAGGCAAGCCCGTCTTTACCCGTCCGCGCCAAGGTCGCGACCATCGCCAGCCATTATGCCCGTCCCCCCTAAAAACTCAGAAATTGCCTAAACGCTATACTCGAGACGTTTTGATGGGCCTCAATAAACTCAAAGATGAGTTTGTCTGCCAGTGGAACGTCCTCGACTGTCTGACTAGGAAGTGTAGTAAGTGTCAATTTAGCTTTAACACCCCCTTTGATGCTTCTGGCTCTCATACTACTCCACTAGTGGCAGCTGGAGAGGGAGTTCATATTCATGAGGCTCTCATTAATTCTCGTTCTTTGGTTAAGCATGCCCCTGATGTCTATGAACTCCTTTCCAATGATCAATACGATCTCCTGTTTTTAACTGAAACCTGGTTCAATGAATCCTCGGCCCCCATGGTTGAGTTGGCTATCCCCAGAGGGTTTAAAATTACCAGGGTAGACAGGAAGGCGGGCAGGGGGGGGAGGCCTAGCAGTGTTATATAGGGACTCCTGGACGTTGGTCCACGAAGTCTCCTTAGGAATTGAAGGGGGTGAATTCTTGAATTTTTCTATCTCCCTCACCCCACATTTCACTATCGGGGATACACTTGTCTATAGGCCCCCGGGCTCTTCTGGAGCGTTCCTGAAAGCTCTTGATGAGATCATTATCCCTAGGGCCTTACGCTTCTCCAGCTTTTTATTACTGGGGGATTTTAATATACATTTTGACTGCCCGTCCGGGGCTGATATGATTGAATTATCGGACTCCCTGAAAATGGCACAACTTACCCAATGGATTAATTCCCCCACGCATATTAGGGGGGATATCCTCGATCTGGTATGTTCTAATTTTCCTTTGTCTAGCAAGCATCCTTTCCAAATGCCCTGGTCAGATCATTTCTTGATCCAGTTTTCCTGGTTCATTGCAAAACCCATGATTCTCATAAAATCCCCTCAAAGCAGACCCTCTCAGAGGATTGACGCTTCTGTCTTCGGCAGGGTTCTGTCTAACTCCCGGCCTGTTGCCAATGTGACATTGGAGGGAGCTATAATGGACTTTACTAACTGGTTTTCCCAGGCGGTGGAGTTTGTTACCCCCCCCTCCCCGATAGGCGTGTTAGAAATACACTGTCTAAACCGTGGTACTCCAGCAGCCTTAGAGCATTAAAATACTCCTGTTAAAAATTAGAACGTTGTTGGAGGTCAAATTACTGCCCATTGGCGAAAGCCGCACTTAGAAAGGCCCAGAGGGAGTATTATGGAGCCATTAGGGAGGCCAAGAGCCTTTTCTACGCTGAGCGTATTGCTAGCTCCAGAAACAACTCAAAGAAAATATTCTCCATCGTACAGAGTTTCCTTAATCCTAGTGCAGAGCGGATGAATCTGCCCGTTTCGGCGGAATGAAGTGAGCAATTGTCAGATTTATTTATCAACAAAATCCAAGCTATACAGGATTCTTTAGGGTCAGACTGTATTGGCCAAGACGTCGCCCACACCCTAAGACAACCTGGTCCCCCTCTGCCTGCTCCCTCATCAACAGCTTTCCTGCCGATTACTTTGAAGGACTCTTTATCCATTCTTTCATCCCTTAAATCGGGATCTCCCTCTGATCCGTGCTTTGCTTGGCTGATTGCCGAGGTTGCCGAGGTAGTCAATCCAGAGGTCAACAGTATTGTAAATCTATCACTCCAGACTGGCATCGTTCCCAAGGTCTGGAAGGAGGCTAAACTTATACCACTTTTGAAAAAGCCTTCCTCAGTCCCTAATATGCCTGCCAGCTATCGTCCTATTTCTCTTCTCCCGGCGGTGGCCAAGATATGTGAGAAAGCAGTTTTTAGGCAGCTATCCACTTTTGATGAGTCATCAGGTGCGCTTCATCCTGCTCAATCTGGCTTTAGAGCCTCATATAGCACCGAGAACGCTCTTGTAGAAATATCAGAAGCCATAAGAGAGTGTTTGGATGGGGGCGGCAGAGCGGCTCTGATTTTATTAGACCTCTCTGCCGCCTTCGACACGGTACCCCACCAACTACTCCTCTCTAGGCTCTCTCACATTGGCGTGCCTGGTCAGGCGTGGAAGTGGCTCGAATCCTTCCTGGTTGACCGTTCTCAGCAGGTCTGGATGCCTCCTTTTTCCTCTACCTCCCGGAGAGTGGCTACTGGGGTTCCGCAGGGTTCGACTTTGAGCCCCCTGCTTTTCAATGTTTATGTTACCTCTCTGATTTTTCTTGCAGAGGAGCTGGGTGCAAAAGTCATCGCTTATGCTGATGACACTCAGCTCCTATTCACCTGGAAGGAGGATGAAATATCTTCTTCAGCAGCCCAGTGCTTTGGTTGGTTGGCCCGGGCACAACTAAAGTGCAACAAGGGTAAGTCTGAGGTTCTCCTCTAAGGCCCTTTCCCACAGTTCTTTAATGAGACTCTATGGCCTCCAGAGTACCCCCAGCCTTTGTCATCTGGCGTTCCTGTTAAAAACCTGGGGATCTGGTTTGAGGAGAACCTTAGATTTACTGCTCAAATAAAGAGACTGGCTGGGGTATGCTTTGGTATTTTAAAATCTCTCAGGAAATGTTTTCCTCTGCTGCCCCGATCTGCCAGGGAAACGGTCACTCTGGCACTTATCTTGTCTCGTATTGACTACGCCAACAGCTTGTACGTTGGACTCCCGGGTTATCAGTCTAAGAAACTGCAGGTAATTCAGAATGCAGCGGCCAGGGTTTTGTTGCAAGTCCCTGGGCTCGCTAGCAAGAAGCAATATCTGCGAGACCTGCACTGGTTGCCTGTTGTCCACTGGATTCAGTTCAAGGCTCTTACGCTGGCCCATAGAGCCTTGCATGGTCTCGGCCCGGTTTACCTCCAGAGGCGTTTTACCTTCTACATGCCTCGTAGAAACCTCCTCTCTACCACTCTGCTCCTGATCACCGTCCCCCGCTTTCGCAGGGTTCGGTTAGGGTGTAGTTCCCTCTCTGTTAAGGCTGCGGAGGCCTGGAATGCTCTCCCCCTGGAGCTACGTAACATCCAAGACACCACTTCATTTAAGAAACAGCTGAAGACTTTCCTTTTTAACCTTCCCTCCTATATTTACTGCTTGTTCTTATTGTTCACCTCCATGCCGGGACACTCTTGAGTATCGGTGCACGATATAAATGTTTAATAACAATAACAATAACAATATTTCATCTTGTCTCACTGCTGCACTAGTTAACCATGTGCATATGACCTGCGTTTCATTCTTTGATACAAGATTCTTTCTTCCTAAATATTGAATAAATTCCAGAATAACACAACTAGTTTGTGCCATTTGACTTAGAGTATGTTTTTAGATAGAGATATATAGCATTCATTGGTATCCCAACCATAGAAGGGGATACAACTTTGAAGTAATTTAGCTTTGGATAAGTGTGTTGTGGCAGAACCACTATTCTTTTCATGTAATTGTCCCCACGTTCTGCACTTTACTGGGTATCCCCGTTGATAAAATACTGAGTGTTTCAATGACAACAGGTGATTATTACCCTTGTCAGGGGAGCACTGCACCCCATTCACATGACACTGGGACAGGCGGTCTTTCTTGATGTGCAGGGTAGCCCAGCACTCAGCTGTCACTCCACTCTAGCAATTTATTGCACTCTAAACTACATCATCCCACTATAAGACACTCTATGCCACTCTGAAATCCATGCTATGACATTCTACTCTACGCCACTTTATGCCACTCTAAGACACTCCATCCTACGCCACTCTATGCCCTCTACAACACGTTAGGCCACCCCACTGTTCTATACTCTGTCACTTTAATCCACTCCACTCTACACAACTCCACTCTACACCACTCCACTCTACGACACTCTATGACATCCACTCTACTATACTCCATGCCTCTTTACTCCACTCTATGCCATTCCACTTGACGACAATTCACTTCACTCTACTACACTCCACTCTACTCCAGGCACACTCCAATTTATGGCACTCCACTCCATGACACTCCACTCTATGCTACAGTATGATACTCCACTTTACAACACTATGCTAATGCATGCCACTCTATGCCACTGCACTCAAGAACACTTTCCTACACACAGCAACACTCCATGCAATGCCACTCATATCTATGACACTTTACTCCAATCTGTTATGCCACTCCACTCCACTTCACTCCACTCTACTCCACTGCACACTGCTCCACTCTGCAACACTTTACTCCACTCTACACTGCTCTATGACACTACTCTGCACCCCTCTATGTCACTCCACTTGATGACACTCCACTCAACTCCACTCCATACTACACCACTCAATGCACTTAACTCTAGGCCTTTCTACTACACTCTATGCCATGCCACTTTAAGCCACTGTGTGATTCTACTTCACTATACGACACTCAACTCTATGCCACTCTACCCCACTCTATGGCACTCTACAACACATTGCTCCACTCTTCACCACTCCACTCCACTCCACTGTAGGACACTTTACTCGACTCTACGCCCCTCTACTGTACACCCCTCCTCTTTAGTCCCCTCTGCTCAATAACCCTACACTTTATGCCACTCCACACCACTCTATGACACTTTACACCACTCTACGCCCTTCCACTCTACAACACTCCACAACACTCTATTCCACTCTACACCCCTCCACTCTGCGACCATCCACTCTACACTAGGGGTGGGCAGTGAACTCTGCTCCGCTGGCAGAGCTTGCGAAGATTTCTCACTACACTAGGAGCATGAAGTTCGGTAAAATAAAACTCAGCTTCCAGTGTAGCGGAGTTTACCATGGCCGCTGCTGGCCCACCCCTGCTTGAGACCAATGTCACTACGGCCTCCTCTCTAATGATCAGGAGCCCCACTGCATCTTCTCTAGAAAGTAGGGAGTCCATGCACTACCTCCCTTAACACCCTGGGTTCCAGAACCATACATCAACATTTGGAGCCCCAACACCAACCGCCTCCCAAACTCGAATGCAGGGGAGAGATACAGCGAGGTGCTTGCTGTCTTCCTTCAATAAGGGATCAAGACAATGCCTTGCCTGGAGTGGTAGCATTAGCGTCACCCGGTCAAAACTATTTGTGTCCGTACTTGTACTCCATTCCCAGCTCCACTCTAAACACCAAAGAGCAAACCTACCCTTCACCCATACTCTTGCTATACTAGAGCACAGAGGTGCCTGCCCTTTGCCTCGCCCCTTTAAGCCCAGTGATCTTAGACACAGCGTCCCTATTTTCACAGTTTTACTAGTGCCTCTTCCATCAAACTCCCCTGCAACAGTTCTTTCCTTGCTTCCCGCTGTTAGTACATAACAAAAACTATAATGTGAGCATGTTTACCTAAAAATGGCAAATCAGCTTCTAGTTTCACACCAACCAAAACTGCATAGTGTACGAGTCCTTGAGTCCCGAATCACTGGTTGCAAAATGCGACCAATGAACACTGCGCTGCGGTTGGGAAACAATTAATAGTCAACGGGGCAGCCATTTTGTACGAGTCAATTCTGGCAGTGAATATCGGAAACACAATAGTTAAACCGTGCGTAGGTTACCCATAAGGCATTTACGCCATGCCATTAGCAATCTGCTTGTCGAACCATGGTATTGTCTGCAAAGGTTAACGGAGTAGAGCAGGTGATTGGCAGGGGAAATATGATCTTGTGTTAGTGGGTCGATCCCATTAGAGGAATTTCCATTTTATCCTTACATTACATTCTAGAAGGGCAGAGTGGAACTCCACGGAATTCCACAAAGTTTTTATGCAACTCCACAGAATTTCACGTAGTGCAACTCTGCAAACTCTGCCCACCCCTACTCTACACCCTTCCACTCTATCACCCTCCACTCTATGACCCTCCACACCACTCCACACCACTCTATGACACTCCATGACACTGTATGCCACACCACTCTATTACGCTCCTCCACTGCACTATAGGATACTCTTCAATTCTCCGCGGCACTCCATGCCACTCTTCGCCACTCCACTCTATGCCACTCTACTCTATTACACTGCCCTCTGCTTTATGACACCCCACTCTATGTCACTCTGTGCCACTCCAGTCTACGCCGCTCTACTCCAATCTACAAGACTCCACTCTAATCTACTCCACTCTACAAAACTTTACTCACTCTACAACACTTTATTTAACTTAATGTTATGCCACTCTACAACACTCCATGCTAAGGCACTTTGCTCCACGACACTCTACTCCACGACACTCCACTCTACGACACTCTAATCTATCACACTCCACTCTATGACACTTCACTCTACGACACTCAACTCTATGGCACTTCACTCTATGACACTTCACTCTAAGACACTTCACCCCACGATACTCCACTCTATGAGTCTCCACTCTACGACACTCCCTGGAACTCTGTGCCACAACACTTTACGACATGACACTTTAAGCCCCCTAGTCTACGTCAATCCACTCTATTACACTCTATTCCATTTGCCTCCACTCTATGCCACTCTATAGCACTCCACTCTAGACCATTCAACACCACTCTACGCCACTTTAAGCCACTTAAATCTAGGTCACTCAACTTTACTCTAGGTCGCTCCACTCTATGACTGTACTCCACTCCATGAAACTCCACTCTGACACTCCACTCAGGGTCGGATTGGTAAGGCGGGCACTCGGGTAATGGCTGAGGGGCTGATATCCAATGTTCCAGCAGTGGGCCGCGTTTTGGGCATCCTGGGGGCTGATTTGTGCAGTGTCTGTGCTGTTTGGATGCCGCCAGTGGCCCAGTGGGGGCCTGAGTGACCTTTCTGGAGGCAGATGGGCCTCTGTTACCTCAGTTTACCAAGGGGACGGAGGTTTTACTCCCTTTCCTTCACTGGGCTGCCCATTAATATTCAGATTGAGCGGGGACAGCGGGTATAAGCAGAAGTTGTTTATCTTGTATTCATGTGTGGATCACCAGTGTGAAATAATACATTCATTTTTTTATCTAAGTGAAGTTAAGAAAACATTCCTCTGCCAGAAACCTCCTGCCCCCCCACCTTCTTGTCATCAAACTTTGCTGAAGCATTGTTTTGCGTAAAGGAAATCCACAAATGTGGACCTATTTTTTTTAACTTGCCTGGGCCTATTCTGTTTCCGATCCAATCCTGACTCCACTCCATGACACTTTATGCCACTCTGCGCAACTCAACTCAATGCCACTTCACAAAACTGTATTCCATTCTAAGGTACTTCCCTCTACTGTAAGATCACCCAGTCCATGCCACTACACTCTACTCTACTTTACTCCTCTCAACTCTATAGCCCTCTATGACACTTCATTCTAGGACACTCTATTACACTCTACAATACTCTACATCCCTCCAATCTATGGCACTTTACCTCATCCCACTCTAAGCCTCTCCACTATGTACTTCCACTCTATGACCCTGCACCCTATGCCATGTTACACCACTCTATGCCACTCCACTCTCCTCCAACTCTACAACATTGCACTCTTGGACACTCCACTTCACTCTATCCCACTCCACTTTTTCCCACTCCACTCCACACTATGACACCCCACTCTACAACACTCTGCTCCACTCTATGCCTCTTCTCTCTACAACACTTTACTCCACGCTACTCTATGCCCCTCTACTCTACACCCCTCCACTCTACACTACAATGCGCCACGCCCCTCCACTCTACTGTATGCCGCTCTACACAAC
This sequence comes from Lissotriton helveticus, assembly GCF_964261635.1. Taxonomy (NCBI): domain Eukaryota; kingdom Metazoa; phylum Chordata; class Amphibia; order Caudata; family Salamandridae; genus Lissotriton; species Lissotriton helveticus. The sequence goes on along the minus strand of NC_136073.1, from coordinate 294,611,943 downwards.
TGTTTCCCTCTCTACTCAGCTGTTTGCCACTCTAGTCAACTCTATGCCACTCTACTCTACTCCACTCTATGACACTTCCCTTCACTGTACGACACTTGACTCCACCCTATGACAGTATAATCTATGATACTCCACCCTAAATCACTTCACTCCACTCTACTCCACTCCACCCTATCTCACTCAACTCTATTCCACTCTGTTACACTTCATTCTATGACACTCCCCTCAATGACACTGTACACCTCTCCACTATACAAACCTGCACTTTACACCACTATATACCACTCTACACCACTCTATACTACTCCACTCTATGACACTTTACTCCACTCTACGCTATGACACTCAATTCTATATTGCTCCAATCTCCTTCACTCTACTCCACGCCACCCCACTCTACAACACTTTACTCCACTCTATGCCTCTCCACTCTACAACACTTTACTCCACTCTATGCCCCTCCACTCAAGACTTTACTTCACTCTTCTGTAAGCCTCTCCACTCTATGCCCCTCCTCTCTAAGCCCCTCTGTCCCACCCCACTCTACACCCATCTACTGTATGTCACTTCACTCTACACCACACTACTCAACTGTTCACCACTCTACTCAAATTTATGCCACTGTACTCCACCATCATTCTTTATTGCAAATAAGGATAAAATGGCAATAGTGACGTATTCTGAATTACAAAACTGACCCAAATAGCTTTTAGCAATGTTAAAATACCACAGACAATTTATAGACTTCAAAAGTCGAAATTCATTAGTTTAATGTCAATAAACTTTATTTTAATAAATATAAAAAAGGTTAATTTAAATGAAAAATATTTGGATAAACATAGTGCTATGCAGCTTTTACTTTGATATGGATGTCCTTCCTGCTTCTAATGTGTGTTTTTGGTAAGCAAAGTGTGTTTAAATGCAAAGTGTGTTTAAGACTGCAGTACCACCTCCTGTCTGCAGGGGCAGAGCTGAGCACAAATGTAAACACACTTAATGAAACACAAGTCCCCACAAGGCAGTTTTTAAAAAAGTTGTAAAAATCGACATATATGTTCCTGAAGTCATTTTTTATCATTTAGAAGACAGAGCCCAGGTCCCCACAGTGCAATCAAGTGTCATCACACCCAAGTCCCCACAAGGATAGTAACACGAACACACACGAGCACACACACACATACACACATACACGTGTTACCGTCCTTGTGGGGACTATGTGTGAATACCTGCCTTGTGGGGACTAACCTTTCCAAATGTTTTTAAAACCCCTTGAAATTCACCAGCCATGGTATGCAAAGCACATTGCACACCTTAAAGCAGGGCACTGCAATGGTCAGTGCACCCAATTAATGAAGTCATGTGTCATAAGAAAGAAGTCAACCAAGCAGCACAACAGGCCATGGGTGTGAGTTATGAGTTGCGCATTGCATACCATAACAGTTGAATTTCAGGAGTGTTTCAGTTTTGTGTTCTCTGAACTATAACTAACCTTTAATTATCTTCCGGGGAATGTCTGGGCCATGAGCTGTACCATTTGGCTGTAGAGTCTGGTTGGTGGCCTGGGCCTGATACCTGCATCCAGCCATATCCTTGATGGCTTTACCATTTTTTGTTTCTTATAATCAGTACATTTTATGGACGTATACTAATAAGTATAAATCCACCCCACGACAAAAGGATGCAACAATCCTAAAGACAACAATTAATAACCATAGAGCCCTGTATATATACTCTACCTCAGCCAAAAGCCGAGGAGCAAACGCAAAATGTAAATAATCAGATTGTCCTAACACCACAGTACAAATCACAAAGCCCTCAGGATTACCTGAATAGAGGAAATTCCCTAAGCTTAATGGCAGCAATACCATCATTAGGCTATCTCACCATGATTGACCTACTAGCTATTGAGTTTATCAACCGGGAAAGTATGAATCAAAATGAACAAACTCTTTCCACCTGGAAGTTACCAGAGACTGTCTCATTAATCTTAAACTCAGCCCAACAGTTCAAAGACTGGGGTATAACACGTTCTAAGACTGCAAGGCGATGCTACCCCTTACCCCTGTTAGGACCACCCAACAATCTACTATATACACACAGTATAACTTCAGTATAATCCATATTACAAAATGCAAGAGGCGGCTCGAGAGGCTTAGAATCAGAATTAGAAACACAAAGAAAACCTCAGGATGAAAATAGCGGGCCTAGGATGGTTCCACAAAGGAAATTACTTTAAAACAATAGAAACAAAGAGAACCAGTCGACATTAAATTTCTTATCGTGGAACATTGCAGGAGCAGAATACGAACTCCAGCATAACTCTCCACCAGACAGCTGAAAAAACTATGACCTAATTGCCCTTCAAGAAACATGGCTTATCACTCCAGTACAAGTAGCAGGCTACACCCTAAATCATGTAGAGGCAACAAGATCCCACTGACATGGCAGGCCAAAGGGTGGCCTGGCCGTCTACATTTCCACAGCACTAAATATCCACATCTGCTCAAATGCAAGCACAATACTCTGATATGCAATTTATAAACCTCAATCTAGGGTACAGCAAAGTAGCAAATACAATCAGTCTTATAAATCTATATGCATATCCAAGGAGAGAGAGAAAAAAGCGCCTTATTTAATAAACTGATCAACATACTAATGGAAATAAGGTTTGCTAACCCAACATGGGAAATAATAATAATATGAGATTTTAATTCTAATCTAATTTATACACCAGAGGAAGATGATCACGTAACCGCGGAAAACGCAATATGGGCAGTGCAAACTCAAGCACCCCCTTTTCAAACAATATGATTTAAGAGGACGAAAACTAGTGGCAAATCTAGAATACCTTGGCATGAGAGTAATAAATGGAAGAACCCAAAAGGACACACCTCTGAACTTTACTTACTATGGTGTGAAGGCACGGTCCATCATAGATTATACAATACTTACTTTACTGCTGCTCGATCTAGTAAAGGAGTTTTCCATCAAAAATACCATCAAAAGTGATCATCATACCAGAATCTTCAAATATTCGTGTCTCCAGCAAGGCTCATGACAGCCCCTCCAGAGGCAGGACAAATCTAAACACCCAATCTGAAGCACATAAGATGGTCGAGTAATTCTCTCCCTGAAATAGCCAGCCAATAAAAAGAACTGATAACCTTTTTAACAAACCTGCTAAATGACACCCCTACAATAAACTACTCCACAAGACCATTGCAGACACAGCTTAAATATATGGGGAAAAAAGCATGGAGTACAAGGAAAGAAATAAGAGTTGTAATTAGATCCATAAGGGATACAGATGTGTCTAAAAGCAACTGGGAAAAAACAAAAGACCTCAAGAAACAGTAAAAAAAGGAAATCTGGGAGGACGAGAAAATGCAAACAGACAACTTTTGTTCCAAACTCCTTTTCATTGCTAACCATTCAAATGCCAGAGATTTTTGGGAAGAGGTAAATGGTTTTACAAGACCACAAAAAATCATTAACACTGCCTGTGCTACAGAGCCAACATGGATATGCTACTTAACAAATACCCTTGGGAAATTAGAGATAAAAGGGACAATGTACAAAAACCCCTAACACCTACCAACGAAGGATGACAATATAACAACATACTTAACTACAAGGCCAAGTACTGATACTATCCTCCCGAAATTCAAATAGCCCAATTGAACAGGCAAAACCATCACACAGTTTTACAAAGACATCAGAAAAACCACATCATGTCCTGAAAGTCGCAAACTATATAACAGAAAATTCTCCAACACAATACACAAAAGACGAAGTTTCCAAAGTAAGAAGATCCAGTGATGCTGTGTGCGTGTGTGCTTTTTGCAGCCTGAGCCCTTCGTGAGGATTGTCCTGTCACGTGCGCACCCAGAGTCCAAGTGAGTCTCAGCGACGCTGTGTGCCTGTGCTTCTTGCAGCCGGAGACGTTTGTTAGGATTGCCCTGTTATCTTGCACCAGGAGTCCAACTGAGTCTCAGCGACGCTGTGCAGGTGTGCTTCTTGCAGCCTGAGACCTTCGTATGGATTGCCCTGTTATCGTGCACCCAGAACTCAAGTGAGTCTCAGCGACGCAGTGTGCGTGTGCTTCGTGCAAACTGAGACCTTTGTATCGCCAGTGGCCTGGACTGGCAGCCCCAGAGGAGCTAAGCCACTGGCCCGAGCCTGCCTTTGCCAGGGCGGAACATCGAACTAACCCGTCTGGGGAGGGCCGGAGTCCCACAGTCCGGAATCTGCAAAAATGCATTGGAGGCCCAAGTTGGGGGAAGAGGAGAGGAGAGCGAGGTTGCAACCCTCAGGTAACGCATGTCGCCACCTGGAGCGGGGTGCGGGCTCTGAGAGAGATGCTCTCAGCCTCTCCCATTCTTGTAGCGCGAGCCTCTGCTTTGGCTCGTATCGCGGCCCTTACTTGCCAAGGAGTGGCAGTACCGAGGCTGGAGTGCCATACCCGTGTTGGGGGCATCAGTTGGTGGAAGCTGACCGCGAGTCAGTACGAGTGGCCGAGAGACCATCTAAAGCACTGTGATTGGTGCTGGAGTGTAATACGCATTGCATTAGTTCTGCATTACTAACTACCTGATTGTCGTATTACGCAATGCATTATTTTTTCATTACAAACTCCATGATTAGTGTATTATGCATTGCATTAGTTCTGCATTAGGAACTACCTGATTGTTGCATTATGCATTGCATTATTTCTGCAATACGAACTGCCTGATTGTTGCATTACGCATTGCATTATTTCTGCATTATGAACTGCCTGACTGTTGCATTAAGCATTGCACTATTTTTGCATAGCAAACTACCTGATTGTTGATTTACGCATTGCATTAGTTTGCATAACGAACTGCTGATTGTTGCATTACTCATTGCATTATTTTGGCATTACGAACTGCTTGATTGTTACATAACAAACAGGATTATTTTTACATTGGAAAGTGCCTGATTCTTGTATTACGAACTGCATAGCATTGCATTAGGACCGCAGTAGATCATTTAGAATTGCTCATTAATATCACCAGAAATTATAAGGGCTGTTGGCCTAATAACCGGCCAGGAGGAATATTACAAATACGCCTATGTTGGATTTATATCCTGTGGTCTCATCGTATATCTTTTGATATAGATTTATACTTGTTTTTATGAAAATCGTGTGGAGTCCATTTGTGGTGTCATCATTGGGTTACTGAGAGCGTGGTTGCAAATACTTTACACACTTGCCTTGAAGATAAGCCTGTCTGCTCGTGCCAAGCTACCGAGGGGCTGAGCGAGGGCTATCTGAGAATGTGTCCCTCTTTTACCTGATGTGTAAGCAAGGGTCCCTATTTGGCCTAAGGTACATACCTCAGCCAACTAGCGACCCCCAGGTCGAACACCCTTGAAATAGCTAATTCATTAGTATGACACGCTTTTCTTTCCTGGCAGCATTTCGGACATTATTAAAAGGGAGAACTCCTTCACCTGTGCATTGCAACTGAGCAAAATTGCAGCCTGCATCTCGCCAACGCTGTGAGGGGAACGGCAATTGAAGTCCACGAGGAGGGACCGGACAACCAATCCCAGCAGCCTCTGCCCAGGTGACTGCCAATAGCATCATCAGGTGGCGCCATGGCTGAACTTAGCCTCACCTGGTGCACCGCAGCGCGGGACGGGCTTTTCTTTCCTGGCAGCATTTCGGGCATTATTAAAAGGGAGAACTCCTTCACCTGTGCATTGCAAGTGACGTGAGCAAAACGGCAGCCTGTATCTCGCCAACGCCATGAGTGGAACGGCAATTGGAGTCCATGAGGAGGGACCGGACTACCAATCCCAGCAGCCTCTGCCCAGGCGACTGCCAATAGCATCATCAGGCGGCGCCAGGGCTGTACTTAGCCTCACCTGGTGCACCGCAGCGAGGGACGCGCTTTTCTTTCCTGGCAGCATTTCGGACATTATTAAAAGGGAGAACTCCTTCACCTGTGCATTGCACGCGCCGCGAGCAAAACGGCAGCCTGCATCTCGCCAACGATGTGAGGGGAACTGCAATTGGAGTCCATGAGGAGGGACCGGACTACCAATCCCAGCAGCCTCTGCCAAGTCGACTGCCAATAGCATCATCAGACGGCGCCAGGGCTCTACTTAGCCTCACCTGGTGCACCGCAGCGCGAGACGTGCTTTTCTTTCCTGGCAGCATTTCGGACATTATTAAAAGGGAGAACTCCTTCACCTGTGCATTGCGCGCACCGCGAGCAAAACGGCAGCCTGCATTTCACCAACGGCGTGAGGAGAACGTCAATTGGAGTCCACGAGGAGGGACCGGACTACCAATCCCAGCAGCCTCTGCCAGGCGACTGCCAATAGCATCATCAGGTGGCGCCAGGGCTGTACTTAGCCTCACCTGGTGCACCGCATCGCAGGACGCGCACGGCGGCGCCGGGCTAAGCCCGGGCAAAGGGCGGGCCGTCTGTGGCCGTCCGAGGCCATAGGAGGCTGGGCTGGGCCACCCCCCCTGAGCCTCACTTAGGAACTAAACAGAATTTTGTTAGGATCTTACACTTATATGGTAATATTTACAGCACTGTTTCATTTAGTTAAACTGCCTTTTGATATTTGTTACTAGTGTTACAGGCTTATCGAGCACCAAATAATTACCAATTTGCTATTGTTCCTTGATATTGTGCGATTTTTTCCTCGCAAGCAGATACCTGTCACTTTTGCCTTAATTAGGCTATAACAGACGGCTGTCCTGAGCAAGATTGAGAGATTCATTTTGGGGGAGTGCAAGCATATCTGTATTGTTTAATAGCAACTCGCTCTGGAAGGGGCAGGGGAGTGGGCGTGGAGGGTTGTGTAAGTGGGACACTGGACCAATTTATAGTTAGGGCCACCTCAGTACTTAAACGAGAAATCGCTCTTACAGAGCGTCAACTTTCTGCCGAACCTATGTAAAACAGGCGCTCCTCATTAGGTCCCCTAATGCTAGTTCCCTCGCCAAAACAGATAGAGGGATGCATTGCTAGAAACCGATGCACGTAAACAGAGGGTAATCTAGGAAATGTGGTGGGAACAGTGGAAGAAACATCTGGGCTAACCAGAACTCGTTCCCCCGGAACATTAAGTCCATCCACGAGTGTGGATATATCAAACACTGCCACCTCGTGTTCTTCAAAAAAGGCAAATGGGAAAAACAACGCAAATAATGCCAAAAGGAAATGGGGAGGGGCGACTCAGAAGGGCAGATGCCCGAAGATATCGAAAACTTAAAAGGTATCACACACTGTTATCAATGAAGTGGTGACCATTGTACCTATCACACAACCACCAGCGGTACTACCTTCTATTCCCCACTCAACGCTCCCTAATAATCTGGTGTTAGACCCAACTATTCCCCTGCCACAGTCAACTGAAGATTTCACAAACCAGATAGGTCAACTAGTAAAGTCGTTAATCTTACCACTTGTAGAGAGAATAAGGCTAATTGGAGAAAGGCTAGAGAGGTTCGAACAATTGACTCTCAAAAACTTTGAGGCCCTTAAATCACAGACAGAGCGGATCTTGGGAGATAATATAACCTTAGCAAATACTAAGAAGGTGCCGATAACAATAACTCCCACATCGGCTTTGTCTGTGTAAGATAGTCCCATCCCTGTGGCCCAAACTGATAACAACCAGCCGACTTGCACCATAGTAAATGGGATGGTTGATCTGGGTGGTAATAAACGTAGGCAGGGGAAAGCGACCCAAAGAAGCCCCAAAATTGTAGAAGAGACGCAGGAAATCCTCCTCGATCGAAAGGGAGTCCACTAATAAGGCATACGTAAAATCTTCCCTAAACTGTGTACATTTGCCCCTGGATTCTTCTCCCTACGTTGTGGTGCTTACCGGGATCCCAGAGTTAAAAGACGGCAAAACAGATAGTTACCAAGAGTTAAAGAACAAAGTAACTTTTTGGCTAAGCAAGAATAGACCCCTCCCAGGCCACATTAACAGAGAAGCCTTGTTTATAAGAAGAGCAAGTTGGGTGGGGCCTAGACGTAAGGACATACCTGGGGACTTCATCATCATTAACTTCAGGGACACACGAGTAGTTGGTTTTATCACTGAGCAGTACTTCCAAAGGGATCAGAGAGGCATCAATGCCCATGATCTGAGCTACTTCTACCGTCCGCCCCACAAACTACAGCGATCCTATAATCCCCTGGGAATGCAAATTGAGGGGGAGCTGGAAGGGCATAGAAGTAATTTTGCTGTCCCCACTTTTAACCGTTTTGCAGACCTATATGGGATGGAGGGAGTCGACTGACTTAAAATCCAGGAAACGGAAAAAACAGAAATGGAGAATGGTTCCTGTGCAGGAGTGGACAAGAATATGAATAAGGGAAAAAGTTACATAAGGCAACTGTGTCCACCTGGTCGCAACTTGAATTGTAAGCTGTCTAAAGAGGTTATGGGAGAAGGAATAGACCTAATTACGAGGACCACTGGAGAGTCCCTGGATAGAGAACAACCCAATTACAACATAAAGCAAAGTACCCCCTCTGGGGGAGAAATTCCCTGTTGCATCATCGGACTTGAGTTGACTTGAATTGACCATAGCAAAGTGCTGATAATATCTGACAGGGCTGAGCTAAGCTTACTTTTCTGGAACTTTGCAGGCCTGAAATCCAAAATTAATAAATGAATTGTGGTTAAATTTTATTACCAAATTTAATATTTTGTGCTTCCAGGAGACCTGGGTGACCACCTCTATCCATATTGAGGATTTCAAACGTTTTCATTCTATGGCCCTGCCTTGGAGCTCCGAAGAGCAAAAGGTGGATTGGCTATTTTTGTCTCTAACATTATTAAATGACTAAATATTGATATAGTTAAATCAACATCTAACTACCAAATTATCATTTTAAATATAAACAGAACTGATTCCATCGCCCTTGTTAATTTTTATAATAATCTCAGCCAGGGTGAGATCATAAGTGTACTAACTGAGATCAACAACAGCCTGGTAGAGCTAAAAAGAAAAATAAGGGAGGACCTAACAATAATATGGGGCGGGGACTTTAACCAACACATATGTGGACATAGCTCTGATGGTTTATGTGGCCTAGAGGATGAAAATTACAACTCACTTACTCATTTCCCTCATACTCCGATGGGAAATTCCCTAAATGAGATAATGTTCGATCATGAAATGGGCCTATCAAATGAACTTGTACACCCTTCAATTCCCCTAACATACACCTATATCGGGAGAGGATCCTTTAGCATTATTGATTATATACTAGTAACTACGGCTTCCTCATCCCGATTATCTAAATTTTTAACGCACGACATCGCATTAAGCGATCACTATCCTAATAGCATTATTCTATCTCTTCCATCAATTGTAGATACAGGGAATACATTGGATTTCCTGGCCCAGGTAAAGTTGCCTTTAGGCAGACTAAATGGCTACACACTTAAATGGGGAAAAATAGATCCGCTACAAATTACAACTAAGATAGTGTTGAATTCTCTTGGAGCCATAGAAAAATGCCTAGACGTCACCAGTGACCACCAGGTCCTGGAAAATTTCCAACTAGTTACCCAATCTGCAAAAGAAGCCCTTAAGGCCAACATAAGATCGAAGACCGAAAAAACAAACGGGTGGTTTAATACACGGTGCACAAAAGCCCATTCTAAATTAAAACTGGCTCTCCAACGACCAGGAAGGGTTAAGAGTGAGATTTCAAACCTCAGAAGAGAATATAATAGTGTACTTAAACAAAGGAACAAGGAACTCAAAGAAGAGCTGTGGGAAGAGCTCCGTAAAAGTTGTGCCACAAAGGGATAATGTTACCTTTTGGGCTATAGTTAGGTCACCCTTTTTAGCGGACAATAGTAGCAACCCCAAAGTGGATGTAGCTATTGATGAACAATCATGGATAAATCATTTTGCTCTGATCTTTGATCTTGATGAAGAAATCTCTTTGATAGCTGAGAAGGGAGTTAGTGTCATCAGTGTTAATTCCACCCCCTTCACAATATATCTTGATATCACCCTAGAGGAATTGGAGTTAGCGCTATTAGCAAGCAAGGGCAGCAAAGCACCAGGGCCAGACGGAGTCCCCGTAGACTTATACAAATACAATATGGAACTCTGGGTCCCTATTTTAACCTGTGTACTGGAAGCTTCCTGTATGGTCGGTTTGCTAAACACATGGTCCGCTAGTATTTTAGTTCCAATTTTTAAAAAGGGCGACCGGCAATCCTCCAAATGTTACCGCCCAATATCATTGTTGGATTCGCTAGGCAAGGTGGCGGGCCGTATTATCTTAAACTGACTCCAATTATGGGCAGAAGAGAATTCGGTCCTATCGGACCTTCAATTTGGTTTTCGCGAGGGCTTAGGAACCACCGAACAAGTTTTAAACCTAACACTTTTAGCGGGGAAGTACGTATCTGCAAAGGGTGGGTCCCTGTATCTAGCATACATTGACTTATCAGCAGCGTTCGACTGTGTTAGTCACAGTAAGCTATGGGCGGTTATGCAGACAATGGGGGTAGAACCAGCCATAGTGAATTTTATACGTGAACTCTACTCTGGGGCAACTGCCCGAGTTAGGCATGGTATGGGTGGGCAACTGACTGCGTCGTTCGACGTGTGGCGAGGAGTATGGCAGGGATGTGTGCTGGTGCCCTTTTTTTTTACCCTCTATACCAATGGCCTTGAGCAAGCCATGGTGAAAGGGTGCCAGGACCTACCACAAATTAAGAAACGCCCTATTCCTGTTCTGCTTTACGCGGACGACGCAGTCATTTTAGCTCATACCCCCTTGGAACTCCAGCTCACCCTAGTTAGATACCATACTTTTATGGCTAACTTGGATTTAACGATTAGTATAAACAAAACGTTTGTTATGACTCTAAGCTGTACTCCACATAGGTCCAAAGCAATATTTTTAGACAGTATCACGCTTGATTCTGCAAATACGTATCCATATTTGGGTATTATTATTGATAACAAACAGTCGTGGAAACAGGCTACTGATACAAGGAAGCTGCTGTTTACTAGGACAACAGCGGCCCTAACTAGCTTTTCACGTAGACTTGGCAAGCGGCCCCTACTCAGCTAATATACATCTACAAGACAAAATGTACAGCTACTGCAATGTATGGGGCCGGGATATGGGGCTACGTGAAGGTGGACCCAATTCAAAAAGTGGAAAATTCCTTTCTTAGATATCTCCTTGCTCTACCTCAGGGCTCTGCAACCTATTCTTGCCACATAGAGTTAGGGCTCCCATTTTTGACAGATTTGATAGCAATCCAGCCCCTCTTGCTGTGGCACCGCATATGGACATCCACTAAAACATCTTTTACGCAAAATCTTATTTTGGATTGCCTTTCACTTGAAAAAGCCCACAAGATAGGATGGATTGCTTATGTGAGAAACTTTCTGTATGATATAGGATTGGCACACTAAGCCCTTAGAGATTGCAGGAGTGTCTAGGAAATCTTTTAAACGAACCTGCCTGACTCACCTAGAACAGCTGCGCTTAAGTAATGAGGCGATAAAAAAGAGTGTACAACACTCGATAATGGTTCAAACAACATTATCCATCCAGCCTTACTTGACTTTTAATTTTACTCCTTACGAAAGGTTACTTTTAACTAGGTTTAGGCTGAATATTTGTCACCATCTTGTCACCCTTCCCCGAATAAATGACTGGTCTAGAACTTTACCCCCATGCCCTTGCGATGAATCATTTATTCAAACAACTATACATGTTGTTTTGTTTTTTAAATTTTATATGGCCCAAAGGAAACAATGGTTAATTCCTATATTAAAGCTAATGAACCTACGTAGATGCCGACCGGCATTTCTCCGATTGCAATTTTTAGAGGAAGAGGTTACATCGAACCAGATAGTTAGATTTCTGAAATCAATATTGAGATGTAGGACCAGCCTAGTGACCAGCATGATTTCGACATGAATTAGAAAATGTTAAATGGATTCTGTATTTGTATTCTCTTAAATTTGATACTTAATTTTTTAATTGCGAAGAGATAGATACTTATTTAAATGTACTGCATTTTTATGTATACTGAATCTGCTCTTCCTTTTTTTAAACAACTCTTTTACTGTATAATTAATTGTCTTATTCTATATGTCGATTCGAAAAATCTTTATTTCGATCACATGATCATAAAAGATATACATTATGTCACATTTATAAAAATTTTAAAAACGCTTTAAACAACATTAGTGATCCGAGTCTTTTAAAAAGGTATACAAATGATTCAAATCTGTCCTGAGTCTCCAAGTCTCTTTAAGCAACGAATTTGGGCGTACCACATTGAAGTTAAAAATGTGGATAGTGCAAAAACTGTAGTAGGAGCTAGATCAGTTTTTAAGACTCTGTAAGCGGGTAAAAAGGTTCTGAACCCCAAATTTCTGAGGAGGGGGACTAGCCAATATTTCCTGCTCCTCTCATAGGCCCGGCAGAAGAAGACCACATGGACATCATTCTCCTTTGAGTGGGCACATGCCGGACAAGTTTCTATGGAGGAATGACAAGACCATGATGCTGTGAATGACGCCAAAGGAAGAGTTCCATATCTCCATTGGAGGAATAGTTTCCTGGTTAGTGCCGGAGTCATGGCATCTAGGACATTTTCCAGTTGGTAAGAGTCTTTAATTTTTATAAACTGGTTGGATAATGATCCGTCACGAGTGCCTTCGACAGCTCTGGAGAGCATGCAATCATAATAGGCTCTCGAGAGCACCTTTTTGGGGATCTTAATACTAGTATTTACTGGGTCCAACCATAGTTCAGGGAGTCCAATTGCCTCAAAAGTGCTCTTGATGTAGTTCAGCCAGGGTATTCTTGTTGCGTTGTATATGTACTTTTATGTTTCTTCTAAACTATGAAAACCGAATAAAGTATTTTTGATTTGATTTAGTATGAGGCAAGCTAGAGATGGTATTTGATCTCACATCTTGACCTGTTGTTTATAAATCTGCTGACTAAATTACCCCATGTATCTAACATGTATGGAATCCGCCTGATAAAAAGAAAATCTAGCACCTTCTTGAAGGCATGATTGAGGTGGAGACATTAGGTGAACCGATATGGGCGGAGAATAACCTTTATAGACAGTTTAGTGACGGAATTCCAGTGTCCAGTCACTTCCTTACAGAGCCTGTCAGGGGATATTAGGTGTTCAATTGTGAGGGGCAGTCAGCGGATGATTAAATTGTCCAGTGTGATGTGAGATTTGGTTCTTTGGCTTCTTTGACGTGAATCCCAAATTTAGAAGTTGATTTCAGTGCCTTGCAGACATTGTGAAATGCCAGAGGGTTATTTTGTCTTGGTTTAAATACCGGCAAAATCCGTGTGAAAAACAGCTGTCATATTTAATCCAACGCAGACCACCAAAGTAAACATGTTGTACATTAGTCATGCACGTACTTTGATCTAAACATTTGTGGATAGACGTTGCACCATTTCTTTTAAAGATGCCAGGGAACAAACATCTAATGAACTATAAGAGAGCCGCCTCCAGAAGACCCAAAGCACGCTGAGAAGTATGAGATTCTGGGGGTGAGCCAGGGTAAACATTATTTCTTTTTTGTTGTTGCTGTGATTGCAACACAAATGTATATCAATTCAACTTGTATCACTACGCAGGGATGGTGGAGCAGAGTAGAGATATTTTGCATTCATAGTGCATGAAGCAGGTTAACTATTCAAAGACTCCTCAGTGCTGACTCCTAATTCAAGAAACAGCTCTTCTTTTTCATCGCCCAAGGCCGTCATTACGAGTTTCATGGTTAACCTTAGAGTTAGCCTGCATCCTTAAATATCGACATCACCGAGTGAATATACAGTGCAGGCGCGCAGTTCCGACTACAAATCATGCCCTGTGGTATCTCTGTTCTGCATGTCAAAGTAGCGCATGTGCTAATTTGAAATGTTTTGGCGCTACAGATACAGGAAAGATTGGTGCATGCAGAATAGGCTCATGTGGAAACGCTGTGCATATTATACTTTTTTTCATACTACTGGAAATCTATTCTCTGAGCCCCGTTTGGCCACTAGAGGGCTCAGTGATTCTGTGAAGGACTCTTGTGAGACCTCTGACGACCCACAGGCAAACCCTCAGAGCACTGATGCATCTTCATTGGGCTCACACAACCCTGCATAGGCGAAGAAGCTGCATTGTGCTGCAACTGAACTCTATACAAAGCGCCAGGCGAGATCCAGGAGCACCCTCCCCCAGCTCACACCACCACCTGCTGTTAAGGCCTCTGATATCAACGTTGGGTCAGTTAGTACACGAGGAAGATCAGAGCAAGTGTGCATATCAGAGCACTGAATATCAAAGCAGGTCGTCAAGGGGGAAGTTTCCATTATTGTGTATCTTACACTAACCCTGCCAAATGTGTGCACCAGACTCTGTTAGAAAATGACCCGGTCATTGTCATGTTATCATACCACATGAGCTTGATGAGACCAAAAAGTGAAGAAATGATTCCGAGAAGTAAGATGCTGGAGACAGCTGCATGACATCACAGCAAAACGTTGGCCAATGGTGGAGGAGCCTCAACCCTAATTTCCCTGCAACCATCAGAGGGAAGATAGTGGGAAATCTTTACCTTTCAGGCATTGAAGGCATCAGCAGAGTTGTGAAGTCTAGAGGTACCTTCAAGTAGCTGGCTTAGTGAACAGTACTTCTTTCCCCATGTAGATGTAACATCAATAGGGTATCATTGCAGCAAGACACTAATAGCAAATTGTATTTGTGTAGGCAATTAATATAGAACGAACCTATCTGCAAAGTAATGGAGTACTGACCAAAAGGCAGATGTGCAATTAATCCATGCACGATTTCACAGACGTGGTTGCGAGAGGGTGACATATGGTATTATTCATCCATCATTCCATTACCATGCGGTCCATCCACCTTTTCATCATTACCATCATCTGACCTCTGCATGTTTCCATCCATCTGGGAAGGTGGCCTTGGTGATATATATTTTGACAAATAGAGGTGAGTTCACTGCTAATTCTTTTTTTCCAAAGTTGAAAAAGTGGTATGGGCAGGGAATGGAGGATATGATGCCTGTGGTGTCCTGTTTGGTGAGCAGAGTTCATGTGCTGAATGGGTGGCTGTGGGTGGTATCCGCTGGTGTGAGGATGTTGTCAAGGTTAGTGGGTTGAGATTACAAAGTTGCTGTAGATGGCGGATATCTTGTTGTTGAAGTAGTTCACCACTGTTTCACAGAGTTCCTGAGTAGGGCGGATCTCGGTGGCCGACAGGCAGGAGAACTCTCTGACAATGCTGAAGTGTTCCTTGCTGTGGTTAGCACTTGCGTCGATGCAGTCTGTCAGAGAGTCTCGTTTGTGTCCTTGGGGCGTTGGTGGTATTTGTTTAGGGCTGATTTTATGGTGGCTCAGCCTGTAGGGGCCCCGCATATGCATGGTATCATATCTCATAAGAAGAGCAATATCCAAAGTGATTTTGAAAAAAGACTTTGTCCCAAAAAGCTTAAATCAGAAGGCAGGCGGCAAACATATGGACCCAGTTCAGCTCCATATGCCTACAACTAGGGTGAGTTGGTCGGTAATCTGATGTCCATTTTGCAATCTTTTCTGCAGTGATATAAAAATCAAATAGATTGTGGTATTTGGCAATATTCATTACCAAATTGCCTTTATCGATCGATTGGCTGATGATCTTATGAGTGGCGTCTTTTCCCGGCCAATGTACCAGTTTGAGGCGCATTTCAGAAGTTGGTCTATCGCTGCTGTTAAAGTACAAATCTCTGATAACTCTTCATGCTAACAGAGTTAAACCTTTCTTGGATCTGTAAATACCTGAAGAATTCTTGATAGGGATACATAACTACTTTACTAGCTCGGTAAATGATTTTAATGTGTCTTCATGCATAGTTGATAGAGAGATTATATATTAGGCCTTGGTGAGGATTAATTAACTGTCAGAGTTTGGGGCACTTGTGATTTGTTTCATAATGGTGTATATCCATAATATTTGGGAATCTTAAAATATCTATCAGTAGCTTGTTGTGCTTCACTGAGGGCTTGAATAACTTTGTATGTAACATGCCTCTGGTATAGTTTGGGGTTGTAGTGATGACTTTAATAGAATAATGGTGGTCTTTGGGGGAAAAAAAACTAAAATAAATAAGGGTATACCAACTGTAACTTTAACCAGTTTCATTAATATGCTCCCTAGTGTTGTCCAGTAATGAAACTGAAAGTTTATGAGCATCCATCCTCTCCTTTTCAGTGGGGGTTGTAAGACCCTCAAAGCTCACCGGGCCTTTTATGATCCCCTACAAATAAATCAATCAATCAAAGTACTTTTAGAGCGTGCTACTTACCCATAAGGGTCTCAAGGCGCTGATGGGAAGGGTGTGCTGCTACTGCTCGAAGAGCCAGGTCTTGAGGAGTCTTCTGAAGGCGAGTAGGTCTTGGGTCTGCCGTATGTGGGTAGGGAGGGTGTTCCAGGTCTTGGCGGCGAGGTAGGAGAAGGATCTGCGGCCGAGGTCGTTCGTTGGATGTGGGGGACAGCGGCGAAGGCGAGGCTAGCAGAGTGTAGCTGGCGGGGGGGCTGTAGAAGCTGAGTCTGCTGTTAAGGTAGGCTGGTCCGGCGTTGTGGAGTGATTTGTGTGTGTGGGTGAGGAGCTTGAAGGTGATCCTCTTGTCGACGGGGAACCAGTGTAGGTCTCTCAGGAGGGGGTGGTGTGGCTGCGGCGGGGTACGTTAATGATCAGTTGGGCGGAGGCGTTTAGGATGCATTGTAGTCGTCGTAGGTGTTTGGCTGGGATTCCTGCGTAGAGTGCGTTGTCGTAGTCCAGTCTGCTGCTGATGAGGGCCTGTGTCACCGTTCTTCTTGTTTGGGTCGGGATCCACTTGTAGATCCTGCGGAGCATGCGAAGGGTGTTGTAGCAGGAGGAGGAGACGGCGTTGACCTGCTTAGCCATGGAGAGGGAGGAGTCAAGGATGAATCCTAGGTAGCGTGCATGGTTGAGGGGTGTTGGTGCTGTTCCCAGTGTGGTCGGCCACAAGGAGTTGTCCCAGGCTGAGGGGGTGGGTCTGAGGATGAGTACTTCTGTCTTGTCCGAGTTCAGCTTCAGACGGTTACCCCTCATCCAGTCGGCGATGGCCTTCATTCCCTTGTGGAGGTTGGTTTTGGTGGTGTGTGGGTCCTTGGTGAGGGAGAGGATTAGCTGGGTGTCGTCGGCATAGGAGATGATGTTGAGGTCGTGGTGTACGGGCCACTTGTGCGAGGGGGGCCATGTATATGTTAAACAGCGTCGGGCTGAGGGATGAGCCCTTGGGGACGCCGCAGATGTTGCTGTTATGTGGGAATCTAGAACCCTAGTGTAATTTTCCAGATCCATGCCCATATATAGGTATAATTCACCCAATCCTTATATAGGCATAGGAATCATTGCCTTATTTAGTCTTAGCCTGTGCAGCCCAAATACGGCATGGCTACTTCCACTAAACTCCGAGAATCCACAACGATTTCTTGGAAAAACCAGCCTTCAGCAGTCAGGGACTTCCCCCTGCTTGAATACTAATTTATCCAAGAACTCCTGGAGTTTTCAAGGAACTGAGGCACTAGTGACGATATTATGTCCAATCTTATGTCAAACTCGGCACCTTCAAAGTATAAATATGCCTACATTTACCCAGTCAAACACACGGTGGTTTAGGAGCAGATCAAGTAACTACTTGCCCGACGCCCTGCTGCTGCAAGTGCCGAAGGAAGCCGACCCTCCAACTGACGCACTGAGAAGACGCTGTCTTTTCTCTTGCAGAGAAATCCAGCTCCGGTGTTTCCAGGCTACCCTCGTGGGTTGCTGGGAGATCGAGTCCTGAGAGAGAAATACAAGATCTCTATCATTCTAAAACCGAGGTACGGAGCTGATTAGACCCTTATAGAATTCTTGGAACAGATTCTTGGCAGAAAATTACTAGACTTAAGCTACACCACACATACTCCTCCCTCGTACTAGACTTAGCCTAGGTACACCAGGGCAGGCCTATTTTAGAAGCACCAGTTGAGTACTTTTAGCCACTATATTATCACTGTATGTATTTTATGCATTTTATGTATTCTATGTTTATGGCTTAGAAACCATATCATGCTTTTACAGTATATATGCATTGTACATCTTAACTAGCATTTCAATTGTAGCAGTGCATTTCTTATGCTTAAGAAATAAAACTGTTCAATAAATACTTTTACTGAAAACGCCTGTCTCTCTATTTCCGAGCAACTCTGGTGAATCAAAGCATGCACCTCTGACTGAGTGAAATAGCCAACTATTGTTTCCGTGACTCTAGAGATACGTTTCATTCTGGGGAAACAAAGTTGTCATGTTATATGTTTGTCAGAGACTAATCCCTTCTTGTACTTTCGAGAAAGTTTCTAGTGACCTCTGAGCTAGCTGGCACTCACAATTAAGTCTAACATATTCGGCAGAGAACTAGTCGACTTAAGTCCTACGTCTAAGCTGCAGGATATATTATTCCAATGCGCAGAGCCTATTGGGAAAATAGGAACTACACTACAATGCCGGTGGCTTCGGATCGGAGGGGTGAGAGGCGGACGCTCTGGGTTCTGCTGGTGAGGAAGGACGTGGTCCAGTCAAGGGCCTTTTGTTGGATTCCGGCTTCTAGGAGGTGTGTCTTTAGAGTGCAATGGCAGACCGTGTCGAAGGCGGCCGACAGGTCCAGGAGGATGAGGGCTGATGTTTCGCCGTTATCTAGTTGGCGCATGATGTCGTCTGTGGTGGCGATGAGAGCTGTCTCGGTGCTGTGGTTTTGTCTGAATCTGGACTGGGACGGGTCCAAGGTGTTGTTGTCTTCCAGGTGGCGGGCCAATTGCCTGTTGACAATTTTCTCGATTACCTTTGCCGTGAACGGGAGCAGGGAGATGGGCCGGAAGTTCTTAAGGTCCTTGGGGTCTGCCTTGGCCTTCTTGAGGAGGGCGTTGATTTCGGCGTGCTTCCAGTTTTCCAGAATGTCGCTGTTTCGAAGGAGATGTTGATGACCTTCCGTAGTTGGGGTGCAATGGCTGCGTCTGCTTTGTTGAATACATGGTGTGGGCATGAGTCTGACGGAGATCCTGAGTGGATGGAGTTCATGACCTTGCGTGTCTCGTGGTCGTTGACGTTGGACCAGGAGGTCAGGCGGATGGCGCTGGTGGTGTTCACAGGGGAGGTGGAATCTAGCGTAGTCGGGCGGTTGTGGTGTTGAAGCTGTCGTGGATGTCAGCGATCTTGCGGTGGCAGAGGTGGCTAGTGAGTCGCACAGTTCTTGTGAGGGCGGGATGTTGTTGGTGCTGGGGTTGGAGAGTTCCTTTACGATGCTGAAGAGCTCTTTGCTGTCGTGTGCGTTGTTGTCCAAGTGGTTTTTTAAGGAGGATCTCTTGGCTAATCTGATGAGGTGGTGATGTCTGCCGGTGGCATCCTTGTGGGCTGCATAGTTGTTCGGTGTGCGTTCGTGGAGCCATATTTTCTCCAGTTTCCAGCATGCGCGTTTGAAGGTCTGGAGCTTGTCGGTGAACCAGGTGGCTCTCTTGCTGGCGTGGCTGTTGGAAGGTTTCTTGAGCAGGGCGAGGGTGTTGGCGCAGTCGTCGATCCACTGTCTGAGGTTGCGGGCTGCGGCGTCTGGGTGGTGGGGTTCTGGGCGAGGGTGGTGATCAGCCTCTCTTCGGTGACTTTGACCCAGCAGCGGCGAGGCAGCTGTTGGGTGCGGTGTTTCGTGGTTGGTTTCTTGAAGGTGAAATGGTCGGTCCAGTGGAGTTCGGTGGTGTGGTCGAAGGTGACGTGGGTGCTTGTGGAGAAGACGGGGTCCAGCGTGTTGCCGGCGGCATGGGTGCGTGCGGTGACGATTTGTTTAAGGCCAAGGTTGGCGAGGTTGGCGATCAGGGTGGCGGAGTTGGCATCGTTGTTGTTCTCGAGGTGGAAGTTCAGATCCCCGAGGAGGTTGTAGTCCGTGGAGGCGAGTGTGTGGGTGCTGGCGAGGTCAGCGATGGAGTCGCTGAACTGAGCCCGTGGTCCAGGGGGTCTCTAGATGAGTGTTCCTCTGAGGGGGGTGTTGGGGTCGGTGTGGATCCGGGAGTGCAGGTGTTCGGCGGTGTGGAGGGTGTCTTCTGCGTGGGTGGCGACCTTGAGGATGGACTTGTGGACGATGGCTATTCCTCCTCCGGTTCCGTTGGCGCGATCCCTGCGGGTGATCTTGTAGCCATCCGGGATGGCTACGGCTATGTTGGGCATCGAGTAGTCGTTCCACCAGGTCTCGGTCAGGATGGCCAAGTCTGGGGCGTAGGTGTCGAGCAGATCCCAGAGCTCGATGGCATGTTTGCGTTTGGAGCGGTTTTTGAGGAGTATGCAGCGGAGGTGGTTGTGTCCAGTCCTTGGAGGGTTGGTGGTTCTGTCGCAGGTGAAGCTGCAGGTGCAGCAGGAGAAGGGTCAGTTTTGCGGCTGCCTGGAAGCAGGTGTGGTTTCAGCCGGCGTTGAGTGCGTGGAGGCTGCTGGCGTCGTAGTGGAGTCTGGTGTCGTAGCGTTCGCGGGGTCCAGGGGTTCTGGCGCTGGGCGCGGTCCAGGCGCGGACGGACGCAGATGGGCTTGCCTTAGGCCCGCCGAGCCCGCCCGCTGAGCGCGTCTGCGTAGCTGTCTTCATTTGAAGGGGAGCTGGGAGGGAGGAGCAGCTGCGAGGCGAGAGGGAGGGGATGGCAAATGGGCACGGGGGGCCGGGGCTGCAGGGGCACGGGGGGTGAGGGAAGAACATCGCCCAGGGATGGGCAGAAAACAAAACCAAAATGCAGGACACAGGTGCAGGTGGAGCTGCAGCAGGGGGGGGAACGACCTACCTGGAAGGTCACGGGTCGCTCTTTTCACCGCGCTGCTGCCGCTATTTGAAGGGGAACTGGGAGGGAGGAGCAGCTGAGAGGCGGGAGGCAGAGGATGGCAAATGGGCACAGGGGGCTGGGCCGCAGGGGCAGCAGCGGCGGGAGTGAGCAGTGGGCACGGGGGGGCAAGGGAAGAGCAGCGCCCAGGAATGGGCAGAAATCAAAACCAAAATGCAGGGCACAGGCGGAGCTGCAGTGGGCGGGAGCGACCTACCTGGAAGGTCAAGGGTCGCTTGATGAAGTTCTCATAGAGGATGGTTAATGGGCCAGCAGGGCCTTGAACAAATAAAGTAGTTTTGTCAACAGACCAATTTTTATCAGGTTAGCTCGGCTTGATAGAGTGAATGGGAATGATTACCATTTATTAGACAGTCTGGTTATCTCTAGGGTATGGGAGTAGAGTTTGTGGCCCTAGTCTTCATAGTTGGTTATAAGTCATACTCCTAAGTATCCCAACTCTCTAACCTGTAACCTTCAAACCATCCATTGCACAAAGTCCCTTGGTATCACACTTGAAAAAAATCTAAACTTCCAAGACATATGAATGCCACAACAAAAAACGCCCAACTCTAACTCAAAATTCTAAGAAACCTTAAACCGTTCATCACAGAGTCTGATTTAAAAAAATGTGGTCCACTCTCTAGGTATATCAAGGTGACATTATGGAAAGGCCATACTGACAAGGATACCTAAAAAACATCTAGTCCAATTGAAGATGCCTATCAAAGATTCTACAAAACTAATTTACAGATTTAAATGCTCTAATCACATCTCAACAGTTTCTCATAAGCCTCAACTGACTTCCTATAGAAGCCAGAAGCCTATTCAGTTGTGCTTGTATCACACACAACGCCTAACAGCAGGGCATTCCAAAGTACCTGGTCTAAAATCTCATCCTATGGTTGTTGTTTGTTTAGAAGTACAGCATCCCTGCTCCTAGAATCACCTAGTTTCAAGAAGAATAAATCCCGTACATGATCCTTTGCTGGAAATGCTTCCAGAACATGAAACGCAAACCCTCCAGAGATGTGCACCAACCCTTCTTCTGAGTTCTACACAAAGGAAGTTAAAATGCTTATTAATGGAAAAATACCTCTGTAACTGTACACACAACTTTTTAAGACAGGACGATTGATAGACTCTTTACTACTACCCTCTTAATAATGCCAGAAACTGTGTTCTTACTCACTTGTTTGTATTCAAACTCCTGCACCAAGCTCCAGCCACTATAGACACCTTGCTATATTGCCCCCTCTGCTGGGTAATTTTGTTGTAAATTTCTGTTAACTAATTGCAATTGATACACTGGGATCTGGTTTGTGCTAAATAAAACAGCAAATAAATAAATACAACTGTCTAGAGCTGTCTAGAGGGTCAGTTTGGCATCAGAATCTGCTGTTTTTTCCCTAATCAACTTGAAGACTGATGCAGAGCCGAACAGAGTGACTTCCCCTTCTGCAATTGGTAGTCAGACCATGAGTTAGAGTTAGTTTTCAGTAAGTTGTTAGCATAAGCTAGGATTTTAACTTCTGTCCCAGAAACTGTTAATGATGGAATACTTAACAGACTGAGGGGGAGAAATATTACAATGTATACAGTTTACTTCTTTTGCTAGTAGAACAGTACAGATAACCTCCTCTACTGTCACGATTCACTCCCTGTGCTCTTGTGCCCACCATCAGTGGGCCGAATTGTGGGGCTTTCCAGTGTTCTAATATGCCTCCAGACACTCCTCTGTACGCATATACTGACGTCCAGGCATTTTGGACATCATTTAGGAATTGACATCCATTCCCAATCCATGCCCGGTTTTGTGGAAGCCAGTCTGCTCATGCTGGAAACTCCATTAGCTATAATCCCCTGCTCACTGCTTTGTCTCCACTCCTGCAGGCCAAGGATGGGTGGAGGAATTCAGCTCACCTATGGCTGGCTGCTGCTAGCCTGCTCACACCTGATGCATGTGATTACTGTGAGATTTTTTAAGCCCCAGCTCCCTTTAGTCCAGTGTTGGTCATTGTAGCTGTATACCGGTGAGACCGTTCCTTGTTTCCAGTGTTTTCAGAGCCTTTGATATCCTTGTTTCCAGTGATTCATGAGATTTAGTTAATCCTTGTTCCTTGACTCCTGAGATATAGCTATTCCTTGTGCCTGAATTTGCACTGCCTGCAGTGCTGCCTTGTTTCCTGAGTTCCTGAGCTATAGTTCTTCTTTGTTCCTGTTCCTGCGCTTCAGCTATTTCTTATTCCTGATTTGCACTGCTTAAAGTGCTCTCTTGACTCCTTGTTTCCTGAGCTGTAGCTATGTCCTGTTTCCTTGAACCAGTCCTGCCTGAAGTGCTACCTTGACTTCTGAGCCTTAGCTCAATTGTTGTT
This sequence comes from Lissotriton helveticus, assembly GCF_964261635.1. Lineage (NCBI taxonomy): Eukaryota > Metazoa > Chordata > Amphibia > Caudata > Salamandridae > Lissotriton > Lissotriton helveticus. The sequence continues at coordinate 294,588,643 of NC_136073.1, read as the reverse complement.
CCTGCCCCAGGACTGCCTTCTATGCTACTTTGTTTTCTGGATTCCTTTACCTGCACTATTCTAGTATACCCTCATAGCCTCCCCTTCTGTCTATCCTTTTCCAGTCCCTGCCTTTCTTCCCATTTTCTTGGTTCCGGTTCTAGTTTGCTGTCTTTGTATTCTGCTGTCTTGCTTCTGTTACCTTGTATCTTTGTTACCTACTTTCTGCCAAGTGTGCCCTGTGATCTCCTTCCTTTCCTGTTAAACACGCCTCCTTGCTAGCTCCTTGTCTATTGTGCTTATGTTTAGTTCCACCCCTTTGCTGTTACTACCTTGTGTGTTCCTGTTAGATCGTCGGGATCCGTGGGCACAGCTGACTACCTAAGTGGTGTTTTTTGTTCAGTGTGAGTATTGTCTTTGAGTTACATTTATAACATCACCATAGGTATAAGCTCCACAGACCCTGCCTGTGCATGCATATCCTATATGTGGGGTTTTCAGCCAGTATCTGTGGGTGAGGAACTTACTGAGCTTCAGTCTTACCGTGTGGAGCTCCTGGGTGCTTTACCCCACATCCCTTTTATTGTTAATGTTGTAATATATATATTTGTCTTGCACGTTTGTCCTGAGTGTAGTTAGTCTGAATGCTAAATTGCCTTGTGAGTGCCCTTCCTTTCTGAGTCTTAGCCATCTTGTTCATCTTGTACAAGCTCCCCCTTTGGATCTCTTTTTTCTCCTCTGACTCCTTGTGTGATCCTGGGCAGCGCTGCACTCCTCTCTGTGTATGTTTTCTATCCCGTTCCCAGTCCTTGCCCAAGTCCCTGACTGTGTTCTGATGGAACAAGATTACACTCGTAAAGAGACTTGCTTGTAATCAGCCTCTCGAAATAAACTGTAATACACTAATAAACACGTTTTGTCTAATTAACAACGCAAAACACAACATTTCTAGTAAGCTGGGGAAGCTTTAAAATGGGCTTCTTACTAACTGTAACTCGAGTAACCCAAAATGGCCGCCGCAACGTGGGAACTTTTCTGCGCAGGCGTCTGTCATACTCACATGACATGACGTATTCTTAAGCTTGGTGGGAAACCTTTTCTTCTGCGCACTAGAGCTAAAGATGGCTGCTCTATGTTTTCATGTGCTAACGCTTGCATTGCAGCTTTTACTAAGTTGTTCGTTCTGCCTAATCCCTAATGCTGTAGTTAAAATAAAGTAATGAGAATAGAGTAGAGATAAGTGGTATACAGTGCATGCATTTATTCTTTGTTCTAAAACTGTTCTTCTTTGACTTTGCTATTAGCTTGTGTTTGGACCAATCAAGTACAATGTTGCTCCATCTTGGGTCCCGCGACTGCGCATGCTCTACGTTCTCAAGAGTCCACAAGCCATGACATTGAACTCATGCCAACGACAGTCTTGCATGAAGATTAGCCTGGGAAACTCACCCCATGACCTCAGGAGATGAAGAAATGTTGACAATATGTTTTACATTGTAGTTACTCTCAGAACATTCATTGTTGGGTGGAATAAAATGCATGGGAAAATTAAAGTTATGGGCGGGAAGATAATTTGCATTTTTTAATCAAATGACCTCATAACTAGTATGATGTGATGACCTCTCCTAGTATAACTAAGGTAGGCTTAGCTATTTAGATTGTCTGACTTGTCCGAATAGCTGACCTGTTACTGACCCAAACGCACTCAACAGGCGATCAAGAGCAGAGGTGCTGGCGGAGCACTCTGTCAGAAGGATTTATAACCCAGTCAGGGTTCTGGGGAGGAGCTCGATAACCCAATCGGGGTTCTTGAGGGAGAAGACTCGCTAACCCAATCGGAGTCCAACTGTTAGCGGCAGTGAGAGGTGTAAAGCTGGCGTTGCACTTAGCTGAGGGTACCTGGTTCCATCCAGAATCCATCCTACTTTGGTCTTCACTGGTCCTGATCTACATCTTTGCTTTGATTTAATTCTTTCTAATTGATCAAGCTCTGACTGATTTAGTATGGACTCTTACATTTAAGAAATTATTTAGATGAAGTGTTTAAATCTTTCCAGAGTCTGTGGTTATTTTAATGAGTGCAAATGTTTATTTACTGCCTATTATGCTAACACCCTTGATCCCTTAGGACTTTAGGTATCAGTGACAAGGATTGGTAAGATCAATGGTATAGGTCCTAAATGGTTAAATAAAATCCTAATTAAGCGTAGGCTTACCTGTTCAAAGTGTATATGTGTTTTTGGGCCCAGGTGAGCATGGTAAAATCTCGGGCAGGTGAGCCCCCTCTCTATCAGTTCCTGACATAGTCCCGGACAGTCCCTGATATCTAGTTCCTCCAGTGTTATCATATCCTCTTGTTGTTTTTAGGCATCATGAGCAGAGTCTAAGGTCTAAATATTTTCAATTTCTTTCGCTAGGGTACTTTTAAGATTATTCAAGCAAGCAAAATAGAACTGTTCTTAGAAGTTAAAAAAGGCTTCTATAATTTCTGATGTAGCAGGGTAGATTCTCCCAATAATCTTTGGTCTTTCAAAGACCTTGGTATGCAGTTCCTTCACTTGCTTGCGTAGTGAGGAGTAAACCAATTTTTAAACCATCCATGAAACCAAAGTTTCTGGAGGTTTGTAGCTGTTCACCTATTGCCTCAGAATATAAAGATTGAGTACCTGATTTATAGTTTGGCAAATGGATATTTGCGTCATCAGGGTGGCGGAGTAAAGTACGTTGTCATCCTGACGAAATACGTGGCTGCCAAATTTTTAGATGTTCACCAGCTGGGCGGACATTTCTAACATTTACAGCAACTGATGTCACAACAGTTCCTGCAAATGCATGGAAAGTTTTACGGACAGCTCCATGAACGTGATGTAGCTGCAAACTTCCAAATTTTTTCATTATTTCCACCCCCTCCAAAGAAAATGCACCCCTCACATGGGAGTTTGCTCCCATGGCGTTGGGGTCATTTTACAGTTTTGAGGACTTTACCTGGTGGTGATGGACACTGAAAAATGGCCATTTGTCTGCTCACTCTAAATAGGGTGGGTGGACAAATGGAAAAACCTGACAGCCCTTACTTACTCTGGATTAGCTCCTCTGTCGACATACTGAAGGTATCTGCCCGACTCATAATGAAATAAGAATGCTTTGTGAAAACCCTGAAAGGCATTCCATTTAGAGTGAATATGCATGTTTTGCAGAAGCCAAAAGAAGCACATTACGCTTAGTCTCTTGAGGTTATGTTACCTCACAGAACACTCCTGGTTCATTGTGATTCTCACTAAGAACACCTTGGCATGCACAATCTCCAATAATGATGCTGCATTTCAGAAAGGTGTGTGCAAAGGTGCAATTAGCCCTTTGTTGTGCCTGAACATACACTCTGTTGATTAGAAGGAAGTGAACAAAATATGGCTGATCACTGAAAACACATACACAGAGCTGCTCTTGGAACGAAACGCTGTCCAAGCAAAACATATTCAATCATTCAGTGTTTTACTCTCTCTCTCTCTCTCTCTCTCTCTGTGTCTCTCTCTCTCTCTCTCTCTCTCTCTCTCTCTTTCTCTCTCGCCCTCTCTCTCTCCACTTTCAAATACGTAAGTTTAGAATACCAGTTGTATAAAAACCTTTTGAGATTGATTTAATGGACTATAATGTTTCTCTATAATAATATGGGCCGCATCCATGGTTTACATGACACATGTTCACTGATGACGCACGTTTAAAAACATCACTTTTTATACGCACTTCTCCGTGCAGTACTACAATGTGATGTATTAATATCAAAGCTTACACGTGTTAAAAAAATATTCATTTTTGAATTTGAAGAAACTTTACCATATTCTATATGTGTTGTTTGTAATATGATTTATATAGCAAACTTTGTCAGTGGTCGGCTCATGCACGTGTCTGCCTGGCTCTCTCTGTGAATTTGTTTGCTCGCCCACCTCTAATTGGTATAGCCCATTATGCAACCCTAGTGTTACTTCGAAGCTCTGCAGGTAAGCAGAACCCATCTACTGCATCAAATAAAAATTACATTAAATCAGAATTTGGGTACAGTGATATTACACGAATAGATTCTCAGGGTGACTGTCTGACTGCATCTGAGGTGAGTTTAGCATCCAGAGGTCAGTGTAATTGATCAGCTCAGGATAACACTTTGCCTTTTGCCTGCACACGTAAATGGTGCACAGAGCTTAAAAATGTTTAATGCCCTGGAAGAATGACGTGTTGAGAGAAGAGGTAATCTCTGGACTTCATCTCTAATTTACTTGGGTTGCATGGTTCCTTTCCTGGTTTGTGACGTTAAATACAATTAGAAGATTAGAAAATAAATTCCCTCTTTTCTACTTGTTTAAAGTGTGATAAATGCACAAGAGAATGCTTTTAATCAGGAGAATTCTGTGCAGTGATTTAGTCCAGAAGTCCTCCCGAAAGCGCGCGCGCCCAGTTGAGGGCCTCTGTGGTATTTGAATTGCGTGTCCTTTCAGACGGCGCCAGGAAGCGGATCAATGGCTGGCATCGTGTGGTGATTGCTATTTGCCGAAGAGAGACCCCCTCCCCCCGCACGACTGACCCCCTTCTTAGAATGCAGAGGGAATAAATGACAGAAGTAATATTTTTTTTGTTCCTGTTTCACTTTCCGGCATCTTATTTGATCAGTCCTGAGCAGCACTGACAGCTCATCAAAGACCAAAATGTGTTTCTGCACCAGGTTCATCAAAGGGTGGCATTTAAAACACAGACATTGCAGGAACAAATGCATTTGCCAGTCCCGTCCATCCATGTAAACTTGACCTTTCTTCCACAGATGTATTGACAGTGGGCTGCCTGGTATCATATTTCATTACTGTGCTGCAGAATTGGACTTTAGTAGAGCAGAGGGACTTCGTTTACGTCTTGCAAAATGTTGGTCTTTTCTTTGTGCTCAGAAGACGAAGGACTTTTTTAGTTAAGGACTACTGTAGACTCTCACCTGCCTGCTGATGTTCACATTCTGAATTGTGGGCAAAGTTTGTCTGTGTAATATGTTCAGGTATTTTTAATGCACTATGTACGGTTTTCCTGAAAATTGACACAAATTGGGCAAATGTATTTGTAACTTTTTAGTTTTTTCTCAATTGATTGTCCTGGATGTAGTGTTTAAATTCACCAGTCAACTGTTATTCAGTTTTTAAAATCATGTTTTTCTTTCTCACCCAATCAAGGGACTCATCCCGAGATCCCTGGAATTAGGACTGGTAAATGCACCCGAAGTTACCATTACCGAAGTCATAGGTAACTAAAAAGGGGGTCTCTGGGTATTGCACGTGGGATCCAGAGAGACCCCTAAGAAATCAGTGTTATGGGGGAATGTGAGTTATTCCTCATTTTCACGAGTACTTCACCGGCAGACTCAATCTTCTTATAGCTGGTGGAGTCTCTGGGTGAAAGACAGGGCCAGACTGGGAACCAAAACCGGCCCTGGCAAACTGCTCGGCCAGCCCCCCCCCTCGGGGGTTGTGGGTGCCACCGAGCTCTTTGCCAGGGCCTGTTTGCGGACGATTTACACAAAAACGGCCCCCAGGGCCCCCACACCGGTCAAGCACCCGTGTGGCGCACCGAGGGATTGCCCGTTACCCGCTACGGCCAGTCCGGCACTGGTGAACGACACCTAGGATCGTGTTATAGAAGTGCCCCGGGGGTGCAACGGGCACTGTTAATGAGCCCCCTGATGGCAGCCTTCTAGTAGGTGGTAAGGGGGTCCCATGGACTCCCTAGACATTCCCTGCAAGCGGAACTCTATTCTCCTTTCAAAGTGCAGGTGGGGTGCCGCCTGCCCTGTGAAAACAAGGAGCGGCTTTAAAGCACCTGCTCCATTTTCCACGGGAATGCGCTGCCAGACAGCGCGAGTTCATGGCTGCCCTAAGGGTAGCGCATTCACCATAATGCGGTGCATTTTCATTGTTTGCTCCGGGCGCACCTTTTAAAAGGTGTGCCCCACGCAAACCATAAAAATGCGCCATTTGCAAAATACAAGCCCAGGTCAATGGAGCACATCAGGTCTTGTAGTTCCGATGGGGCTAGTATTACCAGTTACATGCCCCCTTAGAAACCTCATGATGAGACTTTTCGGGCAGTATATTACCTGATAGAGAGTTATAGGGAGCATAAACTTGCCCAGATACAGGGGAGGTCTACGTCTGGCCCACTGACCTTAGGGTTTCTAGAAGTAAAAGATCAGAACAGACTAGAACTAACCCTGGGCGTAGTTCGCGGAGCCGCACTCCGCGGAGCTACGCGAAGACGCAGTTGCACTCCGCGACCTTCGCGTAGCTCCGCGGACATGTGTAGTAGCTTGCTAGACCCGTTCGCGCGCCGTTTTTCGTCTTCGGGAGCGCGGTGCGCGTGTTCGGGGCGCTGCCTGCATGCTCGAGATAGCTAGCGCGCTAAGTTACTCAAGAGGTTTGTCGCGTTGTGTTAGACATGTTCGGGAACTCATCTTCTCGTTCGCACTGCCAAAGTGCGTGATCGCGTCAAATATCGCGCGAACTTACCCCGGCGCACGCGATAATGTTATTCAGCTCGCGAGAACTACGCTACGTACCGGATCGCGGAGTAATCGACAGCTTCGCGTTCTCCGTAGAACGCGGAGTTGCCAAAACTCCGCAAGCTCCGCGAACGGAGCGTAGTTCTTCGCCCAGGGTTAACTAGAACCCGTCCTGGATGACATTCAGCCAGTCCTTATCAAGAAGGTATTTTTGCAATTCAGACATGGGGTGCTCCCGTTGCGCGCTTTTACAAACAAATGGGCGGGTTCATCTAATTTGGGTTGCTCGGCCTGTAATAATGCAGCGGAGACGGAATATCATGTAATATTTTTCTGTCAAGGATACAATAGGGCAAGAGACCGATGGCTTTTACACCTATGTAGAAATATGGGAACCAGCCACTGCACCGAGGCCTTTAGGTTATTGAAATATGACACCCACATGCCTATTGTGTTCTCAATATCACGTTTTCTATATTCTATGTGGTGTATACTTAGGGCCATCCTTTAGATAAACCTATAGGTTTTAGCTGTCTATTATTATATCATTAATAAACCGTGCTGATTTTTTTTAACTTGAATGAAAGTATTTTATGACTTTTAAACAAGTATTTCCTAATTATAATGTGCTGTATATATCTTTTTATTTGTATATACCTTTGAATGCTACTATGTGAGGGCTTCTATGATAGCATCATGAACTTCGGTCCAGGATTACTGTAATGGCCTTCTTGCTACTCATGCATTGCACAAGCACTTTACTGAACTCGGTTTCCGAATACTGTAAAGGCCATTATGCTGCTCATGTATTGCACACACACTTTATTTAATTCTGTATTTATAGGTTAACTTCTGGAGCCTTGAGGCTGGTATCTGGGATAGTCGAGTGTTTTACCGTAAGCTTACACCAATTATGTGCAATTCTGTGCCTCACATAGAGCTATGACCGTTTTTATCCAATGGAATGAACTGTATTGTATTTTTACTTGTGCTTTTATGGCCATATAGGCCGAAATAAAGATTTTTGATGATGATGATGATGATAATGATTAAAAGTATAGGTGCAATTCATCACACCTGTTAAATATTGATACCACAGTGTTTGTTATTTATCAGGTGTGAATAGCACCTAATACAAGTTTCTGGGAAAAACATGAGGATTTTGATGTGTAATGCACGACACTCCACATCATATGGTTATTACCCTATAATTTTTTGCTCTTAAATTTTGGTAGATTTGACTGCCGAAATTTAAGAAGGTTGAGATATTTAATGTATCTGATAGTCATCGGATGAGTTGAAAAACACTCAACTCCTAATTCTGACCCATGCATAAACAGGGGTTTATGCAAGGGTCATAAAAAACACAACTCACTCAAAACCAGGCCCTTAGTGGTAAAAGCAAAATACAGGTAATTTGGGCACCTGTTACATCTTGCACTGTGAACCTTCTAGCCTGCATGTGTTACCTGGCAGATCTCATGTCTTCTTCGGGACGGGCAAGTGTAGACCATGTCTATGTGATATTCAGAAGCTTGAAACTTCAGATATATTTATTTATTTTTATTTGTAGTTTTATATTGCATTAACCAGAACCAATAAGGCAGAAGAGCGCCATTACATAAATACAGGTTGCCATAGAAAATATTAATATGTAATATACATTAATTACCTTCAATATATGGACGTAAACACACAGTTCAAAATAAACACCTATTCCAAAACTTATAGGATATTATCCTATGTACATTTACAGTTTTTTCTCTGGGTCAAACTAGCCTTCCCAGTCTGTAGAACGAATGTGACACTCTCAAAACAGTCATTTAAGATTTTTTTGAAAAATTGTTGTAGGAGGGATTTTTATTGAGAACAGAGGAATTGAATTCCATTCTTTGGATGTATTTCATTAGAGAGTTCATAAAGTGCCTCAAAGACGGCATGGAAATCTGGTATCAATACCTTCAGAGGCTGGAAACTTGTGACACAGCAGTAAATCAAACAGAGAAATAGTACTAAAAACTGTAAAAACTGTAAAGGCAGAGAGACAAGTGTAAATTCACGCCGCCATGCGTATTTGGGCTGTAAATATATGTCTGATTTGTTCATATCTCCCTCAACAACAGAGGGAGGCCAGCATTGTGTCTGGCAGAGAGTGGAGAGTGGATGTAACCTTTGTTTTTTATGTAACACCACGGAATTCAGATGGAGTTTGTCTCTGTAGCCTGTGGGATAGTAAGGCTAAAAGTAATGCAAAGAAATATGATCAAATCCACCCCATTCGGGTGCAACTACATAGGCTACCCTTGCTAGCCCACAAAATATTAAAAACCGGCTGAATCATTTACAAAGCCGTCATTACCAAAAGCCTTGCAATTCTTGTAGACCACCTCACAATCCCTGGTGGTTCTCATCACACTTGCATTCAGGACACTATCAGACTGCAGACTAGGAAGTGGGAAAAGAAGAATCAAGACAGCATGCCTTTTCCATCTATGTGCCCAGGACTGGAATAACATCTCTGTATTCATCATGACTATGCCGAAACTGTTCAAATTTAATAAAGAGTTGTAGACACACCTCTAGTAGAATACTACATCACAGTGTATTAGAACATTGGAATGTTGGGAGCTCCATTGAAAACAATGGAGTGCTCTGGGCTTATAATGGCTGGTATAAGCCTGGAGCTCCAACATTCCAATGTTTCTTTGTTCACAGCTCTGGCTGTGAACAAAGGCTTCAGGGAACCTGAGGGGATTCCAATCCCCTCACGCTCCCAAAAGGCTTTGTGTTTTTTGTTAGAACATCTGTCCTCTTGTGACAGAATGTTCTAATAGCCTTATAGCCCTTCGTAGATGGGCTATACCGCTATTAAAGTCCCTCTCCCTTGTTAAAGGCCCTTGCCTTCGGCTCGGGGCCTTTAACGCTGGAGAGGGCCTTTAATAGCCGGTATAGCCCTCTACGGCGGGCTATAAGGCTATATTAACAGTCGACAAACCAGCTACCTCTCCAATCAGTAGTTGGCTTTATGGTGGTCTTTGACCATGTACAGCACTCCACTGCCTTTTGTCTAGGTTTGAACACATAGAAATACCACATACATGCACACATACATACTAACAAAGGAAGGAAGCCTCTTAGCAGAATTCCTGGCTAAACATTTGTGGCAATGATTCATTTGTAAATCACGGACAGATAGGATTCTCTGGAAAGTCTTACAAAGTTAAAAATCAAAGCACTAGCACTTTTGATGTTAGCTGAAAACTGAGTCAACAAGAAGAAAATAAGGGCAAACTCAAATGGTATGAATCTATACAAGTATAGAGGGCTACAGAGATAATCTTGTAGCCATGGCTGGACTGGGAACAGCAACCAGCCCTGTGAGGGGTAGCAAGAAGCACTTTTCCTACTGGGGGCAGATATTGCAGCACTGCTGCAAAACGGGCCTCCTGTATGAAAAGCGCCCCCCCCCCCCCCCCCACTGCAAAAAAACAGCCCCCGCCCCTTCGGCCCATCGGGTAATTCCTGGGACCTGCTAAGGCCAGTCCGGCCCTGCTTGCAACTATCTCCTGAGCCATCAGTGTGGTATGGAAGAGTGAACAATTACTACACATACAAAAGTACAATTTATATCTTTAGGGAAGGAAACTGAGCCAGGAACACATTAAATGTGACGGTGGAGCGTACACAAATGCAGGATACAAACAGAAGGTTAAACTGCAAAAAGAACATCTTCTGAAATGTGTAAAGGAACTCAAGAGAAACAGCGCCAAAATTCAGTGGGGCAACCTGAAATGGTACACTGCATGAACAATGAATAATGCCCTCTGGAAAACAGCCATGAATCCATCATGAACACTGGGGTGAAACTAAAACTGGATCTTGCCTGAACTTATGGGTGTCACTTGATGAAGGCCAATACCTGCAGGCAGGGCTGAAGTCAGGGAAAAGGTCATCACAGAATCAATGGTCCATGACAGAAGATGAAAAACCTCGAATCTGATGATGAAGCAGATGAGAAGTATTTCAAGGCTATGCACCTATTTGCAGACGCAGAGAAAAAGCCTCTTCATTCATGATTAATGTCACTTCCTGACCCATTGAAAATTGTCATGTAATGACTCTCAAATACGTGTGTACTAGCATCCTGTGACCATATAGCATTGAGCAATGCTGCTCACTTGTTTCTCAACTTGTGCCATCTAGCTTATGGGAAGCTATGCTGTACCCTAATCCTCAATAGGCCAGTGAGAGATGCTTTGCAGTACTGGTAGAGAATCCAAGTGACAGGTACTTTGTCATAAGTACCCAATTAAAATTGCAGATTAACAAGGAGGATGGCCTGCTCCCTTTCTGGCTCAAAGATTATGGTGATGGTGACAGCACCTCACAACTAGACCCTTCTCTCTCCACCAATATTCCATACCACCCGAGGGCAAAAACCAAGCATGATGGTGGGTAGGCATGGAGTAGATATGAAACATTCTAGGAAGATGCTTTCCAACAGTAGGAATCAGAAAGGCTGGGAATTTACTCAATCAAACGTATGCTTTTTGGCATAAATTAGATTTGTTTGGACTCTTGCTACTTGGATGCTGGAACAGAATGTCAGCATCAAGTTCTAGTGGAGCTCAGTCAGTGACATGTGGAGAATGGATATTCTGTAGCTGTTAGTAACTCTTGCTTCAAACAAGCTGCATGAGGCTGCAAGAGGGTCATTCTTATGACTGAGGCATCTGTACTATCTGATCCTTCACCTGCCTCCTCTCCCCAAACTCATTACATGATGAAACTGCCCCTGCACCCTGCACTTCCCTTGCAGGAGCCGATGCAAAAATGCCAGACACTTCCCCCTTTAAACGAACAAACTAAATATCACAGCCGCAAACGTTTCTTACACTCATAGGAGTCAAATAGGATGGTGTTCGGAAAGGCTCCGAATGGGATTCGGATTCAGCAAATCTGATTTGGGAACCTATGTTTCTGACCGAATCGGCTACATGTTTGAACGACCGATTACGATTCAAGGAAACTGTTCGGGCAGGCTTTCCGAATCGGTTCTGATCTGCATTTGGATAGACCGACCGAGCGATTATGATGTCCGAATTTGACAGCTGTTCCAAATAGTTTGTCCGACAGGAAATGGCTATCGTTATCTGACTTTGGGGGCCTGTAACAGGCCCCCCTGTAGCTGTAGACCTCCAGTTGGGGCCCGTGGGGGTACCCATGGGACCCCTCTTTTCCACCATGCACAGTGTGGCAGGCACCATGGGATGCCTTCATAGGGTTGCAAGGTTTTAACCAACCACTTCTTTCTTCAATGGGAGCCTGTATTCTTGTTCGGAACACAGGCTCTCTTTGAAGTCAATGCGAGTCTGACCGAATGATGTTCGGAAGCATCGTAATTGGTTGGTCAGTCGGACTCGCAGAACCCAATTCAGTCGTAAACGATTCTGAACCTGTTTAGGTCGGAAGAGTTTACGAACGACATTGTAATCGGCCAAAATTGTCTCTTCATGTGCATCGAAAAACAACACACTTTATGTTTATCAACACATATTTGAAACACATCCTTTGTGAAATAAAAATATTTGACTCTTGATCCTTTGATTTGTAGTAAATGTAATTCACAAGATGTGTTAGGAGCCAATGTCATTTGTGAAGCTTAAGATGTCACCTTCTCTGAACTAATTATTTAATTGTTCAAAATGGTATGACAAACAAAAATCAATAGGTGAAGAATGAAAGAAATTAGCAGGGCTTGATTCTAGTTAAGGAAAATACAAAAACGAGCAAAAACTATCAAAAAGTAGGAGTAAAAATATGTATGGCTATCAAAAAATACAATCTAAATTAAAAATCATCGGTTCTCACTTGCAGCTTTGTTCATCCGCAGCTGCTGACTAACCCTACTTAGTGTGACTCTCATCACCTTGATATGTTTGATTGGACATAGGCTTAGAATGGGAGTAAAGTGCTGAGTGATCAGACAAGTAGAGCTGATAATATCCCTAGTTTGAGAGGGGTTTGGATATAATGTTTAACAGAGCTGCCAGACTCCAGCAGGGCAGTACATGGTCAGCCATGAATGCCTTTTAGAGTTCCTTGAACACAGAATGGGGCTATCTGGTGCAGTTCTCAATTGGTTTACCTCTTTTCTGAAAAACTGCCTACAAAGAGTCAAATTGGGTAACTCTCTATCAAACGCATCCCCAGTTAAAATGGGAGCTCAGCAAGGATCCACAAAACCCACACCTATAAATGGAACTGTTGACGGAGACCCTCAAACAAGTCAATCCATCATATCAAATTTCTGCGGTTGACACTCAAGGTCGTCTCTCTAAAAGATCTATATAGGAAACATAACCACCTAAAATGTAATCGTTTTTCCCCACCCTAAAGTGTCCTTCCAATACAAGATTGGACCAAACATCTAGATGCCCTCAACTCTAAATCTGGCACCATTGAATCTGCAAAAACTTTTGGGACCTCCCTTGACAAGAACCTTAACATGCACGCTAATCTGAGTGCATCCACATATCGTGCATTTTTTTCAATCAACCTCAGTAAGATCAAACCTTTCATCCCACCAGACTTCAAGACTGCAGTGCAAGCCTTAGTCATATCCAGTCTGCATTATGGGAATGTTAAATTCACAGGAGTACCAGAATCAATCTTGTTACCACTCAAGCCTACCCTTAACTCTGTAGCAAGACTGGTAATCTCTCTAAGATCACTTCGTTGGCTGTCTTATGAACCTTGGATCTAATTGAAGATAGCATGCATGACATATAAAGCCATTCACCATGATGAACCCAGATATCTTAGAAGCAACCCTAAGTTCTCTGGAGGCAGCCACTCCATAAGGAGTGCTAATTCTTTCTTGCAGTAACCACTAAGATTCAGTAAAAAGAACTATACCTGCACTTTCTCCCAATCTCCCTGAGAATTTGGAACACTCTCCCTTCCGATATCTGGGACAACCCATTGAAACACACCTTTAGAAAAGTGGTCAAGAAAATTCAGCAAACTAGATTCCTGAACTAATTTTACAAGGAGTGGCTTGAGTTTGAAGACCACCCTACACCCTACACTCTTGACATATCTCATTGAGTTGCATGACACTTTGCCTCGCCCAAAGAAGGCACTCCTGATTCATAAACATCTGTTTTCTGGTGCTCTCTGTTGGAGCCTACATTGTACTATTTGATAAGGAACGGGTTGATCAATCGCAGTTATGGAGTGCTACAGCGAACTACATATGTAATGTAACAAGTTTCCAGCTTCTATATGTACAGCGCTCTGTAACCTTTGGTTCATGTTTGCTCTATATAAAACTCTCTAAATAAAATAAACAGTAGGCCGGTCATTGGCTGATCTATAAGCTATTCCCAAATTCCAATAAAACATTTCCACATTTTCACACCTAATTCTCTATAAGAATTTGGGATAGACTGTTGTTCAGAAGTCAAATACAACAATATATGAAACAGTGCAAAAGAACATTTCTTACAAATAACAGAGTTAAAAAACAAACAATAAGTCAGCAAATGATGTGTTTTAATTGTGGTTCCTATACCTAAATAATGATTCGATAAATGTAGGTCTGAAATGTTCACAGCAGACACAAAACCAGTGAAGTGGAAGCAGTTCACTCTATCTAGAACATGCAGGAACTGTTAGGATTTATTGTTGTACAGAAGACTCACACACAGTCTTTCTGAGCGTGCTAGATAAATATCTGGACACCAAGGTGCAATTTTTCAGGATCCCAAACTTCCCTCATGTCTTTGGCTGTGTGGATGTCTTACCCATGTTGATGATTTCCTCCTTGGCAATCGAATTCATTTACAGAAACCAAGGACCAGCATTCCCTGGACAGCCAAATGGTGGGCAATGCTGAGGCCCTCATCACTGGCATTGTAGCGTGTTATTCAGTCAGTAGACCAAACCTGCATTTTCGCAAACCTGCCCTGTATAACAGGCTTGCATAATTTCCATTGTGACGCCTGGGACAGGAGTAAGAGGACATAGATTAACTTGATCAAATGCTCCATTAGAGACAGCTTGTGTACCTACTTTCTTCCATTCGTTTGACTAAAGCACATATCTGTGAGGGATTAGTCTGTGTGAAAGAAATATGGGCCAAATCTTAACAATGGCTCAGATTTCTTTGTCCTGATAACATCTCGGAATCATGTTCTTAAAATCCGTCACTTGTTTTTAAATTTGTGCTAAGGAGGTTTAAATGAAAAGTCTAACTAAGAATAACCCATTCATATTTGTATCTTGACCTCTTTCAAGTGACAAATTCTGCCTTAAAAACCTATATTGGAGGCTCTCACCTTTAAAAAACGCTTAGAGCTCATGGTGAGCCCACTGTGGACATCTGTTCAATGTGAAGTATGCCACTTTGTGTAGGTGAAAGTTTAGCATTTTTTTTTTAAACAAATCCTAAGAAGCAAGCACTACAATTAATTTTAAAAAAATCATAAGAAGCAAGCTCTACAACTAATTCAGTCATATACTCCACACTTGAATATAACAAGACTAAGGTGCTGCTTTATATCTTGATGGTAAAGGTTCCGCTGGCGCTTTTTCGATGGAATCACCGTCCATCTACTAGGTGATCGGCATGCCCTATTCAGATGCTGGCGTTTTGACAGACGAAAGACCGTCGAAGTGCCTCCAACTCCGTCAAGTATGTTTACCCGCTTTGAGAGTGCCAGAGGCAAAAGTGCCTTTCAGAGGGAGGACAGCCTGTTTGGCTGCTGGGCCAATCATGATGTGCCTTCTCACCGACGTGACTGTGGCGGTTTAAACCTCAATACCTGAGTTGGAGGTTTGTAAGAGATATAAGGCAGAAACGTACCTTTTCACACTTTCACAGTTCCTTTTCTGCCATGCACCCAATCCCTATGCTGCTGCTGCTTGCTGACAAACAAAATCAACATCGTTGTGGATGGATTCAATAGTAAGCTCCGCATTTACCATTGTTTTTTTGCTCACCATGCCATTCCAGTTTGGACCCAGCCATATGCAAATCAGTCTTGACCCTCCGCCCAATGGGAACAGTTCAGCCCGAACCCCTCATCAGCCAGGAAAGCTTGACTCCAGGGGCATGGAGAGCACGGGACCCACATCTGTGCATACCCATCCCACTCGGGGTGACAATTGCAAAAAGAACAATTGATGGACAGATTGCAGAACAATGTCATACATTCACCACAGTACAGAGATCCAGTCCGAAATCCATTGTTTTTTTGCTCACCATGCCATTCCAGTTTGAACCCAGCCATATGCAAATCAGTCTTGATCCTGCACCCAATGGGAACAGTTGAGCCCGAACTGCCAAGCCAGGTCCTCCCTGCTAAGCTTTGTTCGCCCTAAGTTGGCAGGGTATGCCCAGACGTGGGTCTATTGCTCACTTTGCCCTTGGATTCAAGCTAGCCTTGCTAATGAGGGGTGTTACCCCGAAACCGGTCCCAGGATGCTTGTTACCGGTTCAGAGAAGACCTGGCTTGGCAGTTCAGGCTGTACTGTTCCCATGAGGCACAGGGTCAAGACTGACTTGCATATAGCTGAGTCTGAACTGAGGTGGCGAAGTGTGCTAAGGAACGATGATGGATTCAACCCAGAGCTGTGACTGGGGGTGACTGTCTGAAAAGTTTCAGTGCTCAACTCATCATCTCCTTGTGTTTGCTTCTAGGAGTCTGGCCAAGATCACCTGCCTTCTGTTGCTGTCACAGTGCAGACAGCACCTTCAGGCCAGAAGTGGCCTAATCAGTGCCAATCTTGAAGTTCTCTCCCATCATAGCAGGTGACGCCTGGCCGCTTGGTCTCCCGACTGTGGGTGATAACCAACTCCTACCCTTTACTCTTCTTTAGGACCTCAGTACAGTAAGCTTAGTGACAGTACCCCCAGCGACCGATGTCTTTGGGGGTGTCCTGAACTGCTGCCCTTTGTGGCTCTTTTGTCACCTGTGGTAGTTCACTGCCAAGGATACAGTCTATGGGCATATGGAAACAGATTCACCCTCTCACCCTAGGGACATGCCTAACTCTGTAAACCTGCCCAGGTAGATACTGGACTGGGGAAAACAGCCTTTTCACCACCAGGGTCTGGCTGGCATGGGTAGCCAGGAGAGCTGTGATAGGGACCCCATTCACTGTGACCCTGTGGAAGTACTTCTTAGAAAACTCAAAGATAATTATCTTGCCTTCTGGTTCCACCTCCCAGATAAGTGCTACTA
The DNA here is from genome assembly GCF_964261635.1 of Lissotriton helveticus. NCBI lineage: Eukaryota > Metazoa > Chordata > Amphibia > Caudata > Salamandridae > Lissotriton > Lissotriton helveticus. The sequence goes on along the minus strand of NC_136073.1, from coordinate 294,571,885 downwards.
GGCCCTCCAATTGGAAATCCTTGTCCAAAGTGACACTAGTCACTTGTGTGGAGTGCCCACTAGTGTTGGTCTTCCTCTTTGAGCATGAGTAATCTCCCTTACTGTGGCCTGGCTGCGTGCAGTCAAAGCACCTACCCCTCACAAAAGGTGTCTTTCACCCTGGGTGTATTGGACCTCTTTTCTCATTTCAGAAGGTTGTGGTCCTGAGGAATTTTCATTTTTTGACTTGTTACTCCCCTCCTTTCCTTGGTGGGAGCTTGCCCCCTTTTTGGATCAATCCCCTGAGACTTTTTAGACAGCCAGTGCTTACCCACGGCTACCTCACCAATCTGCCTGGTATCAGTCGGCTTTGTATCTAACATGTGGTGTTCCAGCTATAAAGGACAATTACTCAGGATGTGCTCCACATTAATAAATGATGTAGCCCAACATAAGAAATCACATTGCAGCCCTTCAACCAGCCCTGCAGTGCTTTCAATGAGGTCCACCCATGTTTATTGTGGCTCTTTAGGCAGGACCCAGAATTGCCTTCTGTACTGCTCAGGTTTCAGAACAAGCGAATGCACTAAAGTACAGTTCAGGTGTGTGTAGGAGTGTGCTATATTTCAGCCATAGCTACAAGAGTGTCCCTCCCCTCTGTTGTAGGTAACAACTCACACCACAGTGCTCCCATTCTACCTTGCGCATCTGTATTGCGCTCTCGCAAGCAAGGAACTACTTGTCAATGTTGTTCCGTCACCACAAAGCTAGGATCCCAATGTTTGGGTAAATGAGGAGTGTGTGACCCCCTTGTATACACACCTTTCTTAGCTGCCACATTCTTCTCTTTTGGGCCATGCAGGTCCTAAATATTCCTTTTGCTGCGGCAAGGAAAGGTTCTGTATCTTTAGTGCTAGACTCCCCAGGATGTTGGGCATCCTTCCTTGGCCGCAGCATTATCCACTGATGTCAGGATCTGGGCCCAAAAAGAGGGGCTGGATTTAAAAAGATCCGGAGGGATTCCATGCGGGCCTGGAGCCTTTTTATTTGTGAGGTTGTTGATGCCCTCCTCGATTTCCTTCAGAGAGAACACCACTGCTTCATTACCTGGGATCTGGGTTTCTGACGGTGTGGACTTATTTTTAAATATGTTAGGAAAGTGGGACACCCATTCTTCCTCTGTAATGTTGGAACCCACCTCTTTGATAAGTTAATGGTGCTCCAAAATTTAGAGCTACTAGCTAGGGTCGCGGGATCTAAAAGCTCCCTCCATAGTGCTTCTTTCATTTCCACTTTGCGTTTTGCCAGGGCATTTTTGTAATTTTTCTGTAATATACCAATCTTGATTCTGTCCCTAGGCGTAGATTTTAGGCCTGCCTTGAGTTCTCTTGCAGCTTTTGAGCATGAATGACAGAACCATTTTGGTTCACTAGACGTGCTGGTTCTCCCTTGAGCTGAAAGCATGCCTCCCACTTTAATTGCAATCCCTTCAAAGGATTTTAATATTCCCAGGGCCATGGATTCAACATGGAGGCAGCAAGAAAATTCTGCCGCACAAACGACCTTAAGCTTATCATGGCTCCATTTAATCCGCCGCCCTCCATCAGTTGGTATCAAGGTGTTTCTGCTTTGTTCTTGTCCCTTTATTTTCAGTATACTCCCTCCTATGGTCACACAGACAGGATTGTGATCGCTGTGGGCACTTGGGATTATAGGGATTATAGAAAAACCCTGATGAAGAGATGCAATAGATGTTGACAATAAGATGTGGTCTATAAATGAGCCATGGCCACCGCCTTTAAACGTGGGTTCCCTTTGTGTGCTAAGTGGTGGCGCAAAACTCAGCGCGGAGAATAAGTCTAACTCGTCAAGCATGTCATTGAGGGCATTACCTTGTCTAGGATGCTCAAAGTGCAGTCCCGTTATCAAAGGGCAACCCAGTTTCCCCATGGTTTTGGACTTAGGGTCGCCACAAGGATGGATATTAAAATTTCCTGCAATAAGCAGGTTCCTCCCAGGTGAGCCGCTACCCTTTTTAACAAAATTGTTCAGCTCACCAATCCCACAATACTCGTCTTTATGAGTGGCGTTATAAAAGTTTATCACATGGACGGTGCTTTCTTTGTGACCTAAGAGGATAGCCTGAATATTTCTATTGTCAAGCGGGTTTTCCCTGATACTACATCTAAGGGCCAATGATGCAAAAATTGCTAATCCACCCCTAGCTCTACCACTATTTGAGCTAATCGCTGGAACAAAAAAGGCTCTATAACCCTCTAGGGTGATATTACAGTTGACAAGCCATGTCTCTTGGAGACATATTAATTGGAATTTACTAACGAACTGCACCCACATGGTGTCAGCGACCTTTCCTGCTAGCCCCGCGATGCTCCATGAGAGTACATTGTAGACTAGATTGTTCCCCTTGGTACCCAGGGTAACCGCCTTGGGGGGATCAGGCCGTGATGTTGCTAGGGTTTTTTCCCTGATATTCTTCAGTTGTAAAGGTGGCAAGTTTATATTGTTTAGCTCCCACTGATACAGACTCTGGGGCTAGACTATCTGTCCCAAAAGATCTAGTTTTGGATGGGATGTTACCGTTGGGGAGGTTAGAGGTTACATTTTTACCCCACAGTCAATCACAGTCATTGAGACCCGAAAGAACTGAGTATCTATTTGAGCCCTCTAGGGGCAGGGAAAACCCGTGTCCACCCCAGTAAGGCACCCTTGGGGGCCGTGAGGGTAATAGGCCCATTCTCTGTCGTCCTCAATAGTGGGGTGTCCTAACTTGGTGTCCCCCATTCCAGGTGTCAAATCGGGCTCGAGTTGGGATCCCATATAAGAAGCCTAAGGGTAGTATCTCTATGCCCAAACCCATGAACCCCCCTCCATACTCTACTTCCCTGAGAATCCTTTCTACAGGGGTTGGGCTGTTAAAATTAATAACAATGCAGTCTCCTTGTCTAGATTTCCTCAAGCTGCCTAACCATGTGACCCGACGGACCATGATGACATTATGCCCTACGTTATGACCTTCTGCGATGTTGCGGGGTAGCCAATGATCTACCTTGTTCTTCAGTTGGCTGTATTCCTCTTTAACTCCCTCAGTAAGAGGTGGTACATTGGCCAATACTAACACCAGCGGGGTTGATTGCGGGGGAAGATCTATAACGGGGAGGCTATCAGGGTTTCTAGTGGGTTTAGCAATATTTCTTTTCCCCTCAACCTGTATAGAGGAAGGAATAGTATGTTTATAGTGAATACTGTTTTCCCCTGCATCACTTATTTTGCCTGTGTTCCCAAGTGTAGTGAGGTTACCCCCTCCATCCTAGACTCCTTATTCCTCTGCTCGGTTACTACTGTATTTGGAGTCAAACGAGACATAGATGGTAAACTTGTAGTATGTGTACTCAGGTTTGTGTGTGAGCCCCCCGTAAGTAGGCTAGATGAAAGACCCTCCAGCATGTGGGTGTTTTGTGCTGTGGCCTGCTGTAACTGTCCTATTTTCTCATTGATTATCTTCAATCTCTCGATAAGTGGAAGCATAAATGACTTAAACAGCTGTTCCACTTGAGGTATAAACCCTACATCGTCACTAGGTGCAGATGCCATGTGTATAATGGGCTGTGAAATAGTACTGGATATTGATTTAGGTGATACGGTGATTCGAGTAGTGGGTGCGTTAGATGTTATGAATCCTTTGGTGGGAGGTGGTTTAACCAATTTATTTGTTGTTTTAGAAACTTTCGATTGTCTACCTGGTTGACGACCCCCTCCCCTCTTTCTTTTTCCCATTAGTTTTGGGCATGGGACTGCGTTTTTTAAGGTATCAACAGCCTGAGCCTTCTTTGTAGTTAATACAATGGGCTGATAATCCTCGGATAATAAGCTGCTGCCCGATGTAATGTTCATAGAGGTAATAGATTTACACCCCTCTGTACCTTTACTTGAGGGTTTTGGGCTTATCCAACTGGTTCTCCCGGTACCCGGTTGTTCTGGTGTAACAGCATTCTTGATATCGCCCAAAGAAGACCGTTTAGAACCCAGAAGTTCCAGGTATAGCCGCTTCTCTGTGAGGGCTATTTCGCGCTCTAGCACTACAGCTAATAATAAAGTTGTCGAGGGTCCCTGTTATGCTACCCCCTACTATACTTGTTGCCATCTTTCTTCCCTTCCCCGGATGATTGGCCATGTTAGTCAATTTATCGAAAAGAAAGGACTTACTGAGCTGGGGCAGGGAATGCCCCCATACACACAGGTAAAAAGGGTCAGGCTACAATATCCGTCCCGAACACCCTTGCGTGTTCTTTCCAGCTTTTGGAGCACAGCAGAGGGATTGCCCAGCCCGGCCTTTTCCGGCCTATGACAGCCTTGGACGGTCCCGCCCTTGTCCCGGGCTTCTCCCGGGATGCTCCCGCGCTACGGAAGAGTCAAAGGATTAAATATCGTCAGCAGGGGCGGTGCTCCAAGCCCCGATGCAGGTGTGGGCGGTCGAGAGGATCCTGGGACTACGAGTCCTGAAGATCTGAGGGACTCGTCCCCTGTGTCAGCCTCGATTTAGCTGCTGCAGTCTGTTTCAGGCAGGTTTCTTTTCCCCACTGAAAGTCTGTGTGGGCAAGGATTCAGAAAGAACACTCGCAACACCTCGAACACTGTGGCACCAGCGGAGCGGGTGCGGCGAGGTGTCTTATAGGCGTCAGCAGGGGGCGGTGCTCCAAGCCCCGTTGCAGGTGTGGGCGGTCGAGAGGATCCTGGGACTACGAGTCCTAGAGATCTGAGGGACTCGTCCCCTGTGTCAGCCTCGATTTAGCTGCTGCAGTCTGTGTCAGGCAGGTTTCTTTTCCCCACTGAAAGTCCGTGTGGGCAAGGATTCAGAAAGAACACTCGCAACACCTCTAACGCTGCGGCACATAAAGACTTCAATGTCGTGTGAAGGTTTGTCGTAATACAGCCACAAACCTTAGCCAGTTTCCTCACTATCTTCACTTGCTGATCCTGAATCCTCGCTCCTGAAGACTTTCTTTTTAGGATTCTGGATTTGTGGTATTCTTCATTCATCTAAAGTCTTCATCCATCATTGAGGTTTTTTATGCCTTTGGCTTTTCTGACATTAGAAGGTGGCAGCTTCTCAAGGACGCTTGTTTTCAAATGGATTACAGGTAACCATTCAGACCTGATCAAACTGACCTATTGTGTAGCTTCTGGAATGAAGTTCACACCTCAGTCACACCTTATTCAGGACAAGTACAGTCTAGCCAGATGAAGGCTTAAACAAGGAAAAGGTAAATTTATGAAAGTTAAGTTCCTTTAATATTTATTAAAAATCCTGCTTCACCATTGAATTGGATTTTAATAGCTATAAAAATAGTGGTTATATCATTTTTCTTGCTGGTCACAATAGATAACAGTAATAGTATTTTAATCTGCAGGCAGTTTTTCTACATAGAACAGCTTGGCCTGTCACTGTGAAAATAGCTTTTGTGGCCTTGTAACTGTATGGTACATGTAAAATGAAGTTCCTAATTGTCTCACTTTTAAATACCATGCACCCTGCCTTGTGCTCTACAAGGCCCAAAGTGTGGTGATTTACTAATATTCCTTATCACTAATAATGGGAGGTCTTCCTCTGTCAAAAGGGTTATTTTGACAGGTCACATTACGTGTTTTACACTGCAGCTGTCAGGCTACACAGGATTGACCTTCACAGTGGCACGGTAGTGGATGACACAATAGGTGCTGCAGTCTAGAATGGTTGTATTTATGCATCAAATATTGTGCCCTTATTGAAGGATTAAATGTGCCAATGAGGTTTAAGCCAACTTTGACCAGTTTTAGGCATCAGCACACATACTTTATGCAGTGCATAGCAGTGTCCAAGTGTTAGAGTTCAAGATTACCAGCAGGTAAGTCCACAAAAATAATGAAAAACTGGGAGCAACCAACCAAAAAAGGGTCCCTTAGCAGTACCCCACAAATACATTTTGCATTGTAACATTTGATATCTGGTAAAATTGTGTAGCACACAAGACCTGTTTCTGTCCTATGGTCATTCAAAGTCCTTGTTCTTTAGATGGATATGTAGATCTTTGAAATGATGCACACCTGTATCTTATTTTTTCATTGCAAAGTGTACTTTGTAGTATAAATATTCACTTTTGTATACTAAAATGCTTGTGTTTACTGTCAAACAAGTCTTTTTAGTCTGCTGTCCACTCGTGAGGGATTACTTGCAGCTATAAGATAAGCAAGGATGCTTTGGTGTGTGAAAGGAAGAATTTGATTGACATGTTATAGATTCCATATGTGCTTGTCATCTGACACATGACCTTGACACTATCTCATGACAGACATTTCCATATCACATTACAATTTCTAGGACTTATACGTTTTCTGTGATTATGATGTAGGTTAGTGTTAAGTAGTGTGTTAACAAAGCATCTTGGGGAAAGACTCCAGCACTATACTCCACGCCGAACCCTGAGGTCTTCTGCCCAGTTTCTGACCATTACCCCTGGGATACGGCTCTCCCGGATAGCGGGCACATCTTTTCAAGTGGTGGCTTCACACCTTTGAAATAGCCTGCGTCTCTTTCTCAGACAGGTCCAGGGTCTCTTCACTTTCAGGAGACAATTAAAAACTTGGCTTTTTAAACAGTGGCTCCTGTGTTGGTGTACTTTTTTCTGTGTTGCCGAGTTTTCTCATAGCACCGGAGCACTCCTTGGAGTAGCAGAGTGCTCTATAAATACCTGCTAACATAACATAACATTCCATGTGTGCATGCTTGTATTCCCTTCTACACAATGGCACTACTTTTACTGGACTTTTGTGGCTCTCGGTGGTAGGTAGTGCACATAATAGTCACTGTAGACACTGTAAACAGTACACGCTGTCAGACTGCCATGAGACACACTGACTGTCAGATTACCTGTCTTATTTCACGATATACTTTGTAATTGTTTAATTTAGCCATTTGTGCAGGAATAAGAAACACCAACTAGCCATGTATTAGTTCACTATCAGTATTAATATTTTCATTGCCGTTGCTGTCATATGTTCCATTGCTGTGGTTGGCAGTCAGTTCATAATCTCACAATGCACATGATACACACTTTTAAGTGGTCAATATTGAGTATAGCTTCTACTTACAAATTCTGCCCATGTAGTCATGTTAATAAGATACATTTAATGTTGACAAACCTAATAAGTAATTTAAAACTCACTGAGTATCAAAAATCAGATTTCAATGTGATCAACGTCACATGTGATAGTGGGCAACATGTAATAGTCAACATACCGCCGGATGCTTGAAGCAACTACGAATCATGTTTGCCATTGCAAGGGAGGCATTGATGTTGCATTACTCACATGACCTAGGTGCAATATCTTATTTGGCTGCACATGGGGATAGCGTGTGGGTCTCTGTATTTTTGTATGATATTCATCCTTCTTAAATATGCTGTATCTTCACCATGTTATATCTTTGTGTATGCACGCAAGTCAGAATTACACGTTGTATGTGTAGATCTGCACAAAGTGAGAGTCATTGACATACCTGAGACTATTTCTAAACGTAGATAAACATAGCAGGAATCAGACTTGCATATTTGTCTCTGGGCCTTGTTGCACTGGAGGACAATTAAAGTAAAGGTTACTTAATGCTGTTCATGAGCCAGACTCTAGGCATTTACGACTCGAAGGTAAAGGCCTACATATAGACCTCTGAAGAGGTGCGAGTTGGGAACACACCCTACAATTTAGCCAAGTGGACCTCTTGATGATACTGAGGGTCTTCAGATGAGGGTACTCATGAAACTCCTTTCAGTGTTTTGTTGACTTCTAGGCCCTTCATGGATGCCTACTACTGAGCACCTCCTGTAGGTCTTATTCCATGTACATCTATTTCGGACTTGCAGCACTGCTTTTCATCTCCAATGATCTCTACGAACGCTACAATAATGTTGTTACCGTCCTATTCATCTTCTCAGTAAAATTTAAAGCCTTGTGTATAAGAAGGCAGCAGATGGATGAAGATCAATTTTCTTCTCACTTAATTTTAAAGCCAGATGTTTATAATAGCAGCAGGTGGATGAAGATCATGGGGCAGATTTAACACGTTTCAAGTTATATGAAGCGGTAAGAGAAAAAAAGTGCCATAGCTACTGAGATATGGTGTTGTTTTTGTCTCCACCACCACTGGTGCCATTTTGGCTGTCTTGCGCCAACCCAAATTATTTTTCACCAACAAATCCTTAATATTTTTTCCCATTTCGCATTTGGTACCGTGCCGCACACATGCAAAGTCGAAAACATATTGTGAAAATTGAAGTTGCTCCACTGATCTGCATGCCTCGAGGTGAGATAACGTTTGCCACAAATCCCTGTCTATAAATGCTGGTAGAAAGGGATTTGCATCAATATGCATGGATAACTGCCTGAGAAAGGCCATGTACCACCCATGGTACACCCTGTTAATGCAAAATAAGGTACCTTCACGCATAACTCTTTGATTTGCATTGGAAAGTAAATCCCACCACACCACTTTCCACTGGGTTTGCATCACGTTTGTGTTGTAAACCCAGTATAAAGCATTAGTAATCTAGGACTGTAATTCCAGGTGACTACATATTTCAGAAGTAAGATTGACAAAAACACAAATAAGTTGGAGCTAAAATAGAAAAATAAACGTCAAAGAAACAAAATGCAATGTTGAAATTGCATAGCAAGCCAAGAAACAAAATGCAATGTTGAAATTGCATAGCAAGTAATATTTTGGAAGTGCACTAGCATGCGAACCCACTTAGCTCCATTACCTGATTAGAAAGTATAAGTGCATTCTTTTTTTCTGGCATTCTGGGAATGGGCACTGAGCTCAGTCCTCACCTGAGGATAGGTGCACTGTGTATTAAGGAAAGCTGTTTGCAGTCCAAGCATGTGTCTGAACAAAAACTGTGTGGATTGTGACTGCATCTGTTGATTTCTCTGGTCATCAACATGCATTGCAATGACTGATACCTTTTGAAGACCATGTAGCTGCGTACGAATATATGACGTTACAACACAAACAATTACAACACATACCTTTACAAGGCAGTTTTTACATTGCAACTACCATTACAATGCATGATTTTACAACGCATACCACTACAATGCATTTTTAGAAACTATCATTACAACGCATACAATTACAACGCATAATACTTTTGGGGCAACAGTAGGGGAAGTGTTGGATTTGTGTAGGGGTAAAATTTACTATTCCCACCCCAGTGAGTGCAACAGTAGGGTAAGTGTAGGATAGTGTAGGGTTAAAAATTACTATTCCCACTCCAGTGAGTGCAACAGTAGGGTAAGTGTTGGATAGTGTAGGGGTAAAAATACTATCCCCATGTACCCCAAAACCCATACCCACCCTAAAACTAAAAAATCCCCATTACTTACCTTATAATGCGTTGTAATGGCTTGCGCTGTAATGGCATGTGTTGCAATGGCATGCATTGTAGTGACATGCGCTGTAATGCATGCGTTGTAATGACATGTGATGTAAAGGTAGTGCATTGTAATTACTGCTTTGTAATAGTTGTTCCCCGTTGTGTACCCTTTCAAGATTAGTTAGGCATGTCAAGATGCCATTTTGTATAAACCCCATTTGCCTTTATTGATGCAGTTAAGCCATATGGTTTAGACAGACATCATAGACTAGGAAGTAAGGTGAAATATAAAGAAACCAAACAATTCTCCCGTGTCCCTCCGGACCCCCCTGCAGTTCCATAGTTTGGAGGACTGAATCTGAATATAAATAAGGGTTGAGTGCAATAAGTATAGCTTGGCTCAATGCAATATTGTGCAACACAAAAAGCCACAACAACCGTATACGTTACTTCTGTGGATTACATCAGAATATTCGAAATATCTGAAGAATGACTATGGAGAGTAAATCAGCAACAACACAGCGGCAGACTTCTTATTGAGTTTAATCAGCATAAACATGCTTTGTGCATGGAGTGTAGTCTCACAACTGTAGAGACTCATAATCAACCTACAGCTGAATGTGTTCACACTCGGTCCTTTCAGCATTCAGCCTTGAACACAATAGAGTTTTCACAATTTAATTTGCTTTTTCGCTTTGTTTTTTAATTTGAATAGCTAATTGAATATATATTCTTCAAACGTATCCATTTACATCATATAGCAACGTGCTATATTTTTCTAACATTTTGTTTGAGACTGTCATCAGATGCTAAAACAATGTTGCTAAGAAATGAAACCAAACAGCCATGTTCTCAATTCTCAAGTTTAGTATAAAAGAACATAATATCATTCAACAAACTATATTATTTAACAAATACCCTACCATGCATCACTCTACCGTCCTGCAAAACAACCTCTGCATCCTCTGTCATCATTTATAAAAAGAGCTGCAAGTAATAAATACCCATAATCTCAGTCCAATACCTGCTCTAGAGTCTGTCTTCTACCTCCAGTCAGTTCTACACACTGCGAGATAAATTGAAGCATACATTGGAAGTGAATCCTATGATAGAAACTTACCAATATATATCAGTATTGCAACATTGTATAGAGGCAACATTTATAGAAAGCAATAAAACCTTTGGGATCATTAGAATACATCAACTCAATCCATCTGGCTTCTTTCTTAGGTAATAAATCATCTATGTTATTTATTCCATAGACCACTGGTGGAACTAACTTCAAGAGATGCATATTGCATCCCTTTCAAAGTAATAGCTTTTTATTGGTGAATTCGTGCCATTGTGCCTGAATTACTTTCATGACCAGATAGTTGCTGTTGTACTTTTCTGTTTGTCTTGCCGTGTCTAGTCTAACAGGCCAGGAGGGCATTTGATAGAGTAAACACGGCATTCAGTATCTTAAGTAGCAAACAAACTCAACTGTATTAATTTTCCAGAGCACAGATGGTGAGTAATATCTGATTTTAGGACATTATTACAATGTGAACAATTTAGTTCCGGGAAGGTACTGTATTCCCTTTCCACATGTTCTGCTAGTAATGTTGGAGATCGAAGATATTACATTGATTATTATTCTGTTAGCAAATATCTGATTCCCAAGACAAAGAGTTCAAATGTTATCATCATTCTTCAAAACATTCCAATGTTTTAGTATAAAGAATGCGATTGTTTTTGTTTGTATCAAGTATTAGACAAATGTACTCATTTGGTATCCATCCTCAATCGTTTTGTAATAGCTCAACACTTCTTATATTTCCAACTCTTAAAAACACATCCTATGTTTTCCCTTCTGGATATGCTCTCTCTCATAATGTATAGGACACCATTTGCAAGTAACTCTTCTATTACCTTGCATGAAGAATATCAATACGTTTGAAAAAATAGGATTTATTTGCAATGTATTTTGCAATGGATTGAACTAGAATAAAAGGGAAAGATAGACAGTGGCACCAGAATTGGACCATGATCATGTGTATTTAATTCCCTGTGCCTCCTGTGATTCTCTAACGGTGGATGATGCTGGTGTTACCTCAGCAGGCCAAGAAGGGTGATATATGGAGAATTATTTGATCATTATTGTAGTACAATGTATGATAGCTGATCTCAGAAAGGGTGCGAGAAATTGGGATGTTCATATACTCCCTACCTGTAATGAATTGTTTAGGGTAAGTCAATACTTCCCTTGTGTTTTAATGAGGCTCAGATATCCTACGGAAAGAAAACCTCTTTGCCTAATTCCTTCTAAATCCATGGCCAAACCATGAGGAACATTGTGCACCATTCCACAATGTATAGCAGTAGACCAGGGCACAATCACATGAAATGCATCTTTTCAGTTCAAATGAGAGTAGTAAGGTGCTCTGACTGACTCTTCGGGATGCTTCTCTGGTGGGAAGCTATGTGTATTCTGTCAGGACCACCTGATGCAAGGAAAGGAGCAGGAAGAATAAGTGAGGTGTGGGGATTTCCTCTGTGAAAGCACTAATCTTCCACCGTTGAATCTCCCTTTGTACATTAGGAAAAATGTTCTATTTATGAACCATGTGGGCTTTTGCCTGTGGCATGTGGATAATGTTTGAGGTTCCTTACGGTAATTGAGCCATGCTAATGTTTGCAGTGGGTCTCGCCTGTGACAGCTTCACATTAGTGTTGGTGAGCATTATATTTAATAAGTTAATATATACCTAAAGTGGCTCAGCCTCGAGACTTCTGGACTTCAGTTTACAAGAGGAGGTCAATCAGTAACTCCTCGGAGTGAAGCTAACACCCATAAATATATGAACCAGCTTGCAACATGCAGGACTCAGAGAGAGCTAAATTAGGTCCATCCCCTTAAGGGATAGAGAGAGAGCAATAGGGTTCTTCCATGCAGGGTCTGCCCAGAATTGATGATGGTGAGGGGTACAATATTGCAGTTCTATAGGTCTTCTAGGAATCAGAAGCTCTATTTAACTCAGCTTCTAAAAAACATAAATGGAACAACCGGGACCACAGCAAAATAGGAGGGATGGCATAGCTGCTGTACTCATGCCTGACTTCCGTTCCTACAGCAAGTCACTTTTCAGTTCTTTGACCAGGGACGGACTGGCCCATTAGACAGTTTGACGGTGCCCAAAGGGCTGGTCTGACAGGCCAGTGTGTTATCAATTGTTTGAGCTCATTGTGGGCCTGTTTTATGGCCTCTTGGGGCGTTTTATACTCTTGATTTCTCTGATATTAGCACAAACATTGCCTGCAGCATAATCACATGCATGCAGTCTCCCATACCCTGCACAACACGTATACAACTTGTCTATACAAGTTTACAGCTGCTCTGATTTGCAAATGTAGGTCTTTTTTATAGTTTTTTAATTCACTAATATACTTGGGAACTGATTTTGAATTTGGCTGATGGGTTACTCTGCCACAAGCGTGACAGATATCCCATCCACCCTATTGCAAGTGCTATTGGATATAATGTACTTGTAATATGATCGTCTGTGTATTGTAACGGAGTGTCTAGGTCCCATCAGGAACCAGCTCCAGTCCCTAACGGACACCCATGGCCCGCTCCATGATCTCCAAAGAGCCCTGACTGACATCGCTGGAGTTATGACGCAGAGAGAAGAACACCTGTCTGCTCAGATGGCTCCAGCGATTCCAGCCGTGAGCTGGCACACATGCGGAGGCTCATGGAGGACATGGTGCAGATGGAGGTGGAAAGGATGGCAGCCACCGCTGCACATCAGCAAAATGTAGCTGGTATCTACCATGCCCTGCAGATCCTCATCATGGCGCTGATGAAAGCTGCTGCTCCAACACTGTCCACATCTCCGCCCCCTGGTGTGTCAGTGCCTCAAAGTGCAGCAGGCGTATCCACTCCGGCACCTGATGTGTCGCTGCCACACAGTGCGGCTGACAATCCTCCTCCGGTCCCTGATGTGTCAGTGGCACACAGTGTCGCAGCCGGTACTGCAACACCTACAGGTGGGTCAGAGCACACATCGGAGGATGAGGATGTGGGTGGGATTGTGTTCAGAAGGAGGCACTAGCAGTTATTTCCGCCACCTGGCCGGTTTCTGCTTGGTGCCGTACATGGCCCCATGAACTTCCACTGCCCACCGATACACTCCGCTGCACTCACCTTGGACCGCGACATGGACTGCCATATCCTGTTTGATGACCAATGACACGGCGACCAGACTGCGGACTGTACCCTTCCTCTTCCGCAGTACTTGTCATCCCCGGATGGACTCTGGCTGGCCCTCCACGGACCCGTGTAGTGTGCTTGGCATGGCCCTGTACGGCTCAAGCTGCAAAACTCCACTGGATGTGCAATAAACATCCAGTACCGCACTGCTGTGTCATGTCTTTCATTGTTCATGTATGAATGTATGGATGAATGTAGGGACAGTGATTTCCCTTATGTCAATTATGCTCATCTAGTGGGATGCCAGTCACAGTGTGCTACATTGCCTATTGTGTTCCGGGTGCTGTGGACACTACAGCAGGGAAACACATTAGTCACTTCCTGGACCAGATATGGACTGGACCACGCCCAGAGCCCCCGAGTCATTGTTGCAAGCCCGGCGCTGGTCCGGCGTATGCCAGGCCAGACCACTCCTCCCATGGCCCGCTCCATGATCTCCAAAGAGCCCTGACTGACATCGCTGGAGTTATGACGCAGAGAGAAGAACACCTGTCTGCTCAGATGGCTCCAGCGATTCCAGCCGTGAGCTGGCACACATGCGGAGGCTCATGGAGGACATGGTGCAGATGGAGGTGGAAAGGATGGCAGCCACCGCTGCACATCAGCAAAATGTAGCTGGTATCTACCATGCCCTGCAGATCCTCATCATGGCGCTGATGAAAGCTGCTGCTCCAACACTGTCCACATCTCCGCCCCCTGGTGTGTCAGTGCCTCAAAGTGCAGCAGGCGTATCCACTCCGGCACCTGATGTGTCGCTGCCACACAGTGCGGCTGACAATCCTCCTCCGGTCCCTGATGTGTCAGTGGCACACAGTGTCGCAGCCGGTACTGCAACACCTACAGGTGGGTCAGAGCACACATCGGAGGATGAGGACGTGGGTGGGATTGTGTTCAGAAGGAGGCACTAGCAGTTATTTCCGCCACCTGGCCGGTTTCTGCTTGGTGCCGTACATGGCCCCATGAACTTCCACTGCCCACCGATACACTCCGCTGCACTCACCTTGGACCGCGACATGGACTGCCATATCCTGTTTGATGACCAATGACACGGCGACCAGACTGCGGACTGTACCCTTCCTCTTCCGCAGTACTTGTCATCCCCGGATGGACTCTGGCTGGCCCTCCACGGACCCTTGTAGTGTGCTTGGCATGGCCCTGTACGGCTCAAGCTGCAAAACTCCACTGGATGTGCAATAAACATCCAGTACCGCACTGCTGTGTCATGTCTTTCATCGTTCATGTATGAATGAATGGATGAATGTAGGGACAGTGATTTCCCTTATGTCAATTATGCTCATCTAGTGGGATGCCAGTCACAGTGTGCTACATTGCCTATTGTGTTCCGGGTGCTGTGGACACTACAGCAGGGAAACACACATTAGTCACTTCCTGGACCAGATATGGACTGGACCACGCCCAGAGCCCCCGAGTCATTGTTGCAAGCCCGGCGCTGGTCCGGCGTATGCCAGGCCAGACCACTCCTCTTATGCTCTGAAGGAGGGCCCATATAGCTACCTGTCACAGGCCTACTCGCTGGTGGTGTGCAGGTCACTGGTCTAGTTGTCAGCATGGCACGGCCACTCCCTGAGGGCAGGTTTGCACACAAACCACACCCATCCGGCACAGGCATCCCAGGCCATGTGACCCCGCAAATATAAGGGGCCAACAACGTCACATTCCCCTTTGCCGGTGGTGACTGGATGACGGACGCTCCATGGTTCTCAATCATAAAGGCCCCATGAGTTGTTGCGCACATGGTTAGTGGCACCCGAGGCCTTGCGGCCGTCATGGGCCTACCACCACATGACCCTGACTGACGTTGCATAGTGTTGGTGGCCCCATAATAGCTCAGCAGGTCTGCAGCCTGCATTGATGATGTGTGCACCGATGTGGTTGCAGCCATTGATGACTCAGGACTCAGCGTCATGTGTTGGACCTGCTGGGCAGCGGGCCAGGCCCACATGATTTGGGCAATGCCATGGTGGTGAAATCGCGGCCTGGAGCTTGCACGGGCACGTGGTGTGCCTACTGATGGACACCCCGTGGCAGCAGGTGAACAATGGGGACTGTGTGCGCAGGGGCGGCGGTGTCTCTCTCTCTCTCCCTCGCTTCCTTTCCTTCTCTCTCTCTCTCGCTCTTTCTCCCTTCCTTCTCTCTCTCACCCTTCCTTTCCTTCTCTCTCTCTCGCTCTCTCTCCCTCCTCTCTCTCTCTCTCCCTCCCCCCCTCTCTCTCTCTCTCTCCCTTCCTTTCCTTCTTTCTCTCACTGTCTCTCCCTTCCCTCTCTCTGTCTCTCTCTCTCCCTTCGTTTCCTTCTCTCTCTCTCGCTCTCTCTCCCTTCCCTCTCTCCCTTCCTTTCCTTCTCTCTCTCGCTCTCTCTCCCTTCCCTCTCTCCCTCTCTCTCTCCCTTCCTTTCCTTCTCCTCTCTCTCTCTCTCTCTCTCTCTCTCTCCCTTCCCTCTCTCTCTCTCTCTCTCTCTCTCTCCCTTCCTTTCCTTCTCTCTCTCTCACCCTTTCACCCTTACCTCTCTCTCTCTCTCCCTTCCTTTCCTTCTCTCTCTCTCTCTCTCTCTCTCACTCTCTCTCCCTTCCCCCCCTCTCTCTCTCTCTCTCCCTTCCTTTCCTTCTTTCTCTCTCTCACTGTCTCTCCCTTCCCTCTCTGTCTCTCTCTCCCTTCCTTTCCTTCTCTCTCTCTCGCTCTCTCTCCCTTCCCTCTCTCCCTTCCTTTCCTTCTCGCTCTCGCTCTCTCTCCCTTCCCTCTCTCTGTCTCTCTGTCTCTGTCTCTCTCCCTTTCTTTCTCTCTCTCTCATTCTTTCTCCCTTTCCTCTCTCACTCTCTCTCTTGCTCTCCCTTCTTGTCCTTCTCTCTCTCTCCCTTCCCTCTCTCTCTCTCTCTCTCCCTTCCTTTCCTTCTCTCTCCCTTACCTCTCTCTCTCTCTCTCTCTCTCTCCCTTCCTTTCCTTCTCTCTCTCACTCTCTCTCCCTTCCCTCTCCCTCTCTATCTCTCTGTCTCTTCCTTTTCTTCCCTCTCTTTCACTCTCTGGCTCACCTTCCTTCTCTGTTTCTCTGTGTCTCGCTCCTTTGATGTGTGCATGACACACGTCCTGATTTTGTGCTTTATTTTCCAGGCTGTGACGTCGACATTGACCCTGACGGACCCGAGAGGAGTCTTCCGCCTTGGTGTTTTGTGTTGTATTTCAATAAAGTTTTTGATTGTTACTTCAGTGCTGTGTGACTGTTTCCCGTTGTTCTGGCCACACATGTGTGTATTTATTTTGGCAATGTGCGCCATCATGTGTTTTTTCGGGTTTTTGTGTCATGCAGGGTATGTGTATGTCTGGGGGGGCAGGAGGGACTAGGTGTGGTGGCTGGGGATGTTGTGGCCCTCATGGGTGTTGGTGCTGCATGTTCATTGTCTCCATGGCATCTGTGGGTCTTCAGGTGTGGCTCTTGGCCGGGCTCCCTTTCATGCTGTGGGTAGTTGTCCTGCTTAGAGCACCAGCAAAAGGCAGGTGTTAAATCCCTGGTGCTATTGCGGCTTATCGCCTGTTTTTGTTAAGCTTCGCAGATCTGGCAGTTTGTTGTGAAAGTGGTGTTGTGTTTTTTTGTGTGTTTTTACATGGGAAGGCCTACTCCGCATCTCATTAGGGTTAGTTGGTGGTGTCCACGGTGGAGTTAAATTTTGGGGCATTTATCGCGGGAATACTGGCGATGTCTGCAGTATGCAACAGGTTGTGAATGGGGGTTAAATATATCTCCACTTTTGATGCTTTAAGGTGGGATAAATCGAAGATAAGTCCTTGTGAATATCCCCTAAGTCAGGCCTTAATTACCAGCACTGTCCCTTCTCTCTGGCGTAACACATTTGGTAGCAATGGGAAGGGTGGCGCGGCCTCCTTGCACCGTGCCTCCACCATCATCATCCATAAAGTTGTTTTAAGGTTGTGCAAAGGATTGCCTTTAAAGGATAGCAAAGTTCACATGCTCAGTCTGTTTTTCATCCCTGACTCTTAGCAGTGACCATGGAAATCCGAGTCACGCTGTCTTTTATTTTACTCGGTTGGAAGCGTGAAAGGCTTTGTTGAATGCATTACGCATCAAGAAGGGGAGTTAATTTCCTGTTTTTTCAGAGCAAAAGATACAATGGAGATAGTTTAGTGTTTCTGTGATGGAAATGTTTGTGTTCATGTATCTATTATAGTTTCTGATAGCCGACAAACACTATTTGACAACCAATGTACCTACTCTGTATGCATGCATGATACATAATTTTTCAAAAGGAGGATATCTTTACATGTTTATGAGTATTCCTTTGTCGTATTTTTTCGCAGTGATTATATGTTTACAGTGCCAACAAATCTCTAGACAATATGGAAGGGAGCCCAGTTCAGATTGCAACCTAGTAACAGTGAGTTTAGGTGTATGCTGCATTTTATAAACTTTGTGAACAGTTGCCAAATACATGTTTATTTGTCCGCTACTGTGCAATCGTAAAATCAGACATCTGTGTCCCTTGATCTGTGGGGCAAGGTCTTCTAAATTGCGCAAATATAACTCCTTGCAAGATGCTTTCTATAAAAAGATAAGACCACAAGAGAAACAAAAGCATTGGCATTTCCAAAAAGTCTGGCTTTAAAGAAATGTTGTATGTGTATGTGAAGAATTACAAGTAAATAGCACGGTAATAGCTGTGAATTTATGTGAAAGCAAAGAACTGTGGAATATTATTGGTGTAAGTTAAAAGGTCAGACTACAATTGCACTCTCAAACCAGATCTATGATTTCCATGTAGGTTAATGACTGGCCTCCTCACATCTGTGGTGGTGCCAGAAAAAAACAACATACATTCTATAGCAAGGCCCGGAGGCCAATATTATGCATCATCTCTTTATTGCCTCATACACAGCAGCAATAAGAACATAGAATTAGAACAACTAACATTCCAGAATGCTTTGAACATGCATATAATAACTGTACATGCAGCCATCTTCCTTCTTTCATTGCTGCTCATACACAGATATGTACCTTTTTGTCAGTTGCTTAATGGGGGCAGTATGTATGATTTGGGAGAGTCCGTTATTTGTAAAACATGGTTGTGTTGTGTTAAAACAAGTTTAATTTGTGGTTGCTAGGGGAAGCTAACCAGCTAAAGTAGACTTTGTATGCTTTGAGTGGATCTATAGAGGCTTAGTTGTGGGATTTCCCATTTGTTATCGGTGTGTTATTTAGGCGTTCAAACCAATTTGAGGAGGTGGCCGTACGTGGACGAGGTCAGGTGTTTTCAGATTTCATTGAAGCGGAGACGTTTGTGAGTGATAATGCGGGGGTACATTGTGAGCTTACAAAATGCAATGGGGTTTAGCGCTAAACGAACAAGTCTTTTGGAGAGCGGCTGTGGGCGATGGCAGCGCTGCAGTTTAAAGTCAGTTATTTACATTTAAACCTACTGAGGCTTTGGAGCACGGGTGGCTCCTTGTGACGCTGGAGGGCAGAGCGTGGGTGGAGTGTATCATTGTTCCTGGTTGCTAAGTGCATTTAAGGGCCGGCAGCGCTACAAGTGTGGGTCGCGGAACAAGGCGGCTTGTGCTGGAGATAGA
Source organism: Lissotriton helveticus (assembly GCF_964261635.1). NCBI lineage: Eukaryota > Metazoa > Chordata > Amphibia > Caudata > Salamandridae > Lissotriton > Lissotriton helveticus. Next base: position 294,552,636 of record NC_136073.1, on the reverse strand, counting down.
AATTTGTGACCCTAAAGAGCCTCTGTATGCGTGTGCATGCGATGGCCATTTTGACTTATTGGGTATGATTGCTTGTTGCAGCATTAGATGGTGGGAGAACATAATTTGGGACAGAAGGGTTGCAGTTCTGAGGCAATTATAGCATAACTATCACTGTGATCAGCTGTGAGGGAAGGACCGTATGTAGGGATTTCCTGTGAGATTATTTTATATCATTGTACTAATTTAAGAAGCAGAATTAAAAGTAAATGAGTTCAGTATAGGAGGAAATTTTACGACAAAGTAAGGGAGAACATGTGGAAGATGTTTGAGAATATAGCAGATAGAATGGACTAGAAGATTGACAGTTGTGTAAAAAAGCACATTAAGGAAAAAGGTGATAGTAAGTTGGTAGTGGATGGAAGATATTGGTCAGAGAAGGTGGAGCCACAAACTTGTGATTCAAAAGACAGACAAAAAAAAGAGGACACATAAGAGAAATCATTCTGAAATGCATAAGGGAAGTAAAGGGTCTTGGCATGAGGCTCCAGAGACGGAGGTGGCTATAAAGGTTAAAAATGAGGCAAGGAAGGCACAAGAGAAGAGTCATAATGTGGTGACAAGTGTCAGTTCTTCCACAAGTGGGGATGTGGCATTGACCTTCTCTTCAGAGTTTAATACATCTGAAGAGGAAGGTGAGAGGTGTAGTAGGATGAGGAATGTTACCAAGAGGATACAGTTGGAACAGAATGATTTTGTAGCCCATTTAGAAGAGGTAATATTTGATCCCCTGCCAATACAGCATCCGCTGTAACCTCAGTAGTCACTAGCAAAGCAGGTGGCTCATGATATTTCATATTGGAAACATAGGGAAATGTCAAAAGAAGCACATACTTGTTTGCTCTCAGAATGTCTGAGACCGACACTAAGGTCAAAAGTAGCATATACACCAGAGAGAGATGCAAGATGCTGAGCCTCCTCAATAATTCCAGTGGTGTACCCAGGAAGGGGTTGGAAAAAGGACTGAAAGACTGTAAGGATAAGTTGCTAGATATCCTTTGACCCCTACAAAGGTGTTTGAGTTGTGCGAAGAGGCACATGCAAACAGCATTGGGGTGGATGTGACAGAGTTTTAAAGAAATGTTGTATGTATATGTGAAGAATAACAAGTAAATAGCACAGTAATAGCTGTGAATTTATGTGAAAGCAAAGAACTGTGGAATATTATTGGTGTAAGTTAAAAGGTCAGACTACAATTGCACTCTCAAACCAGATCCATGATTTCCATGTAGGTTAATGACTGGCCTCCTCCCATCTGTGGTGGTGACAGAAAAAAACAACATGTATTCTGTAGCAAGGCCCGGAGGCCAATATTATGCATCATCTCTTTATTGCCTCATACACAGCAGCAATAGGAAAATAGAATTAGAACAACTAACATTCCAGAATGCTTTGAACATGCATATAATAACTGTACATGCAGCCATCTTCCTTCTTTCATTGCTGCTCATACACAGATATGTACCTTTTTGTCAGTAGCTTAATGGGGGCAGTATGTATGATTTGGGAGAGTCCGTTATTTGTAAAACATGGTTGTGTTGTGTTAAAACAAGTTTAATTTGTGGTTGCTAGGGGAAGCTAACCAGCTAAAGTAGACTTTGTATGCTTTGAGTGGATCTATAGAGGCTTAGTTGTGGGATTTCCCATTTGTTATCGGTGTGTTATTTAGGCGTTCAGACCAATTTGAGGAGGTGGCCGTATGTGGACGAGGTCAGGTGTTTTCAGATTTCATTGAAGCGGAGACGTTTGTGAGTGATAATGCGGGGGTACATTGAGAACTTACAAAATGCAATGGGGTTTAGCGCTAAAACAACAAGTGTTTTGGAGAGCGGCTGTGGGCGATGGCAGCGCTGCAGTTTAAAGTCAGTTATTTACATTTAAACCTACTGACGCTTTGGAGCATGGGTGGCTCCTTGCGACGCTGGAGGGCAGAGTCTGGGTGGAGTGTATCATTGTTCCTGGTTGCTAGGTGCATTTAAGGGCCGGCAGCGCTACAAGTGTGGGTCGCGGAACAAGGCGGCTTGTGCTGGAGATAGAAATTTGTGACCCTAAAGAGCCTCTGTATGTGTGTGCATGCGATGCCATTTTGACTGATTGGGTATGATTGCTTGCTGCAGCATTAGATGGTGGGAGAACATAATTTGGGACAGAAGGGTTGCAGTTCTGAGGCAATTATAGCATAACTATCACGGTGATCAGCTGTGAGGGAAGGACCTATGTAGTGATTTCCTGTGAGATTATTTTATATCATTGTACTAATTTAAGAAGCAGAATTAAAAGTAAATGAGTTCAGTATAGGAGGAAATTTTACGACAAAGTAAGGGAGAACATGAAGAAGATGTTTGAGGATATAGCAGATAGAATGGACTAGAAGATTGACAGTTGTGTAAAAAAGCATATTAAGGAAAAAGGTGCTAGTAAGTTGGTAGTGGATGGAAGATATTGGTCAGAGAAGGTGGAGCCACGAACTAGTGGTTCAAAAGACGGACAAAAAAAAGAGGACACATAAGAGAAATCATTCTGAAATGCATAAGGGAAGTAAAGGGTCTTGGCTAGAGGCTCCAGAGACGGAGGTGGCTATAAAGGTTAAAAAGGAGGCAATGAAGGCATAAGAGAAGAGTCATAATGTGGTGACAAGTGGCAGTTCTTCCACAAGTGGGGATGTGGCATTGACCTTCTTTTCAGAGTTTAATACATCTGAAGAGGAAGGTGAAAGGTGTAGTAGGATGAGGAATGATACCAAGAGGATACAGTTGGAACAGAATGATTTTGTAGCCCATTTAGAAGAGGAAATGTTTGATCCCTTGCCAATACAGCATCCGCTGTCACCTCAGTGGTCACTAGCTAAGCAGGTGGCTCATGATATTTCATATTGGAAACATAGGGAAATGTCAAAAGAAGCACATACTTGTTTGCTCTCAGAATGTCTGAGACCGACACTAAGGTCAAATGTAGCATATACACCAGAGAGAGATGCCAAGATACTGAGCCTCCTCAATAATTCCGGTGGTGTACCCAGGAAGGGGTTGGAAAAAGGACTGAAAGACTGTAAGGATAAGTTGCTAGATATCCTTTGACCCCTACAAAGGTGTTTGACTTGTGCGAAGAGGCACATGCAAACAGCATTGGGGTGGATGTGACAGAGTTACGCCAATGGGTCCAGAGGGCAATTTGCCTTCTGAGGATACAAACGCTACCTTGTGCATGGAAAGGCATAAGTGTATATTGATGAAAATCGATCCCTAACTGGTGGAGCTGGCAGGCAAAGTGTTTGGGGTGGCGATCAATGGAATGTTGTTCAATGAGGAATTAATCAGGAAAACATCTACATATGTGGGGATATGTATTTCCTTGCAGAAGGTCCAGAAGGATATGTGAAAGGTTTTCTGTGGGGCCGGGAGAATGCAGGGTCGATTCCCCGGCCATGGACAAGGGATTACTTGTGGGTCATTCTCATGGGTTAAGGGTTCCTATGGATATGGACATGGATTTAGATCAGAGCAGGGTGGATTTTATCCATAGAAGCAAAGTCCTGTGGATCACAGACTGAGAGAAGAGGAAGAGGAGTAGCAGGTGACTTTAGGAAAATACCTTTCATGTACCCATGTAAATCTGGCCAGCAGACTAGCTCAGTTTGTTACAAGGTGGAAAGAAATTATGTAAGAACTGTGGTCATTGAGGACAGTACAAGGTTATCATATAGACATTATGGGGGTCCTAAATCAAGAGGAATGTCCTAGAATTTTAAGGATTTCAAACTTCAGGAAAAGTTGGTTACTCCGTAGGCAAAGGTGCAATTGGAAAAAGGCGCAATAGAGAGGGCAGTGGAGATTCCATAGATGTTTTGGGGGCATCCTTTTTGTTTTTTAGAGAAGTAGGACGAATTGATGAGACCCATAATCAACCTGAGAGTATTGAACAATTAGGTGGAATGGGAAATGTTGGAGGTTGAAGAGTCTACAGTTCAAGCTGATGTCAGCGCCAACCGCGGCTGGTATATGTAAGATTGGTGGGTGGAGTGGAGTCAACAGACGACAGTGAGGGTAGATAAAGTAAACAAAAAGAAAACCACTTACCTTGCACTTGGTGCATTGCCGATGTGGAGAGTGTAAAGTATTTTTCTAGCGTCCCATGTTGTCATCTGTGGACTTCCTCACTACTTTGCCCCCCCATCCCACCCCTCTTACCTCCTCCAGCCACGGCTGGTCAGTGCCATGTTGTTTTTACGAAGGTCATGAGAAAAGTGATGGCGTGGCTGAGATCAAGGGGTGTCCATCTGAATATGTATCTGGATGATGTGTTGAATATGGCAGAGAAGAGGATGTTGAAATTGGAGCAGATAGAATTTATTGTGCATATACTGGAAGTTTTAGGATTTGTAGTGAACACGGGCAATTCTTGTTTAGTATCAGCACAAGGGATGACATTTTTATATTTCCAGATACAGACCTTGGAGGGTGTGTTATTATTACCTACGGAAAGGATGAAATGAATTCACAAGGAGTTGAAAAGGGTGAGGGATTCAGAATTGATCTTGTTGTGTCAGTTAGCGAGGTTATTAGATCTGCTGTTGGTGTCAATACTACCAATTTGTCCTGCATTTTTCGGCCTGTGCAAAGTTTGAAGGGATATCATTTTCAATTAGGGGCAAAGGATTCCCAGAGAGTAAGAATGAATCAAGACATGGTGGAGGAGCTAGAATGGTGGCTGATGAACATGAATGCATGGAATGGAAGTGTTAACAGAATCGAATGCAAGCATGTTTGGTTGAGGAGCAAGATGTGGTTCAGTGATGACAAGAGGACAATGGTTGAATACAGAGAGGGAGATGTGCACCAATTTTCTGGAGTTCCTGGCCGGTTGTTGCGTAGTGAGGGGTTTTGTGCAGGGACAAGTGAAACGCTGTGTACTGTTGAAGATGTGCAATGTGTCAGCAGTGCGATATGTCAACAATTTGGGAGGTCCTCATTCGAGCGGGTTGGCAGAGACGTCAAAAAAATTTGATTTCAGGGAGATTATGGTGCAGGCTTAATATATTCCAGTGAAGAGTCATTTAGGGGTGGACTGGAATTCGAGGAATCTAACAGATGAAAGCAAATTGAGGTTGGGCAGGGAGATGGTCAGGAGTTTGGAGAAAAAGTGGGGTGCTTAGGAGGTGGATTTGTTTTTGGACAGACTGAATGCTCAATTGCTGAAGTTTTACAGTTGGAGACCAGATCCAGAGGCATCGTGAGTAGAGGGAGAGCCTATTATGGAGTCCTGGACCCCAGGGACAACTAAGGTGTACAGGTCGGTATGGGAAGATGGTGTAGTTGGTGAGTTGCAAGGGCTTTTAACCTGTATCAGATCCTATAGTAGAAGTTGTGAATCATCTGACCGAGTTGTACAGGAAAGGTCTGGCATATATTTCTCTAAAATTAAGTAGATCTGCAATTTCAGCAGGGCATGAGTTGATGGACGAAATTTCAGTCTGTCAACGTTTTGGTGCAAAGGATAAATAAGACTGTGCGTATGGAGAATCCTTCAAAGACTAAGTATACTTCTTTATGGGATGTCACTTAGGTGTTGAGGGAAGTTGGAAGTTGAAGAGGAAATGGCTGTTTGACATTAAAGATGGTGTCTTGAAATATAGCGATTTTACTTTGCCTAGTGTATTTTCGGACAGTTTCTCATATTAGAGCTTTGGCGGTGACCTCTAGTAGTTTCCAACCCGAGGCTGTGTGTTTTGAGGTGCAAAAGAGGCCTATGATGTTGTCTTGAACCATTTTTTATCCAAAGATGGACGGAAATGATGATTTGCGTGTGGTACGTTTCTTGAAGGAGTATGTGAGAGAGGTTGAGAGAGCAAGGATGTTCACAATTATTGATTTCTTTTCACAGCCTTTTAAAGTTGTAACAACATCCACTCTGGCTAGGTGGTTTAGGGAGGTGATGAAAATGGCAGGTATTGATGTAAGAGCTTTTGGAGCGCATTCAGCCAGGCGGGAGATGGCTAGTAGACCTTTTTTGACAGATTCCAGTCTAGGTAGTATCATGAAGGCTGCAGATTGGTTTAGTGATTCAACGTTTAAAGGTTTTTATTTTAAACCTCTGGAAAATGCTGTACAAAGAGTATTGGATGAGCTTTGAACATGCATAGTATTGGCCTCCAGGCCTTGCCATAAAATGCAGATTTTTAATAGTTTAAGTGGGAAGAAAATCATGATTTTATTAAAGGCATGGAACCTAATATCATCCCTTCCTGAATTGTGCCCAGTTCATCTGATGTGTTTGATTTTGTATTTCAGGACAAAAATGAGAAGACATTTTCTGAGGAAATTCAGGAGGATTTCAAGGATATGAATGATTTGCTTTTGGTGAATTTGCAGTTTATTTTAGGCATGGACTTTTGGTTTATTCACAGCAAGAAAAGAAGGAAGATGGCTGCTCATTCATTGATTATATGCATGTTCTAAGGGTTCTGGAATGTTGGATGTTGTTCAAATTCTGTGTTCTTGTTCCTGCTGTGTAAGAGGCAATAAAGAGATGATGCATAATTTTAGCCTCTGTGACTTTAATAAAATCATGCTTTTCTTACCATTAATACTGTGGAAACTCTTCAGTATCTGGATAAATAAGACACTTTAATATAATTACAAAGACATGTGTGTGCCCCTGAAAGTTCAAGCTTAGGCAGCTGGATAAATAAATAAAATGATCACAGCTGCATCGAGGTCAAGCTCTTTTTGTGTGGAAGTACACAACCTATACCCAATCAGAAACAATACTCCTGGTGGAGCCCAAGCTCCTCTTTAATGATGATAACATTATTGTCTGGCGGTAGCTTTGCTGTCAATATAACAAGCGTGCTTACTACTCTTGCAGGGAAACCAATCCTGCATCAGACACATAGAGTTTGTATATAGAATAGATATCCCTAAGAGAGTGGAATATAATTCTTTGAAATTAAGTTGTTCTCTGGAGCAGTTTACTGTATGTTTGAATTGGCAAGTATAATTTCTGCCAATGAGAAGCTAGAGATTGACTTGAACATAAACTGGGCCATATTTTATTCACCCCTTTTGAAGCTAAAATATTATAAGTAGAGGGAAAATGCAACAAACTGGGTCTTAGATTTAGAGTAAGAAAATGCCCACCTCTCACACTTGGCAACCTTCGCTAAGTGGTGAAGGTTTCCATAGAAGGGTAGGAATATTAGAAAAACGTTTATATTTTGCACAAGCTTATTTAAGACTCTTGCAATGGAAAGCTATATTTAGAAGGATACAAGTACAGAACAAAAATCCACTGGAACAAGAGCTTTATGAAGAAAACATCCCTCAATAACTCAGTTTTCCTGCACTAAAAATGCAGTTGGATGTACAGACTTGGAGACAGTATTTTATACTATATTGAAGATTTATCCATGTAACGCTTGGGAATAAGTGTAATGTACCATGATTAAAGACAAGAAATTGGTAACAAATGTAACAGTGTTCATCCAAGGTCAAACAACTCGTCTGAAGGTCCTTATGTAACTTTAAGACCTTGCTTCAATACTTGCATGACATGAAGCATGATTGCATTTCAGAAACAGTGATATCCACAAGACACCTGGAGTCCCGGAGATAATCTGAGCACAAGGTCAGTATAGACATATAAAGAGACAAGGGGACGTTCCATGAGTGGCACATAGGTGTTCCAATATGACCACCCAAGGTTTTGGATTCACCACCCTATCTATCAACAACAGTAGACAGGGATTTTTGCCAAACAATAAAGCCAATTGAGAGCAGGAGTTAAAAAGGAAAAATTCTGTTATTTCTCATAATTTTTTCCACTTTGCAAATGCATTGCATTATACAGCACACAAGCAAAGTGGAAAAAGTCTAAGAATGTGTCTAGCCGTAGTATTTTGTATTGGAAGGGCACCTTTCGAGTACAAAACCTATGCTAGACTCACACAGATGCCTATGTAAAGGTGTGTGCATGGTGCTCAGCAGCCTAATTGTGTACCAGTGCTAAGGAGGGTGTTGGAGTAAATATTGAATAAACAATATTGTGATGCAAAAATATTGGGGCTGATTACAATGACGGTGAACCCGCCACTGCCAGGCTGCCGGTGGCGGGTTCACCGCCATCGTAAGGCCAATTACCGGCAGCCAGATTAGAATGGCCCATCCACCACTGGTCCGACTGAGGCAATTGGTACGATTGCCTGTCTGACCCACCCCGCATCCTCAGAATGGCGGGGATGCCTAGCAGGCAGCGTCCATCAGATTTGAAAGCTGGATCCCTGCCAGCCTTACCATGGCAGTTCCACTGCCTTTAGTGTCCAACACCTTCCCTAAAATAATTTAGTTTGGAGTGGGAATGGTAAATGTAACCCCTTAAGTGTTTAACATCTTCCTCAAAAAGTTTAGATTGGAGGGAGAATAGAAAATGTAACCTCTTTATTGCCCAATATCTTCTCCAAAAAGGTATAGATTGACATGTGAAAAGTAATGGCCTACTAACCCCACCCTCTCTCACTGGGAATACATAAGCTGTACCAACCCAGCATTCTGCCTGAACTACCAAGCCACCAAATGGAAGGCCGGCCATCCGGGAGGGAGGGGCGTAAGGAATGGGACGAGGACACCGGTACCAGGAGTGATGAAGATTACCGGCAAGTAATAGGGCATTACCTCCCAGTCCCCCAGCCCTCGTCCCTTTCCTTACAAAGTGGAGAGTCCCAAAGTCGAAAACTGTCCTTTTGAACTGCCTCGAACATCAGGACACCACATTGAAAGCAGCTCCCCAAAAGAAACCACCGGGAGAACCACTAGAAAAAAACACAGTCAAGAGCCCGCAACCAAACAACAGGGATATAATCCACAATACAAGCAGCGAACAACTAAGAAGAGCAAAGCAAGGAGTCAAACCAAGGAGCCGCCACCCAAAAGGCAGACAACTCACACCAGGAACCTCTGAACCAACCACAGAGGAGGAGAACCCAACAATAAATGACCAGTAACTGACCCTACCAGAAGGACAGTGACGAAGTTACCCACAGAAGAAGACCCAGGGCAACCTGACACTGCAAGAATCCAGGGCCACGCCAGATGGGACACAAGTCCCCCAGCCAAGGCCAAAAAGGAGGCCAAGCACTGAGAGCCATGCCCCAAGGGTACCCCTAGAGGGGCCAAAGCAACCAGCCACCTCCAGAACAACCAGCGGAAGAGTCCCCCTAAAAAGCAGAAGCGCCCACAGGGCACAAAAAAGCCAGGAAGGGCACTCGACCAGTGAGAAGGCCATCTAGTGTCTGGAACCTACCATCAGAAATGACAGAGAGCGACCCCCGCAGCCAGGGTAAGAATGGCACACATCACCAAAAGAACCCACAACAACCCCACCAGAAAGCTCAGGGGAAGCAAGGATAGACCCACAAGGTCCCACCCAAAGCAGGAGACAAAGGAACGACACGACCAACCACAGGATCAAACCCAACACACTAGGGGAGGACCCCTATCTGAACAGCACAGACACAAGAGGATGGGCCCACTGAAAGGGCCAAGGCACTGACCCAGAGGACCAACCAAGGGCAGGCCCAAACATAGAAAATCAGGAAGAGAGGGAGCAGCAATCAAGAGCAAGCCCCCAACCCGACAGCACTGTCAACAGAGAGCCCAGAGGACCCTGACACAGAAGCCCCCAGAGGCGGACCCGGCCAGAGGGCACCATCAGAGACACCGGACAACAGCCCAAAATCCCCCAAACCCGGAGAAGGACCCGGGGTACAGGGACCGGGCAACAGATCTAGACTGAGGAACCTCCATGAAAACAGGGGACACCGGGACACAAACTGGGACTCAAACCCAGTACCTCGCCCAGCAAAGGCAAGGGAGAGGCAAGAAGCACAACCCGCCATCAAAACGAGGTTAAAAACAGGTCCCTGTCCAAGGAAAGCAAGGGACGGACCCCAAAACAGAGCAGGGCGCAACACCAAGAGCACGGTGCGGCAAAACCCTCAAGGCCGCATAGACCAGGGGAACCCAAAGACCAAACAGAGCCAACCAGGAAGAAGCCACCATAAACAACTCCTACCAAAGGCAACACCCCAGCCAGAAACCTGGGGGTCAACCACAGTGGAGAAACATGGGACCAGGGAGAACACCAAGCCACCAGGCTCCAAACAAAAACCCAGAACAGGGTAGGGGGTAACCCCAACCAAACTAACAGTCGACCAACCGGCCAGGACGACAAATGAAGACACCAAGGAACAGCCACAGGTGAGACCCAAGAGCAGCTGCAGAAGCGCAAAACAGGAGATGAGAATAGGGAAGCCCAGAACCCAACCCCGCCGATGCCCCCACAAACACCCGAGAAGCCAGCAGACTGAACAACAGACACACCAAGAAGACACAAGGCCACCAACAAGGCACCCCCACGGGCCCAGAAGGAGTGGCACAGGGCCAATCGCCCCAACCCCGAAACCCCCAACCATCAAGGGCACAGGGAAAGGCACAGGAGCCAGCCACAGCCAGGCCCCACGGGAACTCAAAGTGGCAGGAAGACAGGGAGGGAGCCAAGCAGCCCATATCTGCACACCAGAGCCAAGGTCCAGCCCGCACCAAGCAGGTGCAGGGGAAAGGCCAGAGGAAAGGAAAGCAAGCTAGCCTAGTCCCTAGCAACACCAGGCACAGGGTCAAAAGACCCACACCCAAACCAATGCAGAGAGCGATCCCAGACAAGGACACCGACACCCAAAGGTGGCCCCCAAGGGAACAAGGCCCCCATGGCAGGAGCTGGACCCAACCAAGCAGAAAAGGCACCACCTACCCTCCTGAAGAGGCCATCAAGGGGCCGAGGCCACACCACAAGGAGGGACGAGCCTGAAGAAGTCAAAGGGACACAACCCACTGAGGGGGAAGGAACTTGAAGAGGGACATGGCAGAAACCGAACCCCAGCAGACCCAGCAACCGCAGACCCACCAGAAGAACAGGGACCAGAGACACATCAGGCCCAAAACCATCCCACCGGCCAGATAACACACATCCAGAAGGGGCACAGGAAACCCAAATGTCCGAGTCCAGATGACAAGGCCCAAGGGGAAAGAGACTAAGTATGGGCAAATTTTGCGAATTCGGGGTTCGCGAATTCACGGATTTCCCAGCGAAATCGAGGATTTTTGGCAATTGCACTATACTCAACTGGAGTACTTTCTACTGGCTACTCAGTAAGTGCTACCTCGTTGGGTAAGTGTATTGTGCTTTTCCTACACTGCAGCTGGGTAAAGGCCCAGAAGACTTGTCTCCAGTGACCCCGTGTGTCTGTAACTTTGCCAACGTGCCCATAGGCGCCGAGGTCCCTTGAGTGAGCTGTCCATCACAGTGGGGGAAAGGGCGGGAAGAGGTTTCATAGCCTAGTGTGTGTGGGGCCGGGCTTCTGTGCGAGTTCACATGCCTCTTGTTTATAAAGGTCAGAGACCGATCAGCGCAGCAGATGAGGAGAAAGCAGTAAGTGCTACCTCGTTGGGTAAATGAAATGTATTGTGCTTTTCCTACACTACAGCTGCGTAAAGGCCCAGAAGAGTTGTCTCCAGTGACCCCGTGTGTCTGTAACTTTGCCACCGCGCCCATAGGCGCCAAGGTCCCTCGAGTGAGCTGTCCATCACAGTGGGGGAAAGGGCGGGAAAAGGTTTCATAGCCTAGTGTGTGTGGGGCCGGGCTTCTGTGCGAGTTCACATGCCTCTTGTTTATAAAGGTCAGAGACCGATCAGAGCAGCACATGAGGAGAAAGCAGTAAGTGCTACCTCGTTGGGTAAATGAAATGTATCGTGCTTTTCCTACACTACAACTGCGTAAAGGCCCAGAAGAGTTGTCTCCAGTGACCCCGTGTGTCAGTAACTTTGCCACCTCGCACATAGGCGCCGAAGTCCCTCGAGTGAGCTGTCCATCACAGTGGGGGAAAGGGCGGGAAGAGGTTTCATAGCCTAGTGTGTGTGGGGCCGGGCTTCTGTGTGAGTTCACATGCCTCTTGTTTATAAAGGTCAGAGACCGATCAGCGCAGCAGATGAGGAGAAACCAGTAAGTGCTACCTCGTTGGGTAAATGAAATGTATTGTGCTTTTCCTACACTACAGCTGCGTAAGGGCCCAGAAGAGTTGTCTCCAGTGACCCCGTGTGTCTGTAACTTTGCCACCGCGCCCATAGGCGCCGAGGTCCCTCGAGTGAGCTGTCCATCACAGCCTAGTGTGTGTGGGGCCAGGCTTCTGTGCGAGTTCACATGCCTCTTGTTTATAAAGGTCAGAGACCGATCAGCACAGCAGATGATGAGAAAGCAGTCTCCTGGTCACTGGAAGTACAGGGGGATTGCGCTTGAGAAACTCGTGGATGCCTAGACCTCCATCACGGATTACAGCTATTTGTAGACGGTAGATTTGGGGAGAAAGCACACCTGCCTAGAATCGACCGTGCTCACTAGATTCTTGAGCTGATTATAAATGCGTTACTGAATTTGAGCTTCAACTCGGGCACCTGCTTTATTTATATCTGTAAGTGCTTCCAGCTGAGGTTTAATTTTTGTGACAGGAGCCTCGTTGCCTAATTGTAACTATTCTCTGACCCTGCTGCGAGGGTCTGAGCAGGGTCAGAGAATAGTTGCAAGTAGGCAACGAGGCGCCGCTCAGGAAGCACTTACAGGGTTACCGCCGGTGCCCAAGTTGAATTTAATTTCTTTGTAACCCTTTTGTAAATGGTTACAAAGAAATTAGTTTCAACTTGGGCACCTGTTGGAACCCTGTAAGTGCTTCCTGAACAAAATTCGTCCCGCTCGCGGATTTGCGGATTTTGCCGCAATTTCGCGAGATTCACGGATCGCGAAATTGCGGAAAATCCACAAATTCCGCGAGCGGAACGAATTTTTGACCCATACTTAAAAGAGACAAGACCAAGCCCACACCACAGGCACCCCCCAAACTGGACAGTCAGCAACTTGGCACACCTGGGACATCCTGAAAAAATCCCCAGGGCCGAGACAAGGTCAGGGCAGAGAAAAGACACAGTACCTCCCGGCGACAAGACAGGTGGAAGCAGGGAACAACAGGGCCACCAAGCAGACCCAGACAAACCCCCATCCAGCAACCAACCAGACCCAATGCAGCAGGACACCCAAAAGTAGACGAGTACAGGAGCAGGCAGGGGTGTATGACCGAAGGCCAAAACGAATAACAGCAACTCTGCAGACACACCAGGCAGGCAGACACCAGATCACACAGGCCGCCCAACCAACACCACCACCAACCAGGCAGAAGCAACATGGGAGAAGCCAAGGAGCCACAGAGGCCAAGGACGACCCACAACACCCAACTTCCACTATGGCAAACAACCCGGCAGCAGAGAGGCAGAGAACCCCCAAAAGAGGCCAAACCACACAAAAGGAATCAAAGAGGGGAGACAGAAACCATAACACGGCAATCCACACCAGCCAGCCCAAGTGCCACCCACAACCCAGAGGTGGGCAACAGGAAAACACCAACTCCGACAATCATGCCCACCAAGGGCACCACCAGCGCAACCCAGAGCTGAAAGCCAAACCCTGACAGCCGCAGGGGACCAGTGATAGGCAGCCGTGACACAGTCAACCAGCGCCAAAGACCACTCCAGATAAACAAAAACCACCCAGGGAGACAGACGCCACACAACACCGACAGCCCCCACCAGCCAGCCCAAGCACAGAACAGCAACACAGCACCAGACAATAGGCGCTGTAAGTAACAGGGAGGCTGTGGACCCCAAAGACCTGAGTGAGTGAGCCAGAACAAGTGACAAATCGCCATGCAGACATTACCTCCGAGGGAGGCAGACACCACAACGCACTGCCTTCCCCCACCAGACAGCCGGGAAACCATCAACCAGCACAGCGAATGGGCAGAAGGCCATCCGGAAACACCCCCTGAAAGAAGGAGAGATAAGAACAAGCATCCTGGGCCCGGTTTTGTGGCTTCACCCCTCTTCAGCCCGGACAGCTTGACTCCAGTGGCATGGAGAGCATGGGACCCACATCTGGAATCAAGCTAGCCTGGCTGATAAAGGGTGACATACCACGAAACGGGCCCCAGGATGCTTGTTTTTGGTCCAGGGAGGACCTGGCTTGGCAGTTCGGTCTGGACTGTTCCCATGAGGCACAGGGTCAAGACTGATTTGCATATGGCTGGATCCAAACTGGAATGGCATGGTGAGCAAAACAACTATGGATTTAGGCCCAGATCTCTGTACTGGAGTGAATGTATGACATTGTTTTGCATTCTGTCCATCAATTGTTCTTTTGTATTTGTCACCTTGAGTGGGAAGGGTATGCCCAGATGTGGGTCCCATGCTGTCCATGCCACTGGAGTAAACCGGTCCTAGGATGCTTGGTTCCAGTCCAGGGAGGACCTGGACTGGCAGTTCGGGCTGGAGTGTTCTCATTGGGCGCTGGGTCAAGACTGATTTGCATATGGCTGCGTCCAAACTAGAATGGCACGGTCAGCAAAGTCAGCAAAAAACTTTGGATTTAGGCCCCGATCTCTGTATTGGGGTGAATGTGTGATTGTTCTGCATTCTGTCCATCAATTGGTCTTTTTGCATTTGTCTTCCGCTTGCGGGCGGAGTTTGCCAGGCACCCTTTCACGTGGCCAAGTGTAACTCAGAGTGCATCCTTGTGTTGCAAATCATGAGCGAACAGCACTAACAGTTCTCATGAGCATCCTCACATTGGAAATCACAAGAGAACAGCACCTCACGGTTTGCATGGGGGTGGCCATCTTGTTTTTCTACTCTCTGTGATTGTGCTGGGCCTAATTTTCCTCCCTCATTAGTCTCTTTAATCCTCCCCATATCAATCATATCTACCCCTCATTTGTATTCATTATATTAGTGTGTGTCTTTGTGTATTTTTTTGGTGGTGTTCTTGACTTTTTGCATTTTGTTTTTTTCCTCCTTACTTCCTTCTTTCTTCTTTCCTTTTTTCCTTTTCCTTCTTTTTTTCTGATCTTTCTTTACCTCACCCAGCACCTTTAGCAGAGGGCTGTCTTCCTTGCAGGCAGCAACACTGCACATATGTGCAGCCCCGGGCAATCTTTAGAGAGGAGGAGGTGGCAGCACTAGTTTTTTTTTCTGCAGCACCACCTCCCCTCCATACTGGCAGCAGGCAGCCCAGCAGTGGATACTCCCTGCTGGAACATCAGCAGGTCTGGAGGAGGGTGCACCGGCACACCAGCCGGGTTCAGCACACCATCCAACTGCAGACACACTGCTAGACGGAGATGTTAGACAGGGACCAGGACCTGCTTGACCTGCAAGGCTTCAAGATTCCAGAGCTCGGTGAGTATTAATTATGTGTTCTGTTTGTAGTTTACAGTGCTATCACATTTTTTCTGAATAGCATGCAGCTCACACAATCAGAGGTAAGTTACGTTTATTTTACGTTAGAATATTAATATTATGTGATTCGGTTTCTAGTTTCTGCTAGGCAGGTGGTCAGCGCTACCTAATCGTACTCATCATTGGTGCAAGCATTGGCTGATTAATTAAGAAGCCATTGCAGACTGTCCTCCTGTCACTATACTGAATTAGTGATATCAGTGAGTAGCACTTTCTCTCTGTGACTTTGTTTATGGAGCTTGTACAGTTGCAAGCTATTACACAGCACTGTGTAGTATGCGTCTATGCATTGCCAGAACAGAGAGACTGATTTTGTCCATCAAGGTGGTTGAGAAATTAGAATAGATCAAAGATCATTTACTGCAATGGATTAGTTCCAAATGTGGTTTTTGTTAAGGAAAATTGGAATAGTGATTTTAGGAATAGTATGTGCATCTCATTGTAGTCAATATACTCAAAACTTATTTTATAGGTGATCTGTTTTAGAGAAGTGTATATGACTGTGTTTGCCCGACATAAAGATTTTGTAGAGATTACCTGAATCATTAATCTGTTTGTTGCTATCTTCTTAAATTTTTACATCAGTGACCATGGGCAAGAGAGGGATGTTGTGCAGGGTCCGGTAGAAGCTGGTCAGCCAGAGGCACTGACCACCATTGCCACTGCAGAGAGCTCTGCTAACCCCAGTAGGTCCTATTATTTATTAATATTACTTCACTAATGTTGGGTTTTATGATTGTTGTGGGCTAAGTTTAGAATATTGGGTATTGGAATGTTGGTGTTGGGTTACAGGATTGGAGAAGCTGCCTGGCGACTGGTGTTGCTGGTGAGAAATAAAGTTTCTGTGACACACTTACCTACCGTCTTACTTCCATGTGGTGACGAAGATGGGATACAAGCCCAATTGTGCGAAGCACAATGGATTTAAATTTTCTTTCATTCCTGTTACCCCTGCATTACCTTTTTCTTTATATGACATGTTTGGTAGCTGACTTATTCCGGTCCCAACTCTCTAGTAATGTAAATGTAAATGTAAATTGATACTTGTATAGCGCACTACTCACCCGCAAGGGTCTCAAGGCGCTTGTACGAATACCGCTGTGGAACCCATCCTGGCTTTCCCTGTGAGGTGTCCACTCCTGGGCACCCCCAAGGTGGAGGCCAAGCATCCTTAGCGTTGTGGAGATTAAGCAAGCTATTGCCCAGAGTTGCAGAGTGGGACTCCATGATTGGAATAGGCACCGAGGCGAGAATTATCAGGTCCGTGGAATTTTGAGCCCAAGACCCGCCGAGGCGGGGAATTGAACCCTGGTCCCGGGCTAGACCTCCACATCAGGGTCTGCCGCTCTAACCATTGAGCCACACTTCTCCTTTGTCTTTGTTGGTAATGTTTCCCTCTCTCCTATGGGTCTTTTGGTACTGTAAGAGTAAAACTAAGAATAACACATTTTGTAAAGATTGCAGTCACAAGTACACTAGTATTATGGATAATATTCCCTAGGTATGTTTGTTGAGCGCACAACAGAGTGGCCATGGTCATAGACTACCCCCTAATGTTGTGTGCTATCTCATTCATTTATACAGTATACCAGCAGTTTTACATGACAGAGTAGCATGGCTGGAAAAAAGTATGAAGTCCTACTCCCATTGCATTTGCTATCCAACACCATATGTGTTTCATCGACCGTTATTCCACCCCTGGCTTGTCTAACATTGTGAACCTATCAAATGCCCAGAGTTATATTTTTGTTAGAAGATGCTGCAGTGCTAACCTAACTGTAGTGATGGATTGTGATTGTATTATCGATTTAAAAAAATAAGGAGTGGCTTATCTGGCATCTAAAATATATATAATCTGTTATTCCAGCCACACGGACCACCAGTGAAGCTGCCTCCAGTGCCACTGCAGGAGGAGAGTCAGTTGGAGTGGGATAAGGGGTGGCAGGGACAGGCACTGGTAAGTCACATAATTGCTTGCTTATTGACAATTACCATTATATTCCCTAGCTAGTACCAGGGCGTCGTTAACTTGTGACTGTGAACCCCCCATGCTGAAGCAGTGTTTGAGTTATTCATCGTTTACAGTGCTATTGTTATATTGCAGTACTATTACAACCCGGTGGTTACAGCGACCTTGTTATTAGGATGTGATGCATTACATCGCAAGTCATTACAACGACTTGCTGTAGGGGTGCTGAGGTATTGGAAATGAATTCCAACACCTTCCCTACTGTTGCACA
Source organism: Lissotriton helveticus (assembly GCF_964261635.1). Taxonomy (NCBI): domain Eukaryota; kingdom Metazoa; phylum Chordata; class Amphibia; order Caudata; family Salamandridae; genus Lissotriton; species Lissotriton helveticus. The sequence goes on along the minus strand of NC_136073.1, from coordinate 294,534,974 downwards.
AACCAGAGGAGGAATAGAAAATAATACTATTCCTAAGTCCAGCATGCCCACTACTGCTCACAATGTAATAGATTGCGTTGTAATGTACTATATTCCCCCTCTGCTGTGTTGGCTCTGCAAGGCGTGTCTATGCTGTTTCGGCTAATCTAACATTTACAAAGTTTTCAATGCATTGTTAACCAAACACACAAGATGTTTCCCTTTGAACACTAAGTCACCTCTAAGTACTTCACCCCTTTAATTTTTCCAAAGTTCTTCCATCCCAGCGTACCAAAAAACTGCAAAATCCTTTCTTGGCATGTGCCACTTTTGGTGTTATAACCATGTGAAGTGAAGTGATTCCAGAATATATTTCATGGTTTCCCATAACAGATTCATGTTAGACCTGTTCAGATTTAACCCTTTCAACTTCAAGTACAATGACTAAATAAGCCAAAGATGACGAATCGATGATCATTGTAGTGACCCCTCTATTCTATATCAAAAGCTCCAGCCTATCTGCCTAATCCTTCTACCCAATCATGGAGTAGAATAAGCCAAATTTCCCTTCATTACTTACTGCTAAGCAAATTATATTGTTAGAAATATTATGTGGTGGTGGGCAAGGCTAGTGAGTAAAATGGGAGTAAGTGCATGATTTGATGTCAAGTTTGCCATATGGAATACACTTTGACGAACATGCCAAATATCTGTATAGCCCGTTCTTTTCCCTTTAGTGCAGTCCATCAGTTTATCCAATGCCTATTTATGACAAACAGGATAATATCTGCATTTCATACTTGAGGTGTGTGAAATAGTATTATTATTTATTATTCATCTGCCTCTTTGGAGACAGGGTAGAAAGAGAAGTGCATTTGGAGAAGAGCAGCGCCATTTGAATTAAAAAAAGATAATTGTCAACTACACCTGCAGACAGCAGCAAAGTACCTGTTGTGTTGGCTAGAAATGAGCATGACTCCATTATTTTAGCACAACACACAACTTTTACTCCAGAGTGCATAATGGTCTAGCTCACTGGTGGGAAGCTGCTTCTTCTCATGGACCACTTTCTTCGAAAAAATCTTTCTTTGGAGCTATCTTAAAGCTCTCAGTTGGCAGTTGCACCAAGCTACACAAATGGAAGTGATTGGTGTACTACTGATGTGTGACTGCACAGGCATTCTGTTTGGCAGTACTGTGGGCAATAGTTCTTCTCTTGTGCAGCTAAAAGCTAAAAAAGCAAGAAAAATATTTAGGCCCTCATAACGTGGTTGGGCAGACATGCATCCATTAGACACCATTGCTGGGAAGGAACCGACTGACCATAGGTAGCAGAATCTCCTTGTGGTTTTTCCTCCAACCGCTGTAGTCGAAATATGGCAGTCGGAGGGAATCCTCAGAATGTTGGGCAGAGAGGTTCCTAACACTGGTTGGAGGCTCTCCACCCAACATCCAACTCGGGTCCTTAGTGTGAAACGTGACATTGTTTGTTGTTTGAATTAGTACAGACAAAGGCAATAATAGTGGTGTTATTCTGTTAACATAGGTAACCACTATAAAGTCAAAACACACCACCATACCATAATTGCCCGTCAGAATAACACACAATATACAGAATGATAGGGCTCTGTTCTTTATGTCCATATATTCTAAAGGAGACACCTGTGGCACTCAGGGAAATAAATGAATAAATGGAATAGGAATCATTAAAAAATAGAGGTTAGTGTGCACCTATGGCAGGCAATGAGGTCCGGGGGAATGGATATATAATAATCATCATAATTATACAAATGAATGATGCTACAGCCTAAAGTGCACCACAGCCAGGGTGTCCAGGAGGAAATTGAATTATATACCTACAAAACTGAATGCTGGTGCATGGCTGTACACCTAAGATGGATGGAAGGATGGATGGATGATAGATCGATCAACACAAAAGTAAAGATAAAATATTACATTAAAAAAAATGGAGATACAAATTACAAAAAATAAAATTAACAAAATTAAAATTTATAAAGTAAATTAAAAGAATGTACATTACAAAATATTTTGAAAACATATTATTAAAATTAAAAATTATAATTAAATAAAGAACAATAAGTAAAATTATCCTCAAGCATATTATTAAACTGATATATCTTCCTTCCATGCCAAGCTATGGCAAACACACACTGTCTGGACTCACAAAATGGCTGCCAGCCTTTGCCGCATGGTAACAACCCTGAGTAGGAAGGCATGGGGAAAAAAGATGTGCAGGCCTATGGCAAAAGCACACTGACTGCCCAGCAAGGAGGCATGGCCACAACAAAGAATACATGCAGGCCTATGGCAAAAGAGCATTGGCTGCCTACACAAAATGGCCAACAGCCACATGGTCACAGCAACAAGCAGGAGGCATAAAAAAAAGATCACATTTAGGGCCATGGCAGAAGAACACTGGCTGCCTAGTGCCTACAGAAAATTGCTGCCAGCCACATGGTCACACTCACAACAACAAGCAGGAGGCCTAGAAAAAAAAATTATAGTATACCAACAGAAGCACCCTAATATAAGGAGGTGATTTGAAATTTAAGAGATCTTCAAAATTGAAAATTGGATAAAACAACCAAAAGATTTTTAAATAAAGAAGGTATGTACAGTAGCAGTACATAAGTGTATGAGTTATAGTATCAAACTCCATTTTATACAGCTTGTTATATGGCCCTACATAATTCAGAATCAAAAACCACATAGCTAATACCAGTGAATGTGCCCCGAAGTACTGTTTTTTAAAACATTTTAGATAATGTTTAGTTTAAAATATAAATTAGGAGAAGAAATAAAATGTTAAAAAGACTTATGTACCTAATTGGATGTCTCTTTTATTAAATAGAACTTTGTCCTGATGAAGGTGTCATCATAAAAACCGAAACGCTGCGTCGACAACTTGTATTTTGATGTTCTTTATATGAATTGACATATTTTTAAACTTTATAGTGTGGCACTGTATTTGTATATTAACAATGCATTGTATGGAATAAATTGTAAAAAAAAATTTAAAAAACTGACTCAATTGTATGTTAAATTTGGTATGTGGTTGCAACTTTATGAATGTGACATATTGAAAATGATGTTATACTCTAATTTGATCCCTGTCTCCCTAATACGAAAATCATTCCAGCACATGTGTTTGTCTTAATTTGGCTGTATGTAGGAAAGTTGTCCTAACGCCTTCAAGACAGTTATGTTCTTAACTTATGTTGACAGTAGTATTATCCCCTATCCTTTGGGGTTTAGAGAAGCTCCTCAGCCCATCAAATACCTAGTTTTTCAGTTTCCCCAGATATAACAGTGGTGTATGTCTAGAATTGCATAGCCTTAGTTGTGAAAATTACAAAAACAGTTGGAGACATGGGGGACATCCTCTTTGTCAATTGTTTGGAGGATAACCTTAGTAAAATGTTGCTCATTCTTTGGTTTCTGCTTTTTAATGTCAGGGTACCCAGTGATTCCTTTGGTTAACACATTCTGCACTTCATTCTTTGATTTTAAAATGTGCCTGGTGCGGATTCCCTCTCTCCTCTAGAGTAGCAGAGGACTTTAAACAGATCTCTGAAAGACTGGAAGATAAGGAATGGGCTATGCCTGAATCCGAAGACTATTGCTTCTTAGTTTACACCTCATATTTTCAAAGATTGATAGAGCTCAATCTAGCTATGATAAGTAATGGGTCAAAAATGGTACACATGGTTGAGGTTTATGAATTTTTAGATTCCAAAACCCTCAATTATGTTTAAAAAAAAGGAAAATTCAAGACTCCAGTTAATTTATGACTTCTATGACACATTTTTAGGAACAGTTCTTCCGTGGCACTCCATGGAATAACCCTGAAATAAGTGGAGTAGATTCACTCGAGATTATTTTACTCTATTGCCTTAGAATGGGCATTGTTTGTTTGGGCAAAAAGTGAGGAAAGTAGAATTCAAGTTATTTTCAAAAGTATAACAAGAGCTTAATCTGCAATAAGTTTAGCCACTTTGACTCTGTCTGTTATCTGGTAAACACAGGTTTTTTTGTGTTTTTTTTTAGCAGAATCCTGTAAACAGCTGATCACTGGGCATTTAAAGTGACATTATGATATTCTGAATACATGGAAAGAAAAGGTGGTCAGGAAATCTCACAAGTGGCATGCATTTAGCCATAAATCGGTGAAGCATCTACAGGACTACAAAAGTGTTTTGTGTTAGTTATTGTTGTAAGGCTTGTTTTGAGTCAGAGTTTTGTAGAGTTCTGTTCTGCTCTGTCATGCTAGGTAACAAGGATGGAGTGAAGGGGGGCGTGGTGTTGGTCCATGATAATCATGCATTTATCGTTTTTTTTTTTTGCTCCTTGGTGTCCAAATCGTTAATAGTCTGTGTAAAATCTTTATTCGGTAATTTGATCACCATAAAAGAGTACATAAACATTATACAATTACAAATCGTTAATAGCTCAGTGATGGAGTAATTGAAAGTGAGTGGTTATCTTTTCTTTACTCACTAAGAAGAGGTCTATCATGGAAATTGAAGGGACTGACTTGTAAGCAACATGCGCTTTGACATTAAAATCTAAAGTATTGGGATATATGTAAAAACTGAACTGGAAATTATAAATTGGTATTTATGCCAGGTATATGACATTTTCGACAACTGATCTGCACTAATTGTGATTTTTGGGCTGTTTGCAAAAGACGCACAAAACTTTGGATACCAATTTGTATGGAGTGATTTTTACTTTATTAGGAATGTATATCATATTACTATAGCTGCAAGTTATGACCCTCAACGCTGTGTATGAATGACCCATAAGCCATTGATTATGCATTTCTATTTCAAAAGCTTTGGCCTACGTATTTTTCATTTTTTTTAACCCCTGGCCTCAGAGGAGACAAACAGTGCCAATAATAACAACATCTTAGTGCAAATAATAGTGAATACTCTGTGCTGCAGGAAGGAGGTGGGGGTCGGGCGAACACTAAGCAGCGTGACTTGAAAACAAGCACACCACCCTTTTTAGGTCAAGCATTCAAGACCTCTTGTATATATCTTAGTATATACGTATATGTGTATGTACTTTGTGGGCTCTGGAGATCAGGCCTAGTGCTCGTCTGCTTCCGCTTAGGGACTTTTTTTCTGTTCAACTGCCTCTATTTAACTGTCTTGATAGAAAACGACCAGTAGAGGTCAGTAAAATACCAGAATTGCTTTCTGCTTGTTCAATTGCCTCTATTTAACTGTCTTGATAGAAGACAATGAGTAATGGTCCGTAAAATACCAGAATAGCTTTCTGCTGAGGAACTTTATTTTTTCAAATTTTTCTGGCAACTGCCTCTATTAAACTTTCTTGATAGAAAAGGACCAGCAGAGGTCAGTAAAATACCAGAATCACTTTTGGCATTCTCTAGATTCCAGCCAATAGAAATTGTCTTCCACAAGCACACGTAGACAATAATATTTTCTTCAAATCTTGTATTTTCAGTGATATGACCACAGAGCTTTGGACTACACCATTTCTCACAGGAGGGCAATATTTCTCTCCATGTGTTCCCATACCTGGCATGTCACGCAGTTTGGTGCTTACTTTCCCTCCATGTCAAAGAACAGTAGATGTTTTAGCACCCAGGCTACTGTGTTGCATAGTTTCAAGTTTCAAGTTTTATTTATTTATGATAACGGAACTCTGTCGAGATCCACATAACAGTTTATCAATAAAAAGAAAAAACGACATTAATTACTGTCAGGACCTGACTTGCGCCTGCCGAACTACAACCCCCATGATGCTATGGCAGAAAACTACAAGTCCCTTGATCCTTTGCGGCGCGGTGTCATAGCGCGGCCAGACCAGGGAATGGGCGTACTTGATTCTTCCTTGTTTGGTTTTCCCGCGGAAGCGCCGGCGGGTTGTGTTCCTGTGATCTGCTCTGGTTCGTGAGAAGAACTTCGAAGCGGATTCCCGGCTGGAAGCTGCATTGGTGGTAAAGTGCCGCGCGTTGTTTTGAGAGCGCTCCGGTGCTTTTGTTAGTGAGCCTTGCTCACAGCTCTATGACTGAGTTAGCGGCATCTTGCGCAACAGACATTAAGCCTGGTGGGGAAGTGCGGTTATTCGCTTACCTGATGTTTGGCTAACAGTGTAATCGTCTCGTCTAGTGGCGGAGTGTAGAGGGGGCGTTTTTCTTCCCTTCACATTACCGTCACGAAGCAAGGCTTAGTCTCGCACGGAGATCGTGTTTTGGAGTTACAAGTACCAAGGCGGAGGGCAGTAGTGCTAATAACTACGCTCTACCGTATTTGGGGTGACAGTCATCTAGTGTTTGGAGTACAAGTACCAAGGCGGAGGGCAGTAGTGCTAATAACTACGCTCTACCGTATTTGGGGTGACAGTTATCTAGTGTTTGGAATACAAGTACCAAAGCGGAGGGCAGTAGTGCTGCTAACTACGCTCTGCCGTATTTGGGGTATGCTTTGACTCTGCTACTTCTATTGTGAATGTATCTGCATTAGTGGATGACGGAATCCATTTTTTGCTGTTCTTCAAGTATCTAAGATTTGGATTACGGCGGGTGGTTATTCCCCCCCGGGGGAAGGTGTGAAGGAGGAATGCTAGTTGGATGGACGCTACCAAAAGGATAGCAAGAGCTTCCTTTTCCCAGCTGCTCCCTCCCTTTCCTTCCCGGGTTTTTTCCCCTTTTAGGGGTTTTTCCCTCGCCGTATCACTTGAACACCCTGTGATCTTGTATTCAGGGTGTTTGGGAGGTCCGGAGGTGGAGCTTATCACGCCGCATCAATCCTGCAGAGCGCAGCCCGTGACAGAATCAAGTACCCACGAATTTCGCTCTGCCCGGTTGGTGTGGTGTGATAAATGGCGTCCATGGAGGATGTGTTGCATGCGTTGGTTTTAGTGCAGCAGGAATTGGCTTCCTCCAAAGCCGAAACTGCGGCACTGCGAGACAAGGTAGAACAGTTATCAAAAAACCCGTTTAATGCCTCATCTGCTGCGTCTTCCATACAGGTTACAGTTCCTCCGCCCATTCCTTTAGCCAATCCTGAAAGGTACTCGGGGGATCCAGGGAAAATACAAGTATTTTTGACCCAGGTGTTGATGCATTTTTCATGTAAGCCAGCTTCGTTCCCAACCAATCATTCCCGAGTGGCTTTCGCCATCTCTTATTTGGTGGGGGATGCTGCTAACTGGGCGGTGCCTTTAGTAAAGAATAACGATGCCATCCTGTCTGACTGGTCGGCTTTCAGAACAGAGTTTGAGAAGGTGTTTGACCGCAGGGCTACTAATTTTAGCGCCGATAAGGAGTTATTGGAGTTGAGACAGGGAAGGGGTGAGTTGATTACATATTTGACTAAATTCAACAAGTTGGTAGCGGAGGCTGAGTGGCCCGAAGAAAAAAGAATGTCCCTTTTCTATCAGGGTTTGAAGGACGATTTGAAAGATGTCATAGCTCAGGTGGATCCCCAGCCTAGGACATGTGTTGACATGATCAATCTAGCTTTGAGATTGGACAGCAGATTGACGGAAAGAGGGGGTTCTAGGAGAAGATGGGAGAGAGGGTCTGTGTATGTGGATCGTTCCCCTTGTAAGGTGTCAGGGGGAGCGGAGAGTAGCCCAGAGCCGATGGAGATAGGAGCACTCAGAGCTCCGTTGTCAAAAGAAGAAAGGGAAGTGCGGAGAACCCAAGGGTTATGTATGTACTGTGGTAAAAAAGGACACTATGTCCGTGAATGCCCTACTAAGCCTAAGACTACTGTTGGTAGTCGTTTCAAGAAAGTGGCGGTGTCCACCACAGGGGTTGACACTGAACAGGTTAAGGAGAAAAGGCAGGTAGCGGATGAGGAGAAAGAGTGGAAGCTCACCTCTCTCTCTACTATTGGTATAGGAGAGACGGAATCCCATCTGGTTATAGGCATGACCTTGGAATGTGAGCATCTGTTCCATCAGGTGTTGGTAATGTTGGATTCCGGAGCCACGGGTAACTTCATCGATGACGGCTTGGTGTCTCGGCTGGCTTTGCCTCGTGTACCCAGAGACAATCCGGAGGAAGTACTGGCTGTGGATGGACAGCCGTTGAAATCCGGACAGATCACAGAAAAAACCTGTGAGGTAGGGCTGTCATTACGACAACATGGAAGTGTACACTCTGAAACCTTATCGCTAAACATTATAGCTGCCCCCCAGTATGAGGTGATCCTTGGTATGCCATGGTTATGTCATCACAATCCAGCCGTGGATTGGAAGTCGAAAACGTTCCGGTTTTTGCCCGAGAACTGTGGAGCACATATGGTGCCCTACCCTTCCTCACACGTCGCGGTATTGGCTTCATCATATTCCGCTGCTACTGCGGTGGAGAAGAATGTGCAACTACCCAAAGAATACAGTCTCTATAGCGATGTATTCAGCGAGAGCAAGGCGGAAACCCTGCCCCCACATAGAGACTATGATTGTCGCATAGATTTGGTGGAGGGGGCTACGATACCCTCTTGCCGAGTTTATGCGTTGTCCGTACCTGAAACCACCCATTTGCGGGAATACATAGACCACTATCTTCAGTTGGGGTTCATTAGACCATCACGTTCACCAGCAGCCTCCCCTCTGTTCTTTATAGCGAAAGCTAATGGCGATCTCCGGGCTTGTGTGGATTATCGCGTCTTGAATCGGAACACCGTGCGGAATCGTTACCCTCTCCCTCTCATTCCTGTGTTGCTCGACCAGGTGAGAGAAGCCAAGGTGTACACCCGGTTGGATCTAAGGGGGGCTTATCACCTGGTCAGAGTCCGCGAGGGGGATGAGTGGAAAACCGCGTTCAAGACGCGATATGGGTTATATGAGTACCTGGTGATGCCTTTTGGTTTGTGCAACGCCCCTGCGGCATTTCAATTCTTTATTAATGATGTGCTAAAGGACTACGTGGATCGTTTTGTAGTAGTATACATAGACGATATACTGGTGTACTCTCAGAATGAGGAAATTCATACAGAACAGGTCAAAATGGTTCTGGATAAGTTGAGAGACAACAGGCTCTATGTGAAACTGAGTAAATGTGAGTTTGGGGTCAGCGAGGTGGAGTTTCTGGGGGTTAACCTCAGTGCAAAGGGTCTACAAATGTCTGACCGAAAGGTGCAGGCGGTGAGGGATTGGCCTGCCCCAGGGAACGTGCGTGAAGTACAGAGCTTCCTGGGGTTCGCCAATTACTATCGCCGATTTATAGTCCATTTCTCACAGATCGCTGTCCCCATCACCAGACTGTTGAGAAAAGGGGCTCCCTTTGTGTGGACTGCAGAAGCGGAGGAGGCTTTCCGAACATTAAAGAAGGCTTTCACTTCAGCGCCGGTGTTGGCACACCCGGTGTTAGAACATCCGTTTGTGGTGGAGGCTGACGCTTCAGACGAAGCGATAGGAGCGGTCCTGTCTCAGCGAGATCCATTTACTGGTCAACTCCATCCGGTGGCCTATCTCTCCAGAAAGTTGTCTTCTGCTGAATACAACTATACTATCGCAGAGAAGGAACTACTAGCCATCAAGAGGGCATTCCAGGAATGGAGGCAGTACCTATGGGGGGCTTGTCACGCTGTGACAGTGTACACTGATCATAAAAATCTGCAATATATGACCTCCGCGAGGCACCTAACGCAAAGACAAATGCGATGGATGCTCTTCTTTGCGGAATACAATTTTGTGGTGACCTTCAGACCAGGTACAGATAACAGAAAGGCTGACGCGCTGTCGAGACAACAAGTACCAAACGAACAGCAGACAGAAACCCAGCATGCTATCATCCCCTCTGCCAAGGTGTTGTGTGTGGTTCGGGCTGAGACCTTTCTGGACGAAATCAGGAACTGCAAATCAAAGGCAGCTTGGGGGCTTTGGACTGCTGCTGCCCCTGGAAGGGTGTTGAAACAAGGGCTCCCCCTGCAAGGGAAAAGTTTGTTTCTGCCTAATAAAGTACTACGGAGAAAGGCGTTTGAGTGGTGTCATGAGGCTCCCATGGCCGGGCACCCTGGTGTGACTAAAACGGTGAACCTCCTAAAGAGGCATTTTTGGTGGGAAACATTGGCCACAGATACGGCCCAGTGGGTACAAAAATGCGACACCTGTGCCAGAGCAAAAGGAGACAACAACAAACAAAAAGGTTTGTTGATGCCTATGCCGTCACCTGCTCGTCCGTGGCAGAACATAAGTCTGGATTTCACCACAGGCTTACCTATGGATCAGGGGTTTTCAGCGATCATGGTGGTGGTGGACAATCTGACCAAAATGGGACATTTTATCCCCTGTAAGAATCTCCCTACAGCAGGACAAACTGCTCAGCTGTTGGCCTCACAGGTCTTACGGTTACACGGTCTTCCACGGGTGATAGTGTCTGATAGGGGTCCCCAGTTCGTGGCCCGTTTTTGGAAAATGTGGTGTAAAGCATTGGGCATTGAAGCGGCTCTTTCGACCAGCTTTCATCCTCAAACGGATGGACAAACCGAAAGGTTGAATCAAACTTTGAAAAAATACTTGCGATGTTATTCCAGGGAGGCGCACGAATCTTGGGTGAATTTGTTGTGGATGGCGGAGTTGGCCTACAACAACGCCTGGCACAGTTCCACAGGGATGTCTCCGTTCAAGGCCAACTACGGTTATGATGCACACACTCTACCTGTAGACGTTCCTGTAGACGTGTCCAATCATCCCTCAGTCCTGGCACACGTTCGGGTGTTGAGAAAGGTGCACCAAGGCGTCCAAAAGCATTTGGCAAAGGCTAAGGAGGTATACAAGAGGTGGGCGGATAAACACAGAAGGCCGGGTCCCTTATTTCAGGTGGGTGACAGAGTTTGGCTCTCCACGAAGAACATCCGATTTAAGTTGAGGAGCGTGTTCCACCCCCGTTACATCGGTCCTTACCCGATTGTTCGGCAAGTGAATCCCGTGGCATATAGGTTGCGGTTACCTGGCTCCTTACGAATCCATCCAGTGTTCCACGTGCACCTTTTGAAAAGAGCTCATTCGGCGCGCAGAGTAGCGCCACCACCTGTGGATGGTGAAAATGGTGTGGAGTACGAGGTGCGGTCCATACAAGATTCCAAGTTGCGTCGTGGGGTGCTCTGGTATCTGGTCTCATGGAAGGGGTATCCTGCCGAGAACGATTCCTGGGAACCATGGGACAACGTTCACGCGCCGCGGGCTGTTCGTTCCTTCCACTTGAGGTGTCCGTCCAAACCAGGCCCTAGGAGGCGCTTGGGAGGAGGGCGTACTGTCAGGACCTGACTTGCGCCTGCCGAACTACAACCCCCATGATGCTATGGCAGAAAACTACAAGTCCCTTGATCCTTTGCGGCGCGGTGTCATAGCGCGGCCAGACCAGGGAATGGGCGTACTTGATTCTTCCTTGTTTGGTTTTCCCGCGGAAGCGCCGGCGGGTTGTGTTCCTGTGATCTGCTCTGGTTCGTGAGAAGAACTTCGAAGCGGATTCCCGGCTGGAAGCTGCATTGGTGGTAAAGTACCGCGCGTTGTTTTGAGAGCGCTCCGGTGCTTTTGTTAGTGAGCCTTGCTCACAGCTCTATGACTGAGTTAGCGGCATCTTGCGCAACAGACATTAAGCCTGGTGGGGAAGTGCGGTTATTCGCTTACCTGATGTTTGGCTAACAGTGTAATCGTCTCGTCTAGTGGCGGAGTGTAGAGGGGGCGTTTTTCTTCCCTTCACATTACCGTCACGAAGCAAGGCTTAGTCTCGCACGGAGATCGTGTTTTGGAGTTACAAGTACCAAGGCGGAGGGCAGTAGTGCTAATAACTACGCTCTACCGTATTTGGGGTGACAGTCATCTAGTGTTTGGAGTACAAGTACCAAGGCGGAGGGCAGTAGTGCTAATAACTACGCTCTACCGTATTTGGGGTGACAGTTATCTAGTGTTTGGAATACAAGTACCAAAGCGGAGGGCAGTAGTGCTGCTAACTACGCTCTGCCGTATTTGGGGTATGCTTTGACTCTGCTACTTCTATTGTGAATGTATCTGCATTAGTGGATGACGGAATCCATTTTTTGCTGTTCTTCAAGTATCTAAGATTTGGATTACGGCGGGTGGTTATTCCCCCCCGGGGGAAGGTGTGAAGGAGGAATGCTAGTTGGATGGACGCTACCAAAAGGATAGCAAGAGCTTCCTTTTCCCAGCTGCTCCCTCCCTTTCCTTCCCGGGTTTTTTCCCCTTTTAGGGGTTTTTCCCTCGCCGTATCACTTGAACACCCTGTGATCTTGTATTCAGGGTGTTTGGGAGGTCCGGAGGTGGAGCTTATCACGCCGCATCAATCCTGCAGAGCGCAGCCCGTGACAATTACATACTTAAATAGAAATGTCAGTACAATGTTAAAAAACATTTAAAGAAAGAGAACAGTTTAAAGCAAAACATTTCGTTTGGGGGATTAAACATAGCTACAATGAAATCATAAGCAGTAAAAATACCCAACTGAAAACACAGAGGTTTTAACCATTTACGTCTGTGTACCATAAGGGCTGGGCAAACAAAAACAACATGGTATAGATCCTGGGAATAAAGTTTACAAAAATCACAGATATCTGTACCACCATGCCATTTAAACAATAGACAATTCAATGGAAGTAAATCATATCTCAACAAAAGAATAAATCGCCTAACTGCATGAGGAAGATTCCAACCTAAATATGGCTGAAGTTTTTTTAATTTCACAAGAGTTACCGAAGGGGAACATTCCTCTCTTAGATTTTCGGATCTTACTGTCAGCTCTAAAACTCAACTCCCAAGACGTAGTCTTTAAAGATAACTTTAGTTGGGGAGCTGATAATGTAAAAAGACTTTGTTCATCTATCTGTAATAAAGAAATTGCTTGTCTAAAGTTCCTTACTATAGAGGAGTAGACATTATAGGAACCCAACAACTCATTTTTTATTTGAAACCTCAGGGAGCCAGGCTTTCCTTCAGCTATATTAAAAACCCAACGCACCACACTCGCTACTGCCTGGGACCGTGCACTGCGCAAACCAAATTCTTGTCTTAACGAAGACGTAGAGCTTGCAGTATTTACAGAGGCTAAATTATGAAGAATTCTTCCTTCAATAGAATCCAAGAATTTCCAGCATGCCATGTCCACTATTTCCAGTCCGTAGATTAGGGATGCGGGGATTTTTGCCCGATAGACTTCGAGCAGTATGGAAAAATGCCTCCGACCTGTCGCTTTGTATAAGGAGATAAGACTCTTCCCTTGAGCGAGAGCTTTCCTACCATTTTTCTCTGTATGGGTTTTTTCTGATAGATTACTCGTGACTATCTTCCCAAGAAAGGGGTAGGATTTAACTACTTCTAGTCTTTCACCCCCGACAGACCAGTAATAATCGTTGTATTTCGGTTTTCTCCTTCCACAGAAGCACATTATTTTACTTTTTGAGGTATTAATTTTTAAGAAATGGGCCTCGGAGTAGGAGTTCAAACCTTTTAAACGACTATTCAAACCCTTTGGGGTGAGATCCAGAATTAAAATATCGTCGGCATACATTAACCCCTTAATTGCTGCCGTCGGCCAACGGTCGTCACGGCCACTACCTCCCCAGTGCTGCGCACGACCGTTGGACGTCCATTCAGCACTAGTTCCAATGGACAGCGCAGCACTGGGGAGGTTTATTTACAAGCTCTAAAGGGGTTAAGCATGCAATGGGTGATCCCCCTAATACAGGGGCAATACCATTGCTAGTAGATAATATGGCTTTAGGTAAATCAGCAATGTATAGGGAAAATAACAGGGGCGCCAACAGGCAGCCCTGTTTAAGCCCATTATTGGTAGGTATTATCCTGGAAAGTCCTCTATCACCACCCATTAAAACTCTGCACCAGGTGTCTGTATGGAGTGCGATAACTAGTTTCAATAAGCTCGGGGGCATTCCTAACTTTATTAGCTTACTCCAAAGCAAAACTCTATCCACCTTATCAAAGGCCGTAGAGAAGTCAATAAATGCTCCATAGATACCTCCTCTACGGACTGTGACATATTTTTCGATCAAGATTTGGAGAGCGGTAAGATTATCTAAGGTACCGTGTTGTTTTCTAAAGCCGGTCTGCTCTAGGGGGAGAATTGCGAACATGGTCACCCAGTCATTTATAGAATTCAATAGACATTTGGAGAAAACCTTGCCTATGGCGTCTAGGAGAGCTATTTGTCTATAGTTTTCAGGTGAATCCCTGACGCCCTTTTTGTAAATAGGGATTAACAAACTCCCTTTCCAAGAGTGTGGAACAATGCCATTAATATAACAAGCTTTAAAAACAGGGTATAGAATTTTCCCCCATAAGGCACTATGAGTTTTCAATACTGAAATTGGAATTTCATCTGGGCCTAAGGCACCGGACGAGCGGAGAGCTTTAATTGCAGCTTCAATTTCTAATTCGGAAGGAGGATCATAAGGAAATAAATCTTCCTGCAATTTATTGAGGTCAAACTCCTCACCATTACTACTATATAGACCCTGAACAAAATCTACCCAAGTCTGCTCATTTATTGATATCGGAGAAGGTCTGGATCTCACCCCACAACCCTCCCCGATTAATGACCAGAAGGTCTTAGTTCGACCACTCTTAGCTGCTTCACGAAGTTTACACCAAAGAGCGTCTTCCTTCTCACATTTTAATCTGACCTTCAACCTATTTCTTCTCCTCCTCAAAAGTAAGATTCTTTGTCTACGGTCTGGGGTGGGGAAAAGGTATTGGGCCCTTACCAATTTATTTATTTCCTTATTTAAATTAAGAAGATCAGAAGGAATTTTGGGCGTTACCTTAGCTGTTAGAGGCTTTTGAGCTTTTAGTTTTAAGATTTGTAAAAATGACATAAAGCAGCCTAGTTCTCTGCCTTCCCATAAAGTTAAGTTATCTACTGCATATTCTAGTAAATTGGACAGATTTTTAATAGTCCCGGAATTCCAGTAGCACTTCCTGTTTTTAATATCAAAGTTCAATAGATCATCCCCGATTTTCCATTGATCTTTTTGAAAAGATGATACGTTCAACTTCAAAATCAAAACATTATGATCACTAAGATCGGTAGCTAACACTATCAAGTCCTTCAAGAAACTAAAAAATGTGCTATCGACTATCACGTAATCCAAAATCGAACCACCATTCCCTGATTTATGTGTTAGATGAGCAGGGCTGTCCGAGGAAAACCTCCCATTGGCTATAACACAATCTGCCTCGATTAAGCGCTCCAGGATTAATTTCCCTCTTTTATTTGTTTTAATGTTCTTTGGGAATATGGCTTTAGGTATCTGGAACATTTCCTCCTTTGCTTTATTTCTAAATAACTCTGCTTCCGCTTAGGGACTTTTTTTCTGTTCAACTGCCTCTATTTAACTGTCTTGATAGAAAACGACCAGTAGAGGTCAGTAAAATACCAGAATTGCTTTCTGCTTGTTCAATTGCCTCTATTTAACTGTCTTGATAGAAGACAATGAGTAATGGTCCGTAAAATACCAGAATAGCTTTCTGCTGAGGAACTTTATTTTTTCAAATTTTTCTGGCAACTGCCTCTATTAAACTTTCTTGATAGAAAAGGACCAGCAGAGGTCAGTAAAATACCAGAATCACTTTTGGCATTCTCTAGATTCCAGCCAATAGAAATTGTCTTCCACAAGCACACGTAGACAATAATATTTTCTTCAAATCTTTTATTTTCAGTGATATGACCACAGAGCTTTGGACTACACCATTTCTCACAGGAGGGCAATATTTCTCTCCATGTGTTCCCATAACTGGCATGTCACGCAGTTTGGTGCTTACTCTTACTTTTCCTCCATGTTAAATAACAGTAGATGTTTTAGCACCCAGGCTAATGTGCTGCATAGCTAAATACATATAAGGTCCCAAAGGCAAGACCAATTGCATTGCAAATGCTTGTTTCTTAATTGTACTCACAATTCTGCTTCACTCTGCGGGGGCTGAAGCTTCAACAGTGAAGTATGCTGCTGTTCTGAAACACCTGTAGTGCAGACGCAGAGCCGTATCTGCCTCCTCATCATTCTCCCAGTAATACATGCTGCTGACCAGGGTGGGGCCTCTCCCTACAAATGTAAGAAATGCTGATAGCCATCTTCCCACAATGGGTTTACAATGAACAAGTAGCGTTTGGGGTGGTTATTTGCATTCGTGAAAATCAAGATGCACGAGCAACTGAACAATACAGATATATTGTATCTGGTAATTCAATATTATTTGTGCTGCTGGAAATTTTATAGAACAAAAATGTCTGCTTAAGCCTTCTTGACTTTACCGGTAAAGAAGCAGACAAGAGAATGCTGATGCACCTTAAAAATGCCTGTTAATGAACAACCATATGTTCTCGAGGCAGAGTGCGTGTCATACCACCGCCAACATTATTTGTATAGCACTTACATTTACTTACATCTAAGCACTGTGCATTGCGCCGACAGATGACGCCGAGGTAGGGTAAGCAGGAAACACGCATAAATATGCTACCGAGGTTATTTGCCTCTGATGTAGCTGAACAAGAAATTGCTTGCCTAAATGACACTGTAGGCAAATTAAATTGGGACTGCAGTATTTTACTCATTTAGACTGTGATAAAAAAAACAACAGGATTCAACAAAGACTGAACGATGAAAGAAGGGCACGACGAGCCCGCAAGACGAGCGGTCCACGTGGCCACGTGGCCCAGAGAATTAATGAATCGCCAAGAACGCTGCAGCACAAAGCGCAGAGAGTTAACTTGAAATGTGTGTATGATGAATGGATATAATACTGTCGACATAATGGGTTTCCTATTTAAATTTTGCGAGGATTTAATCAGTTGGGCACAGCTGTGCTGGATGCATCATAAAGTATGTTGAAAAATACGGAGACATGCACATTTGTCTGGTGCAAATTAAGCTCACTTAGAGGTGGTCTTAATGGACCACGTAGCAATCATTACATGCATAAATTGTAAACTGTCTGTTTTCCGTGAATTTACTTAAAAAAAGAGTGCTCATCCATGGTGGGGCAGACTAATGAATGGAACTAACCTTAATTTGGAAAGCACTAATAACCCAACACTTATTCATTAGGCCCCATGCGGTGCAATGCATTGTCTTTAATGGCTGCTAGGGTGTAGAATTTGTGTTAACCTCTAAAGGTGTGCATCTGTCTGTAGCTGGTACCGCAAAGCAGAGTTACAAAATTAAACACGCTCTCTTTTTCCATGCCTCTCTTTATGAAGGGTAAGCCTGGCAGAATTACTTAACTTAATTACACTAAGCCCTAAAATAATCCTTCTCAGAAAGTGCACCAAGACTGTGGAACTCCATCCCCTCAAACATTGGGACATTCCCATCTTAGGGTGGTTAAAAAAAGGGTTGAGATCGCTCTTTTCAATGTCATTTTTTGTGGAAAAAGTAAAACAAATCTTTATTATCCCTGTAATTCTCTGATGGAACATTGTATCAAAATAAGGGCCTTGTTTAGAGTTTGGTGGGTGACATACTGCATCACAAACGTGGTGGATGCCCTGAATTGTAAGATCATTATATTTGATGCCACTTGGCGGACTGCAACATCCAACACTAAGGGCTTAATTACGAGTCTGGCGGTACACAAACCGCCAGACTCATGGAGGCGCAGTGGTGACAGTCTCCCGACTGCCCTATTACAAAAAGGGTGGTCAGACTGCCTTTGAAATTTGGCGGGACCGCCGTGGTCCCACCAAGCATATTACAAGTTTCCTCTCTGCTATGGTTTTCATGGTGGTTCCACCGCCATGAAAATTGTGGCTGAGAGAATCAAAGAGTGCCTTAGGCCCCCTTGTGCCTCTGCACCATGTGGATGCACAAAGGGGGCATATATTTTGTGTGCATGCACACTAGATTCTGCACATCATGGAATTTGCAGTCCGCGCCGTGCAGGAACTGTTTTTGCCATTCCCATTGTGGTGCCCATTTCCAGGGCATGGCCATGGGAATGTCAAAAGACAAGCCCACCAGACACAAGTTACACACGTAATCTGGAGGGTGGCTGGGCCACGGCTTTTGCGGGACGGATCCGGCACCACTTCACCAAAGTTGTAATCCAGCCCTAAATAAAGCCCAATGTTTTGATTTCTGGTATGCTATCCTCACTTCATACTTTAGTCACCTTTTGTAACTCCTTATGTTGTTGTATTTTTTTGGGCATGATATTACTAAATATTATTATAATTTTGATTCTATTATTTGTGCAAAGTTGCTACTATATAAAGTGTACTGTCACCCATTGGATCTTGTCGAGGCTATATAAATCTACTAATAAATGAAATTACATCAACTTATATTTACCGATTTACATGCTTGAGGCCATTCTGGTGCTTCTGATTAGCTCAGAATGGCCACAAAATCATGTTTTTTCACATTAAACAAAATTTGCTTTGATGTTTGCATTGTTAATGTTGGCTAGAGTTCATAAAATGCAGATGCTTTTAAATTATAACAATATATATATGTTTCTTGAGAAATGCCACAGAACTAGAAGACATATAGTAAGTGGTCACTAGTGAACTATGAGAAAGGTATGGCACAAAAACATCTCCAAATCTTGTTGAGCGAGTGATTGCAATGGGGGGATGGTAGCAATGTTCTTCAATTATGTGTAGGGCGCACTTTACCTCTTTGCTCCACGGTGCACCTTCAAACAGATGCACTGTGCCAAACAAGGAAAGTGAACTCTAATAGGTTGAATGTGCTGCCCTCATGGCACCCGCAAACTCGTACTGGCCTCGGGGCAGCGCATTCAAGTGAAATGCAGAGAGGCTGCTTCAATCCTGCTCTGTGTTTCACTGTGTAAGTGGCACCCCCTCAACAATAAAGGGGGAAGAGAGATGCCCGTGCAGGCAGGTGGAGTGAGTGGCTGCATCCGCCGGCAAAGGTATGTCTGGGACGTCCTCCACAGGGCTACCATCAGTGGGCGCACTGAAAGCTTCTTTATCTCTGTGCCCGCATCCATAATATGGCGCAGGTGCAGAGGTAAAGAGATACCCTTGAGGGAACGCCCTCTTGAGATAGCACTGGCACAACATGTGGGCCCAAACTATCTGTATAACAGAAGGGGCCACACAAGCATCTACTGTCCCTTCTGTCATAACAAAATGCCCCAGGGATGCACAAAACAGGCGCAAACGCCTATGGCGCCCCCCAGGGCACTTCTGTGGTACCAACCCAGGTTTTGCAAAACTGAGAGGACAATCTTTTGATACTTGATGATAGCACAGTGTTGACCCATTGCCACCCCGTCATCTTTTGCAGCCTCCTCCTAGTTCCTGAGTGGACAGAACAATGAATGAATATTATACAAAGTAAGCAGGGCTCTCACGACACCATTTAGCTTAGCTCTCTCCATCTGTGTTCGAGAGACATCAGACCACAGATAGCAAAGGCAGTGGCCGTCGATCCAAATCGCATGCAACAGTTGCTACTTCTGGCTATCCTTAATTTATGTCACAAGGGATCAGTTGACCAACTACTACAAGGACAGAGGGCAGTGCCCCAGCCCAAAAAACATTTGGACTGCACAATGCATTGCATAGCACTACAAACGCATTGGATAGAAAGTCAGTGGTTCTTATGCAGTTTAGAAAGGGAACAACTTAAATATGCAATAGTTAATGTTCTGATGCAGTACCCAGGACGATTATTTCTCCACAGTGAAACATCTTCATGTGACCATCGGAAAACTGTGTGCCCAGTAGAAAAACTGAAAGCTACTCCAGTATTCAAAGATTAACTCAGTGTCCAAGACATTGCATTAGGAGTGCTGCTCATATTGGTGTGGGCTGCTCAGGGAGAGAGCACTGTTACTCACATATGCCTTGGGTGCTGAATCTGTCAGTAATGCTGATAAAATGTGTCTGGACTACAACTTATGACAGTTAGGCTGCCCAAATATCTATGAATACTCAAAATGTCAGTTTTGTAGGGTGAAATAAACATTGACTGCATATTGAACTAGAATACTAAAATGGCAAGATAGCTGAAGATGCCTAGAGGGGTTCACTGACAGAATATCGACCACAAAAATATAGATGTAAAAAATATTTAGGTAAAAATATAGAATGCAAATATATCGACTCCCTTTACTTAAACAGGTAAGTACAAGAATATTGAAAAAATATATAGTTCACACTAATATAGTTGTATTAAATATCGATTTTAAATATATGTAATTTAAAATATTAAAATAAACTTAAATTAAAAATGTATATTTGAACAAATACAACAATTACACTTCTTTAAAAAAATATACACATATATATATATATATATATATATATGTATATACATACAATCATGCATATTTAAATAAGAAACTAATATTTTAATTAACAACATAATTTAAAAAATCTTAAATTGCATAATATTATCAAAAATATATGTAAACATATTTAAATATTCCAAAAACATAAAATATTAATATAGGGAATCAATTTAATTTAAAATGAAAATTTAAAAATACACATATTTCACAATTTAATGAAAAATAAGTTGCAAACAAAAAATATTGCAACATATAATATAATTATTATAATAAATCACACTCCTAATTATATAAATTGCAACAAAAATAATTTATTACAAATTAAAATAAATATATATACATTTCCCACCACATTAAAAAAACCATTTTTCTACTAAATAAATATAAACATAATTACTCCCACTAGAAATAAAACAACAGTATCAAAATATTTTACACCACACAAAAATAAGATTTACTATTCTAACTACAATAAATATAAAATAACATAAAATATACAATTACAAAATACTACAATTCCCACTACACTTAACACAACAATAAAATTTATAATTAAGAAAAAAAAAACAATTCCCACTCGAGTCAATGCAACTGTATGGAAAGCGCTGGATTGTGGAGGGGTAAAATGCACTATTCCCACTCCAGTCGGTGCAATAGTAGGGAAAGCATTGGATTGCAGAGTGGTAAAATTTACCACTGCCACTCCAGTCAGTGTACCAGTAGGGAAAGCGCTGGATTACGGAGGGGTAAAATTTACTATTCCCACTCCTTTCAGTGCAATTGTAGGGAAAGCGTTGGATTGCGGAGGGGTAAAATTTACAATTCTCACTCCAGTCAGTCCAACAGTAGGAAAAGTGTTAGATTGCTGATGGGTAAAATGTACTATTACTACACCAGTCAGTACAACAGTAGGGAAAACGTTATATTGCAGTAGGGTAAAATGTACTATTCCCACTCCAGTCAGTACAACAGTAGAGAAAGTTTTGGATTGCGGAGGGGTACAATTTTCTATTCCCCGTCCAGTCAATAGAACAGTAGGGAAAGTGTTGAATTGCGGAGGGGTAAAATTTACTGTTCCCACTCAAGTAAATGCAACAGCAGGGAAATTGTTGAATAGCTGAGGGGTCACCTTTACTATTACCACTCCAGTCAGTTAAAAAAAAAACCAACAAAAAAATCTTCAACAAAATAAAAATATTTTAAAAACAAAGTAAATAAAAACATATATAAATATGTTGAAAAATATATATATATATTTTAAAAAAATATTATAATGTTTAATACATATCACGAATACCTACAGATATTATTATAAAATAAATACAAACATGATTTTCATACAAATAAATACCCTTTATCACCACAAAATTCATGACCTGCACATAAATAATTATTCACACTGTTAATAGAAATATTCATCAACAAATTAAGTGTATTAATTAAATATTCAAAATTAATACATTATAATTAATGTATTTCCCACAATATACCCCCACAAAACACACAACTCAATTCATTATTTCATTAATAATTAATATTAATTTAAAGAAATATATTAATTGCTTAAAATTGATTTACTTCCCACCCCATACCTCTACAAAACCCAGAACCAACATCTAAAATGTAAAAATTAACAATTAACATAACTAATTATCAAATGAACAAATACTAATAATTAAAAATCAAATTATATTTCATTACAATTAATTAACTTCCCACCCTTTACCACTATAATACCCACAAGCTGCACCTAAAATCATTAATTACACAATTAAAATAAATTTTCAAATAAATAACTAATAGTATTTAGCAACTAATTATAAATTAAGTAAAATTAATTTACTCTCCAACCGTTCCCCCTATAAACCCAAAACCCACACCCCCCAAAAAATGTAATTAAACAATCAACATAATTAATTATCAATGAATTGATTAATATTAATTAACAAGTAATAATTAATTAATTTAAAATAAATTACTTCCAACCCTTTACCCCTATTAGCCCCACAAATTGCACCTAAAAAATTACACAATTACCATAATTAATTATCAATTAATGAATATGAATTAACAAGTAATTAATTAATGAAAAATAAATTACCTCCCACCTTTACCCCTATAAACCCCACAACACACACATAACATTTTGCAAAAATAAAATTACAAGCAGAATTAACACTATTAAATATCAATTAAATAAACATATTTACATAAAAAATAGTAATTAATTTATAATAATTAAATCCCTTCCCACCCTCTTCCCCAGTAAACCACAACCTATAAACCCACAACCTGCTACAGAACTGAAAGGCACAACATTTTATTACATTAAATGTAATAACTACTTTAAAATATAACACATATATTAAAAACATAAACAATACTTAGAGATTTAAAATATATACTAAAACTCATAACACTAATTAAAAAATCGATATTTTAAACTACTATATTTTTGCAAGCGATATTAATGACACATATACTTCTAAAATCATTATTTTCAATTCGATATTCTGGACAACAATATTCTTGCACTCGATGTTTCTATTCCCAAACATTTCCAATCGAAAATAATGTAGTTCGAATTTATTGCCTCGATATTCTGTCTGATTACCGCCCATAGGCTACATATTTTATAGGCCGAAGTAGAAGAATCATTCCTCCGGTCAAAGATTTTGGCATTATGCCATTGGCATACCAACTTCACTTAACCACAGTTAAGCATATTGCCATGGCATTTCTAAACTTTACCTAAAAACCTGTTGGTGGTCCACAGCTACTTTTCCCAGTGACATTCTGTAACCCATTTCAATCTTTAAAAATGTCTGCTTTAGTCAAATTACGTGTGCAATTTTTATGCATTCTATATTTTGTCTTGTAATGTGAAGCTAGGTCCAAGACCTGATGAATTAATTATTGTTTGTTCTTTGTCCACAGCTGTCACTCGATACAAATTGCAAAATATTTCCCTTTAAAATATTGTGAAATCTAATTTACCATTAATATAACACCCATGGCCAGATGTATCATAGTGTTGTGGTACGTCACCCGTGCGCCACGCAAGGGGGTGCAAGGGCAACACAACACTAACGTCAGTTTTATCAAGTCACACAAGGCCACCTTGCGTGGCCCTGCTTGGATTGATAATTCCATAGAGGAGCATGGGTGTTCCCACGCATCCACCCATGCTTTTGGCGCATTCCCAGATTTACCATTAGTTGTAGACCCGGGAATTCATCAAAATGCTAGGACTCCCCACGGGAGGCTTAATAAAGAAAACTATCTTTATTTCTCCTTGTTATTTCTCTTTATTTGTGTGATGCATTCTGCAGCACACATAGAAAGATGTAAATGCCTCTGAGGACTGTTTTTGTGCCAGAAGGTGGCCTGTCTTGCCCAAAAACAATCCTGACTACAACGTTGACGCAAGACAGCACATTGTGCGCTAGTGCAAGGAAAGGAAAGGAATGCTAAATGCAGCACGTTCCAGCCCTTTCTCTTTCATGCAGCGCACCGCACCGCAGCAAGGTGGCTTGCTTTGTTATGCTATGTGAAAGTGTAATAAATCCGCCCCCCATTTCTTATAGTGGACCTCAGTTCTTGCTATTAACATCTACTACGATGTCAGCTTCCTGCACGTATCTCCATCAATTAACCTCTATCCTCATTTTCAACTACTATCTGGGTGTGACTTGTGATAAGAAAAATTTAAAATCTATCCACAAAATTGAGCTACTTTCCTAATTCCTTTTCCGCAATTGGTGACATTGTAAAATAATCACATTTTTGTGTTCAGTGACACTTGTGGACAAATATGTTTTCCATCCAACTATGTTCTGTCCTTATTCTCCAGGACATTTCTTACAGATGATTGTGCATGGTTTATTTTTGTGCAACTGACTGAATAGGCTAAATATACCTACTATGTGCATTTGCATTTGCTTACTGTGCTTCACAAATGGACTGTGTGATATTTTCATTACCGATGAAACATGCAATTTGCATATGCAGACATTTGTATGTGGGGAAAAAGAATATGCAGAAACGCATTTTGATGAAACGTTTACCGTGCACATTCATGACCTAAATGGAAAAACTGCATACTACAAGTGGAACTAAGGTTGAGCGGGTGCACTGGGCTGTTTACTGCTACATTGTGTCTTGGTTGTGTTTAGTTATTTTTCATTCCCAACAACAGAGTAAAGGTGCAGAGAAGGACGTTTCCTCAAGCAGTGGTGGTCTTGCTTACAGAGTAAACTGTGTGTTACTTGAATGCTAATGACAAGGGTAACTCGTCATGGAGTTTCCATTGATTTCAATGGAAATTACATGGAAGATCATCAGGTACCTTAGCATCCAAGTGGTTAAGCTTGTGATGCTCTTGAGGAGAACACAGCTTTGTGAACACACTGTGTGGCACACATCAAGTTCCTCACTGTGTTGCCTAAAGGCTAAATGGTAATCGCCCACAGGTTGCCTAGGTCCGTCATAAGTCAGATATGCTGGGAAACTGGATACAAGCTGTTCTGATAAGACATTGTAGGTTACAGACTTTCCACCTTCGAGTGCCCACAGTCACCTTCTTCAGATAGGTCAGGTATTCGTGTTTCTGAGACCAAATATACATCTTCTGGCTCTTAAAAGTCTCCATCGTTTCAGTGTTTATTTTTGTTTGTATTGTGAACCTTTCAACACCAAAAGCTGTCCCTTATGGAGATAATGTAGACTTAAGCGACAGTCTGTCAGTCAGCTTTACATTCAGTTCCTAAAAGGAGTGTTTGCAGTCTACCATTTTTACTTCGGTGTGTAAGCAAGAGCAGATGGGACAGTTTTATATATGAACTGCTCAGCAGTAAGAAGATAGGGAAACATCAATTTTCCACAACAAGGCATACATGACTAAAACTTTGCACACTCATAATCATAACATAGCATAATATAACGTGTATTTGTAAAGCGCACGTTTACCCTGTCGGGGTCTCTTGGGGCCGAATAACAGATGTTTATTGTTACCCAACTCAATGGTACTGATTTTATAGACCTCAGATGGATAAAAGGCTGATTTGAACCTTTGACCATGAGGTTGAACACAGGCCACTGGTAGTGGATGCATTAGTCCACTGAGCCATCAGACCCGGAATCACAACTCTCTCGCGAGCTGCTATTATGAATTAGAAAGCCATCAGAATTGGGCTGTTCTGATAAAGATTTTAAACTAATCCTTTTGGTTTCTTTTAATATTTCTAGCAGTAACTGTTCAGTTTTTTCAATGATTTGGGGGTGACTTCAATGTTTTTAAATTCCATCTCAGATTCTTCTATGGGTCAAATGTCAGGTAAACTGTTGTTGTGTCGTTCCTAAAAATACATTGGATCTGCACGTTTGTTGGACAACATAAACTAAGGGATTAGTGTCTAGACAGATTCAGGACACCTCCACTGGATATGTCAGCCTATAGACCAGATAGCTCACAATGACATCATAAGCCCCTATCCTTAGCAAGGAGTGAACAGTTTCTGACATCCATCGAACATGACAGACCTTGACCCTTCAGGGATCGTGGAAACAGTACAGTACTTTTTGCTCAGTCAATCGTGCTTACTGAGTCTCAGAAAGGTACACAGAATAAATGTTGGGGAAGTTTTCAATAAGCATTTATTGAAACACAGTCATTCTAGTATAAAACATGTTTGCTGTGACAATCATTAGACAGAAGCAAATGTAAAAGAATACAAGTATCAGCAGAGAAAACAGAACATGGAATTCTACTATGGTGCTAAAACAGTGAATATATGCAGGCATGGAAACAAGACAACAATTAAGCCTACTCCTACAATGCGGACCCTACCTAAGTATACCAAAGTCTACCTTGTGTGTATGTGGGTGTAAAGCCAAGAATCGCCTCGGAAAGAGCCAACCCTATTACCTGATGGGAGAGAATAAAGGACCCCATCTTGGTTATGAATTGGACACCCAGCAAGGGATGTCAAACTGCTGCATGTTGAAGCTTCAGCAAGCAGGGACCTCAGTGTCTTGTGTCAGCATCTCCTCTAGTTACCTAGTGAAGGTGCGGTTCTTTTATACCACAAAGAGAGCCTCAGGGTTCCTACCACAATCAATATGTTGTGAGTATGATTTGTAAATGAGCCTAAATGAATAATTGTTGCCCTAGGGTGATGGTAGCGATGACTTTAATACAGAGTTTGTTAATTCTGTTATGTACGTCATGTGCAGGGGATTTTACTCAGAATTACCTGCATAATAATGAGGCTAGTTTCAAGGAAACCAATCGTCATTATTCAGCAGATAACTGGGTAAAAGGTCTGTGCTAGGACCGTTATGCAGAGCAAGGTAGGGCAAATGTAGGTAAACGTTCGCTTTGCTATTTAGGCCAGGGTTGGGGAACATAACACCCACTCCTCACCGGAAGGTCGACCATGGTAACTAATGCTAAAATAAGCCTACTAAAATGGATAAAAACATTGTCATAACACCAGTGTCTAAAAACATGTTTTATGTAAAAAGGATGCTAATAAAATTTCAAAAGCTCTACAAGTCCACTAAAGAGTCAATATATGATTAGACTGACTGAGCACATCGAAAGCCACGGTGCTCAGTGACAGCAGAAGAAAAATAAAAGAAAACCGTGCTTCTCATTCCAATTTGGTTTTGTTTTGGAAAAAGGCTGAATTCTTCCCATCACATGGAGAGTCATATGTTTATGTGTCCTGTGTGGGAGACACAACATCACTGTCGCTCACATTCACAGATGATGGTCCCTGTAACACCTCTTGAATTAGGTCAATGTAACAAAGGAGATCTTCTCAAGTTCCCACAGAATCTGCTATGGTGGGACTCGACACCTGTGAGCCTGTTGTAGACTCTTTGTCCATTCCGCCATGAGCTAAAGCATCTCGGGGAGACTCTAAGAATGCCGTCATCGTCATGGGAATACGCTGAGGACACCGATACACGTGGGCCTTTAAGGGGTCCAGTGGTACATCTAGGTCTGGTGGAGAAACCAATGGGAGGGTCAGACACAAGTCCAACATGCATTCATATCTGCAAAACAAGCAGCAGAACACAAGCAAGATGCAGTCAAACCAGACTTACCAGAACATCAGGAACCAATGCTCATTTAGATCCTCAAGCTGAGGTGTGCACAGATAAAGTACCATGCATTCATGAGAACGTTGCACCAGTAGTGCTTTTTCCATCCCTGGATAAACTAGGACGTCCATTGCGAAGCAGGAAAATTAAAACCAGGATACCCACTACAAGTAGTAGGATCAGAGGAAGCCCTCCAAAAATACTTCCTAATACGGAGTTTATGAATGGCAGAATGACGCCGAAGATTGTCTAAAAGGTACCCAACAGTCCAAATAGGTGCATGATCCTCCAAGTATCAGACATGTTATTGATTCGATGAACTAGTTCCCCAAGATGGAGCGGGAAGTTTGAATGGACTAGTATCTTTATCTCAGAGGAAGACCTTTCAACCTGGAGGTCAAACGTCTTTCGGGCTGAGGTACAGGCACATGGTTCTGAAAAAGTGCGGCTATCAGTCTGCTGAAAGAATCAAACGATATAAAGGAAACATTCAATAAAAGCCCTAAGTGTGTGGGTCAGTGGAAACAATATTTACATGAAACAAGTAATCCTGGTACTTACTGTGACCAGATGTGCAATGCCTGGTACCATCCTACAACAGCCTTGATCATTCAGCATCCAATAGCTCCCATTCGAGAGCAGCTCGAACACTGGACGACTCACGGCAGCTGGGGAACCCTTCAACTGACAGGACAGGTTAGCAACTGAAGCATTACAGGCTCCGTGAATCGAAATGTCCTTGCAAACAAGGGACAGACTTAAAGCCCTTTCACAGTTTGAAAAGCTGAGAAAACCTTCAGTGTCCCCATTCCTGCATCTAAATCTGTACGGTTATTCTCAGTACCCATGTACGTATCCTTCTCATACAGCTTCATACCTTCGTACCTGATGGTATTTAAGACAGTATTGAAGTTTAAATGTCGTGACCAGCAGTGTAATATAAAAACATATTCATTCTCACATAGACCCCACATGGCCATCAATCAACATTAATAAAAGGAACACTATGTTCACATAAATCTTGTGTGTGTGAGTATTTATTTCATTTCTCATACATATTTTTTTCTCATATTTGTCATTTTTGGGTAATCATATCCATCAGGCACAATCAAAAACAATATTGTGGTAAAACAACATCAAACACTACTCAAAACAAATCACAACACAATATAAACACAATGAACATTAACGTGGTTCAAAAATACATTATCTGCTGAACAGACTAGGAGTGGTTACCAATAAGTCCAAAGCAACTCACTCCAATAAATGCCTCCCCCTTGAAGATGGGGTTATGTATACAACAATATGTTACCATACTCATTAATGTCCCAAATGGGAATTCATAATTTTTTTTTTTTTTTTTTTAAAGACCTTTATTACTTAGATCACTTTTGACATTCCTCGCCTACAACCCATCGGGCCGGCTTTCAATCAAACATTCCAGTATAATAGTACAATGACACAACCCCATGCCGTCAACCCGGGTGTACGGCGGCGTATCGAAGTTCAGATATATGAGATCCCGAAGGATATTGGAGGATAAGGAAGGTCACATTTTACAAATGTATGCAAATAATAAGGTCCATCGTAAATAAATTCTGCATCCAGAAAAGGAACTAACAAAAACAAACCCCCCGGTAACTTGATCGTCATATTACAGTACTGTATGGTTCTAGGCAATGCCGGTCTATGTACAGAGACTAGACGCCCTCAAGTGCCATGACTCAGTTAGGAATGGCCAGTATTATATGTCCAAGGAGCTAGATTGCATGGTTGGAGGAGGCTCACATATATTCCCCATGTAGTCATTCCATCTGGACCATATTTCTACCCATTTGCGAGGACATCCTCTTGAGACATACACTGTCTTCTCCTGCAGCATGCACCAGTCCATGTCACATTGCCAGTCCCTCAGTTTTGGCGGGTTAGGGTCCCCCCACAACCTCGCAATGTTCCTTTTAGCCACTACCAGCCCAAGTGTTACCCACAGTTTCCCTCTGTGCGTCAGGTCAGTGGGTTCCCAGATGTTAAGTAGACATCTCTTGGCCTCAGGTCTAATTTTTACCTCCCACACCTCCTGCATACAGTGCACTACTCTCCCCCAGTACTGTTGCACTTTTTGGCACTCCCATATGGTATGAAAGAAGATGCCCTCTACACCACACACCATGCAACAGAGTCCATCCCAACCATTCCTCATCAATTGCAGCCTCGTACAGGAGATATAAATTCTATGTAGAATTTTAAGTTGAATTAGGCGCAGTCGGGCAGAAATGGCCACCTCACGGGGGGAGGCCACAGCAGACCTCCATTCCTCCTCATCAATTTCCAACCCATCGGCCATCCATTTCTCTTTTAAGGGTATTTCCTAAGTGTTTACTTTGCAAATCGTGAATGTTTGTGGAGCTCCGCTTATCGTACTTGCTGCAACCCGGCACACTGAGGTTTGTGGGTGTATTAGGAAATACGCCGAAAGAGTTAGAGAATTCCTGCCGCCATCGCGGAGCTTTTCACAAAGATGCAAATGAGCATACAACCTAAATAGTTGAAAGACACCGGCACAATTGCCAAGGGGTCACGAATTTAGCAGTCCAAACCCCGCGGCACAGACGGCATTTTCATTGTATCAGGAGCAACTTTGGGCAGGATTAACACAAGTTCCCATGGACTAGAATCATACCGCCCTGACGAGAATCCTGCAAGTTACTAAACAGGATTCGAAACGCGTCGGCACCCCCCTTTTTTCTCTGACCGGTTGGTCAATGATACTGATGCAAAAATGGGCAATATTCCTGAATTAAACTGATTACATCGGGTTCAGGTCTTGGGAGTTGATCTTGTTTAAAAATGCTTTTCTCCTCTTTTTTTCTCCCTTTGTTTGTGATCGTTTTATTGTAAAAAGTCACATATCACTCACAAATGTGTATGGTCATTTTGTCCATGTCATGAAGATGTACTCATGGTAAAATTTACTTATGGTAAAAAGTCATTTTTTGTAAAAACGTTAATTATTTGTTCGTTTTCACTGTATATATGCACAAATTGTTTTTCAAAATTGTATATGGCTAGACATGAGGTCGACAGTGGTCTTAGGTCTGTTTTTGTAAAATGTAAATCTTTTTTGTGAACTGAGTAACAATTGAAAGACAAAAATCATTGTCTGGGTAAACTAATAAATTGTGGTTTACTCTCACTTGAATCAGTGTGTACCTTAATTAGTTTGGAGGCATAGGCAAATATTTCTATTTACAATTTTGTGGCCCTGCCTACCCTCCGTCCCATTGGGCCCAG
Source organism: Lissotriton helveticus (assembly GCF_964261635.1). NCBI lineage: Eukaryota > Metazoa > Chordata > Amphibia > Caudata > Salamandridae > Lissotriton > Lissotriton helveticus. The sequence continues at coordinate 294,504,296 of NC_136073.1, read as the reverse complement.
CCACCCTTGTTTTTTCTGATCATTTTGTACAAGGCAGCTTGGCCTAGTAATGATAATGGAAGGCCCTGCCAGGACTTGGCCTCTCGTTGGAGACGCCGTAGGGGAGGTTGAAGATTGCGCTCGTAGGACAGGGCCTTGTCCTTGGATATGAACACTCCCAGGTATTTGAAGCCGTCCTCAGTGACTGTGATGGGACAAGTGTCAGGGAGCTTCGGGGGGTCCCCGCTGAGGGCGTAGAGATACGATTTGCTCCAGTTGATGCTGAAGCCGGAATTTCGACCAAAGCTCGCGAAGATGTCAAGGGCTGCAAGGATTGACCGTCGTGGCTTAGAGAGGTAGAGGAGAATATCGTCCGCATAAAGGGATATTTTGTCTTCCCATCCCTCCGCCCATCCTATTCCACGAAGGTAGACGTCATGTCTGATCCAAGCCGCTAGCGGCTCAAGGGAGAGGGCGAACAGGAGAGGAGAGAGGGGGCAGCCCTGTCGAGTTCCTCGCTCTCAAGTAAAGACCTCCGACACTTTATTGTTCACTAGGACCTGCGCCAGGGGTTCCGTATAGAGGAGACGAACCCACTCCACAAAATGGGGCCCAAAGCCCAGTTTACGCAGGACAGCGAACATGTACGGCCACTCTAGGGTGTCAAACACCATGGTGGCGTCCAGAGAGACCACAACCGCGTCTTCCTTCAATCTATGGCGTTGTCCGATCACCCCGTGTAAGCGTAAGCGTCTGATGTTTAGGGCCGTGTTTCGATGTGGCATAAAGCCTGACTGGTCAGGATGTACCAGTGCATTCAGTATTGGTTTAAGCCGATAAGCGAGTGTTTTTGCCAGTATTTTGGGCTCCGCGTTTAGGAGGGAAATCGGCCTGTAGGAGGCACAGGATTCAACAGGTTTCCCCTCTTTTGGGATAGCCAAAATAGTAGCAATGCGCTGGTCTCGTGGCAGTATTCCTTCCTTTCTGCTGGTGTCAAACATGGCTTTAAGGTGTTTGCTAATTGTCTCAGGTTTAATCTTATATAATTCTATCGGGAGACCGTTGGGGCCCAATGCTTTCCCTGGTCGGAGTTCCATTATTGCACGCTGTATTTCGGCCACAGTGAGTGGACTATCAATGGTTTCCCTGTCCTCATCTGACAGACACGGCATTCGGATATCAGCGAGGAGGGCTATCGAGTCCTCCTCCGGGCGGTCAGATACCCTAGTATAGACCTGCTTGTAGTGTCTAGCAAACTCCTTCACCACGTCCCGCGGCTCAGTGAGAATCGCCCCAGATTGATTATGTATTAGCGGCACAGTCTTCCTGGCCTGCTGCTTTTTGTCAAGCCAGGTGATAAGTTTTCCAGCTTTGTCACCCTGATCGTATAACCTGCCCATTTTATGTCTAGCTATTGTCTGGGCCTCCTGGGAGACCAGTGCTCTATATTCCGCTAGCTTGAGTTGCCATTTGTGGCGGACCGTCCTTCCCCCTTTCTCGAGCGCTTCCGCCTCAAGCTCTGCCAGCTCCGCCTCAGCTGTGGTGACTTGACTACGCTGTTCTCTCCGCCTGCCAGAGATGACTGATAGCGCTTCCCCCCTAACTACCGTTTTAAACGCCTCCCATACCGTGACAGGGGAGTCTACTGAACCCTAATTTTTTTCAAAATATTGAGTGATAGAGGCGTCGATTTTCCCCCGCGTGTCTTCATTCTGCAAGTGCCAGGGGCTTATAGGTGCCCCGCACCCCTCCCTCCTTGTTCCGAATGTGATGTGCGTCGTTACCGGCGAGTGGTCCGATATGCCTCGCGTCAGGAGTGTCGCCTCTCGCACTATAGTGTGATGCTGCAGGACGGTGAGAATGTAATCAAGGCGTGAGAAGGTGTGATGTGGCCCAGAGAAGAAGGTGAATTGGCTGGTCATGGGATGAAGGTGGCGCCAAACGTCGGTGAGTCCGAAGGCCTCAAGAAACTCAGCCAACCATTGCTGTCCTTGGGGTAGGGTTCTGGAGGGCTGTCTATCCACTGTGCCCGACACCACCGAGTTGAAGTCCCCGACCAGGACCAACTGACCTTTGGGGAGGGAGAGTAACAATTTGCCCAAGTCTGCAAAGGCAGGAGCCTGCAAGCCTGGCGGGACATACGCCGAGAGCAAGTTCAGTACGTACCCCTCCCACCTGCCTGTGACCACCGTAAAGCGGCCCTGTGGATCCAATTTAGTGCCATCGATATGAAGGGGCGAGAAGCGGCGGATGAGGATTCCCACCCCCTTGAGCCTGAGGTGAAGCCGGAGTGTGAGGCGAGCGTGTAATCCCACCTGTTGAGGGCCTGACATGTGTTCCCAAGTAAATGAGTTTCTTGCAGCATTACTATGTCAGGTTGGTGCCGTTTAATGAATTGCAAGACTATAGTACGCTTGAGCCTGTCCCCAAGTCCATTCACATTCCAGCACATTATTTTGAGGCTCTTTTCCCAGTTCCTAGCCATAACCATTACTTTGAAAGCAGTCCCTACTCAGCACTCCTGAACCTGTAAAGTCTACATGGACATAAATTCTGTATGACCAAAACAGACCCAGAACTCCCCAACCCTCCCCGGATCCCCCCCAGCAGCAAAACTCTCCAACTCCATTGCCCACCCTGGTCCCCCCCCCCCGAAAGCTCTAACAGTGTTAACAGTAACATGCATATCAGACAGTTGACTCCATGCTTTCCTCCCCGTTTCAACCCCCCACATCCCGCCCACCTCTGCGAAGGGAATTCATACTTCTTATACGAGTAGATGGATGCCTTTTTTAGATCCTGCATCATGACTTTATGCTTAAGGTGTCACTTCCAATGAATCTCCATAGAAAAATGCCAACGTGTTTCAACCTCATAGAATATAGGGATATATATAAATCTTTTTAGAAGGTCATCATCAGGGCAAAAAATGAAACTCGTTCAGTCTTAATCTAAAAAATAATTTGTATTAAAAATCACTTAATTGCGCATTGTGTTAATGCCAAATTTACTATTTACCACATGCAGCTCCAAGAAAAAACTTGTGCGCATAGTGACTTAAGCCAAACAAATAATATATATATACATAATTTTACATCCCAGTTCCACGGTGTCGTTATCGCGAATCAAAGGAGAGATGTGGTCAAACATCTCATCCCAAAACCATGTTTTATTGTGGTACCCAACATGCATTTGTTTAATTTAAGGGATAGCCCCTATTACTGAATTAAAGACTGATAGTTTGAAACACTCAGTGAAAGCACACAGTACAATTTTATATGTTGTATGTTCGACCACCTCTTGGCCGTCTCAGTATCGACAAACAAACCCAATGAAGTAACAATTCTGGAACGTCAGGGTCGGGGCAAAAAAGGGTCGTTGAGAACAGCTCTTCTAAAAAGAATTTTGTATTCCATCTTAAAAACCAGGAAGGCAAGACACTTACTTTTAATTTCAACCTCCCTTTGGAATTGTAACACAGACCTGCTTCCGTCAATTGGTCCTTTCTACTTCTGATCCATACTGCATATGTGCGTGCTTTAAAGACGGCAAAACACTTCCGCATTTGACCAGAGGGTCTTGGGAAAGGTCTTTTTTTATGTAAAGGGTGATGTTTGATCTCACTGATATGTAAACTGGGCATCAAAAGCAAAATATTACCAATCCATGGGTGATAAAAAAGGCTATTCATTTACATGGAATCTCATCACTTGCTTGCTGCAAAAGATTGAGAGTCTTATGTCTCTTCTCCCCGCCGGTATACCATCAGCACAACCATTTCCAAATATTTATGGGAAATGTAGTTTTTGTTGAAAAAAGTAAAAAGAAAAGCCTGGCAGGCATTTACACAGATTTAGGTGAATATGCAGAAATAAAAGAATTGGGTCTAGATTTTAATTAAATACGTTTGCGCATGGAATCTCAAAATGAGTGGATGTATTCTCTGTGCCAATATTTTGTAAGGTGAAGAGGGGCCTAATAACACTAGATAACTCTGATAGCTCGTTCAAGCCTGTTTCAGCAGAGTATAACTTCATGATTAACAGTGTCTCTTGCCTGTCCAAAAAGAAGCCCCCGCCTTCAATGCATTTCACTTGTCGTAATACAGTCCATTTTACGTCTCTAACACTATGGCTCTTCTCCAAAAAGTGTTGTACTAGTGGCGCCGTCAAGTTTCTGCATCTTATGCGTGACTTGTGTTGACTTATCCGATGTCGAGCTTCTTAATCGGTTTTGCCTACTTATAATTTATCACATGAACACAAAATCCCATAGATTTAATTTTTTGATTTACAATTTGTAAATTCTTTATGCTGAATTGAGATATTAATATACACAAATAAAGACCCTTGAATTGTTGAAACACAAGCTATACATGTACCACACTGGTGATGTCTCAAAATGGGTGGTAAACCTAGCCATGGATTAACCACTCTGTGGAAGGTGACTCAGCCATGGTAAAAGGTAATTGGTCCAATTTCTCATTGTGAAACATGGTATATTTTGCATCTTTGTGTGCCATAACCATTTGTCTTTCCATTAGATTGTATACAGAGAACAGAGTTGTGCTGTTGATTTAATGCCAGGGTATGAGAATTGATCACAATTGTGATTGTCTATTTGTAGAATAGACAAATCCTGGTCCATTATATCTATTGCAGAAGACAAATGTTGCCCAGTGAATAAATCCTGGAAGATAGTGAGGTCATACCATTGTCAACCAAAGCCAAAGCCTTTTCCAGGTTAACCCTAGCTATTTCACGTAGTCTCTCAGCAGCCGCCCGTTGAGAGATTTTCCATAGCTCATTGTAAATAACATACAAGAAGCGCTTTTGACGTGGCTTCTAGGGACCTAACAGAAAATTTCTGAGATCCATATCATCTTGGAGTCTGATGAATTGTAAGAACCATTGTGACAGATGGCATCTAATGTATCCTCACTGTGTTGTGTGTAATTGTGTCAACCCTCAAAGTGTAAGCGAGGGAATTTGAGGTGTGTTTAAATCCCTGATCTTGGCTAGTCCAAGACAGAAAGTCAGTTGTACTTTCTCGTTCACGAAAATCATTTGATATGGTATGAGGCATGCTCCAAATAAGGCCTCAGTACTCTGAACTTGCCAATCTTTTGTCCCCCAGACGGAGTTTATGTCCATAGTGTCGCTCTGAAAGTCAAAACCCTGTAAAGAATGTTGGGAAATAAGGGAAGCAGAGTATGTCATCTTAGTGTTAGTAAGCATATTTTTCTTTGCAGATGTAGGTGCAAGCCTATAGTAATAAGAGGCCGAGTCTGAAGTGTAAAGCCAGAAGCTTCTGTACAAATGTTGTTGAACAACCTTTCGGTGGTGTTGGGCAATGTCCCATTGATTGTAAGTGAAAATATTATATGGGATACTTGCTTTGGGAAAAAAATGGTTACCATAGTGTTGGTAATGGAACATGTCACCAAAATTCGAAGTATCATCATACAATTCATCATTTCAAAATGAAGCAGACTGTTCTAAATTAGACAGTTTCAATGTCCATATCAACAGAGAGAGTACTAGAGGTGATGATATCATTAAGAGAAATTTTAAATACATGTGGTATTCTTAAAAGTTCAGTGGGACCATACACATCATAAGAAACTCTATCCCACACTATTCCTTCAGGAACTGTAACTGCTGCAATGTTCACTAAGGACAGGTCCCTTTGTTCTTGGTGTGATGATGCATGCAGTTTCAGGACCAATTTTACATGTTCTACTGCAGGGTATTCTGGGAGGTAATGAGCCTTCAGGAGCAAGAAAAAGACAGTCACTATACCAATCCACAGGACCAGGAACAGTAGACCTATTGCAATCCAGAGCTGTAGCCAGAGAAAAAAAAGTATGACTTTTTCAGCCAAAGGTAGAAGTCACAAATATGTTGTTTGTGGGAAACAGGTGGTGGTGTGTAAGTCAGGGTTCACTTGAATCCGATGAGAAGTCATCAAAATCGATGAAGTAGCAAGACGGAGCCTGTTCTATTTTTGGTATCTCAGTAGGTTTTGTGGAACTAGCAGATGCCTCAGTTTGAGACATATTCACATGGGCGTCGGTATTTGACAGAATTGAGATCTGTGTGTTATTTGTAGTTTGATGCTGTTAAATTTCAACAGGTACAAGTTGCATTCCATTATTGGTAACTCCTTCACTGCGCAGAGTGGAGTCTTCAAATGTTATTAATCTTTCCATCTGATCTTCCTGTATGGTAGCGAGAGGAGATTGGTGGCTACCCAGGAGCCCATGCGGCCTACTGTTGAGAATTGTCTACATAGTATTGTTTGATCAGATTAATTGAGACCAATCTCTTGTCTTTGCAGCCGGCAAGGGGGGAAAGAAGTACTGTTCTTGTTGCTTCGACAGCCAGGACAGGTAAGATGGCCCAAATTCATTTTTGTCCACTATCTTTTCTCTGACAAGGTACCCAATCTTTGGGGCTCAGGCAGGTCTTGCAGAACAGCTTTCACTTCTCCAGTGGCTGTGCATTTTACTTAGCTGTTGCTTTGTAATGCCTTGAATTCATTGAGTTCCGGTAAAACAGCCAAACGATCATTGATGTCAAATGGTTTTACATCCGACACTCTGCTGCCACAGTCGACGTTAGGGACCCATATTCTCATCAAAAACAGGACTTCATATGAAGTACGGACCCCCAGGGATTTTCTTGGCATGTTGTTAAGAGTTCTCTTGACCCCATATCGGTGATTGACTCAACTGCCACCCAAGCCTAATTCCCTAACTGTTAAGGATTGCTTTAAGTCCCAGCTCTTCCTCGCCACAATCAAATTTCCCTCGGGGTGATACAGGGAGGAGTACTGCAATGCTACACCCAAACTCCCCATTGCTTCTTTGTAAGCCTGTGTGCTAAATGCAGGGCTACAGTAGGAATGTAATGTGCAAATTGCGTATGTCCATATGATGACTCGCAAATCCTCTATAACGGGCATCAGCCAAGTGCTGAGGCCAAACCCACAGGAATCTAGACCATGTATCCACTGCCACCAAGATGTACTTGTCAGCCCTGTCAGATTGTAATGGGCCGCAGTGCTCCAAATGGACACATACGAGAGGTCTGCCTGATATCAGTAGTGGTGTTTGAGGTGGATGTGCTATGGTGAAACCTTTTATCTGCTGACAGATGTCGCATTTGAGGACTAAACCCTTGGTCTGTTTAGTAAGACCTGGCCACCAATAACACAGCTTCAATAGTGAAACATTTGCAGCGATACCTGCGTGTGCTGAACCCAAATGCATAAAATGAATCCTAATCTGCAATCTATGTTTGGTATTACTCTATCCCCCACTCCTGGAATTAGAGCATATGGAATGTTTTGCGCATCTAACTTGTAGGAGTACTTGAGTGGGAAACCTGTTGGCCAGGCTGAGTTGTTGCGCATAATATTTACATTTATCATTATCTGTCTGTCTATCCTCATGCTTGAACAAGTGATTGCAGCAATGGCAGCAGTTTGAACTATCGCTTCATCAGCCAATGAATTCCTTTCAACGTGCATGCCAAAACGCTGATGACTCGTGTGTGAATTACATTAGCCTGTGGCAAGAATTGTTTCAGCTTTCCCACTTGTTTGCAAAGCAGCTTAAGCTTTATTGTGCAACCTTTGGAATCTCTAAACCTATTCTGGCCCCAATAGTGAAGATATTCATTGTATGACTGAACACAATAAAAACAAGTTGCACACAGTGTGTGTGGGGAATTCCCAATCCATATTTTTAGTGCCAGTATCAGGGCTTTGAGTTCTGACTGCTGTGCCGTGCAATCTCCTAGAGACTGCATCTGTGTATTGCTCTGATGTAACTTGCTGTTCCGGATACGTCCCTTCACAATCGCACATGCTGCGCTCTATTGCTGTTACTTGTTATGGCAGGCTGGGCTGATAGGTCAGTGTACATGTTGTATTCATACTGATTTAGAGGCATTAATTCATTCAGGAGAGGATATTCTTCGTTGTACTGCAGGAATACTTGTGTTTTTAATGTAGAATCACATTTGTAGTCGACATTTGTTGCAGTGAGAGAATTAGCCTATTGTATCCATTATAGATGCAGTGCTTTTGCGTTTGGAACACTTGCTTTGATAACAGCCTCTAAGGTTGGAACTGGAGTCACAACAATAATGCATTTCCCATGTGCTAGTGCTCTTTCTCTCACTACAACAGCTTGTACTGCCGTCAGTATCTTTTCCGTGGATGCAAAACGCATTTCAGTGTTTGTGTACAAATATGATTTGTATGCTATGAGTACCGTTTCGCCTTCTTTGAACTGGAGCTAGCGCTAATGCCCACTCCTGCGTGTATGAATGTTTTAGTGACTCTGGAATGAGGTCGGAGAAAGCTGGTAAAATGACATCTCCCCCTTCGGGCTCTCCATAACAAACTCAGGTGACCAATCTCTTTCAGCCAAAAGGATATCATATCCATATGTCAGGTTATCCCAGAAGAGACCTTTCACTTTCCTGGGTATGTCCCCCTCCATTTGGAGCGTAAATTCATATAAATGATGTGGGATTCTTACCCTTGTATCCAGTGTTTCCACCATGATATATTCATTCAATGCGCTGTCACCAGAAATTCCAACAGGTCTGGTGAGCTATTATTACTTCTGCTGTGCTGTCTAGCATCGTCAGAGCTCATTCCCTATTCAGGAGCAGAGTCCTCAGTAGCATGGGCATTTCTTACTTTAAGGCCAGCTACCTTCTTGAGGTTTAATTTTGATTTTATCTTCTTGTTTGATAATGTTGTCCAAAGTGTGATGTGTCTCCCCTTTTGGCTTGGCTCGCTCTTCTGATATGTTTTCTGACCGTCCTTCCCTCTCTGAGGGTTTTGATGAACTCTGAAAGGAACGAAAGGAACAAGAGGAACGCGTATCAGTATCCTGATGGATGTCTGTCCGTTTTTTACATATTCAGAAGGCTCCTGTTGAGGAGACACACCCTGTGATTGTGATGTATTCTGCTTACTATTTTTTTATTGTTTGTTATCCCATTTCTATTTAGAAGAATTGGGTGCTTGCTACGAGTTATCCTTTTAAGAATTACCCGCTTTTTGTAGTTTTCTAGGTCGGGCTCCCTAATTATCTCTACACAGTGAAGCATACGTTTCTTCAATAATCTTAGGTAGTGTAGCTCCTGTTGTGCAGGAGTGACTTCCCTCACGCATTGGTGTATAGCCACCACTGCTGCCTCCCCTGTTATGTTACCTAACGTAATTGTTGATACCTGGGCAAAATTGTCTATCAGTTTCATGCCCAAGTCCAGGGCAGATTCTGCAGCGGTACCCATTCTGTATTTGTTTCAATACACCTGGTATAACTGCTATTGAGGTAACCATGAGTTCTGGTATAAACAGCAGCGAAAACTGTACCCCAAGTGGTACAATCCTCTATCGGGGAAGCTATTCTCATTGGCAAGCAAATTGTTAGTATTATGTGTTTTTTCTGCGGGCCCACATGGGGAAATACTGGTTCAAGCTGTGCTATTTTCTGTGCTATGCAAAATGACATTTGCTTCAGCTTGGTGGACATTCTTCCCATAATCGTGTTCAGCATTTGTGGGCAGATATTTGTCGTAGTTATTAGAGGTTGACCAGCTTGAGTAATCCTTGCAGGTTGAATTGTAAGGGTTCACATTACAAACTCTGTAAGGTTTCTGTATAGGTTAACTACGTCTCTGTAAAGTGTACATAATTATGCTGCTGGCAATGTATCAATATTGGTATGTGGTGTATAAGCAGCTAGGACCGGCCAGGTCGCTCCTTCTCTGCTTAGAGGACTAAGTCTCACATTTGTTGTGGTGTGGCGGAGGGCACCTTTAAATTAATTAATATCCTCTTGGTACGTTAATGGGACTTCTATTTCCACCTATGGAAAGTATTTCTCAGGTGTCATCTTCAATGTAAGTATGAAACAACTGTGTGTGTGCATCTGCAGGTGGTAATTTCACCCAAGATCAGAATACCTCTGTTCTGAATGCCTTGTGTGCCTCAATCATGAAGGTAACACTACCACCCATTGCTGGGAGGCCATATTGCAATAATTTCATAGTAACTTCATGTCTGTAATTTTCTGTAAAGTTAAGAGCACCTTCATGCTCTTCTTCCCCTGCATTCACAATGCCGTCTCCACTGACAGACATTTTGGGAGGAAGTAGTAAGGAAAAGAGATAAGGTTTTGCACCGTGCTGGAACTCTAATAGTTCAAGCTTGAAAAACCCTACAACCAATTCATAGGATATACCTACTCAGCTGTGGCGGATTTCCCTTCTCACGCCAGACGTCTCTGGTTAGATGTGAGTAGGAGTCTCTGAGAAAAGAACGACTGAACTAGTCAGATTTGACCGTTGAATAAGAACCAAACCAACATTGGCGGTGCCATTTCATGTAGTTCCGAAGAATACATAGGATCTGCACGTTTTATGGACAACATAAATGAAGGGATTGGTGTCTATACTGATTCCGGTCACCCACACAGGATATGTCAGCCTATAGACCAGCTAGCTCACAGTGCCATCATAAGCCCCCTAACCTTACCAAGGAGCGAATAGTTTCTGGCAACCATAGAACACGACCACCCTTGATCCTTCAAAGATCATGGAAACAGTACAGTTTGTTTCGCTAAGTCAATCGTGCTCACTTCGTCTCCGAGAGATATACAGAATAAACGTTGGGGACGTTTTCAATAAGCATTTATTGAACCAGCGTCATTCTAGTAAAAAATACTTTTGCTGCAACAATCATTAGACAGAAGCAAATGTAAAAGATTCCAAGCACCCGCAGAATAAACACAAGGTAGAATTCTACCACAGTACTAAAACAGTGAATATATGCAGGGATATAAATATGACAGTAATTAGAAAATGAAGCACTCCTTCTTGGTCAAGAATTGGCACCCCGAAAGTGATGTCAGACCATTGAGTGTTGAAGCTTCAGCGTGCAGTGACCTCAGTGTCTTGTGCCAGCGTGGAAACCTCTCCTCTAGTTACCTAGTGAAGGTGCGGCTCTTTCATAATACAAAGATAGCCTCGGGGTTCCTACCATCATCTATACGTTGTGCGTATGATTATGTAAATGAGCCTAAATGAGCCAAAATCAATAATTGCTCTGTCGCCCTAGGATGAAGATAGCGATGACTGATGTGCAGACTATGTTAATCCTATTATGTACGTCATGTGCAGGGGATATTACATAAAATCCTCATGCATAATAAATTAGGCTAGTTTCAAGGAAACCAATCACTGTTTATTCAGCACATAACTAGGTAAAAGGTCAATGCTAGAACCGTTAAGCTGAGCAAGGTAGGACAATTGTAGATAAAAGGTTGCTTTAATACTTAGGTCTAGGTTGGAGAACATAACACTGTAATTGGCATCCTACTGTTTAGTCATAGTCTAAGTGCCACTACTGTACCGCATAGCCCTACTTTAAAGACTCTATCGAGCATTATTATGTGTCTCATGAATTCTGGCACTATACTAAGTATGGGCGAATTTTGCGGATTTGCGCTCCACAAATTCGGGCAAATTTGCAAAAAAATCCGCAAGTTTGCGAAAAATACGCGAACTCGCGGATTTGACCAACTAGACTGTTTCCCACTGTCTAGAGTGGCTAATCAGTAAGTGCTACCTCGTTGGGTAAATGTATAGTGCTTTTCCTACACTACAGCTGCGTAAAGTGCCAGAAGAGTTGTCTCCAGTGACCATGTGTGTGTTGCTATGCCATCGCGCCGAAGGGCGCAGGGGTCCCTTGATGGACAGCTCCATCATAGTGGGTAAATGGCGGGAAGACGGTGTACACCACTAGTGTGTGGGTGGGGCCAAAGAGCGGGCTTCTATGCGAGTTCACAATGCCTCTTGTGTGTAAAAAGGTCAGAGACCGATCAGAGGAGCAGATGAGGAGAAAGAAGCCTCTGGTCACAGGAACTGCACGGGGATTGCACTCGTGAAAGTGAAGGATGCAAAGGCCTCCATCCAGCATCACAGCTAATTTTTGATGGTAGATATGGGGAGAAAGCACACCTGCGCAGCACCAGGGTCCCTTGAGTGAGCTGTCCATCATAGTGGGTCAGGGTGGGAAAACGGTGCACACCACTAGTGTGTGGGCAGGGCCAAAGAGCGGGGCTTCTATGCAAGTTCACAATGCCTCTTGTGTGTAAAAAGGTCAGAGACCGATCAGAGCAGCAGATGATAAAGAAGTCCCTGGTCACAGCAACTGCACGGGGATTGCACTCATGAAAGTGAAGGTTGCAAAGGCCTCCATCCAGCTTCACAGCTAATTTTCGACGGTAGTTATGGGGAGAAAGCACACCTGCCCAGCGCCTGGGTCCCTTGAGTGAGCTGTTCATCATAGTAGGTCAGGGCGGGAAAACGGTGCACGCCACTAGTGTGTGGGCGGGGCCAAAGAGCGGGGCTTCTATGTGAGTTCACAATGCCTCTTGTGTGTAAAAAGGTCAGAGACCGATAAGAGCAGCAGATGAGGAGAAAGAAGCCCCTGGTCACAGGAACTGCACGGGGATTGCACTCGTGAAAGTGAAGGATGCAAAGGCCTCCATCCAGCATCACAGCTAATTTTCGACTGTAGATATGGGGAGAAAGCACACCTGCCCAGCCTTGACAAAGCTCACGATTGTTTTTGGGCTGATGAAAGCGTTACTGAACTTGAGCTTCAACTCGGGCAACTGCTTTATTTATAGCTGTAAGTGCTTCCTGTTGAGGTTTAAATTTTGTGACAAGAGCATCCTGCCACAATGAACCCTGCCCTTCATATTTATCCAAGAAGATGTCACCGGTTTGTGCAATACCACTACTCAACTGCCCAAAATCTGCCCGCGAGCGGATTTGCACATTTTTCAGCAATTTCACGAGATTCGAAGATCGTGAAATTGCCAAAAATTAGCAAAATCCACGAGCGGAACGGATTTTGCGCCCATAGTTAAATTATACCCACACCTGTTTCCTACTAGTGCAAGGCCTTTCTCTGGGTTTTGGGCAGACAATGGTTAATGGGCAATGTTCATAGGAGCCATTGTCGTTGAGCACTGGTGTCGCAGCGACTGAGAATTTTACACTTTAATTTCACAGTGAAGGGGCCCTTTATTTATTTGGCTATCTAGAGATACACAAAGCCAAGAACTAGTGGTTTACACTAATAGGTGGTTGTTTAGAAAGGTACACTATGATACAGTTGTCACACATATTGACATTATTGTCCACACTGAGAAATGTCTCGTAAAAGGAAAAGTGGACTCGCAGGGATATGAATCTGTGACCTTTGGGCCAAGCTCAGCTCTCTCCCCCGCAGCTCCGCCTCACTGCAGACTATGCTAGCACTGAGCCCTTCTCCCGAGCAGGGTTCGATCCAGCAGCCTCCCCTGTGCCTCAGGTTTTGCTTTGGGTGCCATCCGGTATTTCCCCAGTGTTTCCGCTTATTGCTTTATTCCTCACTGTTATTCCTCATCGTCTCCTTTTGCTGACTGCATTTGCTTTTCCCTCACTGTACTGTTCGTAGTTAGTTTTTTCCCTCACTGTACTGTTCCTGCCACTGCTGCCCCTGAGTCCCCGCCCCGTGACTCAGTCCATTCCCGTCTCCCTACCTCTGCTCCTGTCCCCTCCCCTACATATGGTGACCGCTGCGCGGATGCGCACATCGGGTGTGCCTAAGGTAAGCCCGCCTGCGCGCGTTCTCGACCCTGCCAAGACCAACGCCAGGAACCCTGGTACTCCTATACTCCTCTGCTACGACTCAGCCACCCTCCACGCACTCGATTCCCGGAAGACACGCCGACTGCGCAAGATTCTCACTGACCACTACCCATGGGCAGTTCTCGTGCAGACCCTGCTGCAGATCCTTCACCATTGACAAAGTTCCTGCAACCGCCAAAGGGCCACCTGATGCACGCACCGCCGAAACCCTGACTTGCATCCTTCTCCACATGTGCTCCCTGCACCGAAACACCATAGAAATCTGGGACATGATTGACACCCTCTTGCCCAATGTCGCCTTCTTTGCGGAAACCTGGACCAACGCCAGCTCCGGCCCCTACATCGCCACAGTCATCCCCAATGGCTACAAGATCCAGAGAGAGGACTGCCTGCACTGGCCAGGAGGAGGACTCGCCATCGCACACAAGACCCCCTCAGGACTCTCCACATTCAGCACAAGTGACCGACACTCCGACACAGAACACCTCCACTTCCAGATCCAGACCAGCTCCAGGACCATGCTGCGCGGCACCCTCATCTACAGACTGCCAGAACCTCACACCCAGACCACAACTACCCTCGCCGAGCTCGCCGCACCCCACGCCATCACCTCCATGGACTACATTCTAGTCGGGGACCTGAACTTCCACCTCGACAACAGCAACAACCCCGCCGCCACCACTCTCCGGGACAACCTCGCCAATCTAGGATTGAAGCAGCTCGTCAACACACCCACCCACAGAGTGGGCCACACCCTCAACCCCATCTTCGCGGGAGGAACATACAGCCATTTCAGCCACACCACCCAGCCCATCTGGATGGACCACCACTGCATCCACTTCACATTCAACACCACCACAGCACTCAAGCCACCGCGCCTGCCACGACGAAACTGGAGCAAGGACACCGAGGAACACCTCAACAACCCCACCAGGGCCAGGACCAACACCAAATCAGCAGCCAGGGAACTTCACCGCTGGTCCTCCTGCTGAACTGACAAGCTGGCACAACTCCGCCACCTTGCCAAACAAAGCCCTCTGAAGGTTGCCTTATTCACCACAGAACTTCAAGAAGCCTGACGCTCCTGCAGACCCCTAGAGAAATCCTGGCTAAACCAGAAAACCACGGAAGCACAGAACGACCACAAGAGCACCCTGAAGGAATACCACCAGCGCATAAGAGACACCAAACGGACCTTCATAAGAGACAAAGTTCAGACCAACGCGACCAATGTCAAGGAACTTTTCAACATCATACAGCAGTTCTTAAAACCCACCTGCCAAGCCACGGACGTCACACCTTCCCAGGAATTCTGCGACAAGCTCAGCTCCTACTACCGTCTGAAGATCAAGGTCCTCTACAATAACTTCAGTGAACAAGCCCCGGACACCACTCCCCTACCCACCGCCGCTGATAAGGCAACCATCATGTCTTGGGATCCCGCGACCGTCAAACTCATCACCGCGACCATGAAGAAAACTCACTCAGGAGACCCAATGGACCCCTGCCCACCGCACATCTTCCACAGGGCCACCTCTGCCATCGCACTGAACTTGGATGGGTGATCAATGCCTACCTCATATACGGCATCTGCCCAGACAACTGGAAACGGGCGGAGGTGATATCCCTCCCCAAGAAACCAACGTCCAACCCAACTGACCTGAAAAACTACTGACCTATCTCTCTCCTCCTCTTCATGGCCAAAGTCACCAAGAGACTTGTGAACGCCCAGCTGACCGCCTTCATCTAAGAGAACTCCATCCTAGACACCTCCCAGTCTAGTTTTTGCAGCAACCACAGCACTGATACCGCCCTCCTCGTCGCTACTGACGACATCCGCATGCTACTAGAACAGGAACACACTGCGGCCCTTATCCTTCTAGACCTCTCCGTAGCCTTCGACACCGTCTCACATCGCACGCTCGCAGCCAGACTTTACTACGTAGGGATACAAGGAGCTGCCCTTGACTGGGTCCAATCCTTCCTCTACGGCAGAACCCAGAGGATTCAAATCCCTCCCTTCCTCTCCGAAACCACGGATATCAACTACGGAGTACCCCAGGGATTGTCACTCAGCCCCACACTCTTCAACATCTACATGGCCCCCCTTGCCACCGTCGTAAGACAGCATGGGCTCAGCATCGTATCCTACGCCGACGACACCCAGCTCATCCTCTCACTCACAAAGAATCACAAAGATGACAGACTCTGCTTCCAGGAAGGAATGAAGAATGTGGCAGCCTGGATGAAAGACAGCTGCTTGAAGCTCAACTTAGAGAAGACCGAGGTCCTCATCCTTGGACCCTGCATCTCCGACTGGGACAACGCCTGGTGGCCCACTGCCCTTGGGTAACCACCTACCCCTACAGACCAAGCTCGGAACCTCAACATCATCCTTGACTCCTCCCTCTCCATGAACTGCCAGATCAATGCCGTCGCTTCCACTAGGTTAAACTGCCTTTGCATCCTCCGTAAGACCTAAAAATGGATCCCCCCTGCAGAAGAACCATCACCCACGCACTCATAACCAGCAGACTGGACTACGGCAACACCCTCTTTGCCGGAATCAACAGGACTCTTCTACACAGACTCCAAACCATCCAGAACACCGCAGCCAGACTCGTCCTTGGGACACCAGGTCAAGAGCATACGACCCAACACCTACGAGGCCTCCACTGGCTCCCCATCGAGAAGAAGGTCACCTTCAAACTCCTCACCCACACCTACAAATCCCTCAACAACATCGGACCCAAATACCTCAACGAGAGAGTATCCTTCCACCTACTCAAGAGGAACCTCCGCTCCGCTGACCTCACCCTGGCAGAGGTCCCCCGCATCTACAGAAACAGAACCGGTGGGAGAGCCTTCTCCTGCATAGCAGCCAAGACCTGGAACGAGCTCCCTGTGAACATCAGACGCTCCCCGACCCTGCACACATTCAGGAAGGACCTTAAGACCTCGCTCTTTAACTGATCCGGAGCCACTCCTGCCCACCCCAGCACCTTGAGACCCTCATGGATGAGTAGCATGCTTTACAAATCCACGATTGATTGATTGATTGACCATGAGGTTGAACACAGGCCCTTCCAGTGGACGCATTAATCCACTAAGCCACCAGAGATAGCCCGACAGGAGGAGCACACACTCACAGAATGTGCAGGTGGTGTGTGACACCTCCTGTGTCATCACCAACCTTGTAGCCTGATACTAAGGTAGCACCTTCAACACCTTCATGTTCCGCCATAGCAGAATACACAACCAACTGGCACAGTGGGAATTTGGAGATGGGTTTCTGCTTGGTAAAAGAATCTCAAATTCAATGAATGCAATGGCCAGGAGTGTATGTATGATGTGACCTAATGGTTTTCCCTCTCAGGCTTTTAAGATGACAGTGGATATGCCTGATGGCCCTGGCTCCTCACACCTTACCTGACCCAGAGGACACCAAGTGAGAGATGATACAACAGGGCACACAAGACAACATGCTCACTCTTTGAGCGGACATTTGACATCCTAAAGTCCTACTTCTGCATCATCCACAAGACCAGCGGAGCACTTCTCTACATGCCGGACACATGCTGCAAAATCATAGCGACCTGTGCCATTCTGCACAACATGGCAATGAGGAGGGGACTTCATGACATGGACATTGAGCCTGACTCTGATGATGACTTAGATGATGACCTACAGCTACTATAGGGGCAGCAGAAGGGAACCTGTGTGGCTCAGGAATGTGCCCAACACAGAGATAACAAGCAACTAATTATGAGGTAAGGGATAACATTACATCATAGACATGAAACATCACAAATGGGGTAGTGCTTGGTGCACAACTAGGGGACCACCTTTTATTCAGGTGGCTATCACAACTGAAGAAACATAAATATAAGAGGGCAAAATATGTGCCAAACAAACTAAAGAAGCTCATAGCATTGAGTTGTGAGGGAGTCACTTTTTTTGTCCCCTTCGGTTGAATTTTTTACTGCTGCACTGGGTTGTGGGTCACATGCCTTGTCAGACCCAGTGGGATGGTGGTGTGTACGCCTAGTAGTGCAAGGTGCCTGTACGGACACCCAATGGATGCTGGATCCCTCCGTGCTCTCAGGTGGTGGGGTGATGGTGGTGATGCATAGGTTGTGCATTTGAATGTCTTCCTGGGCAGTCATGACATGCACCAGCCCACGACCAACGTCCTCACAGCTGTGGGACATCAGTCTGAATATTGACTGTATGCCTGGCCATGCTTGCTGTGGCATTTGCCAGGAAATTGATGGACCTGGTGCAGGTGTCAATAGGGCATATATACTACCTGTGGCACGCCCAGTGCTTGCGCTTCATAGCTGATTGTCAGTGCTCCTGCCCCTTCTCAACTGTCTTTGTCAAGCGCTGCACCTCCCCACTAACAATGCCAATCTTTTTACTTTGCAGGCGCTGTGCCCTTAGGCTGGACCTCTCCAGGCCACCATAGACAGACAGGGTATCAGCAACTTCTGGCATGGTCTCAGTGCATCTTCTCACTGACCTGGACTCTGCTGTGGTGGGGTCCTTCAGATTTGACTGATCGCCATTGCTGTTGCCAAAAGTGGACAGTGGGGAAGTGGTGGCTCTCTTGCCTGTGAGTGTTGATATGCGGGCAGAGGAGATGGTGGTGTGGCGGGTTCAGGGACTACATAACACCCACTAGCTCTTTCAGCTGCTACAGGTGCAGAGATGTCAGGGCGGTGATCTGTGGAGCATATGCACTGCTGCATGTGTGTATGACATGTTTGCGATGTGCACATATGTTTAGTGTGGTCATCAGCACTCAGTATGCTAATGAAGTGCACTAAAACTCCCTTGATCCACTCCCTTGATCCAGCGACCACTGTGCCCTCGGCCTGGTTGCCCCCACGCTCCCCGCCTGCTGCCTGCCTCCTACCTGCTGCCTGACTGCTGCCTGCTGACGCCACTCCAGCCCGGCGCCCCAGCCGCCGCAGGGCCGCCTGACTCGATTTTCGCGCCGGTTTTTGCCGCGACCCCGCCCCCCCGCCTGCTGATAGGACAACGCGCTCCCCGCCTCACAGCTGACCCGCCCTCACGGATCCCTTCTTATGACGCCCCCTCAGCGACCGCGCAGGCGAAGGTGTGCCAAAGGTAAGCCCGTCTGCGCCCATCCGCGCCTGGCCCGCGCCCAGTGCCAGGACCCCTGGCCCCCGCAGTTCCCAGCCCACCCGCCGGACGTACGACGACACCACTCTCAACGCACTCAACACCGGCCGATTCCCAGGATGCTACCGAGACACCCCGAGACGCACCCACGGACCCTTCTGCTGTACCGCCTGCAAGTTCATCTGCATCCGGACCTGCCTCGCACCAGCACCCGCCAAGACGAACACCAGCAGCAACCACCTCAAGTGCATCCTGCTCAACACCCGCTCCGTCCACAGACACGCCATCGAACTCTGGAACCTCCTCGACACCACAGCCCCAGACGTTGCCTTCCTCACGGAGACCTGGATGAACGCCTCCTCAGCGCCCGACATCGCCATCGCCATCCCAGAGGGCTACAAGATCACCCGGAGGGACCGCACCGCCAACCAGACAGGAGGAGGCATCGCCATCATCCACAGGGACACCATCCGCATCACGACCTTCACCGACGACATCCTGACTACCGCCGAACACCTACACTTCCAGATCCACACCGACCCGAAGACCACCCTCAGAGGCACCCTGATCTACCGACCCCCGGGACCACGCACCCAATTCAGCGAGGACATCGCCGACTTCGTCAGCCCGCATGCCCTCCCCTCCGCTGACTACATCCTCCTGGGGGACCTCAACTTCCACCTGGAGAACAACAACGACCGCAACACCACCACCCTGCTCGACAACCTCGCCAACGTCGGACTCAAGCAACTAGTGACCACCCCCACCCACCTCGCCGGACACACAATCGACGCCGTCTTCTCATCCAGCAAAGACATCGCCTTCAGCCACGCCACAGGACTCCACTGGACGGACCACAGCTGCGTCCACTTCACCTTCAGAAGAATGACGACCCACCACCACCAGCAACAGGTCGCCCGCAGAAGCTGGAGCAAGATCACAGCCGACCAGCTCGCCGCTTCCCTGAGCCAGCACCCTCCCGCCAGCTCAGCGAACCCCAGCCAGGCCGCCAACAACCTCACGAAGTGGATCAGCAACTGCGCGGACGAACTCGCCCCACTGAGGACCCCACCCAGCAGACCCGGCAGCAAGAAGGCCCCGTGGTTCACCGACGAACTCAAGAGCTCCAAGAAGAACTGCCGAGCCCTCGAGAAAGCCTGGAGAAGGGAGCCAACACCGGACAACATGACCACCCTCAGGCTTGCCACCCGGAAGCACCACCAACTGATCCGCGACACCAAGAAAACCGCATTCAAGGACCGGCTGGATAACAACGCACACAACCGCAAGGAACTCTTCAACATCGTGAAAGAGCTCTCCAACCCCAACGCCGGAAACAACGACATCACCCCATCGCAAGAACTCTGCAACTCCCTCGCCTCCTACTTCCACAACAAGATCGCGGACATACACAACAGCTTCAACACCCAACCGACGAACGCCACGTCCAACTCGACCGAACCACCGCCCCCCACCACCACCCTCCGCGCCTGGACTCCGATCTGCACCGAAGAAACCGTCCGCATGATGAACTCCATCCACTCCGGATCTCCGACCGACCCCTGCCCTCACCACGTCTTCAACAAGGCCGACGCCGTCATCGCACCCCACCTGCATGACATCATCAACACCTCCTTCACCACCGCCACCTTCCCTGAGAGCTGGAAGCATGCCGAACTCAGCGCTCTACTCAAGAAACCAACAGCGGACCCCACCGAGCTCAAGAATTACCGCCCCATCTCGCTGCTCCCGTTCCCAGCCAAAGTCATCGAGAAGACCGTCAACAAGCAGCTGGCCGCCTTCCTCGAGACGAACGGATCCCTCGACCCCTCACAGTCTGGCTTCCGAGCCAACCACAGCACCGAGACCGCCCTCATCGCTGCCACCGATGACATCCGAACCCTGATGGACAACGGAGAAACAGCGGCCCTCATCCTACTAGACCTCTCCGCGGCCTTCGACACCGTCTGCCACCGCACCCTAGTGCATCGCCTCAGCAACGTCGGAATCCAGGAGAAGGCGCTGGAATGGATCATCTCCTTCCTCGACGGAAGAACACAGAGAGTCCGTCTACCACCGTACAAGTCAGAGGCCACCGAAGTCATCTGCGGCGTCCCTCAAGGATCCTCGCTGAGCCCAACCCTCTTCAACGTCTACATGAGCCCCCTCGCGGCCATCGCACGCCAACACAACCTCAACATCATCTCCTACGCCGACGATACCCAGCTGATCCTCTCCCTGACCAACAACCCCGCCGCCGCCAGAGCCAACCTTCACGAAGGAATGAAAGAGGTAGCCGAGTGGATGTCGACCAGCCGCCTGAAGCTGAACTCGGACAAGACGGAAGTCCTCATCCTGGGATCCTCGCCCTCCGCCTGGGACGACTCCTGGTGGCCCCCCGCCCTGGGCACCGCACCCAAACCGACAGACCACGCACGCAACCTGGGCTTCATCCTGGACTCCTCCCTCTCCATGACCAAGCAAGTCAACGCCGTCTCCTCGTCATGCTTCAACACCCTGCGCATGCTACGGAAGATCTTCCGGTGGATCCCCACCGAGACCAGGAAGACTGTCACCCAGGCACTCGTCACCAGCCGACTGGACTACGGCAACGCCCTCTACGCCGGAACCACCGCCAAGCTCCAGAAGAGACTCCAACGGATCCAGAACGCCTCAGCCAGACTCATCCTCGACATCCCACGACACAGCCACATCTCCGGACACCTAAGAGACCTGCACTGGCTCCCGGTCAACAAGAGAATCACCTTCCGTCTCCTTACCCACGCACACAAAGCTCTTCATGATCAAGGCCCGAGCTACCTCAACAACCGCATCAACTTCTAAGCTCCCAAACGACACCTCCGATCAGCCAGTCACGCCCTCGCCGCCGTCCCCCGCATCCGAAGAACGACAACAGGAGGAAGGTCCTTCTCCTACCTGGCCGCCAAGACCTGGAACTCCCTCCCGACCCACCTGCGCCTGACCCAAGACCACCTCGCCTTCAGGAAGAAGCTCAAGACCTGGCTGTTCGGGCAGTAGCAGCACCCCCCCCCTAGCGCCTTGAGACCCTCCGGGTAAGTAGAGCGCTCTATAAATGCCTATGATTGATTGATTGATTGCCTGGTTGGCCCAAGCACCTTAATGGAGTTTTTCATGCTGTGATGTATGTGACGTGGATTGCCTAACAACATTGTCTGGATGGTACGTAAGAAGCGATGACTTTCCATGGCTGGTGCCTGCTGGGATGGTGGTGTCAATTTCCCTAACTCCGGCAACACTCTCCAGTTCAAGGGTCCCCTCGATCAGTCTCTCAGTGGCAGTCAGTGGGGGTGCTTCTATGGACTTCCTTCAGATCCAAGTATCTCTGCCATCCTGCTGGCCACCTTCTCCTTAGTTCTGGCGCGCAGGCTATACCACTGCTTCTGTTCTCGGGGATTGGCCTCTCTGTGTCATCTCAAGGAGTTGGCCTTCTCAAGTATCTTCTTCCAGATGGTGGTCTTCTGAGCCTCAGAGACTAAGAAGAGTGCCTTCCCAAATAGCTGGTCCTTGTTCTCCACGCACTCCTCTCTTAGGACCTCTAGCTCCCTCTCAGAGAACTTAATTTTACTCTTCTTGCTGCTCACTGTGTTTCAGGGCCACTCCCTTCTTCCAGAAAGTGTGTTAGGTCTCTGGCTTGTGGCCATACCCTTTAATTATCCTCCACCTGGGCTCTGACATCATCAACCTGCATCCAGCTGCATTTGGGCTTGCGTTTCCTAAATTGCGATTTTCTATTAGGAAAACGCTATTTATCGATTATTAAATAGCAAATTCCTAATATCGAATGTGAATCTATAGAAATCGCTATAAGGAAATCGCAGGGTACATATATAGGACTTTGCGACTCACAAATAGCGATTTATGCAAAATTGCTATTTAGGATTTGCAAATTAAGAATTTCATACATCTGGCCCATAGAGTTTGTGAATGCTTTAGAGCGATTTGGAAAATATTTTAGAACTTTTGCAACAAAAGTGAAGATGTAGCTATTTTTTGGATGTCAACCACTTTGATGTTACTTCCTGTGATATCCTTTTCTTTGGCAGTATCTAATCAAAGGTTACATGATGTCACATAAGAGCTTGGTGAATCTAAGACTGTTGCTAAGAATAGAAACACGGCATCAAGAAAAGATAGCGAGTGAGACAAAGAGACACTTTCAGATTCAGAGAAGTATAGGCCTGCGGATATAGAATCTCATGTCTGTTTTTCCACTACTCCCCTGATTACAGATGGGTTCTCTGCTCAATTCGAGTTTCCTGAGGATCCCAGTTATCAGTTGTGTGAATATTATCAAACTCATGCATCTCTCGTTTTCAGATTTCGACAGGACCAACCTGCCAAAATGTATTCATGGAAACGTCAGAGAACACAGTTTTCTTCCTAGCTCTGTGACTAGAATGGCAATCGAGCCCTTCACTTGCTATATCGCAGGCTTCTGAATGCCCCATCTTTCGAGTGTGTTTCTAAGGCCTAGCTAGATCTGCAGCGTCAGTCTGTGAGGGCCATCCATATAAGGAGGGAGGATCTCTGAACCGTGCTTGGAATGAAGCGGGCTTTAACTTACATGCCTACATGTGTGTGAAACCCTACCCAAGATCAGTGGCGGTTGGTGACATTTGAAAGTGGTAGGGCGTAAAAGTTTTGTCTGAGTGCCCGAAGGCGAGTTAGTGTAGCGAGCGAGTCCAGCCACCATATGGTGGGGCTCAAGGAAATTCGGGGGGGAAAAAAGAGCAGGCAAATGGTGCATTTAAGCAAATTTAAGGAAGCAAGAGAGTTGATAAAGCAATTGTGAAAGTTTAGTTATGAAATATATAAAAACATTTCATATGATAATGGTGTAGGTAGCTTAAACTTCCACCTGGAGAACAACAAGGACCGCAACACCATCACCCTACTGGACAACCTCGCCAACCTCGGACTCAAGCAACTGGTCAACACCCCCACCCACTACGCCGGCCAAAGCTTGATCCTCTCTTCTCATCCAGCAAGCACATCTCCTTCAGCCACTCCACCGGACTTCACTGGACCGACCACAGCTGCGTCCACTTCAGCTTCAGAAAAACCACCACCCACAACAGGTTCCTCACAGAAACTGGAGCAAGATCACCGCCGACCAGCTCACCACTTCCCTCTGCCAGAACCCACCCGCCAGCACACCGGACCCCAACGAAGCAGCCTGCAACTTCACGCACTGGCTGACCGCCTGCGCCGACGACCTCGCACCACTGAAGAACCCTCCCAGCAACCCCAGAAGCAAGAAGGCCCCCTGGTTCACCGACGAACTCAAGGACTCCAAGAAGACCTGCCGCACCCTCGAGAAAGCCTGGCTCCTCGACCGGACCACTGACAACATGACCGCCCTCAAACACGCCACCCGCAAGCACCACCAGCTCATCCGCACCACCAAGAAGAAATCACTGAAGGATCGACTGGACAACAACGCACACGACAGCAAGGAACTCTTCAGCATCGTCAAGGAGTTCTCCAACCCCAGCACCGGCAACAACGACATCACCCCTTCACAAGATCTCTGCAACTCCCTCGCCTCGTTCTTCCACCGCAAGATTGCCGACATCCACAACAGCTTCGGCGCACCATCCACGCACCCAACCGCAGAACCAATGCACCCCACCGCCACCCTCCGCACCTGGACCACGGTGACCACCGAAGACACAGCCCGCACGATGAACACCATCCACTCCTGATCACCGACTGACCGCTGCCCCCACCACGTCTTCAACAAGGCCGATTCCACCATCGCACCACAACTCCGAGACGTCATCAACACCTCCTTCGACACCGCCACCTTCCCGGAGAGCTGGAAGCACGCCGAGCTCAGCGCCCTACTGAAGAAACCAACAGCGGACCCCACCGACCTCAAGAACTTCCGCCCCATCTCGCTCCTCCCTTTTCCTGCCAAAGTCATCGAGAAGATCGCCTACAGACAACTGGCCGCCTTCCTCGAGACGAATGGATGCCTCGACTCCTCGCAGTCCGGTTTCAGAGCCAACCACAGCACCGAGACCGCCCTCATCGCAGCCACCGACGACATACGAGCCCTTCTCGACAACGGGGAAACAGCGGCACTCCTGGACCTCTCAGCAGCGTTCGACACGGTCTGCCACCGCACCCTAGTCCAACGCCTCAGCAACACCGGCATCCAAGAGAAGGCACTGGAGTGGATCATCTCGTTCCTCGCCGGAAGAACACAGAGAGTCCGCCTCCCCCCGTTTCGATCTGAGGCCACCGAAGTCATCTGCGCCGTCCCGCAAGGATCATCACTCAGCCCCACCCTCTTCAACGTCTACATGAGACCTCTTGCTGCCATCGCACGCCAACACAACCTCAACATCATCTCCTACGCCGACGACACCCAGCTGATCCTCTCCCTGACCAGAGACCCCGACACTGCCAGAACCAGCCTCCACGAAGGGATGAAAGACGTCACCGAGTGGATGAAGAACAGCCGCCTGAAACTGAACTCAGACAAGACGGAAGTCCTCATCCTGGGACCATCACCCTCCACCTGGGACGACTCCTGGTGGCCCCCTGCCCTGGGCACCACTCCCAAGCCAACGGACCACGCACGCAACCTGGGCTTCATCCTGGACTCCTCCCTCACGATGACCAGACAAGTCAACGCCGTCTCCTCTTCATGCTTTAACACCCTCCGCATGCTCCGCAAGATGTTCCGTTGGATCCCGACCGAAACCAGGAAGACGGTCACCCAGGCCCTCGTCACCAGCCGACTGGACTACGGAAACACCCTCTACGCCGGAACCACAGCCAATGCTACAGAAAAGACTCCAACGCATCCAGAACGCCTCTGCCCGACTCATCCTGGACATCCCCTGACGCAGCCACATCTCCGGCCACCTGAGGGACCTACACTGGCTCCCCGTCAACAAGAGGATCACGTTCAGGCTCCTCACCCACGCACACAAGTCTCTCCACGACCTGGGCCCTAAGTACCTCAACGACCGCCTGACCTTCCACACGCCCACCCGCCAGCTACGGTCTGCTAGCCTCGCCCTCGCCGCCCTACCACGCATCCGAAGAGCCACCGCCGGAGGCAGATCCTTCTCCTACCTGGCGGCCAAGACATGGAACTCCCTCCCCATCCACCTTCGGCTGACCCAGGACCACCTCGCCTTCAGGAGGCAACTCAAGACCTGGCTGTTCGAGCAGTAGCGAACCCCTTCCCCCAAGCGCCTTGAGACCCTCCCGGGTGAGTAGCTCGCTATACAAGCGCTGTGATTGATTGATTGATTGATTGATTAAAAAGCATGCACCTTTAATTCCAGCCATATGTGCATCATGTTTTTCCACTTAAACAAGCCTGTTTTTTTAGTTTCAAGATGTCCGCGCGTTCCCTTGTGTGCAAGGAATGGGTGCTTCTTTCTCACTCATAGAATGTAGATGGCATCAGTCTAGTAGAGAGTGGTGGGTGAGAGGAGAGAGAATGTAGATCCAGGAAAGAGGGAGCTGGGTGGACAGAGACCTAGAAAGGTAGAGGGATGTGGGTGAAAGGAGAGAGTGTGCAGAGAAAGGAATGGGGAGCTGGTGGACAGAGAGAAAGGTAGAGGGAGTGTTGGGTGAGAGGAGAGAGGAGAGGGTAGGGAAATGAAAGGGGAAGCCAGGGCAAAGACTAGAGATCGAAAGGTAGAGGGAATGGTGAGTGAGAGAAGAGGGGAAGGGGATGGTGGTCGAAAAGAGGAGTAAGAGGGAGAGAAATAAGGAGGGAAGTGGTAGAATAACTGAAGGCAGGGGAAGGAGTTGGTGACAAGCAGAGAAGGGAAAGAGGATGAAAGGAGGAAACTTGGTGGGAAAGAGGAATGGAAAGAAGTGGAGTGTGAGTGTCAGAGAGAGGACAGAAAGGAAAGGCGGAGTGGTGAGTGAGGCAGTGAGGAGAGAGACAGAAGGAGTTGTGGGTGTGAGGAGAGAGAGGATGGGAGAAAGGAAAAGGGTTGTGGTGGGTGGGAGAACGAGGAAAGGCAGATGTGTTGGGTGAGAGGCAGAGAGGCGAAGAAGGAAAGTGGGAGTAGTGGTTGAGAGAAAGGAATGAAAGGTAGCGGTTTTGGGACGAAATGTAGAGAGGGAGTGGAAGGAAGGACGGGTGAAAAAGAGGAGGGAAAGGAAGATAGTGGTGGGCGAGTCTTGAGAGAACATCTCTTCACAGAACCAACGTGTCCCTTCCTTCGGATGTAATCCGTGTGGTAAGAATATTCTGCTCTGGTTTTCATCTCGTTCCATGAGGAGCGGTAAGACTCTTGTTCAGAAAAGAGCCCCAAAGGTGCTGAATCAGTTGTGTCACTTGTGGCTGCCGACTGATCTATTTCCATGACGAAATGTGCACACTCTTAAAACACCCCTCACAAAAACACTGATCCTTCCTTTGCGATCAGTATCAGATTGTGTGAAAACCTCTCTCTTGCGCTCTCTTGTGAACCGCCCGCAGTCTCTTGGGGATAGACCTAGTGAACATGGAAAATCATTTAAAGAGGCAGACTCACAGAATTCTGATGTGACGAGCGACTTTGTCACTTTCATCTGCATTGAACTCGCGCCCAGTCTCCTTCGTGCAGCGCTTCAAGGCGCTAAGAAGAGGTCCTGTCCTGGGCGTGCTGCTCATTGTTACAAGGCAAACAGCGGCCCAAGGTGTTTAATAAATTAGCACAAAAACTCAATCCACACCAAATGACGCGCTTGCTTTGGGATACTGTAAGCTAGCTCAGTTAGTTAATAGCGGGTTCATCTACTGTATTGTCGTATTTTGCAGGCTGTTTCAGGATCGCTTATTTTTACCATTATTTTTTTATTCCTCTCCTAAAATAACTCGCATGTAGCTTCAGTTGCTGCAGTTTTATAAAGTGAGTTTCATTACAAAGACGCATATTTATTGCAGTTTTACCCTAGGGATGTGAACATCTGTTGCTGTCATTCACAATCACAGGTGCACGCCACACAAAAGACCACGACACCCAGAAGGGATGCATGAATCCGAAATGTAGATTTTGCGAGTACTTATGACGGAAAGTCTTAATTTTATTAAAGACACAGAGGCGAGTATTATGCCTTCTTTTCTTGCTTTATTTCAAATAGCAGCAAGATAAGTGAAGAACAACAATACCCAGAAGGCACAGCAGAAGAACTATTGGCCAATGGGATTGAACAAAACAAACAGTGTACCAATCACAGCAAGGATAGTATATATGAACAGATCTGACCACGAGTAGCCCTCTTTTCTTGTGCGATAAAGTCAGTGAGAATGCATAAACAGAGGAACAATCGCAAACAAAATGCAAAGAGTCAAAATCCAAGCAAATAAATCCTGAAGGAAACCCAGAATTGCAGGATAATGATGGATGAAAGTCCAGCGGAAGAGAGATGTTGATCCAGTTGAAGGAAGACAGTCCACAGCAGCAGACGCAGTCTTAGGAGGAGGCTGGTGGTAAAGCCGGAGTTCCTAAGGGTGGGAAAAAACAGAGATAATTAGTAATGCAGAGGTGGGATAATACTCGGCTCCGTGTCTTTAATAAAATTAAGACTTTCCGTCATAAGTACTAGGAAAATCTACATTTTATGGCAAGAACGGAGGCTCCTATTATGCTTGTTCAAAGCATATTAACAACTAAAGAAGAAGCAGTAACAACAGGTTTGCAATAAAATGTTTTGAAAACAGAATCATTAGACCAATCTGCTGATTTCAGGATATCCTCCAAACGAGAGCCTGCCCAAAAGGCTTTAGAGGCCATAGCACCCCTAGCGGAGTGAGCACCAAAGGTGGAAATGTCAATGCCCGTGAGGGACATAATCCAACGCACCCAACGGGCGAGCGTGGCAGCGGAAACAGGATGATGGGGTTTGCGAAAAAAAATGAGCAATTGCGAATGAGAGGAGGTCCTGAGATCAGCAGTTTTTTGTTCATAACTTTTCAGGCATTGACCAACACAGAGCTGAGGTTGGGAAGGGAAATAGGGATAAAACACAGATTGCAAATTGGTTTTGGTACGCCTGTGAACCTGAAACAAAACACCAGAAGGCGAAAATTGTCTGGAAGACAAATCCAAAGCTTTGACATCAGAAACACGTTTGATTGATACTAAGCACAATAACATGGTAAGTTTGGCTGAAAGCATTTTGAGAGAGAGAGTATCATTGTCAGGCCATGAAATAAACAATTTGAACACCAAATTAACATCCCATAAAATGGAATACTTAGCCAACGGAGGTTTCGAGAATCGGACTCCTCGGAGAAGACGACACACCAAAGGATGTGTACCTACCGGCTTATTGTCAATGGGACAGTGGTTCAGAGAGATAGCGGATCTGTAAAGGTTGACAGTGCGGTAAGATTTACCCGCGCTAGCTTCTGAAGCGAGAAAGTTAACAACAAAACTCAGAGGGGCTGAAAAGGGATCGACAGATCGTTCCAGACACCAGCTTGACCATAAAGTCCAAGCTGACTTGTAGGCTCTGGAAGTGCCCGGGGCCCAAGCTTGACTGATAAAGAGTGAAGCTTCCTGTGAAACGATGATGTCAGAAGAGGAAGACTGGAAATTTTCCATGCTGAAAGAACCAGGGATTGGTCCAGGATCATGGCGTGTGGAAGATCCTGAGGGTCTAAAAGAAGATCTTCGCTGAAAGGTGAAGAACCGGAAAGTCCACTGCCAGCCCCAGGAGCGAAGGAAACCAGATTTGAGCTTGCCAAAAAGGAGCTAGAAGAACCAAGGAAGTTGACTGACGTCGGACTTGAGCAAGCACCCTGTTGATCATCAGGAAAGGAGGGAAAGCATAATTGAGGTGTAGGGACCAGTCCCGGAGGAAGGCATCCGTCGCCAGAGTGAGAGGATCCGGTCGCCAACTGAAGAAAGCGGGAAGTTGGGAATTGAGACGGGAAGCAAAGAGTTCGATAGAAAAAGGGCCCCATTTCCGGGAGAGAGAAAGAAAGACGGAGGGAAGAAACTTCCAATCACTTGACTCTCGAAGATAACGAGAGTGTCAATCTGCAATGGCGTTGAGATTGCCTGGCAGGTACTCCGCCCGAAGGGACAGTTTATGCTGGAGACAGAATTCCCAAAGGCTCTTTGCCAGTTCTGCGAGTGGTTTGGATTTTGTGCCACCGAGATGGTTTATGTAGCGGACCGCAGAAACATTGTCCATCCGAAGAAGAATGGAACAGCTTGCCTTGTTTTTTGCCAGGCTGCGAATTGCAAAGGAGCCTCCCAGCATCTCTAAACAATTGATGTGCAATGACGACTCCTCTGGAGACCATGTACTTCCAGTCGAGATTGAACCACATCGGGCGCCCCAACCCGACAGACTGGCATCTGATTCTAAGACAAGATCTGGGGACATAGCGAAGATCGTTCTGCTGTTCCACGCATCTAATGGTCGATCCACCATTGAAGTTCGAGGCGAGACTCTAGGTCTAGCTGAACGAGATCGGAATACGCCAGTCCTTTGTGGAGATGTCTTATCTTCAAGCGTTGCAGGGCGCGATAATGAAGAGGGCCGGGGAAGATGGCTTGAATAGATGCCGATAGAAGGCCCACTACTCTTGCAAGAGAACGAAGGGACACTTTGGAGACCTGGAGAACGTGACGTGTCTCTGTACGAATGGCTGTAACCTTGGAATGCGGAAGATAAAGAGAAGTGGTGGAAGAGTCTACACGGAAGCCCAGAAACTCTATACTTTGAGATGGAACCAACATGGGTTTTTCTGAATTGATCAGGAAGCCCAGGTCGAGGAGAAGAGACTGAGTAACGGTGAGGTCGGCAAGAAGAAACTGTTTGTCGGTGTGCATGAGCAAGATATCGTCCAGATAAATGATTAAACGAATACCTAGGGACCGAAGATAAGACCCGACAGGTTTCATCACCTTGGTGAAGCACCAAGGAGCGGAAGAAAGACCGAAAGTAAGAGAACAAAAGCGGTAGGTGACACCGAGCCACTGGAATTGAAGACATTTTGTGTGGGATTCGTGAATGGGAATCGAAAGATATGCATCTTGTAGGTCTAGTCGGACAATCCAATCGGATGGACGTAAGGTGTCCCTGAGATGGATGATAGTCTCCATCTTGAAGTGACGGTAAACCACGATCTGGTTGAACCACTTGAGATTGATGACGGGACGAACCATTTTGTTCTTTTTGCGGACCAAAAAGAGAGAGCTTAGGAAACCTGAGGGATCGAAGGGAGCTATTTGGATAGCTTGTTTGAGAAGAAGATTCTGTATTTCTTGTGAAACGAGCAGAGCTACGTCTGAGGAAAAAAACAGAGGGTGAGGAAAAGCACCCTGGAAAGGAGGAGCGTAGAATTCTATGAGATAACCTTGGACAGAATTGAGGACCCAAGGGTCGGTTGTGAGAGTGCGCCACTTTGGAAGAAAAAGAGACAAACGACCTCCGATTGAAGGTGAGGGGCTTACCTTGAGTATTGGCGTTGCTGCTGTTGTGACGGAAGCCTTTTTGTCCACGGCCACGGAAGCCGCGACCTCGCTGGGGATAGAACTGCGGCTTGTATTCCTGATAGCCGGAATTGGCTGCACCTCTGGAACCTTGGTTCTGATAACCTCGGCCGGAAGAGCGGTTCCTGCCTCTGCCGGCCCTGCCAAAAACCCGAGGGGCGAAGACTTTTTTAATGGAGAATTGGGCTTTGTCCAATGAGGCGAAGGTAGAGACATAGCGGCTAAGATCCTTGACAAGGGAATCGCCAAATAGAAGTCCGTCAGCCTTCACACCAGGATCCTGGGAAGCCAAGTTCGCCAATTTTGGATCTAACTTGATCAGCAGGCCCTTGCGATGCTCATGAATAATGGCAGCGTTGGCATTGCCCAAAAGGCAAAAGGATCTTTGAAGCCATAGAGAAATATCCTCAGGATTGAGGTCAGAACCCTTTAGGCGGGCCGTCTCCGCCATGTCCAGAACCCGGGCCAAGGGACCGACAACATCCAATAATTTGTCCTGACAAGTGAACCAAGCTTTGTCAACGCCCTTGCGAGGGTCCTTGCCAAATTTCGAAAAGAAAGTAAGGAGAGGTTGATCAATGGAAGGAGTGACCGTAATGTGAGAAGGTAAGGAAGGCTTAGGGCATTCAGACTTCAGTTTTGCTCAGACAGATTTGTCTAGGGGAAGACGGAGTTTATAGGAGATATATTCACCCACATGGGGAATGGGGAACCATTCTGTAGAATTAGGGTGTTGAATAGAAGAGGGATCAAACATAGGATTGCCTTCCGAGTCAAGCACAGGTTGGGACGCAAAAGCGTCAAGTCTAGCTTTCTTGGGAGAAGGAGGATCAATAAGGAAGAGGTCTGCCAAATCGTCAGTGTCACCCATATCATCATCATCATCATCCGTGTCAGGGATGGAATCAATGACCAGCTTCTTAGGAACCTCCACGTTTTTAACCTTGGATTTTCTTTTTCCCACAGTAGTTTTAAACCCCTCCGTGGTTTGAAGCCTGGGAGGGACCACGCCCTCAGTCAAATGCGAGGACAACTCGCGACCCATAAGTGACACTTTTTTAGTCATAGGAGTGAAAGGAACAAGTTTACGCTTTCTGCTTTCCCCCTCAGAATGGGCCAAAGCATTGGTCATTACACTTAAAAGGGAATTCTCCATGTGTTTGGAAACACGATTCATAGAAGCTTCCACAGCTGTTTCCACAGAATTATTAATGAAATGGCTGAGGTCATTTTTGAAAGTTTCACTTTCCTCATTATCGAGCTCGGGGGAGCTTGAAACCTCCATAAGGCAAAACGAAATGGCAGTGTGGAAAGGGTTACAAAATGAGAAGGGAAAACACTCCCTTTATGGGCGGGGACCGAGCGTGGAGAAGCGTTGACAGGAACGAGGAACAGGAGCCACACAGAACAGCCTAGAAAGCCACACGGTAAGGCAGAAAGCAGGCAACAGAGGCGCGCAGCGGTAGAGACCAACCGCAAAGCGCGAGGGGGGGGGGAAACGGGTCCGAAAACGGAACCGGCACAGTGAGGAAACGAGCGGGAGGCGCGCTCGAGGCACCAAATTGAGCAGCGCTTGAAGGGCACAATACAGGTCAAAATGAAACCATAAGCAATATAATAAATACAATAAACGCAATAAACAAGAGAGTAAGGAGAAAATATGACTTATCTGACTGCGTAGCAGAAAGAAAAGAGGGCTACTCGTGGTCAGATCTGTTCATATATACTATCCTTGCTGTGATTGGTACACTGTTTGTTTTGTTCAATCCCATTGGCCAGTAGTTCTTCTGCTGTGCCTTCTGGGTATTGTTGTTCTTCACTTATCTTGCTGCTATTTGAAATAAAGCAAGAAAAGAAGGCATAATAGGAGCCTACGTTCTTGCCATAAAATTCAAATTTGGTTAACCCGGAAGACTAGAGAAACAGGCAAAGCAGGGTCGCAGCTCGTGCCCTCCCCCACGCGGGCTCTCATTTGCAGTGCAACAGGTGCCTGAAGTTTGAGCACTGGGGGAGAAACCAGGCCTGAAGACTGCTGAATTTGGTGTGCTAATACAGTAAACCTCCCAGCCATCCTATTCCTTGCGCTCTGTATTTACCTAGCCTCGCCCTGACGGCTGAGATGCTATGAAGTCTACTTCTACTTGCGGAGTCGTGGCGGGTCGTAATACTTGCGGGGGAAAGGAGGGTGGTGTTAAAATTAAAACAAAACTTCTTACCGGACCGCATTACAAATAGATGTCATTCTCACACTGGCCCGTGGACTGGCGTACACTTAAGACGTAACCGGTTTTGCTGAGCACAGACAGGGGGGACACAGTCCGGAGTCCTACAGTGAAATCACTGTTCAGAGCGCAGGTTTGAATTTACCCCACCGCCGGCGCCTACGTCTCAGCCAATCCAGACGCTGCTCCAGCAGCAGCGTGAGGATTGGCATGAGTACTAGTGCGCATGTTCTGTTTAGGGTGTAAAAATGTTTGCGAAAAGCCCGAACATGCGCACTAGGCTGCTCATTGGAAGAGCGGCATGGAACAACCCTCGCTCTTCTAATGAGCAGCACCTAGTGCGCATGTTTGGGCTGGTAGCAACATTTTCAAGCCCTAACCAGAACCTGCGCACTTTTGCTGTGCGCTCCGCCGACCGGCACCTGATGTCATGATGATGACTCATCACCAGTCAGCAGACTTTTGAACTGAACTCCTGCTGCCACGCCTGCCTACGGGGGCGGGACTTTGCAACTTGGGGTGAGACTGACGGCAACAGCACGCACTGCACACTTGTTACTCCACTCGTGCCTCAAATTAATTAGTGGGGCAACGCCCAAGCGCCCTAATGGACGCCCCGCCCCTGCCCAAGATAGCGCTGCTAATGGCGTAGTGATATGATGATAATGGCGCCATAAAATGGATAATTGATTTGACATTGTTCAGAGATTACCATAATCCTAGTTTCTCTTTTACTCTGAAAAAAACAATTTAGTCGAAAGAAGTTCACATCTGCAGTTACCTGTTTTGAAGGAGGTGGCTAAAAATATATACACATTTTAGAAAGTACTCAGATCTGCTCATTCAACAATAGAAAATGTTTGGATAAATGAATACGTGTCCTGCGGGGATATTGACTAAGTCCCTATTGTTGTGTAGGTAAAGAATGCCCAGGTCTATGCAGCGCATGCAAAAACATTCGAAAGCAGACGAAGAGAAAAAGGTTGTTATTTTTGTTCCTCGACGTTTGTCAATATTCCTGAGCAATATACAGTAAAAAATAAAGTATAATGCAAAAAAAACATGAATGCGGGCAATTTGCATTCATAATCACAATCTTCGGGAAAAAGAAAAAAAAACGGATGAGATTTTTCTTTTCTTATGATCATCTCATTTCAACACTCCGCCTCAGTCACCTCTGAATTTACTTCAATATTGCTACCGCTGTTCGGATCCTTTGAAGCACATGGGTTCCCGGACCCCGACCAGGCCATTCTCTTTCTCCCTTTGAGGTGATCGCCTTATTTTCTTCCCCCTCCAAGGAGGGCAGCACTGAAGCCCGCCACTGAACCAACATTAACAAGATGTTGTCAGCATAAATGCATTTGCTTAAATGGCACACTCCCCACAGCTATGCCCTTTAGACCCAATGCCTGTCTAGTGAAATATGCTATTGATTTCCAAACTATAGGCAAGATAATAGAGGGCAGCGGGGTGCTTTTCTTTCACGCTTCCATTGAGCTCTGAAGCCCTATGTTATCCTGTTAGAGGCGACTTATTTTTAAGGGAATACCATGCAATGCAATCCTCTTCATTGACGCTGGTCTTATCCTTTGTCTGTAAATGTGCAGATCTGCCAAGGGCAAGCCCAGTGTAACTGCTGAGACATCAGAGAGGCGGTAAACAACGGGTTAGCATTAGGAACACAAAGGAGGAGGAAGATAGAAGATTTGAAATTGATCCTGGTGCCGCATAAATCAGCTGCCCAGGTATGGGGTCTAAAACAGGAAGAAATGATGGAGGCGTTACTTCATCTATTCTCTAGCACATAAAAGTTCGAAAAATCGATCCACAGTCAAATAGATTTCAATTTTCTGAATCTGTGGCCCAGATGTACTAAATACTGGTGGCAAATTGTGATCAGTATTTTTGCGACCCGTGTGGCGAACTGATCTATGTGCTAATAGGTAGGTTTACAAAAAAAAAATGTGGGGCACAGTTTATCCCATCTCATGAATTGTGACCCACTACGTTTCGCTACAATCACGTTTGCGATTGCTTTTTAATAAAATAGAATTTTTTTAATGCAATCGATTTTCTTCAAGGTAATGGGACTGTGTTTGAAAAGACACTTTTCTCTTTTGTTTGGTTAATAGGTAGCAGTGGTCCTGTGGACTATCGCCTCCTCTTAAACAAACTTTTTTTTACATTCACAAATAGGAAATTGTTTACCCCTTCCTTTGAGGTGTCGGTAAAATATCAATGTTTTGCAGCTGGATGTCGATCGCAAAACATTGATAAAAAGCATAAGGATTTAGTATTTGGAAGGGAGGTTTAGAATACTCCCCTTCTAAATTCGGAATCTGAATCCGTTTCTAAACAAAGTTAGTGTTTAAAACACTTTTCTAAATCACTATATGCATTTAGCACATCGGAAATAAGGGTTTAGCACTCTCAAATCCTCTGATTTATCGATTCAAAGGGTTTTCAAAAGCTAAAACGCTTTGTACATCAGGCCCAATGTCCCATTACAAAAATGTAAACAGTTTTTTTTTACCTCTAACTAAAAACAAATGATTAAATTACTACCACATTGGAGAACATTGTGAGAATTTTGAGAATTTGTGGATCTACTATAAATAGGTATACACAATATGAAGTCTCTAAAGAGAGGCCGTGTGCCAAAAACCACTCACATGAAAGTTCAGATGTCTCTGAGGGCGAAAAGAGTCCACCCAATCCAGAGTGAATCAACCCTCAACACACAAATGACCCCGAGTATTGGCAGATAATTCCAGAGGGGAAATTGAGATGATTAGTGAGAAACATCTTAATCTCCTTGCCCTGTAGAAGCTTTGTGATTCATCTGCACCAAATACGTTTTTGATCTCTGCGGGGAAACTTGTTTGCAGTCTAAGGCATTTAAAATGGAGCAACATAAAAAACAACAAGCATGAGAAATTCTTCCTAATACGCTAGTGTTTCAACTTCACTTCTATCAGTCTCCCCACCACACTCTTGCACCCTAAAAATATTTAGCTTCACTCCACTTGAACATCTTCTTTCAACTCTAGCTTACTTCATTGAAATTCTTTGGTTGAACTGTCCTTTAATATTTTAATTTCTCATTATTTTCATGCTCTGATGTAAAGTTTTTTTTACAGAGTTGAATCCTGGATATCAAATAATTCTTTGTTATTTCTAGTTCAGTGAACTGGCCTTGTGTTTTTTTGCAGAGTGATGTTGAACCTTTGAATAAGTGTTCTTTCACTTTGCAGGTATCAACATAAGGGACTGCTGTAGGAAGTCTCCTAGATGCAGGAAGCAGGATGACTTCCAGCAGAGAAGGCGCAGGGAAGGTCTGAACAGGCAAGTCTTGAAAACAAAGGACTACAAGCTCCCACTCTTGAAAACTTGTGATGCAAGCAACGATTCAGGAGGTGGAAGCTGTATTTATAGGCTAGGC
This sequence comes from Lissotriton helveticus, assembly GCF_964261635.1. NCBI lineage: Eukaryota > Metazoa > Chordata > Amphibia > Caudata > Salamandridae > Lissotriton > Lissotriton helveticus. Next base: position 294,467,260 of record NC_136073.1, on the reverse strand, counting down.
CCAGACCACACCCAATATGGCAGCCAGATCTGCGGGAACTTGTATTCTCACAACAACTCGAGCGCGATGGAAGGAATCACTTTGTACAAGGCTGAGAAGGATGCTGGAGAGGGGAACAGCCTCTTTTCAAGGTGAGGTCATGTAAAAAGGAATGAGTGGAGAGTGGGCAGCCTGGAGGGGGCGAACACACTGGTTGCAAGTTCTCGATTGTTAAATAACCTACAGTGACTGTGGAATGTGCGGCAGCGGAAGGTCAGGAAAGGTATGACTGGGCAATTTGGGGAAGTCTAGGGCAATATATCATGCAGTTTCCGCAGTGCTCAAGGAGCTACTGAAACACGACTTTGGGACCATCAGGGAAAATACAAAAGTGCTGATATGATGAGAAAGGCACAAAGGGCATACCATCAGTCCAGGAATTGAATTAGCATGGAGTCTAAACTTTCTGATAAGCATAATCCAATTTTGTGGTTCTTTGTGAAACCTACCCTGCCTTAAAATACTTCTAACTCTCAAGTGGGCAGTAGCCACAAGCAAAGACTTCACATGCTGAAGTGTAGAATTGATTCCAGTCACAATACATAGATTTGAAATCATTTCCACCAGCTTTACTCATTTTCATTACAAAAAATATTAATTTGGATTATGTACCTGGACCAAGTATTGCCATGTAATGCATTACAAATTGTAGTATGTGAATCATGTGTAAAAAAAAGAAGACACGGACACAGAATCACAAAAAATGTCCAGTGGCCCTAGAGAACTAGCTAGACTGTGTGGGCCCTTTTATTAGTGAGGCAGTGGGCCTATTATGGGAGGTGATTCAAGGACTAAACCCCGTACCTCAGGGCGTCATATGGTGGTGCTGTGGTGGCTCGCCTTTGTTTTATCACAGTCTGCGCATCTTTCTGTGGCGGCCCAATCTGCTTCCTAGCCAAAGAGATGAGAACAAAGGAGTTAGGTCCTGACGGGACTGAGGGAGGGGCTGGACCATTTAGACTATAGGAAACAGAGAAGATGCCCGAACCCTCGTATCTTAGTATAGATTTGATCAGATAAAGACCAAGTGCAACTTTATGAAACCTGGTATGGTACTTTTATTTATACCTATTACTCTTATTTTTTGAATTATTTTTTGTTTTTTTTTTTCTTTTGGCAGAAATAGATACACATTTACACATTTACACAATATCTTACAAGTTTGACAAGAACAACCAAATCAGAACAATATCACAGTAACACAGAACAATACACATTAAAAATGCAGTTCATCCTTTTTTTCAAATGAATTCATATTGTAGACAAACAAAGCGATGTGAAACCAAGAGCAGAACCAAAATACAAAATATTTCGATCAATCACTCAATGATATAACTGGCTCTTGTGGATGTGCCGACGCGTTTCAGGTTCGAATAGCAAGTTTTTGAACCCTCATCAGGGCTTTGTTATTTGTCTGTGTGGGACACAAAAACAATAAAGTTTTGTTGAAAACCTATTGCCTCAATCGATTACCTCTCTTTATTTAGGAAATTGATAGAAAAAGTACCTGTGTCTTTCTAGCAGGACATATTTTCATTTATACACCTGGGGGACGATGTTTCAAGCTTTAATTCTGAAGTGAATGGAGCATGAGTTGTGACAAAGATTTTCGCTAAGTGTATTAAAATACTTAAGGTAGTTTATGGCATATCCCTTAATTCTACCTACCTCACTGTACACCGTCCGGTGCCTCGTGAAGGGAGGAGATTGCAATCACTGGGACAAAAACCTAATGAAGAAGAGAATAAAGTTGTTGTACAATCGTTTCAATAATAAATCAGGACTACATATAGTCATTACATTGGCCCCATACCTCGTGTCTGTATCCGAAATCCAAAAAATATTTCCGATCTCTTAGTGGCACTCCGTTTTAGTGGGTTGACACATTTGGAGGGATGAAACTAATCAGCACTCGGAAAACTGAATGAAACCCAGAACCGCGTCTATCAATGTAAACGCCCGTGTCGTGTGTGGCTGGAACGTACCTGAAGCACCAACTGGATTCAGGTATTAATTTCGTGCAGCCCACAGAGTGTACATATTTTCCTTTTGGCTCATTGCACACTAAACAAAAATGAAGAGCCAGTGAGGTGAAATAAATTGTGTATACGGTCGTTGTTATACCACTAGCAGATTAGCAGGGGAGACCACGCGTCCATACCTTAATGCGTACGCATTTGGAGTTCACTTGCTGCCTTCACCGTCAGGCTCTCACTCGGACGTTTTGGCAAAAGAAGGTGGCCATCTTGGTTATTATGAAGGTCACGAGTTCCTTGTTTGAAGGCATTGTGGGACATGTAGTCCCATGTTGTTATTGCCCGACAAAAGGTGATTGATACTTACTTCTGGCTGAACGACCATTAGTGCTACGTAAAGGGAATTACATCTCACTGAATTTAGCGCGCGCAGTCTCATAATTAAGAATGACACGTGTTTGTCTCCAGTTAATAAAAAAGCGACTAATCAAGTGTCTCTATATTTATGTGGACAGACACGAGGGGGGGGCGGATGATGTCTTTCATGTATTTTATGATAACGTATATAGCCATTGCGAATGACCAGACAATCAGAGCCTTGATAATTCAGACATGCTGTTAAGACCTGTCAATGTACTATTAAATTTCAAAATAAGGTAAGCTTCCTTTTGAAGCAACACCCTGTCGACCTCCGCTGGGCGCTGTACTGCACTCATTGTGAAGAGCACTGTCCATTTGAACTCATGTTCAGTGTGAGACTTCTCTATGAAATGCTCTACCATGGGGGCAGTTTGGACCCTCATTTGATCCGGGACCTATGTTGACTAATGCGTCGGTTCACCTGTTGGTTGGTTTTGCCAATATAGATTTTTTGGCACGGGCATGTTATTGTGTATACGACATTCTTAGTCTTGCAATTAGAGAAACCAGAGTGTTTCCACTTGACCCCCTGGTGTTCAAATTCTTTTCCCTCAATTGTGCTGGAGCACGCAACACAATTGCCACATCTGTGGTGACCTTCGATCGGCTTCATGTTCCAACAGGTCAAAATGTCGTGTTTGGGTTTAGGCTGCGCAAGGTTCGCTCTTACGATTTGCTGACCAATGCTTCTGTTCTTTTTATACGCAAAGATCGGGCGAAGGAATGGACATTCCAATCCATCTAGCACATGCCAATTTTTTAGAATTGTTTGTCGTATTTTGTGTGTATCGGGACCAAAGGTGGTCACACTAACCGGGCAGTCAAGTTCTTTCTTTTCTTTTGTTTGTAGCAAACACTCCCGTACTGTAAATCGTGCTCTTTTGTAAGAGTGTTTCAAAAGTTTCTTAGGGTACCCTCTATGGATCAACTCTTGGCAGAATGTCTGTGCGTGATAGTCATAGTCACTCATCTCCGTGCAATTTCTGCGTATCCGCAGTAATTGCCCGTAAGGCACATTGGCTTTTAAATTCCTGGGATGGTAACTCTTGTGGTGCAAAATCGTATTTTTGTCAGTCATTTTCTTGTGTAGTGAAGTTTTCAGAAAACCCTCACTACAAGTCACCTCTACATCCAGAAAAGTCATTTTAGTGGTACTCGCTTCAATGGAAAACTTGATGTTATTATGTCTTGTGTTAATCCATTCATGGAACAATAATAGATCAGTCTGGCTCCCCTGCCACAGGAGCCAGACGTCATCTATATAGCGCCACCACTGCGATGTTCCCAATGTAGGGGTTGTTGTCCACAAATCTCTTGCGGAAATAGCTCTCAAGAAGAATTATTTCATATTTAATGATCGATTCTACATGCAAGTCAAGGGCACTGCCATGGGGTGTCCTTATGCCCCAGAAATGGCAGTGCTCTATATGGCACAGTATGAAATGAGATTTGTGGACAACAACAACCCCTACATTGGGAACATCGCACAGTGGTGGCGCTATATAGATGACGTCTGGCTCCTGTGGCAGGGGAGCCAGACTGATCTATTATTGTTCCATGAATGGATTAACACAAGACATAATAACATCAAGTTTTCCATTGAAGCGAGTACCACTAAAATGACTTTTCTGGATGTAGAGGTGACTTGTAGTGAGGGTTTTCTGAAAACTTCACTACACAAGAAAATGACTGACAAAAATACGATTTTGCACCACAAGAGTTACCATCCCAGGAATTTAAAAGCCAATTTGTCTTACGGGCAATTACTGCGGATACGCAGAAATTGCACGGAGATGAGTGACTATGACTATCACGCACAGACATTCTGCCAAGAGATGATCCATAGAGGGTACCCTAAGAAACTTTTGAAACACTCTTACAAAAGAGCACGATTTACACCACAGGAGTGTTTGCTACAAACAAAAGAAAAGAAAGAACTTGACCGCCCGGTTAGTGTGACCACCTTTGGTCCCGATACACACAAAATACGACAAACAATTCTAAAAAATTGGCATGTGCTAGATGGATTGGAATGTCCATTCCCTCGCCCGATCTTTGCGTATAAAAAGAACAGAAGCATTGGTCAGCAAATCCTAAGAGCGAACCTTGCGCAGCCTAAACCCAAACACGACATTTTGACCTGTTGGAACATGAAGCCGATCGAAGGTCACCACAGATGTGGCAATTGTGTTGCGTGCTCCAGCACAATTGAGGGAAAAGAATTTGAACACCAGGGGGTCAAGTGGAAACACTCTGGTTTCTCTAATTGCAAGACTAAGAATGTCGTATACGCAATAACATGCCCGTGCCAAAAAATCTATATTGGCAAAACCAACCAACAGGTGAACCGACGCATTAGTCAACATAGGTCCCGGATCAAATGAGGGTCCAAACTGCCCCCATAGTAGAGCATTTCATAGAGAAGTCTCACACTGAACATGAGTTCAAATGGACAGTGCTCTTCACAATGAGTGCAGTACCGCGCCCAGCGGAGGTCGACAGGGTGTTGCTTCAAAAGGAAGCTTACCTTATTTTGAAATTTAATAGTACATTGACAGGTCTTAACAGCATGTCTGAATTATCAAGGCTCTGATTGTCTGGTCATTCACAATGGCTATATACGTGATAATAAAATACATGAAAGACATCATCCGCCCCCCCTCGTGTCTGTCCACATAAATATAGAGACACTTGATTAGTCGCTTTTTTATTAACTGGAGACAAACACGTGTCAATCTTAATTATGAGACTGCGCGCGCTAAATTCAGTGAGATGTAATTCCCTTTACGTAGCACTAATGGTCGTTCAGCCAGAAGTAAGTGTCAATCACCTTTTGTCGGGCAATAACAACATGGGACTACATGTCCCACAATGCCTTCAGACAAGGAACTCATGACCTTCATAATAACCAAGATGGCCACCTTCTTTTGCCAAAACGTCCGAGTGAGAGCCTGACGGTGCAGGCAGCAAGTGAACTCCAAATGCGTACCCATTAAGGTATGGACGCGTGGTCTCCCCTGCTAATCTGCTCGTGGTATAACAGCGACCGTATACACAATTTATTTCACCTCACTGGCTCTTCATTTTTGTTTAGTGTGCAACGAGCCAAAAGGAATATATGGACACTCTGTGGGCTGCACGAAATTAATACCTGAATCCAGTTGGTGCTTCAGGTACATTCCAGCCACACACGACACGGGCGTTTACATTGATAGACGCGGTTCTGGGTTTCATTCAGTTTTCAGAGTGCTGATTAGTTCATCCCTCCAAATAGGTCAACCCAATAAAACGGAGTGCCACTAAGAGATCGGAAATATTTTTTGGATTTCGGATACAGACACGAGGTACGGGGCCAATGTAATGACGATATGTAGTCCTGATTTATTATTTAAACGATTGTACAACAACTGTATTCTCTTCTTGATTAGGTTTTTGTCCCAGTGATTGCAATCTCCTCCCTTCACGAGGCACCGGACGGTGTACAGTGAGGTAGGTAGAATTAAGGGATAGGCCATAAACTACCTTAAGTATTTTAATACACTTAGCGAAAATCTTTGTCACAACTCATGCTCCATTCACTTCAGAATTAAAGCTTGAAACATCGCCCCCCAGGTGTATGAATGAAAATACGTCCTGCTAGAAAGACACAGGTACTTTTTCTATCAATTTCCTAAATAAAGAGAGGTAATCGATTGAGGCAAATAGGTTTTCAACAAAACTTTATTGTTTTTGTGTCCCACACAGACAAATAACAAAGCCCTGATGAGGGTTCGAAAACTTGCTATTCGAACCTGAAACGCGTCGGCACATCCACAAGAGCCAGTTATATCATTGAGTGATTGATCGAAATATTTTGTATTTTGGTTCTGCTCTTGGTTTCACATCGCTTTGTTTGTCTACAATATGAATTCATTTGAAAAAACGGATGAACTGCATTTTTAATGTGTATTGTTCTGTGTTACTGTGATATTGTTCTGATTTGGTTGTTCTTGTCAAACTTGTAAGATATTGTGTAAATGTGTAAATGTGAATCTATTTCTGCCAAAAGAAAAAATAAATTAAAAAAAATAATTAAAAAAATAAGAGTAATAGGTATAAATAAAAGTACCATACCAGGTTTCATAAAGTTGCACTTGGTCTTTATCTGATAAAATCTATACTAAGATACGAGGGTTCGGGCATCTTCTCTGTTTCCTAGCCAAAGAGAGCAAGGATGCAATTGCGTACTCCTTGATGGCCAACTTGGAATTATGTTTCGGGTTCTGAACATGTTTTTCTTCTTTTGTAAAACTTCCACCAGTTTCTATTGATAGGGGGCTTATATTTTAAAAGAAATTCTGACTTCTTCTTGTGATCAATATATATTTACTTTAGGTATATGTCTGTTTTAATTTGTGTTATTTCATTTCCTATTCAAGATGGCGGACACCTTTAATAATATATTGTATCCTGTTTTGCACTATTTCAGGAGATTTCATCATAAGTCAATTTGTGCCACAATTGTTCCGGGATGTTGGTCGCTTTCTGGACTTAAAGCGGAGAGGACAAGCACAACCTCAATTGAACTGATTTTTTTTCAACTTGAAACTAGATGTGGCGTGCTACCGGGGCTTCACTTTCTGTTTCACCAAGTGTTGCTGAGGGGTACAATAATGTTGCAGCTCCTACAGAGGAGCTGTCCCCCATTGCACAGCGCAAAGGACCATAAAAAGGTTCAGTCTTGTAAATCAGATTAGAAATCTTCAAATTATGCAACAATTTGTAAGCATATATTTAATCACTGTTAAGTGTCATGAGTCTGACATTCTTCTTTTCATGTCAATACATATTCATAATGAAGTTCATCATGATAGTCTTTGGTGGCTTGACAACCAAAACATCAAGAATTCAAATTAACATCCATCCAATATTGATATCCACCCCAATGCATTTCGGGCATCGGCTGTGCCCTTCATCAGGGGGATGTTCTGAAAATAAAACAAATGTATGCAATCCTTACAGGAAGGCCTTTATTCAGGAAGTCTATAAATGTGTGCGTAAAATATGTGAAAAAAACTCTGTGGATGTTAAAGCATGACCATGCTTAGTGTCCATGCTTTCGGTATAGACTGAAAGGTGAAGTCACTCGGGTCAGACTTCGTGAATAAAGGTCTTCCTGTAAGGATTGCATACATTTGTTTCATTTTAAGAACATCCCCCTGACGAAGGGCACAGCCGATGCCCGAAATGCATTGGGATGGATATCAATATTGGATGGATGTTAACCCGTTGCATGCTGCCGTCGGCCGTTGGCCATCGCAAGCACTACCTTCGTAGTGCTGCGCATGTCCAACGGCTGACGCGGCCCCGCCCGCGCAAGGAAACACCCGCACTGCGGCGGAATTACCGTGTTAATTTGAATTCTTGATGTTTTGGTTGTCAAGTCACCAAAGACTATCATGATGAACTTCATTATGAATATGTATTGACATGAAAAGAAGAATGTCAGACTCATGACAGTTAACGGTCATTAAATATATGCTTACAAATCGTTGCATTATTTGAAGATTTCTAAGACTGAACCTTTTTATGGTCCTTTACGCTGTGCACTGGGGGACAGCTCCTCTGTAGGAGCTGCAACATTATTGTCCCTTTCTGGACTTCGCATTTTCCACAGTTCCCGTTGGTATTCTTTTTCCTTCATCCCAGTACTTAGCATGGTCAGCAAGAAGGATTATTTTCCGGCTTTCAGTTGTTTTTTGTCCTTCTTGCTGGTTATTTTCTGGAGCATTGGTAGACTTCCTGTATCAATCCGGTGCCTGGCACTGCCTCTGAAGAGAAGAGACTCTTTTTGGAAGACACTCCAAGCATCACCAAGATGACCTGCACTTGACAGGTGAGATGAGACAGTTGGAGAATGAGGAGTTTTATTAGGATCTTATTTGATGTTTAGGAGGGTTGGGCCTGCTGTTGTAGGAGAAGGTGAGACAGTTGATTAAGGAGGTGTGTTTATTAGATTTGGTGTTCTGTTATAAATAAAATATATGTTATTTCTTCCCAATTATGGTTACTTATATTGTTCTCTTTATTGGAGTTTTGACTGTAATATATGTAATATATGCAAAATAGGATGCTGTATCTATCTACTGTCAGACAGATGCTGAGCCTCAGACCTGACTAATTACAAATAAATTGCCCAGTTGCACACATTCATAGTCCTCTCTATACTCTCTCCTCCACTTGACTTGAGGTCCCTTACCTCCAGGCGAGCCACAGCAAATGCTTTCAGTCCACCCTCCTGTAATCAGTGTTGGAATACTTATGATGCCTTACCTTTGTATCTCCCCTTCATGTACCGCCATACCCTCCGCACAGAGTCAATAATAAGGAGGAATACTCCCACAACCAACGGAATACAGGAGATGTGTTTAATTATATTATGCATATTTTAGAGTCCTGTCTAACCCTGAACCCTATCACATGCTCCTTTCATTTCTGACATGTATTGTCCACAACCTCCCCACAAGGCCTGATGTTAATGCAAGGGTTTTGGTTGTTTCCTTTGTTAATATTCAAAAGGGACTAATTGCTGGTGGTTCAAACAGAGAAAGTGTCACAGGAAAGACACATTTCTTCTTATTCTAAATGGAGCAGGTGAACTTGCATTGAAGGATTTTCTTTTTTTTCTTCTTTTAATTTTTTTATAAAATCATTGACAATTGACAAATGGTCATGGCACTGGAAAATACAAAGTATTCTATAAATATACATCAGCAAGATCAGAAAGCGCAGATCCCACGGATCTCATTTCCCCTAAAAAAACAGAGGAAGGAAGAAAGAAAGGAAAATCTTAAAGTAGCAAGGAGAATACTGACATTGGGCGAGGAAAATCTGATAAAATATTCAAATATACAATGAGCCAAGATCAAAGATGTTTACCCGATCCAGCTAGCAACTGGCGACCAGATCTTCTTCACCATTTCCACTCTCCTACGCCCCTTCAATCTGTATACAGCTAATTCCATATTATACGCAGCTAATAGCTTAGCCTGCCAGATTATAAATGTAGGAGGATCAGGACTGATCCACTGAAAGGTAATGCATGTTCTGGCAATAGCCATTGCGACAAATACAAATCCACTTTCGGATCTGGGGCGGGCCATAGTTCCCTGACTCACTTCTACCCCCCAAGATAATCAAATCAGATGGTAAAGAAATCGGTATGCCGAGTATATGGTTAAAAAGGGTTCAATATCCTGAAGGAATTTTGCAAGTTTGGGGCAGGAAAAAAACATGTGATTCGTATCGGCAGCCCATGCCCCACATCTACTGCATGAATTACCCATGGGCCAGCCCATTTGGAGACCTTTCGCCGGAGTAATATATAAATCAAATACCGACATAAAGTGTTGGGTCCTCAGGCTGCCGGTAATTGAAATCTGGTTGGCAAATTCCAGAGACTGCTCTAAATCAATACCCTCTTTACCAAACTTCCTTCCCCATCTATCAATCTGAGTAGGCAAATCATCAGGGAGACCGGCCTACAGCATTTGATATTTTGTCCCAGTACAAGATCTATTCCCTTTTATGTCAACCAGGGGTATTTTACCCATGTTTGCGTCTGTTTGTGCCATAGTTTTACCCAGGTAACTCCTGATCTGCAAGAATTTTAAAAAGTGTCTCATAGAAAGGCCAAACTTCTCTTGTAGGTTAGAAAACGAAGTAATTTGTCCCCCACAGCCGACATCCCCCAGAACAATAATCCCTAAATTACCCCAGCTAGACGCGGTTAGATCTTGAAAAATTGAGGGTAAGTGTCTATATGACGAGAACGGGGTGTAAGCATTAATATTTGAAATGCCAAGCTTCTGTTGTATCTTTTTCCAGATAGAATAGGCTGATTGAATGGTTTGACATTTTTTTTGTAAAAGCTCGGCTCTAAAACTTTTTACTAGACATTGACCAGCAGCCTCGCCAAGTGCTACTTCATAAATAGTAGGTCTAGCGGCAGCGGGAACTACTGCGTTAGTCCCGACCAGCAATATCCCCATGTGTTGTAGTAATGCAGACCAATGATAAAGGAGAAGGCTGGGCATCCCCCATCCCCCCTGATTCTGGGTAAGATCATCCATTTAACTGCTCTTCTGTCTCTACGATATTCCCAGAGGAATCTAACGCATGCCCTTTCGGCCTTAGAGATACAGTATGCCAGAAATTCTAAATGTAAGGTCAAAATATGTATAAAAACCTAGGAAAAAATGTCATTTTGATGACATTACATTGGCCATGCATTGATATATGTAGATGGTCTAGTCTCTCAAGTGTCTTATTAATATTCCTTATTATCGCAGGAAGTTTAGCTCGGGTATATGCTCCACTGATGCCATAATCTTTACTCCCAGATATGTCGCTACAGATACAGTTGGAACTTCTTCCGGGAATGAGGTAGCCGAATGTAGGATCTGTGTTTTGTCAAAATGTAATTTGTATCCCGCCACAGAACTGAAAATCTCTGCTGACTCCTTTAATGCCGGAGGGGTGTTCTTATATTGGATGTGAAAATGGCGATTTCATCAGCATACGCTAGTGTTTTATGAGCGATACTGTTAACCATAACAGCTTTAATTGATGTATTTGCGTCCAATATATTCAGAAAGGGATCAATATAAATTGCAATTAAAAGCGGGGAGCAGGGACAGCCCTGCCTGGTTCCTCTGCTTATAGTAAATGGTTTAGATACCTTATCAGGTATCCAGATACAGGCCTCAGGAAGTACATAAAATGCCTGTACTGCTTGTATAAAATCCTCAGGTAGGGCTTTTGCATGCAGGGCGGACCAGAGAAACCCCCAGGAGACCCTGTTGAATGCTTTCTCTGCATCCAACACAATCATCCCGAGAAGTGTCTTCGTAGCCTGAGCCCAATCAAAAAATGCTATGGCGAGCCTGACATGGTCCGATGTATCGCGACCCAGGATAAAACCGTGTTGGCGGATGTTAATCAATGGAGTAATAACCTTGGCCAACCTTAGGGCAATTATTTTAGAGTACATCTTACTGTCAGTACATATCAGAGAGATGGGTCTGTATGCTGATGGGAAGAGCTCAAGTTTATCCTTTTTTTTTTAAAACTACTATACTGGTTTTGCGCCAGGAATAGGGCATCTGGCACTTCTGGGCCAGTTGAAATAAAGAATCAAGCTTGCCTCGAAGTGTTTGCCGGAACGTGCGATAAAATTACAACTCTAATGCATCTGGGCGATCGCCTTACCAGCTGCTAATGAGGTTAAAACATGTTCGACCTTAACCCCTATAATTGAAGCAGATAGCATCTCGCTTTGTTCCGAGGTAACCTTCGAAGTTTCATGGTCCCGCAGAAATTCCTCCCCAGACATCGCTTCTACATGTCTATCGGCAGTAAATAACTCCTGATAGAAATCCTGAAAAACCTTCAGGACCGCCACTGGTGAGTCCTAGATCTGGCCCAATTGATCCTGAATGAGAGGGATTCCATTAAGAACTCCCCTTTGTTGCATACGTTTAGCCAACAATCTGCCTGAGTTCTCCCCACACTCATAAATGTCCACCCGTAGCTGTGCGAATTTAATAGCCAATTCATCCCCAAAGAATTGGTGTATTCTGGCCTTTGCAACTGCTATCTGCTGCAAGCAGTCGTCCAGTTTTTGCATTTCACTGATTACCCGCATAAGCTCTTCCTCGGCCTTCCACAGTTGTTCCACCCAGCCATTGATCTTCTCTTTTACCATCTTTTGTTGGTAAAGGTAGAAGCTGAGAGTCTGGCCCCGTACTGCCGCATTGAAAGCATCCAAAACTATTATTTCAGGTGCAGTGCCCTTGTTGATGTTAAAAAACTCAATAATCCATTTGGTCATATGTTGACGGTATGCCTGATCTAGCAACAGCTTCCGAAGCAAACGTCCAGGTCGCAGGAAGTTGTAGAAAGCAGCTCGTTGTGAGCTCAATCACTAACAGGTTGTGATCTGATATTATCTTTGGAAAAAGCTTGATATTAGCCTTTTCTGCGATTTGATCATATACAAAAAAATAATCCAATCGGACAAATTTAAGGTGAGGCAATAAAAAATAAGTGTACCCTGGCACCGTCTGCCTATGCCAAGTATCAATCAGTTCATGTTCCCTGATCAACCCCTGTAGAGCCCTAAAAGTCTTGCCCTTTCTTCCCTGATAAGGAATGTTGCTAAAAAGGTTAAAGCTGCTATTCAAGGGAATATTAAAATCGCCACAAAGGATTACCGCAGCTGGCCATAACGCCGACTCTATACTAAAAAAATACAGGATTTCTGGATCATCCAGATTTTACCCATACAAAGAACAGATAGTGAGAGGGATGCCTAGAATTATAACTTCCGCAATTACCCATCGGCCTAGCTTATCCTCCTTGATTCGCTTACTAATTGCAATGCCCTGCTTAACTAGAATAGCTACCCCCGTGTGGTAGCATCTTGAGGAGAGTATGCAAGGAGATCAAAACCCAGATCCTTTAATCACCAACAATTGTTCCAGGGAATATGTGTTTCTTCAAGGCACAGTGCTTCTATATTCATATATCTTATAAGCTTGGAAAGTAAGCCTCTTTTTTTTCTATCATTAAGGCCGTGAATATTTAGGGAGCAAATTCGGATTTTACTTTCCCCAGCCATCGACACTATAAGATGTAGATATTTCAATATAGCAGAAATACGAAGAAAGTTTGTTTTTTTAAGGGAATTCTGCAGCAAAATATATTAATGCAGGCTTTCCTGTCTCGATGCAGTCTATTGCCATGACAATTCATATAAGATAGTGACTGTGCTCCCCACCCACCCTTCAACCCCCTGCCCCCCACATCCCACCCTGCTTCTACCAGAAGCCCTCCCCCCACCCACCTTCCCACCATATCAGGCATGAAGACCGACAGTCCCTGGTGATGCAGATTTAGCCCACCGCCCCTCCACTAAGCTCGAGCCCCCCTCTCTCCCACGACTGCGTGCCATATTGTGCAAAAAAAAAGAGAAGAAAAAAGCTAAGAGGAAAGACAAACCATACTTTATTATTGAGCACAAAGGAAAACCCCCAGGGTCAGACAAATACAGTGCGATTCAAATCACATTCAACCCACTGATCCCTGTAGTGAAAGCTTAAATTCTTTTGCTTGAATTTCAGACTGGAAATAATGAGTCTGAGTAAGCAAAAATACCGGAGCCCCCTTTGCCTGGAATAGTGGAAATAACTGATGCAATAACCATCTCTTTTCAACAGTCGGCTGACAGAGGTCAGGCCTCACAAAGAATTTGCACCCTTTGCCGGCCCTTTTCCGATCTTGCCTCGCTAAATCAAAGGAGATGATCGACGGAGCATTGGAGCAAATCAAACACTCATCCCCAGCAAACTGATCTGGGTTTAATCCATCATCATTCTTTAGCTCACTCCACCACCCCAGATCAGACATGGCCATCTGCAAATCAGTCTGACTCTGTGCCTCATGGGAACTGTTCAGCCCAAACTGCCAAGCCATGTCTTCCCTGGACCGGAAACAAGCATCCTGGGACTGGTTTCGGGTTCATAAACCTCATCTGCCAGGCTATCTTGTATCCAGTGGCAAACTGAGCAAGGGACCCACATCTGGGCATACCCTGCCAACTTAGGGCGAACAAAGTGATACCAAAGGTGATGATGGACGGTGCGTTTGAGCAAATCAAACACTCACCCCCAGTGAACTGATCTGGGATTAATCCGTCATCATTCTTTAGCTCACTCCACCACCACAGTTCAGACATGATCATATGCAAATCAGTCTGACCCTGTGCCTCATGAGAACAGTCCAGCCCAAACTGCCAAGTCATGTCTTCCCTGGACCGGAAACAAGTATCCTGGGACCGGTTTCAGATTCATAACAGGGTCAGACTGATTTGCACATGGCCATGTCTGAACTGGGGTGGTAGAGTGAGCTAAAGAATTATGATGGATTAAACCCAGATCAGATGACTGGGGGTGAGTGTTTGATTTGCGCCAACGCTCCATCAATCACCCCCCTTGGTATCAAGAAATTATTAAGACAGGTCAGGATAGCACATGGTCGACCATCAACCTGACCCCCTTTTCTCCGCTGGTTAAAGGGGAAGCGATGGGCCCTTTGCAGTTGCGTTTTCCAATCCCAGTGTCGGAGTTCGGGGAAAACATCCTTAAAAATTTCAATCACGAACTGACAGACATCCGCCCCCTCCTTGCACTCTGGGATGCCCAAAATTCAGAGATTGTTCCTCCTTGATCGATTTTCCAAGTCAGTCAATTTCAGAAGTGTATCATCCTTCTTGGCTTGCATAGACTCGGTCAGGATCTTCTGTGCGGCCAGCTAGTCTTCCAACTCGGAAATTCTTGTCTATGTCTCTCCAATTCTTGTTGCAAAATCGGACCACGTCTTTGCAACCCTGCGTATTGCATTCTGAAGTTTCCAGCATGCACCTTGAGTCCGAGAACTCTCAGCTCTTGTGTCTGCCCGGTGGGCCATAATAGACTGATAAATAGTGGAGAGAGTAATTTCTTCAGGCTGTTGGAGTTGAAGCTGGCCACTCCAGTTAACACAGCTCCAACTGGTGCGTCTTTTCCTTCCAAATTTGGTGAGAAAGAATAATCCCAGGTAATTGAGCCAATCACCGCCCTGGTCTGCAGAGATAAAGCAGGTTGGTCTTTAAATTTTCTAACTGTTCCAGGGCTTATCAATGATTTGTCGCCCTCTTCCTCCCAATGCAGACTACTAGTATCACTTTCTTCCCCGCCCAGTCTTTTGCACAACTGTCATCACCGGAGGAGTTGGAGTGGTCTGACAGAGAGAATTTATCAACTAGATCCTCCTCCCTATATGTCAGCAAATTGTCAGCCACCCTGCCTGCATGACCCTGGTCCACAGCCCCTTTAACATGTACATTACTAGAAGAAACTCCATGTACCAGAATGAACTGGGCTGGTTGTTTGAATGATGTACCGGCTGCCGGTTCAAGGGGGAGCACACCTGTCATGCTACCAGCTTCCCCACTCTCACCATGGAGGCTATCTGCACTGGCACAATCAAGCCCTTGTTCTAAAGTCTCCCCATCATCAGTTTCCCCTTCCTTGGACTCACCCCGATTCACCTCTGACGGAAGTAATGCAGCATCCAGAACCACGTCGGCAGTTTCAGGGGCGGGTGGAGGGGTACAGATTTTTGAGTTAGTTGTGGCTCCAGTTGCTGATTGTTTTTTCGAAGTTTGCGCTTTGAACAGGGCCGGCACCGCCTGCTTAGCACGAGTGGCAGCGCTGTCCCTGCCCTTAGGTTGCAAACCAACACACGGCGTTTCCATGACTGAGGTGCGTCTTCCAACACCAGGACTTCCTCATTGGACCGGGGCAGTTTTTACTGGACTGCCAGAGCCCACTGGTGGCCCCCGCGCCTTAAGGCTCTGGGAAGCAGACTTCGCCGGCAATAATGGAGCTACGCCGACAGCTAAAGCAAGAGAGGCTGTCAGACCATGGGTTTTCCAAGTTGTTAACCTGAAGGGCAGCAGGACCTCCCACAGCCAAAGCCACGAGTGCCAAATCATTGACAGCTGGGGATGGTAAGTTTACGCCGCTGCATCCCCGCAGGGTCTGGGTCTATCTCTTGCCCAGAAAAGCAGATCAGAGACGAGGAAGGAGGGGGTCTAGCGGGGAAGGAGTGTGTGGTCATCTCACTCGGCCGCAAGTGCAGCCGCCATCTTGCCTCGCATTGAAGGATTTTAATTCTACAACATGAAACAAAAAGAAAAATACAGAGTGAGTGGAAAATCCCACATAAATCAAACAAAAGTAAAAGAGGAGTACATTACTAAAATAAGCATAATGAACATTCAAGTCACAGAAGGTAGTTAGCTTCAGTAGAATCATCAGGTAGATTGATTCTCCATGGGTCACAGATTAGGGGAGTGCAAACATTGTTATAATTTATTTTCAGCAGTATGACCTCCCTTTCTGGTCTGGACAAGAGGAATGGTGTGGGCAAATTAGCAATTTTGTGTCCTCCCCAGTCACTGTTAAATGATGCATGTATCACATCCGCCTTGCAGAGAGTGAGATCTGTTGATGGTTGACAAAAATACCAGCACTAGAGATCCCATAACTTGGGGGTAGTAGGTTAGGATACTCCCTCTGAAGTGTCACCTTGAAAACTGTCAATGCAGTCTTCAGAGACCTCTGTATAATGATAGCCAAGGAGAGTTAGGCACTTGTTTGAATTGTGGGACTCCTGTAAGTCCTGTTGGGTCACTCTTCTGTCCCTTGCACCTACATCCTCCTGGGGTTATGTCACATCCTCAAAAGTGTGCTGTGACAATTGTCTCTTGGGCCTTGAGAATGATATGTAGACATTGTGTGAACCTGTTTCTAGTAGGTGCCTCACCTTGTGGCGCATTACCAACTGCGATAGCACATCAGAACATTCTTATGACTATTCTTTTGGCTCTAGATGAAGGTACTGTGCCACAGATTTGTTGAATCTTTAGCTTAGTGTGTCATTTACTAGAGTAAATCATGTGTTGAAGTCTTGTGCTCTGTTTAGAATAAACCATTAACTTGGGAGTGACATCAGAACATCTGAGTGAACCTCTATCTGATGAGTTGAGCCGTGTATCTACAAACAGACAATGTATCTTGTGTGAATTGTCTTTGATACTTATCCACCTTTGCCCCCTTCCCCACTTCGCCATCAGTGCCAAGTGCAGTCTTGGATGTGGTCGGTATTGTTTATGTAGAAGGAGACTGGTTGGAATCACATCATTCCAGCAAAAATAGTTTGATCTACAAGCTAGTGGGGATTTGAATCTTACAGATAGGAAAAGGAAGCGGATATTGCATGCAGAGAAGCCTCATTCTTTATAGACCCTCCACTGTAAAAAAAGACAACAAAAATAAATGCATTTCCTGCTAAAAAGCCACCTAAACAGTCAGCTTGGGTAAAGTTCCAGCTCAAAATTAGTTAGTGGTGCCCTCTTTGTCCTGCAATATATTTTTTACCTAAACAAAATATGTTTTACCTGAAATGGTGTATTAGCAAAATATTAGGCATGACGTGCCATATCCATAATGTGAATTACAAGAAATTAGGTAGATTTCACTGGCATAAAGACACAGTGATGTGTCCCATTCCACCCCTTGGATCACAATTCTGTCCCCACCCCAAGGTAAACTCAGTTCATAAGGACAGCACAACACAGATGCCACTGATAGCTGTCATTGTCAAGAGCCAGGCCACTGAATGTCCACTGTCAGATGTTGGCTCCAAGCAGGGGCCTTGAGCAAGCTTGATTTCCAGCCTTGTGGTTTGCAAGGAGTTGCCTACTTACTCCTGAGGTTTCTTAGACCTCTGACTTTCTCTGAGTGGGGGGCAAAAGCCCTGAGTGTTAGGTACCCTACAACACTGTCCAGGTCAGGAGTTGTAGGCTGAGACTTCCCACTCAGCTCAGGGCCTATACCTGAACAAGTGCCTGGCAATCCAGGACTTCTGGGGGGACCACCACCACCTTAAGGTAACACACTATGTCTGTGTTAAGCAGGAGTCTGCCTTCGTGGCAGGCTCCGGCCCTCTGTCTGTGTGACAGTGCAGAGAGCACCTCCAGATCAGAAGTGGCCTCACCAGGGTCTGTAACATGAAGCTGAACAGGTGCCTGGCAAGCCAGGGCTTCCAGGGGGGAAACCACCACCCCCTCAAGAGTGACACAATCTGTCTGTGTCAAGCAGGAGTCTACCTTGTGCAGCTTTCCAGCCCTCTGTCTGTGTGACAGCCCAGGGAGTACCTCTACGTCAGAAGTGCCCTCACCAGGGATAGTCTTTGGGTGCTCTATTCTCAGAGTGACCAACCCCATACCCCCTGGTCTTCCCATTGTGGATTGTCTCCACATCAGGCCCCTCCATCTGGGCCTCAGTAGCCTTCCTTTGGTATTAGAACTCCCAGAAATCTGAGCTTTCAGGACGCACTGGGCTGCAACCCCCTCCCATTTCCTCTAACACTGGTGGCAATTCATTTCCCAGAATGCAGTCATTGGGCATCTGGGGAATAACTCTGACTCTTCTCCCCACCCTATTTCAGGGACACCAACTCCATAGGATCGAGGAAGTGTTGTCTGTGGACCTGAGTTACCGTATGCAAGTGTTCGGTGTACTGCTCTGGGGAAACTAGTCTTTCACCACAATGGTCTGACTGGATCAGGTATTCCTTATGGCAAGTGACCAGTATCCCATTAACTGTGACCTGATGGAAGTGCCAACTTCACCCCTTCAGGGATCACAAGTTTACACTTGGAGTCCACTTCCAAGCTAAGGGACACCAGGGTATGTTCTACCCTCTTCTCCTGGGGACTACCTTACCCAAAGGCCACGATGGCCAACACTGTAGAGCTCCCATCAGTGAAAGGTCAGATGGTACAGACCAGGTCCCCATGCTTTGTCCCAACTGGGAGCAAGTAAAGTAACTGGATTGAAAATGGGGTACCCTGGGCCATTGCCCACAAGAACCTCCTTCTATGCTTGGAATAGGTATGGAAACCCTCTCCACAACACTGTTTGGGATCTGTCTGGGTCAATTTGGACCTCCCCCTCATTCTGCCGGTGATACTTGAACCATCCTCCTTGGGGTCACACACAGATACCTTTTCGCAGACCTTGGTGCTAAGCCAAAGGAGTGCTTACTTGGCAAGCTCCCTCGGGTCAAAGAGCTTGCTGTTAGGTGTTGGCGTAGCTATGGAAAACGATGACTGAGCATGAGCGTATGCTCTCCTAAAAACAGATTATACAACTCTTCATTTGTGTTTGCCTCACTACCCTTTACCCAACCACCCAGTTCCTTACAAATGTAATCCAAAAAATCCACCCAGGACTGGTGACCCAGTTTCTGACTGTGCCTGAACTTCAACCTATGCTCAGTGCTTAATTTGTCAGCATGCCACTGCAGCTTGCACCACCCATTGCCCATTCCTGTGCTTCATTCGACAGTACCAGCACATCTACTAACCATCACACTCTCACAAGTGTGACAATTCATACTATTTCAGGGCCCCAAAGCTAGGAAAATGGCTTGGATGGCAGGTATAAGTCGTTTTTAATGTATAATAAATTAAAAAACAACTGTTGTTCTGCTGATCTCTAAATTACACAAACAGCCCCACCAAGTGGCAGACTGTCATATGTGCCAGTGTTGATAATTAAGTGCTGGTGCTGAGCACATGAAACCATTGGCTCAAATTAAGCAGTGCCTATGCTCCTTAGTGACGAGACTACACTTTCTGACTAGGCTTCTTTCATGAGTGCGTGATGTAACCTATCATCATTCCCCAGGGATAGTAGTGAATCCCTCTCCGAAATTAGGACCCTCAACCAGACCCCATCAACTTCCTAACATGGCCGATGAATGAACCCTGACTTTATGCCCAGCCATCACAACCACTGAAATTGCTGCTAGCATGAGGTCCATCCACGCAGCGACTTTATCTGACCTTTGCCTCAGCATGACTTCACTAAAGGGCATCTACCGATCAGTGAAGCACTAACACCTATCCTCAACACCTCCATGACTCTGCCATGTTCCCAGCCACCTGGAAACATGCCACCATCATGCCACTACTCAAGCAAGAAATCATCCTCTGACCCAGCCACGCTTTACAGCTAAAGACCCAACTCCCTCCTACCAAACCCAGAAAAGGTTGCAGAGAAACAAATCAACAGACTACTTATTGAGCATTTCAGCAACCTACAGCTCAATGCCACGAAGTCCGAATACAGGCCCAGCCACAGTACATAAACCTTACTCATGTAGAGTCTAGGACTTCAATGTAAAAATCCATACAATATGTTTAAAAAAAAGAAACAGCAATCATTGCTGCCACAGGTGACATCTGCCGAATCTTTGGCAGGATACACGGCAGCCCTCATTCTCCAGTACCACTCTGCAGCATTTGACACAGTCTCACACCTATTCCCATCAATGGCCTACACAAGAATGGCAAACAAGGACCTGCTATCTGCAGGACCTGCTCCTTAACGTATAGAATCCAAGCTCTCAGTCTGGCAACTTACTCCTCATAAACCTGCAAACTCATCTGCGGAGTGCCTCATGGCTCATTGTTCAACCCCACCCTCTTCAACACATACAAAATTCCTCTGCCCAATGTCACCTGAGCACACATCCTCTCTTACACAGACAGCATGCAACTCATACTCTCCCTCTCAGATAAGACCCCCAATACAAGAAACAAATTAATCTCCTGCATGACCGAAGTCGCTAACTGGGCGAAAATCAACTGTCTCAAGCGCAACACCGACAATACATAAGTATTGATCTTGAGCAAGAACATTTTGTCAAGGGAATAAAATGGTGGCTGTCGGAACTTGGACCTACACCCACACCAACACTCAAAACCAATACAAGGTCCTTCTGTATACTCATCCTCAGCAGATTGGACATCTCCGCAGCAGTGAATGCATTTAATGCATCCTCCATCCACACCTTGAAGATCCTGAGGAAGATCTTCAAATGGCTCCCAAGCAACACAAAAAAAATTCATGCTCTATTTACCAGCAAGTTGAACAATGGGAAAATGCTCTAAGCTGGGATCACCAAGCAACTCACTAGAAGAATACAAACATTCCAGAACTCGGCAGCCAGACTCCTTCTCAACCCCCACACAGAATCCATATCACACCATACCTCAGGGAACTACACTGGCGCCCCAATACACAAATGTGCTCAATTCAACCTCCTCACAGAAACATTCAAGGCACTACACAACTCAGGCCCCACCCAGCGTACCAGAGTCCCAGTGGGTTATAGCACTGGGCCACATACACATTTCAATAGTGGGCAGGCACTAATCTGGTACGGCACACCTATCGTTCAAACGTACCAAACAGCATATAAACACGAGTGCAGAACCCTTCATTCATTCATATAACCCACCCAGCGAACAGTCATATCTCCTTTCACCAACCACTCGGACACCTCTGCTCTGCAGTATGCTTAGTGGCACACATTACACAAATATACAGAACCAGGTCAGAAGGACTGGCATTCTCTTACATCATTCCTAAAGTGTGAAACTACCTCCCACTCCACATCACAGTCTCATCCCCCCATCTTGAATTCCATATTGCAAGAAGATGGAATTATATGTGGTGATGCTGGTCAGGCTTCACCATGCAGTACCTCAAAGATGGTCCTTAGTTTCACAATAATAAATCCTTAGCTCAGTCCTGGGAGAGTGGCAAAGAGCAATTAGGCTTTCTAGAGGAGCATATGTTAAGCATTTCAGAGTACAAACATGACAATAAGTAATTGACCAGATCAAAATAAATTCCACAATATTTTCTAAAAATAAATCTGATTTTTATCGAAATTGAGGCACCAAAAGAACAATATCAGATACATATAACCAGAATTGTGGATTTTCCAAGAAAGCATAAATCATAGCAAATCAGTACTGCAGAATTTTTGCATTGTGGCCAATTGGAAAAGGTAGTGGTGGCAATTGGTCTCTTGCAGGTCGAGTTGCGTGGAACCCAAGGAGGATAAAGGTGATGCAAGTCCCAGGATCAAGCCATGACAATCAGATACATTTTACGAAGCTCAAAAAGCCCAGGTTCTGAGGTGTCCTGGCTGGCTTATGTGCTGAAGCAGGAGCTGCAGGAGAGCTTACACGGTGCTGGTTGGGAACAGGTGGAAAATGTCGACAACAAAACCCCTTCTGATGACAGATGAAGGTTTTGCGCTGTTTCCTTGAGGTACAGTGTTCAGTAAAGGGAGTGATTGCTGGACTGGCGACCAACGAGCCTTGCAGTGGTAAGTGCAGCAGAAAGTAATTTTTTACAAACGGATGTCCTGTGAAACATAGTATTACCCTGAACCTTAATCGAGGTCAGGGCTACATTTCCCACAAGGCACTACTTCTCTGTGGTTCCTCTGAAGGCTCGATGGGCAGCGATTCTTCAGTTCTGGTATATTGTTTTTACTTACAGTTGCAGGGGACTAGTGCCAATAGTCGTAGGGAGTCTGGTGATGCTTTGGGCTCTCAAAGAGTTCCCTTTGTCTGGGAGAACCGTATTTTGGTCCAGGACAAGCTGTGTTCGTGCAGTTCCGGAAAGACTTTCACGAGTGCAGGATATCTCGTGGATGACAGTGCACTTTACAAATAGACATAACATAACATTGGGTATATGCCTCCAGACACCAGCTACCCAGTCCTCCTCAGGGACCCTATGCATCATCAGAGCAACTTCATATGCTTCAAACCACTTCTATATCATCCCTCACAACTAAGTTAGGCCCAGAACCTTGGGGTTGTGGACCTTCTTGAGCCCAATGGGCATTCTATAATCAGTGCTACTATTTCTGCTTGACTCTGAGACTTATTTGATCTTTTAGGTCCAGCTCATTTAGACTCACTTTAGGAGCCCACAACATCTCTGTCTTCTCCAAGGCTCCTTCAGCCTTTCTCTACTCTGTAGCCAGTTCCAGTTTGGCAAGTGGTAGCGTCAGGTCCCTCTCAGCCTGCCTATGTTCCACCTCTTCAGGAGACAGGTTGAGAGGTGAGATAACACACTGCTCCCTACATTGGATCCAGAAGAGCACCCCAATCCTGAAGACCTTTCTCTCTCCTATCAAGCCATTGCCAAGTAAACCTCTGTGGCTTACTCCCCTTCCATTTCATTCTTCCCGTCATCATAATCCCCCTACTCCTATATTGAAGCTTGCATCCAAATGACCTCCTCCCAGGCTTGGAGTGCTATCTCGTAGTCAACCTGTGGAGCTCCTTTTACCAACATTTACCAACATCAGCCCCCTCACCCCGCACAACTTCTTCAGATTTGCCACAATCAACTTTGAAGGGTGTCAAGATCCAACTCTGTCATTGCAGACAAGAGTCACAGGTGCAGGAATGAGGTAGAAGGTAAATTTAGAGGAAAAATGAAAAATAGCTAATCAGGAGTATTTAATGAGAGGTTGAATCTGATATCAGGTCATTTATAAGGGATTTTAGTTTTACACAAATCATTGAGTTGAATTGCAAAAACATAAGTACTGTATCCCACCTCTGAACACTAATGTAAGAAATTGGGTTATTGGTCAAGGGGGGTAGAAGTCCCACTCAGGCAACAAACACAGTCCTTGTCAGGGTAAATCACAAAAATCACTAAATTAACCCTTGCTTATCCCTCCGGTAGCTCAGCACAAAAGCAGCTTGGCTTAATTTAGATGCAGTGTTTAAAGAATTTATGCAGGAAACAAACAGGAATAAAGTGCAAATAGAACACAAGAAATGTTCCAAGCCAGTTTACAATAATAGAGTACATTTTATTAAATAAAATGATGCCATGATAACAAAAATCAAATCAGTAGAACTAGAGATATTGTATTTTAAAGTTTTTAGGTAGATATAGCGCCAAAAGGTGCAAAGTGCAACTGAAGGGACCTGGTCATGCTGGAGCAGGACAAAGTCATAAGTTCAAGCTGATCACGACAGAGTTGAGGCTGGGCACAGGATAAAGTTTGGCCCGTTGGGATTGTACTCAATGTCTGTGGTTTGAGATCTGTTTAGTGTTGCATTGAGAGGCTGTGCATTGCTCCGCGTCGGTTCTGATGAGGCTTTCAGTTATGTGGCAAGACTTTACGTCACTCGGTGTGAATTCCAATGAAGCTCTCAGCTGTGTGGCAAGGCCTTGCGAGCTTTGTGTTGTTTTTGATGCAGACTTCAGTTAGGCAACAAGGAGCTCCTTTTGATGCCAGCCAGGGTTCTAAGTCTTGGGGGCAGCTCTTGAGGTTCAGGGCTCACTCCATCCAGCCAGCAGCAGGCACTGGCAGGTCTAGTTGCTGGTCCAGTTGCAGCTGGTATGCTAGACAGTTGCATGGAGGTGTCTGAAGGTTGTTGTGTCCATGTAGATCACATACAAGGTCAGCCTGCTGGCTCTTGGGATCACCCTGGTCAGCCAGGGAAAGCTGAGCATTGAGGATGGTTGGCTCATGGTTGCGAGGAGCCCAGACTTCAGAATTTTCACCTTTTCTTTAGGCAAGGGTCGAATACGTGAGCAGGCATCAGGGGTTCATGAATTGACTCCAGCAATTGCTAGTAGCAGGGTTAAGAAAGTCCCAGTTGCAGTAGGTCAGATGGGAAGTTGCAGACAGGGCTCTGAAGGTTGTTGTGCTCCTGTAGCTCACAAAGGAGGTCAGTCAACTCACCCTTAGAGTCACTCTGTGTGGCTTGGGATGAAGCCTAGACATTCCATTCTTCATTCTCAGACAGCAAGGCAGTCCTTCAAGCAGGAGGTCAGTCCTCTGGCAGCTTGACTTTCCTTCATCTGTAACTTCGAGCTTCAAGGAGTGTTTTGATGAGTGGATCTGGCAGTCCAATGTTTATTAGAGGTGAGCAGAGCTCACAGAGTTGCACAATGTGGGATTCTGCTGAATTGCATAAAAACTTAGTGGAATACTGCAGAGTTTTGTTTCGTCCTAATTATGGGATTTATTTTGTAAGTTCTTAAAGGTGCAGTCATTCAACACCGTCCCTAGCCCCTCGGTCCTTACCTTTGTAAAAAAAACAGTATCCATAGTGCTCAGTCAGCACTCAGGCACATGCAGACAAACCCTCCGGCATTGACGGTATGTGTGAGAAGTTGGACGGCCTTTGACTCCTGTATATGCGCATGTGCAAGTCAGTGTCTCAGGTCGCTGAATCTCGTGCATGGGCATTATTCACTTTGGGTACCCCTGTTCTGCCCTGCAATACCATATTAATGTTCGAGATCTCAGCTCCGCTCCTCACCTGTTCCGAGCCCAACCCCCTCATCTTTCACAACTGTGCACAAATGCTTCAGCCCTCTCCTTCCCATCCCATCCTACCTATATTCACCCCTCCCTCGCCTCACAACTCTTCAATCTCCTTTCACCTGATTTCTACATTTCTCCCCGACACTGCCAGCTGACAGCCTTCATTTTCTCCCTTGTAACCAGAATTTTATTCTTTATTCTCTGCTTGTGGCTTGGGAGGGTGGCAATGAATTTCAGGCCCTGAACAGAAATTGTGGACAATAAAATACTAGCAAAATATTCTATAGCCGCAGCAACACCCCAGCTCACATTTGTGCTGACACCAGTCTGCTTTGCATTACCGTAACAAACACGATGATGATTAGAGAAGTGCAGGATGTAATGAATAAGGGCCTAGTCAGCTGGCAGTAGCTGGTGGCTCAAAAATTAATTGTTGCAAACTGTGGCACCAGTACCCAGTTCTAAGAGGCAATGTGAATATACAGCAGTTAGCTAGTTGTCCAAAGAGGAGTAGAGGACATTATCCAAAAAGTCAGCTGGTATTGACGTCTGTGAACTGACATGCTGTAAATTTGGGATGAAGATACCACTGATACATTGAACGCCATGCCTACTAGAAAAAGCTTGCAGTGCCATATGAGCAAAAGGCATCCAATGGGCTTCCTTCAAAAGAACTGCTGAGAAAATCAAGCGTAACTGTGTTGTCAAGATTACCAAAAAGTGAATGCTACTTCAAAGAAAAAGTTCTTTCAGCTGAAAGATGGACTTCTTGCAGGGAAGTGTAATGGGTTATTCTTACATTGGTGCTAAAGTCCCCAAAGCAACGAGAGGAGTAAACCACTAAATGGACAAACTGTAGGTAGCAGCAGCAAATGTGATAGAAAAAACAGAAGGGGTGTAGCAATAATCTGGCCAACAATTGGGATTAATAAAGTACCTGTCAGCAGCATCCCTTTGCTGTCTAGCTGGAATACAACAGATAGATGTAAAAGCGGTATATCATTAGTAATTCCTCTAAAGCCAATGTGTTTGCCATGGCACCTGGTCTGCTGCAAGTGCTTTGTTTCTGTTTCACTTCAATGAAACCATATCCATGGGTGCAGCTCCCCTTAACCGCAGTGTGTGTGTGTGCATGCTGTCCTGGGAGCTGTATGGCAGCACCAAACTGAAGTGCATTCATCGCAGGCTCGCCTCTCATCCTACCTAGGGATAGGAGGAGGGGAAAACTCCGATATGCGGCAGAATCTGAGTTTTTGCTGAACTCCCCATTCCCAGTGCAGCATTGAGGTGGCAAAACTCTGCAAACTTCACTGGCGGAGCAGAGTTCACCGCCCACCCCTAATATTGATACCCTGGTGCCAGTCTTTCTGTAGGGGAATTCTTTGTCCTACCCCAACATCTGGTTCTGGAAAGTTCTCTCCTTCTCCTGTCAAGGCTCCAACTGTCTGGGGTTGACAAAAGGTACGTCAGACCTGGTGCCAGATTCCTTTGAGTGTGTGTGAGTGAGGCAAGCACCTTTAAAGTGCAAGTGGGCTAGATGCAGCTCATCCTCAGGCATCCTGCAAGGATGGCCCATCGTGTCCCCACCAACCCTTTTGGTCAGAAAGTAATGCACAATCCCCAACAGCAGAGCCATTAACAGTCATGTGGCACAGGACACTGGCAGATCCCACAGTTAGTTAAGACAAGAAAATTACAACTTTCTAAACAGTGGCATTTTCAGAACTGGGACTTACAAATTCACTTTGCCATTTCAAATGATTTATAAATACAATTAATTTGAGTATAAACAGCATAATTCTATCTGCTCCCAATCCAGAGTTATCACTTATTAGATGTAATAAGGTACCCCAGCACAGTCCGTGCAAAATATAGGCCTTAAAATAGTGAAACATGACTTTCAGAGTTTTTCACTAATGGATATGTAAATCTTAAACATGTGTGTCCTATTTTTTTTAAATACAATACACCCTGCCCTATGAGCCTTAAGGCTCTATCTAAGGGGTGACTTGAAAAAGGAAAGTTTAGGCCTGGCAAAAGGTTTATTTTGCCAGGTCAAACTGGCAGTTTAAAACTGCACTACAGACTACATTGGCAGGCCTGAGACATGTTTTAAAATGCTATTTTAGTGGGTAACACAAGGATTGCTGCCGGACCTCCAGTAGCATTACATTTTCAGGCCCCTGGTACAGGTAGTACCAAATATTATGGACTTACATTGAAATTAAATGCACCAATCAGGTAGATACCAATTGTACCATGTTTTAGGAAGAGAGGGGGCCTTCTCAGATAGCTTGACATGTGAAATTGTATTCAGGTCAAAATAAGGAGAACCTATGACATCCTGAGGAATTCTTTCCTTGGGTTCAGATGGTAGCTTTATAGTCCTAGTCTTTAAGTCAAATCTAACTCTTCTCTGCCTGTGACGTGTAGGGTTTCTACCAACTCTGGTGGACGCAAAGTTGCTGATCACATGGCTTTAGAAATGCATCTGCATTTGGGAGACATAGTTTGTAGGACATCGATCCTCACCATCAGCCTTCTCTTTATGGAGGCAGTTCGTCTGTTAGCTCCTATAAAGGATTGTTCACTAGCTTCCCCTGTAGTCCATTATTATATTCAAGAAAGCAAGTGCACATGATTGGCATCCCCTTCCTTCCCCAAAACATATTATCTGGGGAAACAGTATATGTTAAGCTGAGTAAAACATGTCAGTTTCTCTAGAACCATTTTGTTGGTCTTGTGGAAGAGCTCCACTGAATCTGTCTAAGGAAGAATTAATTGAATTATAATTATCCCTAAAGGACATGTGTGAGAAATTAGGCCCTGTTTGCAGTTTCCCCCTTTTTTGAGCCATTTTGAATCCTAAGTGCTGGTTTTCTGACTCCGATTGTGCCCTCTGGGTTTTCTGACTCTGATTGTGCCCTCGGCTCCGCTAACTAGACAAAGGGCATGTGTTCTGATTCAAGTACATGGTTAGGTATAATTATAATTGGCAATGGCAGTCCTTTATACGCCCCTAGTATATAATAGGCCTAGGCAGAGAACGTGGAGTTCTGCAATGTGGAACTCCACGAAGTGCCAGAAAAACTATGCCACGCTCCCCGGAATGCCGCAAGCAGCAGAGTAAGGTAAGTCATGCTGCTTTGATTTTTAGTGGCAAGAATTTGTCTTGTTCTGTAATATCAGTATGAACGGCACTGCGTGCTGAGCAAGAGGGTCCTGCTTATTTCTGCTGCTCGAGTAGATGTTCTACTTGAGTGGCTGCTTCTTCAACATGAGCGACAGATTCCTCAATGTGAGATGTGGTGAACTGCAGTGACCAGCCGCATTGAGAAATCCCATGGGGAGGTTATGTGGTGTAGTGTACAATATTCCTTGCTCACCAACTTAACATTGGTGAGTCACATGAGAGGAAACAACTCTGCTCTGCCCGGAGCACAGATTGGGCAAAACTCCACAAACTTCACGAGCGGAGCAGACTTTTATGTCAAGGCCTAGTATATAATAAGACAAGGGTGATTCAAACTACCCATATATCCCTAGAATATAATAGGCCAGGGAGGTTTATAGGCTGAGTAGATTTCCTGCACTAGAGTGTGCACTGCTGTGTTGCCTGCTGTTATTTTAAAAGCCAGCCCTGAGGATGCATTTGAATTTTAACTATACGCAAATTTGACTTTGGGATTAATGGTATTTCCAGAGTCTTTAATTACCATATTTTTACAACTATGTCATCCCTAAAGTCTCCACTAGGTGCCCCAGGAGTAGAGGTAGAGCGCTTTGAAACTATAGAAGATGTGGCCTAATGGCTAGAGCAGTCAGCCTCGAAGCTGGGGAATCGGGTTTGAATCTCGGCAGGGACTCTCAACAGCCTGTGATTCTGGGCAACTCACTTAATCTGTAAAGCGCTCTGATACCATCAGGTCAAGTTCGCGCTATATAAACCCCCCCCCCCCAAAAGGGTCTTTATAAAAGATGTTAAGATCTTTTATAAGCCCTGGTGAGGGAAAAACTGCCAATTTCATTTTCCCCATTGTAGTGAATGACTCCATAGGCTAAAACTTGTAATAATTTACTTAAGTATATATCTTGATAGATGCCACGTAAAATATACTTCAAGCTATCAAATCAATAGTTAAGATAAATCCAACAATTTGCCACTTTTACATTTATAACTATGACAGAAAAGAAGGTATTAAACCCCTGAAATTAGATTGGGGAGAGGATTGGAAGGGGAGTGTTTTGGAAAATTAGCCACACCAGTATGTTGGGTAAGCCTTATACAGACTTTCTCCATTTTGGATTTTGAGAGACCAGCGCTTTCTAGGACAAAAATATGCCACACTTCGGAGGAAGTGGTCTTACTCCTGGGTGGCATCTGGCATCCTGTTGGTCAGGGGTTCCCCCGCTTGATGCCCAGGAACTCTAGATAAATATGGACAAGCTGCATAGCTCCTCATATATACTGCCTGAAACTACAAGAAGAAGGACTGCCCTGCTGGAATCTGGATCTGCACCAAAAGCACTGCATTCTGAACAACTGCATCTCCTGAACAATCTGGTACTACAGCCCTAAGGACCTTGCCGTGCTCAAAGAAGGATTAAGGAGTGGGCTCCCTCCAAGCTACAGATTAATAGAGCCCACCAGAAACATGGCCACCAAGAATCCTCATCCTGAAGTGTGTCCAGTAGAGTTTTCAAGATTTAGTCAGGTGCATTGTGGTAATTGTAGTCTAGACATCCCAAGGACATTCTAGGAGATTCCAGAACTTTGGATTTTTCTTTTGGACACTTTGAACCCTCAAGAGGAACTTCAGGAAGCAGTTTCAGAAGTTTGGTGAAGTTTGGGAACATTTTGTCCCAAAACTCTATAAGGGATGGGGAACATGGCGGCCGCACACTGAACAGCTGCGTGCTCCCCACAAGAGGAATGCTTTGTGCCTCATAGTAGCCTCCCAGCCGCACCCAACCCGAAGCACCTACCTAGAGGGTAGCTTTTGATGCATAACCTTTTTGGATTCAGAGCTTGATGCTACAAACTCGGAGGTCCCTCGTAATGATTGAAGCAGCGTTTTCTCCTGACTCAGCAGCCAGGGTTGGGATCTCATGCTGGGAGGTAGCCGCGCAGAAGTTTACAGCGCAGCAGGGCAGCTCCTGCATAGGCTGACAGCTGCTGTAGTAGCATCAGCATCAGCACAAGTTGGATGAGAGCAGGCATCCCTCCCAGACCACCACAGTGATCTGCTTATAGGCACACAGTTGCTCCCAGCTCTTGGGAAGTAGCAGGTGGAGGTGGGGGAGTCGGGAGGCAGTGGTAGAAAGAACAGTGGGCTCGGAGCCCCATGCATATGCAGAAGTGCAGTTAACTCATTGGTAAGACCGACGGTAAGACCTCAAGGTACACGCTGTGCACCCCAAATATAATGGCTGCAAGGGTAAGTCCTGTGCCAGAATTCACTTCTGCCAGCTCTAAAGACACAGTGAAGGGACAGCAATGTGTGTCTGGTGGAGTTGCAGGGGGCCAGCCTCTGTCTCCAAAATTGGGAGGCCTGTAAAGTATTCTGGTAAGAGCTCCAGTGGAAGGGGTCGAAGGGTCTTGGTCAATCAGATTAAGATAAACCTGTCACTCAAATCTGTTTTCAAAGTCCTGCCGGTCCTACAGAGTGCAGATGATTCTGAAGAGTATATGGGTAGGCAGGGACTGAGAATGGAGAATCCTATTGCTGCTTCTGCTGCATTTCCTGATGTCTCTGTTGGTATAATCAGGTCACTGAAGAAGAAAGAAAGTCAGGTGAAATCTTTTGTAGAATGGCTCCTATCAAGGTTTAAATACCTGCAGCTGTCTTCTTCTTATTATTATTATTTCTTGGCTTGCAAGCGCTACTCATGAGATGGGAAGCGCCTGGGAAATTGAGTCGGCACTACAGGAAGTGAGACCTAAAAGTAGGAGGTCTCAATTTGGTATTGGAAGTTTTTGGAAGACATAGATAGGAAAAGGAAGGCGCCATACTCCATGTGGGAAGGAACTATCCAGGAGACCGAACTCCAACCTACATGGAAACCTCCTCAAAGGTAATATACTCTGTGGTCAACCCAGCCTCAAGCAAAACCATTTTTTTTACCATTAACAGACTATATTGAACCCCTTAAAACATTGCAAAATGTACACAGGAGCTGACCCCGGGTGTAGAAAGTGTGACTTTTAAGAGTCAATGACCAACATCTTTTCTTCACCTATTCTGGGATCAAGGGTTTTCAGCAGGACTCTGAGAACGTTGTTAAGGATATCTTGGGTGTCAATATGTGCGACAGAGAGGCTTAGAGCAGTACATTGGAATTGCCGTATGGATACTGAGGGTAAACCTGAGGGGATGAATGTGAATAAGATATGGCTACTTTTTCAAGTGCAGTGTTATGATGGCTTCGGAGGCCTATGATTACTCTGAGGTAATTCCCGGGGAAAGGCCTGTAGGCTCATATGGTGCAGTGTGGGCCAGTGTAAAAGCAGCAGGCTGAGGGATGGATAGTTATCGACAAAAGGCCTGAGTTTGCAGAAGCCATGGTGATTTGAGGAAAAAAAATCTTCATAAGGTGACCAACTTGACGTCGAGAGTCAAGCCAGCTACATTCCAACGCGACCCAACCTGAACTTCAGGTTCATCTGTATGAAAGCTCTGGAGCTCCAGACTTCCAGGATTCATCCAGTGCCTCGCAGAGAAGCAATCTGATGACATTGCATTGAAATCGGCTTGCTAGAGGGAACAGCTGGACATCGAGAAAAAAATACCCTAGAAAAGTTTCTTAGTCAGAATATACAATTATGACTGAGGTCTCCCGCTTAGTGTATTCAACCAGGGCTCCATCGCAGTTAGCTTCAAGCTTTGACTTCAATTCTGGTCAAACGAGACCAGAAGTCCCAAATTGTCTCTATATGTTTTTAAGCATTAGACAGTGTTTATTCTTTAAAAATTCATATCTCCAGTTCTCGACATTGGGTTTTGTGGTGCCTATTTATTCATCAAAATATAATCTATTTTTTTAAATTGGAGATGGATTTTTATTGTGTGGTGTGTCTTACTTATTTAATGTATTGGTGTTTTTAAATGCTTTACCAACCTGTGTCCTAAGTTACGCCTGCCTGGTCATTGCCATCTACCAAGGATTGAGCAAAGGAATAATTTATTGAGACCCTGAGTGACCCTTTTATTGTGTTTGTATCCTTCTTACTAGTGGTAAGTCACTACTTATCACTACTAATAATCCACTTTCCAACAACTTGTATAATGCTCAATGTACCAACCTGTCCATGTGGACCACATCAACGTATATATTTGACTTTCATTCGCCCAATCCCTATCTTGTTCCCATCAATCATGAATGAAATACTCAAATCTAAATTCCGCCTCCTAAACCTACCATGGAACTCTTTCTGAAAACTTTTTTTGATCCACCAGAACCACCAAATAGAACAGATTCTTTGAAAAAAAAAGTGTCTGAGAACGCTCTTAAACTGTAATTGAAAGCAAACCTAATTCAATGAACTTGATCAGCCCTGCAGAGATCTAAAATGCTTCCCAGCATTGCCTTTGTTAGGTCGAGCGTGAGCCAGCGTGCAAGCGCTGCTCTGCGAAGAGCTGTGGTAGTTCAGTAGGTAGAGAAACTTCACCCAGTCCCCTCACCCATATTTTTCATTGGCTTGTGTCTTTGTCCTTCGTAAATGCTGGCTTCTGATTCATTAATAGGCTTGTTAGTCCCTCCTTAGTATGGCTTGTATCTTCCCATGGCTACTGGCCCCTTTACTTCGGTTCCTACACAGTAAGCACTATATTTTGAGTTTGTCCTACTTGAGGCATGCTTTGTTTACAGTCAGAGCGCTGTGCGCGCTTTCAGTTTCTGAGCTGCTGGGACACTTGCGACCATTTGTTTCTGCTGTCATCAGTACGGCGCAGATGCGTCACTCTTCCTTTCAAAATGTTCTTCACACACATTTCCTGCTGTTTCACTTTATTGATGTGGCACTGATAGAGCAAGATTCCGCATCGCGACTTGCTCGACTCAAGAACCTCGAAATCTGTTATAATCCTATAATCCCAATTGTTCGTTTTACTAATTTTATGTATTTTGAATGTGCATGTGTATCATAGTGAGGCTTGCCTATGTGGTTTACTAATACGAGTAACCCTTGTGAATAAAAAAAAATGGCCGCTGCTTGATATTTGTTTCTGCGCATGCGTTAGGCACACTCACGTGACATGACGTAGTTGCAGTTTGGAGGGAAAGGGTGCGCATGCGTAATAGCCATAAAATGGCCGCACTTTGTGATAACGAGGTGAAGCTTGCCCCGCTGCTCTTGTGATATTGTCTGTTGCACTTACCCTTAATTGCATAGTATATTTTTAAGATAAGAAACCTGAAGTACAAGAACATGAGATGTAATACATGCATTTATTTCTATGTTTTAATTTGTTTTCGCTTACTTTTCATGTATCACGATGACTGGGGGGGTCTGAATGAACTGAGAGCCATCTTGAAGGTCCCTTCCGCGCATGCTCGCGCAGCCAGGGAAGAAATAACCTTGGACAGTGGAACTCAGCCAGCTGGCAGCCACAGTTAAGATGCTCATGAGAAATGACCCACGACCCAGCAAGATGGAGTTAACTTGTTCTGAAACTGTTACAATGATATTTTCCTATTGTATTCAATGCGACTTCTCATGGGAACCCCAATCTTGCTAGGCGGTACCCAAACATGTAAATAGGGCCTTAGAAAAGTCTGTACTGATTGGTGTGTTAACCCATCCTACCTTAGGACCAATCGAAATTGGGAATTCTGACACTTTGCAACATTGGGGGGTGGTACACTGACCCAAAAACAGTATAACTAGCCTAGGTTTAGCTAGAGAAATTGTCCGACTTGTCTGAATAGCTGACCTGTCACTGACCCAAAGCACTCAATAGGTGACTTGATACAGTGGTGCTGCTGAGCACTCTGTCCGAATTTGACCGTAGACTCTGAAGGTTTTACTAAACCTTAAGTGCTGGCGGAGCACTTTGCTGGGGAATTCGCTGACCCAATCGGGGTCCTGACTGATAGCTGCAGAGAGGGTGGAGCGCAGGCGTTGCTTCCAAACTGCGGGTGTTGGTCGTATCCTGGTGGTCCTGTCCTGATCCTAATCTGGTTTTCCTGTCCTGTCCTGGGGTGTCCATTCTGCACCTGCTGTCCCATTGAGGGTTTTCCTGTCCTTAACTGACCCGTGGCCAGGGTTGGTTTTTCACACCAGTCTAGGTAAATATCGTACTGAAACTCTTAAAACTGCACCTTTCTATTTTTCTGTCTTTGCTTCATTAAAGACATACCTTTGCATATGATAATTTTCCATGCCTTCCGCAACTATTGCATATCATAAAAGTAATTTGCATTTAATTTCATAGCGTGTTCCTATGTTACCCTACCTTTTAGAAATAATTTTCTCCATTGCAGTCTCTCATAAAAGCTAAACTTTGATTCATAGCGTGTTTCACTTTTGCTCATTCTATAGCTGTTTAGGATTTCCAGAGTTCCTAGTTATGTTTATGAAGTATACCCAATAGCTTAATTTTTATTGTGCATAAGCTTGCCCATTTATAAAAAGTTTATTCTTGCATTACCATTTTACTCCACTCAGCATGTTTCCCTGTCACACTATTACTTAAGAAAACCTAAATGATTGCCCTTACACTGTTCCTTTATGGTTATATGCTTTTCGTTATGTTGATTATTGACTGTCTTTTAACTGTAAGCCTAATGCTCTATGAAAACGAAATCTAGATAAATCTTTAAAAACTTCCCGTTGTCCGTGGTCATTTTATAGAAAATCAAAGTTTATATGTTGGGTTTGTATTTCTTCTGCCTTTCCTTTTACAGCTAGCTCCCTGACCCATCGTGGTCATAGGTACCCGTAACAGTGGTTGGTAAGTCGGGTACACTGGAAATAGTAGAAAGGGACTCATGATTATTGGTAGTAGATTGTAAGGTCACCTGATCAATGTAAATGGTGAATTGAAGTATATGGGCCCGAGACCTAAGTGGTGAAAATATTGGTCGGGTGACCTGCGATCTCTATCAGTAATTTTCTGGTAGCATCGAGGATGGTTAGGGAATAGTTAAAGGTTAGGTAGGATTAGTTAGACTAACTAAGTTGGATACTGCTAGATAGGAAACCTTATTTGCTGCTACGAGAATAGGTACTTCAGGTGATCTGATCACTCACTTGGAATGCTTGTTTTGAAAAATTATGAAATGTTTTAAAATCGTTATCCTTGTTATTATACTGTTATATGTATTAATCCATCCGTTTGTTAAACGTTTTCTGTGTTGTTGGAATCCCCCGGAAATGGAATAGCGAATGGTGAATAGAATCCATTTGCTCTGAGGTCACTGGCTTTCAAGGAAAGTTGGTGCAGGTTAGGCAGAACTGGAAGCACTAACTAGGGTTTTTCTGAATGCATGTTTGAATAAATGTTAGCAACGAAGTTCATTGGCAAAATTCCTATTGTGGCATAACCTAGTAAGGGTCACATCGGAAGAGTAGCGGGTTCATCGGAGCTTGGGAGAAAGCAAAAGGGTTCGCTGGTGAAACTTTAGTCTCGGATATATCCCAGAAAAGTGGATGAGTCTGAGGAAGTAACAGGTTCCCCTATGCTAGAGTGAAGGATAGGCGGAAGAGATCTATCCGTAGCGTGTGAAAAGTAAATGGAAGTAGTTTACTTGCAGTGAATTCTTTCCTGTCTAGACACTTGAGTACAGTGGCGAATGTGTATTCGTTGTGAAATAACCAAGCACTAAGCACTTTAGAAAGAAAGAAAGTTTCCGGGAGTCAGTCGCGAAGCTGCTCTGACGTCACTCTGTGCCGCGCTGGGATTGGTAGACGCAGCGGGCTGGTAGCGGAGCTGAAATTGTGAAGGAGGGGTGAGTGCCGAAGCGTGAGAACTGTCTCGCGAAGAGGCCGCACACCCATTGGTCGAGATTATTTGAATTTGTGCATTTCATTGGTTGCACGAAAATAAGAAACGCATTTAGATTGGAAGTGATTTTGTAAACAGAGAGTCGCTTGAAGGAAATTATATGTGGCATACGTACAGACCGCATACTAGACCAGATCCTAGGCATTTAGGGTTTGAGAACGATCAGTGGAAAGGACATAACACCGACATTATGTACGGAAATAAGAGGAAGTTGTCACTTATGAACAAAGTCAAGAATTATTTCAAAAAGGACAAACCAATTAGGACTCGAGAAGGTGTTGTCATTCCGCCACCAAATACTCCCGCATCTTTTATGATGTTTGATAAAGGGTACCACTCATGTGTATGGTTGGAAAATTGGGCGGAATATATGAAAGATGACGGAGTATTGGCCTTTCCGTTAGAAGGTACATTCAATGGGAGGATTCTATTTAATTTGAGAACCCGAATGAATGATTTGCATCCCAGACCTAGACTAACGCAGTATGAAGCACTAGAGGAATGGGAAATCGAGGCTTTTGAGAGGGATAAGCCCCGAATGGATAAAGGATTAACAAAATTTTATCCCAAACTGAAACAAGAAACCCGAGATAAAAAGATGAAACAGTGGAGACAGAATATGATTGTTGAAGGACTGTTTCCAATCATGCCCGCGGGTGGTCCTCCCGGGGGGGAGAAGAGGACAGAAAAATGCAAACATTGGGTGCCTATTGGAGAGTGGGATGATGAATTGTTAGATGACATGTGTATGAGAAGTCCACCACCTTATAATGAAGGGCACCGACCTTCTAGCGAGGGGGAAAATTCTCGAAGACCTCCACCCCAGGAAGAGGCCAGGTCTGCAAGTGTAGGAGGGGGTTACCAAATACCTCCCTATACTGAAAGTCTAGGAC
The DNA here is from genome assembly GCF_964261635.1 of Lissotriton helveticus. Taxonomy (NCBI): domain Eukaryota; kingdom Metazoa; phylum Chordata; class Amphibia; order Caudata; family Salamandridae; genus Lissotriton; species Lissotriton helveticus. Next base: position 294,430,108 of record NC_136073.1, on the reverse strand, counting down.
CCATAGAGCCCAGAGAGATTTACCCAAAAAGACCCACTAGTGGGGAGGCAAGATACTCGCGAGAAAGGGGGTCTTGCGCTAGACTTCCCTATGAAGGTGAGGAAAGACCATTAAGTTCAGGAATGCCGATTTTAAATCCCCTTTATGAGGAAGAACCAAGATCCCTAGGCACAGGACGTTTGTTCCCAAGACAAAATTGTGGTGAAGGACCAAGAGAGACACATCCCACTGCCCCAAGTTATGCTCCAACTTTGACCCCACAGATATTACATGACAATTCAGTTGAAAGGATATTGGAGGACAGGGAACGAGATGCTCTAGCTAAACAGAGAGCTGAAATAATTAAGAAAATCTCCCAGTTAAATACAAGTCCTGAAGCCTTGACAATCCCAGTAACTATCGGACCAGTGGTTCCGTTGTATGGAGACCGTCAAGGGAGTCCGAAAACTCCAGTCATTACTCCAGTTATAGCACCACCGAGACCAGAACCCTTAATTGTAGATGACCAGACAAGTGAATGCGAGTCCGAGGTCTCGCTACTGGATCTACCTATTAGAAACATAGGAAAGAGGATGCAGAAAAGGCATAACCCTTTCAATACGAGGGAGATTCAGATGGAATCGACTTCGGGTACCAGGAGTGTCACGTTGGTGACTCCTGAAGAAATTGAAAGATGGAGTCAAGAATTAGATAAACAAACTCCACCAACGAAACCTTTAGATCTCTACAAATTGAGAGTAGAAATAGAAGAATTAATGGCAGGAAACGTAGGATTAGACAGGTTAAATACCTACTCTGAAGAAGAGATGCTGTTTATTTGCAAAAGTCTCACCCGAAATACCCGAGTACTTCATGAAAAATTGACAGACACCGCTGCTAGCATGGGAATAGATATCTCAAAATCGAAACCTTTACAGAAACCGTACAGAGCAGATTTCTCAGACAAAGATTTGGAAAACCTGAATGTGTCCGGGAAAAAGGCACAGGTCAAAGAATTATTAACCGTGTTGCAGAAATGGGGAGATGTGGAAAGGTGGAAAGCTAGATGGGCCAGAAAGAAAGATGAGGCCAGATCCAAACAAGTAACTCCTGAATTTGTTGTAAGGGAAGCTGACAAACCAGAACAGTTACTCCCAATGCGCGAAGTGCCAGGTGGAAAATATGTGCATGTTCCTTGGTCCAGACAGGATATTGTGTCCTTTACCAATGACTTCCCGAAATTACGAGAGAAACCTGTGGATTGGTACAGGCAGGTAGAAAGGTTTGTAAAAGTACAGAAATGCTAGTGGAAAGATTTGGATGGGTTCTTTGACATTGTGGTCCCGGTAGATTTGTGGACCGAGTGTAAAATAGCCATAGCTTGGCCTAGTGAGGAATACCCGAGGGACTCAACAACAGGAGAACCATCTAAAGAAGTGATGAAAAAATATGAACAAGTAATTCAACACCTGAAACAAAAGGTGCCCGCAACTGATTGGACCAAGGTAGATAGAACGACGCAGGAAAGGGATGAGACTGTGCACTCCTTTTATGAAAGGCTGTTGCAGGTGTTCAAAACATACAGTGGTATAGATAACATCAAGATGAAGGACATGACCCACTTCATTTACAGGTTTGTAAACGGTTTAAGGCCCGAAATTTGCCAGTGGATAAAAGATAATAAAATTTGTTGGCAGTCCAAGAAAATGGACGAGGTCCTACGGTACGCAAAGTACTGTGAGGACGAGATGGCAGAAAAGAAAAAGGCTTTAAAGGAAAAGGTGATGTGGGCACAGGTAAAGCTCGCAGAACACCAGGAAAAGCAATTAAATAAGTTAAATAAAACTACTCAGAACCAAGGCCCTGGGGGTGGGGGAAAGCCCCGAGCAAAAATGAGCAGAGAGGAAGCTAAAAAGAAATTTCCCTGCCACCAGTGCAGAGAAATTGGACATTGGCGAGACCAGTGTCCCTATTTACAGCATGATAATGCCCAAACCCCTGATTTAATTCCACAGACGCAGAATGAAAAGCCAAGAAAGACCCAGCAGCAGGTAAAAACGATTCAAGTGCCCCGAGCGCCAAAGCCTAGTTTCAAGGGAAAATCACCGCAGGGTGACGACTTAGAGATCTGGGGAGGCAATGAAAACAGAAATGCAGCAACTTCGCAGTATTTGTTAAATGACACCTTTTTCTGTGACGACCAGTACTGACGGGGCCTGAGAGGGGAGGACGAGGAGTGCGTACTTGGCGCCTCCTTGCCAGTAGACCAGTCAGGGCCATACATTGAAGGAAAGGTTGACGGAAACAATGTCACTTTTCTGTTGGACACTGGTGCTACCCGTTCTACTGTGAGAACAGCGGACGTTCCAAACCTACCCCTCTCGGGAGAAGCAATCCAAGTAGTGGGTGTATCTAATCAATTGATTAGTACCCCCGTTACAGAACCAATGGAGATCTCAATAGGGAACTTTAAAGAAATGCACAGATTTGTCGTTTGCGATACCAGTCCAGTGAACTTACTGGGACGTGATTTGCTGTGCAAAATGAACTGCACTATCTTTTGCACACCAAAGGGCGTTGAAATTCAGACCCCAGATGAAGATGGTATCTACAAATTAATGTTAGTCAGACCTGACTCGGAAATAAAGCGAATGACTATACAGGACTTACCTGCAGAACTTCAACGGACAGTGAAACCAGAAGTATGGGACTTTACTGGAAAGGATGTAGGATTGATGAAAAACGTAGACCCCATACAAATAACCATGAAAGAAGATGCAGTTTACCCCAACACTAAGCCTTACAAAATCAGTGCCGAAGTGAGAGCAGGTGTTGCCATTGAAATACAGAAATTGCTAGAAGCAAATACCATACAGGAAGTAATGAGTAGCCCGTGTAATTCACCCATTATGGGCATCAAAAAGCCTAGTGGCAAATACAGAGTAGTGCAGGACCTGAGAAAGGTAAATAAAATTGTGGTTCCTTGTTGTCCTATTGTCCCGAACCCAGCAATGATCCTGTATCAGATTCCCTGGGATGCTGAATGGTTCACCGTGATAGATCTATGTCACGCATTCTTTTCGATCCCATTGCATCCAGACAGCAAATTTATTTTCTCATTTGCTTTCAACAGTCACGTGTATGTCTGGAATAGGGTTCCCCAAGGGTACACAGAAAGCCCCTCTATCTTTAATCAGATCTTGAAAAAATTTCTTGAATCTTTAGTCTTACCTGGAAAGTCTGTTTTGGTGCAATACATTGACGACCTATTGGTGGCGTCCAAAAGTCATAGGGATTGCGTGATTGACACCATTGCCCTACTGAATCACCTAAGCGAAAAGGGACATAAAGTGGCCCCTGAAAAATTACAGTTCTGTACAAAGTCAGTGAAATATCTGGGGCACCAGATAGAAAAAGGCATCAGAAAAGTCACCTCCGAGAGAGTCAGAATTATTCAAAAGATGCAGTTACCCCGTACTCAGAAAGAAGTCAGAATGTTCCTTGGAGTTGTAGGTTACTGCAGGCAATGGATTGTGGGATTTGCAGTCCTGGCAAAGCCTTTGATAAATATGACAAAGAAAGGAGCAAAGGACCCAGTGGAATGGGATGATGAGAGCTTAACAGCCTTCACACAGTTGCGAGATTGTCTGTGTACAGCCCCTGCTCTAGGGATGCCTGACTATTCCAAGGAGTTTGGCCTATTCTGTGACACTCGTGATAATTGTGCATTGTCAGTCCTGACTCAGGAGCATGGCTTGACCAGAAGGCCCGTGGCATATTTCTCTGCCACTTTGGATCCAGTGGCTGCTGGATTACCTGGGTGTCTGAAAGCAGTAGCTGCAACTTGCACAAGTTTAGAACAGAGTGAGTCCATTGTCATGGGACATCCTGTAACTGTGTATGTTCCACATGCAGTTGTGATTCTATTGACCCGCACAAAAACTCAGTATCTCACCCCTAGTCGGCTGACTAAATATGAGAGAATTCTCATGGGTGCTGCAAATATAGTCATTACTCGGTGTAATATTTTGAACCCCGCCACTCTACTCCCTGACTCAATGATAATGGAAGATAAGGGAGAAAACGAACATGACTGCATTGACCTGACAGAATTCAGTGCTAAACCCCGCCCAGACATTAAGGAAACACCCTTGCCTGTACATGATGAGGAATGGTTTGTGGATGGGTCATGCATGAGACACGAACTTGTGGGTCTAAGTGCTGCATACGCTGTGGTAAATTTGGACAAAATTGAAGAAGCATCCTGTTTATTTGGAGTAAAGTCTGCACAAGTAGCCGAATTGATTGCCCTGATAAGAGTTTGCAAATTGGGAAAAGACAAAAGAATAACAGTGTATACTGATAGCCAGTACTGTTATGGGGTTGTGCATGACTTTGGCCAATTATGGCTACAAAGAGAATTCCTGACTTCATCAGGTACCCCCATTCGAAACGGAAAAGTTGTACAAGACCTTCTAGAGGCAATCCAATTACCAAAAGAATTGGCAGTGGTCAAATGTGTTGCTCATAAAAAGGGCCCTGACCATGTATCTTTGGGAAATGATTTTGCTGATCGAGTGGCAAAACAATGTGCTATGGATCGCATGTCAATAAATATCAGACGAGGGGGGACTGGAAACAGCTGCCAACTTATGTTTGAAGAAGTGCCTACCTGGGATGAAGTGAGAGAATGGCAGCAATCTGCGCCCTGGGAAGAGAAAGAGAAGTGGAAGGAACTTGGTTGTCGACCAAGACGTGAGGATGGTGTCATTGTGGGCCCAGATGGTATGCCTGTGTTACCTAGACACCTGCTTGCCCCTATGGCCAGATTAATACATGAAGGATCACACATTGGTAGAGATGCCATGGTTCTGGTATTTCAACAGACCTGGTACAACAATAAGTTCAGGAAGGTAGCAGAATCCCTTTGCCAGAGGTGCTTGACGTGTCAACAGTTCAACGCTGGCAAAAGAACAGTAGTTGAACTTGGAAAGATTGGGAAATCAGGGGGTCCCTTTGTGAGAATACAGGTTGATTTCATCACCATGCCTCGTTGCGAAGGAAAAAATATGTCCTTGTCATTGTCTGCCTATTTTCAAAATGGGTGGAGGCTTACCCTGCCACACAGAATGATGCCATAACAGTAGCCAAATTGTTATTGAAAGAATTGATAGCTAGGTTCGGGGTTCCAGTCACTATTGAATCAGATAGAGGCGGACATTTTCAGAATGAAGTGTTGGCTCAACTCTGCAAAGCATTTGGGATCACACAAAAACTGCACTGTGCACATCGTCCAGAGGCTTCTGGAGTAGTAGAGCAAATCAATGGCACGATCAAAACAAGATTAGCAAAAATGTGTGACTCTACTGGCATGAGCTGGGTAAATGGCTTGCCTCTTGTTCTGATGGGACTCAGAAGTATTCCAGACCGAAAAACAGGCCTGAGCCCCCACGAAATCCTGATGGGAAGAGTGATGAGACAAGCGTGGGTACCAGGGTACAAACTGTTAAGCATTTCTGATGATTTGGTACTTGAGTACTGCAAGCAACTGGGTGACCAAGTGCGTTCTATCTCTCACCAGATTGGGGATTGACGCCGTCGCCAACCCGACAACTCCAGTTCACAAATTGGTTCCTGGTGACTGGGTTAAAATCAAGAAACACACTCGTTCGAGTTGCCTTGCACTGAGGTGGGGAAAAAAGCGCCAAGTAATACTGGTGACCACAACAGCAGTGAAGTGTGCAGGTGTTCCCAAGTGGATCCATGCCAGCCATACCCAGAAGGTGATACCAGACGAGGAGCCTGGAGCTGAAGGTTGTCCAGCTGAGGGGTGTGCAGATGTTGGTCCTGAAGTAGCTGATGACGCACAGCCGAGCACCAGTCCAGCTGAGGGTCCTGGAGACGTTGGTCCGGAAGTAGCTGATGACGAGCAACCGAGCACCAGCCAAGATGATTGGATACCAATAATCGATCTCATTGAAGACCCAATCAGAACAAGAGAGCGAATTTATGAAGATAGAGAGTGGAATAGAGAGGTCGAGTCAGGCACAGGCGAAGACCCTCAGATCATTGAGATTCACGTCAAATCTGAGGACGAAGAGGAAGGTCAGACAGGGACAGAGCAAGTGATTGACACACCTCCACTAACTCCTGAAATAGAAAAGGGACAGATTAGTACTAGTGTAAAGGTTCGAGCAGAAGAAAATCAAGGGATCGAAGTGCTCGAACAGGATCAGATAGAATTAGAAGAACGTGTTCAGGACACAGAAACAGAGACATTTGAAAGCCAAAACAAAAATTCTCCTGAACCAGGCCAGTTTAGTAACCAGGCAGAAGAAGTAGATACAAGACCTGGGACTAGTCAGACAGGAAGGGAAGAGACAGAAGAAGTGCCACAAACAAATGAAAACAAAAGAACATTAGAAGAAAGCCAAATCACAGTACCAGCCAAGAGACTCAAGAAAAAGAAAAATATCGAACCAAGATATATTAAGAGACTGAGGCTGAGAATAAAAACAGTAGAAGAGAAACTTGCAGACAAAAGGAGAAGTCCACGGATTGCAGAGCAAATTGGAGAAAGCTCCAAAAGAAGGAGTGATCGAATAAAAAGACTGAACGAAAAATACCAGGATCCTGAGTGGACCTACTTAATCTTGGAAAACTTTGAGGATCTTGATATCTCTGACGAGAGTGACGAAGAACAAGTTGTTGATTTTTCTGCTGAAGAAGACGAGCTCACCTGAAATTGCACAGAGTAAGCTACCTGTGTAAAGTTACAAAGAGGGGTTGGAAAACTTCTTCTGAGCCAAAATGTCTGATTCAAGAGTAAATGGAAGGCCTAGTCACAGTTGTTGCAAAACATGCTGCAAAGTGTGTATATGTAGTATAGCTATAGTAATAATAGTTTGGATAGGATTAACAGTTTTCATTCCTTTTATGATAAGCAAAAATGCTAATATTGACCCTACACAGATTACCGACACTGAAGAACTGACAACACGAAGTGTAGAAAGACGTGAAAAGGCACTCAGACAGACAAAACGAGACTTAGAAGCATCAGATGAGGAAGGACTACATTACCACGGAGTTAAGAACCAGACTAATTTAAACGTTTTCGCAAACTTGTTAGTGCATTACGTAGAAACTATGGAAATAGAAGACTGCTATGTCTGCATGAAGCTACCTACTTCTGTAGCTGAAGGCGTGACTTATCATCACCTACCTTTGACCTATGGAATTTCCTGTAGCATTTTAGCAAGCTTATTTTACAAAAGAGGACCGTTACAGTACTACTACTCTAACGCAGACGTAATATTTTCTGAACTTCCTATACGTGGAAATCTAAATCCTGTACATACTAAAAGTGACGTTACACGTTATATGGGAGAATACTTCCTGACTATAGGTACCATAGACTTAAATGAAGCACACAGAGACAACTTGACCTGTTCATTACATGAACAAGAGAAAGTATTTCTAAACATGGCAGAAAAAAGAAGGGAGAGTTTCCAAAGAAAGGCTAATGACAAGAGACGAAAAACTCCTAAATGGGCTGAGAACATGGAGAGCACCTCAAGTGGTGGGGCGGGTCCTGCCTTGTTGCTGGATTTCGAAAGGAAAGGGAAACTCTGTCTTCACCGCGAAAGGACTAGTTATTATAATAACATTTTCATTGGTTCCAGTCAATGTGAGCACAATTACAAGGTAATTGGAGGTTGGGGATTCAAAAATGGGTCAGAGCCTGTGTTTCCTGGAATTTATTATATATGTGGAGACAAGGCTTATTTCAAATTGCCGGATCACTGGTATGGAAGCTGCTACTTTGGCATTGTCTTCCCGAAAATATACCATGTGAATGAAATTGCGCGAAGCAATGAAAATACTAATGGCTTAGTGCGTAGTAAAAGAGAAAGCGTAGGTGAGATAATGGGTAGTGTTTTTAGCGCACTGATACCTGGAGTGGGAGTGGTTCTGAACACACACAGAATTTGCAAATTATCCACAATAGTGGATGTGCTGTCTACTGACACAGCTCATGGATTTCTATTGGTCAATACCGAAATGGTTGCGATCAGATCAATGGTTTTGCAGAACAGACTTGCGCTTGACACCTTATTAGCAAAAGAGGGCGGAGTCTGCCGGATGCTGAAGGCGCAACATTGTTGCACTTACATACCGGACAAAAGTGTACAGCTCAAAAGATATGTGAAAAACATTACTAATTTGGAAAAGGAACTCAAACCACTCGAGGTTGATAGTGCCTGGAAGAGACTAGTTGATGGTCTCTCAAATGTAGGTCATTGGTTTGCTAATTTAGAGAAAAGTTTATTGCTTAAGGTACTGATGCCAATTGGAGTGATAGGCTTCATCATATTTCTCATATTCGTCTGTTGCAAATGTCGAAAACACACAAAAAAGTACCAAGTGAATGCGAGAGGTGTGAAACGGGGTGCGGATGAGCTTGAATTGGAAGAAATGAATAACCAGATTTACAAAAGGGGGAAAGATTCTCACCCTACTAAAAATGAGAAAGAGAAACTGAATCGCCTGTTAGAGGAGATAGAGTTGTACAAAGTGTGAAAGAAAAGTTGGCATCTGGTTCCGTTATTTTGTGATGATAGTAAATATCATCAAAGAGGGGATTGATAGAGCAAGATTTCGCATCGCGACTTGCTCGACTCAAGAACCTCGAAATCTGTTATAATCCTATAATCCCAATTGTTCGTTTTACTAATTTTATGTATTTTGATTGTGCATGTGTATCATAGTGAGGCTTGCCTATGTAGTTTACTAATACGAGTAACCCTTGTGAATAAAAAAAAAATGGCCGCTGCTTGACATTTGTTTCTGCGCATGCGTTAGGCACACTCACGTGACATGACGTAGTTGCAGTTTGGAGGGAAAGGGTGCGCATGCGTAATAGCCATAAAATGGCCGCGCTTTGTGATAACGAGGTGAAGCTTGCACCGCTGCTCTTGTGATATTGTCTGTTGCACTTACCCTTAATTGCATAGTATATTTTTAAGATAAGAAACCTGAAGTACAAGAACATGACATGTAATACATGTATTTATTTCTATATTTTAATTTGTTTTCGCTTACTTTTCATGTATCACGATGACTGGGGGGGTCTGAATGAACTGAGAGCCATCTTGAAGGTCCCTTCCGCGCATGCTCGCGCAGCCAGGGAAGAAATAACCTTGGACAGTGGAACTCAGCCAGCTGGCAGCCACAGTCAAGATGCTCATGAGAAATGACCCACGACCCAGCAAGATGGAGTTAACTTGTTCTGAAACTGTTACAATGATATTTTCCTATTGTATTCAATGCGACTTCTCATGGGAACCCCAATCTTGCTAGGCGGTACCCAAACATGTAAATAGGGCCTTAGAAAAGTCTGTTCTGATTGGTGTGTTAACCCATCCTACCTTAGGACCAATCGAAATTGGGAATTCTGACACTTTGCAACATTGGGGGGTGGTACACTGACCCAAAAACAGTATTACTAGCCTAGGTTTAGCTAGAGAAATTGTCCGACTTGTCCGAATAGCTGACCTGTCACTGACCCAACGCACTCAATAGGTGACTTGATACAGTGTTGCTGCGGAGCACTCTGTCCGAATTTGACCATAGACTTTGAAGGTTTTACTAAACCTTAAGTGCTGGCGGAGCACTTTGCTGGGGAATTCGCTGACCCAATCGGGGTCCTGACTGATAGCTGCAGAGAGGGTGGAGCGCAGGCGTTGCTTCCAAACTGCGGGAGTTGGTCGTATCCTGGTGGTCCTGTCCTGATCCTAATCTGGTTTTCCTGTCCTGTCCTGGGGTGTCCATTCTGCACCTGCTGTCCCATTGAGGGATTTCCTGTCCTTAACTGACCCGTGGCCAGAGTTGGTTTTTCACACCAGTCTAGGTAAATATCGTACTGAAACTCTTAAAACTGCACCTTTCTATTTTTCTGTCTTTGCTTCAATAAAGACATACCTTTGCATATGATAATTTTCCATGCCTTCCGCAACTATTGCATATCATAAAAGTCATTTGCATTTAATTTCATAGCGTGTTCCTATGTTACCCTACCTTTTAGAAATCATTTTCTCCATTGCAGTCTCTCATAAAAGCTAAACTTTGATTTATAGCGTGTTTCACTTTTGCTCGTTCTATAGCTGTTTAGGATTTCCAGAGTTCCTAGTTATGTTTATGAAGTATACCCAATAGCTTAATTTTTATTTGTGCATAAGCTTGCCCATTTATAAAAAGTTTATTCTTGCATTACCATTTTACTCCACTCAGCATGTTTACCTGTCTCACTATTACTTAAGAAAACCTAAATGATTGCCCTTACACTGTTCCTTTATGGTTATATGCTTTTCGTTATCTTGATTATTGACTGTCTTTTAACTGTAAGCCTAATGCTCTATGAAAACGAAATCTAGATAAATCTTTAAAAACTTCCCGTTGTCCGTGGTCATTTTATAGAAAATCAAAGTTTATATGTTGGGTTTGTATTTCTTCTGCCTTTCCTTTTACAGCTAGTTCCCTGACCCATCGTGGTCATAGGTACCCGTAACAGTGGTTGGTAAGTCGGGTACACTGGAAATAGTAGAAAGGGACTCATGATTATTGGTAGTAGATTGTAAGGTCATCTGATCAATGTAAATGGTGAATTGAAGTATATGGGCCCGAGACCTAAGTGGTGAAAATATTGGTCGGGTGACCTGCGATCTCTATCAGTACCACTTCACAGACAACATTCTCCAGCTATAAGCAAGCTTCCAGAGTACACACCTCTTTCATAATTTATGCAGGTCATGGCTGCCGTGGCTCAGGCGCAAACTATGATCCGCTTTGGACAGCACCTTTTCCATACAGCGACTACTTTGGTATAGCAGATATAATGCCCACGTCTTTCATTACATCACCCTCTACAGGCTTCCTTCATGCCCAAAATGGCAGGGTAACAGAACGCTACCACTTTTGCCCCCACAAAACTAACAAGGGCCACTCAGCAATATCCTTGCAAGCCACTGCTGCCCTTAGATGGTGATGAACACCCAGTGGCTGGAACGTATGCATTGCAGGTGCGTGAGGAACATGAAGAAAAACAGCATATCACCCCATCAATTACAGGAGACCAACCAGCCTAGACGTACGCATTCAAACAACACAAACAACACAAGTGAGGCACTTCCAGGTATGTAAGTTCCAACTACCACTTATAAAAAAACTTAAGCTTTAAATAAGCACTTTTCAATAGAATTCTAAAATATGCCCAACTTTCCTGGTTTTCTTTCTATTCTAGTACAAGCCTTGAAATAGAATCTACTCTCCTAGAAAACTTCAGAACTCTTGATCCCCCCCAACTCTTGATCCCCCCACAACTCTTGATCCCCCGCAACAATCTCTCTCCTTGAAATGCATTTCATTTTTTTGCACATTTCCTTAGTGTCCCTATAAAGTTAACCGTAGCCATGGTGAAGCTGCTTCAAGTTGACTGTGCAAATTACAAACTGCATTAATTAGTAGTTTAGGTTTTTCTTTTACATCGTGCGGGTGTGAATAATGTTCAAAGGTGACATATCCGTCTAAATAACTAGAAGGCTGTGGGCTCACAATTTTAACTATTAAGAAATCCACCTCCGGCGGAGAAATGAATATGTTTTCATTGTCACGAGTCTTTAATAGCCACAACCGTTTTGTGTGTTAAATGATCGCAGAAACATTTAAAGCGAGGCGACGTCATTAAAAGGATTCTGGTAGCAAAATTGGTAGATCGGTGGTGGGCGGCGATAAGTGTTTAATGAGGTTATTGGGTAGTTAACACAAAATATATGTCACAAGTCGGAAAAAATATTTATCACAGTGGTATATGTATGTCCTCGTAAGGAGGGCAAGCAGGTAACTGCAGGCCACAGTGGAAATTATTTTTAAAGTTCAGGGCTTGCCTTTTTCAAATCCTTGTTTTTGGTTTTTTGCTGACAGTGGTCACCAGTTTACACTCGCTGTGGTATGCAGTGGTCCGCCTCGCTGAGATTTAATATAGATTTTGTACAGCGAGTCCCACCACATTAACATTTTCAGGTAAGGCTTGACACTAAAGGAGTTAATTACCTCCTTTATTCCATTGCAGTCTGACCAAGGACCTCCATCAGCTGTTTGGCTTATTAGGCAAAAAAAATCATATTGTTCTTTTTTATGGCCAATGTTCTGCTGATAAAAAAAAATTACAAATCCCAGAAAGCAAAGTCCTATTGGGTAAAATGCAGTGATTGCTGGAAGACCGCGGTTACATTGGCTTGCCAGATATTTGTTAAATGTTACCACAAACAGTGTATTAATCCATAGCTGTGTATGTACAGAAACCCAAAGTTTACCAGCAAACAATGGGTGAAATTACAGTGAGTGCCCCAGGAGCACTTTGTTTCAGCATGGCAAACGCTTTTATGTTTACAATCCCAATAGCTCTAAGTCTCGCAAATGCGAGACCTAATGCATTGCAAATGCTTGTTATAATATGCTTTACATTTTTTCGCTCTGTTATTCATATGGCACTGTGTTACAGATTGTTTGTTAACACTCCCCTAACCCTGCATTACTTACACCTCAGTGTCCTGGTTCCTCCCACTATCTCGGCATTTTCCATGGGCTTCCTGGATGATATTCACCCACACTGAGACTGTTGTTTTAAGTGTTTACTCCTGTGTTTTTTTCTTTTCTTTTCCCCTTCACAGGTACCCTGGGATTGAAACTGCCTGCCTCTTTGTACAATGTATCACCCTGTTTTTATCCTAACTGTATCCTACCCCCTAAAGTCCTTTGTTTACTTCATATCTATCCTGTAAAGCGCTCTGATACCCTCACAGGTCTGGTTCGCGCTCTATAAAACTCCAAATAAATAAAATAAAAATACCAGCACAAATACAATACTCTAACCATCCAAAGAAAGGGGGAAGGAAAAGTGTTTAATTCTCCAAACGGATTGGCCATGGTAGGCCAGCACATCCAGTCTGTGGGATGTCTAGCCACTCCAAGCCACATGCACTTGAGCTCTGAGCAGTCCCTAACAGGCAAAAAACAAATAGTGATAATTGGTGAACGTGGGCTGGGGCGTACTTTTCAATGATGCCTCCCCTCCAGGTGTGGGAGCTCGTTACAGGACAGCGGCACCAGCTCTTTGTGTATAGGGCAGCCGGGGACCATATCCCCCATCACCCTTAGTGCCAGGAGGCGCTAGTGCCATCTCCTAAGCGCCGGAGGGGCATAAAAGTATTCCCGGGCTCCTGCGGTGCAGGATGCGCGCGGGCCTGTCCGGGTCATGCCCGGGCAAAGCCCAGGCCAAGGGCGGGCCCGTCCACACCCGTTGGACCCCGGAAGAGACTGGACTGGGCCCACCCTCTGTCATCTGTCTTCTGTGATCTGGGACCCTACAAACCCACTCAATAATGTACATTATTGCAGTTTGATAGGATTGTGTATGCTGTTTTTTATCTCACTCATACATACTCCTAAACCTATAAGTGATGGCTAAAAGGAAGACCTGTGCTGATCAGACAGGGGGAAGCATGGCAGGAACATTAAATGCATTTTTAAAACGGGCAGAGTTGGTACTGACCAACAAGTTTGCAATAACTGAGAGACGCCTTTCCCTGGACACTCTGATTGCCCTGATGTATTCTTCACTTGGTGCTAGTGCTCCGCTAACCCCCTTATTAGCCTCACCACCCCCTTTATCAGTACCATTGGCATTACTTACACCCACGGCTGCATTGGCGGATTTCCACCCTCCCGATGAGCATATAACCAGATCAAAGTCATCAATATTGGGTCGTCTTCCAACAGTTGTGCTTGACAAGAACAGTGAGCCCACAGAGAAACGCAGAAGGGGTGGTGGACCAGCAAAGCAGCCGGTGAAGCAGAAACCTCAACATAAAAGAGGCAGAGGAAAGGAATGAACTGAAAGAACTGACCTTGATCCAAACTCCATCCTGTCTCCTGCGATAAAAAAGGATCTTGCTTCATTCCAAACGACTAAGGGCGATAATATATGGAAGAGGTTGGAGACATTAATTATTCCACTGTTGAACTTATTGCAAGCCCAACTAGTGAGAATTGAGGAGCAACTGTCACATAACAGGGCCGGCTATACCATTCCTCCACCAATCGACTGGGCCTCCCCATCAGCCCACTGGGCCTCCCAGTGTCCACGTAGTGGAATTGTCCCGGGGAATCAATCAATCCAGGTGGGAGGCGAAGAATTTGAGATTCCTAACACAAAAGAGTGGACCCTGAATAGGCCCAACAATATGAGTAGTCTGCCATCTACTGCTCAAGTTGAGCCTCAAACCCAAATGGCCCATCCAGTACATCAACATTAGCTGCACTGGAGAGACAAGATCCCTCCATTGCAAAACGTCCCTGCCACTAACGATTTAGGCAATAATACCCGTCCAACCTTACAGAAACGGGGGTTAGGGCCCCTTATTACTACAAATATAAATATATAATATAAACCGCTTAGGGGGGCATCTACTAAATCCTGCCAGTCCTTAAACATCCCTCGAGCCTCAGACCCCTTCGTCCTAGTCCTGGCCAATGTTCCAAGGTTCAGACGGAAAACACTATTTAATTGTTGGACAAATCTTTGCACTTGTTGTCCCGTCAGGTTCCTAGTGGGGGAAATGTGGTTGTCCCACTTGCTAAAAAAATATTATGGTGAGAAGGGTGGAGTGGCTAGGCTCGGCAAATAAAACAATGAACGGGGATTGTGTTATTGTGAATTGTAACAACTTCCACACTCCTAGAGCTCTCCTGGACCATTTGTTTAGGGACCTCCCTTTTTTACTAGATATCCTTTGACATTGGTAAATGAATGCAGACACCGTGGGGGCAGGGGACAAATCAGAACCGCTGTTCTAATCGAGAAGGGCAATAGAGGGGTAACCCTCTATAATAGATTTGCCCTTCTCAGTGATCTGGAACAATGTGATTGACTGAAATCATCGTTAAATCAAGATCAGAAAGGGTCGCCCACTCTTTCACATATTTCAGCTAAGTAGAGCAGGGCTCAGGGATGGCCCACACACAATTGAGGTCTTCCCTATGGGTGGGGGGGTTGAAACCATGGCGTTCGAGGCAGGGGAGGCACACGAGGCACCGGATAAAGATCCCCTTAGAGCCAGTGTTATGTTATGTTATGTTAGTGATTGTCTTATAAAGCACTCAGCTACTCGGGCAGAGTGTCCCGGCGCTATAAGATCTGCAGGGCCAAAACCGAAAAGGACGCAGGAGGCTACTGTCCAAACAGCCACGTTTTAAGCTCCTTCCTAAAGGAGAGCAGACCGTCTAGCTTCCTGAGAGACAGAGGCAGTTTGTTCCACAGTTGAGGTGCCAGAAGTCTGTAGGAACGTCCCCCAATGCGAGCTCGTTTGATTTAAGGAACAATAGCCAGCACTTGGGAGGATGACCTTAGGGATCTGGGAGGATGGTAGAAACGTACTCTATTCCTTAAATAGAAGGCGCCAGTGCCGTGAAGAGATTTGAACGCCATAGTAAGGGTCTTAAAAAGAATACGTTTACGCACCGGCAGCCAGTGGAGCGAGTTTAGAAGAGCAGAGGTGTTGGACCTGCGACTAAGGCCAAAGATTGGTCTTGCAGCCGAGTTTTGGACAGATTGTAGGCGCGTAAGGAGATACTCCGGGAGGCCTAAGTAAAGTATGTTAGCATAATCCAATCGGTGCAATAGATACCTGGCCAACAGGACAAGTCCGTGGGAAGGGTTTGATTTTGTAACCTGGAATGTGAATGGGCTGATAAATAAGATTGAGAATATTAACTGGGTTAATTTTATATCCAACTATGATATTATATGCCTACAGGAAACCTGCTGTATAAATCCTATACATATTGATGGATATTCCTCCTATTTCCTTCCAGCCGCTGGTTCACAAACAGGTCGAGCAAAGGGGGTCTACAGACACTTATTTCTAACAAAATATCTGTAAGGGTTAAAAAAAGTTACATTAGTGGAACCTCATGCACAGATCCTATGGCTAAGCAAAAAGGGAGGGAAAGATCTTATCTTAGTACCTTTTTTATAATATTATTTTTATTTGGAGCAGGCACTGGATATATTTTTAGCTTTAATTAGCACTGATTTCGTCCTGTTGTGGGCAGGAGATTGTAATATACAGACATGCAATATGCCCAATATTCAGGCATGCAGCCCCATCCATGGTGATGGGAAGGGAACTGTTCACTTTCGCGATAACGAGTACGGAGAAGCCCTAAACCGGATGATATCAAAATATGATCTCCACTTACTTAGAGGAGGCTGTGGACACAATGGGGTTATACTACCAACCTTTATAGGGAGACATATGTACTCTCTCATTGATCATATATTAGTGTCTACCTCAGATATATTAAGGTGTGGCAATATTATCGTTGTTTCCTCTATCCAGAGTGACCACAATTTGCTCACCTTAATTGTGCTTTTCTGGGGCCCCATGAGTGAAGTATTTGATTTAGCTGACCATGGCCCATATGTAGGAAGCCTATTTGCGCTCGCAAATGCTGAAATTTGCAGAATTTCAGCACACAACCCACGTGCAAAATAAGGAATCGCAAACTTTGCAATTCCTTATTTTGCTATTGCATTTAAGGAATCACAAATTGCGATTCCTTAAATGCGATGTAGGAAGCACCCAAGTTGTGCGAATTTTGGCTCAAGGAATCGCAAAATACCACCAACTTCAGGTTGTTGGTATTTTGTGATTTCTTTGAAAAATGAATTTTTTGGCATTTTTCAAAGTGCCATGTGGGTCACATACATGACCTTAGGGCATGTATGTGGGCCACGTGTGCACATGTTAATTTCAGGGGTGCAAAAGGGTGTCCTATTGACACCCTTACAACCCTGAAAATGCATTCTCAATTTGCGATTCTCTAATTGTCAATCGCAAATTGAGAATGTCTTACTATTTATTTCCTATGGGCCTTCTAGCCTCTAGGAATGAATGAGAAGGTATTCCTTATTTGCGAATCATTTGTGATTCGCAAATAAGGAATAAGTGGGATTCTCAAAAAAAAGTGCTAATCCTACTTACATTTCGTTTTGCGATTCTCTAATTGCCATTCCCTAAAAATCGCAATTTGAGAATGGCAAAGCGAAAATTACCTACATAAGCCCCCATATCACTCCTTTTAGGACAAACCGTATCAGAATAAAGTGGACTGGTGTTGATCGTAGAGGGATACTAATGCAAATATTAACACATAATCAGCGATAAATGGCTTACTGCCTCCAGGATGAGATCTCCCGAAATATAATAATCAGAAATTTTAATTGTAGTACCACGTCTAATAAATCACTTTTAACTAGGCAGATTGATAAAATACCCAAAAATAAAAAGGGGTGATTTGACAGTACCTGCAACAAAGTTTTTCAGGTGCTAAAGTATGCATTGTTCAAAACACCACAAGACAAACTGGTGATTAAATCCCTACGACGCGAGGATAAAATAGCCCTAGCAGCCCGGAAAAAGGAATTACAAGGAGAAGCGTGGGAAAATCTGATAATTTCCTCAGAAACCAGGAACAACGAACTATTCTGGGATACAGTAAACTCCCCATTTCTAAAGAATGATGACATTCCAGAGTTTTGCTCTTTTATTTTGGCAGACAGTTGAGTGACACATTTTACTGGAATTTTTAAACAATAATGAGCAGATGCTGGGGGGACTTGAATAAACTGACCGTGGTTTTATATAAATCTTTTATGTCAGAAGAGGGAGTTTAACAGCTATTTGCCACATAGGACCCATGCACAGCATCGTTTTGTTTTACTGAGACTGAGATGTGGAATTGCACATTATTTTGTTGTGTCGCGTCCCACAGATTCCATACCATGTCTGTGTGACAATAAGAGCAAACAAAGCACGCTGCACTTTCTATTATTTTGTACATTTTACTGTAATTTTAGATGTTTTTATCTTAAGACCCTGTTTGTTACCCATAATATTAGGTCCCATAAAATTGCAATGAAATGTTTGATTACACTAAGGATCCATTGATGTGTTATAATGCTGCTCTGTTCATTTTGAAATCAATTAACGCAAGAAAAAGCATTGTACTATAAACTAAAATTGATAGTCTTAATTAATTGGTATTTTTAAAATGTGTTTAACTGTGCCATATTGTGTGTACTTTTATGGCTGTTTTTATTTTTTATTTTTTATATAGCCGAATAAAGACTTTGAATTCAATAGTTTAACAATTCAGTAAAGCAGAGATAACAATAGAAATCAAAAGCTTTAATACGAATGCTAAATATTCAATAAAGACGATACTGAGCGGACCACTATGGCGACCTGCGGACCACTATGGCGACCTGCGGACCACTATGGCGACCTGGGACGGACCACTATGGCGACCTGGGACGGACCACTATGGCGACCTGGGACGGACCACTATGGCGACCTGGGACATGGTAGCGGTCAAACGGGGCCTTACGACCTTCCCGTCCCCACTTACCCCGCTCTTTGACAACCCTGCATTCCCACCCGGCACAGACACCCGAGCTTTCCAGCAATAGCGTGACACGCCTTGCCGATCAGCCGGACACCTCTTTGATATGGAGGGGTTCCTCTCTCTGGCCGACATCTCGCGAGACTATGGAGTGGATGGCCCTCACATGTTTCAATATTTCCAACTCCGCCATTGGCTCTTGAGTCCGGACGTTGCCCCTCTGGTGGGCCGACAAATGACACCGTTCGAACGTTGGTTCATATCCAAGGACTCAGATAAACATCTCATCTCAGACCTCTATCGGATGCTCTCCCCTGCTGCGGATCCTGATAAGACCGCTGGAAAACGGCGATGGGAAGCAGAACTTGGACGTCCTCTTTCCTCAGTGGAATGGAACCACATATATTACAGGGCCGCCCACACTACCCGCAATACCAAAGCCAGGGAATCGGCGATCAAACTGGCTATCTACTGGCACCTTACCCCAGCGAGACTCAATCAAGGCAACCCGACCCGTAGCGCGCTGTGTTGGAGAGGATGTGGCAGCCGAGGTACACTGACTCACCTCCTGTGGGAATGTCCCGCCTTGCAGGAGTACTGGAAGGTCGTCCTGGACGACATTGACTCCACGTTCGACACCGAGATCCCACGCTTCCCAGCATACACACTCTTAGGGCTTCCTAATGCACTTACATTCCCCTTGAGATCAACTCGCGGCAAACAGATGGGCATTGCAATGCAGGCGGCTTCGCAACACGTCCTGTCGCTCTGGGGCTCCACTAACCCACCCACCCACAATGGCTGGCTGCACAAGCTGTGGTTCACGTTGGGCATGGAACGGATCCAGGCCACACTCACGCATACCACTGACGCATTCCGCACCACTTGGCAACCGCTCCTGACGTTGCTCTCCAGGGAATTCCACGAAATCACCTGCCCGAAATATCTTCGTATTCTACGACTCACAGACTGCATTGTGGACCGAACGCAACCAGGGGCACCCTGATACATTCTGATTAGCTACGACTCACACGATTACTATAGACGACTGGCGTACTGGTGGGGTGGGGGGGGGCGTTAAAGTTGGGTGTTTGGGGGGGAGGCGGGTTCTTAGGGCTGGCTTGTTTCCTTGTTGCCCCGATTGGGGGATTCTCTAGACTTCCGGGCACCACTTTTCCATTTGAGCTTGCTTATCCTGCTCACCTAACGCTTATTAGAGAAGACGTGTCTGTCTGTCTCGCTTGCCTAACTTGCCTGTTGATTGTCCATTGCTATGCCATGCCTTTTTCTTTTTCTGTTTTAAAACTCAATAAACATACTTTGACATTAAAGACGATACTGAGGACGATATCAATATATGTATAGGGATTATAAGGAACACAACATTTTCTCACATGAAACTCTGTTTTATGCCATATAAAGAGATCTGAAGTTCTGCTTCGGTTGTGACCTCCAAATAACAGCACGGCCTATATTATGATGCCTTTTGCTGCGCTGAAGGGGTTTCTGGCCTTTCTTTTGGCATCTTGAGAGCATTCATTAACTAGAACTATCTCTTACTTAATTCATGTTTTTCTGACAGCAGAGTTCGGATAAACAAAGAGGCTATTAATTCCCGGAGTTTCTAAGCTTTGTTGTCAGCAAAACATTGATGAATGTAACAGATATTTTGAGTTAATGGGTGAACCCAAGATGCTAAAAAGAAATGCACAGACCGAGTTTGCACCACCGCAGAATAGAAAAAACAGCAAGGAAAAGCCTTGGAACATTTTAAACAAACTGTGTACGTATGACACCATTTTTTAAGGTGAAAGATTATGATTATTGAGAGACGTTGAAAACAAATCTGAACTTATAATCTTGGGGATCAGCCCCATTTGGTGATGGCAGCTGCTTGAATGCATATTCCAGGACAAGAGGGCATATCATGCAAGAGTATACAGATAGAACATCTGAGGACAGAGCACTAAAGCCAAACAGCACCCTTTCATGAAATTGATTAATTTGAAGAGGAACACAGAAATGATAACAACATTTGCACAGAATACAGAAACTGTGATTTTCTTTTCCACAAGCTGTAAGGTGCTATTTTCAAAGGTGAGAATCAAATTATGTAGAATGCCAAGACTAGGCTTTGCATTTGATGTCAAAAGTCAGTTTGTGGTTGATGGGGTATTCGCTTTATAAAAAATTAAATTGCAAAGGGCCTTATGTATCAAAATTGGATTTTGCGAATTTATAATAGCAAATTTTACCGATTCACTATTATAGACTCGCAAAATGCAATGTATGTAGGTCTCACCAATTTTTTTGTGATTCCTACATTTTCCTTATTTGCGACTCGCACATGTCTGCACATGTGGTGCACATACATGCCCTGAGGGCATGTATGTACACCACAGGGCACTTAGAAAAATGCAAAATTGTGCATTTTTCTAAGTATTTGCAAATTACCATCAACTTGAAGTTGGTGGTAAATTGCGATTCCTTAAAGCAGGGTCGCAATTTAAAAAGAGCTTCCTGCATTGCATTTACAGAATCGCAAATTGCGATTCTCTAAATGCATTCGCAAAATAGTTAATCACAACCATTGCGATTCCCTATTTTGCAATTGCCTTTTGGTATGCTACATCCCAAAAGGCTTTTTCTTTTTCGCAAACGGGCCGATTCACAGAATCAGCCTGTTTGCGAATGGGAAAACACTTGATACACCTGGCCCAAAGTTCTTTTAATACCATGTATGAAGAAAGAATAGGAAAGGTTTGAGAGCCAGCAGTTTCTTTCGTACTTTACCCTAGCTCTTTCAAGATTTGGAAGTGTAACCTTAAACTGGGATGTTTGGTGATTCTCACGGGGTTCTGTTCGTTAAAGAACTGAAGATACACTTAAATGCTTTATTATATACCGTTCTGGCACTTTGAGAATTATTAAGTGTATTGAATTCCTACTAAAGCCTCCAGTACTGAAAGAGGAGGAATGACTAGTAAATATTTAATATGATACCTCAAGTAAGAAGGCACAGCAAGGCACCTTGAAAGAGTACTGCAAAACATATCAAGCCTTTCAATGATTTCACTAGACAGAAAGAGGTATGCCATCACAAGCTGTGACACATTTCACCTAAGTCATTTTCAACACATTTTAGTAAAGTGAGAATGAATTTCCATAAAGTGCAGTGCAGACCAACAAATGTGTAAATCACTACATGGATGGCAACAAGATTAGTGAACACATTTTAGACCTGCTGTAGAGAGCCACCAGGGCCCTCTAATACAATGTATCCCGCCACGCACTCCTCTGGGCGGACTCGTCCTGAGTAGATAAATAAACGGTGGAGACACCGCACATGGTCTTTCCTGCCAACTATGTTAGAACTGGTGTGTGGCGTCTTTTATTTCAACTGTGGGGTACTCCTAGGCCCAAGCCCCTCAACACCACACCAGGTCACCACACCTGCCACCTCATGTTTCCATTAGAGCAAATTAAGGAGGGATGTTTAGTGTCCATATTGCCACAACGGTACAGCGTCCTACAACCTAGAGACACTTAAACTGAGTACTCTCAAATAACAACTATTCTATACCGCCCCTGAATGTCAACTCAGGTTTACCATTTCGAATGCTGAAACGACTAATGTGTAATGGTAAAAAGAACAGAGCACACCCACAGTATTTAAAACTAGTAATGGGGTAAAGCTGTAAAAGGTTTCCTGACATAGACTGTTATAATTCAAATAAAACACATAACTTCACCAAAAATGTTGTGTGATTTTTTTAAAACAAAAACATCGCTTGACCATGGTCAATAGTCTCTGTATGTAATATTGGGCAGAAAAAGCAGACGCATTGCTCCATGTCGTGATCTTGCTTGGTAAACATTGACACTAGCTGGAAGTCACATCCCATCTTTAAGAAAGAAGTCTATCAAACAAGAATGCAGCAGAACCATGTCTGCTCTGAATCTGCAGAACTATGTTGTGGTCGCCGATGCATCACATAAATACCACAATGACAGGCGCATATTCACATTTGGTTCAACCATGGATTAAACATTTCAATGAATGGAGGCTTTAGGTTAGCCAAGGTAAACTCCAATTTACCTACATTTTCGAAGTTTTCAGAGAAGAAATATAGGAAACGGGTGTATACACTTTACGAACGTGAAGTCACAGTCAGTTGTGAGTTGTGGCTGATGTCCACAGAGACAAACCAATCTGATTCACTTTAGGTAAACTCATTGCTTCGAGGAATACCTGTCTCAACTGTGGCAATGTATCACATCTGCAAAACTATCTTCAGAAAACAATGTATGTGGTACGTTTGCAAGAACTCCAAATGCATATATCAGTCTTGAAATAATGTCTTTAAAGTGCCAAACCGTCTTACTTAAAATGAGTAAGATGGAATGAAACAAACCACACTCAAATGAGAAAAATAACTGCTTCGAATAGGGCACATTACAACATGAACATTCAATTAAAAATAATGGTAAGTTTAAAATCAATGTTTTTCTGTGGAGTAGACCAATACCTACACATCCACCTGTGACTGGTTTACAATGCAGCACAGTTGGGTAAAAGTTGGCGATTCGCTTAAATGGAAACGATGAATGTTTGTCTTTATTTAGGGGAGGCTGCAAACTGTAGCCAAGCGAGTCTACATAAGGCAAAAAAGGTATTTTTGTAGATGAATTATAGCCCCAAATACACATTCAAAAGCTTAGCGTTGAACAAGCCACTAATTTGTAGTCAGGGAATATGCTACTTTTTCAGGGAGACTTTTCTAAGCCCATAGTTCATGGACAGATTTTGGATTACTTTTGTTGGTCTAAAAATAACCAAACATTAAAGAAGGGTTATGTAGCCTCAGGCCCATGGTTTAAAATTCCAGGATGGTTGCCATTACTGCAGTATGCCATTAATGGACTTTGTCAAACGAGTCAATCTCTTCTATGGTACTCAAGAGACAAGCCAAGGAAATGTTGCACTTGGGTGGCTTACAAAGAGTAGATCTCTTCCTATTACTGGCATAGCTCAGGTATTTGTGCTCACAAGCAAAAAGTGGTTAGTAGCCATACACATGAGGTTTCATTTACCATTGAGAAATATTATATTTGCGGTTAAGAGATTATTCCCAGACTGAGAAATATAGCTAAACGGCAGCTTTAATGCACATAATGTCCTTGGTAAACGATTGGGAGGTGGGTAATTCAATTGAACACACAGTTTGGGTCAAACAATGCAGCAATTGATGTATAGACAACCAAAATAAATCTGAGCTTGCATTATTTTTCAAGGACATTTTCACTGAAGCCATGTCAACTTTACACTGCCTTCTCCAATCTAGCCAACTCTTGACAGGCTACTTTAGAGGTATGTATGGTGAAAATAAGAAAAATATCAATGTCATAGCAAATGTATCTAAATGCTAAGGAGGAACATATATAAAGTACATCACATCTAGTCCCAAAAGCGATCTGTAAGCAGATATAATCAACTTGGACACTTTAAAATATGTAAAACAACATTTGAGTCAGTCTATAGTTCTGGGAACTTTCCCTGCAAAGTATTATAAGGAAATTCTCAAAAATATACTTGTTGAACTTGGCCCTTTTTGCAGGGTCATCCCAGATTTTGCCTTCCTCTGGTATTTTTTGACCTGTTTTTGGTGGTTTTATAACTCTGGGCACTTTATCACTGCTGATCAGTGCTAAAGTGTGTGTGCTCTCTCTTGTAAACTTGGTAAAATTGGTCTACACCTGTTTGGATTATTTAATTTACCTGTGAGTCCTTATACAGTGGTATCCCGTATACCCTGTACCTGTAAATTAAGTGCTACTGGTGGGTTTGCAGGGCTGCTTGCGCCACCCACCGAAGTAGCCTTTCAAACCTTTCTCAGGCCTCTGCCACTGCAGGGCCTGCGCGTGCAGTTTACTGATGCTGTGACGTGGCATATAAAATGGTTGCCACATCTACAAACTCCCCTGATTCTACATATCAGTCACATGTAAGGTAGGCCTTAGCTAATCTTATGGGCAGGGTGCAGTGTAGGTAAAAGGTAGGACATGTGCCTTAACTGTGTGGAATGTCCTGGTAGTGACAAACAGCCTTTTTGGTTTGTCACTGCTGTGAGGCTGTCCTCTCATAGCATTGCATTGGGGATTCCCTGATAGGTGCTTCAGTAGTATTTCCTGACATGAGAGGGGTAGCGTGACCATGTTTTGTATGTTTGGAATAGAAGTGATAAATTCTGCTTATTTATGACACCAGATTTATTATTACTATTTTAGGAATGACACTTTTAAAAGTGGGCATTTCTGTGTCTTATGTGTCTTTGTGCCTGCCTTGATGTGTACTGACCGTCTGGTTCTGACTAACAGGGGAGAGGGGATGTGCATTCACTCCAGCCAGTCCCTGGGCAGGTTGAGGTATGTCCTGCTCTGCCTGGGTGACTTAGCACTAAGCTGAATGGACCTTGGCTGAATTTAGAGTAGCGGGAGAAGTTCTCCCTTGCACCTTAATAGGCCAGGTCTGCATTTGGAGTGGTAGAACCTGCACCTGAATGGGGCTGTGCCTGCCTTCCACAATGATGGCTCCACCCTCCTGTGGTGTGTCTGGAGCCAAGGCTTACACTATGAATGGGGAGTGCACTGGAAATTATATTTCAAGTGCCCCCAGACAAAGACATTTGGACTATAAGTAAAGGGGCTGTGAACCCATGAAGAAAAAAGATAAAACTGCGTGGAAGCGTGACCATCAGGCTGCTGGACTGCCAGGAGAACTGTTTTGGGACTTAACATTCTGGGGGGTGGGAGCTGATCTACTGCCTATTGGGCTGGGAGAAGGACTACCCTTCTGTTCTGAGGACCTTGTGCTGGCTTGCCTGGCTACGCCCTGCTGGCATGTCCCCAGTACTCTTCCAGGAGTTCTGCTGTACCCCAGGCCTGATCAATATAAAACAATAGGATAACCCAGTCATAGGCAGAATCTGGGGATTGATAAGTTATGTGAACAGGGGCTCTGCCACGAAAACAAAGTTTCTTATATGGGTTACTGTGTCCTCACAGAGGTAGGACAGTCAATCAATGAGTCATCACATCACTGACTACATGTATAAATACAAAAATACAACAAAATTGAAAAGTGTTTGTCAATATGAAATAAAGAGGCATATATCTAGTGAAATTAATGGAAAACAACAAGACTGATACACAATGTACTTGTATACCAAACAATAAGTACAACACTAGTGACATAAATTGTGAGTGAACAATATATATATATATGATACATATATCAACCATACAAAAAAAATATTACCTATATAACACATAAAGCATGAATTAATTGTGCAGCGTTTGTTTAACAAAGGAAAAAACCCTAAAAAGACCCATGATATATCATCTTTAACATTTACTTTGTCTATTTGGGCAACAACACTTGTATGGTGAACGTCGACATTTCAACCCCTTTGAAAACGTGTGTATCTGATAGACATCACCATGAGGTCTTTGTAGAAAGATGAGGCACAATCTTGAAGTCCTTTCATAGGTACACAGTGGAAAAAATGCTCAAAAACCATGATGCCTTTGGTTCCTAGCTACCATTCACTTAGTAATCTTTTAAACACTCTGACATGACTTGTGACTTGGCCCCAAAATATCTAAAATGGGAATGAAATGTGAATATTCAGGGTCTGGTCATATACAGTTAGGACAAGTATAAAGGACTGTGCCCTCTTTGCACATTTACCAATAGCTGGATGTCTTGTGGCTGATTCTTCAAGACACGGCGGAGTTCAGAAAACAGTTCTCCCGTAGTATTTCTTCTCATACTCATAAATGCTTTTGTCAACAGGCCCCATGCTTTCTATTAGGTGCTCTGCAAAGGAACTCTGCTGAGTCTATTTTACATAAAACTCTTCCACAAAAACTGCCATTATTAATGCTCACTGCTTTGCTTTCCACGAATCTCTTGAAGGTAACAAAATGTATTAATTTCTGCCATCTCTTGACAAATGCCTGCAATACAATTCAGACTTCACAGCTCAGAAAGTAGTGCTCAGTGGACTGATTTGTAAAGGATAGCAACTTTTTTTCTTAATAACTGTTAAGTTTTCCTCGGTGCCTATGCCTCCAGCTTATTTTGTAATGTGATAACACCTGCACAGTATTAAATCCGTACTGTTACTCTAGCAAATGGTATAAAACATGTCAGATCTCATTAGACAGTATATAAATCTGCCCCTCTGGTAAGCGGAGTAAAAACGCGACAAACGTCAGGGGATGGTGATTCCAGAACGAAACCATTCAGCTGTGTACATTTTCCCAAACATCAGTTGGTGTTTTGCCTTTCTGAGGGCGAATGCTTGAAAAATAAAGATTGAGGAAAAGTGAAATTATTACTACTATAGGCTGAAGGAAAGCCTTTTAATTGCTGACTGCCACAGCTGAGTAGTCATAAAGTGTCATAAAGAGTAAATGAGTTGTTAAAGAAGAGCAGCAATTAGCATGGTAAGCGTGGATATGTTATTGCATTTTTAATGTTTTGATATTAGAATGTCAACTTTAATAGCGCATAAACTAACCCACTGTAGGATGATACTATTTTATGCATTAAACAAGGAAAACACAACCATATCAATGTTTCCCTTACTTTCTTACATTTGTAAAGTCCTTCTGTGCAAAGCTGGGAGAAATGATCACTGTGACACACACGCACACACACATGTATATATATATAGAAAACGGAAATGGAAGTACAACAAATAAAGTGATGAATTTGATCGACTCGTTCGCAGACACAAGGAAAACAATTATGCGGTCATTGGAACTCTGACAAAGGGGGACATTTTGTTCTGATGTCTAAAAGTGACTATACAAAAGAAGCATATAGGCAATTGAGAGATGACACATGTTACACCAAAAGTACCATCATGGAAGTAAAATCTACAAATCTGAAATACCATTCACATTTAATGCAATGGAAAAAGAAAGGAATTATCACAGCCCAGGAATACAAATACCTAAAGAATGAGCACCCAGTGGTACCAACAATCTACTTCATACCGAAGATCCATAAAGATCCACACAAACCACCAGGCAGGCCAATAAAATTGGCTAGAAACAGCCTATTGGAACATACCTCTCGATATGTAGATTATTGTCTTCAGGATCTAGTGAAATCCTTGCAATCATATGTCCGTGACACTGGGGACTTTCTAAGACAACTGAGGGATTTCAAATGGGAACCCGGAAATCAGTTCATAGCATTGGATGTCAATTCATTGTATATGAGTATTCAGCACCATGATGGACTGAGGGCCTTGAGATTCTTTCTAGAGAAACTGGTGTCAATAACAGTGGACCAAAGGGAAATGCTCATTCAAATGGTGGAATTCTGCCTGATGAACAATGTATTTATGTTCAACAATCAAATATACAGACAGGTGAGAGGAGTAGCAATGGGTGCCAGCTTCTCCCCCAGTTTTGCATGTTTGCATATGGGCTGGTGGGAGGAGCTGGTACTCAAAACCCAACATGAATATGTAATGAATACTGATATCAAGGTTTGGCTACGTTTTATTGATGACCTGTTTATTGTATGGGATGGGAGTGTTTGTGATGCCAACAAGTTTATCCAAGAATTGAACACAAATGATTTGAATCTGCAGTTTACAGCCACCATTAGCAGCACCGAGGTGAGCTTCCTAGATATCAAGATTTATGTAAAAAATGATAAGATTGAGTCCAAATTATATCGCAAAAAAAGAAACAGCAGGAAACTCCACATTGCCTGCCAGAAGCGCTCATGCCAAGCATGGGGAGATGCTGCGGTTAAGGAGGATTCATAGCAATGACACTGATCTCAAGGAAGCCCAAATGTCGTGTAAAAAAAGATTCCTAGAAAGAGGGTATTCCAGTTCTGTGGTTGACAATGCCATTTTTAAATCTATGAGCAAAGAACGAGGTTGAATTATTGTTACCAAAGCAGACCAGTGAACAAACAGGTGTACAATTCAAACCCTTGATAGAGGCAATCCGAATGAGTTCAGAATCATTGTGCAATATATTGAACAGCACAAACAGTTGCATTCCATTCTTTTACGCAACTGGCCTATGGTATTAAGTGACCCTGTTATAGGGGCAAGTTTGCCTATCACACCCTCTATCACATATAGTAGGGGGCCATCAATGAGGGACAAATTGGTAAAAACCAGTCCAGAAATCATAGAGATTACCAGTTGGCTCCAAACTCACAAAGGCTTTTTCAGGTGTAAAACCTGTAAAGCGTGTCAACAGGGTGAAAACCGCTTGACGTATATGACACCATTTAGCAGCAGAAGTATCAAAATATCTAAACTTCTGACCAGCAAGACAGAATATACGGTTTGCGTTTTGATCTGCCCGTGTGGCCTACAGTATGTAGGCAGCACTAAATTACAGGTTCACAAAAGAATTTTACAACACCTGAGGGCAATTTCGAATCAGGACAACACATACCCAGTGGCACGCCATTTTAAGAACAAACACAATTCGAGAAGCCAAGACCTAAAGTACTTTGTGATAGATGCGATCCCTCCCAGTAGAAGGGAAGGTAACAGAGAACACAGGTTACGTCAGCTAGAAACCAAATACATATTGAAACTGAACTCTAAACAACCTCAGGATTGACTATAACGGAGGATCTGTACACCTGTTTATAATATGATGGTTTTTATTCAACAACTTTAATATAGGCATTTTAAATTCATTTATTTATTGGGTGACATGTAATCAGGCTTTTATTTAGGACCCCAAAGAGTAGACCCACATGAATTTATAAGTTGTGACAATGGGAATTTTAAAGTACAAGTATTTTACTATGATCTTTTATATTGTTGTATATATTTATTCATTCATTATTTATTTATTATATATGGATTTTAGCAATAAGGTTATATATTATATATATTTATATATGGATGACTACTCTGTATAGAACTAATGAGACTCTTAACCACGACATTTGCACGTTTGCACATTGCGTATTGGCACCGGAACTAAACATATTTTGCACATAAACCATTAAAATGAATGAATTATAATGTATTTATACGGTTATTCATCAATATCATGAGTTTGCAAACCTGCATACGAGAGGTATTTACACCAAACAAATGGAAGATCTGAATATGGTGCATGTAATGATATAAAATGCCTAAACAGTTGGAGAAATTAAAAACAAATATAACATAAAATATAGTACTTTGGTAAAATGATTCAATGAAACCACCTTATATTGGGGCTCCAATATACTTAAGCGCAATAAGGGACAACTGCATTAAGCAACCATTTGATTAATAAACAGAATTATATTACAGCCTTACATTTTGCCAAGAAAGAAAGGAAAAAAAAACAAATAGGCAAATAAATAGAAAGTTATATAATTGTACAGTGGGCATAGTGATAATCAGGTGATCAACACACATTTTTTCTGCACTTTTTGTACAAGAACAATTTTTTTATTTAATTATTTATCTTTTATGCCAGACTATTAGGACTGCTATACATTTGAGTTATGTATCTATAATAGTCTCTTGAAATACATGTTGGAAATGTTTATTTGGAGAATAGTAATCCAAAATGAATGATGCCATTGCAAAATATGATTTGGTTATGCTCTATTACGCTGTAATATTATGATGCAAGTTTTTTTCAAAACGGATGTAATATTGAGCATGATTTTGAGACTGTATTAAGAAAACTACACAAGTATTTCCTTTATGTTCATGGCAAGATTTGCACAGGTGAAAGGAATTGTACTAGCATGGGGCACTTTAAAAGATGGCAAGAAACGTAGGACTATGTCATGTGATCAAGGCTCCTGCAGGAGCTGAAACGCGTTATGCCGATTTGCACAATAAATTAACCTAGCACTTACTCTGCGGTCCGTTACTGTTCTTTGGAGGTATCCAGTGAGAAGACAGTGAACATTGGATATATATATATATATATATATATATATATATATATATATATATATATATATATATATATATATATATATATATATATAAAATATATATATATATATATATATTACCTACTGGCGATAGCCAGTAGGTATATATAGTTAGGATTGTTTTCCATAGGGAAATCGCAACATTCTATTGGGAATAACTTTGGCGCCGATTGAGGAATCTTCCTGAAATCTTCCTTAACTTTGCCTCGCGGCGCTCCGCTCCTTCCCTGAAAGTTTGGGGGCATTCGTCAAGCGGGGGCCGAGATAAAAGGGGGGTCCCAAAACGTGTTTTCCCCATGTTAATTTCCATAGGGCGGTTGGACTCACTTTTAGCCTGAACGGCTGAATGGTTTTCCACCAAACTTGGCAAAATTGTAGGGACTGGTAGCCCGATGTGCCTTTGCTATGTCTCAAGATATGTGCTCCAGTGGTTTTTACGAAAATTAACTTTGACAAAATATATATTGGGCTACATTTGGCTATATATATGTTAGAGCCCAAATGTAGCCCAATGTAGCCCAATGTAGCCAAAGATGGCCACCAGAGACAAAAAAAAACAAATGTAGCCCAAATATCAGCCAGATGTAGCCCAACTATAGCCCAATGACAGAATGTCCCAGAGTGTTCTAAAGAACAACTAGAACGCTAACAGTCTTACTTATGACAAAAGTATGGTACACCTGAAGTCATCTTGATTGGAATAAAGTGGTAACACTTAATACATTTAATTTGAAAAGGAACAGAATGAGGGGTTTCATTTTGCCATAGAAATTTTATATATATATATATTCACTGAAAAAAACCATGATGTCATTTGAGATGTCATCAGTGATGTCATCAGTGATGTCACTGACCATGTCATGAATGATGTAATATGTGACATCATCAGCAGTGGATTGCGTGTGCGCGATATATAGTTAGTGCAACTAACTATATATGGAATTTCAATGGTTTTGTGTGAGTAAAATAAGGTTTTCTAAATGCTAATTCCTAACTATATATGGTCTATAACCTATGGTTTTTTCAGTGAATTTTCAAGGTTTTGTAAATGCTAATTCCTAACTATATATGGTCTATAACCTATGGTTTTTTCTGTGAATTTCATTGGTTTTTTAACAGCTAATATCTGTAGCTGTAAAATGTATTCTTCTTTAAATCCAAAAATATATTTTATATGTTTATGAATAATTTTTTTTTTAAATATTTTTTTTTCTTCGTTCCCGCTTCGCGAATCGGGAAGCTTCCCGTTAGCTGACCTTGATGCCGCGAAATAGACCGCGAGCCGGTAAACGTTTCTTTACCGCAAGTGCCGCGTTAGAAAACAACATCGTGACGCCTCCCGTCCGCATGACGTTTCACGTTGTCGCGTGATACGTCATATGACGTACAACGTTAGCGAACTGGTACGCGAAGCGAGTCGCAAAGCGCAGGTTTCTGGAAGCAAACCGGGAGGCCCTGCAAAGCGCTTAACGTAAACACAGCAAGTCATGTGACTTGGTAATAACACTTTTCATTGGTTCATTTCACTTTTGGTTTCCTAATGATGTAAGACTAGGTCATATAATCTAAAATGAACACTTTTGATTGGTTGAGAACTCTTGTTTTTCCCAAATGATGAAAATCCCTCCTTCTTTCCTCACTCTGACTTTCATCATTGTGAGAGAAAGACCCTTTGTGATCACTGAGCAATGGCTTCTTTAGTAGCTTCAGCTGGTGCTTCCCCACCACCTCCACCACATCCAAGGAAGAGTGGACCACCTGCTCAAGTTATAATTCAACAAGGAGAGGAAGAAGAGGAACAGGAGGACGAGCACGAAGAGAGGCAGTTTTTGCCTGAGCAGCCCAGGACGTCTCACCGGAAAGAAAACTTCATTTGGCAATTTTTTAAAATTCCCAAAGGTCAGAAAAAAGTAAATGCAAGATACGTAACTTGCCTTATATGTCAAGATAGACTGTCCAGAGGGACCGACAAAAAATACAGTTTCGGAAACTACACAATGCATCGCCATATGACTAGGTGGCATCCTAACAACTACAGTGCTGCACAGTTTCGGAACGACCTAGATAATCTCCCTATTATGGCCAGAAGATCTGTTGTACCGGAAGTAACGGGACCAGAGGGCAGGGAGATGGTGCCAAATATACAAATGAGATTTGGTGATGTAAAACACATCTGCGTATTTTGCGATGGATTCATTTCCTACGGAGAAAAAAGCATCACTCTGATCAACAGAGCTATTGACTATCATATGCAAGTTTGTACGAAACGCCCAAAATAATAAATACTTCTTTTTTTTGTTTTGTTGCTCCTGTTGAGCCCTTTACAATGAATCGTTTTCATTGCCCCCTCCAAGAAAAACCCAAAAAAATATAAAACTGTTCAGAAAAATTCAAAAAAAGTAAAAAAATGTTCTGAAAAATAAAAAAAAAGTTCTTTTCAGAACTACCTCCCCGTTATTAAAAAATTGGTACAATATTTGGAACTGTGCCAACCTCTATTTCTCTTAGTTCGCTTCCCAGTTCGCTCCCCGGTACGCGAACCGGAAGCGAACCAAAAACAGTAAGTATAAGGGAAGGAAACAGACACTTATGTTAAAAGAAAGACAGCTATAGGGGAGTAAACTAGAGATACTATTACCCGTAATCCACTGCTGATGATGTCACATATTACATCATTCATGACATGCTCAGTGACATCATCAGCAGAGGATTGCGGGTTTTTTGGCAACGTGCCTTATCCACGGTTTAATAACGCTGCCTTTTGCTTTATATAAGTTTTCAAATTGTATGAAATATATACCAATAGGTCGTTATGAACCTTTAGGTAGTGCTTTTCTTCATGAGGTCTGGTCGCTTCCATACACATACAGATGTTTCAAAGATGATCAAGAAGTTTATCTGAATGGAGAGGAATGCACTGAGACGCCAGATCATTCACTAATGTGTAGGCACATACAGTTACACGGTTCATGCAACAAACACCGACCAAATATGGCTTGCGTGTTGCAAGGCACGCCAGTTCCTGCTATCATCCCCACGTTCAAGTTGTTGGAAAATGGTAGTTATTTGATGCTCAATAATGAAGATTGTTCTGAGTTAATTAAAAGTATTCCTTTTATCGTAACAGTAAGTGAACGGGTTATTTGCTGCAGAAATGTTCTATTTCCTCCCACACATGAACATAGGGAGTTTTCAATCTGGCCACAAATACCAACCTTGGGACAGATTTCAACGGCATGGCAAGAATAAGAGCTCTTTTGTCTCAGAGAGAGGTGGCCTTGAGTTCGGCCCGTGAAACTTTCGTGCTTCACATAGCGAACACCCGTACAGAGGTGAACACACTTTTCAATTCAGATTTGCCTTTCAAATTCAGCAATATGGTTCCGACTATCTTTAACGCATCCTCCGCAAAGTCCCTGGCGCACTTTTTTAAAGTTGTTACCAATGGTCTCGTGACTTCATTTGAGAAAATCTTTGGACTCATCCCTGCTTCCTTTCATTCTATTTTCTCCACTCTGGTTCGTGGATTGGCATTTTTACTTGCATTACCAGCGGACGCTCTTGTGCTTTTTTACATTTTTAAATATGGATGTCCCTCCTATGCAACCTCCCACCCTGCAGCTGCTGACACTGTTCCGCAATCGCATGCTAGAATATTATGGCACAATGCCGTTGGCGATATTAAGCACGGCATATGGATTATCTTTTCGATTCTCCTACTTCACCTGTGTCCAGCCTGTATTTCACTGCCTGACCTGTGATTTCGATTGGGCCATTGATTTGTGTCTCTGCGGACCGGTTTCTCCTGACGTCGACTTTAATCAGCTGATGACTCCTATCATTACTCACGAGTTGGTTTGTCCTGGCGAAAGGATTATGGCTGTGGCATTGATGCATGGACTACTTGGTCCCTGGAATTTACTGGCGGCAGCACAGTCTTTCTTGGAACAGAGCTTTCTTGAAAACCCACCGAGCTGTCCTCTGATGGTGATAGAGGATCCGGTGCTGGGAGAGCACGTATGTTCTTTTCCGCTTTTAAATTGGATGGCTGAACTGTTTTCGGATGAAGACGGTGACTTCCTATTGGAGGCTGTTGCAGCTTATTTTGCATACACAGTTATGTCATAGACCTTTTTCATGTTTGATATGCTGAGTACTAGCATTTCATTGACAATTCATTGACTTATTTGTCAAGTTTTTATTATTTACCTTGCCTATTGGCTTAAGACTCGATAAAGTACTTGGCTGTTTTATTTTTCTTTAGCATTAAATTTTCCTAGTTTTTAATGCATTACCTTGCGGACCGTCCACATATAAACTTGCAATCTGCTCTCATGAGATGGCACTTCTATTATCTTATTCAGTTCGTTTCCGGATCATGGGGAGGTGTCATCTAGGTCCTGGATATCTTTACACCGTGTTAAGTTAGCATGGGCTCATTACCGGTTTAAACGCCATTTTTCCTTTTTTGCAACTTCTGCACACGACACTTAGTTGTTGCTTTAGCTTTCCACCTAGTAGTTCATCGTGGTTTACATGAGAATAATATGTTATTGCTCTACTATCTGCTTTGCTTGTTAAACTATATCTGTACAGCGAGTGCTAAAGTTTCAAGAACAACACGATACAGAATTGTTATGAGGTCTGATCTCCACGACTTCATACTCATAACATAAGTGCAACTTCTGCCAATTCTGGGCATGAGGCGGGTTTTATATTGCTTTGCCGAACACACATACACAACAGTTGATGCGGCTCACATGAAGAGAGAGCTGGTGTATGCTGATGTGATTCCTTCAAATCTAAGACACTAAAGTATGGGCACGCCCTAAACCAACACAAAGAGACCTTCTTAGCAAATAATATAATATGTGTATTAGGGAGGGTGAGATATAAGCAGCCGCGGGCCGTGGAGGGAGTTACGGTGAGGCAGGGAGGCGGGGAGGGGGAGAAGCAGGGTGGAGCCCTCTCTACCTTGCCCCTCCCCCTCCCCGCCTCCCTGCCCCACCGTAACTCCCTCCACGGCCCGCGGCTGCTTATAAGTGTTGCTAACTCTTATTCATTTACAGCATGTTAACATACTATCACCATTCGCTTTTTATGTACTAGTAACTATGCTGGTAATTTTGCTACTGATAATATGTGTACTTGTATTATCTAAGATACTACGCCTGTGAAGACGGCATTAGTAAATAAACATTTCAAATACACATGTGTTCTTCTTAACTCCATGTTCTGGTTTCTAAGAAATATATAACGACCGACTGTTCATGAGTTCCACGTATCCTGAGGTACTATAAGTTCATATTCTGGATTGTCTAAACATTGAGAGTTTGTTATATCCAATGTGACACTGTACCTAGCTTGCTAAGGAGTTTTTGATTACTAACGTGAGTTTTGGGACACCCTAATTCGCCGAGGTTCCAATCCTCTGTCCACAGTTCTGTGTGAGAACAGAAACCCTGCGACAGGGGCACCCCCGACCCTTGCTGGAGCTTCATCACACTTGCGATACAACTCCAGCAATGCGCCACCTTTACGGCACAGATACATCACGCATCTGTGCTGTTTTTGCCCCATGATGCGCCGCATTGTAAATGCAGCACACCATAGGTGACGGAACAGCGGCACAGAATGACTAACACATCCCTGGTGATGCGCCAGTCATCATAAATGTATCCCTATGCTTCTTATCTTGTTAGAGATGAACCGCCATATGTATCATCAAAGTTTTTTGCATTTCCTAAATAGCGAACTTTAAGGAATAAATAGCGATTCTTTACCATTCCTAGTTTGCGATGAGCTATTTGCTAATTACAAATTACCCATTCATTTCCTTCATTTCCATAGGGCGGTTGGACTCACTTTTAGCTCGAACGGCTGAATGGATTTCCACGAAACTTGGCAAAATTGTAGGGACTGGTAGCCCGATGTGCCTTTGCTATGTCTCAAGATATATGCTCCAGTGGTTTTTACGAAAATTAACTTTGAAAAATATATATTGGGCTACATTGGCCTATATATATGTTGGAGCCCAAATGTAGCCCAATGTAGCCCAATGAAGCCCAAAGATGGCCGCCAGACACACAAAAAAACAAATGTAGCCCAAATATCAGCCAGATGTAGCCCAACTATAGCCCAGTGACAGAATGACCAATCAGCTTCGCAAACCTCCGTTACGCGAAGCGGAGCGCTGTTACAGATATATATCTTTTTTTGAACGTTAATTTCTTAAAATCCACTGGAGCACATATATTGAGACCTAGCAAAGGCACATCGGGCTACCAGTCCCTAATATTTTGCCAAGTTTCGTGCAAATCCATTCAGCCGTTCGATTATTATTATTATTATTTTTTTTTGCCCCGCGGGGCCCTTTTAAAACCTCCACATCAAACCTAGGGGGTCAGCGAGGATCTACTATGCCCCCTTATAGTTATTTCCCCCTTTGTTTTGACCTCCTCTTGTCTCTCGATCCTACCGAGAGACAAGATGGCGGCCGCTACGGACTGTTTGGAATGTTGACAGACGCCGGAGAACCAATCAGCTTCGCTTCACAAAGCTCCGTTGCGCGAAAAGTACGCGTCCTGGGCCGCTGCCCAGTCCGCTGTTACAGATATATATCTTTTTTTAAACGTTAATTTCTCAAAATCCACTGGAGCACATATATTGAGACCTACAAAAGGCACATCGGGCTACCAGTCCCTACAATTTTGCCAAGTTTCGTGCAAATCCATTCAGCCGTTCGGGCTAAAAGTGAGGCCAACCGCCCTATGGAAATTAACATGGGAAAAACGCGTTTTGGGACCCCCCTTTTTTCTCGGCCCCCCCTTGACGAACCCCCCCAAAATTTTCAGGGGCTGCTCAGAAACAAACTGTGCCATTTTCCTGAAAATTTCAGCCAATTCCGTCCACAAACGCCAAAGTTATTAGACATAGAATTTTCAAAAATCCCATAGGGAAAAAATCCTAACTATATATACCTACTGGCGACCGCCAGTAGGTAATATATATATATATATATATATATATATATATATATATATATATATATATATATATATTCACTGAAAAAACCATAGGTTATAGACCATATATAGTTAGGAATTAGCATTTACAAAACCTTGAAAATTCACTGAAAAAACCATAGGTTATAGACCATATATAGTTAGGAATTAGCATTTAGAAAACCTTATTTTACTCACACAAAACCATTGAAATTCCATATATAGTTAGTTGCACTAACTATATATCGCGCACCCGCATTCCACTGCTGATGATGTCACATATTACATCATTCATGACATGGTCAGTGACATCACTGATGACATCACTGATGACATCTCAAATGACATCACTGATGACATCACTGATGACATCTCAAATGACATCACTGATGACATCATCTAGTGTCTGTGTGTTTTTGTAAAGTTTAAATACGTTTTACATATTGAAGAATGACTGGATGTATGGAAGACTGAGTGTGTGTGTGGCTGGCTGGGAGGTGTGTGACTCTGTGCATATCAATGTGTACTTGTATCAGTGATTGTATAAGAGAGTAAGTATGTGTTAGTATATGTGTGAAAAGTATGGTGTTCTGTGTTTAACTATAGATGAGGAAATCGAAGTGTGATTGATTCTTCACAGGACTGACTAGGTGTATGAGTGCATATCATAGTGTTCTAATAATAACTGACTGTATGTATGAGTAATTGTATGGGTGAATGAGTGAATGTGTGTGTAGACGTACGAATCAGTGAGTGCGTATGTAGTAACTGGTATTGGTGTGTCATGATGTCATCAGTGATGTCATTTGAGATGTCATCAGTGATGTCATTTCAGATGTCATTAGTGATCTCATCAGTGATGTCACTGAAGTATGGTGTTCTGTGTTTAACTGTATAGATGAAGAAATGGAAGTGTGATTGATTCTTTACAGGACTGACTTGGTGTGTGAGTAACTCCATGGATGAGTGGCAGTGTGTGACTGTCTGCATAGGTGTATGAGTGCATATGATAGTGTTGTAATAATGAGTGACTGTATGTATGAGTGATTGTATGGGTGAATGAGTGAATGTGTGTGTAGACGTAGGAATCAGTGAGTGCGTATGTAGTAACTAGTATTGGTGTGTCATGATGTCATCAGTGATGTCATTTGAGATGTCATCAGTGATGTCATCAGTGATGTCATTTGAGATGTCATCAGTGATGTCATCAGTGATGTCACTGACCATGTCATGAATGATGTAATATGTGACATCATCAGCAGTGGATTGCGGGTGCGCGATATATAGTTAGTGCAACTAACTATATATGGAATTTCAATGGTTTTGTGTGAGTAAAATAAGGTTTTGTAAATGCTAATTCCTAACTATATATGGTCTATAACCTATGTTTTTTTCAGTGAATTTTCAAGGTTTTGTAAATGCTAATTCCTAACTATATATGGTCTATAACCTATGGTTTTTTCAGTGAATTTCATTGGTTTTTTAACAGCTAATATCTGTAGCTGTAAAATGTATTCTTCTTTAAATCCAAAAATATATTTTATATGTTTATTAATAACTTTTTTTTTTTATATTTTTTTTTCTTCGTTCCCGCTTCGCGAATCGGGAAGCTTCCCGTTAGCTGACCTTGATGCCGCGAAATAGACCGCGAGCCGGTAAACGTTTCTTTACCGCAACTGCCGCGTTAGAAAACAACATCGTGACGCCTCCCGTCCGCATGACGTTTCGCGTTGTCGCGTGATACGTCATATGACGTGCTACGTTAGCGAACTCGTACGCTTACCGAGTCGCAAAGCACAGGTTTCTGGAAGCAAACCGGGAGGCCCTGCAAAGCGCGTAACGTAAACACAGCAGGTCATGTGACTTGGTAATAACACTTTTCATTGGTTCATTTCACTTTCGGTTTCCTAATGATGTAAGACTAGGTCATATGATCTAAAATGAACACTTTTCATTGGTTGAGAGCTATTTTTTTTCCCAAATGGTGAAAATCCCTCCTTCTTTCCTCACTCTGACTTTCATCATTGTGAGAGAAAGACCCTTTGTTACCAGTGAGCAATGGCTTCTTTACTAGCTTCAGCTGGTGCTTCCCCACCACCTCCACCACATCCAAGGAAGAGTGGACCACCTGCTAAAGTTATAATTCAGCAAGAAGAGGAAGAAGAGGAACAGGACGACCTAGATAATCTCCCTATTATGGCCAGAAGATCTGTTGTACCGGAAGTAACGGGACCAGAGGGCAGGGAGATGGTGCCAAATATACAAACGAGATTTCGTGAAGTAAAACAAGTCTGCGTACATTGCAGTGGATTCATTTGCTACGGAGAAAGTAGCATCACTCTGATCAACAGAGCTATTGACAATCATGCTCATGTTTGTCCGAAACTCCCCAAACAATAAATTCTTTTTTTTTGTTTTCTTGCTCCTGTTGAGCCCTTTACAATGAATCGTTTTCGTTGCCCCCTCCGAAAAAAAACCAAAAAAAATATAAAACTGTTCAGAAAAATTCAAAAAAAGTAAAAAAATGTTCAGAAAAATAATAAAAAAAATATAAAACAACAAAAACAATTTAAAAAAAAGTTCTTTTCAGAACTACCTCCCCGTTATTAAAAAATTGGTACAATATTTGCAACTGTGCCAACCTCTATTTCTCTTAGTTCGCTTCCCAGTTCGCTCCCCGGTACGCGAACCGGAAGCGAACCAAAAATTTTTTTTTTTTAAAAAGAACAGTAAGTATAAGGGAAGGAAAGAGACAGTTATGTTAAAAGAAAGACAGCTATAGGGGAGTAAACTAGAGATACTATTACCCGTAATCCACTGCTGATGATGTCACATATTACATCATTCATGACATGCTCAGTGACATCATCAGCAGAGGATTGCGGGTAACAGTATCCCTAGTTTATTCCCTATAGCTGTGTTTCTTTTAACATAACTGTCTGTTTCCTTCCCTTATACTTACTGTTCTTTTTAAAAAAAATTTTTTAGATCAGTCAGAAACAGTGAAAGTAATGAAATATAAAAGACTACGTAGAATATGAGCACTGTATGCAACAACTTTGACACTTACAGAAGCCTCACCTTCTCCATGCCTCCTACACAGTTCTACATGTACATCATAAATGCAAACAGAACAGTATTAATTATACATGTTAAATGGTTTATTTTTGCTGTTCTCAGAATGTATCAAATTTCACTAAAACAGTGACTTGAAGGTATTCATCATATAACAGCGGGGAAAAAAAAACACAATCAAAATGATTGTGTTTAAAAAACCTATACATTACAAATCAGAATTCAGAACTCCTTAAAGTTAACTTACTTTCCATGACGGCCAAGGATGTCCTATGAACAGCTTACACTCTGTTGTGCTGTTATTACTTTCAACCCGCCACTTTCTGAAAGAAAACCTCCATCGTTTTCAAAAACATGTTACATACAATAAATGACTTCTTGCTCTCTACCACAAGATTCCACAAGGCCAAATCTTGTCAGAGCCATGTATAACTCTTGGATTTCTTGTTAGCCAATCCCGTCTTTTCGCATTTCCGCAACTTTCAGAATTAAAATGTTGAAGATCATTTACACAATCCTGGACTAGTAATATCTTCCCCTTCTTGCTCAATCATGTTCTACATTTCCTATCACACTGATACTGCTTACTATGAAGCAGACTTACACTACCTTTATGACTAGTACAATTATTTAATTCTCTACATCACTTTTAATCACAAAGCAATGTAAAACAGTAGACAGCATTGCAGACTTACATTCCCTCTACTCCATGTTTTGATTGGCTGCTTCAATTAGCTTATAAAAAGAAATAGTTTTTCTGAACTCATTCAAAGTGCACGTATTTCTCAATAACGTCCAGCGTTATGGTAAAAAGTTATGTCTCTGTACTACACTTATCCTCAAGGCCAAATAGTGTAGGAGCCATGAGAACTTCTTGAAATTCCTCAGAGCACATCCCGAGATTCTTTCCCTAAAATTTTGGTTTTAAAAACACCAGGTAAGAGTTTTTAAGGTCATATGGCAATTTTGTTTTGAAAATTAAAACAGAATCATTGCAGAATGACCAGCCATTTCTACACTTTAAATAAGCTGTATAATGTCCTGATGT
Organism: Lissotriton helveticus; assembly: GCF_964261635.1. NCBI lineage: Eukaryota > Metazoa > Chordata > Amphibia > Caudata > Salamandridae > Lissotriton > Lissotriton helveticus. Next base: position 294,388,479 of record NC_136073.1, on the reverse strand, counting down.
TATTGAAGGACCATCATGATATATAATTGCTACAGTTACAAAAGTCCTTCCTGATATTGACAACTGTGAAGCCACAAAATTTTTAATTAAAGTTGTCAATTTTGTTCCATCAGGCCTACATCGTTGGAACATTAAAATGACATACTGGCAATATGTTCGTATAAATAATGTGGACATCATTTCAGATTTACATTGCCTACACTCCATATTGTGATCAGCTGCTTTTACTAGCTTATTAAAAGAGACTGATTTACTGTCTGGCAAAGTTAAATATATAAATCTTTCTGAGTCTACACTAGTACTACTTGATACCCTACAGTTCTCGCAGTCATGCTGCCATTGATAAGAAAGCCCAAACAGGTGATCTACATCTACACCTTCAGCATGCAATACATCAAGCATATACATTAAAAACTCCTGACAATCTTGCTGACTATTTTGAGAGAATTGTGTTTGGCCTGAACATCTGTCTAACAGATTTCGAATTTCAGACACACTTTCTATGTTTGTTCTATCAGTGCTACATTTCTCTAACACAGAATTTAACAAACTGCAAAATCTTTGATCAGAATTGACCACAATCTCTTCTTTTACATTTTGTAGAGAAAACAAAACATTAACCACTACATTAGCATAGCAGTTGACACCAGAACTGTTTTCAAATTGAAAACCAACAACATCTTCAACAGAATCCTTTTTGTTTCTGCTTATAATTTCAGGTTCATCGACTTTTCGTCTTTTTGCTACAACCTCCCCAGTATTGGTCACATTTCTTCGTTTCCGGCCTACCACACGTTTCTCAAACAAAGGATACTGAGGCAAATGTGGCGCATACTCTCTTCTCAACCTATTGTATTCCTTAACACAATCTAGATCCGCACAAATGTTTGTGACATCACACTCAATCAAGTACAATCCCGATAAAGTCATAACTCGTGACAATGCCACATATGCCATACCCTCCTTGAACACAGAACTGCCAATATTCACCAATGCACAGTCTACACTTAAACCTTGCGATTTATGGATTGTCACCGCATATGCCAAGCAAACAGGAAACTGCTTACGACGAACATATAAGTCTTTTACAAGCAAAAATCTAGCAGAACAACGAGCAATTAGCTGTACTTCCTCAATGCAATCAAATTTAATTTTTAAAAATTCAATTCCATCTCTATTTCTGTATTTCACAAAATCAACAACATTACCCATTGATCCATTTACCAGACCTCTTTCAACATGTAAATTCCTTCTTAAAATTATACGGCAGTTCAAGCACACATTCAGAGTCTTTTCAAAACCCGCAGTTTTAGATATACTCTTCTCTAATGAATCCAATTTTGTTTTCAGATTCTCAGACAAAATAATTGTTGATCCCATATGCTCTACTCTGTCAATAGCTTCCAATTTCACAATCTCTTGCTTTTCTAAATGCAACATTTTGTTGTTGAATTTGGCACATTCTGCAAGAGTTGGCATCAAACATATTCCAGATTTTTTCTCAGTAACTTTCTGAAAAATATTCTCAGGCACAACATCTTCGTCTGGATATAAATTTGTCAGTAATCGTGCATGTAAAGCTTCTTTCCCATGCTCGGTCACTTTTCCAATTCTAACATCTTGTAGAATAGTCTTGTAAACTTCATCCTTTGCCTGACGCATATTTTCATGCAGTTCAGCATAATTGAAGTTTAACCATATATTGACGTTGCCAATACTCCCTAAGCACTTCCTGGTATCTTCATGCGTGAGCATTTTGAACACAGGTTGCCCTTTCACTGGTGTCAGCTGCAGAAGATCTCCGAAAACAATGATGTGTTTGCCACCAAATAACACATCATACTCTGTTTTGAGAACTTCTTGCATTCTCAAATGCACAAAGGCAAGCATGACATTGGAAACCATGCTTACTTCGTCAATGATAAGAAGTTTCATTTTCCTCAAGACTCTTGAAACTTCAAAACAAGCATCTCCAGATAGCTTGTGATATTCTAATTTGTTGTCATGCTCCACTGGCAGCATCAGTAAACGATGTAAAGTAATCCCTTTAATGTTATGTGCTGCCAGTCCAGTTGGAGTGGTGACAACACAAGACAGCGATGACTCTGTCCTTTCCTGCAAATAACATGAAATTGCTTTAATAAGGAAACTTTTTCCAGTTCCCGCTTCTCCACTCACGTACAGTCGGACAGGCTTCAACGACGTACATGAGCACTCTTTCTTGTCATGACTTAATCCATGATCAATTTGCATGGTAAGTTCGTCATATATTTTCCTCTGCTCAACGTTGAGTTGTCTTTCCAACTCTTCTAAGTTAACCGCATCCTCCTGAGCATGTGCCATGGCTCTCTCCACTTCATTCATAGCAGTGGCAGCTTCATTTTCGATAAGAGGTCCTCCTAGTGGATCCTGACTCAATGAAGCAGAACTCTGACTGTCCTGAGAACTGTCTCTGGCAATCTCGGCTGCAATCGTTGCTTCCTGCTCAATTTCCACATTCAACATTTCTACATATTTGGGAAAAGCAGGACATTCTATGGTCTCCTTGGCAGCATTGAATGAGTCTTCGTAACAAAGGAAATCTCCAAGCAGTTCCTCTTCTGCACGCCAAGGCTTAAAAAGTTGCAAAAGTGCTAAATAGAAAAACTCCTTTTTTTCAGGAGATTCGCCACTCAATTTTCGATGGTTTATCAAGTGGCATTTTCTTTGCTTGACCAGACATCCCTCACTTCCTATTACAGCATACACTCCTTTCTCAGTATCTTCTTTGATGTTCCTCTTGAATATGTAATTTTGCAGAACCTCATACAGACAAACATTCTCGAGGTGACTGCTTCGATTTGGGTAATATGTATCCAACATGTTGCTCTTCAAAATGTCGGTACTGTTTGGCTCCTTTTCCGCCAAATACTCAATTTCCCGCACAGGTTTCAGAACTCGATTACGCGTTGCAGCAAGACCAACACTCACCCAAACGATACTCCTGGACTTGGCATAGAGACTTGCTGAAGACAACCGGTCAGAACATTCGTAAGCTCCGATTTCTCGATGCGACAACATCTTCAGACTGAAACTGTACAACTTCTTGCTGAGGCTCTTTTCATGGGAAATGTCCTCCCACATATCCTTCAATTCGGTCTTCTCTTTTTTGGTGATGTAAGATGTCACATACCGAGCCACAGCCATACAGTTATCAGCCACAAACTGTATGTTAGCATTCCACATGGACAAAATCACCGGGTTGTAGTCGTTGATGTACTTAGACTCTTCGTTCCTCTTCAAATTGTATGTGTTTTTAGGTGATTTCTTCATCACATTATGTCGCAGCGAAGACATCAAACTGTTCACTCTTCCTTTAGAAATCACCGATCGTGGAAAGCCGAAACGACATTTGGTGTAGAACTTGTCTTTGTTCCGGAATTTACGACGACAGTACTTTCCACATCGATGGCTTTGGAAACGTAGAACTTTTTCTCTTAGGCTTTTTTTCTCCTTTGCGTTTGGAACAGCACACGTAGAATACTGTTCTATGAAACTCATCACTGAGTCGTCTGCATCCGTTCCAAATTTAGGTGCATCCTTGATCCACAGCAACATATGTATATGAGGAGCACCTCTTGCTTGGTACTCCTTCCTCCAGAAGAAATCCAACACCTCTCCAAGAGGTGGATTCTTCTTATTCATGATAAAAGACATCATACCTTCAAATCTATGATTGAAGTACCTACATACATTGACTGGATCCAAAGAGCACAGTTCTCCGGGTGTCTTGAATTCGATGTTTTCTACGTTAGCATTTGCCTCTCGTAGAAATTCAAGTAAGTCTTCCCAGCCATACTCAGCACAGCTCAAAGTGAGGAACCATGTGGGAGTTCCTAAGTTCCTCAGCATACATTTTAAATCACCATGACGACGGTACCAGTACTCATTAGTACCACGCTGACACGCCATGAGATTAATCAGGTGAGAATCCAAAATACTGTCTTGGACATTGACTTTATCCATAAAGTCACTTGCCGAGATGTTTTGCATGTGTATACCACTTTTCAAGATGTGGTTCACTGCATATGACAGTCCAGACAGATCGCTTTCAAACAGGAGATGAAACAAATAAGGAATGCATTGTCGAAACCTAGGATCTCCTGCATACAATCGCAAAGTCCGGTATTCAGAAGCAGGAATTTGATGAGGTCGCTCATCATATCTTCCTCCCTGACCTGTTGGAAAAAGCTGTGGGAAACACCGAGCTTCCAAACTTTCCTCCCAAACACTAATGGGACTCCCTTTCGCTTGTTTCATTTGAAACAACTCAATAGCATTCCCCATGACTTCCTTGGAATGCAAAGGATGAACACTATAATGTTCATATATTTCTTCACTAGTACAGGGTTCTACTTTCTCAATTTGACCAGCACACAAATCGCTATCCTCTTCCTCACTTACTTCCTCTTCTGCAACATATACATTTTTATAGTATTTATTATTTTTTTTCAAATACAATGTTGCCCTTTTGACTTTCCTAACATCTACTAAATCTTGCCATATTTTCTTATTCTTTGTCGGAACCCCATTAACTAAGATAACAAGAGGTTCCTCTTCCACTTTTTCTACTCCAATTGTGTTAATGTTTTTCTTCAAATCTAGAGGCAAATAAACAACTCTTCCCTTTAATCCTCTCTGTAAATCTGATGGAGGCAATTTCCCTGTCTTTGGCTCCATTCTTACAATAGCCTGAAAGGGATGGATACTTTGAATCAAAATAGATTCATAAGTATTTAAATCCTTCAATTCAGAAGGAATCTCAACCAATTCCAGATTATTATGAACTGCTCTAGCAGGCATCTGGTTTTGATTTAATTTGTTACAACAATAAGTACACACACGTTGATCCAATCCCAAATCAAAACAATTTTCTACCATCAAGTATGTTGTAAAATCCTTCCATTCACTATTATTTTCCCTTTCACTTTTTCCATATAAATCCACTAACTTAGTCTGATTCTTATAATAAGTGCGTCGACAACACACACAAGTGAAATTTGGCCTCTCACTTGATTTCACCTCAAACGTCGCAATTTCCCTCTGGAAATTATCTGTACTGGAAACCTGTACACTATCTTCCACATTACTCTCTTCTTCTTGGTCAATTTCAACATTCTCCTCTTTACTTCCAAAGTAACAAAACTCAATTTCTTCACATATATTCTTCACATCTATTTCAGAACCATGCAAAAGAGCAGCGCATAATTGTTTAAGCATAATTGCTGGACTCTTAGCATAATACAACATTCTAACTAATTTCCTCACTTTATTATGATGCACTGCTAGCATCCTGAAATGATGAAAAACACTCTGGCATACTCTCCTGGAAAGACAAGCCAGTGAATGACCATGCAAACCTATCACTTCTCTCACTCTGCAAGGATCTAATTCTTGCAACAACTTCATTTTCTGCTTCAAACTTTTCTTATTAAATGACCGTATAAAATCACAAAGCAAATTGATGGAATCCTGTCGTACACTGCAAATACTACTACACTTCCAGGTGTACACAGGACCCTTAGGACGTCTCCCTAAAACCTCATTACCTAACACCTCTTCTATCTCTGTTCTCACAACTTTTTCTTTTTCAACTGGACAACCATCTTTCACTTCATAAGCTTGACCACTGGTGTCAACTGCATGCACCAAATCATTATCCTGGAAATAACTCTCCTCATTAAAAAATGCCTCAGAGCTTGAACTATGCATCCATTCTCCAGAAAAAACTTCACAAAAATTACTACGATTAACTATTCTCTTCCATCTACTATTTCTTTTGAAATCATAAATTTCCTTGTTTAGCTTCCTAATTCTATTGATTGTCAAAATAAATAACTTACGTTTAATTTCAAATGCCTGATCAATAACTTTCTCAACTATTTTTTTTCTCTTATAAAAAACCACTTTCTGCTGACCTTTCTTAATATTTTTTAACAAATTCCCAATTATCCTGTTGCGGAACATTCGTTTACGAATATCCCTAAACTGTTGTTTCCTTCTACTTTCATGCATAGAGTTATCTCTTACTCTAGCAGTAACATTTCTCATTGGCCTTTCCTTACCATTTGAATTCTTTCTCCTTTTCTGGACTGAAACATTTTCTGTAGTAATATTTTTTTTACTACACATATTTCTTATGACTGTTTTTCGACTCTTACCCGGTGCTTTCTTGGTGACTTGACAAATCTTTTTGTTAGAGGACTGCTGCATTATTCCATGGTCCTGCTGTCTTTGACGTTTTGCAGCCTTTCTTACTCTTTCTTTGCTAGGCATCCTAAAATCTTGAAATAATCTGCAGTTGAATCTGTGGTAAAATATAATAAAAAATGTTATTAACCACTATTACCCAACAGTAAATTAATAACAGTCATCAAAAACTTAACACACTACTTAAGTATATAATATACTGAAGCCTATCTCCAATTTTTCACTGAACAGGACTCATCTCTTCTTAACCTTGGATAAACCTCACCTACTCTGTGTCCCCTGCACATAATTAAATGTAAAGGGGCAGATTTATATTAACTAGCACATCCCCAGGGATGCACCAGTTAACGTGCACCGCTGCTCTGCCACCCACGGTGTGCCGCATTTACAATCAGATAGGACAAAGCTACATCAAAACCCTGCGCCTGCTTGAAGCAGGCATAGATCTTGACGCAGGTAGGCTGAAAGCTAAAGCAACAACTAAGTGTTGTGTGCAGAAGTTACAAAAAAGGAAAAATGGCGTTTAAACCAGTAATGAGACCATGCTAACGTAATACAGAGTAAAAATATCCAGGATCTACATCAGTTTGGGGTTCACGAACCTGGCAGGTACAAGGCACTGAGGCTTTCCACCGTGCATGTCTCATCCCAAAACATATGTTGTTTGTGAATGAAACAATTTCCCAGACCAAATGCTTTGGATTGGCTACTTCTAAAAAATTAAACACCCCTACTATCCCAGAGTTAGAGGAATATGATGGTTGGAGTAATTTTACTCGTTGTCTATTAAAGATTTACAGGCCCTACTCCGTAATTCTTCCTTTAACATTTCCAGTATAAATCCAAAAGGTTGACTGCTTTGGCAACGTGCCTTATCCACGGTTTAATAACGCTGCCTTTTGCTTTATATAAGTTTTCAAATTGTATGAAATATATACCAATAGGTCGTTATTAACCTTTAGGTAGTGGTTTTCTTCATGAAGTCTGGTCGCTTCCATACACATACAGATTTTCAAAGATGATCAAGAACTTTATCTGAATGGAGAGGAATGCACTGAGACGCCAGATCATTCACTAATGTGTAGGCACATACAGTTACACGGTTCATGCAACAAACACCGACCAAATATGGCTTGCGTGTTGCAAGGCACACCAGTTCCTGCTATCATCCCCACGTTCAAGTTCTTGGAAAATGGTAGTTATTTGATGCTCAATAATGAAGATTGTTCTGGGTTAATTAAAAGTATTCATTTTATCGTAACAGTAAATGAACGGGTTATTTGCTGCAGAAATGTTCTATTTCCTCCCACACATGAACATAGGGAGTTTTCAATCTGGCCACAAATACCAACCTTGGGAGCACATTTCAACGGCATGGCAAGAATAAGAGCTATTTTGTCTCAGAGAGAGGTGGACTTGAGTTCGGCCCGTGAAACACCCGTACAGAGGTGCAGACCCTTTTCAATTCAGATTTGCCTTTCAATTTCAGCAAGATGGTTCGGACTATCTCTAACGCGTCCTCCACAAAGGGCCTGGCGCACTTTTTTAAAGTTGTTGCCACTGGTCTCGTGACTTCATTTGAGAAAATCTTTGGAGTCATCCCTGCTTTCTTACATTCTATTTTTTCCACTCTGCTTCGTGGATTCCCATTTTTACTTGCATTACCAACGGACGCTCTTGTGCTTTTTTACATTTTTAAATATGGATGTCCCTCCTGTGCAAGCTCCCGCCCTGCAGCTGCTGACACTGTTCCGCAATCGCATGCTAGAATATTATGGCACAATGCCGTTGGCGATATTAAGCACGGCATATGGATTATCTTTTCTATGCTGATGTGATTCCTTCAAATCTAAGACACTAAAGTATCGGCACGCCCTAAACCAACACAAAGAGACCTTCTTAGCAAATAATATATTATGTGTATTAGGGAGGGTGAGATATAAGCAGCCGCGGGCCGTGGAGGGAGTTACGGTGGGGCAGGGATGCGGGGAGGGGGAGGGGCAGGGTGGAGCCCTCTCCACCCTGCCCCTCCCCCTCCCCGCCTCCCTGCCCCACCGTAACTCCCTCCACGGCCCGCGGCTGCTTATAAGTGTTGCTAACTCTTATTCATTTACAGCATGTTAACATACTGTCACCATTCGCTTTTTATGTACTATTGACTATGCTGGTAATTTTGCTACTGATAATATGTGTACTTGTATAATCTAAGATACTACGCCTGAGAAGACGGCATTAGTAAATAAACATTTCAAATACACATGTGTTCTTCTTAACTCCATGTTCTCGTTTCTAAGAAATATATAACGACCGACTGTTCATGAGTTCCACGTATCCTGAGGTACTATAAGTTCATATTCTGGATTGTCTAAACATTGAGAGTTTGTTATATCCAATGTGACACTGTACCTAGCTTGCTAAGGGGTTTTGATTACTAAGGTGAGTTTTGGGACACCCTAATTCGCCGAGGTTCCAATCCTCTGTCCACAGTTCTGTGTCAGAACAGAAACCCTGCGACAGGGGCACCCCTCAACCTTACTGGAGCTTCATCACACTTGCGATACAACTCCAGCAATGCGCCAACTTTACGGCACAAATACGTCACGCATCTGTGCTGTTTTTGCCCCATGATGCGCCGCATTGTAAATGCAGCACACCATAGGTGACGGAACAGCGGCACAGAATGACTAACACATCCCTGGTGATGCGCCAGTCATCATAAATCTATCCCTATGCTTCTTATCTTGTTAGAGATAAACCGCCATATGTATCATCAAAGTTTTTTGCATTTCCTAAATAGCGAACTTTAACGAATAAATAGCGATTCTTTACCATTCCTAGTTTGCGATGACCTATTTGCTAATTACAAATTACCCATTCATTTCCATGCAGCAGGAGGCCCATAGGAATGAAGGTGCAATTTGCGATTAGCAATTACCTCATCGCAAATTACGAATTTTTCCGACGGTGCAGGGGTGTCTCAAGAACACCCTGCTGCACCCCTAAAAAAGAAATTTGGGGTCATATGGCGCACATAAATTTTGAAAACATTCCTTTACCTCAAAAACGATTTTCAACTCATAATTTGAAAACACTGCACATGGGGAAATGACTTAAAATGTCCTTAAGACACATAAAAGCATTTTTTGATTGCCTTTGCAGCATGTTTCAGTCACCTTTAACATGCCTATGTAACGGAAACATTCAAAATCTAAATTTGCCATGCACAGGTGGGAGCATATTTACAAGCAATTTGCTCCACAGACAAACTTCTTACATTGAAATGGGAAAAATAACATCAGAGACTCTCAATTACCTTATAAAGAAGCAGACACCATTATGTCCTTCTCATCAATATTAAAACCATTGCTTTTTCTCAAAAACGATTTACAAGTCATAATTTGAAAACACTCCACAGCTCCTATGCACATAAAAGCCCTGTCAGTACTAATACTTCACATTTTCTCCAATTACAATTTCTCAAAGAAACAAAATCTATTTGTGAAACACTTGAGACAAAGCAACATTTGAAAAACACAACTTTCTTCATAATTTTCTCCTTAAAGCACACTATTTTCTATCTAAATTAAAGAAATCTTTTCTCACCTTAGCAAATACTTTGAGTTTCAAAACAGTCTCAGAAACACACCAATTTGTCTTCAGCAGAGCAAAAGGTATGCACTCCAGAGTCTGCAGCTATCAAAAGCACAGAAATGCTGTAATTCCTCACACATATCTCTCATGTCACCCAATCAAAACTCTTCCCTCACTTTTTTTCAAAGCAAAACCCTTCCCCCCTCTGCCCCCTCTCTGCTTTTTCTGCATAGCAACCACCTCTTGCAAGACCTCTCACACAACAATGTTGCAATTGAACTCTGAACTCTCAGTGCACCTGCATATCCAGAGCATTCTTTCATTTAATAATTTTTTCTTCGCCACTCAAAATACATCTTTCAACGAACTCATCCATGCACACTAACTTTCTGTTTTCAGCAATCAAAATCCACCAATCACTCTTACTGCTTCATTAACACAGAAACTCCTCAGTTTTTTTCATTTTACACTCTCATTTTTTCAACTGCCATTTCATTGCCACACTTCATCTGACTGCAGCAGAACCTTCTCTCACCATGTTTTCTGTCTGGATTGTTGGACATAGTTACATCTATTGGGCTCAAAGGTACACTGAAAACAGGAATTTACCTAACCTCAATTTACAAGATGTGGAAATTAAGTGGTTTGGCCACAGAGGATTAAAATGTCACCAATTGATACCATTGGTGAAAACCTTTATGCATTTGCCAAAACCTGACCTGTTAATTGTGCACTGTGGAGGTAATGATTTGGGCACTTTGACTGGGGTAGGTCTGGAAATGCTTTTAAAGGACACCTTTGAGCAATTGATGGCACTTTTTCCTCAGACTGCCTTGGTATATTCAAATATATGCCAAAGACAGAAATGGAGGTGGTCGAACCAATTTTGTCCACAAATTGAGAAATCGAGGAAGCATGTAAACAAATCTGTTTCAGCTTACATGAGAGACCATGGAATGGGCTCCCTGTACAACAATAACTTGCGTTACTACATGCAAGATATCTACAGAGGAGATGGAGTTCACTTCTCAGATGAGGGCAACAGAGTTTTCACTCTGAATTTAAGACTGTGCATTGGTACCTACTTATAAGTACCTAAATGTACCATAAACCCAAAAGCTCTTCTCAGAGCTACCCTACATCTGATCACTCACAATTATTATTTTACTCTAACTTTTTTCACTAATTTTCAAGAAAGTACGCTCCCCAGAACGCTTCCCGGTTCGCGAACCGGGCGCACTCCACGCAAAAAAACTAAAAAAACTGTATATTTTTTTTTGCCCTGCGAGACCCTTTCAAAGCCTCCACATCAAACCTAGGGGGTCAGGGACGATCTACTATGCCCCATTATGGTCATTTGCCCCTTCGCTTTGGCCTCCTCTTGTCTCTCGATCCTACCGAGAGACAAGATGGCGGCCGCTACGGACTGTTTGGAATGTTTACAGACGCCGAAAAACCAATCAGCTTCGCAAACCTCCGTAACGCGAAAAGTACGCGAAGCGGAGCGCTGTTACAGATATATATCTTTTTTTGAACGTTAATTTCTCAAAATCCACTGGAGCACATATATTGAGACCTAGCAAAGGCACATCGGGCTACCAGTCCCTACAATTTTGCCAAGTTTCGTGCAAATCCATTCAGCCGTTCGATTATTATTATTTTTTTTTTTTTTGCCCCGCGGGGCCCTTTTAAAACCTCCACATCAAACGTAGGGGGTCAGCGAGGATCTACTATTCCCCCTTATGGTCATTTGCCCCTTCGCTTTGGCCTCCTCTTGTCTCTCGATCCTACCGAGAGACAAGATGGCGGCCGCTACGGACTGTTTGGAATGTTGACAGACGCCGGAGAACCAATCAGCTTCGCTTCACAAAGCTCCGTTGCGCGAAAAGTACGCGTCCTGGGACGCTGCCCGGTCCGCTGTTACAGATATATATATTTTTTTAAACGTTAATTTCTCAAAATCCACTGGAGCACATATATTGAGACCTACAAAAGGCACATCGGGCTACCAGTCCCTACAATTTTGCCAAGTTTCGTGCAAATCCATTCAGCCGTTCGGGCTAAAAGTGAGGCCAACCGCCCTATGGAAATTAACATGGGAAATACGCGTTTTGGGACCCCCCTTTTTTCTCGGCCCCCCCTTGACGAACCCCCCCAAAATTTTCAGGGGCTGCTCAGAAACAAAATGTGCCATTTTCCTGAAAATTTCAGCCAATTCCGTCCACAAACGCCAAAGTTATTAGACATAGAATTTTCAAAAATCCCATAGAGAAAAAATCCTAACTATATATACCTACTGGCGACCGCCAGTAGGTAATATATATATATAAATATTAAGCTTGTACTATCCCAGTCCCTCTCCTGCACTCCAGTTGGACTCGCCGAGAAACGGGAAACGGACACCCAAGGTTACGTGGTTAAAGCAGGTCTTGTTTTTATTTAGCCACAGTCAGACGTGTTTCGACGAATACAAAGTATCCTTTTTCACTAGCGGAAACGCAGTCCGCTTTCAGTTTTTATGCTGTGTTTTTTTCTCAATGATGCTTTCACCCCCATTACATGGTACAAAGCCATAGAAGAAACACTTCACGTTCAGCTGATTTTCGTGGCTAATGTGCCCAGATGAACACATTAAAGGACATCTCTAGAAATGTTGAAGCAAACATCTAATGAGTTTGTAGTTAATAAAGTGCTTAAATGCAAAACATGGTATTAAAGACGAGTCAGTAATTTTATAGATGACTCTAATTACAACACTACACTGATTAAACATTAAAACCAGTAGTATGATAAATATATAAATATACTTAAATAGATATAAATAAATATAATGGTATTACAATAAATAACAATTTCATATGTACAGTAACTTTCATCACAAAATTATTATTCAATCAGTTTGCTTTTATACCATTAGCAGACAATATCTCGGAATAAATTCCCCTTAGTCTTATTTGATTGTTCCCCTTTGAGTGTCCTTATAGATGTGCAACAATAGCAAAAATGTGCAAAGAATAGATGCCAAATATGTAAAATGCCACGTAAAGTAGTGGCTTGTAAAGTGCTTGAAATACAGTACTGTGGATTGTGCAAGATATGCAAATAGTGTAGTTATGTGTAAAGAGGATTAAAAGATATACACATTAAAAAGTCAATATGTATATTAAAAATGTGAAGTTAAAAACAACAGGGTCATGGGAAATCGGGAAAATTGATTTGCAGTACATGAATGCAGGGCTGTTGACTCAATGCAAAGCTAGGCTTGTATGACATATAGATTTTGGTTTGCAGAGTCTGTTTTTACAGGAAATTATGCAGGTCCTCCGTTTTGTTAAGGCCCTTTGGGTGCTTGCTGTCTAGTTCAAGAATGAACTTAGACTCCAGTTTTCTAAGTGCCTTTTCTCTATTGCCACCCCTAGGATTGTCTGGGATGGTAGCAATTACGAAATATTGTAGGCACTTTAAATCATTTCCATGCACTGCTCTAAAGTGCCTGGCTATTGGGTACGCCGTATCGTTGTTGACAATCGCTCTCAGATGTTGGAGGATTCTGACATGTACCTGTAGTTTTGTACTTCCCACATAGTGGAGACCACAGGTACATGTCAGAACTTATACGGCGTACTCAGTTTTGCAGTTGTATGACCCCAGGATTTTAGTTTCGTACGTGCTAAACGGAGTTTTGTATTTGGTTGTGGAGATACCAAATTTACAGGCCCTGCATGATGTGCATTTAAGAAATCCTTCTTTGGGCTTCAACCACATGGTTTTTGTATTTTGGGCATTTTCAGGATTGCTACGCACTATCTGGGATCTCATAGAGATTCCTCTGTGGTATGTGATGGTTGGAGTGTCAGGTATTTCTGGTGCTATGACTGCATCCGTTAACACTATGGGCCAATTACGATTGATGATAGAACGGATTTGGCGATGTTGTATATTCACTGAAAAAAACATAGGTTTCACACATGTTATAGTTAGCTTGAAATTTCACTCATAAAAAACCATTGAAATTCCCCCGTGATAGTTCACTATAACTCGCGCACCCGCAATGCACTGTTGATAACGTCACATATTACATCACTCATAACATGGTCAGTGACATCACTCATGACATCACTGATGACATCTCAAATGACATCACTGATGACATCGCTGATGACGTCATCCTTGTGACAGAGTGGCTAACTATAACATAACTATAACTATAACATGTGTGAAACCTATGGTTTTTTCAGTGAATTTCTAAGGTTTTTTAAATGCTAATTTTGAACTATAATGTGTGTGAAACCTATGGTTTTTTCAGTGAATTTCTAAGGTTTTTTAAATGCTAATTTTTAACTATAACGTGTGTGAAACCTATGGTTTTTTCAGTTAATTTCTAAGGTTTTTTAAATGCTAATTTTTAACTATAACATGTGTGAAACCTATGGTTTTTTCAGTGAATTTCTAAGGTTTTTTAAATGCTAATTTTTAACTATAACGTAGGTAAAGTAAAGTCCACATTTGTAAAGCGCACAATCACCCATAAGGGTCTCTAGGCGCTGGGGGGCCGTCGGGAAGATTAAGCGAGCTATTGCCCAGAGTCACATGGTGCTGGGCTAACCTGCCGCCGGAGCCGGGGATCGAACCGTGGTCCCCAGATTCCAGCGTCAGTCGCCCTGGCCCCGGCGCCACACCTCTTCCACTAGGTGAAACCTATGTTTGTTTCAGTGAATTTCAAAGGTTTTGTAAATGATAATTTTTAAATGTATTAATTGGTATATTTTCTTAATACTGATGTACTACATTATTTTAAATTATTTATTTTTAGATATTTTATTTTTTAAATTACATTACATATTTTTTATACAAAATGAAAAATACATGTTTTTAAAAATATTGAAATTTTAATATTTTTTTAATATATTTTTTTAATTTATATATATTTTATATAGCAGTCAATGATATCGTATGAAAGGAAATTCAAGTTACTGTAACTACGATTAGAATTACTTTTCAGGATCAATAATGGGCGGAAAGATGCAGCACTGAGGTCTCTCCAGATAACAGGTGAGTAAATCGGAATTCGTAGTTCGGCTGATTTTAGAGGAATTTTTTAAAGTTCCAAAACTCCACACTTAGAAAAATTTCCAAGTGAAACCAGTCAATGTTAGCCTATGGACGGAAATTCAAGTTACTGTAACTACGATTAGAATTACTTTTCAGGATCAGGAATGGGCTGAAAGATGCAGCACTGAGGTCTCTCCTGATAACAGGTTAGTAAATCGTAATTCGTAGTTCGGCTGATTTTTGAGGAATTTTTTAATGTTCCAAAACTTCACACTTAGAAGAATTTCCAAGTAAAACATGTCAATGTTAGCCTATGAAAGGAAATTCAAGTTACTGTAACTACTATTAGAATTACTTTTCAGGATCAATAGTGGGCTGAAAGATGCAGCAATGAGGTCTCTCCTGATGACAGGTGAGTAAATCGGAATTCGTAGTTTGGCTGATTTTTGAGTAATTTTTTTAAGTTCCAAAACTCCACACTTTGAAAATTTTTCAAGTGAAACCAGTCAATGTTAGCCTATGGAAGGAAATTCAAGTAACTGTAAGTATGGTCCAATTACTTTTCAGGATCAGTAGTGGGCTGAAAGATGCAGCAATGAGGTCTCTCCTGATAACAGGTGAGTAAATCGGATTTCGTAGTTCGGCTGATTTTTGAGGATTTTTTTAAAGTTCCAAAACTCCACACTTAGAAAAAAGTGCAAGTGAAACCAGTCAATGTTAGCCTATGGAAAGAAATTCAAGTTACTGTAAGTATGGTTACAATTACTTTTCAGGTTCAGTAGTGGGTTGAAAGATGCAGCACTGACGTCTCTCGTGATAACAGGTGAGTAAATCGGAATTCGTACTTCAGCTGATTTTAGAGGAATATTTCGCTCAATAGTGAAGGAAGGGGGCGGGGCTTGAGGAGATATGTGTGCAAACACGACCTGTGGCTCGTTTTAGGTTGGGGAATATATTCCTCTTCAATCCTGAGGTCATCTGTGAGCCAACTAGCCCATCAGGTACCTCCAGTTTGCGCCAGGGAGCTGCGTTGCAGGGTGGTGTTCAGAGGGCACGACCCCTTTTTACAACACTCTGCAACGCAGCTCCGTGGCACTTACTAGAGGTACCTGTTGGACTAGTTGGCCCCTAGGGGACCTCTGGATTGAAGAGCAATATATTCCCCAAGCTAAAACGCGCCACAGGGCGTGTTTGCACACATGTCACCTCAAGCCCCGTCCCCTACCTTCACCACTGAGCAAACATGCCCCGTAACGCGTTCTAAGTTGGGGGATTAAGTCCCCTTGCATACTGGAGGTCCCTGGGGGCCAACTAGCCCACCAGGAACCTCCAGCGCCAGGGGGCTGAGTAGCAGAGTGGTGTAAAAAGGGGCGTTGCCTCATTACACCTCTCTGCAACGCAGCCCCCTGGCGCGTTTGCAGAGGGGGAACTAATTCCCCTTGCATACTGGAGGTCCCTGTGGGCCAACTAGCCCACCAGGAACCTCCAGTATGCGCCAGGGGGCTGCGTTGCAGAGAGGTGCAACGAGGCCACGCCCCTTTTTACACCTCTCTGCAATGCAGCCCCCTGGCGCTTTTTCAGAGGGGGAACTAATTCCCCTTGCATATTGGGGGTCCCTGAGGGCCAACAAGCCCACCAGGAACCTCCAGTGTGCGTCAGGGGGCTGCATTGCAGAGAGGTGTAAAGAGGCCACGCCCCTTTTTACACCTCTCTGCAACGCAGCCCCCTGGCGCTTTTTCAGAGGGGGAACAAATTCCCCTTGCATACTGGGGGCCAACTAGCCCACCAGCAACCTCCAGTATGCCCCAGGGGGCTGCGTTGCAGAGAGGTGTAAAGAGGCCACACCCCTTTTTACACCTCTCTGCAACGCAGCCCCCTGGTGCTTTTTCAGAGGGGGAACAAATTCCCCTTGCATACTGGGGGTGCCTGGGTTGCAGAGAGGTGTAAAAAGGGGCGTGGCCTCCTTACACATCTCTGCAAGGGAGCCCTCTGGCCCATACTGGAGGCTCCTGGTGGGCTAGTTGGCCCCCAGGGACCCCCAGTATGCGAGGGGAATTACTTCCCCCTCTGCAAACGCGCCAGGGTGCGTGTTTGCAGAGACGTGCAGGGAGGAGGCGTGGCCTCCTCCAGATCCCGTTTAAAAAAAAAGCTATTAAGAAGGAGGGCTGTGAAGCCCCCCATCTTTTTCTTTTTTTGGCCTTGGGGACCCCATCCCCCAGGGCCTGCCCCCAATTTTTTTATTTTTATTTTTTTTAATTGGAAGAGGGCCGCGTGGCCCCCCTCCCATGGCCTATTTTGGCCCCGGGGACCCCATCCCCCGAGGCACGGCCAACATTTTTTAAATTTTTTTTTGTGGAGGGGGCTGCAGCTACCCTGCCCCCTTTTTGCGTTCTACACATTTGTTTTCCTGCTTTCTTGTGCCTCAGTCTACCGAGGCACAAGATGGCTGCCAACACTTTCTGATTTAGAGTGTTGACAGACAGTTGACAGCCAATTAGCATTCAGCTTGTGCTCGGGAAGGTACAGAGTACAGTAAGCTTACAGTAAGCTTACTGTAACACCTCCAATATATATCTATGATTTTACTTTTGATTTTCTCAGGAACTACTGAACGGATTTACACCATCTGCGAACAGAACTCTACCTTTTTGCCAAGTTTGGTGTAATTCCGTTCAGCCGTTCGGGCTGTAGCCCCGGCTAAAGGTCCTATGGGAAATTGCATGGGGAAAACACGTTTTGGGACCCCCTTTTTTCTCGACCCCCGCTTCCTGAATCACCCGAAGCGGAGCGGAGCAGGCCATCTTCTTGGAGAAATGTACGAAGATCCGTCCACCGGCGCCAAAGTTATTCAATCAATCAATCAATCAATCAGTGACACTTATAAAGCGCGCTACATACCCGTAGGGTCTCAAGGCGCTGGGGGGAGGGGGGGTGCCGCTACTGCTCGAACAGCCAGGTCTTCAGCTTCTTCCTGAAGGAGAGGTGGTCTTGGGTCAGGCGCAGGTCGGTCGGGAGGGAGTTCCAGGTCTTGGCGGCCAGGTAGGAGAAGGACCTTCCTCCTGTAGTCGTTCTTCGGATGCGGGGGACGGCGGCGAGGGCGTGGTTGGCTGATCGGAGGTGGCGTTTGGGAGCGTAGAAGTTGACTCGGCTGTTGAGGTAGCTCGGGCCTTGGTCGTGTAGGGCTTTGTGTGCGTGGGTGAGGAGGCGGAAGGTGATTCTTTTGTTGACGGGGAGCCAGTGAAGGTCTCTCAGATGTCCGGAGATGTGGCTGGTTCGTGGGATGTCGAGGATGAGTCTGGCTGAGGCGTTCTGGATCCGCTGGAGTCTCTTCTGGAGCTTGGCGGTGGTACCGGCGTAGAGGGCGTTGCCGTAGTCCAGTCGGCTGGTGACGAGGGCCTGGGTGACGGTCTTCCTGGTCTCGGTGGGGATCCACCAGAAGATCTTCCGTAGCATGCGTAGGATGTTGAAGCAAGCCGAGGAGACGTTGTTGACTTGCCTGGTCATGGAGAGGGAGGAGTCCAGGATGACGCCCAGGTTGCGTGCATGGTCTGTCGGTTTGGGTGCGGTGCCCAGGGCGGGAGGCCACCAGGAGTCGTCCCAGGCGGAGGGTGAGGAGCCCAGGATGAGGACCTCCGTTCTATTCCAAATAGAATGTTGTGAATTTCCTATGGAAACTAGGTTTTAACCATAACTACCTACAGTAGGTAATATATATATATATATATAATATATATATATAATATATATATATATATATATATATAATATATATATATATATATATATATATATATATATATATATATATATATATATATATATATATATATATATATATATATATATATATATATATATACATACATATATATATATCACAGCTCCATGTTCCACCTAGTCCGTGCACTCTCGTGTGGTTGCCTTTTGCGGGTGGTGCGCCCGCATTAATCACTGTTCCAGTCTCTGCCCAGCTCAACACGCACAAAGGAAAGCACTCCCGGGGGCGAGTCAAAAAGATGTATTTCTCTGACTCACGGTGACCAGACCCGTTTTGGAAGTCGCCTTTATCGATGGTGCTGTGGGGTGCCCTTCTTTTATGTCTATTATGACATACTAAAACATAGAGAGCAACATTACAGCAGAGAATGGCGGACATCTTGTAGTATGCAAAACATTTTTACATTCCTTTAAATGCAAAATACATTGTTCATAAGTACGTTAATGCCTAAGTGTAACACTTCCAGAGTGTATTACTTTATTCTAGCCCACTAATGGGCTTTTTCTGAGGCAGAAGCCTCCATTTGTGTAAATATGAAAACAAAGGACGTCTTTTAACATGCAGTCATATTCAAACTACAAGTTCCAGATCGCCCACATCAAAGCGCACCACATCATCGTCATTCCACATTGGAAGCCCACTAATGGGCTGTAGTTCGTCTTCTTACCTCACGGGTTCCTAAGCCAATCATATTCAATCTCGCCCTATATGGGCTCACATGCCACATTAAGATGTACCCACATTCAATGTCTTCTCTACAAATCCATCAAAAACCAATTTCTCAATCCTTAACAGAATCATCACAGAAACCCCTCACGTCATTTATGTTGCCAATGATCAAAGTTCAAAGAATTCATGATTCAAAAAACAGATACCTTGCAGAATATCTTCAATTTCATGGTCATAGAATAAATGGCGAGCTACGGGATACATCATGTTGCCATTCATGATTGCTCTGAAGTGTTCTAGAACACGTATTTTTGTCTGGTAGATCGTGCTCCCA
The DNA here is from genome assembly GCF_964261635.1 of Lissotriton helveticus. NCBI lineage: Eukaryota > Metazoa > Chordata > Amphibia > Caudata > Salamandridae > Lissotriton > Lissotriton helveticus. The sequence continues at coordinate 294,368,806 of NC_136073.1, read as the reverse complement.
ATATACTTAATCCCACATGGGCAATCAAGTCAGTATACTGTGTACGGAGTGTTGCATGTTATAAATTTGCTAATGCTTTTCAACTTTTTCAGACCCTGCACCTGGTACATTAAAACCCTTTTACTGCCTGTGCAGGCCTTGCATTTCCCACAGGGGTAGAACCCCTTTAGGTCTCTATGCAGTGTCTTAGCTATCTGCTTTCTCATAAAGCTACTGGTCAACGAATCTCTGAAAGACCTAGCTTTACGAAATGTCAGCAATGATTGATTGGGAATATCCATACCAATAACTGGATCCATATTCAGAAGGTTCCAATGCCTCCTGAAAATGCTCTTGGGTTTTTCTGGATCTTGTGAAAAGGTTGTGATAATACGGAAACCGCCATCCTTAGTTTCCTTCTTTACCTTATCTTCCAGGAGATCCCCCTGGATATAAGGTTTACTCTTTACAATACTCCATCCAATACCTGTCCACCATATCCTCTGGCTCTGAATATTTATATACACTCCCCTGCATATTTACGAAAATCCTCCTCACTGCTGTGGTTCCTCTTGATCCATAATAGCTCCCCATAGGGGATACTGTTGATTAATTTGGGAGCATGCCCACTGCGGGCATGTAAGATCGAATTTCCCGAAGTGGGTTTCCTGTATAGTCTGGTTCAGATCTTATTCTCAATGATCGTGACCTCCAAATCCAGGAAGTTCACAGCTGTGTCTCTGATTTCAGCACTGAATTTAAGATTTAAATGGTTATCATTAAGTACCTGAACATATTCTTTAGCTGTTTCCGAGGTTCCCCTCCAAACTAGAAAAAGATTGACGATATATCTGTACCAGGATACCACCCTTTGGGTCCAGATCTCATTGCCTATCGACCAGGCCACCTGCTCCTGCCACCAGCCTACTATTAAATTTGCATAGCTGAGGGCGAAGCAGGTGCCCATGGCCGTCCCAGACATTTGTTTAAAATATTGGTCCTGGTACAGAAAGATGTTATTGTGCAAACAGAACTCTAAAAGCTTCATTAGCATATGCTCGGTCAATTTCAGTGCACGTTTCTTTAGAAAGAACCGGACTGCCTCCAAACCATGCTCATGTGCAATACTAGTGTATAAACTTGTGATGTCCATCACAACCATCTGATCACCTTCTTGCCACACAACATTAGTCATGTGTTTCAAGAAGTCTTTGGTGTCTTTAATGTAAGACTTCAATCCCACTACGAAACTAGCTAAAAAGTGATCTATATAGATCAAGATGTGCTCTAGGAGACTACCCTGCAATGATACATAAGGTTTCCCTGGTGATAATAGGGCATTCTTATGCACCTTAGGCAGATAATAGAAACAGGGCAATATAGGATTAAGACGCCTCAGAGATAAATATTCCTCGTCTCTATTTTCCCTTTCTCATACCACTTCTTCAATAGCAGATGACAATCCCCAACACTCTTACAATATACATCTTTTCCCCCTTACATATAAAATGCATGCATCAGAAGTCTGCAGCACCACATTACCGCCCTTGTCTGAGGGCTTACAGACAATTGACGTGTCTCCCTTGAGTCCTTCAATCGCCTCATGTCGCTCATTGGTGAAGTTACACTTCTTTTTTGTGTCAAGCATATTCATTCGTAAGTTCATCAGTTTCTGTACAGCCTTTTCTGAGAACGTGTCAATCACATCATTCAGCATCTGCAGTAAAAAGGTAGACGCTGGTCTTAATGGTGTTGCCACTTTTTTTTGTTCAATGACCAGGAACTCAGCCTGGTCCTCGTCCTCCATTGGATCATACATTTCATATCCCAGATCTTCCAAGGCCTGTATAGCAGGTGCATCTTGTCCATGGAGAATGTCCATTTCACTTTGACAATCGCTCCCGCCTCTGTTCTTGGATTTCCTAGGTCGTAATTTAAAAAACTTGTGAAGTTTTAACTTCCTGGTGAACTTAAAAAGATCAATACGCATTTGCGTGTATTCAAATTTCTTCTGAGGACAAAATGTCAATCCCAGCTTTAACACTTTTTCCTCAGTTCGTGTGAGAGTGTGCGGAGTCAGATTTATGATGGTAAGATTATCGGATGTCGCCTGTTTCAGCGTCTTTTGTTTAATTTCTTTTTGCTTCTCCTTACCATTAGTTGCCCCACGCCATTTTGCGCCACTACCCCCCTCTTCTTGTCTTTCTCCATTTCTTGCTTCCGCGGGTTTTCCCCGTGTGTTGCGTTGCTATGACTGTAGATTGACTTGAAATTCATTGTGAAAAAATGCTGGTTTTCCGCCCGTCGCCTTTGAGGACCCATTCTCCTCCTCCGACTGTTCGGGTGTTGTTACCTCTGATTCTGAGGTTTCAGGTTGTGCATTAACTTGAGGTGCTTTTCTTTGTGTGTGTTGAGCTGCACAGAGACAGGGGCAGTGATTAATGCGGGCGCACCACCCGCAAAGAGCATCCACACGAGAGTGCATGGACGAGGTGGAACATGGAGCTGTGAGATTTATATCCGTGGACCGCCAAGGAACATTCGCACCATATGAAGAGGCAACCGTCTCAGGTAAGAGACGGCCGACACGGGATTGCAGAGTTCCGAGTAGTATGAGGGGACTGATATCCTTTTGTTGTGGATAATCCAGTGAAATTACATTTAAGTAATAATGTATAGTGATGTGGAATGCGGAGAGGCGGCCCTGGAAGTCTTTAAAAGGAAACCATTGTCAGGGGCAGCGGTGTCCCGAGAAGCCAATCAGAAACCCACAACTTTGGTAACTCAGTTCATGACATTGGAAAGGCTCTATGAACGGGAAGTTCGGAAGTGGTGGGAAGGAACATCTCTGCAAAATGATGTAGAAGTTAAAAGGGTCCAGAGAGGCCTGAGAATATATACTATCCCCACCTACGAGAACCCTGACCCTCAGCTGTTGCAGAAATGGTTAGAACACACGGCCGATTCGTGCAAAGGGATGCTACTAATTCTCAATGAGTTTGCCTGGAGTGACCACGCTAAAGCTCGCAAAGCAATTGAAGAGATTGAATTGGAAATAGGTCAGAATGCTGATAAAGAGAAACAGGAGGAACTGAGGACAAATATGACTAAACGACTGTGAAGTTATGAGGGCAAGATTGGAACCCGCAAGCAGGAGAAATTCGAATGTGACAAGCGTGACTACGCTTCAGGCAGAATACTAACTTTTGCCAAGAAATTTGATGCGCCACGGAGGGCTCTCCGTACAAAATCGGCACCTCAAGTTAATGCACAACCTGAAACCTCACAATCAGAGGTAACAACACCCGAATATTCAGAGGATGAGAATGGGTCCTCGGAGTCGACGGGCAGAAAAACAGCATTTTTTCATGACGAATTTCAAGTCATTCGACAGTCATGGTAACGCAACACACAGGGGAAACCCCCGGAAGCAAGAAACGGAGAAGGACAAGAAGAGGGGGGCAGTGGTGCAAAAGAGAGCGGGTCACTAATGGTAACGAGAAGCAAAAAGAAATTAAACAAACAACGCTGAATCAGGTGACATACGATAATCTTACCATCATAAATCTGACTCCGCTGACTCTCACATGAACCGAGGAAGAAGTGTTAAAGCTGGGATTGACATTTTGTCCTCAGAAGAAATTTGAATACACACAAAAGCGTATTGATCTTTTTAAGTTCACCAGGAAGTTAAAACTTCACAAGTTTTTTAAATTACGACCTAAGAAATCCAAGAACAGAGGGGTGAGCGATTGTCAAATTGAAATGGACATTCTCCTTGGACAAGATGCACCTGCTATACAGGCCTTGGAAGATCTGAGATATGAACCCGGCTGGGTTCCTGGGCATTGAACAAAAAAATGTGGCAACACCATTTAGACCAGCGTCTACCTTTTTACCACAGATGCCAAATGATGTGATTGACACGTTCTCAGAAAAGGTTGTACAGGAACTGATGAACTTACGAATGAATGTGCGTGACACAAAAAAGAAGTGTAACTTCAGCCATGAACAACATGAGGCGATTGAAGGACTCAAGGGAGACACGTCGATTGTCTGTAAACCCTCAGACAAGGGCAGTGATGTGGTGCAGCAGACTTCTGATGCCTATAATAAAGAGGCCTTATGCCAATTGGGTGATGATGCATTTTAGAAGAAGGTGGGCAAAGATGTGTATAGTAAGAGTGTTGGGGATTGTCATCTGCTATTAAAGAAGTGGTATGAGAACGGGAAAATAGAGACAGAGGAATATTTATTTCTGAGGCGTCTTAATCCTAATATGCCCTGTTTCTATCACTGGCTTAAGGTGCATAAGAATGCCCTTTTAACACCAGGGAGACCTATTGTATCATCACAGGGTAGTCTCCTAGAGCACATCTCGATCTATATAGATCACTTTTTAGCTAGTTTCGTAGTGGGATTTAAGTCTTACATTAAAGACACCAAAGACTTCTTGAAACACATGACTAATGTTGTGTGGCAAGAAGGTGATCAGATGGTTGTGATGGACATCACACGTTTATACACTAGTATTGCACATGAGCATGGTTTGATGGCAGTCCGGTTCTTTCTAAAGAAACGTGCACTGAAATTGACCGAGCAGAGCAATATGCTAATGGTGCTTTTAGAGTTCTGTTTGCACAATAACATCTTTCTGTACCAGGACCAATATTTTAAACAAATGTCTTTGACGGCCATGGGCACCTGCTTCGCCCCCAGCTACGCGAATTTATTTGTGGGCTGTTGGCAGGAGCAGGTGGCCTGGTTGATGAACAATGAGATCTGGACCCAAAGGGTGGTGGCCTGGTAAAGATATATCAAGATCTTTTTCTAGTTTGGAGGGGAACCTCGGAAATAGCTAAAGAGTATGTTCAGGTACTTAATGATAACCATTTAAATCTTAAATTCAGTGCTGAAATCAGTGACACAGCTGTGAACTTTTTGGATTTGGAGGTCACGATCATTGAGAACAAGATGTGCACCAGACTATACAGGAAACCCACTACGGGAAATTCGATCTTACATGCCCGCAGTGGGCATTCTCCCAGATTAATCAACAGTATCCCCTATGGGGAGTTATTATGGATCAAGAGGAACAACAGCAGTGAGGAGGATTTTCGTAAATATGCAGTGGAGTGTATAGAAAGATTCAGAGCCAGAGGAAATGGTGGACAGGTATTGGATGGGCATTGAAAAGAGTGAACATTATATCCAGGGGGGATATCCTGGAAGATAAGGTATTGAAGGAAACTAAGGATGGCGGTTTCCGTATGATCACAACCTTTTCACAAGATTCAGAAAAACTAAGGAGCATTTTCAGGAGGCATTGGAACCTTCTTAAAATTGATCCAGTTATTGGGATGGATATTCCCAATCAACCATTGCTGACATTTCGTAAAGCTAGATCTTTCAGAGATTCGTTGACCAGTAGCTTTATGAGAGAGGAGATACCTAAGACACTGCATAGAGACCTAAAAGGGTTCTACCCCTGTGGGAAATGCAAGGCCTGCACAGGGAGTAAAAGGGTTTTAACATACCAGGTGCCGGGTGTGAAAAAGTTGAAAAGCATTAGCAAACTTTTAACATGCAGCACTCCGTTCACGGTACACTGCCTTGTTTGCCCATGTGGGCTTAAGTATATTGGGAGCACAATCCACCAGACAAAAATACGTGTTCTAGAACACTCCAGAGCAATTATGAATGGTGACATGGCGTATCCCGTAGCTCGCCATTTCAAGGCAGAACATAAGGGGGATAGATCCCTGTTAACCTTTTTTTCTCTCGATTATGTGCCGTTTAATCCACAAGGTGATGACAGGGTGAGTAGTCTAAGACGATTAGAAACGAGGTATATTATCGTTTTGCGGACGAAAACACCTGCAGGCCTAAATTTCCATCAGGAACTTGCTGTGCATTTAGGGGAATGACTGTATGAAATTTTTATTCTATGACCATGACATTTTTATTCTATGACCATGAAATTTTAGATAATCTGCTAAGGGATCTGGTTTTTGAATCATGAATTCTTTGAAGTTTGATCATTGGCAAAATAAATGAAGTGAGGGGCTTCTGTGATGATTCTGTTAAGGATTGAGAAATTAATTTTAGAAGGATTTGTAGAGAAGACATTGAATGTGGGGACATCCTAATGTGACATGTGAGCCCATATAGGCCGAGATTGAATATGATTGGCTTAGGAACCCGTGAGGTAACAAGACGAACTACAGCCCATTAGTGGGCTTCCAATGTGGAATGACAATGTTGTGGTGCGCTTTGATGTGGGCGATCTGGAACTTGTAGTTTGAATATGACTGCATGTTAAAAGACGTCTATTGTTTTTCTTATTTACATGAATGGAGTCTTCTGCCACGGAAAAAGCCCATTAGTGGGCTAAAATCCAGGAATACACTCTGGAAGTGTTACAATTTGCATAAACGTACTTATGAACAATGTATTGTGCATTTAAAGGAATGTAAAAATGTTTTGCATACTACAAGATGTCTGCTATTCTCGGCTGTAATGTTGTTCTCTATGCTTAGTATGACGTAATAGACATAAAAGAAGGGCCGTTTCGTGCATGCCCCATCACCATTGATAAAGACGACTGCCGAAACGCGTCTGGTCACTGTGAGTCCGTGAAATAAAACTTTGGACTCACCCCCGGGTGTGCTTTTCTTTGTGCGTGTTGAGCTGCGCAGAGATTGGAGCAGTGATATATATATATATATATATATATATATATATATATATATATATATATTGCTTATATGAGTGTCTATATATGTGGGTGTGTGTGCATGGTTGTATATATAAACACATGTGACTTTGGGTGTATGTGTGTTTGTATATAAATATAATGTGTTCATCTATATTTAGATATATACAAATTCAGACTTAAGAAAACAACCCTGCATTGCAATTAAAGGTAAGTGGACAAATGTATGTTTATCAGGGTGTTTTTTACGTGTCATCTCCTGGCAGATTCAGCAGGTGTGTGGAGCTGGGGCGCAGGCCCTTTCTGCCCCCCTTTTGAGGCACTGCTGGTCAACACATTTTCAGGGCTCTTTTTAAGTCCATGTCCACCACTGCTTCCAGCTCAGAGGAAGGGTTTTCTGTAGCACAAGGCTCAGCCAGTGTACAGTCTAACCCTCAAGCTCACAGCCAAATAAAAAAGCATTTTTCCACACGGGAAGGAGAGCTGGTGGGATAACCAAGCCCTGAGATAGATGCAAGTCTAGCACCGGAGAGACACGTAGGTAAGGGTCATGCTATTCCTAAAATGGTATATTTTTCTATTTCAAAAACAGCTATCTTTAATTAACCCAAAAACAACAGTCTTTGTTTTTTTGCACTGGGATTTAGAGCCGAGACCAAAATAATTGCACCAGATGTTCAACTTAAATCAGAATATCAACCTGATAATTACCTCAGCTTGTGTGAGCCAAGTAAGCCTCTTTTAGACAATACACATTACCAACAAGTCCGCTCATATGAAATGGTTTTGTGATCATTTCAGGTTTATTCTTAATCTTTTAACCCAGCAAATACAAGAACAGAACACAGTATTTTGGTTGCACAAGTCTGACTACGGTATTCATGTGAGTATATTTTCTGGAAGAGGAGAGTTTTTTCACCGGCATATGGTAATTAATTGGTTCTTTGATAGAGGGGGGAAAACCTTTCTCAGGCTACAACCATAACCCCTGTCCCCGGCGAACCACAAATGTCACTGAATTAACCTGTGCTTAACTTTTTGGTAGCTTGGTAAAAGAAGGCTTAATTTAGAGGCAATGTGTGATGTATTTCTGCAGCTTGAACACAGTAGTGAAGTGAAATCACAACACAAGAAAATCCCCCACATATGTAGTCAAATTGAGTACAATTTAATGTTTTAAACCAAAGCACCAAACAACTCCAATCAGTAGAACTGGGGATATGCAATTTCAAAGTTTTTGGTGAGCATAGCGCCTAAAAGCACAAAGCGCCAGTCACTTTCATCTGGTTGTGCTAGATCTCGTCATGTGTCACGGACAGTTGTTGCTAGAGCTTTGTGTTAGTGGTCACCGCAGGTTGTTGTTGCTGCAGTACGAAATGCAGATCCTACATTGCCAGTCATCACTGACGGTCATTGAACATTCAGGTTCACTGGAGCTTCAGGTTGGCAGTTGCCATGTGCAGCAGAATGTCTGCACAAGCGAGCCTGATTCCAGTCATGGGCAGCCCAAACCTTCAGGATTTCTCCCTTTCTTTTAGAGGGGTGGCTTCTGATGCCTCACAAGGGTCTAAGAAAAGGGGCAGCATCTATTGGGGATTAGGGACTCACTCTAGCAGAGGCTCCAGCAGTTCCAGTGCAAGAGGGCAGCTGGGCATTTGCAGGGAGTTCTCTTGAGCTTGTTGTGTCCCTGTGGCTCAAAACAGGAGGCCAGTCAGCTAGCACTTGGAGTCACTCTGTTGGTCATGGATTCAAGGAGCAGGTACAGGATTCCTTCCTCAGGCAGAAGTCCCCCTTCTGAATCTTCTACAGGTCCAGAAGTGACCTTATGAGATGCTCAAGAGGAACGATATGTATACCTGTTACCAGCCTTAGAAGTGCATGAAAGTCATAGATCACCCCCACATCTGGTTCTGGAAAGTTCCTTCCATCCCCTAACCATGGTTCAAGTGGTATGGGGTGATAATGGGCTGTTGTCAAGTTCCTTTGTGGGTGTGTGTGTGGAGATAGCTGCCCTGAAATGCAACTGAGGAAGTTAACAACTCCCGTCCGACCATCCTGCCAAGATGGCCCAACCTGCCAAAATCGAATCCCCTTTTGTCTCAATGTCTGGGAGGAGTACGCAAAGGTAGTTGCCAACTACATCCAATCATGTGACCCAGGATACAAGCTGCAGGCAGCATCAGTTAGGACATGAAAATGGCAATTTTCAAAGAATGGCATTTTCATTATTGTGATTAAAAATCCAACTTTACCATTAAAGGGGATTTTCTATTGCAATTTCTTAGACACCAATCCTGACATTTCTACCCGCTTCCGAACAAAGGTTAACACAAGGAGATGAAGGATGCACCGCTGCAACTTTTCAGGCACTCACCGCGATTCACAGATCTGAGTTGAATCCATCCTAATTCTTTAGCTCACTTCACCACCTCAATTCAGACCCGACCCAGCTATATGGAAGTCAGTCTTGACCCAGTGCCTCATAGGAACAGTTCAGCCCAAACTGCCAAGCCTGGCTTTCCCTGAACCGGAAACAGGAATCCTTGGACCAGTTTCTGGGTCACACCCTTCATCAGCCAGGCTAGCTTGAATCAAGTGGCAAAGTGTGCAAAGGGACCCACGCAGGGCCCACCCTGCCAACGTAGGGCAGACAAAGCAAACACAAGGAGATGATGGACGGAGCGCTGACATTTTTCAGACACTCACCTCCGGTCACAGATCTGGGTTGAATCCATTAACATTCTTTAGCTCACTTCAACACCTCAGTTCAGACCCAGCTATATGCAAATCAGTCTTGACCCAGTGCCTCACGGGAACAGTCCAGCCAGAACTGCCAAGCCAGGTCTCTCCTGACCAGAAACAAGCATCCGGGACTGGTTTCTGGGTAACACCCAGGATAGTTTGAATCCAGTGGCAAAGTGAGCAAGGGACCCACGTCTGGGCATACCCTGCCAACTTAGGGCAGACAAAGCAAACACAAGAAGATGATGGACGGAGCGCTGACATTTTTCACTCACCTCCAGTCACAGATCTTGGTTGAATCCATCATCATTCTTTAGCTCCCTTCACCACCTCAGTTCAGGTGCAGCTATATGCAAATCAGTCTTGACCCAGTGCCTCATGGAAACAGTGCAGCCCAAACTGCCAAGCCAGGTCTTCCCTGAACTGGAAACAAGCATCCTGGGACCAGCTTCTGGGTAACACCCTTCATCAGCCAGGCTAGCTTGAATCCCGTGGCAAAGTGAGCAAGGGACTCATGTCTGGGCATACCCTGCCAACTTAGGGCAGACAAAGCAAACACAAGGGGATGATGGAGGGAGCGCTTGAAAATATTCAGACATTCACACCCTCAGTCAGAGATCCGAGTTGAATCCATCATCATTCTTTGGCTCACTTTGCCACCTCAGTTCAGACCCAGCTATATGGAAGTCAGTATTGACCCTGTGCCTCATAGGAACAGTCCAGCCTGAACTGCCAAGTCAGGTCTTCCCTGAACCGGAAACAAGCATCCTGGGACCAGCTTCTGGGTAACACCCCTAATCAGCCAGGCTAGCTTGAATCCCATGACAAAGTGAGCAAGGGACTCACATCTGGGCATACCCTGCCAACTTAGGGCACACAAAGCAAATGCAAGGAGATGATGGACGGGGCGCTGAAACTTTTCAGACACTCAACTCCAGTCACAGATCTGGGTTGCATCCATCATCATTCTTTAGCTCACTTTGCCACATCAGTTCATACCCAGCTTTATGCAAATCAGTCTTGACCCTGTGCCTCATGGGAACAGTCCAGCCCAAATGTGGCAGCAATCCTGTAGCTAGCTGCCTCAGATCTGTGGCACATCCAAAAGGAAAATGCTTTTTTTTTCAGGACTGGTTCATTGCTCATGATTGAAGCTAATTTTGAATCTGAGTGATCAGTTCATTGGCGGTTAGATGCCACTATATTGGTTATCACATGACTATTTTGACTTACCCAGTATGTATCTTTTATGGCAAGGAGTTCTGCTCACCTATGCAGTGGATGGCTGGGCCAGCGGCCGACTCCTTGATAGTCTACCTTTCAACTGTAATGTCTAGAAAAAAGACTGTAGTTAGTGCCAAGTTTTTCATAGGTGAGCAATAAAACTGATGTACCATAGTTACATCATGTCCCCAATCAGCATAATGTCTGCAAGGCCTTGTTTCTATACAACCCTAACCTTTGTCTGAGATACCAATGTCTATGAGAGGCTCTTGTGCCATTAGTATTTGATAAAGTTGTACCCAAAACATTTATAAACTTAAACCTTGAGTTCCTCAAATTTTGTGCAAGAATCAATACTTTCATTACTTCTTGGACCAATTTAAAAACAATATTCTGAAGTAAGTTTAGTGAAATGTATGTAAATTGTGAACCTTAGTTGCAGATGTTAAAAATATTTATTTGCAGAGAAGTAACCTTTGTAAGGTTTTCTGGATTTTTTCTAAGCATTTAATCAATGTGTTTATATGTTTAAAAATGATTTGTAGACAAAATCAATGCATTACCGAACAAAGAAATGAGTGTTCCATGTTTTTGTTTTAAACTATTGTCCATTCTCGCTGCTTCCACTTTCTCTAAGATCACCGAGAAGCGTGTTAACATGCAGCCAAACTGGCTCCATTAAGGCCCACACTCTGCTTCATAGGACTCAGTTGGGGTTTCACCCTCATACAGCACTGAATTAGCCTTACAGCCTGAAACAGAGTTAATTCTTCAAATTATTTATTTTGGATGCTGGCAACGCTGCAGTATTGCTACTCTTGTATCTCAGTGCCACATTCAACACTGTGTCCCATAATATTCTGATTGAAAGACTCTAGAGCTGTGGCACTGGCCATAAACCTTTGATTTGGGCTACCACTTTTCTGCAGGAGCGCATCTTTTAAGTGTCTCAGAACCCTTTCATTCAAAAAAGTTTCTTTTGCAGTAAGGAGTGCCACAGAGCTTGTCCTTGAACCCATCTCTTTTTAATAGATACTTGTGCCCCTTGGTTGAAGTGATCAAACACTATGGGTTTACCATCATCTCAAATGCTGATGACACTCAGCTCATCATTACTCTTTCACAGAACTCCACCCATGTAGCCTCCTCTCAATGGGTTTGCCTTGCATAGATTGCTAGGTGGCAGGACTCAAACTGTCTTAACCGCATGCGTGCGGGCGGAATTCCGCTCGCACGCTGAGATTTTTAAAAACGCACTTTACATGACGAGCTGGGCTCGTCATGAGCTTGCGAGGAGGCTACCACATGACGAGCCCAGCTCGTCATGAGCGTCGAAGGGGTTAAGCTAAATACAGGGAAGACCAATGTTCTGACCTTACGCAATCATCCTGACATCTGGTCCACTGCTTGATGGCCTGCCTAAGTCTAAGTTCAATAATTTGGGCATTTGGTTTGTTGAAAAGCTTTCTTTGACAACCAAATCACTGCACTTGCAGGAAAATGTTTTTGACTACATAAGACTCTTAAGAAAATCGTTTGCTTCTTGCAGAAGTCAGCAAAAAACAGTTAAGCAAGCCCTAATTACATTCAGGCTGGACTACTGTAATGTTCTTTATGTGGAGAGGTGTGGTGCAACGGGGAGGGAAGCTGACTTTGGAGCACAGGGTTCACGGTTTGATCCCTGGCTCCGGCTGCAGCCCAGCTCAACTCTGGGCAATAGATCACTTAATTTCTGCGACAGCCCCCAGCGCTTTGACATCTGTAAGGATGAGTAGTTCGCGCTTTACAAATACGGATTTATTTATTTTTATTTGTATCTCCGGAGGACACAATTTTATGTAAATATACTCCAACGAGTGCAGAACACTGTTGCACATCTCCTATTGAACCTTCCAAAGCGTGTATCTATAGGGGCTAGCCTTAAGAAGCTGCACTGGCTCCCATTGAACCAGAGATTCTCTTTGAAAGGTCTATGCTACTGCTATAATGCATTTGCCAACAAAGGTCCACAGGCCCAAAATCCATTATCAAATCCTATGTACCATCTAGGAATTTAGGATCTGCAGGTTTCATGTTGGCTAGTGTTCCCAAAGTGAAGCGAGTTCACATTGGTGGCAGCTCCTTCACCGATTTAGTGCCTAAACTTTGGAACACTCTTCCTCTTGCAGTTCATCAGGCCCTGTCAGAAGCTCTCTTTCAAAAACAACTGAAAACTTGGCTACTCAGATCCGGCTGACTGTGAGATAATGCTGCATTTCTGGCTGGCAGGTGCTTGAATCTAGCGCTGGGACACTTCAATAGAAGTAGCTATGTGATCTATAAATTGCATGATTTTTATTATTTTTTATTATTATGATTGGTATGATTATTATTATTGAGTGGTTGTATTCAATTGTTTTGTCTTTAGATGGCAGAGCATTTCTTATAACTAATTTGCATATGGGTTTATGGAGGTATATATGATCTCCCTCATTAGTGTGGATAATGGAGACCCAGGGTTTTGGGCATTCAAGCTTTCTGCCTATGCTCATGCACAATCTGCTGCCAAGTGCCAAAGCAGGCACCATTGCACCATGGTGCAAGGGTGCCCGTGTTGCAGGCAGGGTTGTTATTGAGCATGAAGGGACACCTTCATGCACAAAAGCAATCCTTAGACGTTTTTTCCTCTCTGTAAGTGTGCTGCAGAATGCAGGACACCTATAAAGACGAAACAAAAAGGAGAAATAAAAATAATTCTCCTCAATGCACCATCCCTGGGATGGCATAGCATTTTGATATATTCCCAGGTTTATCAGTCTTGGTAAATCTGGAAATGCGCCAAAATTATGAGTGGATGTATGAGAACACCCATGCTCCACCCATAGAACACCTTTCAAGGGCAGAGTAATGCCAGCAGCCACTTGCACTGCCTTGCATTACTCTAGATGTACCAAGCAATGCAGGACCACACAGTCTCTTTGCATTGCTTGGTAAATCTTACTTTAGTATTGCGTTGCCCATGCAACACCATAAGTGACGCAAGAGCAATGCAACGAAATAATAAATCTTGGGCCTGAAAGTCTGAATCCATCATTGAACTGTGCACATGGAAGGCACTGGAAGCAGACGGTGCGCTACAGTTTCATGATTATTGTAAAACAATCCCTTGAAACCTGCAAATACCCCCAAGCAGAACACAAATGTACATGGTAATTACTTGTGTAGTCAGAAACATGATTTATTTCATAAACAGACTAACACATTATGGTTCAGATTTACCGAAAGATTAAGTTGCCCTTGCGTCACGCAGAGTGATGCAAGGGCAACGCAATCCTTAAGTCAGATATACCAAGCCATGCAAATCTACCTTGCATGACCATGCGTGGCTTGGTAAATCCGGAGAAACTCCAGGCAGTGCAAGTTGCTGCCTTGCATTACTCTGCAGGGAAAAGCCTTACATGGGTGGCAAATTAGTCTTCCCCCACATACACCCATGTATGTTAGCTCATTTCCAGATTTACAAAGACAAGCGAACCTGGGAATGCATTAGAATTGTATGCCTTCCGATAGAGGTGCAAAAAGGAAAAAATCTTTATTTCTTCCAAATGTTTCCTCTTTCTAAGTGTGCTTAGCTTTGCAGCACACTTAGAAAGAGGAAACACTTATAGGGATTTTTTTTGTGCAGGTAGGGGTCCTTTCCAGCACAAAAAGAATCCTGGGTGTAATGCAGGTACCCTTGCACCATGGCACAAGGGTGCCTGCATTGGCACTTGGCAGTCACAAGTGTGCCAGCGCAGAGTGAGAGCAGGAATGCACCATATGTTAGTAATATGGTGCTTTCCTGCCCTCTCCATTTGTGGCATTTTTATATTTTTAATGTAAGAGAATAGCATTGTTTGTAATATTGTGAGTGTTTGCTGGATTTGAATAGATGTTCCTCCACACCTCCCACCGAGAGTGTGCCTTTAATATTCAACCCTGCCGCGCTTGAAATTCAATGCATAGAAAAGACAACGAAAATACAAAAACTATCTTTCGTCGCTCAGGTGCAAGAGAACCGGCATGCCATATACCACATACACAGTGGTGGTAGACTGGTGGTGTAGGAGGTGTGGCAGCACCCTTGCATCACTTTGAGGGAGTACAGTGACAAAATAGGAAATAAATATGCCTCTAATGTATTTTTTTTCTTAGAGCCTTTGCTCCTTGTTCAAACATAAGAATGTCAAGTGACGGCAAGTTCTTCAGACAAACAGCTGTTATTACTTTTGACACGAAGATGCCTGTTTACTTTGCCTTTTCCGACAGCAGTTTTGTAGCAGGACCTGTGACACACTTACTGTAGTACAGGCAGTCACAGCCGGCATGGCTCGCGGGTGAGGGAAACGGAGGGGTGCGCAGGGAGGGGGGTCATATGGGAAGGTCGCTAGGGGGTTTAATTTAATAATAAAAAATTTTTTTAAAACGTACCTTCCCCCCGGCCGGGTACCGGGTCTTCACTGTTCCTCCTCTCCTGCCTCGGACAGGAACAGTAAGCAGAAGCAGGCAACCAGGTTTTCTCCCCATAGCCAATCACAACGCTACAAGCATTGTTGTGATTGATTGGGATTGTTGCAGGCTGCATGGAGAAGGGCAGAGTGCTCATGACCAAACAGTCTTTGCTCACTTTGGCAGCGCCCCTGCGGTCCAAACACCGGGCCAACTAGCCGTCAGATGAGTCCCCCGGCACGTTAGTCACCCCATCGTGCGATCTGTGACTGTATCACCTTAGGGAGGGCTCCACTCAGCACCTGGCATGCAGCGGTATATACACCACCTCCGGCCCTCAGCTTGCCAACAGTAGTCAAGGGCGTCCTCGCCCAATCCCCAACTGGCACTGCCCGTACAAGTCTTCGATGTGGTGTAGAAAGATTATAGCTAGATGCTGATTTAAACCATAAACCTATTTAATGAGAATACCTCTTTAAGTAAAAAAAGAACATGAAAAGAATACCATATTCTCATAAATAAACCACCCTATTCTCACAGATGTGTGCACACACAATTAAGTATCAAAACAAATTTATTTTCTCATTTTATATATTGTTCATGATTGGCTGAGTAGATCAAATATTCATATAAAATTCATTATAGTCATTTCATCAGAATGATTTAATCAAACCAACATTATTGTACATAAATCAAATACGGTAGACGTAAAGTTGATGGAGGCAGTGCGGCAGATGTCTACTGCTCGTGTTTCGGCATACGTGCCTTCATCAGGTAGCCGTCTATTGCACATATAGTTTATATTGAGTATCGTTGATGATGTACTGTAGCTTTAGAGGTATCTAAATTCTATTGGCTGGATTTATGAATTTGTAAAATCCCACGTAAGCTGTCTCCCACGTTATCGGTATAGTGTCCAGGAGTATAAACGTAGGGATATATCCGGTAATAAAGCACAATGCTGTCCTTTAGCTAACTTCCGATTATGTACGGTTCAATAAGCGTTCATATATTTATGGTGGCGCCAGGATGGATTAATTCGTTGGATCGGCTATGATGTGACGAAGATATTCCCCTGATGTGTGGGATCGATTCAGTCGTCTATCCCTCTCGCCAGGGCGCCGCAGGCCGGGGACATGCACGGATTCAAACCATCTCCTCTCTTGGGCCGCATCGTGCCCAGGCAGCGCCCCTGCGGTCCAACCACCGGGCCAACCAGCCGTCAGATGAGTCCCCCGGCACGTTAGCCACCCCCTCGTGCGATCTGTGACTGTATCACCTTAGGGAGGGCTCCACTCAGCACCTGGCATCCAGCGGTATATACACCACCTCCAGCCCTCAGCTTGCCAACAGTGGTCAAGGGCGTCCTCGCCCAATCCCCAACTGGCACTGCCTGTACAAGTCGTCGATGTGTTCAGGACGTCACCGCCCCCGGCAGTGTCTCACCAAGGGCTCAAATTTACTACGTCGCGCCCGGGTGTCTGCAGCGCTTCCACCAGGGCCCCACACTCCTCCTGGGCTCCTTCACCTCCTCTAGCGCCGATGTCCTGGGGTCAGGGGGCAACCACTCCTGGTTCAGCGCTACAGGGGCCCCGTCCCCCGGGGACACCCCAGTGGGACCCGGCCACCGGCCTCCAGCGCTGCCGATCTGTATTCTTCACCGTCACTACAGGGCCCCCGCTGTGTAGTGCCAGACTGTAAGCCCTCTCCAGGTCTGTGGTGCCTGTGCGGGCCTCGTGTGCCTCGCAGGTCGTTGTTTGCCGCTTTTTGCCTCCGGGCCCAGCCCTTACCGGGAGTCACGAAATGGCGCCCGCTGGATCCACAGTGGCGCTCCCGGGGGCCCCCACGGCCCCTCTCGGTCCGCACAGTGTCAGGGTCCGCCGGGCGTTCAGTAGCGGCGCGGTCCGGCCGCCATGGCAGTCACAGGCCCACAGGTTATTCGGCCCTCTCTAGGCCGGGCAGCAACGTTAGGCCCCAAGCCGGGGCCTCGAGTTTAGCAGCTCCAGGCCCCCGGGCACCAAGCCACAGGCCCCGAATCCGCCGCGACAAAGGGAAGGGCCGCGGCTCGGCTGCACCGGGTCCTCAGACTCCGCTTCTCGCCCACTTCGAGATCGCCAAACTGCAGGTAGCCAGGGCGCCGATGGAGAAGCGCCCCGGCCAGGATATCAGGTCGGATTTTACGGGGACAGTCGCGGTCCCGGCGGAGCTCGGGTACTAGGCGGCCATCTTCGCCGGCGCCTGGCCACGCCCTCTGTTGAGTAGTTTTTAAGAATTTTTGGTTGGGCTGGGGTTGGGGTATTTTACAGGGGTGGTGGTTGGGTTTTAGGGCTCAGGGCCGGGGTCAGGATATTTTTCAGGTCTGGGGGCTGGGTTTTAGAGCTCTGGTTGGGGGGATCGGGTAGTTTTTTGTGCTGGGGTTGAGGTCGTTTTTAGGGGTGGAAGCTGGGTTTTAGGTCTCAGGGGGGGACCTGGGTAGTTTTTAGGGCTGGGGGCCAGTTTTGAGGTTTAGGGCAGGTGCTGAGGTGTTTTGAGGGCCGGAGTCAGGGTAGTTTTTAGGGATGGGGCCGGTTTTAGGGCTCAGGTGGAGGGACTGGGGTGTCTTAAGGCTGGGGTCAAGGTCATTTTAAGGGATGGAGATAGGTTTTAGGGCTCAGAACCGGGGCTGGAATGTAACCTTTACCACTCATTTACCTTTACAAATCATGCCTGTACAACGAAATTCGTTGTAAAAGCTTGCCTGGAAAAGGCATGCATAGTAAGGACGCAGTTGTGGTTATGACCTCATTGTTAAAGCAAGAGAAGTAATCAAATGCGTTGTTTCATCATACAACTCTACAATATGCTATAGGTTGTGTAACACTTAACTGAAAAGATTTTATTGATTTCCAAAATATTTTTGGCAAGTATTTCAAATACAGCAGTAGCACACAAAGTACAAAGGATGCACATTTCTGTTGATCGTGTAGTGTGATGAGAATAAATATTTTAGTTTACTAGATGCATATGCACGTTAAAAAACTGATTCTGTGTTTTATAAATTGGTTGGAAAAAACGATTTCAGTACATACAACTGATTGTGTGTAATATACGTTTAGCTGCAAATGTGCTAATTTCTTATAGCATAGAAAGGGTCAAATTGGGATTTTTTTCCTGTGATATTTCATGGAAATACTAAGCAATTACATGAACATTTGTGAGACGTCCTTGCTGGCCTCTTGCATGAAAATTGGACTCACTCAAAAGTTATGCAAGATACTCGAAGGACACCGGTGGAGAAGAAACTGTCTCCTGATCCTAGTCTCAAAACATTTTTTGCTTGAAGTAGTTTTCCACGGGTTAAGATGACACAAACCTTTGGAGTTTCAAAATTACAAACACCAAACTCCTTTACCACCACCAAAACACTTGTGGTAAATGTAATGGTAAAAACGTGCAGAGCTCTTACTTATGGTGCTATTGAGTGTCAAGATCCATTTTTATCCATTGGGATAGAGTGGCTGTGATCAGCAACTCCGAAGGTATCCTTGCACAACATACAGAGGCCCTCATTTATGAGAAGTGTTGCATCGCTGCGTTAAAGAAGCGATGCAACACTTCTCAGTGCACCCTCCCTTGCGACATAAATGATGTCATATTTACTGCATGATGCATAATGTTGCAAGGAATGACATACACCAGTATTACTGACGTATCTGTCGGAGCAAAAGTGGAGCGTTGCTGGAGTTGTGTCGGAAGCATGAATCAACTCCAGCAATGTTCCTCTCACATGGCGTTCTAGAAGTGGTGCAGCAAAATCTCATAGATTTCACTGCCACTCCTACGAGCCTTTCTTGCAGGAGAACACCCACCCTGCATACATTATACCCGACGCAGGTATAATGTAGTGCAGGGGGTTTTGAAGTGATGCATCGGCCTAGATGCGTCACTTTGTTAATATGGCACAATATTGCACATTATATACGCCACCGCTGCATCACTAAAAGTGACGCAAGAGTGGTGCAAAAGTGACGCATGCCTTCATAAACAAGGCCCAGATATTGCAAGTTGTTTTACAGACATATCAACAAATAAAGAGTCAAATTACACATGTTTTGCTCAATTCCGGGGGATATGATTGCCCAAACCTGCTTCCCTTTACTAGCTGCTTGGAGCAAGTAGTAAATAGATGTGGGAGATTGTTTTGACCCACGGTGAAGTTGGTGGTGGGTTTCCGAGAGGGTAGGAGAACAAAGTGCAGCCCCCCATGCTAGCTACGAAGAGCTGGCTAGGGCCACGTGCAGCCGCTATCCTCACCCCAGTGTCTCCTCTGTCTGTTCTACGTCCAGGCTGCAAAATCAGGTATTTGCGAGGCTGGTAATTCCAGGTCAGAAGATACTGGAAAATATATAATTGCCTGGAGGGAATCTCTGCCAGGAATGCAGCTCTGGAAAACTCATAATAAAGGCCTTATTTGGTATCAAATGTGCTTCTTTTACCTTCACGAGCTCTGACATTCCACATGGTTTCAATGTGCTGTATGTTTATTATGTTGGTTTTTGACCTGTGATTTGCTTTTCTCTCATGTTATTTGTTCCCACTTTTGTAATGGCCGTTTCAAATGACCTTCCATCTATTTGCCACCTCTTTTCTTCGGAGACTGTGGAAAGGATGGATTTGTGTAGGAGAGGGTAGGAAGTAAATGTATTTACCAGTCCCAGTATCACATAGCCACTTTGCGGAGTTTTTTTTTACCTGCGCCAAACTGATGAGAAGGTTTTTGTGCATGGGTGCTCTAATAACTCACTCTTTCCTAGTCAATATGTTTACGTTCCATTGCTTATTCCTGGTCACTCAATTACTCAAAGTGCAGTTTCGATGGAGAAAGTCGCTTTCGGTAAATGCCAAGACCGCACCATATTTTAACCACCTGTTAGAAGTAAAAGGTCATAAAATCGCCACAGTTCTTCACTACTCCTGCTAAATTTGGATTGCTTATTTGGTATACTCAGTCCTTAAGTAGCACTTTGATTTTTCACGGTCGATATGACTTACTTATGCGATGTAAATGGCCAGCATCCCGCTCTAAAAGTTGTTCGAGCTATGCGTATACATTTTTTAATATAATATGCCGTGTTTTAAAAAATATATACCCTAACTAATTTCCACAGAATTGCTGCTTCACAAAGTCAAAAAGTGAACATTATACACAAAAAATGGAAGAAACATAATGCAGAAATGATTGTAAGCTTATTAATTCACATGCATTCATTAGCTCAACAATGCTATTAGCTCATATGTAGTTGCAGTGCATGGGTCTCAACATGAAACAAATTCACACCTGTCAATTTAGGATCACTGCGTGGTGATGCTAACTGTCTCGTGATAGTAGGTCAGTAAATAAATCACGGCATAACATTACATGGAATGACGTAACATGGTATAATATAACATGACATAGCATAACATACCATGTATGAAATCACAAGTTTCAAACCCTCCCCCCGCTCAAAACATAGGGCCTCATTTATGAAAAGTGACGCATCGCTGCGTGAAAACATCGATGCGTCACTTTTCATTGCGTCCTCCTTGAGACACCAATGATGCATCATATTTACAGTATGACGCATCATTGCGCAAGGAGTTACAGATACGTCAGTATGGCGCAAAAGTGACTCATTGCTGGAGTGTGTCACAAAAGTGACGCAACTCCAGCAATGTGTCCTTTCACATGGGGAAAGCATCATGTGAAAGGGCCTGCGTCAATCTTACGCCTGCTGTGAGGCAGGCGTAAGAAATTGACGCATTTGCGTCCTAGAAGTGGCGCAGTGAAATCTTATAGATTTCACTGTGTCACTTCTATGACCCTTTCTTGCATCAGAGCGCCCCGCTGCATACATTATACCTGGCGCAGGTATAATGTAGCGCAGGAGTATACAAAGTGATGCATCTACCTAGATGCGTCACTTTGTAAATATGGTGCAACAAGGCACAGTTTTTACGCTGCAGGTGCGTCACAAAAAGTAACGCACCGGTGGCGTCAAAGTGACACACAGCCTCATAAATGAGGCCCATAGTTTGTGAGATCAGATAGATTGACTGCACATTAAAATGCTACAAGGACACACCCTGCCCACGTAATACGTTTTGATGCAGAAATAAATATGCACACACATGTATGGCACACATATGTCCAAAGAGACGCCACAGAAGCAGCAAATCACATTATGTGTATTATGCAAATTATAAGTATGTATGCGCACCATACAAGTATGAGTAATTTTAATAATTTTTAATCACGAATTGCATTGTATTTGTGTATACATCAGAAAAGATAAGAGTGTTTGGGCAGCAAATCCTTGCCAAATATGAGCCCTTTTCTGAGTCAACTGTTAAAGAATTGCCATGCCTGACTTAAGCAGAAAATAGACAGCTACACCAAAGAAGGAGTCATAGATATCATCTGTAGAAAAGTGGAGGATTATGCAGTGAGACTGGTTAGACTTCACTATGTAATACTCACTCAATGCCCCAAAATAGGTCACACTATTTAATCACTAGCTCAGTCCTGGTAGAGTGGCACAGAGCAGTCAGGCTTTACTAGAGAAACGTGTTCAGCCTTTCAGAGTACCAATACAGGTGGTAAGTATTTGACACAACTTAAAATAAATCCAACAAAAATGTATAAAAGTAAGGCAGATTAGTAAATACATTTAGACACCAAAACGAACACAATCAGAGGAGTATAACTGGAGTTATGGATTTAACAATGAAAAATAAATCAGGGCAATTCACTACAGCAAAACTTTAACATGCAGTCAATGGGAAAAAGTACTAGTGACAATTGATCACTGACAGATGTAGTTGCGTGGAACCCACAGGGTTGTAAGGTGATGCAGGTCCCAGGACCAGGCAATGACAGTCAGTTGGATTTTACCTGGGTCATAGGTCCCGGGTGAAGTGTTGCTCTGCCTGTCCTGGGTGCTGAAGCAGGAGCCGCTGGGTAGCTGGTTTTAAAGTGTTATTGGTGAGGAAACAGATGCAAAATAACTCAACAAACAAGGCCACTTAGGTGGCAAGACAACAATACTGCAGGGTTCCATAGAAGCACAACATTGAACAAAGGTAGTAGTAGTCGAACAGACCACCAAGAAGCCCTGGCAGCTGCAAGGTCAGCTAGAACATATTTTGATGCCGAGAAGTCAGGTAGAAATTGGTAGCCACCTGAAACTTGTTGAAGGCCAGGACTACATTTCCCACAATGCACTGGACCATGTACTTTTGGGTGATCCCTCGGTAGGCCAGATGGCCAGTGATTCTTTGGTTCTAGGAGCGTGCTTTACCTGCGGACTGCAGGGAAAGAGTGCCACTAGTCCACCGGTGTTCTGGAGTTGCTTTTTGCTCTCAAAGGGGTACCAATGTCTGGGGAAACCAGTGTTTGGTCTGGAATGAGTCATAGTCATGCAATTGCAGGGTGGGTGCCATAGATGCAGGTTATTGTGGCTGTTCATTGTGCAGGTCCTTAAGTCACTGAATTAGGTCTTCTCTTTGTCCTTTGTTGCAAGTCAAATCAGATATGAGGTTGTGGTGCCAGGGGTGACCCTTAAATACTAGATTTAGGGGTGTTAGGGGTGTGGCTGTAAGTAGTCAATGGGCCACTATCCCGAGTGACTAATCCACCCCTTACAGACATCCCAGCTCAACCTCCAGCAGAACTGCATCAACAGAACCTGGTACCAGCAATTGTTTGTGGTTAATCCATATATGGCCCATTTTATGACCCAAAAATGTGGGACGTGTTGTGTTTGCATTTATCTGTACGACCTATGGCTTATACATCTCACAGTGGTTGTTGGAAATGGCCATCTTTTATGTCCAATCCAATCCAAAGTTTCTTTATTTCGGTCGTTAGACCATAAAAGATTCATACAAACAATTACTTATAATACAGATTAAAACACCATTTAAAAATTGCATTACATTTCTAAAATACAGTAATAATAAGTGCAATATATCAACATCATTTAAAAAAATGCATTACATCTTCCAAAATACAGTAGTAAGAAACTTCAATTATATACCAAGAGGTAAAAATTAATTGGAAATTCAGTTACATGCCCTAAAAGTAAGTTATAGGATTAAAAAAGGGATGACCTGTTGGGGACGGAAACATTCACAAATACGCCAATTATGCAGGCAATAATTTCTTCCTTAACAGCCATGTAGCCATGATAAATTTGGCCACTGCAAATACAATATGAGGCAAAGTGCTTGTTTTTAGAATTCTATATACAGTTAAATAGGATCTAGATCCCAGATTCCTGCATATAGGCATCAGCCAGTATTTCCTAGGTTTAGTATATGCTGGGCAGAAGAAAAAAAGATGAGTTTCCTCCTCATCATGCATATTACATCCAGGACAAACTCTATCCCCCCCCCATAAGCCATTTACAAGTGAAGGTTTTTAGGGGCAAAGTGCCTAACCTCCACTGTATGAACAATTTCCTCGCCAGGATGGGGAATATGATGTCCATAAAATCCTCAAATTCATAAGAATTCTTAAATTCCAAAAAACGAGCAGTCAGGGTGCCGTTGGTGGTAGCAGACGTGAGAAGGGCTAGACTAGATTCCTTGTGAATTCGCACCAGATTTTTACGAGAGATGGTATGACATCCATGCTCCGGGTCCTCCCATAGGTCCTGCAATTTCAGCCTATACAGTTCCTTTTTGACAAAAGCCAACCATGGGATTCTGTCACGTTTATTAAGACTCAACACATGGGTGAGATCCTGCCTATAATGGGCGAGTTCGCTGGTAGTCCATAGCCTGTGCCAGAATCTCAATGGCCTGGACTCCAGTTCTATAGCGATAGAAGGTAGACCCACATCCAGTCTTAGGGGAAGAAGGGGAGTGCCACGAGGGAGTACCAAAAGGCGTCTTAGAAAATTATTCTCCACCTTAGCCAGTTCACGCCCCGCTCTATACCCCCAAAGCTCGCTGCCATAAGATGCAGCTGCCTTGGCTTGAGTTTTATAAAGCTCTAATGCCGGGCTTATGGGTTTAAAATTCGAAGTGTTCACAACCTTAAGAATTGCACCTGAGAGTTGACACAACTTCAACCGGGATTTAGATATTTGAGGTTCCCAGGAGAGATTCTCATGCAATGTTACCCCCAGGTATTGGAAAGTTGTGACCCTTTCCAGTCTAGCTTCGCCCAGAGTGGGGTTTGGTCTTGTCTTTGTAGATGGGCTAAAGATCATGAATTTGGTCTTTTCGGTATTAATTTCAAGACCATGCTGCAAGCAAAAAAGACCAAATCCATCTAGGATCCTTTGAATCCCCATCGGGGATTTGGAAAGCAGGAGGTTGTCGTCAGCAAACATAATTGCTGGCACCCTCCTACCAGCCAAAAGGGGGGCATCATTATGGCTGACGTTGTCCAGGTGAGCTATAACATTGTTAACAAAGAGGCAAAACAGGGTTGGCGCCAGAACGCAACCCTGCCTCACCCCTCGGCGAACAGGAAACCTTTTCGACAACTCTCCATCCCTACCACACCTAACCTGTGCGTAGTTATTGTAGTGGAGCCTAATTATGGCATACAATAGTTGTGTGGGAACACCTAGCTTTTTCAGAACCTCCCAGAGCTTCTTCCGTGGGACCATGTCAAAGGCTGACTTCAGGTCCACGAACACCATGTACAGTCTCCCCCCCTCTATCCTCACAGTTTTCCAGTATAGGAGGACGAGGCGGAAGATCTGGTCCATGGTGGACGTGTTCTTCCTGAAGCCAGCCTGGAGCGGGCTCAGGATTTCATTTGCCTCCATCCAGTCCATAAGGTGGTCCAGGATAAGGCGGGAAAAGAGTTTTTGGGGGACATCTATGAGGCTGATCGGCCTGTGGTTAGCTGGGAGCAGAGGAGAGCCCTTTTTGAAAATGGGCACTATCTCCGCCCCCAGCCAAGTACTAGGGACCCCCATGCCTCCCAAAATGGCGTTAAAAAGAATTTGAAAGTATGGGCCCCAGATCTCCGAATGGTATCTGAAAAGATCACCAGGTAATCTATCTAGTCCCGGGGCCTTCCCCCTTGATAACTTCTCCATCGCACCCACTACCTCCACAAGGGTAAATTCCATACCAACTGCAGAGGTGGGTAGATCATCAGGGATGATGTCCACATCTGTCAGTTGTTCAATATCCTGGTATAATTTACCAAAATGTTCTTCCCACACAGAAGATGCAATATTTGGCTCTACTGCAGCTTTTGGTTCACCTGTGCCAAAATTTACCAAGGACCAAAATTTCTTAAGATCCCTGGTTTCCAATGCTAGGGAGAGCTCCTGCCAGTGGTTCCAATCCCACTCTGACTTTGCAAGTACTAAGGCCGCCTTATACTTCCTCCTCAATTCAGCAACCCTTCCCCTGTCTTTTCCTTCTTTAATTGCGGCAATAAGCTCTGTTTTTGCCTTTTTACAGGGAAAGAGTGCCACTAGTCCACCGGTGTTCTGGAGTTGCTTTTTGCTCTCAAAGGGGTACCAATGTCTGGGGAAACCAGTGTTTGGTCTGGAATGAGTCATAGTCATGCAATTGCAGGGTGGGTGCCATAGATGCAGGTTATTGTGGCTGTTCATTGTGCAGGTCCTTAAGTCACTGAATTAGGTCTTCTCTTTGTCCTTTGTTGCAAGTCAAATCAGATATGAGGTTGTGGTGCCAGGGGTGACCCTTAAATACTAGATTTAGGGGTGTTAGGGGTGTGGCTGTAAGTAGTCAATGGGCCACTATCCCCAGTGACTAATCCACCCCTTACAGACATCCCAGCTCAACCTCCAGCAGAACTGCATCAACAGAACCTGGTACCAGCAATTGTTTGTGGTTAATCCATATATGGCCCATTTTATGACCCAAAAATGTGGGACGTGTTGTGTTTGCATTTATCTGTACGACCTATGGCTTATACATCTCACAGTGGTTGTTGGAAATGGCCATCTTTTATGTGGTTTACTCCCAGATGTGTGCTTGCTGGCTGTTAAACTCTGTGCACTTCAACTCTGCTAACCATCTGTCTCAGCTAATCTGGGCATGCAACAACTGTCAGTCACATGTATTTACTGCTCTTGTGAATACTAATGGAATTTCTCTAAAAGTGCTTGCATGCAAGAAATTCACACTCATTTTTAAATACTTTATTCTAAGCCAGTTGTAGTGCAGAATTAATGAAACACAGTAATTGTAGAAAACAATAAAACAGTAGCAAAAACATATATACAAAATGGATTGAGATATACTTACAAAATATTGCAAATATAAGAAATTATGAGATATTCAATTCAATTAAAAAAATCTTTATTCGGATACCAATATATCAATAAAATCACAGATCAAATATAGCAGCATAAAGTACACAAATCAATAATAAAATAATAATTTCATAGTAATATATAGTATATATATATATATATATATATATATATATAAAAATGATTTCCAGTTTGGCATGCTTATTTATGCCTATCCTATATCATGAAAAGGGTTAAAAGACTGATCAATAAAACATCCATAATTATTTGCTGTGAACATTAATACAATATTAATGTAGGATCGATAAATACAACCTTTTTAAAGTGCACAAGAGCATGTACGACAGCTTTCAAAAACGAGCCTACACGAAAAATTCATTCATCGTCTTCCAATTTAAGGATTTTCATGTAAGCTGCTTTATAGTAGACAGGGAAGGACTTTTTAAAAAATGGTATCCAAAACAATTTTGCAAATTTTAAGTAAAAGTAAAATATATAAAAAAATTAAAAGTGTAACTTTGTTTGCCTGCTTCGATCACAAAGGCATAGCAATTGATCAATATTGACATTACACCCCAGGGGAAAGCAAAGAAGAAATGTCACTGTGTCTGCCCTTAGACGGAAAAGGAGACCTCTCTCCCAACGGCCTATCGGTTTTAGGTGTTAACTAGATGGCAAGTGAGAGGCGTCCTCGATAGAGATATACTTGGCAACAGTGGTTTTCTAAATCTCCTTTTCGTGTCTTACTTTGCTATTATCTGCATATAGGGCCTCCCAAAGGGCTTTTTTATATGTGCCATCTAAGTCAGTGGGATTTGAAAAAATGACTCAAGGTACACGGTACTCAGGCTCTCCCTCACTGTGACAAGCCATGGTATTTCCCTACCCTTCTCGCACTTGAGACAATCTATTATTATATCTCTGGTGAGGGTCACTGCCGAGTTTTTCCAAATTGCAAGCCAAAATATGGCAGAGTGATCCTTTTTATAATCTTCAACATAAAACAGTTTCAATTCACCGTGTTAAACATACTGCGATGCAGAGATCGGAGCTCCCAGGAGTTTTCCACAAAATTTGTTTTCCTCACCCTGAATTCTATTACACTTTGTGAAACCCCAGATCTCTGCACCATATGTTGCAGTTGGAATACATTGTGATTTAAACATTTTCTTGATCGCTAGGACTACTTTTGTCTTTTTGGGCTGTGGGAGAGGAAGGATTGAATTAATAACTTTGGAAAACTTAATCCTACTGTGCACCACATGATCAGCCCAGGAACCGTTGGGAACGAATACCAGCCCCAAATAGGGAAAAGGGCAAGTGAGTTGTAAACTTTGGTTGCCAATAATGATGGAATTTAAGAGATACTTTTTTGGCCCACAAGCCATTATGAACGATTTTTTTTAAATAAGTGCACAAATCAAGGCTAGCCATAAAATCTACAAAACCTCGCACTAAAACACGTAAAGCATTAGGTGTGCGACCCATTAAGACCACATCATCAGCATACAACAGGGCGGTTCACCTGGTGCCCGGTGCGCCGCCCGCTCCCATCCCGCAGGAAGGACCGCGGTCCGGGGCGAAGGGCGTTGTTTTCTCTGGCATGAGACTGTTCGCGGGCGCTACCTGACTACAATGCTCGCGGAGTTCCTGCACTTCTGCCTTCTGTGTGGAATGATATGGACCTCCTCTGCGGGACTGTAGCGCAGACCGGATACTGTTGCCCAGATTGCTGAGGTAAGCGCTCACCAGCTTCCCAACATGGTGGCACGACATCGGAGCAGCAACGTTATTGCTGGCTCCCGCTGAGACAGCTGGGGGAGGACTTGCCGCTGGTGATCACCCAACTGCTAAACAGGCAAGAAGCGCTAGTGATGGTATGATCGGCACCAAACGCCGCATCTCTGCTGCAGCCTCCGCCGGTGCCTGACTCTAAAATGGCGGCCGCCGCTTCCCGCACAGCGGTCTTTTTGGGATTCAACATCTGAGGCGTCCCGTTCTCCTGGCGGTTCCTGCAGTGAGGGACTTCATTTGGCGCTCAGTGCCTTCTGCGTCCATAGCTCCCACATATTGCTGCCATATGTCTGTTGCCTGCTTGCCCCCTTGCCGGCCTACCGCCGATTCCCACACAACTACCAGGGTTGGTTGAACCCACACACAACCCACAGGCTGCACCGGGAGCCTTGCCAGCGCCACATGGCCAACACGCGGGAGCGTGACTACACTAACAGCGTCAACACGGCCTTCACCGCCCTGCGCACCCTCATCCCCACCGAGCCCGCCAACCGCAAGCTCTCCAAGATCAAGACGTGCTTGTGGCTGGCACCATGCTGCTGGTGGTCTACGGGCAGCCGTGCCACACCACCACCTTCTACCACCACCACCAGCACCACCAGCAGGGCAGTAGCCCGGCCCGGGAGGGTGATAACTAGCAGCCCACCCAGATCTGTACCTTCTGCCTCAGCAACCAACGCAAGCAGAGCCCCACGTTCACGAGGTATTCACGAGGAACTACCTCGCGAACCTTAGGGGAAAATAACTTTGGACTCCCTCCTTTGACTATCACCTACCCAGCCAGACTTTCGGGCGAACGCTCCCTCGTATCTCCTGACCTTATCTTCCCCCTCTCTCTTCCCCCAACCCTCTACGCTCCTACTCTTTCCAGCTTCTGTCCTCTGCCTTCACCTGCCCCTCCCCTTGTCCACACCCTGTTTCTCAGTGAACCTCTTCCCTCGACACTTGAGACCGAACTATTTTGTCTGATGCCCGATGGAGTTACCTGGTTTATCTATAGGGGAGATGGGCCATGGATTCCCTTCTTGGTCGTCACCTACCCAGTCGGTCTTTAGACAGACTTCCTTTCATCTCTACGGTTGTCTCTTCCCTTATCCTCACTTTCTCACCTCCCCTACCCCCACTACTTCTCTCTCTCCTTTCTCTCCTCTCCTAATGTATTGCTGATTGTTTGATGTAAGGTGTAATTGTCGATCTTTTTCTGTTATATTGTTGAACCACACTGTTGCACTTCCCTTTGTCTCTCCTGTCGTCTCCTCCCGCATCCTCCCTCTGGTCATGTCTCTCCTTCTCTCCTCTCTCAATGTATTGAACTATGCTCGATGGAGCTACTTGATTTAGCTATAGGGGAGATGGGTCGTGGACTCCCTCCCTGGTCGTCACCTACCCAGTCGGTCTTTAGACAGACTTCTTTTCATCTCTCCTTATTGTCTCTTCCCTTATCCTCACTTTCTCAGTTTCCTTACCCCCCACTACTTTTCTCTCTCCATTCTCTCCTCTACTAATGTATTGCTGATTGCTTAATGTAAGGTGTAATTGTTGATCTATTTCTGTTATATTGTTGAACCACATTGTTTCATTTCCTTTCGTCTCTCCTGTCCTCTCCTCCCGCATCCGCCCTCTATTTTACGTCTCTCCTTCTCTCTTCTCCCAATGTATTGAGACTGAACTATTTTGTCTGATGCCCGATGGAGCTACTTGGTTTAGCTATAGGGGAGATGGGCCTTGGATTTCCTCCTTGGTCGTCACCTACCCAGTCGGTCTTTAGACAGACTTCTTTTCGTCTCTCCTTATTAATAATACCGATATTTATATAGCGCGAACAGCTCCCTCGCGTGGAGGTGTCCCGGCGCTGAAAAAGTAACCGCAGAACCCAAGAGGAAATGCAGGGAGAGGTACTAAGCTTTCTGCGCAAAGAGCCAGGTCTTTAGGAGTTTCCTAAAGATGGCTTCTGACGAGGCAGATTGGATGGCAGAGGGTAGGGAGTTCCAGAGCTTTGCAGTGCCTACCGAAAACGATCTGCCTCCGAGTCTCGCCCTTCTCGCTCGTGGTACGGCCAGTAGGATCTGCGAGTTCGAGCGCAGGTGTCTCTCTTGGTGGTAGCGGGGGAGTCGGAGTTTAAGATAATTGGGACAGTTCCCTTTTTGTGCTCTGTACGCTAGGGTGAGCGCTTTGAATTTTACTCTGCTCGCCACTGGGAGCCAGTGCAGCTCGTGAAGATGCGGAGAGATGTGATGTTTAAAAGGCACGTGTTTTATCAATCTCGCAGCCGCATTCTGCACGCTCTGCAGGCGTTGTGTCAGATATTTCGGGAGGCCCAGATAGAGGCCGTTAGAATAATCCAGTCTGGATGTGACTGTCGCGTGGACCACCGATTTGCGACAGTCAGTCAGTTGGTAAAAGGGAGAGGAATTTTCGGAGGTTGCGGAGTTTATAGTGGCAGCTAGAGGTGATATGTTGTATGTGGGATGAGAAAGAAAGCGTCTCGTCCCACCACACACCCACATTTTTTGCCTTGGTGCCAGGGGTGGGAGCAGGATCCATTTCAGTGGGCCACCAGAGGTCAGGGGGGGGTGGGGTACTTTTCCCAAAGAATAGGACCTGGGTTTTGCTAGCATTCAATTTAGCTTGTTAGTGTTCATCCATCTGGCAACGTCACTAAGACATCCTTTTATTTTGCTGAACGCTGCTTCTGACACCTCAGCGTATGGGAAGACTAGTTGTGTATCATCCGCATACGAAATTGCCTTGACCCCCCATTTGGCGATTAAGGTAAAAAGTGGGGCCAAGTAAACATTGAAAAGTAGCAGGCTGAGGGCGGACCCTTGCCGGACGCCACACCGCAGTTGTTTAGGTTCAGAGGAAAAGGCGCCCAAAGCTACTTTCTGAGAGCGGTTAGTCAGATAGGAGTGCAGCCAACTTAGTGCCGTGTCCTCTAGGCCAGTATCCTTCAATCTGAGCAGCATTCTACCATGATCCACAGTATCGAAGGCAGCAGATAGATCCAGGAGCCCCAGCACCAGCACCACTTATTGTCTCTTCCCTTATCCTCCCTCTCTCACCTCCCCTGCCCCCTCCACTACTTCTCTCTCCTTTCTCTCCCCTCCTAATTGAATTGCCTATTTTTTGATGTATTGTGTAATTGTTGAATTTGTTCTGTTACATTGTTGATTCTCATGTAAAGCGCTCTGATACCTTCGGGTCTATCCAGCGCTATATAAAACTCTTTAATAAAAAATAAAATAAATAAGTATATTACCATTACTTTTAGGAACATCATCTGTAAGTGTTATCAGTCATTTCTGTGAGTCATTGATGTTTAAATAAAGAGGGGGGGGCCCAGGGGACAACCCTGCCTGACCCCTCCACCAACCTCGATGTCGTTTGAAACCTCCCCGTCCTTAATCATCCTCACCCGGGATTTAAAGTCTTTGTGCAAATAGGCTAAAAAATGAACTAAAACCTCATCCAGGTCATATTTTAAAAGGATAGAACATAAGTGTGACCTGTTAACAAAGTTGAAGGCCGAGTTGAGATCCATAAAAGGCAAATAAATAGGGGATATTTGTACTATGGTATGTTTACCTTTGATCAAGTTAAGGTTTAGACAATGTTCGATGGTGCCTATTTTACTTCTGAACCCTAAGTGACATGGTTGTAGAATACGATCTTCCTCTGCCCATATCTTGATCTTGTTATACAGGATCTTCCCTAAGATTTTTAGCATATTGTCTATTAGGGAGATTGGTCTATAACAGCTTGGATTTGATTGGACGCCCTTTTTAAAAATTGGTACAATAATGCTAGTTGACCATGGGCTTGGATTCGGGGCATTAGTTAGATTATTAAAAACATTTGATAAAAGAAGCACCCAGTACTCTGGTTTGTGTTTAATAAGGTCAATGGGTAGCCCATCAGGTCCAGGGGCTTTGTTGCCCAAGCTTTGTTGAATGGCATCCTCCACTTCCGATAGGGAGATCGATATACAAGTTGGGGCTTGATATTCGATGGGTTCGTCTGTTTGCATTGGAGCTAAATAAATCATAGAAAAATGAGCTTCCCAAGCCTCACTGCTTATATTGCAAATTATCGGGGTCAGTAATTGTCCCATGGACCTCATATCTTTAACCGCTGCCCAAAAGCCATTCCCATTCTTTGATATAGCAGCGCATGCAAGGGCGTCCCAGCGCTCTTTTACAATTTCGTCCTTCCTTAGGGTGGTTGCTGCCTTATACTTAAGCCTTAATGATTTACTTACAGAGCTGTCTATTAGCTGAGGAACAGTCACTGTTGAACCATCTTGGTCCATGTTGTGTGTCTACACATGGTTTAGATAGCATGAGTTTGATACCCTCACAAAGTTTTGCAAAAGCAGAGATTACCTCAGGGTTGTGATCATGTAACGACAAGCAGATGTCGATGGGTACTGAATAGTCCCTTACCGTCTTATAAAACAAATCAGTATCATCAACTCCTCGCCAAACTAGTCTTAGGTTGTCAGCGGTGGGAGTCAGGTTACTAGCATAACACGCTTTAGCATATGTCGGCTTAGGGGTGATACTCAATATTATTTTAATAGGATTGTGGTCACCATGGACCGTTGGGACTACCTCAGCTTTCAGCAAGGAATCTTCAATGATGGGGGAGATAAAGACATGGTCAATAGAGGAAACACTGCCCCTACCTCTAAATGTTGACTCAGGGGGGTTGTTGCTTTTGGTTATTGCAGTAATTTCCATTAAAATGATTAAGTTATTGTTACGCAGATGATTCTATAATTCTGCCCCCCCTGTTACACTGGGGCGTCTTGGAGATAGAGTCTATTCCTCGGATATTTGCCCTGGGGATCTTCGCATTAAAATCTCCCCCCAAATAGATACCGGCTAAGTTATCAAAGCCTTTTTGAAGTTGTAATGTAGAAATAAAATCGAACAAGTTAATGAAATTCATGTTCAGTAGAGTTTTAAAATGATTATTATAAAAATGAAGTAGGCAAATAGAAACACCCCTTTTATAGAGTAGCGCCTGAAATGTGTCACTTTTAGTGTCTAGGACCTTGACACTACCTCCAGCAGAGACATTAACCCAAACTGAAAGCCCGCCTGATGGGCTGCCTAACTTGGGAGGTGGGGCAACAATATTAAAACATTCGAACCCTTCAAGGTATAAATCTTGCCGGCTCCTGAATCATAAGGATGTCCTGTTTTTGAACTATTTTTAACCAGTCTGGTGAGGCTATTTTAGATGCCAAGCAACATTCCAGCTTAATATATGTAAGGTTTTATCAACAATATACTTAATTGGGGTATCATGCTCTAGTGGCTCTGGTGAATGATTACTTAGTAAAGGGGTGGTCTCGCTGAATACTGGTGAGGGTAACAGTCAATCCTGGCTATCCAAACCAGACAATACTGAGAACCTAATATGGATATTTAGGAAGGGAGGGTCATTAGTTACAAACCTAGGGGTCGGTTTGTAAAAGTAAACCAGTGACAGTGACCAGATGTGAGTAGGGTTGATGGTATTAACCTCATGTGCCTTTAGTAGTGATCTAACCATAGATGTATTACGAAAATTGATCACTACCCAATCCCCCACTATGTTCTTTGATGACGCCCCCACCCACCCTACGCTTCGTACCATGATGATGTCATTCATATTTGATACCTTGAACCCTCTATGTTTACATAGCAAGTCCTTGCTCTTATTATGCAGTTGATCCCACGTTTCTTCTTTTGTTTTGCTTGAGGGTGGGTACCCCTGCTAATACCAATACATAGGGACATGCTGCTTGTGGTAGACTCAAAACCTCCCTACCAGACTCGAGAGTCAGGGATCAGGGACATGCTCGCTCAAACTGCCTAGCCCAGGATTTACACTAACTGGGTTAGTCATACATTCATGTTGGGGGATAGGGGGCATATGCGGAACAGTGCCAGACATACCTCTAACACCTCCCAAGTTAGAGGGATTTTCAGGCACAGCAATATGTTTCAGTAAGAAACACTCCTTAACTTTGCCATATGTGCCACAGGAACCAATAGGTGGAATTGATGTCGATAAAATAGACTGCAAGTTAGAATTAGAGTTGGATGCAGCATCAGTCAGTTGAATCAAATCCCCCCCCCCCCCTCCCAATAACAGCAGGCTCAGCAGGTTTGTGTTGTAGGCTTAGTTGGTTCACAAGAGTGATCTAATCGCTTACATAAATAAGTAAATTTTGTATCTATTAGATCTTTAATACGCTCAAAAACAGTGTTTATGACAGAGTTGATAAAAGTGTCTCTACACCCGCCTTGATCAAGGGTAGAGAAAACGGAAATGGACTCAGTCTGAGTGCTAATAGGACAACACATTTCTCTGTCTAATTCAGTCTCTGCATTAACAGCGTTCTGCAAGGGCACTGGGGGCTGTATCCACGAGCTCATAACAGTGCAGGAAGAACTGGAACGAGT
The DNA here is from genome assembly GCF_964261635.1 of Lissotriton helveticus. Classification (NCBI taxonomy): domain Eukaryota; kingdom Metazoa; phylum Chordata; class Amphibia; order Caudata; family Salamandridae; genus Lissotriton; species Lissotriton helveticus. The sequence goes on along the minus strand of NC_136073.1, from coordinate 294,334,157 downwards.
AGGTTAATTTGTTTTGGAACAGACAGGCTTTCCAAGCCTCCTTTTATGTTTAGCCCATAGAGAAGTGGCAGATGTTGGGAAGCCCATATTTAACAGTGGCTCGGCGTTATTGTCTCCCTAACAGTTCTCCATAGGGAGATCCACATTATCGTGAGTAGGTCCAATAAGTAATAATGGCGCTTAGTGTACTTACCACTGCACTACAGGATGTGTAGGGAAAAACAGGATCGGCTACGGAAGCTCCTGACATCTGACCAGTCTGTTGTGTCTCAAGTCCAAGGGATAGGCACCTCTCAGTTAGTTCGATCCCATTAGAAACTCTACTAACCGCCTTTTCCAGTATGCTGTCGATACTGGAGGTAACAGGCCACAGAGGTATTACCCCATTACTTTTCTCCATAACGGGTACTAGAAAATATAGATTTTCGGTTACATGGGCACTCACCTCAGATATTTTAATGGTTGATGGATGTAAGAGGGGTGGCAGCTCGACCTCTTTCTGGCACTGACGGGCACAGATGGGCCCGCCCTTGGCCCAGACATGTCCCGTGCTGCGGGAGCCCTGGGCTGATTTTATGCACCTTCAGACTCAGGCAAGTCATGTAGGTGCTTCCTGGTGCTGAGACCGGTGGGGGGTGTAGTCCCTGGGCTGCAGTGCAGCGTGGCAGGTGTGGTGTGCGGCGTGCTGGAACAGGCTCCCACACTGAGGGAGCCCTGGGCTGATTTTATACCCCTCTGGGTTCAGGCAAGTCATGAAGGTGCCTCCTGGTGCTGAGACCAGTGGGGGGTGTAGTCCCCGCCAAGCAGTGCAGCGTGGCAGGAAAGTGTGGCGTGCGGCGTGCTGGAACAGGTTCTCATGCTGTGGGAGCCCAGGGCTGATTTTATGCACCTCCGCCGCCGTTGAATGTGCAGCGATGTATATTGAAAGCACTCAGCCAAATTATGTTAACTGCCTCATTCTTGAGAGTACATAAGGAGTTGTCTGTTGCCTTATCAACCTCTCCCACAATAGAAAGCATATTTGGGCCAATCTCATTGTTATAAAAAATTAATTAGGAGCCACATGCCTCCCTGATGTACCTCAAGTATAAGCATATGGAATTTTGAGTTTGAAGATTCAAACTTCTTTACTGTTACCAGTAGATCATTTGGAAATAAAGTCAGGATGCCCCCTTTGCCCAGGCCCGGACTGGCCATTGCGGGCACCCGGCAATCCCCCGGTGCGCCACATGGGTGGGGGCCGGTTTTGGGCCTCTGGGGCCGTTTTTGTTACAGGGCCGTAATTGCAGCATAGCTGCAAAATCGGCCTTGTAACAAAATCGGCCAAAATCCGGCCCTGGCAACGAGCTCAGCCCGCCCCGGAACCCCCCCACACCCACACCTTTCGGGAGGGGGGAGGGGGGGCGGTCGAGCACTTTGCCAGGGCCGGTTATGGTTCCCAGTCCGGCCCTTTGCCCTCCCCAAGACAGAGGGTTTGGCTAGGGTTTGAAAAGAGCGGAACTCGTTCAAGAATATTGGCTCAGTGGACCAGGTCTCCTGGAAGCATGCAATATCGTGAGCTTGCCACATTTTTAGCCAATTATTGTCGTTCAATTTTGGGGAAATACCAGCCACATTCCATGAGGCTATCTTGAACACCATTTTGTTTGCCCCCGTTGTAATTTAGGTGACGCTAGGCTCTCTCTGCAGACTTCCACGTTCAACTTGAGAGTTTAACTCGGATGGATGTAATTAATTGCAGGCTTCTAGGTCGGACAGAGGGGCAAATCTATTCTCTAGCCTCAGACCCAGTGCCCCAGAATTTCCCCATGAGTTCCTCAGTGCCTGGCCCTCCCTCTGCTGTAATTTGCTTCCTAGAGCTAGCGGAAGATAGGGTCTATAAAAATATCCCAATGGTAACGCAATAATTATGAGATATTGTATATCCTACATGATTTGATTAAATAGCCCCACAAATGGTGAAGACAAACAAAAACAACTATATTTCTATCCATCTCAATCATTTACCCGAGAACGAGTAGAACAAAGAACCATCTTAATGTGACATAAAAATCTTTTAGTAATTCTAGGTTGTCTATAGATAAGAATACATGAACTTAATTTGTGGGGGCTATGAGAATCTGAAAATATATCAGCAGTGCATTTTAGAATCCTTCCTTGTCTAATTTTGAAACATTACATGTATTGCCGGAATAAGGGTCATTCTTCCAATAGAATAAACACACATTCATAATTGCATTTCATTTACATGCATCCAGTGCGCAAGGGTGTTTGCAAAACAAAGCTAAGTTATGTCTGTGTTGGAAAAGAGGTTATGAGATGAGCAGTTTCGAATAGCCTTGGATGGCTCTCCTCAGATCCGCACTGTTCTGCTGGCTGAATTGTCAAAGCTACAATCGCGGTAGCTATAAAGGCTCTGAACATCTAATATACACTATTCTAAGTATTTATTTTGAGAAAAATACATTTTGTGATCATAGGTAAGTGTAGAGTAAGGTGAGAAAAATAATGTGAGATTTCACTTGCACACTCGAGAAAATCGAAAACTTTTCAAGGACATCTATTCAAATGAATACCTGGTGTATATATAAACCAGAAGTATGGTATCAAAACACATGATAAATGTATTGCGCATGATGCACACTGTTGTTCAATTATGAAAATAATTTAATACATTTGGATGTACATGGTCTCAGCAAACACAATATAGAGGTGGGCCTATAAAAGCGTTATAAGGCATAATATATTACAGGATGGAGCATAACATTGGATTTAGAAACATGTATGTATTTCTGCGCTTCTGTAATCAGAGTTTGTGAATCCAGTGAATATATGTATTTGTCTTAACAAAATGTAAAGTACATCCATACGTAGAAATGTGTATTTAGGCAGAGTTCCACTCCATCTTATTACTTCATTGTGAGCCTTCATAGTCAATTCTGTAAGTATATGCAGAAACTTGTGGCCATACTATAGAAATTGCCCCAGGGGCTCAACAGGCATTTTTTGTGTTTGCTTGGTGCAGCCACGGAGCACTTTGATAATACAGAAGAGGCCGCAGATGCTTGTGCGGCCCCTCCTGCAATGCAGATAGTGCTGGTACACATATATCACCAGTGATATCCCCAGAGGATGTTCCCTGACTTGCATGGAGGTGTAGACCCATGCAAAAGAGGGAATCTCTTTGTCTCTGCCCCATGCCGTATTATAGACGCAGGTGCATAGGTAAAGAGGCTGTCAGTAGGCGTACTGACAGTGCGCCACCTAATAGGTCTAGAGTCAGGTGAAAACATCCCCTTGTAGGCGGGTGCAGTCATTCACTACACCCGCCTGCAAGGGGATCTCTCAGCTGTCTTAAAAGTGCAGGTGGGTTACCGCCTGCACAGTCAAACATGGAACGGCTACTTCAAATACGCTCTGTATTTTTTTTGAACACGCTGCCAACCAGCGCATTTAATCTTACATGGAGAACTTCCCTTGTTAGTGCCAAGCGCCCTTTTTGAAAGGTGAGCCACGGCTAACAAGGAAATGAGCTGCATTGCATAATACAGCCCCAGATACCCTTGCTGCACTTTGTTATTGAAATCATTTTGCTTGAAGCAATGTCTAGGAATTGCAATACCATATGCTACTACAGAAGAATTTCAGAAAATTGCAGGACTGCACTTGCAATAAAATTAGAAAACATTGGTATCTCCGTTAGGCAGGACCATTACCTTCACGAACATTCAATTAAATTGCAGACTGGTAAAATATCTGAGGATGGCCGAACAAAAAAACGCAGCTAAAGTTTGCTCTCAAAGCCCGACTGTGTGAAACAACTACTGGAAGTGGACAAGGAGCAATGGCGGGAACTTAATTGTAACAAGCAGAGACAATCTCGCCAGGATATCTGAGCATGCATGATCCATTGACTGTTCTAAATACCGTAATTCGATCATGTTTTATTACAATGTAGTTTTTATTCTAATTCTTAAAATGTTTTAACCACGTTATACGAATTTTGTAGTGCTACTTTTGCAATGGTTTTAATTAACTATGCTAATAAACTTAAACTAAACTTCACGATTGAGGCACGTGGGGCATACAGAATAGAGGTGCTACACTGCACAACAGCAGCCCGAATTGCCTACAATTATCGATGAGACCTATGCTTCAATGAGTAGAGATAATGTGGGAGCTTGACCAGTGAAACCACAATTAATGGGTACTCCTGAAAAAGACAACTCAAAGCAAGCAACAGACTTCGAAAAAGGAATGGAATAATAAACAATCAAAAAACAAGCAGAATACATCACAATCACGAGGTGGGTCTCCTTAACCCCTTCCGTGCTCATGACGGAACCACGCCGCCATGAGTCACGGGCAGCGTGTACTCTTCAGAGCATGGTTCTGCCATGTCGCTGCCGCTCTGCCCACACAGCTCTAATTCCCCGCCTGTGCTGGCGAATTAATGAGCGGCCGGGTTCATGATGAAACCACGCCCTCAAGAGCACACGCTGCCCATGACTCATGATGGCGTGGTTCGGTCATGAGCACCGCAGCATCGCGCTTACCCCCTAGCCCCGCGCGCCGTGGCAAAATTCGCGACGTAGGGAAGGGGTTAACAGGAACCCTCTGACTGGAAATATAACCTTATAAACCGTGACAATAATAAAAACACCTGAAAGTTTGCAGGATGCTTATACACGTTCCTCTCATTCCTTTCAGGTTTCATAAAAAAACTCAGAGAGGGAAGGACGGTCAGAATACAGATCAAAAGAGAGAGTCAAGCCAAGAGACACACATCACACTTTGGAAAACATTATCAAACAAGAAGATAAACCTAACAGTAAACCTGGATTTAAAAAGAATAAGTACGTGGCCTTAAAATAAGAAATGCCCAGGCTACTGAGGACTCAACTTCTGAATGGGAAATGGGCTCTGATGATGTTAGACAGCACCGCAGAAGTATCAATAGCTTGCCAGAACCTGATGGAATTTCTGGTGACAACAGCATTGGCTGAACATATCGCGGTAAAAACACCTGATACAAGGGTAAACATCCTACATCAGCTACGTGAAATAACACTCCAAGTGGAGGGGGGACAAACCAAGAAAAGTGAAAGGTCTCTTTTGGGAGAGCCTGACCTTTGGATATGATATCCTTTTGACTGAAAAATATTGGCCACCTGAGTTTGTTATGGACTGCCCAAAAGGAGAAACAGTAATTTTACCTGCTTTCTCCGACCTCATTCTAGAATCACTAAAACATTCATAGGTGCCGCAGTGGGCAGTAGCAATTGCTCCTGCATTATACTAAAATCATGTAGGGTGAGATGCTGCGTCACCTCACCATAAAATCCGAGTAAAAACTACTCCAACTCCACAGAGGCAGTACCCTATAAAACATGATGCCAAAAAACAGGTCAGGGAAATCTTAGATCAACTTCAATACCAAGGTGTAATTGATAATGGCACCTCTTCACTGAATAATTGTTTGTTTTCCATAATGAAACCTTACAATTCAAGCCATCTAGTTTTAGACTAAAGGCATCTGAGCATACGCACAGAAACATTTGCAGTTCAAAATGCACACAGTGACGCATTAATGAATAACATTGTGCGGAAGAAATACAAAACAACATTAGATATCTCAAATTGATGCTTCTGGTAAAATATAGTGCCTGAAAGCAGATATTTGACAGCATTTTCGGCCCTCGGCTCTCATCGTCAATTCTGTAGATTGCCTCAAGGGTATAAGAATAGCACTGGGTAATTCTCAGCAAGTTTTGATGAGTAGTCATTGTCCTATGTCGATGATATTTATCTGATGGATGATGAATTATTGGATCATTTGAACAGGGTGAACAACATCATTGTGGGATTCTCCTCTGAGGGCTCCAAATTTATCTTTAAAAAATCAAAAATGGCCCACCTCGATGTCTTGTTTTTAGGATATGAGCTCCCAAGTGTAGTGAAAAGTTAGCAGCAACATTTTTAGAAAAATGTGCGCTGCTCCAACCTCCAAAGACTCAAGCAAGGAGGGAGAAGGAGAGTCCTCCTTCTTTATGTGTGGTACCGTCGCAAGGGAGACAGGTACCACGGAACGTAGGGCTGTGGTTCATGTAGATGGGTACGGCGTTGTGGAGGGCTTTGTGGCCATGGGTGAAAAGCTTAAAGGTGATTATCTTCTCGATGGAGAGCCAGTGTAGAGTCCTTAGGTGTTGTCTGATGTGGCAGTGGCGTGGCAGCTTGAGGACTAGTCTGGCGGCGGCATTCTGGACTTTTTATAGTTTGCGGGTGAAGTTCTTGTTGATCCCAGCATAGAGTGCATTGTCGTAGTCTCGTCTGCTGCTGTTAGGGTGCGGGTGCCGGTTTTCCTATGTTCGAGGGGAATCCAGTTGAAGGTCTTTCGGAGTAGGAGTGTGGTAGCAGGAAGAGGTGACGATGTTGATTTTGCAGTCCATTTTGAGTTTGGAGCCCAGGATGATTCTGGGGTTGCGTGCATGGTCTGTGGGGGAGAGGGATTTCCCAAGGGCAGGGGGCAACCAGGGATTGTTCCAGGCATCGGGAAGTGGGCTCATTATGAGCACCTCGGTTTTGTCCGTGTTTAGTTGTAGGAAGCTGTTCTTCATCCATCTGGCGACTGCTTCCATACCCTCTTAAAAGTTTTGTTTGGAGAGGTTGGATTCGTTGGATAGGGAGAGGATGAGTTGGGTGTCATCTGAATACGATATGATGTTGAATCCGTGTGGTCTGACGATGGATGCAAGCGGGGCCACGTAGATGTTGAATAGGTTCGGGATGATGGAAGAGCCTTGGGGGACAATGCAGGCGGTTGGTGTGGGTTCCGAGTGGAAAGGAGAGAGTCTGACACTTTGTGTTCTGCCTGAAAGGAAGGAGCAGATCCAGCTGAGGAACTTGTTCCAGATTCCAGCTTTGTGGAGTCTGCGGGCTAGGGTGCGATGAGAGACTGAATCGAAGGATACAGAGAGGTCTAGAAGGATGAGGGTAACTGTGGGTCTAAGCAAACAACCGTCTAATATGCCTAAGTGTCCTGACTTGTTGCTTGTGTGCATCATATGTGTCAATATGGTATACAACAGGATACTTCCACAGTGTGTAAAGTTACCATCAGTTACCCATCCTGTACCGCCCTATCATCATTTGGGCCACTTCACAGAGTGGAGAGTCGACGTTGCAACCACTTCACTAGAGTCTCGCTGTGAAGTGTTTGAACTTACAAAGTTGTTGAATGGACCCTCCTTTCAAATCTTCTTGTTTTTTACAGTTCTGTGCTGCCAAGGCTGCGGGTCCCAACTGTGTTGGAGTGATGACATTCTTCACCAACCTCTCTATAATTAGAGGTTTTCCTGTACAGGTGAGAGCCACCGCTTGATAGCTTTTTTATATTTTTTTACTCTGGAGAAACATACTGGGTGGGCTTTTGTTGTTCTGCTAACCCTCATTGACGGATAAATTGCTTTACCAGCGACAATGGCGACTAACCTAGGTCTAGCTTTCGATGAAGCAGAAATACAGTCCATGCTCACTGAAAATCCGAGTATGCTTGATCTTATGCCTGTACAACAAGGGACGAGTGAAGATGGGTAGGCAAAGATCTTAATATTACAGAAAAGCCATTCTCGCACATGCGTACATGGCATCACTATGGCCGAGTACCTCCGAGGAAATTGTGCACCCACGGGTTTGATCATCACTAATTCACATAGACTCTTTCTAGATGATAAAGAATTCCTGAGGGACTGGTCATTAATTGCATGGAAATGCACACGCAACTGGCTAGTTTTAATAATAAAGACTGCTAAAAAGGTTGCTGACAAGATCCTCATAGACATACAGATATTGGAGGGCCAGATTAAAAGCACCATCTCAGGGAAACTTTTTACAAAAAATCAAGAAGAAGGGAACAAAACCAGCAAAGAGGTCAAGGATTCTATCTTGTTCTCTAAATTGGAAAAATCAATGCAAGAAAGACCTGGAGAAGTTTGCCCTAGAAAAAATCTACCCGTACACGAGTGCAACATATGTCCCTATCCCCTTCAACAGGAATGGGCGTAGATGGGGCTCTACATACGGCACCTCTACATCAGAAGACCTCTCGAGTGATTCAGATTCGTCGAATCAAGGCAACCCAACCAATTGCAATCGAGGGAAGGGTAACCGTAGGAACTGGAGAGGCTACAATCATGGCCAAAGCCAATATAATCCATGGTTGGTACCTAACCCATGGGGACAAGGAGCACCACCGTTTCCACCACACATGGGCCCATATGGACCAATGCCTTTTCAACAGGGTCAGAATATGCCTCCTTTTTTAGGCTCTGGCCGAGGAAGGTCCCGGGGCAAAAGACAGACCCCGCAAGGACAGGTACAGTGGAACCTTCCCCCTCAATCGATGGACCTGCGGAGCGGGAAGAAGATACCGCAGGACCAAGCAGGGTCAAGCACGGGGACAGCCTCATAGTCAACCTGAGTTCCCGTTGCCTAACCCTGAATGAAGAGAAAGTACTAAACCGGGGTTTAGGCTTTGTTGCAACGACCACTGGAGACCCTTTCCAGACATAGCTAGAACTGTCCAAGTTCTTTAGAAAAATACGGCTCCACTTTTTCTTCTCTAAAAACAACGAGGGAGAAAAGACGGAACAGAATACGGGCCTTAAAAGACCCTCGACTTTCACCCCATTAGCCGTCACGGTACCAGCTAAAGTGACCACGTTTGAGGAAGCAGTGCAACATGATGTTCAAACACTATTTCAACAAAGACAGAAACCATTTGTCAATATCCCCAAAGCTGAACAAGAGGCATTGGAGAGCCTGAATAAAGACTCCTCTGTGACAATCAAACCCGCAGATAAGGGTGGGGCCACAGTTTTGATGGACACCACCACCTATAGAGAAGAGTGCCTACGACAACTTGGGGACACCCGGTCCTACCACTCATTGGCAGACGACCCCACCGAGAGACTGTCCATCACTATCGGACATCTTGTAGAAGAAGCCCTATCCGAGGGGTGGATCATCTCGAATGAAGCAGCTTTTCTGCATTCCCCACATCCGGTGATGCCATATTTTTATGTGCTCCCGAAGATTCATAAAGTACAACGGCCACCACAAGGGCACCCCATAATATCGGGCATAGGCTCACTGCTTGAACCATTATCGACCTTTTCCGATATTTTCTTAAGACCTATGGGTAAGCTCATGCCCACATACCTCCAAGATACCAAAGATCTACAGAGGATCCTCCCAGAGATCGAGTTCAATGCCTCAACTGACCTGCTGGTATCCTTTGATGTTGAGTCACTTTATACCTCGATACCGCAGAACGAGACCTTGGAGGTAATTGAAGGACTACTCCGGGAGAAAGACTTGGATTCCATCACGCCGGTCTCCTTGATCATGAATCTGGCTACTATAGCCATGAAAGAAAACTTCTTCCAATTTGAAGAAACTGTCTTTTTACAGATATCGGGGACCAGCATGGGCAGTATTTTTGCCCCCAGTCTAGCGAACTTGTACATGCATAACTTTGAGCAGGACTGCGTGTTACAATCAACGAATCCCTACTACGCATCCGTGCGAGTTTGGAAGCGCTATATCTATGATATTCTTGTGATATGGCGTGGCACCACAGCGGAATTAATGGATTTCCATAAGTGGTTGAATGAACAAAACACCTTCCTTCGCTTCACTGTGGAATATGATGAACACTCTCTAGCCTTCCTTGATCTCTTGATCACAGGATCCCCTAATGCCCTACGGTCTGAGCTCTACAGGAAGCCCATGTCACGCAACTCATTATTGCAGTATGACAGCTGTCACCCCAAAGCATTGCGTGACAATTTGCCATTCGGGCAATTTTTGCGCATCCAGCGCAACTGTTCCACCAAAGAGACCTTCTCCACTCATGCTAAGACTTTAGAAAAGCAATTGAGCCAAAGGAAATACCCTAAAAAACTGATACGGCAGTCTAAGAAAACAGCGGCAAACACTAACCGCGAGTCATTGCTTGAACTTACTCCCCCGAAACCACAGAACCAGCGTATCACCTGTGTAAATACATTCAGCACCAAGTCAAATGCCATCCAACGGATCGTAAAGAAACACTGGAGTATTCTCAATACCGGTACGGATACCTTGGAACAGCCACTATTTGCTTTCAAAAGGGGAACCAGCATCAAAGATCGACTGGTACATACTAGACCTCCAGCTAAAATGGTCCATCGAGTAGGAACACTATGGGACATGCCACCAGTAGAAGGACACCATCCTTGTGGTAATTGTGCGGCATGTCCAAGAAACTACACGTTCCACGAGCATTGACATTGGAAGCAGCAGGCGATGGGAACAAAGGCGGTTCACCAATTGTAATAGCAACAACTTAATTTACATGATCACGTGTCCCTGCCAGCTTAGGTATGTTGGGATGATGACAAGGAAGATTAAGGTCAGAATCTCAGAACATAAAAGCACTATCAGGTGTAAGAAGCAGGCGACCCGCCTCACGAATCACTTTCTAGAGGTAGGGCATAAACCCACTGACTTCACCTGGACTGTATTAGAGCAGCCCCACATCCCACCACATGTCACTGACATTTCCAAACATCTATTCAGGCTCGAACAGAAGTGGGTGTACAAATTAAACTCTGATAAACAGGGGCTCAACAGAGACATACCGTGGATGTCGTTATAACTCTGCCTTGGTATGTTGTGGATCGGGTTGTCCACCCCCCTTTTTTACCTTTTTTTACCTAGGGCACATATCACTCGGAGACAACCCAAAAAACCACTACGTTCAACCATGGGTAATAAGTTCCCTTCTTTCTATCTGCTAATTGATAGGAGAACTATAGAGCGGGTATAACATTAGAGCGTGCATATTCCTTATAACAATAAAAAATTACTGTCCAGCAACTATGCATTCTGCAGTCCTGGACAATATACGTGCCTTTGATCTAGTGTCCAAGTCTTTGCCATACTGATAACAATTTCTAACCTAGAATAAGCATTTTGAGGGGGACACCCCGAGGAGCCTTACGGGACTTATGAGCCATGACAGCGTTAGGCTCCGAGACATGATTAATGCTTATCAAGCAAGGAGTGACCCACTAATCTTTGCAATTACGTAGGTGATCAGGTGTGACCTTTCGTTGAATAAAAATCGAACACGGGACGTGCGCAGATGAGACTACATGCCCCAGAAACACCACGGGTATTGTAGGCTGCGGATAATGCGGTCCTTATGCGCACGCCAATATCTTTCAGAGTCCGGTACTACATTTCCCATGACTTCTCGTCGGATTCCCAATGACGCGGTGTTAGACCACTTGCACCGCAGCACCATCAAACAAGTATGGCCGCCACCACCGTCCCGTTACCTCCCCAAGCAGCCCAGATGGCAGGGTGGAGTACCGACGGATAGGTGGGTACCATGAGCAAGCCCGTGTTCTGTGTTTCGATCTAACCAATTTTATCCCCAAGTGTCGCTTGTGTGAGAGCGCTCGACCAGTTTTGAGGTGTCTATTGCGCCTTAATTTGATGTGTCCACAAAGTCTTAATAAAGAGTATGTAGCGAGCTGAACACTTTAATTGTGAATTTCAACAGCATTTAAATCACCTGTCAGGCTGCGCTAAGTGGTACTGCGTCTCAGGCATATACGCTACCTCGGATACTCTATAAAAGCTGAAGGGGCTCTGGATTGTTCAGCTTTATCTATTCTAGCTTTACCAGACAACGCGTAGTGGGCGGGTTTATGTACATTTGTTTTTGTTTTAATGCACCCGCAAAGCCTTTAAACTCTGCCTCAAGTGGACGGACTATGTTTATAGTAGTCACCCGCCGGGCAGACCCCAGTAAGAGGCTACGCGTTCCTGACGTATACGCCATCTTTTGATACCAGCTTTTTGCAACATGAGCGTGGGGCATTAAAACGGGCACTCACTGAACCCTGTATGACAGTTGACCACAACCTGTTGAGATTGATGACTGACTACTCCTTATCATGAGGAGGATTTGCCCGCTGTAATTTAGACACTAACAGCGTGGAGTACTACACATGTTATGAACGGAGTCAAGCTTATATATTTTTTAGTTGTCGCGAAGTATTTCTTACTTGTTACACACATCTCTTCATTAACTGAGCAGTGCCCCAAGAACCTGAGCTGTAGCCAGGTGAGGAGAAGCACGTTCCTCTCGCACTTAAGGTGAGCTGGAGGAGTGCCCATAATCTTTAGATGGGTGATGTTAAACTAACTTGTACACAAGCTTTTACATGTGAATAGCTTGATGTGAGATTACAGTACAAATAGGTTTACTGTTATCTTTATCCGTTTTATGTCTGTGTTATGTCATTGACCTGATGTCTCCTGCGTTTGGACACCTTCCCTTTACACAGGAGGACTGAGAGGACGAATCAGGTGATATCCTTAACAATTTTTTTCGTTGTTTCACCAATATTTATTTTGAAGCAGTAGCAAAGTTCACAATGGTCCTGATGAAGCAGTAGATACCTTGTGAGGATCATAGAACTGCAGAAACATGTCAACCTAAACATCTAGTCAGTAGGTATTTGTTGAACCCACTGACCCTTTGTACTAACTATGTTTTTATCTAATGGAAGTGTACGGCTATAGAATAAAGTGTTTTGTGCGTCCGCTCTCCAATTTTAAATGAGCACCTCTCTCACCACTCACAATTCTTTCATGCACTGCTTCCAGTTACCAATACTTGCCATTCAACAACTTTGTAAGTTCAAACACTTCACAGCGAGACTCTAGTGAAGTGGTTGCAACGTGGACTCTCCACTCTGTGAAGTGGCCCAAATGATGGAAAGGGCGGTACAGGATGGGTAACTGATGGTAACTTTACACACTGTGGAAGTATCCTGTTGTATACCATATTGACACATAGGATGCACACAAGCAACAAGTCATGACACACTTAGGCATATTAGACGGTTGTTTGCTTAGACCCACAGTTACTCTTTTGTAGTTATATGTTCTGTTTAGGGGGCTGTAACTGTGTTCAGGTCTTTAAAGATTCCCTTGGACCCTCCTTTCAAATCTCCTTGTTTTTTACTAGGAGGATGAGGGCCACAGTCTTGGCTCAGTCGAGAAGGGAACGGATGTCATCTGTCGCAGTGAGATGTGCGGTTTTGGTGCTATGGTTCTTCTTGAAGCCTGATTAGGAGTCGTCGAGGATGCTGTTATCTTCTATGAAGGTAGCGAGTTGGCTGTTGAAAGCTTTTTCCACAACTTTCGCCAGGTACGGCAGTAAGAAGATCGGTCTGAAGTTTTTGAGGTCGGTGGGGTCAGTCAAGGGTTTTTTCAGGAGAGGGTTGATTTCGGCATGTTTTCCAGTTGTCAGTGAATAAGGTGGTCTCAAAGGAGCAGTTGATGATTTGTTGAAGCTGGGGGGGTGATGTCTGCAACTCTGTGGTAGATTTGGTGAGGCAGGGGCCCGTGGGTGCCCCGGAGTGGGTGGTCTTCATTATGTGTAGGGTGTCTTTGACACTGAGGGCAATCCACATGTCCAGATCCAGCTTCCTGGTGTCAGGAACAGTGGGAGAGGGTTCCTCATGGAGGTTGTTGTCGTTGAAGTTGTCATAGATGGTCTTGATTTTGTGGTGGAAGAAGGTGCTGAGTCTGTCGCAGAAGTCCTGGAGGGTGGGATGTCTGTGGTCTCACTGTTGGGTTAGGCAAACTCTTTGAGGATGTGGAGGAGTTATTTGCTGTTGTGTGCATGGGTGCAGATTCTATCCTGGAGAGGTTTCTTCCTTAAGTGTCTGATGAGTTTGTGGTAGGCGGTGGTGGCTGTTTTGAAGTTGTCACAGTCGACTGGGTATTTGGAGTTTCAAGGTGTCTAAATGTGTTCCTAGATTCCCGGAGTTCGGCGGAGGACCATCTGAGTTTCTTGCAGTGAGAGTTGGAGACTTTCTTGAGGTGGCCGATGGTGTTTGTGCAGTCGGTGATCCAGTTGTGTAGGGTGCAGGTGGCACTGGTGGGGTTGTCATCTGTGGCGGTGGGAACGGAGTCACTGAGGGTGGCAGCGAGCTGGTCGTCGGAGATCCTGGTCCAATAACTGCATTGGAGCTGGTGTGGATGTCTGCGGAGGATGTTAGTTTTGAAGGTGAAGTGTACGCAGCAGTGGTCTGTCCATGGAGTTTGGAGATGTGGCTGCAGATGACGGAGTTCCCGGCTTTGAATATGGGGTCTCAGCAAATTTGAAGGGGCTGTAGCAGTGTTGACTGATGAAGGGTCCGTGGGCGTCAAGGGGTGAGGCGAGCTTGCAGTTGTTGTTTTTGCTGGTGTTGAGTTCACAGAGTGCCGAGGAGCTGTAGCCTTGGTGGGTCGGAGGACCAGGGTTCCTGGCGCTGGTCACAACGGGTATATAGTGTAAAGACAGAGGCCCCCTGCAAAAGAGTACAGTTCTTTAAGGCAGGGCTAATTAATGCAATGTAAAGACTTAAGGCAACACAGATTCCAAAGTGACATGATACAATTGATAAAGCAAGCAGAACATGTTTTTATACAGGAAGAACCAACATATACTAATATGCTAGATAGAGTATCAAAACTGGTATTTTTTTAATTCAATATAAATACAAAAAAATACCCAATCATACTGCTTCATTCATATCAGCATTCATACCATGAACATAGTCAAGACACAATAACAACAGTCATTCTGACAACAAAGACAATGATCACAGTTGATATATAATTATGAAAAACAAATGTGGCATGACAGTAGTAGACTGTCCTGTTCTACGCACATTTCGGCACAAGACAGTGCCTTCATCAGGAAAAGTGCCACACATTTTCAGGTGGAATCTGTAAAGAAGATACATATCATTTAATAGGTTCTTACGGTGATGAACGCTGATTGCCACCAGGAGGGCGTGCAAGGATGTATGACGTTACAACGGGAACTTTTACATCGCATACCATTACAACGCGAATTTTACAACGCAGGATCATTTACAACGACTACCTTTACAACGCATGTCATTACATAGCAGATGCTATTACAACGCATGCCGTTGGGTGAAAGCAGCATTAGTCTGGAACAACCTCCCAGTCGAAATCCGGCTGCTTGAGGACCTGTTGTCCTTCCGCAGAGCCATCAAGACTTTCTTGTTTTAGCTTCCTCTCCGTGGCACTGTTTCCTTGTTATGTTGTGTTGCTCCGTTGTCTCTGCGCCGGGATGCCCCTTCGCTGGGGTCGCTGAGCGCATTATAAATTGTTATAACATAACATAACATAACATAACATGCAATTACAACGTAAGTATAGGAAAGTATATCATTTTTAAATATATAATAAGTAATAATAATTTAATATATTTATTTAATTTTATTAATTTAAGTAATTTTTTTACGTTATTTTTTTTAAATGAACCCTTAAATTACCCCGTACCCCAAAACCCAAACCTAGACCTGAACCCTTAAAATACCCCTGTACCCTAAAACCCATACCTAGCCCTGAAACCTAAAAATACCCCGTACCCCAAAACCCAAACCTAGCCATGAACCCTTAAAATACCCCTGTACCCCAAAACCCAAACCTAGCCCTGAAACCTAAAAATACCCCTGTACCCCAAAACCCAAACCTAGCCCTGAATCCTAAAAATACCCCTGTACCCCAAAACCCAAACCTAGCCCTGAAACCTAAAAATACCCCGTACCCCAAAACCCAAACCTAGCCCTGAACCCTTAAAATACCCCTGTACCCCAAAACCCAAACCTAGCCCTGAAACCTAAAAATACCCCTGTACCCCAAAACTCAAACCTAGCCCTGAAACCTAAAAATACCCCTGTACCCCAAAACCCAAATTTAGCCCTGAAACCTAAAAATACCCCTGTACCCCAAAACCCAAACCTAGCCCTGAAACCTAAAAATACCCCTGTACCCCAAAACCCAAACCTAGCCCTGAAACCTAAAAATACCCCTGTACCGCAAAACCCAAACCTAGCCCTGAAACCTAAAAATACCCCTGTACCCCAAAACCCAAACCTAGCCCTGAAACCTAAAAATACCCCGTACCCCAAAACCCAAACCTAGCCCTGAACCCTTAAAATACCCCTGTACCCCAAAACCCAAACCTAGCCCTGAAACCTAAAAATACCCCTGTACCCCAAAACTCAAACCTAGCCCTGAAACCTAAAAATACCCCTGTACCCCAAAACCCAAACCTAGCACTGAAACCTAAAAATACCCCTGTACCCCAAAACCCAAACCTAGCCCTGAAACCTAAAAATACCCCTGTACCCCAAAACCCAAACCTAGCCCTGAAACCTAAAAATACCCCTGTACCCCAAAACCCAAACCTAGCCCTGAAACCTAAAAATATCCTGTACCCCAAAACCCATACCTAGCCCTGAAACCTAAAAATACCCCTGTACCCCAAAACCCATACCTAGCCCTGAAACCTAAAAATACCCCTGTACCCCAAAACCCATACCTAGCCCTGAAACCTAAAAATACCCCTGTACCCCAAAACCCATACCTAGTCCTGAAACCTAAAAATACCCCTGTACCCCAAAACCCATACCTAGCCCTGAAACCTAAAAATACCCCTGTACCCCATATCCTAAACCTAGCCCTGAACCCTTAAAATACCCCTATACCCCTAAACCCAAATAAAATAAATGATTAAAAAAAGATAAACTTACCTATACTTACGTTGTAATGGCATGAGTTGTAATAGCATCTGCTATGTAATGCCATGCGTTGTAAAGGCAGTCGTTGTAAAAGATCCTGCGTTGTAATAGTAGCGTTGTAAAAGTAGTCCGTTGTAAAAGTTGCGTTGTAACTGTTGTTTCCCGCGTGCAAGAATAACCTATTGTTTGCATTAAGAAAGGAGACAGCTGCTAAAAATCCCCCTCAATCAAAGAGGGATAAGGACAAGGAGACAAGCAGTCCTGGCATGGTTTGATCCTTCATTGCCACGATTGAACACAAGGCTAGTCAGATTCCTCGAAGTAGCTCATTCAAAAATTCCAAACTGATTCTCACTCTGCAGACAATTGGTCTACGAGGGCAATTTTTATTAAGTGGTCGGCTAACCGCCACAACGGATCGTATTATTTCTACAGGTTGCAAAGGCATAACTAGCCGGGTCATTATAACTGTAATGACACAGAAAGTCCTTTGCAGTTCACGCTGCGATGCTCATGAGTGAGCATGAACATTTTAAATATGGATCATTTTTAAATATGGATCATTTTAAATATGGATTTATTTCTTCTTTCTGTATGTACTGCAATGGTTTTAAGTAACTATGCAAATATAGTTTTACCTTACCTTACTTTATTGTTTGCATCTAACTTTAAACATGTAATTATTAACAAGGCAGTGCAAATGATACAAGTAAAAAGACAGAATGTTGAAAAGAGATTGTAAATTGAAATTATGCATAAAGATTTCAGAAAAAGAAGAATCCTGAAATTGGAAGTTGTGATAGGGTGAACCACCACTGGATCAATATATCATCCTGTGATCAACCTAGAATGCTAGTGATACAATGAATTACCCAGACAAAGTAGAATAAATGAAGATAAATCAAAAGTAAAAGTAACCTTAGTTGAAAGGCAGCGGCAATCAAAAGAGAATCTATGGATTCTGTAGAACATAGAGTAATTTGTTGTATCAGGATACACTCGAGAGATGCTGCAACAGATAATTATCAGACAGCATCTTTGTAGATATGTAATGTATAGTCGAAATTGGGATGTCTAATATAAAAAAGGAGGTGCAATTACCTATAGACTATGCGTTTTCATGGTAATGAGAATAATAAGGAACTGGTGTACCTGAAACTTGATGCGCGGACTTCAGGTAGCTAAATACTTTAATAATAAGATAATAAATTAATGTCAGAGTAGCGGCTGAGTAGCTACCATCAATGGCCATTTCACTCAATAAGTGACAAAAATAAAGTAGTAAACACCTTTGAATTATGAACTTCTAAATAGAGAAAGGGATGGTGCTAATATGCCAAGATTTAAGATGTTAACGTCCGTTAGTTAATTGCTGGAGTGAAAAGAAAATGAGTAAATAAGTTAGATTACTGTCAAAGTAGCTACAAATGAACTACCATCTGAAAGACACATAACACCCTAAAAGTGTTAGAAATGAGTTGGGAGGTGCGTGGCCAACAGCATGGTGGACTAGATGTGTCTGACTGGTGCTCCTAGGGCTGCCAAGAGATCCTGGCAATTTATACAAGCACACATGCAAAAAGACATACAGAACTGGTGCCGGCACATCTGCTCTGAGTGCCGACCGGGTCGCGCTCACAGGAATCCCTTGGTTGTGGCATGGGGCGCGATGTGCAGTGAAGTCCGGGCTACAGACAAGATGGTGGCGGCTCGAATTGAGCGGTGAAATCGGCGGACGCTGAGGAAGATAGTCCAGCTCCAAACCAGAGGCAGCATCTGGGCTGGGGGAGCAGAGGAGTGTGAGCTGCTGAGAGGTACGGCGAGTTTTCTCACCTCTCTTTCCTTGGCCCCGTAGCCCTCCTGGAGCTCCCCCCTCCATCCGCTGGGTACGCGGTGAGGAGACACGAAGTTGGGCGGCAGAGGGCAAGATGGCGGAGCGTGCAGCGGGAAATGGTGGCGGACGTAGCGGCACAGGTGGGGATAGCTGGAAAGCCTGGGTGAGAGTGTTGCGTAGCAGAGAGAACCCAAGTGCACCTTTGGAGAGGCAGCGACCCCAGGGTGACGACGGATCTGGGTGGAAGTAGCAGCGGTAGTGCTGGAAGTGGCAGGAGTGAGCCGGTGAGCAACAAGAAGGTGGGAAGTCTGGTGTGTTGCAAGGGAACTTGCCGCTGGAGCGGTCAGCATGGAAAGGGGAGCACCTGAACTCTCTGGTATGGCAGAGAGGGTGTAAACAGGCAAGCACTGAGACGAAGCTGAAGAGAGAGGCTGGGGGAAATTGAGAGTGAGGTGATGGAACTCTTTTAATCACCATACTCTTGGAGCTTCAGAACAAAAGGAGAGAGCTCCATATTTCAGGAGTCTGATTACTTCTCATTTGTATCCGGGGGGCCTGCGATGGAATTGGGGCTCTATGGACTGCGATAAGGCTGGTGAAGGGGCCTATGCCCGCGCAGGTGGCCATACTGGCCATACTGACTCCAGAGGCTTCGCGCATGGAGAAAGTGCGTCTGAGGGACTAGTGACACTAACTCTGAAGGACATATGCAGGAACGGTACCGGTGCAGCCCCTAGGGCATGATGGTGTGCCAGCGGGACACCAGGTGAGGTAACTGTGTGGGAGCGCCCTCTGCCCGTTCGTCTCCCCCCCCCAGCCGCCCCCTGTAGTAGGGATAGGTGGGAGACGAATCTTTTAAAAAGGAGGAGACTGCCCAGCGGGAGACACTCTTAATAGAACTGTGACATCAGCAGATAGTAACCGGAAGAAGGGTGCCCAGTGGTACGATCAAGGCTGCGCTCGCATGCCCCTGCGGGCGGTCACTCCAGATGGCGCGGGATAAAGATTCCAAGATGCAGAAGCAAGGGAAGATGGATAAGTTCACTAAACCTCTACCAGCGGGGGATCCCCCCCCCTCCGGATCGATGGGCCCACTGAATAACAACGTCCTCCTTCAAGCGATTCAATCCTCCAGAGAGGCACTGGAGGGCAAGATTGACGAGATCAAAATAAATGTCAATTCTGCTCCACCAAGATTTGCGAAAAGTGTCTGAAAGGGTAACACAAGCGGAACTCCATATATCAGAGGTCGAGGACACTACTCATGTCCTCAGAGGCAAGGTCCCAGCCCTGATGGTGGCCATGAAAGATGGGCTATGGAGGGTAGATGATGCAGAAAATCGGGCCCGAAGAAATAATCTCCGCTTTCTGGGATTTCCAGAGGCTATTGAAGGGACAGACGCGGGGGCCTACTTACGGAAGTGGCTATTGGACACTTTTCCTGAAGCCCGCTTCTCGCCTTGCTTTGTGATCAAAAGAGCGCACAGAATTCCTGGGGTAAGGCAGCCACCGGGTACCCCCCCCCCCGTAACCACTGATTGCGAAATTTCTGAACTATCAGGATAGAGACCTCATCAGAGTTTAGGCAGAAAGGAGACATTCGCTTGGACAACACAAAGATCATGGTGTTTCCAGACTACTTCCGAGAGGTACAGAAGCAACGAAAAACATTAGATTCAGTAAAGGACAAGCTAAGCCAAATGCAAATCACCTACATGCTTCTGTTTCCTGCCAAACTTAAAGTGACTTATCAAAGTAGGACATTATTCTTCAACAC
Organism: Lissotriton helveticus; assembly: GCF_964261635.1. Lineage (NCBI taxonomy): Eukaryota > Metazoa > Chordata > Amphibia > Caudata > Salamandridae > Lissotriton > Lissotriton helveticus. The sequence continues at coordinate 294,313,879 of NC_136073.1, read as the reverse complement.
GCCGGAGGAGGCATGGCATTAGTTGGAGAAGCGCCCCATGCCGAGACCATCCAGCACAGCAATGGCAATTTCAGGGAGAATCCCCGCACGGAACAGCAACAGACCCAACCTAAGGCGGCTCAAAGGGAGGGCTATGGAGGTGGCGCAGAGCGACTCATGTAGAGCGATGCCATATTGTAGCAGGAGAATACCAGGAGCCACACTTCCAGCCTCGGACTCTGAGAGTTTAAATCACATGGAGAGCCCCAGAGGGCGACCTCAGACTGAGGATATGGCACGACAGTGCTCAGCAGATTGCACAGACCAAGACATAACAACAGACTCGAAGGGTGAGCAACCCTTGCTGCAGAACATCAACCTTCTGGAGAACCAAGCAGAGACGGAAACTGTGACCGAGCCAGACAATCAGATTCAACAAGCAGACGCAGAAGAATGAAGTGCAGAAATTGGCCTAGAGAACTGTGAGGATAACAAGAGACTGTGGAACTTGCACGCCACCCCAAGTGTGCTGTTTCTCCTTTTCCGAATTTGACTTTCTTATTTTTCCTTTTTGTGTTTTTTTTCTTCGGGTTTGGAAGGGCAGGGAACAGTTTGAGGGGGAGATTGGATGGGAGGGCAACAGACCACTCTAGTCCATCCACAAAGCAGTTGGTCCTGTTGACCCAAGGGATAGTCGGTTGGATGTTAGGGGGTTGGGGGTTGGGGAGGGGGTGTTTACATCATTAAATGGCATCTCAGTTGAAAGGTAGATACCGTGACACCACAGACAAGATGGAAATGGGGCGGCGGAGTTGGCCTAAACAGCAGGACAGACATACTATACCCCAGGGATGGCCACGCCTAACATAGAGACATATTCGGTCCTCTCCTACAACGTGAATGGAATGGGAAGCAAAATCAAGAGGGTTTGGTGGCAGCATACTTCAAAAGACAGAAACCAGATGTTATCTTACTGCAAGAGACACACCTAAAGGGAACTCTTTGTGGGTTTCTAGGCCGTGGGGCATACAAGATACTAGCGCACGCAGGTTTCTCAACGGGGGCAAGAGGAGTGGCAATATTGAATAGAAAAAATCCGCCTTTTATAATTGAACGTACGTCGACGGACCCAGGGGGCACATACTTTGCGGTGAGGAGGATGTGGGACAGGAGAAACATTACCTTCATCAGTGTATATGCGTCCCACAGACTGCAGAAACGAACACTAGAAAAATTAGCAATAGTCCTGCTAGAGTCTGGCTCAGACACACACATTATGAGGGGACTTTAAAGATGTGATGGACCCCACAATGCATCATACGACGGTGCCCACGGGAGACACTAAAGAGATGACACTCAAAAGGTTTACTGACACACTGGCATTCACAGATGTATTCCTTTTCTCAGGCTCACAGAAAACCTTCCCATGTCTGGATTATATATTAACCCTGGCAGGGGAATTAGGAGACATACTTAAGGTAGAATACCTGGCGACAGGCCTTTCAGACTACTCGCAGCTGTGGCTTACAGTGGGCACCCAGCACATCGCCCAACAGGGGAATGGAAACTCAGTCCATGGGAATTTAGAGACCCGCAGGTTGCCAAGGAAATTAAGGTGGACTCTGAATTTTATTTTAATGAGAATGTGGGGGTCAATAGATTTGGCTATTACACTGTGGGAGGCCTAGAAACCAGTTTTGAGAGATAGAGCCCAAAACATCATAGCCCACAAGAAACGAAAGGAGGGAGAGCAGATCTCAGGGCTTGAATCCCACCTACTGCAGGTGGAAACACAGGCCAGTACAAGTACTGACCCTTCATTGCTGCGTAGAATGCAACTCCTCAGATGGGAATATTGTGCGCTGGCAAAGAGAGACGCGCAACATGCGGTACAAGCCATGCACCAAAGATGATATGACGCGGGAGACAAAACAGGCCGTCTGCTTGCATGGCTCAGTAAGAAAGAGTTCGAAACTGGCCAGTTGCAATAATAGTCGATGCTTTTGGAGACTATTCTGAACGCTTTTACACACAACACGACTTGGCAGGACCCGAACAGACCCAGGCCTACCTCCAGCGCACGCAATTTCCAAAACTGACAGATAGTGACTCACAGACATTAGATGGAAAAATCACTAAAGAGGAAATTGTGACAGCCATCGGCTAGCTGAAGACTGGCAAGGTCCTGGGCCCTAATGGGCTCCCCCCAGAAGTTTTTTAAACAGAACGTGACACTTTTTTGCCCACATCTCCTCCAATTATACCTGGAGGTGCATAAGACCGGCAGTCTGCCAAAAGATCTGAGGACAGCCACAATTGTGGTGACACACATGGAGGGCAGACCGCCGCAGAAGTTTAGCTCGTATAGACCTATCTCTCTTATCAACATGGAAACTAAAATATTGGCTAGCATACTGGCTAACAGACACGCTGGGGAAATATAGGGTCTCATATATCGGGACCAGTCTTGTTTTATGCCTAAGCTGTCGACACAGCTCAACCTCTGGAGGTTACACAATTGGTTAGAAGTGGCAACCACTAAGGTACAACCACATTTCATCCTGTCTCTGGACGCCGAAAAGGCTTTTGATACTGTACACTGGCCATTTCTTATGCTAGTGTTTGAGGAGTTTGGATTTGGCCCGATTTTCAGATGGTGGATAGCTGTTCTCTATGAACGACCACTGGCCGGAACCAGAGTCAACGGGGTGGTGTCCGGGGAATTCCAGATTGGAAGGGGTACTCGTCAGGGTTGTCCCATGTCTCGTCTACTTTTTGCTTTGGTACTGGATCCTCTTGCATGTGTTATTAGGGCACACCCAGATATAACGGGATTTCGGTACCCTTGAGAGGAGGGTTCAGTTGAATGTATCTCGTTGCATACTGACGACATACTATTGTATGTCACAAAACCAGAGACATCCATCCCTATGATAATGGATAGTTGTGAAACTTACGGAGCTCACGCAGTATACACAACTAATTGGGAGAAATCCTGTCTTTATCCGGTGGGCAGAGGCAGTGGGTGCGATGGGTGCCCGAGGCAACTCCAACTGGCCCCCGAAGGCATCAACTAGGGGCCATTCTGGAGGGGACGATTCCTCTGAACCCGCAGTTAGTACTGCTGTGAGTCACCATGGAGGTGGATCTCCCTAGGACAAAAATATTGCTACTCCAGCTAGGACTAGTTGTAGCAAAGCATGACCTGGCTAAGAAATGGGGGGCAGTGACGGGCCTATCACTGAATCAGTGGAGGAAAAATATGGACATGTAATGCTGGGGGAGAAAATGACTTATCAGGCAAGGAGGTGTCCTAAAAAGTTATGGAGAATATGGAAGCCTTAGCTTAAACTCTATGGACTTACGCTTATTGACTCCCAATGAGGTCTTGAGATTGGACGGGAAGAGGGAAAGGGGGGGTAGGTGTGAAGGGATCCGAAGGGACATACCACAACAGTCTTATTGTATATTACTGTACACAGAACTTGATGTTGAAGTATTCTTATTGAAACGTCTTCACATCCTTAATGAATATCGTATCTGTATCGCAACTATTAAAATGCCAATAAACACATAAAAAAAAAGAAATAAGTTAGGCATATACTTACATCTCTATTTGTGTCTCGATTCACCAGATTATGAAATCTATAAGATCAAGAGATGAATAAAACCTGTAGTTTGAGGCTTTGTATATACAGTGTGCATCTATCTATGGAAATATGAAACTAAATCAGACAGGTTCTCCTTTCGGGTGAACTGAATATACATAAGGGATACAAGAAAATGTCTTGTGTGTTCATGTCAACATGAACAATTTGAAAACAGAAACTCTGAAGGGCACTGTGTGACCAGCAGCCTATTTGAGTTAACTGTAATCAGACTGCTGGATGTAGCCATTATATAGAATAAAGTGAAGTTATTTCCCATGACTGATACCAACTAAAAACAATCAAAGGCATTGTGTCAAGCACCGCCAGCTGCCATTTAAATACAATCGGACTAATGGGTGAATTCACATGAATAATTCCAACTGAACCACTCAAGGGTGTTGTATCAAGGAGGCATTTAGTTATAATCGGGCTACCAGGTGAAACGGCACTGGTTTCCATTGATAACGTAAATTACGGTTATAGAGCTTGAGTTCATTAGAGATGTACAGGTCAGCGTCTACTCTCGCTGAAAGGACTCGATCAGCCGATAAGGCCTCTTGTTATAAAGCTACAAGCGAATAACTTACTTGTTATGTGATGTCGAGTCTCCGCATCCTGGATTCCTCAGCACGCTATAATCGCAGCGTTCAGCCTAACCGGCATCGTTTACTTCCGCATTTTGTAAAGGGTGCAGACAGGCTTGCCTTTGGCACACCTTAGCACACGAACAGCGCGCCTGCTGCTCGCATCCACACAGCGGTCGCCTTTAATTAGAGGTCAGGTGAGCGCGGGACAGCTAGGAGGCGGGAGCGGGAATCAGGAGAACACTGGGGGGGAGGGGCCACGGGAGCAGCAGCGGCGTGAAAGAGGAGGCAGACAAGGGAAAGGAAAGTGGCAAAAGGACAGCCAGAAAAGAGCAAAAAGCAGAACGGAGCAGAGGAGGAAAATAAAAACAAAGGCCAAAACAGCTAAATGCAAGCGAAAGACAAGACAGGCAAATAAAGGCAAAACGGGCAAATAAAGGTGAGACAGGCAAATAAAGGCAAAACAGCTTTAAGCAAGTGAAAGGCAGGGGCAGGCACAAGACAGCACTGAGGCACAGGGGTCTCGAACACCAGTCAGGGTAGAACAAGGAGGCAGGACACTTACCACAGGGCTGTGTGTGGGAGAGCCATCTCATGACCAAGATGTCAGGGGTCTTTCAGTCCATTAGGACTCCTACATTTTGACAAAACATATATTTTGGATTAAACAGAAAAGGTAAAACCTTTCTACAACTTAATTACATAACGTTCGTTCGAAAAGCTTTATTTCGGTGCATTGACCATAAAAGCATCACAAAGGTTAAAAAAAATACAGAAATTAACAAAATTGGTTGAATTTTGCATCCAGTCGCCATAGAGCAAACAGTTAGAATAAAGTACAGGTGTGTATGGTCAATGCTTATACACAGGGGAAAAAATTAAGAACATTACTAAAAGCCAATATGGGTAATAAAATAGTTTTTAAAAACAAGAGGAAATACTCTCTTTTCTTTAAAAAAAAAAAATCACAGTTAAAAATTAGTTACCGTGGGTCATTTTAAAAGTATTAATTAACCTGAGCAGACCGTGTACTATATTCAGTCACTACACGGAAGGCTCCAAAAACTTCCTCCTCATACACCACATTGAGAATAAAAAACGGGAAACAGAGTAGACTATTGGGAGGTGGAGCTCAGTTTTCAATATTCTATAAGCCTCGGTAAAGTGTCTTGTGCCTATGTTCTTACAAATTTGTACAAGCCAGCGTCTTCTTGGCGACCTATAGGAGTCACAGTGGAAAAGAACATGCACCTCAGTTTCTTCCACTAAACCACATGCAGGACATTCAATCATAGCATGTCCCCCCATTTTTTAACATACGATCGTAGGGGGAGACACCCATACCTGAACTGGAGAAACAATTTTCGTGCCAACACTGGTTGGATGCTATCCAGGATGGGCTCTGCCTGGTAGATATTTTTAATCAGTAGGAATTCACTTGTAAGCCATCCCAATGAAGAGCTACGCATCATTTTGGACAGTCGGTATTCCCTATAGGCAGTCACCAGTGTATTCCTACTTAGTGATTGTGACACGGTTTGGGGCTCTTCCCACAAATCAACACGTCCCAATTCCATACATAGCGCCTTAAGATGCCTCAACCAAGGTATCTTACCCACCCCTTTCAACCCCAATATCTCAGTTAATTCCTCACTATACGGGGCTAGCTCGGGAGTGCTCCACAAGCGTCTCCAGAGGGTCAGTGGTCTAAGTGCGGCATCCTCAGTAATTGGTCTGATTCCTAGGTCCATTCTCAACGGAATCAGAGGAGTGCTTTTGGGGAGGCTAAGAAGCTGTCTGATGAACGCATTCTCAGTGCGTTCAAGGGATACGAGTGTACAATGGCCCCAAATTTCTGCACCATATAACGCAGCACTTCTTGCCTGTGCCCTGTAGGCCTCCATAGGAGCATAGACCTGCTTGTGTGATGCCCCCTTAAAGAATTTATGGATACCTCCCGACACCTGGGTGAGCTTCAAGTTACACTTATTAATCTGGGCTCCCCAGTCCATGCTCTCTGTCAGGGTAATGCCAAGATAGTCAAACACCACCACTCTTTCGAGTGGTTGGCCCCCCAGGGTCGGATTGCTGCGTGTGCTTTTACATAACATAACAGGTCTATTTGTAAAGCACACGATTACCCGTAGGTGTCCTGGCGCTGAATAACAGATGTTTATTGTTACCCAACTCAACGGTACTCATTTTATCGTCCTCAGATGGATGAAAGGCTGAGTGGACCCGCCAGGATTTTAACCTGTGACCATGAAGTTGAACACAGGACCCTGTAGTGGCTGCTTTAGTCCACTGAGCCACCAGACCTGGCTGGCCAATTAGACCTGATTTTTCAGTCCGAGATTGGACACAAGACCACAGAGAAAATGTTGGTTCCTTACAAGCTGACATGATGGCTTCTAAACACTTACACATAAGCATGAACACTACAAATTTGGTGATCTGTGTAATAGCGGGTCAATCAGGATATGCATAGCTAACTTCCGAAGAAGGCAAAATGGCACGTACAGCATACAAATAACATTTGTATACAAGCGCAGAGATGTGTTTCGCATCTACAGAAAAAATACTAACAGCAGTACAGACCGCTGTAGTGAGAGAAAGAGTACTAGCTCAGGGGAAATGCATAATTGTCATAACTCTGGTACTGACCTTAGAGGCCGTTACAAAAACAAGTATTCCAAATGCAAAAGTATTACATCCACAATGGATACAATGGGCTAATTCACTCACCGCAACAGATGTAGACTACAAATTTGATTCTACATAAAAAATGCAAGCATTTCCGCAGTACCAACAAGGATACACTCTCCCGAAGGAAAAGATACCTCTAGATCGGTATGAATACATCATTTATACTTACGGATCTGTCCAGCTGGCCATAGGTAGTAAACAGCAATACAGTACTGCATGTGTGATTGTAAAGGGACATATGCGGAACGGCAAGTTACATCCTAGCAATACACAGACATGGTCTCTAGGAGATTGCACAGCTAGCAGAACTAAAAGCCCTGATACTGGCACCAAGAAATATGGATCAGGGACTCCACACACTTATTGTGCGTGATTCATTTTACTGTGTCCACTTACACAACAATTGTTTTCACTATTAGGGCCAGAATGGGTTTAGAGATTACAAAGGATGCACAATAAAGCATACGATACTTTGGGAACAAATTGCAGAGCTGAAAAAAGGCTTGCCACTGGCCAACGTGATTCATACATTGAGTCATCTGGTGTTGGTGTGCACGTTTGAAGGGAATTTATTGGCTTATGAAGCTGCCAAGGCGACAGTGAGAACTGCTACCATTGCTGCAATCAGTCGTACTAGCATGTAAATAGACGAACAGATAATGGTAGCTGTCAACACTATGCGTAATAACAGCTCAGCTTTACCAAAAGGCTTTCCATTCATGTACTCCTACAAGTTAGATGTGCAAAATATACTGTATGCTCATACCAAACAAGGATCGCAGATTAGGTTTAATACTAGCTGCACACGAGGGTCTGGGTTCAGCAAACGCAGGTATTACTGCAACAGTTTCATTATTGAAACAATGTTATTGGTGGTCAGGTCTTAACAAATAGAGCAAGGGCTTTGTCCGTAGGTGCGACATTGGTCAGCAGATGAAGGGTTCTACCGTAGCACGTCCACCACAGACACCATTACTGATATCAGATAAACCTCTCGCATGTGCCTATTTGAACCACTGCAGCCTTTTACAATCTGATGGGGCTTATAAGTACATCTTGGTAGCAGTAGATTCATGCTCCAGATTCCTGTGCGTTTGACCGTAGCCCTGCGCTTAGCTCTTGGGCATACAAAGAAACCATTAGAGGTTTGGGTGTGGGTACTCATCTCCGTACCATCACAAGGGAAATTCGATTGTGGAGAGGAAAAACTGGGTTTTCAAGCAATCCTTAACAGCGAGGGTATTAGGTTTGGGTGACAGATGGGCCAATCACCTATATGGGGCCATGGGGCACTTAATAATATGCCAAGAAGTTCCCTAGGAGGCGTACTCCATATAAGATCCTCTTTGGTATTAGAATGTGGGTACCCGACCTCAATTGTGGCAGCAAAGTGGTAGATTAAAAAACATTTGTCATCAATGATCGTTTGGCTGTTTTACGGAAACTCAATTCATCCTGGGCATTACAAAGCAATGTCTAAGTAAAACACCCCACCACTTGGTGAAAACTGTTCTGGCAAGACCTGCCTGGGTCCCAAAGGTCGGGGATCCGGTCAGAGAAAAGATTGTGGACAGAATATAATTCGGGCCATCTTACCGAGCACCTATACTTGTCCTGGCAGTCGAAGTAACAAGAACAGTACATCTTCTGCCTCTTGCCAGCAAGAAATAATGATCTGTTCAAACCACACTATGTTGCTGATACTGAATAGCAGGCCACGTGGGCTCCTGGGTTACCGTCATTCTCCTCTTTAAAGTAAGTTCAGACAGAAAGACTAATATTGTTTGAGGATTATACTCTACGAAGTAACAGAGTTACCAACAATGGAATGGAACTTGTGCCAGTTGTATTTGCTACTAAAGACAAATAAAATACAGATCTCAATTTGGCCTATCACCGACATCTATGTGAACATGTCTCAAAATGAGTCTTCTTCCAGTTCAGCAAAACCTGCTGAGCTACCAAAGATAGATCAAACAACGTCTGACTACTTCGTCGATTTTGACACTTTTCTCAGGATTCAAGTGAACCTCAGTCACCACTAGCTTCTGTTTCCCATAAAGAACAAATGTATGATCTCTACCTTTGACTGAAAAATAATTTCTTTGTTACTCCATTGCTGCAACTCTGCATTGCAATTTGTCTACTTTTCCTAGTACTTTAGATAGATGTAGTGACTTTCTTTTTCTTGCTCTTCAATAGACACTCTCTCCAAAAACTCTCTGCAGTACATGATGTGAACTTGGTCCTGAAACCACATACATCATCTTATCATCAAGGAAAAGGCCCGTCCTTTGTGAACATTAAATCAGTTCAGATTACAGAAGAAATAATATGGCATGGGGTTGCATATGATGTATATGATGTATATGGTCCTACAGAACTTCTACAAATACCACATCTGATTAAAATGTCTTTGAATGATATCATCACCTCCAGTACTTTCCCTGATGATTGGGTCTTTAAAACTCTAAATACTATGGTATCTGATTTAGAACAATATGCTGAATTATCTGCATTATCTAGTAATGGATTGTATGATGACACATCAGATTTTGACACCATGTATTGTTATCAACACTATGGTCATCATTTCTTGGACAAAGCAAGTATCCCATGTTATGTTTTCACTTATAATCAATGGGAACATTGCCCAACACCACTGAAAGGTAGTTAAAAAATGTTTGCACAGACGTTTGCTTATTTTGTCTGCGTTTAACACTTTAGACCCGACAACTTATTATTATGTGGTTGCGCCTAAACCCGCACATGGTTTTAGAATTTTGGAGGGACATTATAGACACAAAATCTGTCTGGGGGACTAAAGATTGGCAAGTTCAGGGAACTAAGGCATTATTTAGAGCATTCCTCATACCACAGCAGAGTATCTTCCTGAACAGCACTGTGCAACAGTCTTCCTGTCTTGGACTAGCCAAGATTAAGGACTTAAACACACCTCAGATTCCCTCACCTACACACTTTGAGGGATGGCAAAATTACACACAACATAGTGAGGATACACTGAATGACATTCTCCATGATGATTAAAATAATTCATCAGACTTCAATTGGAAAGGATTGTTGGTTTGGCCTATCGACACAAATAGGTGTCAGTCAAGATTCAGGCGTACCACAGAAGGGTTTAGTATCTATAGGCCTGACCAACGCTAGGAAGAATTAGAACACTTGGGGTGGTGACATCTTACAGTATTAGGAAAATATGCCTAGAGTGTCAAAAAACCTCAACACTGTCCCAGGTAAAACAACACTTGTCCTTACTATCAGATGACATGGGTCATAGGGATTGTTTGTTAGGTCCCCAGAAACCAGTCACAAATGCTGGTTCATATTATAATGAAATATGAAAAATATTGCAACAGGAGTCTGCTGAGAGATTGCGGGAGTTGACAGGATTAATCTACAATAGGCTTTGGCAGTGGTCAACAAAGGTATGACCACATTAACATCCAGGATGTATTCACTGGGCAACATTGTGTCTTCTGCAATAGATATAATAGCACAGGATTTGTCTATTTTTCAGCATGAGCAGTGCATTCTATTAAAAGGCTGGGCGCTACACTTATTGCATTCTGGTCACGTGCCCTGGTGGTATATCAACAATACGTCTCCTTTTTCTGCATACAATCTAACAGAAAGACAGACTGCAATGGCATGTAGAGATGCAAAATGTACAATGCTGCACATTGAAAAATTTGACCAATTAACTTTTACAGTGGCTGAGTCCCCCTCCACAGAATGGTTAATCCATGGCCATATTACACTGCCAATTACGACATTCCAATTTCAATATTGTCTACAGTATCACCAAGTAGGCAGGAATGAAGTGTTGGGTAAGGAATGGATGTATGACGTTACAACGCAGGCTATTACAACGCCTGCCTTTACAAGGCGGTTTTTACATCGCAAACCTTTACAACGCATAGCGCTTAGAGGTGCTGGATAGTGGTAAGTATAATTTTCTATTCCAACTCCAGTCCCCGTGGACACTAGGGAAGGTGTTGGATAGAAAATTAAACTTATTCCCTATCCTAGAGCGCTCCCCAGCGCAATGCGTTGTAATGGTTTGCGTTGTAATGACCGCGTTGTAATGGTAGTGCGTTGTAATAGTTTCGTTGTAAAGGTTGTTCACCGTAAGGAATACATACATGAATCTTGGGAATTATCATACAGATTTAGATGGAGGAATGGGGACACCAAATTCTTTCTCAGTGGTTCAGACTGTGAGAATTCGTTAAGTGGGTCTCTAATTTGTCAGGCTTTTATGCTTCGTGGAGCTTGTAATGCTTCGGATGCAAACCTATCATGTCACTTGAAAGGATACCCAGCTGCTGTTATTCATCCGGTATTCAAACTGCTCTCAAATGAGTGTTATTTGGTGTTGTGTGATCAAGGTTTTTGTAGGATGCTGCCAGGCATCACATATCAAGTCACAGTAAGTTCCATGGTTACTTGTTGTATGCAAGTATTGTTTCCACCGACCCACACAGTCAGGGAGGAGTCGCTATGTACTTCAATACATGTTTCCCTTATATGGTTTGATTTCATTACAAGATCGGAGGCTACCATTATGTATATTTCTTTTAATGCTAATGAAACTCCAAGCAGCCACTTAGAAGCAATACATCATAAAGCGAAACAGATCTAGAATTCTAGAATAGAATCTTCCAGATGTACAGTAGCCTTGCACATAGGATAGTCTGGGCATCTACGAGTGTATATATGTTTTCTCAATTTAATTTGTATACCTTTCTGAATAGACTTGTGCCCTTTTTAACTTAATTTGTATACCTTTCTGAATAGACTTATGCTTCTTTGACCTCAAACTCCTCTTAAATTTCAGCTCACACTTAACTGATTTCCAATTTATGGAAATCCTGCTTCCCCCACTGTCCGCCCTCACCCCGGACCTCACATTATGTTTCCACCCAATAACGGGCTACCCCAAAATACAGACAAGTCGGGAACTCAAACCAAAAATCAATAATTAAAAAAATAAAAATCTTTACCCCATCTGTAGTTGAGGGGCTACACCAAAAACCTCACTTTACAGAAAAGGAGCTTAAAATGTAAAAGACCTGATGTAACAAAGCATTATTTACATAAGCTCCACTAACAAAGCCTTAATTTACATAAGCTACTCTGAACTTTACTAATAAGTCATATTGCCAGCCTTCTAAGCCATCTATATAGATTACTAAGTACTAGAACCCATAAAGGATAATAAAATCCAACATGTCTGATGTAGAATCAGATGGTCTTGAGTACCTACCCCTAACATCAATAATGAAGAAATGAAAAAGATTACTCAAGAAGAGATGCACTCCTGCATGTGCAAAACACTCAACCAGGACATGTCAACCAAAAAACCCTTAATTGAGGAAGAAGATGGCACTATTGAAACCCAGAAAGGCCAAAACTGGGAATGCAATAAAAAAGGGGGCAAAAGATTAAAGAGAAAGAACAACATTGAAAGAGCAATCCCCATGAACACATTTGGAGGTCTAAACACCTCAAATAATTTTGGAGGTCTTATCACCTCATCATATAAAGGAGGTCTAAGCACCTCAAAATATAAGGGAGGACTACGCACCTCAAAAGTATTGGGTGTCCTTAGCAACACAACATATCAAGATGTCCAAAGCAGCACACAATATCTAAGTGCTCGTCATGATACACAAGATCTTGAAATTGAACCACAAGGGGACCAAAACATGAACCCGTTGGATGAATATATCCTTGACCTAGACCAGGATGATCTAGACTTTGAGAGTCCCCTATCAGAGGTAGAGCTCCCTTCATCCTCTAAAGAAATTATATCCAACGGACTGGGTGAGATCTTCTCTCCATATAATATCAGACACCCGAGGAGCTGATAATTGTTGCCCTAAGAACCAGTGTTTCAATAAAAGGTATGCCTGACACCCAACCTTGAGCCAGAATAATCAAATTACTATTCAAACTAGGTAGAGAACCCAGGGAGGGCATAAAGGTCACTGAAGGCCTTCCAGGATCAAATGCTTGATATTTTAGGCCCGCTGACTAGAATAATTGATATGGCAGACGACAGCCACATTAACGGTACCCCGTTAGACTTAGATCTACTAAGCTTAGAGGATGGAGTAAGAAAATTCTGATCCTATTAGGGAACGCGAATGCAGGGATAAATGCATGTGACAAAGAGTAGTCCTTACCAAGATCAACCCTAAGCTGAGCAACATGGCTGACAAAGAACCCTCAGCAAACCCCAAAGTACTCTTATTTGGAGAGGACATGATCAAGATCTTAGGCAAATACGTTGCAACCTTCACAGCCCTAGACAAAGCTCAGAATAGCATGCATCGAGAATTCAACCTTAGTGTTTTTGCCAAGGTCGACAGAAGGGACCGCTCTACTGGCCATGCCTACCGAACGCCCTACTACAGACAATGAGGATTAGGTCGACTCAGATTTGGTTTTTACAGAGTTGGAAATAAATTACACAAGAAACCTGGGTTTTAGAAACCATTCAAGGCTTCAAAATAGAATTTTTGAAAACACCGACACAATCCTCACTCCCAAGAAACCTAGTACTGATCACAGAACAACATAAAATAGTAGAGGAAGAGGTAATGTGCATGATAGAGTAATGAGCAATTATATAAGTACCATGGGATCATATGATATTCGTAAGCACTCTCTTTCTGGTAGAGAAAAAGACAAGGGTTGAAGACCAGTCATGAAACCTGAGAGGACTGAACAAATCTCTCATCTTACACTTCAAAATGGAGGGTATATACCTCCTGAGAGACATGCTTATAGAAAAGGACTGGCTAGTGAATTTGGACTTCAATGGTGCCTACATCACAATCCCCATGGCCTTAGAGTTCCAACCATACCTCCAATTCACATGGAACTGTTGTCTATTCCAATTCCAAGCTCTCCCCTTTGTGCTACAATCTGCTCCCTGGTGTTTCACCAAGGTAATGAGAGCTATAGCATCCTTCTTGAGAGAAAGAGGGATACGAATGATAGTCTATCTCGACAACATCCTCATTATGTCCCAGCACCACTCCCAGATTCTTCAAGACCTGAATACAGCAGTAAATCTCTTAGAGAGCCTTGGCTTCATAATACACAAAGAAAAACCTTCATGACCCCCTCAAAATCTCTGGAATTATTGGAAATCACTGTAGACATTTTAGCTACTACCCAAGAAGAAAATCATGAAAATACGCAAAGAAATACAACTTGTATTAAAACGAGACCTCTTGTCCCTGAGAAAACTAGCCAGAATCCTGGGCCTCTTATCTTCCTGTACCCAAGCTATCTTTCCAGGACCTTTACATTATCTATCCCTTCAAAGACTGAAGGCAAAAACCCTCCGTGCTGGACTTTGGTACGGAGACAAAGTAACCCTAGACCACGGATCCAAATCAGAACTGAACTGGTGGTTAGAGAATCTAGATACCTGGAATGGCAAAGCCGTTTTCGGAAACTCCCGAATTCATTCTAGAGTCAGATGCAAGCCTTCATGGCTAGGGAGCGTGCTTACAGAACCAGAACACGGGAGGTCTATGGTCCTGTACAGAGAGCTTACACCACATAAACTACCTAGAGTTAACTACTGGCCATTACGCTCTGATGAGCTTCAAACAATCCCTACAAGACAGGTTGACTATTCTAAAAATGGAAAACATATTTTGTACCCCATAAATTACTTATGGGGTACAAAATCTTCAGACCGATCAAATCTAGCCAAAAAACTCTGGCTGTCTGTCTAGAACACAAGATAGCACTAAAAGCAGCATACCTACCGGGAAAAAGCAACGTCACTGCTGACTGGAATTCAAGATTCTTCCTAGACCACAGCAACTGGAAACTCAAAGTGAAAGCCTTCAGAACTTGAAATCAGTTCTGAGGCCCTCTGTAAGTAGATCTTTTTGCAAGCAGACTGACATTCCAACTGCACAAATATTTCAGCTGGATGCCAGACCCCGGTGCTCAAGCAGTCAATGCCTTTCTCCAGCCATGGAAAAGAATTTGAGCATATGCATTTCCCCCATTTGCAATGACCCAGGGAGTCGTCCGGAACGTGAAACAAGACCAATGCTTCTTATTATTAATAACCCCTTTCTAGCCCTCCCAGGTGTGGTTTCCGATGAGCTTGGAATTAGCCTGCAAAATACCTTTTCTACTTCCACCCGCAGAAGGCTTTTTAAGGGACATAGATGGAAGGGAACATCCCGTAGTCCAGACAGGGACTTTGAACCTTCTTGCCTGGAAAGTGTCAGATAATATAATGAAATCACATATCTTTTGAGACAAGCTGCTATACTCCTTCAAGAGTCATGGGCTATTGGAACCCACTAGATGCAATAGAATCTGGAGAACTTGGGTAAGCTGGTGCCTGGTGAGGAACCTGGATTCTGTGGAGGCTCTTATTGTACATGCAGCACACTTTTTAGTTTAACAATATGAGAGAGGGCTTACTTACAGAACAATTAATTGCTACAGATCAGCTATATCAGCAGGCCATGTTCTAATAAATGGCAAGAGCATAGGGAAAAATGCCACAATATGCAGAATTATGAAAAGTATCAAACTAAGGAGGCCACCTAAACCTAAATATGAAACCCTATGGGATGTTAAGTTACTACTATACACTTTCACTACCTGGCCTGAGAACAGATACCAAGATAAGAAGAGACTTTCCATAGAACTAGCATTTCTTCTCTGCCTAATTTCCTTCTGTAGAGTATCAGGCATTAAAGCACTAGAAGTAACTCAGAGTCTGTGATGCATGTTGTGTCAATTTCGAGATTATTAAGAGAACTAAGACTATGTCAGATACAATTTTCAGCGCAAAGTTAAACACATGCACAAAATATATGGTAGATTTTATGAAAGAACATGATGCACGAATGAGCGAACATCATGCGAATGGTATTAATCAATTACTTATCTCTTTTGTGAAACGCTTCAAACCCATTACATCAGCTTCTATAACAAGATGGGTTAAATATGCAATGCAATCAGCCGATATTGACCTAACAAGGTTCCAGACACACTCATAAGGCGTGCTATAGCTAGCGAATCACATTGGAAAGGGGATAAACTAGATGACATTCTTAAAGCAGCTGTTTGGTCAAATTCTAACACTTTTGCTAAACACTATTGTAAACTTATTAAACATATGTCAGATGTAGTGTGACTAAACTACCAACACGCTTAATGAAATTGCGATTCTCCTAATAACATGCCAAGAGAATCTGGATTTCATTAAAGACACTGAGACTAACATTATCCCACCCTTCCCCTTCCGTGGGTGGATACATGAATTACTGAACAATAGATGCATAATTTATGAAACAACAATTATTCAATGTATTGTTGAAAATTTCATTCAACCTTTATTTAATGTATTGGTAAAAAGTCAACGTTTCTCAGTTACATGACAACAAATCACTTATAGTCTTTCTTATTTCAGATATCTCAACATAACTGATTAATCTATACTGCTGTTTGCGCAAGAAGGATGTTCAGAAAGAATTAACTCTGTGTCCCCTTTATTCAATCTTCATTATTTCTATCCGTTTGGAATGCACAAAAAAATTAAAGAAAATTTTACACAGAAGAAGACTTGCCTTATTACCACACATTTAAACGAGGCAGACTATCTTATTTGCATCGCTATTGTACATCTGGAAGATTCTGTTCTAGATCTGTTTCACTTTATGATGTATTACTTCCAAGCGGCTGCTCGGAGTTAGCATTTAGAGAAATATGCATAATATTAGCCTCCGTGTCTCTAATGAAATCCAGATTCTCTTGTCATGTTATTAGGAGAATCGCAATTCTCTGAGTAGACTGAAAGCCGTGCTATTACAGAAAGCTGTGGCCTTTTCCTCAGCCCGAGCGACTTTTGATCTCCAGGTTGCAAGGTCTTCAGCTGAGATACAGGCACCAGTCCAAACTAACTTCCCGCTTCATTTCGGGGTAATGGTACATCGTGTCTTTAACATGTCTTGTATGAGTGGGATAATACACTTAATGAAGTGCATAGGTTCTGGACTATTAAGCACCTTTGATACAATCTTTGGGGTTATTCCATTATTATACACTCCGTATTGGGAAGCGTTTTTGGAGGGTTTCATCTGGTGGTGTTACCGGGGCCGTCATCTGTGGAGGCAAGCAGCAGTGATGTTGCGTCTCCCACACAGGACACAAAAACATCTGCTCTCCGTGTGATGGGAACAATTTCTAAAACAAACCAACTTAAAATTTGACAACATAATTTTAGTTTTATTTTTCTCTTTTGCTCTCACTGAGCACTATGGCTTTTAACTTGATCATTTGGTATAACACTATATTGACTATTTAGAGGACTTATAGAGCTTTTTAAGCTTCTGCATCGTTAAATAATACATACTATGTCTTAGATGTTTTTATGCTCCTATTTTAGCAATGTCTTTTATGCTTTTTAGCAAAACCAAAGGGGATGATGGACGGAGTGTTGAACATTGCAAGCACTCACCCCCAGTCAGCTGATCTGGGTTTAATCCATCATCCTTCTTTAGCTCACTCCGCCACCCCAGTTCAGACATGGCCATATGCAAATCAGTCTGAACCTGTGCCTCATGGGAATAGTCCAGCCTGAACTGCCAAGCCATGTCTTCCCTGAACCGGAAACAAGCATCCTGGGACCGGTTTCTGGCTAATCAGCCGTCATCAGCCAGGCTAGCATGAACCAGTGGCAAAGTGAGTAAGGGACCCACGTCTGGGCATACCCTGCCAATCTAGGGCGAACAAATAAGCCTCAATGAACACCACAGACATTATTGTTGTCACTGAGGAATTAACCTAACTAATGCTACATTTACTTTTGTTTCTTTGGTAAAAAAAAAATATATATATATATATATATTTATATCCATACTAATATTATAAAGAGAGAGCCCAAACCTTTGAGGCGGGTAATCTCAGTAACCACAGCACCAATCACAACACCTAATACAGTGTTGGAAAGGGCAGTTGCAGCAGAAGGACATAGGCTATGCAGACGGCCACCTTATTTTTTTTGCAGAGTTTTATATAGCGTGAACTTGACCCGAACTGAATAAGGTATCAGAGCGCTTTACATAGCACAAGTTACGTTACATGAGGACACACATTCATTTTTGTTAGGCACGGGGAGATTAAGTGATTTGCCCAGAATCACATTATGTTTGGCGTCATTACCAAGACTCGAACCCAGATCCCCAGGTCCGAGGTCGAGCGCCTTAGCCTTTAGGCCAACTCCTCTATACAAATTTAAAGGTAAAAGAACTGTGCCAGCCAAGTAGTCCCTTGTGGGCGTGTCTACTTTGTGCTGTGGGCGTGGGTTGGGGGCGTGTGGTACAGCCATCACATCGTGGGCTGTGGGCGTGTGCTGGGGGTGTGACAAGCGCTGGGGGCGTGTGTCCGCCCTTCATGCAATGTGAGTCGTACATAAAAGCGCCAATTACGTTGCTGCGCAGCATCAAGGGGCACGCTGGGGGCGTGATACGCTGGGGGCGTGAGAAACGCTGGGGGCGTGTGTCCGGCCTTCATGCCATGTGAACGCAATTGTGCCGCATCAAGGGGCACGCCAGGGGCAGGAGAAATGCTGGGGGCGTGTGCTACGTTCCGCTCTTCATGCCATGTGGGTCGTACATTAATCAGAAGATCGGCTGCTGTGGCCGTGTACTGGGGGCGTGACAAACGCGTTCACCTTGAGGCCTGGTAAGTAACGTTACTGCAGCCTCTCCTGCGCGCTGTTACTGAACTCTCTCATTCAACGAAATTACACGCGCCTGCTACCATCAACCAGGGCTCTAGCCGGGCTCCGGTGGCGGATCAGTACACTAATTACACGCGCCTGATAACATCAACCAGGGCTGCAGCTGGGTCTCAAGCAGGGGAACACGCACCTGCTAACATCAAACAGGCCTGCATCTGGGCCTCAAGCGGGGGAACACGCAAATGAGCGTGTCTGCGGGGACAATTACTGCAGCCTCTCCTACTGGCTGTCACTCAACTCTCTCATTAAACGGATTTACCCGCGGCTGATAACTCTCTCATTCAACGACATTACACGCGCCGGCTAACATCAACCAGGGCTGTAGCCGGGCTCAGGCAGCGGATCACTACACCAATTACACGCGCCTGCTAACATCAACCAGGGCTGCAGCTGGGCCTTCTCCGTCCCTATTCTAATGAAACAAAAAATGTTGTCTACCGCGAGATTTTAAAATAAATTGCCCTTGCCAAATACACACATTACACACATTCTATTTCATACCCGGACAACGTCGGGACGGGCTGCTGGTATATATATATATATATATATATATATATATATATATATATATATATATATATATGTCCTGTAAAACTCAATTTGCAGTATATGCACTAGTCTGCAGCTGCAATCTATACTACATAGGCAGCACTAAACTGGCAGTGCATAAAAGAATTCTGCAACACACACGCGCCATTGTAAACAATGATCCCAGTTACCCAGTGGCCAGGCACTTTAAGGACAAACATGAAAGCAGTCTTAAACATTTTAAGTACTTTGTTTTAGACTCAGTGCCAGCAGACAAAAGAGGCGAAAATAGGGAAGCCGAACTTAGGCGCTTGGAATCAAGATATATCCTTGAATTGGATACTATGCACCCAGGTGGCTTAAATACTAGCAAGGACATGTATACATACCTTTGAACATTCAATATATTAAGTATACCAGGTGATTCTTCCCTCTTTTCTTATATGCATGAAGTGGTTTCCATCATAACTGTAATTTATACATTTAGAATTAAGTAACCGTGAAAGTAGTACCTCTTTTCCCCGTTTCCTATATCTCTGCTACAACATCATCAATTAGCAAAAACTTTACACACTCAAGTTTAGGAACATAGCAGAATTGTTGGTTCCTTATATAATTTTGAGAGGTAACCTAGAATGTACTGTATTAGGATCATATTTCACTTAGTATCTTAGAATAGTTGTATACAATTTTAGTAATTACAATTTTAGCTTATTTATTGGGTTTTTAAGGTTGGAATGATTTTTATAATATTTTATATATTTCATTTGTGGGAATCAATCATATAGCCCATTTAGCTATCTGCAATTTAATCCTGAGAGAACACAGCCAGTCCATAGTCTCAATACCTCTGTTGAGATTAATGAATGGGCATTATAGATATGTAAATGGCATTAGCCTTAATTTTCTTGGCTGCTAGCAATCATTTGCACAAAGATTTTGCACTAGTCATGCACACTTTTGCACATTTTTTCAAAAATAGGGGACTTGCACACAGGGGTAGTTGGGGGAAACACAAAATGCACTTAGTCACTTTTATAATAGCAGTATAATATAGCATAGGTCTATTCCCAGGATGTGAACATGCGCGGCATTATAGGGAATTGTATGTATTTATACATGTATTTTTCTCCACTATGAATATTGATTTTAGCCAAGAAGATTTTACTATGCTATGTTTTTACCCTTGAATTATATGAATTTTATTATTCATGTATATTATCAATGCATTTATGCTTTGAACTGATTTTCATTGTAAGGTGTTTACTATGTCTATTGCTGTTACCAATTAGCACTTGAACTTTAAAAAGCGCAATCCCGCCCCAGGTGCTGACATGTGATCAAGGCCGTAGAATTATAATGTTCATTAAACATATCTTTTTTTCCTGTTTTTTTTAATTATCATCCCATTCTCAACCTGGTGAAAACTGCAAATCTCACCACTCTTCCATCGATACCTTCCGCCAACAAAATCGCTACAAACGAGAGCCACAACTAACGCTAATGATATGCAAAGTAGGTGTTCCCATGCAAAAAAAATACGAAAACACCACTTCCCCACCCAGCCAAATCTGCAATGCGATCCGAAAAGCGGGCGATAAGCTGACTTACCAGTAACAATTTAACATCAACCTTTAACTGGTGTAAAGATGTCGACTATATACTGCGTAAATTAGACCTAACTCACAGCCGCACTTAAAGATCAACACGTGATAGAGCTACTGATCTTGCAGCTCCGACACCCAACAAGACCACAACACCCAGCGCCAAGACCACCAGCACCTCCCCCCGGATCATCCCCCGCTACTACCACTGAAGCAGAGCAAATCAGGACAATAGACCTTCCCAAAATACCATGGCCCCTCAGCCGCACAATAGCTGAATGTTGGGAGATGTGGCAACCAACTATATATGAAGAAAGCAAGTCACCCATCAATAACAATGCACACAATGCCAATTGTAACACTGATGTGCAGCACAGACCTCACTATGCAAACTGCAAACATCTCCAAGTGGGGATAGACTATTGATACTTGTAGTGTAGTGCACAGTGGATAAAATCATGTTACCTCAGGCAGTGGGGAAGATCTCGGTCATGTAGCTGTGTTGTCCCCCCCTCGAAGCGGAAGCGGAGTGGTCTGATCCAACGTAAGCCACTCCAGCGTAGGAGTATGAATAAATAGGCCTGGCCCTAGGCGTGGTTCACTTCTGTGAAGATCAACGAGTCTGCCAGAGCAGCGGCCCTCACCCTGGCACGTGGCTGTCGCCATGACCGCAGGCCTCCTCCACACAAGCCCCCTGAAAACCCAGCGCCACAGCACCGCAGATTAATGTCTGGACCAACTCTGGCCTACACTGTGGAACACTGGCGACACATGGTGCCACTAACTGTCTTCAACACAAGCCTATCCCACATGTGTAACTGTGTCCTGAGTCCTGAATAGCAGTGACCCCCAACTCTGCGAGACAACTACAGCAGCAGACTCCCTTCAATCAGTGAGGCATATTGCCATATGGAAGGCTGGCGACATGTGCTGCCACTAACTTTGTTCAACAGAAGCCGATCCCACATGTGTAACAGTGTCCTGAGTCCTGAATCGCACTGACTCCAAGTCCGTGGCAGCGACCACAGCACCACAGTCCCTTCGATCATTGAGGCATATTTCGATATGCAAGGCCGGCGACACGTAGTCCCACTAAACCTCTTAAACACAAGCTGATCCCACATGTGTAACTGTGTCCTGAGTCCTCAATTGCAGCGACCCCAACTTCGTGGCAGCGACCACAGCACCTCACTCCCTTCGAACAGTGAGGCATATTTTGATATACAAGGCCGGCGACATGTAGTCCCACTAACCCTCTTTAGCACAAGCCGATCCCACATGTGTAACTGTGTCCTGAGTCCTGAGTTGCAGCGATCCCACCTTCGTGGCAGCGACCACAGCACCTCACTCCCTTCGATTAGTGAGGAGTCTTTACAGATTGAAGTCTGCTGACTAGTGGTGCCACTGAATCTGCACTACTCAGGCCAATGGGGCCAAGAACCTATGCTCATGGCTGTGGGCCCTTCCTCATCATTACCTCTGGCCTACACTACGGTCAGCAGAGCTCACAATTCAGATAGAGTCCTGATTCCACATGACACAGTCCAGTAGGCAACACACATTACTCCCAGTGAGGCCGTCCACACCAAGCACCATCACAGGCTCATACAGTCTCAATGCTTCTGGTACCACCAACCCTATTTAGCACAAACCAATCCCACATGTGTAAATGTGTCTTGAGTCCTGAACAGGCAATGACCCCCAACTTCCTGGCAGCGGCCACAGAACCAAAGTCCCTTTAGTCTTATTTGTTGTTCTTTTCTTTAAATAATTTTTTTATATGTAAATGTATACATGACTAAGATTCTTCTTTCTCCAACCGCACAGGGACATTTCCGGGCCCAAGAAGGTGGTTGGGGGTATATTGGGGAATGGGAGCATCAAAGGGTTATCACTCACAGAAATAACTCTGATATCTTTTCACAAATGCCTCGGACAGATGCCAGCTGACGGACTGAATCACAAAATGGTTTTTCAATAGTAATATAGTGTGAGTTATTAACAGTTCGGACCCAGGCTCGCAGAGGGACAGGTGCGGCCCGCCTGCTTGACTCCTAGAAGCAGTGCTACGAGCCATCCGTGTCATTGTGTCTATCTCTGCCCTGTTCCGTCGTACACCACGCCACGCCACTCCGATTACATTTCCGACATTGGCCCCACATAGCTACCTGTCGCAGGCATATGCTGTTGGTGTGCAGGTCAGTGGTCTAGTTCTCAACATCTCACAGCCACTCCCTGAGGGCATGTTTGCACACACACCACACCCATCCGGCACATGCGGCACAAGCCATGTGACCACGCAAATATAATAGATTGACAACGTCACATCCTTTGTTGCCGGTGCTAACTAGCTGGCGAATGCTCCACGGGTCTCAACCATAAAGAGTCAGTGAAAACTTGCGCAGAAGGTTAGTCGCACCCTCAGCTGTATGGCCGTCAGCGGCCTACCATCACCTTGGCGCGGACTTCATATGAATAGGGTTGTACCACCCCAAACTCATGTGGCCATCAGGAGTCTCCTAACACGTGGCATGACCTTGAGTTCCACCGGCTTAGCGGCACCAAACCCTGAGGTGGTCCCCGCCATAGACGACTCAGGACTCAGCGACATGTCTGAGATCTGCCGGGCCGCGGAGAAGCTGAAGTGGTCTCCACCATTCAGGACTCAGCGACATCTGTCACATCCGTGGAACAGCTAATGTGGTCTCCGCCATTCAGGACTCAGGACTCAGCAACATCTATAAGATCCGCACAGAATCTGATGTGGTCTCCGCCATTCAGGACTCAGCAACACATCTGAGATCGGCAGAGTATCTGATGTGGTCTCTGCCATTCATGACTCAGGACTCAGCAACACACCTGAGATCTGCGGGATTTTGATGGGCACGTGCACGCCGCCCACTGCTGCACACTCCGCCGTCACCAGGTAATGATTTGCTCATGGATGCGCAGAGGCGACAGTCTGTCTCTCTCTCTCTCTCTCTATCTCTTTCTCTCTCGTCATTCCTTTCCTCCTATCTCTCTCTCCCTTCTCCCTTTCTCACTCCCTTTCTTTCCTTCCTTCTCACTGGCTTGTTTTTCCTTCTCTGTTTCTGTCTCTCAGTCCTTTGATATGCACATTACACATGTCCTTATTATGTGCCTTATTTTTCAGGCTCTGTTGTCGGCAACCATGGTCCCCACAGGAGTCTTCCACCTTGTTTTTTTCTATTATGTTTGCTAAATTTTGTTTTATATTTATAATAATAAAAAATAAAATGTAAAAATAGTTTATGGTTTATAAAAAAATAAAGTTTGACTGCTGTGTGACTCTTTCTGGTTCTTATTACTGTTATTTGCTGGTATCCACCATGGTGTTAAATATTGGACCACTTATGGCGGGAATACTGGTGATCTCTGCAGTTTGCACCAACGTCTGAATACTGTGTTAGATTTATCTCAACTTTAGTTGCATTAAAGTGCTGACACTGAAATGCAGAGTAGCTGCGCCCGTGCAAAAAGACATGAGGTGCCCCTTTGGTATTTATTCTAAATATTAAATTCCTGTATTGAATTGCACTTAGGTAGTGCCTGCACTTACTGTGTGCACACCAAATCAATGAAGAAATCTCATTGTATTTATATTGATCAGGAATAGTGTGTCAGGTCCTGTATCTTGACAGGATACACTGCCCAGTTCGTATATTGTTCTGCACACGAAAAAATGACATCACAACTTTCACAACTGCAATGTGAAATAAATTCCAGCGATAACCCACGTTACCGCCAGGAATTTTACACCTGCTTTCTGCTGCTGTTAAGCAGGACAACTACCTGCAGCATGAAAGGAAACACAGCCAAGAGCCACACAAGAACAAACACAGGTGCCACAGAGTCAATCATCATGATACAGGGATACCCACAGAGCCACAAGACACATCGCAACAACCCCAGGACCACCAACGCCCCCCCAAACCAGCATCTGAGCAAGTGTGTCTGTGTGGTCATTGTGTTACCATGAAAGGCACAGGCCCTGCAACATCAGAGTGTGCTGTCATCAGCAGACGTTACCATGTCACCTCAGCATTGGCAGTGACTCTGGAAATGTAGCTACGCACGCATCCTCCTGTAAGCACAACACATGTGTGCTGGTCCGGCGTACACAGGTCAGCAAAGGGGTGTGCCTATCCGGCAAGGGTAACAGGGTGTCTCGGACATGTCCGTGTGCAGGAAGTGCGGTAACTGTGTCTGTGTTCTGAAGTGGCCTGCCACAAGGGCCGCAGCAGACGATGTTGTAAAGTGGCATACACCACCACCAAACGACACTCTCATGGTGTAGTTCGAATGCCACAGGACATGCCGGAATAAGCATTACAATGCTGTGCCGTACGAGTGCACGGGATACAACAGCGCACCATACAAAAGTGTGGGGGGGGGGCTCATTGGAGGGAGGAGCAGCTGTTTGGCAATGTAACACACAGTGAACCTGCCCATGTGCCATGAGGTGGGCATCTCATCCATGATGACAACGGTTGCAGACATCCCACAAAACCCATGACCGGCCTTTGTTCACATCCTGTATGAATGCAGCGTGGTTTTCACTTCTATGCTCGTTGAGTGGTGTGATGTTGCCGGAATGTGTGACTTATGCGCCTTGTTGGTGTGTTTCAATTTGGCCATTGTTTGTTTATACTTGTGCTGTACTTTATTGTACACATGTGTCATTGTGCCCATCTCCCACGTCACCCTACTCCCTGCTTCTTCCTCTTCCTGCTGCTGTTGTTTCTATAATTTTGCACTTCACACATAAATACATGTAAAGAGCAAGTTAGAATACTTCCTTGATTCTTTTACGTTTCAAAACTTCTCTCTATTAGTTTATTTTTAATTTTCCATATAAACAGTTTTTTTCATATTCAACGACACATCGAAGTCAGCAGTGCAACGTATTTTATCAACACACTTTCTAGAACATTTTACAACAGGTGCAGGTTAAAAGTTCATCAATTTTTTTAAACCTAACAATATTTTTTTGCAACATTTCTCAAACATTAAACGGCATGTGCAGGTTAAAGTTCACAATTGTTT
Source organism: Lissotriton helveticus (assembly GCF_964261635.1). Lineage (NCBI taxonomy): Eukaryota > Metazoa > Chordata > Amphibia > Caudata > Salamandridae > Lissotriton > Lissotriton helveticus. Next base: position 294,287,943 of record NC_136073.1, on the reverse strand, counting down.
TAAGTTCAAACAGTGCCTGCCACGTGCAAGTAGCAGGTGTGGTTGAGTTGATCAAATTTTATCCTATAATATGTACTCCACATTCAAACTGCTTTTTCTTAACAAATCACAAAGATGCTTTTCCGCAAAATGAATGTGCACCCTACTTTTAAAAAACAATGCTTTTCATCTCCCAATCAGGTATCGTTTTGTATCCGAAAAAAAACTAGTTCCCCATCTTTAAACATATCTCTTATTGTGCGAAGGAACTGCATGAGCTGCAGACATCTTTCCGTAGCTAAAATGCTAATATGGATCGTAGGACAAAGCTATGTTTTCTGGTGCAAAAGGTATGCAGAACAGAGACATATTGACCTACACCTAGGTTTACAAAATGTGGACATTAAATGGTTTCCACAGGGAGGATGGAAGTGGCACCAATTGTTGCCTTTGGTTAAAACACCCTGACCTCATGATTGTGCACTGTGGTGGAAACGACCCAGACACATTGACTGGGGTGGGATTGGAAATGCTTATGAAGGACACCTTTGGACAATTGTTGTTACTTTTGCCTCAAACTGTCTTTGTATATTCCAATATATGCCAAAGACAGCAGTGGAAATGGTCAAGACAATTTTGTACTCAGATTAAAAAATCTAGGAAGAAAGTCAACAAAGCTGTGTCTGCATACCTCAGAGACCACAAGATGGGGTCCATCTACAACAACAATATACTTTTTGATATGGCTGATATCTACAGAAGTGAAGGAGTACACTTCACAGATCAGGGAAATCGAGTTTTCCTGAATAACTTGAAGCTGTGGATCCACACTTATATGAAACTCCAACTAATGAACACAAGGGCTCTTTTTAGAGCCACCGTATAACTTACAACTTAGGCCCGCTATTTTAGGGCGAGGTAACAGCAACTCCTGTACCCTCACCAAAATGTATTCTCCACACAGCTGTGCAACAGCGGCCACACCATCTCACTTTGCAACACAGAGCTCTCACTTTGATCACCGACTTTACACATTGCGCTTTACAAAAACCGTATTGATTTACCTTTGCACTCCCTATACAACACCACCTAAGCACCATATACAAGTTGGACAGGTGTGGCACAGCGTCCAGAGCACATGACTTCACAGCTTAGCACACACAGTTGTGGCTCACAGTTTCATCCCCGAGTCCAGCAGCAGCTCAATTTAACAATATGACACTCTAGGCAATACCTCACTTAATTTCCGTACCCCGCACTTTCAGACCGATAGGGGTCAGTAGTTCAGTGACTTTACACTGAGTCTGTCAGCAGCTCAGCGTACGCCCCCAGCGCCATCAGACCCATAGGAGTGAGTAGTTTCCACTTCACAAATGCCGAATTGATTTTATATGCACAAATGTATCTGCGCTCTCCCTGTATAACACCTCCTACGCACCATACACAAGTTACAATGCTCAAAACAAAAGTTAATCCGAGTAGGTATAGCTACATGCTCACACTACTTCGACAGATGTGGCACAGCGGCCAGAGCACATGACTTCACAGCATAAAACACACAGCTTGGGCTCACGCTTTAATCCCCGAGTCCGCCAGCAGCTCAGCTTAGCACCATGAGACTTTAGACAATACCTCACATATTTTCCGTACCCCAGGACTTTCAGACCAGTACGGGTCAGTAGTTCCTCCTAGTAGTTATAAACACATGCAGACACTACTTTCACAGCTGTAGTGCAGTGGTCAGGGCACATGACTTCACAGCATAAGACATACAGTTCGGAATCACAAAATGGCGGCCAACACTTCCTAGTTGCAACCGCTCGCAGCCAATCAGCAGCAAGCTCGTGCTTGTAACGCCTCAGCCAATCAGATGGCAGAATGCCCAAATATCGATATCTGTAAATTTCTATATTTCTCAAAAACTTAAACAATGAACAAAAGCGTGCTTTCTAGACCAAGACCCTTCTCCCTGGCAAATTTGGTATAATTCCGTTCACTGGTTCAACCTGCAGCCTTGTCTAAAATTTCCTATGGAAATTAACATGGAGAAAACTATTTTAGGACCCCCTTTCATCTCGGCCCCCCCTTGATGAATCACCCCCCAAACTTTTAACATAGGAGCTGATATCAACAAAGAATTAGTTTTGAAAATTTCATGAAGATTCATCAAACTACGCCACAGTTATACGCAAAACAAGAAATGCTCTTCCTATGGACACTTAGTTCTAACTCTAACTACCTACTGGCGATACGCTCTGTTGTCAGGCTTTACTAATATACTAATGTGTTATATGTGAGACTTTCAGATTCACATTTAAAATGTATTCCTTGACTGTAATGAGTGTTATCACTGTGTATGACGTAGCCTCACTGCTGATCCTCCCTCCATCCCACAACATTCACATGTGTACGCTTTGCGATAGCAAGACTTTCAATAATACCGCACACCATTGACATGCGTGTCTGGGCATATCCACAACCTTGACAACGACATGTAATGTTCACCATTCAATCTTTTCAAACACCATCTCATTAACGATAGTTTTCGCCCTCCCAACACATGCTACACTAATCTAAATTGCACACCGTGCGAGGTCAAAACTACAAAAGAAACACACATAAGTACACTTCCTGATCCGACAGGAACTGAACAACGCCCAGGTCCCCGGAATAATTACTCACACCCCTACGCTGGCCTGGCGTAGGCAAGCCCAGCACACTTTGCATACATATAAATAGGATAACCACGACAACGCACGTCCCTCTTCTTCCACACTGTCTCAGGTGATATGGCTGCATCCACCTCGCATATCACAGTGCGCAATAAAAAAAGGATCAATGAGGTTTACACCATCCTGGCAATCCACAAGCGCTCTAAATTGTGAGCCCTACTGCCCGCCGTCTACAAAAGGGATCCATGAGGTGTACACCATCCTGCAATCATCACTCCACCTGAATAATGAGCACTGCTGCCCGTAGTGTTTGCTCACACAACAATCACAGCAGGTAAGCAGAGCGGCCTGGGTGCACAGGGCCTCCAATTGAGCACGCTGCGGCGGGACAGGTGGGTGCATCACCCTGGCTGCGCAGGTGCGAACAAACGATGTTGCCGTGCATAATTATGTGATCTCTGCACTGATTCAGTCTCATCTCTGTCTCATTTTAAAGACCTGCTGGACCGTATTGTTGGCCTGAGCCAGCGGGCAAGTCTACCCTACAGACACCTTTTGAGCGCAGTGCTGCGGGAGGGGTGGGATGCATCAGCCTGAGTGCGCACGTGCAAAAAAGCGATGTTGCTGTGCGTAATGATGTAATCTCTGACCTCATTCAGTCACATCTGTCTCCTTTGAAGGAACTGCTTTACCATTCTGTAGGCCTGAGCCAGCGGACAGCGCTACCCTACAGACACGTGGCGTTGGCTTTTAGGGCACTGTAGTGAGCTCGTTACTAAGTGTACATGCACACAGGCTTCCGCCACTGCATTACATGCGCACAATATGTTACTAGCATGCGCTCTGTTCCTTTCTATATAAACCTTCGTATAACGTATAATTATTTAACCTTGTGAAATCTCAAGCACTCCAACTCCTATTTGAATGACGATTACCACTAACAGTTGGTAGATCATACTTTAAAAACGAAGCATGCACTCAACTCTTGTTTTCTATCAAGCTTGAAATAAACCATCATTTACCTCCAGACGTTTCCAACATTAAATTATTTCTTCCTTTTCAGACATTCAATTGATTGCCTCAAGAAGGGCGGAGCGGGAGCTGACCCCACAATGATGCCCTGGGTATTCTGACACCTTCCATCGTGGTATCAAGACACCGTCCCCGACCGGAGACCTGGTCTACAGTACAAATTATCCCGGACTCGGAGCTTGCACCAACACATTGTGGGACATACCGGTGGTAGCAGGTGAGCACTGAAGCCTCGTGTGCAAGACCTACAATTGAGCACAATGCGGGGGAAGGGGCTGGGGTGCAGCACCCGTGCATGCAAGCCATTTTCCCATAGCTAATATTTATTATCAAAGAACGGCGATAACATTATCGCCGCTTTAGCGGCAGGAAACTGCCGCTAAAGAGGGGATAATGGGCTTGATAATATGCCCTTGTAAATTCCCATAGGAGCCCAGGTTCACACCAGAACCTGGGCTTCTTTTGGAATTCACAAGGGGATATTATCAAGCACTTATCGTCGCTTTAGCAGCAGTTTCCTGCCACAACGGCAATAATGTTATCACCGTTCCTTGATAAAATATTTTAAGGGCTTGCTGAACCACACTCTTTCTCGCGGACCCCAGCGTCCTAGACAAACCAGTGACAGGAGGGTAAACACTAAGGGCTGGGTGCAGTAGGCTGATGCTCTGTCTCCTCCTCTCTCTCTTCTTTTGACTCTCTCTCCCCTTCTCCCTTCCACCCACACCCCCAGCCTTCCATTCTCACTATTGTCCTTTCATTCGGACTACCTTTCTTTACCTCTTCCACATAGCACACATACTTATGTTTCAATGTTGTCTTGCAGGTTTCCTACGCTGCTTCCACTGGAGTCCAACACACGTTTTTTATATTATACTGTTTGTTCTATTAAACTTACGTTTCTATTTATTAGTGTTTTAATAAAGGTTACTTTTTTTTTCAAATAAATAACTGAGTGTATAGGTCTTCTTTTTCTGACAACACTTGTCTATTATTTATTGTGAATATCATCTGTTTATAGGAGATTTTAAGAACAAAATGTTCTGATATTACAGTGCACCTACCAAACATAATCTAACTGACTATTAGACAAATGAAGCCTGGGTAATTCTACAACTGCAAGAGTTATATGAGTTCATCACTTTATAACACCATAAGTACTGCCAGTATGATTACAGAACAAATAAGGCACTGCCTAGGACCACCGAGGCTTCAGGGACTGCCGAGGCCCACCCTGCATATTTAAATAAAGCCCCGGAGTGTGGCGATCCCCGAACTTCAGTTGACCTCAAACTCCCTGAACATTTAATAAACAATACCTGGAAAGGTGGCGGTCCACTAGGCTTCCAAAACGTCTCTGCTGTGCCCTTCCGCGCCTAATTTACATGTGACATTAAGATCCCCAGTCCTACAAAGACCCCGCAATATAATATTTGGATTGGCCGCAAAACATTACCCACCAGGGGCCTCATTTAAAAGAATGGGTGAGACCCCGCTTTTTTTTCTTATTTTCTCTCCATTTTTACCATCTGCATCCCCTCTATTAAAGCGATACAAGGTTTTCCTCCTCTCGCTTCAAGTAGTCAAACAAGTATTTGCTATCACAGGGTGGAAGCCATGCACCAGCCCTCTAATAGCAAACACAAATGTCCAGCGAATGCACACAATGTATGAGCTGTGCCTGACATGCCACCTTCCCTAGGACCATGATGCATTTGTTAGTATAAACGCATACTAACACTACTTACACACGTGTAGAACAGTGACCAGAATGTAGTGAAGAAGCAGAGGAAGCACAAAATCTAAAAATATAAATCCTACCATAAGTCGGATGACATAGTTCAATGAGCCGACAACCCTGGCATGAGTAGAAACAGCTACACGAAGAAAACGGGTCTTCAGCACAACACATGCAATTTTTAAATATTGGTGAGTGCTGCTTTCTTTTTACCTTCTCCCTCTCGTCGCCAAATTTATGTAGTGAAGAGGCAGACAGCAGTGGATCCAATAAGTAGATTTATTACAGAAAAACAAGACACCTGAAACAACCACCAACAGGAGCAGACAGCAAGCCAACAGTCTTCTCCAGCACCATGTACAAACTAGGCAAGGTTCCCCTCATGACAGCCCTACATTCTAACATTGCATACTTAGATTTTAGTAGACTTACATACTAACATTCTACTATGACTTACATTGGAATACTACCCAGAGCACATGACTTTACAGCAATGAGCTCATGGCTTTATCCATGAGTCTTGAGACCGGTAGGGGTAATTATTTTGCTTCCCACTCCCTATATTGTATAAACGCAAACTAACGCTACTTCCACAGGTATGCTCAAGAGCCCAGAGCACATCACTTTACAGCAGTGAGCTCACAATTTAGGCTCACGGTTTAATCCCCGAGTCTTCACACCAGGCATCAAGGGCAAGAACTCAGTATTAAGTGCTATTTTTGCAGCTAGGAACACTTGTGCACACTATAGGAAACTACTTTAAGATGGCTGACACTTTTTATGTTTGTTCGAGCACAAGTCAATTTTTTATGTCACTGGTTTTTGGGTCACATGATTTTGTTATGTTTGTTTAAATGTCCATTCGTAAAAGCATTTAGCTTACCCGTGAGCAAGGTGGCTACGCCGAAACACGTTGGGTGCTTTTGTTTAGGCTAATGATGCATTTCGAATAAATCTCTTTGGAGCAACAATAAGGTGTCGGTGCGATTGCAGGTGAGGAGTGCACGTGTGCTTGATTGCATGGTGAGTGGCATTGTTGAACCGGGCTGCCTCGGACCCGGAGGTGCACCGGGGCTGCAAGCTGTCCCGGCTTTTTTCGGAGGATGGAGAATGTATAAATTACCACTGTAAGATGGCGCCCACATATTCGAGTTGGGTTATTTACCACTGTAAGATGGCGCCCACATATTCGAGCTGGGTTATTTACCACTGTAAGATGGCGCCCACATATTCGAGTGGGTTATTTACCACTGTAAGATGGCGCCCACATATTCGAGTGGGTTATTTACCACTGTAAGATGGCGCCCACATATTCGAGTGGGTTATTTACCACTGTAAGATGGCGCCCACATATTCGAGTTGGGTTATTTACCACTGTAAGATGGCGCCCACATATTCGAATGGGTTATTTACCACTGTAAGATGGCGCCCACATATTCGAGTTTGCAGTCCATTGTTTGTTTCAATGGACGCTGCTTTAATTTGCTTCCGCTTTGCTGCCGCCAGCTGACACTGACGAAGGCAATAGCTGAAACGCGTTTGTTTATTTTGCGCAATAAACTTTCAAACGGAGTTAACCTGCTGCGAGTGCTTCTTCTGGGGGTTTTGAACCACGGAGCTCGGGATATATATATATATATATATATATATATATATATTTATATATATATATATATATATGTATATATTACCTACTGGCGGTCGCCAGTAGGTCTAAATAGTTAGGATTTTTTCTCTATGGGATTTTTGAAAATTCTATGTCTAATAACTTTGGCGTTTGGGGACGGAATTGGCTGAAATTTTCAGGAAAATGGCACATTTTGTTTCTGAGCAGCCCTTGAAAATTTGGGGGGGGTTCGTCAAGGGGGGGCCGAGAAAAAAGAGGGGTCCCAAAACGTGTTTTTAACATTGAGTTTTCCATAGGGCGGTTGGCCTCACTTTTAGCCCGAACGGCTGAATGGATTTGCACGAAACTTGGCAAAATTGTAGGGACTGGTAGCCCGATGTGCCTTTGCTAGGTCTCAATATATGTGCTTCAGTGGATTTTGAGAAATTAACGTTCAAAAAAAGATATATATCTGTAACAGCGGACCGGGCAGCGCTCCGGTTCGCGGACTTTACGCGGTATGGAGCTTTGTGAAGCGAAGCTGATTGGTTCTCCGGCGTCTGGGAACATTCCAAACAGTCCGTAGCGGCCGCCATCTTGTCTCTCGGTAGGATCGAGAGACAAGAGGAGGCCAAAGCGAAGGGGCAAATGACCATAAGGGGGCATAGTAGATCCTCGCTGACCCCCTAGGTTTGATGTGGAGGTTTTAAAAGGGCCCCGCGGGGCAAAAAAAAAAAATATTAATAATAATCGAACGGCTGAATGGATTTGCACGAAACTTGGTAAAATATTAGGGACTGGTAGCCCGATGTGCCTTTGCTAGGTCTCAATATATGTGCTCCAGTGGATTTTGAGAAATTAACGTTCAAAAAAAGATATATATCTGTAACAGCGCTCCGCTTCGCGTAACGGAGGTTTGCGAAGCTGATTGGTTCTCCGGCGTCTGTAAACATTGCAAACAGTCCGTAGCGGCCGCCATCTTGTCTCTCGGTAGGATCGAGAGACAAGAGGAGGCCAAAGCGAAGGGGCAAATGACCATAAGGGGGCATAGTAGATCCTCCTTGACCTCTTAGGTTTAATGTGGAGGTTTTAAAAGGGCCCCGCGGGGCAAAAAAAAAAATAATAATAATAATCGAACGGCTGAATGGATTTGCACGAAACTTGGCAAAATTGTAGGGACTGGTAGCTCGATGTGCCTTTGCTAGGTCTCAATATATGTGCTTCAGTGGATTTTGAGAAATTAACGTTCAAAAACAAGATATATATCTGTAACAGCGCTCCGCTTCGCGGAGATAAAATTATCTCTGTATTACCTAGCTGTTGCTAACACCAGTTAGCGACGGCTAGTAGGAGATAGCGACCATCTTGGGCCCCACTTTGCATGTGAGTGATATTTATCACTAATGACATGCAAAGTGGGCATGCCAAGATGTTAGCGACTGGAAACAGTCGCTAACATCGCTATCTCCTATTACCAACTTTTGGAAATATTCGCGATAAGCGCGAATATCTCCAAAAGCTACCACCTGCCCTGAGCAGTTCTTAGCCATGTTATCCAATGGGAGGTGGATAACATGGCTAAGAGCATTAGCTCGGTAATGCATGAATATCGCTGAGTTTTCAGCGATATTAATGCATTGCGGTCGTTTTTTATCGTATTTGCGATAAACCTTGATAATAGCAAGGTTTATCTGCGATAATTTCTGAAGATGCTTAGCGGTAAAAAATTCGTTGCTAAGCATCGTTAGGGATAAATATCGCTTAACTTTGGTAATATGCCCCAACGTCTGTTAACGTTCGATTCGAAGGAAATCAGGAAGTGTTGAAAAACATTGTCTGCGCCATCTTGCCTTTTTTCAAATGCCACACTTTTGTCGTGCACGGCAGTCATTTTAGATGCCTTGACCAGACCCACTCTCTGCACGCTGTCGATCCTTAGCATGGCTCCCCACCCTCGCAAGCATCTCCCCCAGGCAGTGGTCACCCCCGCTCTCTGTCTTATGCATGGGTAATAAACCACCCCCCATCTGCGCTGCTCTTCACTGAGAATCACACCCTGTGCCCGCCCGACACCTCCCTTTCGCCCTATTCACTACCGCACCCTTTGACACTCCTTTTCCTCTGTGTCCGATTGTCCAGGCCGGTCCTAGGGTATCAGCTAGCCCTGCAGATGTAGTTTATGGCCCCAGCTGTAAAGAATCACCCCTCTTCAAAGGAGTTATAGTAGATCAAGGCCCACACTCGATGAGATCCGTCACAGCAGACGCGTTCCTATTATCTGAAAACCATCCTGTATTGTGATTGGGGAGGGGACCGAGCCTGAAGCGGAAGATTCCAGGGATGACTCTTTGTACATCAAAGTTTTTACAATTATGTGTCACATTAAAAATATATAGCACTCCAACAAAGTAGTAAGATTATAAAACTTTAATAACTTATAAATATATACAAGAAAACAAAAACAGTAATAACATATAAACATTTTTAGGGAAAAACAACGAAGTAGCGGTCGGCTGTGCGAATAGTCCCAACGCAGCACAACGTCCAGATTTCACTGATTTCGGCATCCGGCGTGGGGCGTCGCGGGGGGTGGGTCATCAGTAGCAAACTGTTGTGCGAATAGTTCCAAGGCAGCAGAACGATGGCACCAAGGTGATGTCCAGTAAGTTGCCGCACTGGTTTTGGTATCCTACAATGCTGCTCCGAATAACGGCGTGGGGCGCCCCGGGGGAGGCGGCGTGAACGGGCCTCTCCAGGTGGAGTCTCGTCTGTTGTAGTGGGGCGGCCCTTTACCGTTTCAGTTGCCATTCCGTCCGCTTTTGGTCCACTGTGTCAAAAGCCGCAATTCAGCTGAGTTGCGCCCACTCTTGCGGTGCAGCGATAGGCGGCTGTCACAGGACTCTCAAAATGGCGGCAGGCTGTTTCCTTTTTGGGCCTGGTCCACTGAAATGGCCCTGGGACACCTTGGAAATCGGACGCTTGTCTGCTAGGTCTTGGACCCCATTCTCGAAAGCGTCCCCTCCGCCTTGAGGATTCATCAAAAGTTTTGGGGTCCCCCGACTCCTGCAGGCTTCTGGTGGGGAGCGGCTGCCATGATTGCTCGCGGAATGACTACGACGGAGCCACGAGATGGTGGTGCTTTCATGGTGACGCCAGCTTCAGTCTGAAACATCCAGAAACAAGGTGGGGCTTTCATCGTTTGGGGAAAAAAAAAAGTTTTCATCCAATGAAAAGTGTTGTTTTTAGGTCATATGATCAAGCCTTCCATCATTAGGAAACCAAAAGTAAAATGAACCAATGAAAAGTTTTATAAACAAGTCACATGACCTGTTATGCGGCATAGGGTATAAAATGCGGAGAAAATACGTTGGCACGTGAGGCGGCGTCAGTAGCGGACCGATGTGCGAATAGGCCGAAGGCAACACAACGCGCCAAGATCCGGATGGCACCGAGGTGGTGTCCAGCAAGTTGCAGCACTGGTGTGGCCATCCTACAATGCTGAAAGTCGGCGTGGGGCGCCCTGTTGGCCTGTGAGTTCGCGTCAGTAGCGGACCGATGTGCGAATAGGCCGAACGCAGCACAACGCGCCAAGATCCGGATGGCACCGAGGTGGTGTCTAGCAAGTTGTCGCACTGGTGTGGCCATCCTACAATGTTAAAAGTCGGCGTGGGGCGCCCCGTTGGCCTGTGAGATGGCGTCAGTAGCGGACCGATGTGCGAATGGGGCCAAAGGCAGCGCAACAATATTTTCTGAATAGAAGACACCACAAGGCGCTGAGATGCCAAGATCCGGATGGCACCGAGGTGGTGTCTAGTAAGGTGCACTGGTGTGGCTATCCTACAATGCTGAAAGTCGGCGTGGGGCGCCCTGTTGGCCTGTGAGATGGTGTCAGTAGCGGACTGATGTGCGAATGGGGCCAAAGGCAGCGCAACAATATTTTCTGTATGGAAGATACCACTAGGCGTTGAGATGCGAAGATCCGGATGGCACCGAGGTGATGTCTAGCAAGTTGCTGTACTGGTGTGGTCATCCTACAATGCTGAAACTCGGCGTGGGGCGCCCCATTAGCCTGTGAGATGGCGTCAGTAGCGGACCGATGTGCGAATGGGGCCAAAGGCAGCGCAACAATATTTTCTGAAGAGAAGACACCAAAAGGCGCTGAGATTCCAAGATCCGGATGGCACAGAGGTGGTGTCTAGCAAGCTATGCAGCTGAGTTGCGTGTGCACTTGCGGCGAATAGGTCGAAGGCAGCACAACAATGTTTTTTGAATAGAAGACACCACAAGGGGCTGAGATTCGGTTACCACCGAGGTGATGTCTAGCAAGTTGCCGCACTGGTGTGGCCATCCTACAATACTGCTCCGAATAACGGCGTGGGGTGCCCGAAGGGGGGGGGAGGCGGCGTGAACGGGCCTTCCTAGGTGGAGGCTCGTCTGCTGTAGTGGGGCGCCCCTTTACCGTTTCAGTTGCCATTCAGCTGAGTTTCGGCTGCTCTTGATGCTACAGCGACAGGCGGCTGCAACAGGACTCTCAAAATGGCGGCTTGTTCTTTGGATTTGGGCCTGGTCTACTAAAATGGCCCTGGGACACTTTAGAACTCGGACGCTCGATTTTTTTTTTTCCTTTCCTGTACATGCAAAAAAAGGTAAATGCCCGGTACGTTACACGCTTCATCTGCCACGATGTACTCTCCAGAGGAACCGAAAAAATATATAGTTATGGTAACTATACCATGCATCGTCATATGGAGAGGTGGCACCAATTAATTATAGTGCTGCATAAAAGAGAGATTTGGAGGAGAACCCCCGACCTGCCAGTACATTCATCAAAGAAGTGGCACTGACAGCATCAGAGGCAAGGGAAATGGTCCCAAATATTTAGAACTTTGGAAAGATTAAAATGACATGTTTAGATTGTGGCAAATTAATTTCATGTGGACAGATGAGTGTTACTCTAATAAATACAGCATATGAACATCATCATAGTCGATGGTTGGTAGAGACATTTTGACTATATCCTGGACCTGCCCGTCCTCGCCCAAAATGGCGCCGGAATAAATGGGACTCGTAACTCCTTGTTGTGTACTGGTTGCAGAACCTTGAAATCACGAGATACGTATGCAGTTTTGAAGCATATGGCGGGCGGGGACGAGAATTGATTGAATATTTCGACATCCCTATTGATATTAAGTTCTGATGTGTTATTGATTACTGTACTATTGAAAGTTCGAATTAACGTCACCCATGGTACTTGCCCGCAAATGTATATCTAGATAATTTTATTGTAACTGGCCCTGTCGTATTTTAATTATAAAATGTACGTCCACCGATTCCGCAACTGTTAGACACCTTAGTTCTTGCAACCTAATGGCCCGCCCGTTACGTTCCTCTACAGTGTAAATGTCTACTCATCATATACGATTACAGTTTGCTCCGTGGCCGGCCCACGTGGTTATAGGCTCGTATTTGTATAATGAAATTTTCACAATAAAGGTTTTTAAAAGAAAACATGGTAGTAGTATATACATTGGTAAAGTTTTTAATAATAGTCACTGTTTTAGAATCATTAAAAGGCAAGTGAAATAAAGCAGACCAATTACATGAAGGGTAAAAGGTATAATACGCAGGAACGCAGTAAAGATAAATGGTCAAGGGCTGTTGTGTTTTCTACTCCTGCAACATAAAGTGATCGATAAGAATCTCATATTCAGGCGTATCGGCGACTAAGACAGCAGGTCGACCCTCTTTTGCTCAACGGCTCCGTCATGGGACGAAGAAACGCTCTTTTTCTCGAAAAAAGAATATATTTTACTTGCAGGACAGTTGTAAATTTTCCGGGAAAGTACATTAGCCTGGAACATTATAACATATATTTAAGAAAAAATAATGTTCGAAAGTAATAAAAAGCGTAATTTTTAGGTCATATGACCAAGCCTTTCATCATTAGAATAAGAAAAGTAAAATGAACCAATGAAAAGTTTTATTAACAAGTCACATGACTTGTTATGCTTACGTTACCCGCTGCGCGTCGCGCCCCGGATGACTTCCGGATGCACTAACGCGGCGCGTCATATGACGCATTACGCGACAACGCAGGTCCAGAATATAGTCAAAATGTCTCCACCAACCAGCGGTCGGAACACAACCCCTTTCAGCAGGCTAAATAGTTCTGTTAAATGACAACAGAAGGGACAGGCATCAAGAACCATCAGTCAAAGAGGGGAGGGCTAGTTCTTCTCTACCGGGTTACATTGGGGCGCTACCGGAACTGATCGAATTGGTAGTCTACAGTGTTTCTGGATGTTTCAGACTGACGCTGGGGTTAGCATGAGAGCACCACCATTTCGTAGCTCCGTCGTGGCCATTCCGCAACCAATCATGGCAGCCGCTCTTTATCGTTATTTTGGGCGGGGTGGGTGGCGGAGCCGAGCTGTTTTGCAGCCATCATTGTGTGGAGTTCAGTTCATCTCACTAGTTTTGTATTTGTCATGAGGGGTTGTTCCTAATGTTTGTATTTTAGCGAGGTCAAAAAGAGATCCTATTAGTGGCCTACTGATTTTGCTCGATTCCTTTTCTTTTTTTTTACACGATTTTTCGTTATCTGCAAAGACTAAACAGAGTATTGCGACTCTGTGTCTGTTTGTAAATAGAGAATGAACCAAAGAGAACCAATTCTAAAACAGTAAATGCTTGGATAACAATCAATCAAATGGAGAGAGAAGCAGGCACGACGTATTACAACGGGGGCAAAGGCCTGCGTTAACTACCTTTCACTATCTGCAAAGAGAGAGTACTCCTAATAGAAATGAGGGGGGGCACCATTCAAAGCAGATCAGTGTGCATAAACACGAAAATGTTTTCACTTACCACGTACTTGACATTCGACAGCTTATGATATTTGCTATTAAAAAAACATTGAAATTCACTGAAAAAACCATAGGTTATAGACCATATATAGTTAGGAATTAGCATTTACAAAACCTTGAAAATTCACTGAAAAAACCATAGGTTATAGACCATATATAGTTAGGAATTAGCATTTAAAAAACCTTATTTTACTCACACAAAACCATTGAAATTCCATATATAGTTAGTTGCACTAACTATATATCGCGCACCCGCAATCCACTGCTGATGATGTCACATATTACATCATTCATGACATGGTCAGTGACATCACTGATGACATCACTGATGACATCTCAAATGACATCACTGATGACATCACTGATGACATCTCATTTGACATCAATGACCACATCACTGATGATATCATTCATGTGACAATACAATGCATCTCCTCACATTTTAATATAACCTCTGTTTCACCCAGTGTTAAATACAAAGTATAATTTTTGAAACCATTGACACACCAATACTAGTTACTACATACGCACTCACTGATTCCTACGTCTACACACACATTCACTCATACAATCATTCATACATACAATCACTCATCTTTACAACACTATCATATGCACTCATACACCTATACAGACACTCACACTCTGCCACTCATCCATGGAGTTACTCACACACCTAGTCAGTCCTGTAAAGAATCAATCACACTTCCATTTTCTTGTCTATACAGTTAAACATAGAGCACCTTACATTTTCAAACATATACTAACACATACTTACTTTCTTATACAATCATTGATACAAGTACACATTGATCTGCACAGAGTCACACACCTCCCAGCCAGCCACACACACACTCAGTCTCCCATACAAATACTTGGACAATCAATCAATAACCCATATAGTTAATCATATAGCTACTGATCAACACATGCAGCAGTTTACAGAACAACAGACATAATGATGCACAAATTAAGACAGTTTAGTCACTAACCCATGCACTCAGTGAGACACATTTAATCACTCACTCATACATTCAGTCACGCACCTACTAAATCCTTCGTCCAGACACTTATACATCTACTCATTCTTCAATATGTAAAACATATTTAAACTTTACAGAAACACACAGTCACTGCATGATGTCATCAGTGATGTCATCAGTGATGTCATTTGAGATGTCATCAGTGATGTCATCAGTGATGTCACTGACCATGTCATGAATGATGTAATATGTGACATCATCAGCAGTGGATTGCGGGTGCGCGATATATAGTTAGTGTAACTAACTATATATGGAATTTCAATGGTTTTGTGTGAGTAAAATAAGGTTTTTTAAATGCTAATTCCTAACTATATATGGTCTATAACCTATGGTTTTTTCAGTGAATATATATATATATATATATATGTATATATATATATATACATATATATATATATATAAATCCACAGGTTGCATGAAAGGCAAGAAGACGCACTCAGGAAAATTGCAGCATAACGGATTTATTGTCCAGACAACACGCTACACGTTTCGACAATAACTTTTGTCTTGATCACACGTGAGAACCCCCTACTGGTCACCATATAATGTGTATATTATTTGGTGACCAGTAGGGGGTTCTCACGTGTGATCAAGACAAAAGTTATTGTCGAAACGCTTAGCGTGTTGTCTGGACAATAAATCCGTTATGCTGCAATTTTCCTGAGTGCGTCTTCTTGCCTTTCATGCAACCTGTGGATTTATAAAAACTTTCGGCTGGTGTGGTTCGCCGAATTCAAGACGCCGGCTGACTACTGGGGAGGAAGGATCCTGGAAGGACCCCGTTGTTGTGTGAAAATATATATATATATATATATATATATATATATATATATATATATATATATATATATATATATATATATATATATATATATATATATTCACTGAAAAAACCATAGGTTATAGACCATATATAGTTAGGAATTAGCATTTACAAAACCTTATTTTACTCACACAAAACCATTGAAATTCGCATATATAGTTAGTTGTACTAACTATATATCGCGCACCCGCAATCCACTGCTAATCATGTCACATATTACATCATTCATGACATGGTCAGTGACATCACTGATGACATCACTGATGACATCTCAAATGACATCACTGATGACATCACTGATGACATCTCACATGACATCACTGATGACATCACTGATAACATGACTGATCACATCACTGATGACATCATTCATGTGATAATACGATGAACCTCTTCAGACTCTAATATAACCTTAGATACACTCAGTGTAAACAGACACTCACAGACTGTCACTCATCCATGGAGTTACTCACACACCTACTCAGTCATGCAAAGAATCAATCACACCTCCATTTTCTCAACTATACAGTTATACACACCTTACTTATTCAAACAGATACTAACACATATTTACTCTCTTATACAATCCCTGATACAATTTCAGAATGATCCATACAGCCACTCACACATTCACTGGCTCTTATGCACAGTTATTTATATATGTCAACTCTCACATGTACTGTGTTTTACATATGTACTTACTTTGACATGTAGCACTGAGATATCCATTCACTCACCAATACACTCATGCACACAGTCAACCGCCCATACAGCTGTTTCCACATGCACTTTTGAACCCATACATCTAGTGAATCAACTGCTCACACATCTATGCACAGAGTCATACACCTCCCAGCCACCCACACACACATTCAGTCTCCCATACAAATACTTGGGCAACCAATCAATAACCCATATAGTTACTCATATAGCTACTGATCAACACATGCAGCAGTTTACAGAACAACAGACATAATGATGGACAAATGAAGACAGTTTAGTCACTAACCCATGCACTCAGTGAGACACATTTAATCACTCACTCATACAGTCAGTCATGCACCTACTAAATCCTTCATCCAGACACTTATACATCCACTCATTCTTCAATATGTAAGACATATTTTAACTTTACAGAAATATACAGTCACTGGATGTTGTCATCAGTGATGTCATCAGTGATGTCATTTGAGATGTCATCAGTGATGTCATCAGTGATGTCATTTGAGATGTCATCAGTGATGTCATCAGTGATGTCACTGACCATGTCATGAATGATGTAATATGTGACATGATCAGCAGTGGATTGCGGGTGCGCGATATATAGTTAGTACAACTAACTATATATGCGAATTTCAATGGTTTTGTGTGAGTAAAATAAGGTTTTGTAAATGCTAATTCCTAACTATATATGGTCTATAACCTATGGTTTTTTCAGTGAATTTTCAAGGTTTTGTAAATGCTAATTCCTAACTATATATGGTCTATAACCTATGTTTTTTTCAGTGAATTTCATAGGTTTTTTAATAGCAAATATCTATATGTATGAAAGTAATAATTTTTATTAGAAATTTTAAAATGTGTAAATATTTTTTTTTATTATTTGCCCCGGTACGCGCCCCGGGGCGCTCCCGGGGCACGTACCGGTGAACGTACGGGTGAGCGCCCCGGGGCGCATACCGGGGTGCGTCCCGTGAGCGCTTTTCCTGCGAACGAAAACAACATCATGACGTTTCGCATAGTCGCGTGATGCACCGCGTAAACGTGACGCATCGCGTAACCACGTGATGCGTTTCTTCGGCGCGCTCCGTAAACGTACCCGGAAGCGCTCCATGGCGCGACCCGGAGCGCGCAACGTAAGCGCTCCTGTGCGCGTAGCGTAAGCGCGTCGGGACATGTGACCTGAAAATACCACTTTTCATTGGTTCTCAACTTTTTTTTTCTACAAATGATGAAAGCCCCCTCCTTTTTTCCTCATTCTTACTTTTTTCTTTGAGAAAGCAAGAGCTATTTGTGAGACATGGCTTCAGTAGTAGCTGCAGCTGGTGCACCCCCACCACCACCCAGAAAGGAAGGTCCACCACCCCAGATCCTTCCAGGAGTTGAAGAAGAGGAGGAAGAAGATGATGAGGACCAACAAACCAGAACATACTTGCCTGAAGAACCAAGACAAAGCCATGTCAAAGTTCATTATATATGGCAGTATTTTTCCATCCCTGCTGGGCAAAAAAAAGTGAATGCCCCGAAGGTGACATGCTTAATTTGCAACGAGGTCATGTCGAGGGGCAACCCAAATAAAAAATATTCATTTGGGAACTACACAATGATCCGCCACATGCAGAGGTGGCACCCTAACAATCTGGCACAAGCTGAGGTTTTGGCTCAGAAAAAAAGAGACCATCAGGCCAGCACCTCCTCAGGTGAATCTTCATTTGCAGCACCAGAAGGGCGCGAAACTGTACCAAATATACAAAAAAAATTGGTGTAATAAAAATGGTCTGCATTTTTTGCGGAAAGACCCTCTGCTACGGGGAACTAAGCATTCACCTTATTAATGATTCCATCGATAACCACAACTGCAGCAAGAGAAGAAAGCAGTAGTTTTTTTTTTTTTTTGCTCCTCTCGAGCCACTGTTAATTCCCAGTTTTTTGTTTCTTGTTTTTTGTTGAGCCCTTTATAATGGCTGTTTTTCGTTGTCCCCCCCACCCCAAAAACCAAAAAAAACATAAAATTGTTCAAAAAATACAAAAAAAACAAAAAATGTTCAGAAAAATTAAAAAAATATATAAAACAACAAAAACATAAAAAAGTTCTTTTCAGAACTACCTCCCATTTTAAAAAAAATTACCAAAAT
Source organism: Lissotriton helveticus (assembly GCF_964261635.1). NCBI lineage: Eukaryota > Metazoa > Chordata > Amphibia > Caudata > Salamandridae > Lissotriton > Lissotriton helveticus. The sequence continues at coordinate 294,269,329 of NC_136073.1, read as the reverse complement.
TTTTAGCACTCTTGACTTCATTTTTCTCATTGGTGCGCTTCCCGGTACGCGCACTGGTACGCGAACCGGAAGCGAACCAAAACATTTTTTTAAAAAAAAGAAGAGTTAGTATAAGGGAAGGAAACAGAGAGTAGTGTTAAAAGAAAGAAAGCTAGACGGAGTAACAGAGATATACTGTTTAATAGATCTATTTACCGAAGAAAAGATGGAAGAGGGTATAATTGTGAAAAACAAAATAGATAAGGAAGTGAAAGAAAAAAAGGAGAGAAGAAGAATAATAACCAATAGTTTCTTAGAGAATGTGAGTGAATGTTCAAAATAAGAAGAAAAATAGTAAAGGATGTGGAATGAGAGGTGGGGATAGAACCGGACTAAAAGAACAATCCTGAGGGAAAGTGTTAAGAAAACAGTGAGCAAGAGTAAATAGGAATAAAACAAGATGTATGATAGTGACTAAGGTTAAAACATGTGGAATAACAGAGAGAAAAAACAGAAAGCAGAAAAGAAGAAGTGACAGAAAAGGAATGATTGAAACAGCAAAGAAATGTAAATAACATAGGGGCATATTATCAACACAGGCGATAAAATTTTCGTTGCTTTTATCGGCAGAAAACTGCCGCTAAAGCTGCTTTTGCGGCAGAAAATTGCCGCTAAAGCTGCTTTTGGGGCAGTTTTCTGCCAATAAAAACAGCGATAATTTTATCGCCTGTGTTGATAATATGCCCCTTAGTGTGCTTGAACTACAGGGAGAAAGCATAATGAACAAGTAGTGAAAGAGTGATCAGTCAGAGACAGTGAGAGTAATGGAACAGGAGTGAGGAACTATGAGAACAGAGGGACTGAGAAAAGGAGTGGAAGGAGTAGAGTAAGTAAGTAATAGAGAAAGGAATGAGGGAAGTAGCAAAGGCAGGAAACTAAGGGTTAAAGAAATGAAGCAGTGGAACTAATAGAAGTTAAATGTGATAGAAATGTAACGAAAAGAGTACAAAACATTTACCTTATAATTGTCGTTAACTTAGTCACTTGTTATTTTTATACTTTCAATCTGTGAAAGAAAGAACAAAAATTTGAAAAATATTAAAACATGTATTTAAAAATTAGAAAAGACAAGGGAAAAGATTGACAATCATCCAATTTTACAAAGAAATAAAGTTAGAGATAAACATGCAGAAAAAAAAGAGAACGAAACGGTGATAGACAGTCAGACACAAAAAGAAATTGAAATAGAGTAAATTACTAAGAGAAAAAAAAAGAAGATACTTTCAGTGACAGAAAAGAAGGATAGAAGAGAAAACTAAATTGAAGTTGTGTAAGCTTCTAAAAGAAAGTGAGTAAGGTAAACTATATAAGGAAAGGGTGAATAAGGAAAAGAGAGTGAGGGAGAGAGGAGACAGAGGAAGTGAAGGAAAGAGTGTCAGATACAGACTGAGTGAGGCATCTACACAATGTGATTCATAATGTTAGGAAACACAGGTAATGTAATTGAAAAACGTTAAATTTTTTTTGCTCATTCAACAATCACATCACCTGTGTTTCCTTTGCTTAGGTATCTCATTGTGCAGATGTAGTCTAGCATATGAAAGACTACGTAGAAGGTGAGCACTGTATGCAACAACTTTGACACTTACAGAAGCCTCTGCTTCTCCATGCCCCCTACACAGTCCTAAATATATACATTTTAAACTGATGGTATCTTGTTGCAGATGAAGGGAGGCCTATCTTGCAACATGGTGCATCTTTTGCACTGCTGCTGTGTCAAAAAAGTGACGCAACGGCGGTGCAAAAGAGGCGCACGGCCATCATAAAACTGCCCCAAACATTTTAAATGATTGTTTCAGGATGCCGATAAGGTGTGGCCTATCCAGAGATTTGTTTGAGGTGAGGCCTACTCAGAGTCACAGATTAAATGTAGGCTTGTTGAAGAGTACAGAGGAGATAATACATGTGCAGGCCTACCAACAAAGTGAGTCATGTCCACTGCACTCTTGAACAAAGGCCAGACCTCCTCTGTCTCCCTGGACAGGCCTAAACCTCATCTGCACAATGTGATTCGTAATGTTAGGAAACACAGGTGATATAATTGAAAAACGTGCAAATATTTTTGCTCATTTAACAATCACATCACCTGTATTTCCTCAGCTTAGGTATCTCATTGTACAGATGTAGTCTAGCATATCCAAGAGTACGCAGAAGGTGAGGACTGTATGCAACAGAGCAATGTACATTACTCACCTCCCTTGACACTTACAGAAGCCTCAGTTTCTCCATGCCTCCTACACAGTTCTAAATGTATATCATAAATACAAAAAGTACAGAATTAATTATACATGTTAAATGGTTTATTTTTGCTGTTCTCAGAATATATCAAATTTCACTAAAAACAGTGACTTGAAGGTATTCATCATATAACAGCGGGGAAAAAAAATGATTGTGTTTAAAAAACCCATATAACATAAACAATCAGAAATCAGAACTCCTCAAAAGTAACTTACTTTCCATGACGTCGAAGGATGTCTTATGAACAGCTTATACTCTGTTGTGCTGTTATTATTTTCAGCCCGCCACTTTCTGAAAGAAAAACTCCATCGTTTTGACAAATATGTTACATACAATAAATGACTTCTCGCTCTCTACCGCACTTCTCCTCAAGGCCAAATCGTGTAAGAGCCATTTATAACTCTTGGAATTCTTCTAAGCAAATCCCGTCATTTTCTTTTTCCGCAACTTTCAGAAAGAAAATGTTCAAGATCACTTTCACAATCCTGTACTAGTAATATCTCACCCTTCTTGCTCACTCATGTTCCACATTTCCTATGACACTGATACTGCTTACTATGAAGCAGACTTACACTACCTCTATGACTACTACAGTTATTTAATTCTCTACATCACTTTTAATCACAAAGCAATTTAAAACAGTACATAAAATTATATCAACTCCTAGAATCATTATAGGCCAGTTACCTACCCTAAATTCTTTCTTCCGAAAACAGAAAGTAAGAATATTTTTAAGTCAAAAGGCAACATTGTTTCATAGACAAATGTGAATCATTTCCGAAACATCAGCTTTTTTTACATTTTCAATAAGCTGTGTAATAAGCGGATGTTGTCAAAGGACCATCATGTCATATAATAGCTGCAGTTAGAAATGTTCTTCCTAAAATCAACAACTGTGTAGCCACAACATTTGTAATTAAAGTTGAAAACTTCCTTTCATCAGGTTTATATAGTTGGAATTTTAAAATGACATTATAACCAAAAGTTTGTTCAAAAAATGTGTACACCATTGCAGACTTACATTACCTCTACTCCATGTTTTGATTGGCTGCTTGAATTAGCTTATTAAAAGAAACAGTTTTTCTGAACTCATTCAAAGTGCAGTTATTTTTCTATGACGTCAAGTGTTATGGTAAGAACACCGTTTGCTTTGGGGAATACTCTGTTGTCCTTTAACTAATCCGTGCCCACCACTTACTGTAAGAAAACCTTCTTTTTTTCAGGAACTACTTAAAACTCAAAAATAACTTTTTACTCTGTACTACACTTATCCTCAAGGCCAAATAGTGTAGGAGCCATTAGAACCTCTTGAAATTCCTCAGAGCAAATCCCGAGATTCTTTCCCTAAAATTTTGGTTGTAAAAACACCAGGTAAGAATTTTTAAGGTCAAAAGGCAATTTTTTTTTTAAAGTTAAAACAGAATCATTGCAGAATGACCAGCCGTTTCTAGACTTCAAATAAGCTGTGTAATGTCCTGATGTTGTTGAAGGACCGTCATGATATATAATTGCTGCAGTTACAAAAGTCCTTCCTGATATTGACAACTGCGAAGCCACAACATTTTTAATTAAAGTTGTCAATTTTGTTCCATCAGGCCTACATCGTTGGAACATTAAAATGACATACTGGCCATATGTTCGTATAAATAATGTTGACAACATTACAGACTTACATTGGCTACACTCCATGTTGTGATCAGCTGCTTTTACTAGCTTATTAAAGGACACTGATTTACTGTCTGGCAAAGTTAAATATATAAATCTTTCTGAGTCTACACTAGTAGTACTTGATAACCTACAGTTCTCGCAGTCATGCTGCCATTGATAAGAAAGGCCAAACAGATGATCTACATCTACACCTTCATCTTGCAATACATCAAGCATATACATTAAAAACTCCTGACAATCTTGCTGAATATTTTGAGAGAATTGCGTTTGACCTGAACATTTGTCTAACAGATTTCGAATTTCAGACACACTTTCTATTTTTATTCTATCAGTGGCTTAGAACAACGAGTCTCCTCAGCCACCCACCAAGCCGGTCACATCTTGGATGGATTATTCACTAATAATGTATGTATAAATCAACCTATGGTGATGCCACTCACCTGGACCGATCACTCGGCAGTCATATTCTCTATATTAATTAGGAAACGTAAACACTGCTTACCATCTACACGCTCACAAATTAAATGTCGTGACTGGAAAAATATTGACCATCATGTTTTTAATAATGTACTCAAAGCCACTAAATGTAAAGAATCAAATGACCCAGGTGAAGCTTGCTATAACTATGTGCGCTGGTTGAACAACGCACTAGATTATGTGGCACCTGTAAAAAAACTACAGCCTAACCGTAACAAACCTTCAGCTCCTTGGTTCTCCGAACCACTAAGGCTCGAGAGACAAAAGTGTCGTAATCTGGAGAGACGCTGGCGTAGGAACTACGACAACAACGATAAAGAGAGATATAAGACAGCCATGCAAAACTACAAAAAACTTCTTACTAAGGAAAAATGTAATTTTTACACCAAACAAATAGAATCAGCTCAAAATTCGAGCAAACAATTATTCCAGGTGGTAAAAAAGCTATCTAACCCCATGGTTCCTGAGTCCATAGAACCTTCTCAAGCTTTTTGTAATGAAATTGCGGATTTTTTTAAAGGAAAAGTAACAGACATTTTTAATAATTTTACACAAAAAAAAACTTCTGATGCTACAGCAGATCTAGCTGCTCCTTATATACCTACCAGACCTACCCTGGAATCATTCTCCTCACTCTCTCAAGCATCTATAGAGGAAATTATGAATGCGGTCAAATCAGGATCTCCTATGGACTTGTGCCCTCCAAGCATTCTTAAATTAGCATCTGATCAGGTAGCCCCGGTGCTTACTCACATCTGCAACACGATGTTCCAGACAGGAGATTACCCAAAAGTCTGGAAGAAAGTCATCGTGAAGCCTCTTCTAAAAAAATCAACTCTAAACCCAGCAGAGCTGAAAAGCTATCGACCCATTGCCTCGCTTCCTTATCCTTCTAAGGTATTTGAGAAAGCAATGAATTTACAGCTTTCAAGCTTTGTTGATAACAACAACCTATTAGATGAGACCCAATTTGGGTTTAGAAAGGGGCACGGCACCGAAACCGCCCTGATAAAGGCAACTGAAGAAGTTAGAATAATTCTAGATCAAGGCGGCACAGCAATTTTGATACTTTTAGATCTTTCGGCTGCCTTCGACACGGTCGATCATAACATCTTGATCGACCGTGTCGATGCCATGGGCATCCAAGGCAAAGCTAAGACTCTTCTGGCATCTTTTTTATCAGATAGAGAACAGTCTGTGAAATTGGGTAGCTACTATTCGCCTGATTTCACTCTGCCTTGTGGAGTTCCTCAGGGCTCCTCGCTAAGTCCGACGCTTTTTAATATCTATGTATCGGACTTAGCGAGGGTGATCAAGTCATTCGGCATAGGAATAACATCATACGCCGATGACACTCAATTAGTCCTGGCTATTCACAGGGACGGAGCTGCAGTGGCCGCTAATTTCCAGGAAGGTATGAGAGCGATTTGCACCTGGATGGACCAGAACTGCTTAAAGCTAAATTCCGACAAGACGGAAGTCATGCTTTTTGGCAATTTGACCCCGTCTTGGTCACCAGCCTGGTGGCCAGCAGAGCTGGGAGATCCACCTCTTCCGGTGCCTAAAGTTAGGAACCTCGGAGTTCTATTTGATAATAGACTTACTTTCCTCAGCCATGCCAACGCAGTGGTTTCAGCGTCCTTTTATACCTTGAGAATGGTAAAGAAGCTCCTCCCGTTTCTCCCTCCAAACTCAGGTAAAACTCTAATGTCTACGCTAGTCCTTTCAAAAATTGATTATTGCAACGGACTATGGCTAAATGCACAGGAACAAGTCATGAATAAATTACAACTAGTGCAAAATGCTGCGGCAAGAATCCTAACAGGTACACCCAAATTTTCGTCCATCTCACCTATTATTCGCCAACTTCATTGGCTGCCTGTCAGAAGCCGCACAAAGTTTAAGGCTTTGTGCATCGTTTATAAAACATTGCACAACACCGGACCGGACTTCCTAAAAAAAATCCATCACTTTCCACAAACCCAATCGCTCCTTACGCTCTGCGGCATCTCAGCTACTTGATATTCCACGCTCGAGGAAAGCAACATGGGGTGACAAACGCTTCACAGTTGCTGCCTCTAAATTGTGGAATCAGCTCCCCCTTAATATTAGATCTAGCTCTTCCTTACTTATATTTCGTAAGCACATAAAAACTTGGCTTTTTAACCAGTGAGCTTTTGTAGGAGCCCCCTGTAACCTTAACGAATTCAAGCGCCAAGACACCGAAAGGTATTTGTGCGCTCTAAAAATTTTTATAAATAAATAAATAACACAGAATTCAACAAACTGCAAAATCTTTGATCCGAATTGACCACAATCTCTTCTTTTAAAGTTTCTAGAGAAAAGACAACATTAACCACTACATTAGCATAGCAGTTGACACAGAACTATTTTCAAATTGAAAACCAACAACATCTTCAACAGAATCCATTTTTTTCCTGCTTATAATTTTGGGTTCATCGACTTTTCGTCTTTTTGCTACAACCTCCCTACTATTGGTCACATTTCTTCGTTTCCGGCCTACCACACGTTTCTCAAACAAAGGATATTGAGGCAAATGTGGCGCATACTCTCTTCTTAACCTATTGTATTTCTTAATACAATCTAGATCCGCACAAATGTTTGTGACATCACACTCAATCAAGTACAATCCCAGTAAAGTTCTGACTCGTGACAATGCCACATATGCCATACCTTCCTTGAACACAGAACTGCCAATATTCACCAATGCACTGTCTACACTTAAACCTTGCGATTTATGGATTGTCACCGCATATGCTAAGCAAACAGGAAACTGCTTACGGCGAACATATAAGTCTTTTACAAGCAAAAACCTAGCAGAGCAACGACCAATTAGCTGTACTTCCTCAATGCCATCAAATTTAATTTTTAAAAATTCAATTCCATCTCTATTTCTGTATTTCTCAAAATCAACAACATTACCCATTGATCCATTTACCAGACCTCTTTCAACATGTAAATTCCTTCTTTAAATTATAGGGTAATTTAAGCACACATTCAGAGTCTTTTCAAAACCAGCAGTTTTAGATATAGTCTTCTCTAATGAATCCAATTTTGATTTCAAATTCTCAGACAAAATAATTGTTGCTCCCATATGCTCTATTCTGTCAATAGCTTCCAGTTTCACAATCTCTTGGTTTTCTAAATTCAACATTTTATTGTTGAAGATGGCACATTCTGCAAGAGTTGGCATCAAACATATTCCAGATTTCTTCTCAGTAATTTTCCGAAAAATATTCTCAGGCACAACGTCTTCTTCTGGATACAAATTTGACAGTAACCGTGCATGTAAAGCTTCTTTCCCATGCTCGGTCACTTTTCCGATTCTAACATCTTGTAGAATATTCTTATAATCTTCATCCTTCGCTTGACGCATATTTTCACGCAGTTCAGCATAATTGAAGTTTAACCATATATTGACGTTGCCAATGCTCCCTAGGCACTTCCTGGTATCTTCATGCGTGAGCATTTTGAACACAGGTTGTCCTTTCACTGGTGTCAGCTGCAGAAGATCACCGAAAACAATGATGTGTTTGCCACCAAATAACACATCATACTCTGTTTTGAGAACTTCTTGCATTCTCAAATGCACAAAGGCAAGCATGACATTGGAAACCATGCTTACTTCGTCAATGATAAGAAGTTTCATTTTCCTCAAGACTCTTGAAACTTCACAACAAGCATCTCCAGATAACTTGTGGTATTGTAATTTGTTATCATGCTCCACTGGCAGCATCAGTAGACGATGCAAAGTAATACCTTTAATGTTATGTGCTGCCAGTCCAGTTGGAGCGGTGACAACACAAGACAGCGATGACTCAGTCCTTTTCTGCAAATAATATGAAATTGCTTTAATGAGGAAACTTTTTCCAGTTCCCGCTTCTCCACTCACGTACAGTCGGACAGGCTTCAACGACGTACATGAGCACTCTTTCTTCTCATGACTTAATCCATGATCAATTTGGTGTGTAACTTCGTCATATATTTTCCTCTGCTCAACGTTGAGTTGTCTTTCCAAGTCTTCTAAGTTAACCGCATCCTCCTGAGCATGTGCCATGGCTCTTTCCACTTCAATCATGGCAGTGGCTGCTTCATTTTCGATAACTGGTCCTCCTAGTGGATCCTGACTCAATGAAACAGAACTCTGACTGTCCTGAGAACTGTCTCTAGCAATCTCGGCTGCAATCGTTGCTTCCTGCTCGATTTCCGCATTCAACATTTCTAGATATTTGGGAAAAACAGGACATTCTATGGTCTCCGTGGTGGCATTGAAAGAGTCTTCGTAACAGAGGAAATCTCCAAGCAGTTCCTCTTCTGCACGCCAAGGCTTGAAAAGTTGCAAAAGTGCTAAATAGAAAAACTATTTTCTTTCAGGAGATTCGCCACTCAATTTTCGATGGTTTACCAAGTGGCATTTTCTTTGCTTGACCAGACATCCCTCACTTCCAATTACAGCATACACTCCTTTATCAATATCTTCTTTGATGTTCCTCTTGAATATGTAATTTTGTAGAACCTCATACAGACAAACATTCTCAAGGTGACTGCTTCTATTTGGATAATATGTATCCAACATGTTGGTCTTCAAAATATCTGTACTGTTTGGCTTCTTTTTCGCCAAATACTCAATTTCCCGCACAGGTTTCAGAACTCGATTACGCGTTGCAGCAAGACCAAGACTCGCCCAAATGATACTCCTAGATTTGGCATAGAGACTTGCTGAAGACAATCGGTCAGAACATTCGTAAGCTCCGATTTCTCGATGCGACAACATCTTCAGACTGAAACTGTACAACTTGTTACTGAGGCTCTTTTCATGGGAAATGTCCTCCCACATATCCTTCAATTCTGTCTTTTCTTTTTTGGTGATGTAAGATGTCACATACCGAGCCACAGCCATACAGTTATCAGCCACAAACTGTATATCCATGTTAGCATTCCACATGGACAAAATCACTGGGTTGTAGTCGTTGATGTACTTGGACTCTTCGTTCCTTTTCAAATTGTATGTATTTTTGGGTGATTTCCTCGTCACATTATGTCGCAGCGAAGACATCAAACTGTTCACTCTTCCTTTAGAAATCACAGGTCGTGGAAAGGCGAAACGACATTTTGTGTAGAACTTGTCCTTTTTTCTGAATTTACGACGACAGTACTTTCCACAACGATGGCTTTGGAAGCGTAAAACTTGTTCTCTTAGGCTTTTGTCTTCCTTTGTGTTTGGAACAGCACATGTAGAATACTGTTCTATGAAACTCATCACTAAGTCATCCGGATCTGTTCCAGATTTGGGTGCATCTTTGATCCATAGCAGCATATGTATATGAGTAGCACCTCTTGCTTGGTACTCCTTTCTCCAGAAGAAATCCAACACCTCTCCAAGAGGTGGATTCTTCTTGTTCATGATGAAAGACATCATAGCTTCAAATCTATGATTAAAGTATCTGCATACATTCACTGGATCCAAAGAGCACAGTTCTCCAGGTGTCTTGAATTCGATATTTTCATTGTTTCCATTTGCCTCTCGTAGAAATTCAAGTAAGTCTTCCCAGCCATACTCAGCACAGCTGAGAGTGAGGAACCATGTGGGAGTTCCTAAGTTCCTCAGCATACATTTTAAATCACCATGACGACGGTACCAGTACTCATTAGTACCACGCTGACACGCCTTGAGATTAATCAGGTGAGAATCCAAAATACTGTCTTGCACATCGACTTTATCCATAAAGTCCCTTGCCGAGATATTTTGCATCTGTACACTACTTTTCAAAATGTGGTTCACTGCATATGACAGTCCAGACAGATCGCTTTCAAACAGTAGATGAAACAAATAGGGAATGCATTAACGAAACCTAGGATCTTCTGCATACAATCGTAAAGTCCGGTATTCAGAAGCAGGAATTTGATGAGGTCGCTCATCATATCTTCCTCCTTGACCTGTTGGAAATAGCTGTGGGAAACACCGAGCTTCCAAACTTTCCTCCCAAACACTAATGGGACTCCCTTTGGCTTGTTTCATTTGAAACAACTCAATAGCATTCCCCATGACTTCCTTGGAATGCAAAGGATGAACACTATAATGTTCATATATTTCTTGATTTTTAGAGGCTTCTACTTTCTCAATTTGTCCAGCACACAAATCGCTGTCCTCTTCTTCACTTACTTCCTCTTCTGCAACATATTCATTCTTGTAGTACTTATTGTTTTTCTTCAAATGCAATGTTGCCTTTTTGACTTTCCTAACATCCACTAAATCTTGCCAGATTTTCTTACTCTTTGTCGGAACCCCATTAACTAGGATAACCAGAGGTTCCTCTTCCACTTTCTCTACTCCAATTGTATTAATGTTTTTCTTGAAATCTAGAGGCAAATAAACAACTCTTCCCTTTAATCCTCTCTGTAAATCTGATGGAGGCAATTTCCCTGTCTTTGGCTCCATTCGTACAATAGCCTGAAAGGGATGGACACTTTGAATCAAAATAGATTCATAAGTATTTAAATCCTTCAATTCAGAAGGAATCTCAACGAATTCCAGATTATTATGAACCGCTCTAGCAGGCATCTGGTTTTGATTTAATTTGTTACAACAATAAGTACACACACGTTGATCCGATCCCAAATCAAAACAATTTTCTACCATCAAGTATGTTGCGAAATCCTTCCATTCACTATTATTTTCCCTTTCACTTTTTGCATATAAATCCACTAACTTAGTCTGATTCTTATAATAAGTGCGTCGACAACACACACAAGTGAAATTAGGCCTCTCACTTGATTTCACCTGAAACGTGGCAATTTCCTTCTGAAAATTATCTGTACTGGAAACCTGTACACTCTCTTCCACATTACCTTCTTCTTCTGGGTAAATTTCAACATTCTTCTCTTTACTTGCAAAGTAACAAAACTCAATTTCTTCACAAATATTCTTCACATCTACTTCAGAACCATGCAAAAGAGCAGTGCATAATTGTTTAAGCATAATTGCTGGACTCTTAGCATAATACAACATTCTAACTAATTTCCTCACTTTATTATGATGCACTGCTAGCATCCTGAAATGATGAAAAACACTCTGGCATACTCTCCTGGAAAGACAAGCCAGTGAATGACCATGCAAACCTGTCACTTCTCTCACTCTGCAAGGATCTAATTCTTGCAACAACTTCATTTTCTGTTTTAAAGTTTTCTTATTAAATGTCCGTACAAAATCACAAAGCAAATTGATGGAATCCTGTCGCACACTGCAAATACTACTACACTTCCAGGTGTACACTGGTCCCTTAGGACGTCTTCCTAAAACCTCATTACCTAACACCTCTTCTGCCTCTGTTGACACAAGTTTTTCTTTTTCAACCGGACAACCATCTTTCACCTCATATGCTCGACCACTGGTGTCAACTGCATGCACCAAATCATTATCCTGGAAATAACTCTCCTCATTAAAAAATGCCTCACAACTTGAACTATGCATCCATTCTCCTGAAAAAACTGGCTACGATTAACTGTTCTCTTCCATCTACTATTTGTTTTGAAATCATAAATTACCTTGTTTAGTTTCCTAATTCTATTGATTATCAAAATAAATACCCTTCGCTTAATTTCGAATGCCTGATCAATAATTTTCTCAATGTTTCTCTTTCTCTTATAATAAAGCCACTTTCTGTTGACGTTTCTTAACATTTTTTAACAAATTGCCAATTATCCTGTTGCGAAACATTCGTCTACGAATGTCCCTAAACTGATTTTTCCTTCTACTACCATGCACAGAGTTATCTCCTGCTCTAGCAGTAACATTTTTCATTGGCATTTCCTTTCCGTTTAAATTGGCTCTCTTTTTCTGGACTAAAACATGTTCTGTACTGATATTTTTTTTTCTGCAAATATTTCTTATGAATGATTTCGTTGTCTTACCCGGAGGTTTCTTGGTGACTTGATGAGTTTTTATTGTAGAGGACTGCTGCAAGCATGTAGTAAGCTGCTGTCTTTGACGTTTTGTAGCCTTTCGGCTTCTTTGCTTCGATGGCATACTGTAGTTTTGAAATGATCTGCAGTTGAATCTGTGGTAAAATATAATAAAACATGTTATTAACCACTATTACCAAACAGTAAATCAATAACAGTCGTCAAAAAATTAACACACTACTTGTCAATTCTACATACAATAATTTTTAGTGCATTGGCAAATTTAGTACTCACAAATAGTAGCAAAGAAATAGAATGCTTCTACATTTGACCTTTGCTCTTTTATATGTGAATCTGAACTAATTTTATCAGCATATTTCACTATTTTATTAAAGACACTTCACACAAGCTGTTTTTGAAGTTGTGTTTAATTTTAAATGAAACGGTTGACATGGTTACTTTTCATTTCCAGTAACTTTTAAAAATAACTGTTTATAGTTCCATAGGCTCGAGCAGGTCAGCTTCCCACCCTATGTCATACAATTCTGACAAATCGGCATCCTCATCATGTTCTTCATCATCCTCAGGATTTAAATCATCCAAGGGATCTACTTCCACTGATGTTTCAATGACAATTTCAATGATAATATTGAGATCAACAGTTTGCTCATTATCACTCATGCTTGATGTTGTCGTTATCTTTAAAAAAAGAGAACAACAATGAGATGTTGCAGAGTAAGAGACAAATCTCAGAGACTATAATAGTAAAATTGTTTAACAAGAGTAACATTTTGCAGATATTATTTAGCCATGTCCAGCGATGCTGAGGAGGTGAGGCCTATGTCCAAGTTTTCAGTGAACAGGACTCATCTCTTCTTAACCTTGGATAAGCCTCACCAACTCTGTGTCCCCTGCTCATACTTAAATGTAAAGGGGCAGATTTATGTTAACTGGCGCATCCGCAGGGATGCAACAGTTAACGTGCGCTGTTGCTCTGCCACCCATGATGTGCCGTATTTACAATGTGGAGCACCATTGAACAAAAATAGCACAGATGCGTCACGCATCTGTACCGCAAAAGCGGCACATTGCAGGAATCACGTTATAAGCGCGACATGTCTACTACAATGCACAGGGGCAAGCCACACATTGCATGGTGCGTCACTCCTTATGGCTGTTTCAAACAGGCGTAAGGATTTGATTCAGCAATGCCATAAAGCTGACTCAGTGAAATGTTCTAAATTTCACCGTGTTAGTTTTACAGGGCTTTCATGCAAATGAATGCCCACCCTGCAACAAAACGCCCACATGAAACCTGACGCAGGTTTCATGTGGCACAGGACTTTACACCGTGACACATCTGCCTAGATGCGTCAAGTTGTAAATATGTCTCAACATAGCGCATCTTTTGCGCCACCGCTGCGTCACAAAAATGACGCAACAGCGGCGCAAAAGAGGCACACAGCCATCATAAATCTGCCCCTAACATTTTAAATGATTGGTTCAGGATGCCGATAAGGGGTGGCGTATCCAGGGGTTTGTTTGACGTGAGGCCTACTCAGGGTTACAGATGAAATTTATGTTTGTTGAAGAGTACAGACAAGATAATACATGTGCATGCCTACCAATGAAGTGAGTCATGTCTACTGCATTCTTTAACAAAGGCCAAAACTCCTCTGTCTCCCTGGACAGGCCTAAACCTGATCTCCACAATGTGATTCATAATGTTAGGAAACAAAGGATGATGTAATTGAAAAACGTGCAATTTTTTTTGCTCATTTCACAATCACATCACTTGTGTTTCCTTTGCTTAGGTATCTCATTGTGCAGATGTAGTCTAGCATATCAAAGAGTACGCAGAATGTGAGCACTGTATGCAACAATGTTGACACTTACAGAAGATTCAGCTTCTCCATGCCCCCTACACAGTCCTAAATGTATACAGTTTAAAGTGACGGTATCTTGTTGCAGATGAAGTGAGGCCTATCTTGCAACATGGTGCATCTTTTGCACCACTGCTGCGTCACAAAAGTGACGCAACAGCGGGGCAAAAGAGGCGCACGGCCATCATAAATTTGCCCCTAACATTTTAAATGATTGATTCAGGATGACGATAAGGTGTGGCCTATCCAGAGGTTTGTTTGAGGTGAGGCCTACTCAGGGTTGCACCATTTTTGCGTCAGTTTTAACATGGCTATGTAACTCAAAGAAACAAAGTCTAAATTTGCCAAGCACACATGGGGGCGTGTTTACAAGGACTTTGCACCACGGGGAAATGTCTTAAATTAAAATGTGGAAAATAACATCAAAGTGACTCAAAGGCCTTGTAAATATGAGTCAAGCAGCCTATGAAACTCTAGCAGTACATATCAAGAAACCTAATTGATTTCAAAAAACGTTTTTAAACACATCAAAAAAACAAATTATTTTCCCACATTCATGAGGAAGTGACTTAAAATGCCCTAACACACATGAAAGCGTATTTTTAAGGCCCTTCCACCACTTTTGCGTCACTTTTAACATGGCTATGTAACTCAAAGAAACAAAGTCTAAATTTGCCAAGCACACATGGCGGCGTATTTACAAAGACTTTGCAGCACGGGGAAATGTCTTAAATTAAAATGGGGAAAATAACATCAAAGTGACTCAAAGGCCTTGTAAATATGCCTCAAGCAGCCTATGAAACTCTAGCAGTACATACCAAGAAACCTAATTGATTTCAAAAAACGTTTTTAAACACTTCAAGTAAATCACTTATTTACCCACATTCATGGGGAAGTGACTTAAAATGCCCTAACACACATGAAGGCGTATTTTTAAAGCCCTTCCACCACTTTTGCGTCACTTTTAACATGGCTATGTAACTCAAAGAAACTAAATCTATTTGTAAAACACTTGACACAAAGCAACATTTTAAATACACAACTTTCTTCATAAATTTATCCCTAAAGCATAATATTCTCTATCTAAATTAAATGAATCTTTTCTCACCTTAGGAAATACTTTTTGAGTTTCAAAACAGTCTCAGACACACACCAATTTTTCTTTAGCAGAGCAAAGGGTATGCACTCCAGAGGCTGCAACCATCAATGGCACAGAAATGCTGTAATTCATAACACATATCTCTCATGTCACCCAATCAAAACTCTTCTCTCATTTTTTTCAAATCAACACCGTTCCCCCCTCTGCCCTTTCTGCCTTTTTTCCATAGCAACCACCTCCTGAAAGACCTGTCATGTTTACAAGTTCACACAACAATGTTTCAATTGAACTCTGAACTCTCAGTACACCTGCGTATCCAGTGCAATCTTTCATAAAATGATTTTTTCTTGACCATTCAAATTACATCTTTCAAAGAACTCATCCATGCACCCTAACTTTCTGTTTTCAGCAATCAAAATCCACCAATCACTGCTACTGAATCATTAGCACAGAATCTCCACACTTTTTTTCATTACATACTCCTACTATTTCAACTGCCATTTCATTCCCACACTTCATCTGACTGCAGCAGAACCTCCTCTCACCATGTTTTCTGTCTGGATTGTTGGACATAGTTACATCCACTGGGCTCAAAGGTATGCTGATAACAGAAATTTACACAACCTCAATTTACAAAATGTGGAAATCAACTGGATTGGTGACAGAGGATTAAGATGTCACCAATTGATACCATTGGTGAAAAACTTTTTGCATTTGCCAAACCCTGACCTGTTAATTGTGCACTGTGGAGGAAATGACTTGGGTACTTTGACTGGGGTAAGTCTGGAAATGCTTTTAAAGGACACCTTTGAGCAATTGATGGCACTTTTTCCTCAAACTGCCTTGGTATATTCAAATATATGCCAAAGACAGAAATGGAAGTGGTCCAACCAATTTTGTCCACAAATTGAGAAATCGAGGAAGCATGTAAATAAGTCTGTTTCAGCTTACATGAGAGACCATGGAATGGGCTCCATCTACAACAATAACTTGCGTTACTACATGCAAGATATCTACAGAGGAGATGGAGTTCACTTCTCAGATGAGGGGAACAGAGTTTTCATCCTGAATTTAAGACTATGTATTGGTACCTACTTATAACTACCTAAATCTACCACATACCCAAAAGCTCTTCTCAGAGCTACCCTAACTATGATCACTCTAAACAAATTTTAAATGTAACTTTTTTTTTACAAATTTTCACGATTTACGCTTCCCGGAGCGCTACCCGGTACGCGCACTGGACGCTAACCGCGCAAAAATTTGAAAAAGAAATGTTTTTTTTTCACACATATGGGCCTCCTCAGCCACCCTCAGAAAACCTAGGGGCCAGGATACGTCTACCGTGCCCCCTTCTACCCATTCTGAACATTATTTGCCCTCCATCTTGTATCTCAATTCTACCGAAACACAAAATGGAGGACTCCCATAACGCTGCCGGTTCGCGTACCGGGGCGCGCACCGGGAAGCGCTCGCTTAAAAAAGGTGGGAAAGTAATTCACAGAAAAACCACTGGAGACACTTTCACCAAATATAGATTAGCTCATACTACATACCAATCCCTACCATTTTCACAAATTTGATTGAAATTCCATTTAGCCATTTAGCCTGTAGACCTCTCTAAATACACTGAGGTAAATTACTTCACAAAACACATCTGAAGTGTTGGAATTGACAACCAATTAAAATGTTACTTTCATTTTCTACTTTTTTTACTTGACATTTGATTGGTTATGTACCTGAATATATATAAAGAAAGAGAGAGAAACACAGCCATTTTGACTACTACTTCCTGAAGTACATTGCAAGAGCATTTTCACAGACAACTTAAACTTGTTTTTAAAAGGTAAGATGTTATTTTGAAAACTGAAGTATATTGTGCACTTTAAGTTAATATGGAAAACTTTTTCTGATAGTTATTTACTATCCCTCTGTAATAGTTATAAATTTAGATAGACTTCTCTGTTATAGTTATGGATGGATTTAGGCTTGTCTTGTATAATTATGAATTTACTAAGGTTTCATCACATACACATTTTTATATTTCTACTACCAGTCTGATACCATACACTGCCCAAAGATAAATTCACTGTTAAATTAATCCCAACAGTGCCCTATCTCTACTGATATATATATATTTGTTTATGCAAATTTCAGGCAAAATGGAAGGAGAACAAAAAGTGTCATTTGAAATTGTCCTTGAAGAGACCAATCAAGAAAACATTGAACCAAATGACATTGAATTCATGGATGAATCACAGGACCATGAACTACTACAATGTTAACAATCTGTAGATTTCCTCCTTCAAAATGAGGACATTTCAGACACTCAAATGTTGTAAGTTATGTTCACTGAAAATGACGACATTTCGGACAGTCAAATGTTAGACGTTCTATTAAATTTTGAAAAACAATCACAAAAATAAAAAAAAACAACAAAACGAACAATCAATAAACATACAATATTTGAAAAGTCTATCATTCTTTTTTCCTCATAGTACGCTTCCCGGACCGCTTCCCGGTGCGCGTACCGGGCGCTCCCCACGAAAAAAAACGAGAAAAAAAATTCTTTATTTTTTTGCCCCGCGGGGCCCTTTTAAAGCCTCCACATCAAACCTAGGGGGTCAGGGAGGATCTACTATGCCCCCTTATGGTCATTTCCCCCTTTGTTTTGGCCTCCTCTTGTCTCTCGATACTACCAAGGGACAAGATGGCGGCCACTCCGGACTGTTTAGAATGTTGACAGACACCGGAGAGCCAATCAGCTTCGCTTCGCGAAGTTCCGTTACGCGTCGGGTACGCGAACCGGGGCGCTAACCGGGGCGCACTTACAGATATATATATTTTTTTGAACGTTAATTTCTCAAAATCCACTGGAGCACATATATTGAGACCTAGCAAAGGCACATCGGGCAAACAATATCTACAATTTTGCCAAGTTTCATGTAAATCCATTCAGCCGTTCGAGCTAAAAGTGAGTCCAACCGCCCTATGGAAAAATGAATGGGAAAAACGCATTTTGGGACCCCCCTTTTCTCTCGGCCCCCCCTTGACGAAACCCCCACAAATTTTCAGGGGCTGCTCAGAAACAAAATGTGCCATTTTCCTTAAAATTTCAGCCAATTCCGTCCACAAACGCCAAAGTTATTAGACATAGAATTTTCAAAAATCCCATAGAGAAAAAATCCTAACTATATATACCTACTGGCGACCGCCAGTAGGTAATATATATATATATATATATATATATATATATATATATATATATATATATATATATATATATATATATATCAAACACACAAGTTTTGCCTGTAATGAGAGTGCCCACGCAGGTAGGTAAAAGAATGCCAGTAAAATGCAATGTTCACAGCTCTCCAAGTGCCGCTCTGCAGTGCCAAGTCCTGCCCGACGCGTTTCGTGCAATGAAGCACTTCCTCATGGGCCGCGGACAATTCAACAGGAAGGAGAGTCACGGCTCTGTTCGCTCACCACCAGTTTAAAGTATTGACCCCCGCCCTTGTGGGCGTGGCCACCACAGTGGCCTGTTGGTAACTGTAGTGCTGCATTATCCTCAAGTGAGTCGCCGTGAGATGCCTCGATATCCAATTATAAAAGTTCCCAAGTGGGTTGCGGTGCAACTTGCAGAAGCTTGTCATGCCTTTGGATTTCCCAAACAGCCCCACCTGTCCCAAAGCCTCTACGTCGGTTGACGGAGAGGCGGGACTCCACAGGGTGAAGCGGAGCGTCTCTCGCGGCTCAGGCACGGCCGCCAAACATCAAACACACAAGTTTTGCCTGTAATGAGAGTGCCCACGCAGGTAGGTAAAAGTATGCCATTCAGCCGTTCGAGCTAAAAGTGAGTCCAACTGCCCTATGGAAAAATGAATGGGAAAAACGCGTTTTGGGACCCCCCTTTTCTCTCGGCCCCCCCTTGACGAAACCTCCCCAAATTTTCAGGGGCTGCTCAGAAACACAATGTGCCATTTTCCTGAAACTTTCAGCCAATTCCGTCCACAAACGCCAAAGTTATTAGACATAGAATTTTCAAAAATCCCATAGAGAAAAAATCCTAACTATATATACCTACTGGCGACCGCCAGTAGGTAATATATATATATATATATATATATATATATATATATATATATATATATATATATATATATATATATATATATATATATATATATATATAGTAACCTGCATTGCAATTGAAACATAACATACGATCTGGTATTTTACAGACATAGGTATTCAAAGTAACTCCTGAGAAGATATCTCATGTGAAGTTCAGTACTGTATATAGAATTCTAACATGATGCTAATTTTTGCACAAGTCTATTTAGCACATATATGTTTGCACATCGTCACTTTAGAGGTTTAATGTAATTTCGAGAGAGTTGGTCTCTTGTCACGTGATTTTAACATAAAGCCAACATTTATGGTTATGAAGTGGATTGGTAGAAGGTGGATATCACTTTTTCCTTCCCACAACAACAAGCTACTAGACATACATTTAGTAAATCATTAATTTTAGAGGTAATAGACCTTTATTGCAGTCTTGAGCAGCAAGCAAACATAAAAAACGAATTGTTATCTAGCATGTTGGAAAATGTATTCTACATTTATGAACTGCCAAAAGATTGTTACTCCGACAGTATTTCTTCCACTTTCATTACATTGAAAGTCACGTGAGATGTTTCACTATGGTGTCTGTCACTTTAAATTTGACTCACGAACCTGTGCACTTTGTCGAGTGAACAAGCGGCTGAGGCTGTGAAACGCGTCTTGATGTTGCCAGCTCAATAAATCATCTTTTAGCACCAAACCCGGGTCCGTGTCCAACTTTGCGGCAGGTGGCACGAGGAGGAAAGCAAGCGCTTGCTGCATCTGGCGATATCCCATATATCTATATATATATATATATATATATATATATATATATTCACTGAAAAAACCATAGGTTATAGACCATATATAGTTAGGAATTAGCATTTACAAAACCTTGAAAATTCACTGAAAAAACCATAGGTTATAGACCATATATAGTTAGGAATTAGCATTTAAAAAACCTTATTTTACTCACACAAAACCATTGAAATTCCATATATAGTTAGTTGCACTAACTATATATCGCGCACCTGCAATCCACTGCTGATGATGTCACATATTACATCATTCATGACATGGTCAGTGACATCACTGATGACATCACTGATGACATCTCAAATGACATCACTGATGACATCACTGATGACATCTCATTTGACATCAATGACCACATCACTGATGATATCATTCATGTGACAATACAATGCATCTCCTCACATTTTAATATAACCTCTGTTTCACCCAGTGTTAAATACAGAATATAATTTTTGAAACCATTGACACACCAATACTAGTTACTACATACGCACTCACTGATTCCTACGTCTACACACACCTTCACTCATTCACCCATACTATCATTCATACATACAATCACTCATCTTTACAACACTATCATATGCACTCATACACCTATACAGACACTCACAGTCTGCCACTCATCCATGGAGTTACTCACACACCTAGTCAGTCCTGTAAAGAATCAATGACACTTCCATTTTCTTGTCTATACAGTTAAACATAGAGCACCTTACATTTTCAAACATATACTAACACATACTTACCTTGTTATACAATCATTGATACAAGTACACATTGATCTGCACAGAGTCACACACCTCCCAGCCAGCCACACACACACTCAGTCTCCCATACAAATACTTGGACAATCAATCAGTAACCCATATAGTTAATCATATAGCTACTGATCAAAACATGCAGCAGTTTACAGAACAACAGACATAATGATGCACAAATTAAGACACTTTAGTCACTAACCCATGCACTCAGTGAGACACATTTAATCACTCACTCATGCATTCAGTCATGCACCTACTAAATCCTTTGTCCAGACACTTATACTTCCACTCATTCTTCAATATGTAAGACACATTTTAACTTTACAGAAACATACAGTCACTGGATGTTGTCATCAGTGATGTCATCAGTGATGTCATTTGAGATGTCATCAGTGATGTCATCAGTGATGTCACTGACCATGTCATGAATGATGTAATATGTGACATCATCAGCAGTGGATTGCAGGTGCGCGATATATAGTTAGTGCAACTAACTATATATGGAATTTCAATGGTTTTGTGTGAGTAAAATAAGGTTTTTTAAATGCTAATTCCTAACTATATATGGTCTATAACCTATGGTTTTTTCAGTGAATTTTCAAGGTTTTGTAAATGCTAATTCCTAACTATATATGGTCTATAACCTATGGTTTTTTCAGTGAATTTCAATGGTTTTTTAATAGCAAATATCATAAGCTGTCGAATGTCAAGTACGTGGTAAGTGAAAACATTTTCGTGTTTATGCACACTGATCTGCTTTGAATGGTGCCCCCCCCCCCTCATTTCTATTAGGAGTACTCTCTCTTTGCAGATAGTGAAAGGTAGTTAACGCAGGTCTTTGCCCCCATTGTAATCCGTCGTGCCTGCTTCTCTCTCCATTTGATTCATTGTTATCCAAGTATTTACTGTTTTAGAATTAGTTCTCTTTGGTTCATTCTCTATTTACAAACAAACACAGAGTCGCAATACTCTGTTTAGTCTTTGCAGATAACGAAAAATCGTGTAAAAAAAAAGAAAAGGAATCGAGCAAAATCAGTAGGCCACTAATGGGATCTCTTTTTGACCTCGCTAAAATAGAAACATTAGGAACAACCCCTCATGACAAATACAAAACTAGTGAGATGAACTGAACTCCACACAATGATGGCTGCAAAACAGCTCTGCTCCGCCACCCACCCCGCCCAAAATAACGATAAAGAACGGCTGCCATGATTGGTTGCGGAATGACCACGACGGAGCTACGAAATGGTGCTGCTCTCATGCTAACCCCAGCTTCAGTCTGAAACATCCAGAAACACTGTAGACTACCAATTTGATCAGTTCCGGTAGCGCCCCAATGTAACCCGGTAGAGAAGAACTAGCCCTCCCCTCTTTGACTGATGGTTCTTGTTGCCTGTCCCTTCTGTTGTCATTTAACAGAACTATTTAGCCTGCTGAAAGGGGTTGTGTTCCGACCGCTGGTTGGTGGAGACATTTTGACTATATTCTGTACCTGCGTTGTCGCGTAATGCGTCATATGACGCGCCGCGTTAGCGCATCCGGAAGTCATCCGGGGCGCGCAGCGCGTAACGTAAGCATAACAATTCATGTGACTTGTTAATAAAACTTTTCATTGGTTCATTTTACTTTTCTTATTCTAATGATGAAAGGCTTGATCATATGACCTAAAAATTACGCTTTTCATTACTTCCGAACATTATTTTTTCTTAAATATATGTTATAATGTTCCAGGCTAATGTACTTTCCCGGAAATTTTACAACTGTCCTGCAAGTAAAATATATTCTTTTTTCGAGAAAAAGAGCGTTTCTTCGTCCCATGACGGAGCCGTTGAGCAAAAGAGGGTCGACCTGCTGTCTTAGTCGCCGATACGCCTGAATATGAGATTCTTATCGATCACTTTATGTTGCAGGAATAGAAAACACAACAGCCCTTGACCATTTATCTTTACTGCGTTCCTTCGTATTATACCTTTTACCCTTCATGTAATTGGTCTGCTTTATTTCACTTGCCTTTTAATGATTCTAAAACAGTGACTATTATTAAAAACTTTACCAATGTATATACTACTACCATGTTTTCTTTTAAAAACCTTTATTGTGAAAATTTCATTATACAAATACGAGCCTATAACCACGTGGGCCGGCCACGGAGCAAACTGTAATCGTATATGATAAATAGACATTTACACTGTAGAGGAACGTAACGGGCGGGCCATTAGGTTGCAAGAACTAAGGTGTCTAACAGTTACGGAATCGGTGGACGTACATTTTATAATTAAAATACGACAGGGCCAGTTACAATAAAATTATCTAGATATACATTTGCGGGCAAGTACCATGGGTGACGTTAATTCGAACTTTCAACAGTACAGTAATCAATAACACATCAGAACTTAATATCAATAGGGATGTCGAAATATTCAATCAATTCTCGTCCCCGCCCGCCATGTGCTTCAAAACTGCATACGTATCTCGTGATTTCAAGGTTCTGCAACCAGTACACAACAAGGAGTTACGAGTCCCATTTATTCTGGCGCCATTTTGGGCGAGGACGGGCAGGTCCAGGATATAGTCAAAATGTCTCTACCAACCATCGACTATGATGATGTTCATATGCTGTATTTATTAGAGTAACACTCAGATGTCCACATGAAATAAATTTGCCACAATCTAAACATGTCATTTTAATCTTTCCAAATTTCTTCTAAATATTTGGGACCGTTTCCCTTGCCTCTGAAGCTCTCAGTGCCACTTCTTTGATGAATGTACTAGCAGGTCAGGGGTTCTCCTCCAAATCTCTCTTTTATGCAGCACTATAATTAATTGTTGCCACCTCTCCATATGACGATGCATGGTATAGTTACCACAACTATATTTTTTTTCGGTTCCTCTAGAGAGTTCATCGTGGCAGATGAAGCGTGTAACGTACCGGGCATTTACCTTTTTTTGCATGTACAGGAAAGGAAAAAAAAATCGAGCGTCCGAGTTCTAAGGTGTCCCAGGGCCATTTTAGTGGACCAGGCCCAAATCCAAAGAACAGGCCGCCATTTTGAGAGTCCTGTTGCAGCCGCCTGTCGCTGTAGCATCAAGAGCAGCCGAAACTCAGCTGAATGGCAACTGAAACGGTAAAGGGGCGCCCCACTACAGCAGACGAGCCAGGCCCAAATCCAAAGAACTGCTATCTCACAGGCTAATGGGGCGACCCACGCCGAGTTTCAGCATTGTAGGATGACCACACAAGTACAGCAACTTGCTAGACATCACCTCGGTGCCATCCGGATCTCGGCGCCCCACTGCAGATGAAGTGCCTCTCAACTATGAAACCACCACGGTGACATCCGGATCTTGGCGCGTTGTGCTGCCTTCGGCCTATTCGCACATCGGTCCGCTACTGACGCCATCTCACAGGCTAATGGGGCGACCCACGCCGAGTTTCAGCATTGTAGGATGACCACACCAGTACAGCAACTTGCTAGACATCACCTCGGTGCCATCCGGATCTCGGCGCCCCACTGCAGATGAAGTGCCTCTCAACTATGAAACCACCACGGTGACATCCGGATCTTGGCGCGTTGTGCTGCCTTCGGCCTATTCGCACATCGGTCCGCTACTGACGCCATCTCACAGGCTAATGGGGCGACCCACGCCGAGTTTCAGCATTGTAGGATGACCACACCAGTACAGCAACTTGCTAGACATCACCTCGGTGCCATCCGGATCTCGGCGCCCCACTGCAGATGAAGTGCCTCTCAACTATGAAACCACCACGGTGACATCCGGATCTTGGCGCGTTGTGCTGCCTTCGGCCTATTCGCACATCGGTCCGCTACTGACGCCATCTCACAGGCTAATGGGGTGACCCACGCCGAGTTTCAGCATTGTAGGATGACCACACCAACTTGCTAGACATCACCTCAGTGCCATCCGAATCTTGGCATCTCAACGCCTAGTGGTATCTTCCATACAAAAAATATTGTTACGCTGCCTTTGGCCCCATTCGCACATCAGTCCGCAACTTAGACATCACCTCGGTGCCATCCGGATCTTGGCATCTCAGCGCCTTGTGGTGTCAGTCAGAAAATATTGTTGTGCTGCCTTCGGCCTATTCGCACATCGGTCCGCTACTGACGCCATCTCACAGGCCAACGGGGCGCCCCACGCCGACTTTCAGCATTGTAGGATGGCCACACCAGTACCACAACTTGCAAGACACCACCTCGGTGCCATCCGGATCTTGGCATCTCAGCGCCTTGTGGTCTCTTCTACACCGGAAATATAGTAGAAAATATTGTTGCGCTGCCTTTGGCCCCATTCACACATCAGTCCGCTACTGACACCATCTCACAGGCCAACGGGGCGCCCCACGCCGACTTTCAACATTGTAGGATGGCCACAGAAGTGCGACAACTTACTAGACACCACCTCGGTGCCATCCAGATCTTGGCGCGTTGTGCTGCCTTCGGCCTATTCGCACATCGGTCCGCTACTGACGCAAACTCACAGGCCAACGGGGCGCCCCACGCCGACTTTCAGCATTGTAGGATGGCCACACCAGTGCGGCAACTTCCTACACACCACCTCGGTGCCATCCGGATCTTGGCGCGTAGTGAAGCTGCAGCAGCTGCAAATAAGCTTCAGACAGTGTTACAACCGCTGCTCAGAACTCTCAACTATGACACCACCTCGATGCCATCCGGATCTTGGCGCGTTGTATTGCCTTCGGCCTATTCGCACATCGGTCCGCTACTGACGCCGCCTCACGTGCCAACGTATTTTCTCCGCATTTTATACCCTATGCCGCATAACAGGTCATGTGACTTGTTTATAAAACTTTTCATTGGTTCATTTTACTTTTGGTTTCCTAATGATGGAAGGCTTGATCATATGACCTAAAAACAACACTTTTCATTGGATGAAAACTTTTTTTTCCCCCCAAACGATGAAAGCCCCACCTTGTTTCTGGATGTTTCAGACTGAAGCTGGCGTCACCATGAGAGCACCACCATCTCGTAGCTCCGTCGTGGTCATTCCGCGAGCAATCATGGCAGCCGCTCCCCACCAGAAGCCTGCAGGAGTCGGGGCCCCCAAAACTTTTGATGAATTCTCAAGGCGGAGGGGACGCTTTCGAGAATGGGGTCCAAGACCTAGCAGACAAGCGTCCGATTTCCAAGGTGTCCCAGGGCCATTTCAGTGGACCAGGCCCAAAAAGGAAACAGCCTGCCGCCATTTTGAGAGTCCTGTGACAGCCGCCTATCGCTGCACCGCAAGAGTGGGCGCAACTCAGCTGAATGGCGGATTTTGACACAGTGGACCAAAAGC
The DNA here is from genome assembly GCF_964261635.1 of Lissotriton helveticus. Taxonomy (NCBI): domain Eukaryota; kingdom Metazoa; phylum Chordata; class Amphibia; order Caudata; family Salamandridae; genus Lissotriton; species Lissotriton helveticus. The sequence continues at coordinate 294,242,990 of NC_136073.1, read as the reverse complement.
GGACGGAATGGCAACTGAAACGGTAAAGGGGCGCCCCACTACAACAGACGAGACTCCACCTGGAGAGGCCCGTTCACGCCGCCTCCCCCGGGGCGCTCCACGCCGTTATTCGGAGCAGCATTGTAGGATACCAAAACCAGTGCGGCAACTTACTGGACATCACCTTGGTGCCATCGTTCTGCTGCCTTGGAACTATTCGCACAACAGTTTGCTACTGATGACCCACCCCCCGCGACGCCCCACGCCGTTATTTGCTGGGTGGCAACTTACTAGACATCACTTTTGTGTCATCTAGATTTCGGCGCGTTCTGCTGCCTTGGAACTATTCGCACAACAGTTTGCTACTGATCACCCACCCCCCGCGACGCCCCACGCCGGAAATCTGGACGTTGTGCTGCGTTGGGACTATTCGCACAGCCGACCGCTACTTCGTTGTTTTTCTCTAAAAATGTTTATATGTTATTACTATTTTTGTTTTCTTGTATATATTTATAAATTATTAAAGTTTTATAATCTTACTACTTTGTCGGAGTGCTATATATTTTTAATGTGACACATAATTGTAAAAACTTTGATGTACAAAGAGTCATCCCTGGAATCTTCCGCTTCAAGCTCGGTCCCCTCCCCAATCACAATACAGAATGGTTTTCAGATAATAGCAACGCTTCTGCTGTGACGGATCTCATCGAGTGTGGGCCTTGATCTACTATAACTCCTTTGAAGACGGGTGATTCTTTACAGCTGTGGCCATAAACTACATCTGCAGGGCTAGCTGATAGCCTAGGACCGGCCTGGACAATCGGACACAGAGGAAAAGGAGTGTCAGAGGGTGCGGTAGTGAATAAGGCGAAAGGGAGGTGTCGGGCGGGCACAGGGTGTGATTCTCAGGGAAGAACAGCGCAGATGGGGGGAGGTTTATTACCCATGCATAAAACAGAGAGCGGGGGTGACCAGTGCCTGGGGGAGATGCTTGCGAGGGTGGGGAGCCATGCTAAGGATCGACAGCGTTCACAGAGTGGATCTGGTCAAGGCATCTAAAATGGCTGCCGTGCACGACAAAAGTGTGGCATTTGAAAAAAGACAAGATGGCGCACACAATGTTTTTCAACAATTCCTGATTTCCTTCGAATCGAACGTTAACAGACGTTGGGGCATATTACCAAAGTTAAGCGATATTTATCCCTAACGATGCATTGCAAAGATTTTTTTACCGTCAGAAATTATCGCAGATAAACCTTGCTATTATCAAGGTTTATCGCAAATACGATAAAAAACGAGCGCAATGCATTAATGTCGCTGAAAACTCCGCGATATTCATGCATTACCGAGCTAATGCTCTTAGCCATGTTATCCACCTCCCATTGGATAACATGGCTAAGAACTGCTCAGGGCAGCTGTTACTTTTTGGAGATATTCGCGCTTATCTCGAATATTTCCAAAAGTTGATAATAGGAGATAGCGATGTTAGCGACTGTTTCCAGTCGCTAACATCTTGGCATGCCCACTTTGCATGTCATTAGTGATAAATATCACTCACATGCAAAGTGGGACCCAAGATGGTCGCTATCTCCTACTAGCCGTCGCTAACTGGTGTTAGCAACAGCTAGGTAATACACATATAATTTTATCTCCGCGAAGCGGAGCGCTGTTACAGATATATATCTTGTTTTTGAACGTTAATTTCTCAAAATGCACTGAAGCACATATATTGAGACATAGCAAAGGCACATCGGGCTACCAGTCCCTAATATTTTACCAAGTTTCGTGCAAATCCATTCAGCCGTTCGATTATTATTATTATTATTTTTTTTTGCCCCGCGGGGCCCTTTTAAAACCTCCACATCAAACCTAGGGGGTCAGCGAGGATCTACTATGCCCCCTTATGGTCATCAGCCGTTCGATTATTATTATTATTTTTTTTTTTGCCCCGCGGGGCCCTTTTAAAACCTCCACATCAAACCTAGGGGGTCAGCGAGGATCTACTATGCCCCCTTATGGTCATTTGCCCCTTCGCTTTGGCCTCCTCTTGTCTCTCGATCCTACCGAGAGACAAGATGGCGGCCGCTACGTACTGTTTGGAATGTTTACAGACACCGGAGAGCCAATCAGCTTCGCTTCGCAAAGCTCCGTAACGCGAAAAGTACGCGAAGCGGTGCGCTGTTACAGATATATATCTTTTTTTGAACGTTAATTTCTCAAAATCCACTGAAGCACATATATTGAGACCTAGCAAAGGCACATCGGGCTACCAGTCCCTACAATTTTGCCAAGTTTCGTGCAAATCCATTCAGCCGTTCGATTATTATTATTATTTTTTTTTTTTGCCCCGCGGGGCCCTTTTAAAACCTCCACATCAAACCTAGGGGGTCAGCGAGGATCTACTATGCCCCCTTATAGTTATTTCCCCCTTTGTTTTGACCTCCTCTTGTCTCTCGATCCTACCGAGAGACAAGATGGCGGCCGCTACGGACTGTTTGGAATGTTGACAGACGCCGGAGAACCAATCAGCTTCGCTTCACAAAGCTCCGTTGCGCGAAAAGTCCGCGAACCAGAGCGCTAACCGGTCCGCTGTTACAGATATATATCTTTTTTTAAACGTTAATTTCTCAAAATCCACTGGAGCACATATATTGAGACCTACAAAAGGCACATCGGGCTACCAGTCCCTACAATTTTGCCAAGTTTCGTGCAAATCCATTCAGCCGTTCGGGCTAAAAGTGAGGCCAACCGCCCTATGGAAAACTCAATGTTAAAAACACGTTTTGGGACCCCCCTTTTTTCTCGACCCCCCCTGGACGAACCCCCCCCCAATTTTCAGGGGCTGCTCAGAAACAAAATGTGCCATTTTCCTGAAAATTTCAGCCAATTCCGTCCACAAACGCCAAAGTTATTAGACATAGAATTTTCAAAAAACCCATAGAGAAAAAATCCTAACTATATATACCTACTGGCGACCGCCAGTAGGTAATATATATATATATATATATATATATATATATATATATATATATATATAAATATATATATTTATACACCAGAAAAACCAAAGGTTACAGACACATTATAGTTAGTGTCAGGTTTCAATAGTACAAAACCAGATAATTCAGCAGTTATGGTAGCTGAGCTAACTATAATTCACTCCACCGCAATGCACTGCTTATGACCTTAGATATTTCATCACCCATAACATGGTCAGTAATATCACTAATGATATTATCCAGTGTCTGTGAGTGTTTTTAAAAAGAGTGAATCAGTGGGTGTATGAGTGCCTGTATGGATGATTCAATGGGTGAGTGACTGACTGCATAAGTGAGTGATTAGGTATCTCGTGAATGTATGAGTGAGTTACTTTGTTGTGTAAATCTCTGTATCAGTCTGTCAGTTGGTGTCTAAGTTGCTATATACCTTGTTGAGTGGGAATGTGAGTGGCTGAATGGGTGATTGGTTGTCTGTGAGTACCTGTATGGGTGTATGAGTACCTGCATGGATTGTGAGTGGGAGAGTCAGTGGCTGTATGTATTAGTTCTGGCATCTGTGAGGGGCTGTATGGGTTACTGAATGTGCGTATGGCTGTGTTGATGAGTGAATGGGTGTGTCAGTGGTATGTGGTTGAGTAACTGCATATGTGAAAGGCATGATATGTGAGCGTTGGAGTATATGAGTGATTCTATGTGTGAGTGATTGTGAGAGTGGCTGTACAGGTGAGTGTGTACTTGTGTCAGTGACTATATAGGTGAGTGAGCATGTGTTAGTATCTGTATGAATAAGTGAGCAGGTTTGTGTATAACTTTATAGGTGAGCAAACAGCTTTGTGATTCAATATTTTTATAAGCCTGACAGGGGGCTCCATGACCCCTCCCTTTCATGCACTTGCCCACCCGGGAGATTTTGCCCACCCGGGAGCTTTATTAAAAAGATGTGCAGGAGCCTGTGTGTCTTTTTTTTAAATGTTGCCCCTGATTTGTGGATCCACCTGCAAGCCTGCAGCAAAATAAGAAAAAAAGCTGTTCACCCAGGCATGGTCTTTGAGGGAACTACTGTTGCACTCATCCATTCATCCAGATACTACTCATGCACTTATCTTTACACTCAGGCCCTACTGTTGCACTCAATCATTCACCCAAGCATTATCCATGCACTCCTCCAATCACCCAGGCACTACCCCTGCACTCATGTTATCACCCTGGTACTGCCCATACATACCTCCAATCACCCAGGCACTACCCATGGACTCCTCCAATCACCCATGCACTACCTAATCACCCAGGCAGTACTCCTGCACTCATGCAATATCCCAGGCACTACCCTCCCACTCCTCCAATCATCCTGGCACTACCCATGCACTCCTCCAATCACCCTGTCACTATACCTGCACTAGTGCAATCACATAGGCACTACCCATGCACTCCTCCAATCATCCAGGCATACCCTTGCACTCATGCAATCACCTGGGTACGACCCATGCATTCCTCCATGCACCCAGGCACTACCCATGCACTCTTCCAATCACCAGACAATATCCATGCACTCCTCCAATCATCCAGGCACTACTTATGCACTCATGCAATCACTCAGGTACTACTGTTGCACTCCTCCATTCATCCAGGCAGTACCCATGCACTCATCTATGCACTCAGGCACTACTCATGCACTCACCCATGCACTCAGTCACTACCCATGCACTCATCCAATTACCCAGGCACTACACAGGCACTCATGCAATCAGTCAGGCTCTATCAATTCACTCATCCAATGACCAATGCATTACTGCAGTACTCAACCATTCACTTAGGCAGTACTCATACACTCATACAATGATTCATATATTACAATTGCAGCAATTCATACAACACATACAAGTATGTCCATGTTAAATCAAATAGGCCATTCTAAAAAGAACAATGTATTTCTTCTTTTTTCTTTTGAATTTTTTTGTGTTTTTTAAACTCTTTTATGTATTTTTTGGTGTTTTTTAAAAACAAAAAGTAAAAATCAATGGAATGACTGAGAAAACGTTCCCAAACATTTTGCAATTAAAAACTCATTGCAAAAACAAACGAAGAACTTTCTTGCACTTAGTGCACCGCTGCTCACGTCCAGAAAACTCTGGGATAATTTGGGCTCTTTGGGCCGATGCGGAAGAACCTGCTGAGGTGCTAGGCCCTGAACCTCATCATCTTTTTGATTTTGTTGTAATTCATGACGTTGTTGTTCCCCTGCAAGATGTCGTGGATGTATTGTCTGCAGGTGTTTTATCATTGATGAAGTGCCACATGAGTATTTTTTCTCAGATCCCCGAGATAGCATCCTTTAATATAAAGTACTGGTCACCTTACGTTCATTCACCTTTTTTTGCCAGCTGGAATAAAAAAAAAGCCCACACAACACTTTCCTTACGCTGCCTAATTGCTTCTTCCAAATCTTCTTCTTCTCTAGGTATGTCCTGTGGAGGAACAGAAGAAGCCATTTTCCCGGTGGATTAAAAAAACACCAAGAAAATGCAATAAAGAAGAATAGAAAACACAAGACCTGTGTCTTCTGAAAATGTTCCTGGAACAATGAAAAATGTGGGTGGGATCCTGCAAGTTCTAGAATACAAAGCTTCTTAAGCAATGAAATGCTTTCTTTTTAAGTCACATGGGAGTCATCAGCGAGCACCAGACGCGATTCCAGAAAAATATATTTAAAAATATTATATCTTTATTCCAGTCACACATATAGTAACTTTACAAATTTGCATATAAATATCTTGGTATATATATATATATATATAATAAAGTTATATATATATATATATATATATATATATATATATATATATATATATATAAAATGGAAAACGTACACCCTTCGCACACCGTACGCGTATCATGCATGACTTAACCAATATGGTGGCAGGATTCTTGGATTCATGCACTCAATGGGACTAGTACACGATCATGTGTGAAAGGCAGTATATGTGAGTGTTGGAGTATATAAATGAATATATTTGAGAGTGAGTGATTGTGTGAGTGGCGTTTTGCTTGTATCAGTGATTGTATACTAGAGTAAGTATGTGTTAGTATCTGTATGAATAAGTGAGGTGGTGTGTGTATAACTGTATAGGTGAGTAAATGGGAGTGTGATTGATTTTTTTGCATGACTGACTAGGTGTGTGAGTAACTCTATGGATGAGTGGTAGTGTGTGAATGTCTGTATAAGTGTATGAGTGCATATGATAGTGGCTGTATTGATGAATAACTGCATGTATGAGTGACGTATGGGTGAGTGAGTGGATGTGTGTGTAGACCTAGAAATCAGTGAGTGGGTATATAGTAATTGATATTGGTGTGTCTATGGTTTCAAAAATGGTAGTCTGTATTTTAGAGTGGGTGTATCAAAGGTTACATTAGGGTGTGAGGAGGTGTATCAGATTATCATGTGGATGATGTCATCAGTGATGTCATTTGAGATGTCATCAGTGATGTCACTGACCATTTCATGAATATGTAATAAGTTGTGTCATTAGCAATACATTGTGGGTGTGCGACTAGTTATATCAACTAACTATAATGGCCGAATTTCTCTGGTCCCTGAAACCTGTATTTTTTTCAGTGAATTTCTAAGGTTTTTTTTAAATGCTAATTCCTAACTTGAACGGTCCTGAAACCTATGGTTTTTTCAGTGAATTTCAAAGGTTTTTAAATGCTATTTCCTACCTATGAGAATATGGTGGTCCCTGGGGCCGGTGGTCCTCAACGGACCCCCATATGTGTGGGCGTGAGCCCCCCACACATTTTCTTTTTAAATCAGAACCCCAGGAAGGTGGCAGCCCCCGGGGCAGCAGGGGCCGCGTGCCCCCACATTTAATTATCAGAGCCCCAGGGTGGTGGTGGCCCCCAGGGCAGTGGTGGGGGAAGCATAAACCCCCATGCCTTTTAATTATAACTAAAAAATCAGAACCCCGGGGAGGTGCAGCCCCTGGGACAGCGGGGGTTGCGGACCCCGCATATAATCAGCATGGCCTTAGGGAGGTGGCAGTCCCCAGGGGTCAGGGTGTTTCTACCAATCAGAATGAAGCCTGAGCTCGGAGGAGTCGCAAAACCTCCTCTGTGCTCAGATATAGATATTTTTCTTTTTTGAATTTACAGCATCTACTGAATGGATTTACACCATTTTAGAAAAAGCACAGTTTCTGGAACAAGATCTACCTATTTGCCAAATTTTGTGTAATTCCGTTCAGCAGTTCGGGCTGTAGCTATGGAAATTAACATGGAGAAACACGTTTTGGGACCCTCCTTTTTTTCTGCCCACACTTGACGAATCACCGCAAAACTTTCAAGACAGGTGCTGACCTGAGCAGGTCATTAGCTTTTTTAATAGAAACAAGGTCCTAACTATAACAACCTACTGGTGACCGCCGGTAGGTAATATATAGATATATATATATATGTATGTGTACATATACATATACATACACATATAGGGAGGCTGTTCCTGATGTGGGGAAGGTAGAGGAGAGGGAAGGTGGGTTTCTACAGCCCTCAAGGCCTGAGCTGCCCTCTCACCCAGTTTCAGGTCAGAATCCCTTGTGGGTGCTGCAATACCTAAACTCAGGTGCACTGCGTACTTTTGCAAGTGCAAAAGCTTGTTGGCAATTCTGCAGCAAGTGCATTGGGCTTCAAGTAGCCCCAACCTCTGGCAACTTCTACTGCAAAGATCTTCAACCACATCACACTGTGTGCTCTGTGGCCTGTTGTTTTGTAAAGCTGCCTGAGGTCCACCTGCGACTCCAGTGTCTTTGACCTGTGGGTCCTGTGGAGGGTCAATTACATCTTCTTCAGACTCCCCTGATTGCTCTGGGCTTGTCCTGACTGCCCTGATTGTGGTGAGTCCCCTGTACCTTGCTGGTCCTCTTCCTGCAACTTCTTGACCTCCGGCATGGGCTGCATTTGCCAAGGCTTGTTGGTGCTCTTTCCAGACACCGATCCCTCAGCACTCGACATCCTTTGTGGGACAGCTGGTATTCAGCTCCTGGCCATCCTCAGCGCTGCCTGATCCCCACAGCTGCAGCGTCAAGGTCATTGACAACTTTCCTGAAGCACCCGACATCGTTGGGCATTCGTCCACCGAGCCCCTTGTCACTCTCAAGTTCTCTCTGCTTTCAGGTACCCTTCATCAAGAATCCAAATTTGGATTCCCACAGACACTCTCTCTTCTTGCAGCAGGAGCACTTTCCTGAAATCCTCCATTGAGTTCGACAACGGTTTCCGACGCTACTTCACACCTATGCAATCAACTTCCCTGGGATAGGTAATTTGAGTACCATGGTATCCATGGGTCAGGTGGCTCTTTAACCTTTTGTCATCCACGGGGTTTCTTCAGGGTCCACTGGGAATGGTCCTTAAGTTTAACAAATACAGCCACGACTTACACGTAGAGTTGTAGGGAGACCATGATTGTGTTCTCACACTGCACACACCCTCCGTGGGGTCCCTGTCTACTTACCTTGGGTGGTTCCTTGGGTCTCCAGTGATTCTACAACCTCTCGAAATTATCCTGACTCGAGTCGTGGTTCTTCTACCACTTTTTTAATATATGGTTTGGTCCCCCTTGGGGCCCACTGTGTATTAGTGCTATTTACTGTGATTTCTTTGCTATAGTGTTGTGTGCTTTCTGTATATCTCCATGTGAGAGATACTGGAATGTACTAGAGAGTATTATATACTTCACACCTATGCAATCAACTTCCTTGGGATAGGAAATTTGGGTACCATGGTATCCATGGGTCGGATGGCTCTTCAACCTTTCGTCATCCACGGGGTTTCTTCAGGGTCCACTGGGAAGGGTCCTTAATTTTAAAAAATACAGCCGCGACTTACACGTAGAGTTGTAGGGAGACCATGGTTGTGTTCTCACACTGCACACTCCCTCCGTGGGGTCCCTGTCTACTTACCTTGGCTGGTTCCTTGGGTCTCCAGTGATTCTACAACCTCTCGAAATTATCCTGACTCGAGTCTTGGTTCTTCTACCACTTTTTTAATATATGATTTGGTCCCCCCTGGGGCCCACTGTAGATTAGTGCTATTTCTGTGATTTCTTTGCTATAGTGTTGTGTGCTTTCTGTATATCTCGATGTGAGAGATACAGGAATGTACTAGAGAGTATTATATAATAAATACATATTTTTATAAATACCTTGTGTAGTTCTCTTTCATTTAGTCTATACTATATGATTTCATTCTGGTAAACCAAGCTGCTTTACACTCCTTCCAGACTAAGCCTTAAGGCTTCTCTCCACAGCTACCACTTGGATAGCGTTCTAAGGTTGTCTGAGACCTCTTAAGTCATCATAAGGTTTGTCTGGACTGGTGCAAGGTGCCCACTTACATTAGTGGACATCATATACCAGGCCAGCTTCTCACACCATTATATTAATGTGTTCAATGTGATGAGACCAATGTTTATCTTTATTTAAACATTTGCAATGGTATTTTGAAATAGTTTGGAGGAAAAACAAGCTACAATCTGAATTTTAAAAAGATTACCCCAGTCTTTTCACTATGTTCTTAAGGGAATTATGCACATTCTACTTTGTTACTTGGCTTTGACAAAGACAGTAAGGTTGAAATGTGTCCGCCGTCAGATTAAATAAATTGGTGATTTAAACCATGGAGTTCCATCTATATATATATTCACAGAAAAAACCATAGGTTATAGACCATATATAGTTAGGAATTAGCATTTACAAAACCTTGAAAATTCACTGAAAAAACCATAGGTTATAGACCATATATAGTTAGGAATTAGCATTTAAAAAACTTATTTTACTCACACAAAACCATTGAAATTCCATATATAGTTAGTTGCACTAACTATATATCGCGCACCCGCAATCCACTGCTGATCATGTCACATATTACATCATTCATGACATGGTCAGTGACATCACTGATGACATCACTGATGACATCTCAAATGACATCACTGATGACATCACTGATGACAACATCCAGTGACTGTATTTTTCTGTAAAGTTAAAATATGTCTTGAGTGGATGTATAAGTGTCTGGATGAAGGATTTAGTAGGTGCATGACTGACTGTATGAGTGAGTGATTAAATGTGTCTCACTGAATGCATGGGTTAGTGACTAAACTGTCTTAATTTGTGCATCATTATGTCTGTTGTTCTGTAAACTGCTGCATGTGTTGATCATTAGCTATACGAGAGGCTATATGTGTTATTAATTGGTTGCCCAAGTATTTCTATGGGAGATTGAGTTTGTGTGGGGGTGGCTGGAAGGTGTGAGACTCTATGCATAGATGTGTGAGCAGTTTATTCACTAGGTGTATGAGTTCAAGAGTGCATGTGGAAACAGCTACATGGGCAGTTGACTGTGTGCATGAGTGTATTGATGAGTGAATGGATATCTCAATGCTACATGTCATAGTAAGTACATATGTAAAACACAGTACATGTGAGAGTTGGCATATATAAATAACTGTGCATGAGAGCCACTGAATGAGTGAGTGGTTGTATCGATCATTGTGAACTTGTATCAGGGATTGTATAAGAGAGTAAATATGTGTTAGTATATGTTTCAATAAGTAAGGTGTGTTTAACTGTATAGTTGAAGAAATGGAGGTGAGATTGTTTCTTTGCATGACTGACTGGGTGTGTGAGTAACTCCATGGATGAGTGGCAGTGTGTGAGTGTCTGTATACACTGAGTGTATCTAAGGTTATATTAGAGTCTGAAGAGGTTTATCGTATTAGCACAAGAATGATGTCAAATGAGATGTCATCAGTGATGTCATCAGTGATGTCATTTGAGATGTCATCAGTGATGTCATCAGTGATGTCACTGACCATGTCATGAATGATGTAATATGTGACATGATCAGCAGTGGATTGCGGGTGCGCGATATATAGTTAGTGCAACTAACTATATATGGAATTTCAATGGTTTTGTGTGAGTAAAATAAGGTTTTTTAAATGCTAATTCCTAACTATATATGGTCTATAACCTATGGTTTTTTCAGTGAATTTTCAAGGTTTTGTAAATGCTAATTCCTAACTATATATGGTCTATAACCTATGGTTTTTTCTGTGAATTTGATTGGTTTTTTAACAGCTAATATCTGTAGCTGTAAAATGTATTCTTCTTTAAATCCAAAAATATATTTTATATGTTTATGAATAATTTTTTTTTTTAATATTTTTTTTTCTTCGTTCCCGCTTCGCAAATAGGGAAGCTTCCCGTTAGCTGACCTTGATGCCGCGAAATAGACCGCGAGCCGGTAAACGTTTCTTTACCGCAAGTGCCGCGTTACAAAACAACATCGTGACGCCTCCCGTCCGCATGACGTTTCACGTTGTCGCGTGATACGTCATATGACGTACTACGTTAGCGAACTGGTACGCGAAGCGAGTCGCAAAGCGCAGGTTTCTGGAAGCAAACCGGGAGGCCCTGCAAAGCGCTTAACGTAAACACAGCAAGTCATGTGACTTGGTAATAACACTTTTCATTGGTTCATTTCACTTTTGGTTTCCTAATGATGTAAGACTAGGTCATATAATCTAAAATGAACACTTTTGATTGGTTGAGAACTCTTGTTTTTCCCAAATGATGAAAATCCCTCCTTCTTTCCTCACTCTGACTTTCATCATTGTGAGAGAAAGACCCTTTGTGATCACTGAGCAATGGCTTCTTTAGTAGCTTCAGCTGGTGCTTCCCCACCACCTCCACCACATCCAAGGAAGAGTGGACCACCTGCTCAAGTTATAATTCAACAAGAAGAAGAAGAAGAGGAACAGGAGGACGAGCACGAAGAGAGGCAGTTTTTGCCTGAGCAGCCCAGGACGTCTCACCGGAAAGAAAACTTCATTTGGCAATTTTTTAAAATTCCCAAAGGTCAGAAAAAAGTAAATGCAAGATACGTAACTTGCCTTATATGTCAAGATAGACTGTCCAGAGGGACCGACAAAAAATACAGTTTCGGAAACTACACAATGCATCGCCATATGACTAGGTGGCATCCTAACAACTACAGTGCTGCACAGTTTCGGAACGACCTAGATAATCTCCCTATTATGGCCAGAAGATCTGTTGTACTGGAAGTAACGGGACCAGAGGGCAGGGAGATGGTGCCAAATATACAAATGAGATTTGGTGAAGTAAAACACACCTGCGTATTTTGCGATGGATTCATTTCCTACGGAGAAAGAAGCATCACTCTGATCAACAGAGCTATTGACTATCATATGCAAGTTTGTCCGAAACGCCCAAAATAATAAATACTTCTTTTTTTTGTTTTGTTGCTCCTGTTGAGCCCTTTACAATGAATCGTTTTCATTGCCCCCTCCAAGAAAAACCCCAAAAAATATAAAACTGTTCCGAAAAATTCAAAAACAGTAAAAAAATGTTCAGAAAAAAAAAAAAAAAGTTCTTTTCAGAACTACCTCCCCGTTATTAAAAAATTGGTACAATATTTGGAACTGTGCCAACCTCTATTTCTCTTAGTTCGCTTCCTAGTTCGCTCGCCGGTACGCGAACTGGAAGCGAACCAAAAACAGTAAGTATAAGGGAGGGAAACACACACTTATGTTAAAATAAAGACAGCTATAGGGGAGTAAACTAGAGATACTATTACCCGTAATCCACTGCTGATGATGTCACATATTACATCATTCATGACATGCTCAGTGACATCATCAGCAGAGGATTGCGGGTTTTTTGACAACATGCCTTATCCACGGTTTAATAACGCTGCCTTTTGCTTTATATAAGTTTTCAAATTGTATGAAATATATACCAATAGGTCGTTATGAACCTTTAGGTAGTGCTTTTCTTCATGAGGTCTGGTCGCTTCCATACACATACAGATGTTTCAAAGATGATCAAGAAGTTTATCTGAATGGAGAGGAATGCACTGAGACGCCAGATCATTCACTAATGTGTAGGCATATACAGTTACACGGTTCATGCAACAAACACCGACCAAATATGGCTTGCGTGTTGCAAGGCACGCCAGTTCCTGCTATCATCCCCACGTTCAAGTTGTTGGAAAATGGTAGTTATTTGATGCTCAATAATGAAGATTGTTCTGAGTTAATTAAAAGTATTCCTTTTATCGTAACAGTAAGTGAACGGGTTATTTGCTGCAGAAATGTTCTATTTCCTCCCACACATGAACATAGGGAGTTTTCAATCTGGCCACAAATACCAACCTTGGGACACGTTTCAACGGCATGGCAAGAATAAGAGCTCTTTTGTCTCAGAGAGAGGTGGCCTTGAGTTCGGCCCGTGAAACTTTCGTACTTCACATAGCGAACACCCGTACAGAGGTGCACACCCTTTTCAATTAAGATTTGCCTTTCAATTTCAGCAACATGTTTCCGACTATCTTTAACGCATCCTCCACAAAGTCCCTGACACACTTTTTTAAAGTTGTTACCAGTGGTCTCGTGACTTCATTTGAGAAAATCTTTGGAGTCATCCCTGCTTCCTTTCATTGTATTTTCTGCACTCTGGTTCGTGGATTGGCATTTTTACTTGCATTACCAGCGGACGCTCTTGTGCTTTTTTACATTTTTAAATATGGATGTCCCTCCTATGCAACCTCCGACCCTGCAGCTGCTGACACTGTTCCGCAATCGCATGCTAGAATATTATGGCACAATGCCGTTGGCGATATTAAGCACGGCATATGGATTATCTTTTCGGTTCTCCTACTTCACCTGTGTCCAGCCTGTATTTCACTGCCTGACCTGTGATTTCGATTGGGCCATTGATTTGTGTCTCTGCGGACCGGTTTCTCCTGACGTCGACTTTAATCAGCTGATGACTCCTATCATTACTCACGAGTTGGTTTGTCCTGGCGAAAGGATTATGGCTGTGGCATTGATGCATGGACTACTTGGTCCCTGGAATTTACTGGCGGCAGCACAGTCTTTCTTGGAAGAGAGCTTTCTTGAAAACCCACCGAGCTGTCCTCTGATGGTGATAGAGGATCCGGTGCTGGGAGAGCACGTATGTTCTTTTCCGCTTTTAAATTGGATGGCTGAACTGCTTTCGGATGAAGACGGTGACTTCCTATTGGAGGCTGTTGCAGCTTATTTTGCATACACAGTTATGTCATAGACCTTTTTCATGTTTGATATGCTGAGTACTAGCATTTCATTGACAATTCATTGACTTATTTGTCAAGTTTTTATTATTTACCTTGCCTATTGGCTTAAGACTCGATAAAGTACTTGGCTGTTTTATTTTTCTTTAGCATTAAATTTTCCTAGTTTTTAATGCTTTACCTTGCGGACCGTCCACATATAAACTTGCAATCTGCTCTCATGAGATGGCACTTCTATTATCTTATTCAGTTCGTTTCCGGATCATGAGGAGGTGTCATCTAGGTCCTGGATATCTTTACACCGTGTTAAGTTAGCATGGGCTCATTACCGGTTTAAACGCCATTTTTCCTTTTTTGCAACTTCTGCACACGACACTTAGTTGTTGCTTTAGCTTTCCACCTAGTAGTTCATCGTGGTTTACATGAGAATAATATGTTATTGGTCTTCTATCTGCTTTACTTGTTAAACTATATCTGTACAGCGAGTGCTAAAGTTTCAAGAACAACACGATACAGAATTGTTATGAGGTCTGATCTCCACGACTTCATACTCATAACATAAGTGCAACTTCTGCCAATTCTGGGCATGAGGCGGGTTTTATATTGCTTTGCCGAACACACATACACAACAGTTGATGCGGTTCACATGAAGAGAGAGCTGGTGTATGGTGATGTGATTCCTTCAAATCTAAGACACTAAAGTATGGGCACGCCCTAAACCAACACAAAGAGACCTTCTTAGCAAATAATATAATATGTGTATTAGGGAGGGTGAGATATAAGCAGCCGCGGGCCGTGGAGGGAGTTACGATGGGGCAGGGAGGCGGGGAGGGGGAGAAGCAGGGTGGAGCCCTCTCTACCTTGCCCCTCCCCCTCCCCGCCTCCCTGCCCCACCGTAACTCCCTCCACGGCCCGCGGCTGCTTATAAGTGTTGCTAACTCTTATTCATTTACAGCATGTTAACATACTGTCACCATTCGCTTTTTATGTACTAGTAACTATGCTGGTAATTTTGCTACTGATAATATGTGTACTTGTATTCTCCACCCTGCTTCTCCCCCTCCCCGCCTCCCTGCCTCACCGTAACTCCCTCCACGGCCCGCGGCTGCTTATAAGTGTTGCTAACTCTTATTCATTTACAGCATGTTAACATACTATCACCATTCACTTTTTATGTACTAGTAACTATGCTGGTAATTTTGCTACTGATAATATGTGTACTTTTATTATCTAAGGTACTACGCCTGAGAAGACGGCATTAGTAAATAAACATTTCAAATACACATCTGTTCTTCTTAACTCCATGTTCTGGTTTCTAAGAAATCTATAACGACCGACTGTTCATGAGTTCCACGTATCCTGAGGTACTATAAGTTCATATTCTGGATTGTCTAAACATTGAGAGTTTGTTATATCCAATGTGACACTGTACCTAGCTTGCTAAGGAGTTTTTGATTACTAACGTGAGTTTTGGGACACCCTAATTCGCCGAGGTTCCAATCCTCTGTCCACAGTTCTGTGTGACAACAGAAACCCTGCGACAGGGGCACCCCGACCCTTGCTGGAGCTTCATCACACTTGCGATACAACTCCAGCAATGCATTCGCCGAGGTTCCAATCCTCTGTCCACAGTTCTGTGTGAGAACAGAAACCCTGCGACAGGGGCACCCCCGACCCTTGCTGGAGCTTCATCACACTTGCGATACAACTCCAGCAATGCGCCACCTTTACGGCACAGATACATCACGCATCTGTGCTGTTTTTGCCCCATGATGCGCCGCATTGTAAATGCAGCACACCATAGGTGACGGAACAGCGGCACAGAATGACTAACACATCCCTGGTGATGCGCCAGTCATCATAAATGTATCCCTATGCTTCTTATCTTGTTAGAGATGAACCGCCATATATATCATCAAAGTTTTTTGCATTTCCTAAATAGCGAACTTTAAGGAATAAATAGCGATTCTTTACCATTCCTAGTTTGCGATGAGCTATTTGCTAATTAGCCGAATGTAGCCCAATGAAGCCCAATGTAGCCCAATGTAGCCCAAAGATGGCCGCCAGACACACAAAAAAACAAATGTAGCCCAAATATCAGCCAGATGTAGCCCAACTATAGCCCAGTGACAGAATGACCAATCAGCTTCGCAAACCTCCGTTACGCGAAGCGGAGCGCTGTTACAGATATATATCTTTTTTTGAACGTTAATTTCTCAAAATCCACTGGAGCACATATATTGAGACCTAGCAAAGGCACATCGGGCTACCAGTCCCTAATATTTTGCCAAGTTTCGTGCAAATCCATTCAGCCGTTCAATTATTATTATTATTATTTTTTTTTGCCCCGCAGGGCCCTTTTAAAACCTCCACATCAAACCTAGGGGGTCAGCGAGGATCTACTATGCCCCCTTATAGTTATTTCCCCCTTTGTTTTGACCTCCTCTTGTCTCTCGATCCTACCGAGAGACAAGATGGCGGCCGCTACGGACTGTTTGGAATGTTGACAGACGCCGGAGAACCAATCAGCTTCGCTTCACAAAGCTCCGTTGCGCGAAAAGTCCGCGAACCAGAGCGCTGCCCGGTCCGCTGTTACAGATATATATCTTTTTTTAAACGTTAATTTCTCAAAATCCACTGGAGCACATATATTGAGACCTACAAAAGGCACATCGGGCTACCAGTCCCTACAATTTTGCCAAGTTTCGTGCAAATCCATTCAGCCGTTCGGGCTAAAAGTGAGGCCAACCGCCCTATGGAAAACTCAATGTTAAAAACACGTTTTGGGACCCCCTTTTTTTCTCGGCCCCCACTGGACGAACCCCCCCCCAAATTTTCAAGGGCTGCTCAGAAACAAAATGTGCCATTTTCCTGAAAATTTCAGCCAATTCCGTCCACAAACGCCAAAGTTATTAGACATAGAATTTTCAAAAAACCCATAGAGAAAAAATCCTAACTATATATACCTACTGGCGACCGCCAGTAGGTAATATATATGTCTGTATATATATATATATATATATATATATGTGTATATATATTACCTACTGGCGGTCGCCAGTAGGTATATATAGTTAGGATTTTTTCTCTATGGGTTTTTTGAAAATTCTATGTCTAATAACTTTGGCGTTTGTGGACGGAATTGGCTGAAATTTTCAGGAAAATGGCACATTTTGTTTCTGAGCAGCCCCTGAAAATTTTGGGGGGGTTCGTCAAGGGGGGGCCGAGAAAAAAGGGGGGTCCCAAAACGTGTTTTTAACATTGAGTTTTCCATAGGGCGGTTGGCCTCACTTTTAGCCCGAACGGCTGAATGGATTTGCACGAAACTTGGCAAAATTGTAGGGACTGGTAGCCCGATGTGCCTATTGTAGGTCTCAATATATGTGCTCCAGTGGATTTTGAGAAATTAACGTTTAAAAAAATATATATATCTGTAACAGCGGACCGGGCAGCGCTCTGGTTCGCGGACTTTTCGCGCAACGGAGCTTTGTGAAGCGAAGCTGATTGGTTCTCCGGCGTCTGTCAACATTCCAAACAGTCCGTAGCGGCCGCCATCTTGTCTCTCGGTAGGATCGAGAGACAAGAGGAGGCCGAAGCGAAGGGGCAAATGACCATAAGGGGGCATAGTACATTGTCGCTCACCCCCTAGGTTTGATGTGGAGGTTTTAAAAGGGCCCCGCGGGGCAAAAAAAAATAAAAATAATAATAATCGAACAGCTGAATGGATTTGCACGAAAGTTGGCAAAATTGTAGGGACTGGTAGCCCGATGTGCCTTTGCTAGATCTCAATATATGTGCTCCAGTGGATTTTGAGAAATTAACGTTCAAAAAAAGATATATATCTGTAACAGCGCACCGCTTCGCGTACTTTTCGCGTTACGGAGCTTTGCGAAGCGAAGCTGATTGGCTCTCCGGCGTCTGTAAACATTCCAAACAGTCCGTAGCGGCCGCCATCTTGTCTCTCGGTAGGATCAAGAGACAAGAGGAGGCCAAAGCGAAGGGGCAAATGACCATAAGGGGGAATAGTAGATCGTCGGTGACCCCCTACGTTTGATGTGGAGGTTTTAAAAGGGCACCGCGGGGCAAAAAAAATAATAATAATAATAATCGAACGGCTGAATGGATTTGCACGAAACTTGGCAAAATTGTAGGGACTGGTAGCCCGATGTGCCTTTGCTAGGTCTCAATATATGTGCTCTAGTGGATTTTGAGAAATTAACGTTCAAAAAAAGATATATATCTGTAACAGCGCTCCGCTTCTCGTACTTTTCGCGTTACGGAGGTTTGCGAAGCTGATTGGTTTTTCGGCGTCTGTAAACATTCCAAACAGTCCGTAGCGGCCGCCATCTTGTCTCTCGGTAG
The DNA here is from genome assembly GCF_964261635.1 of Lissotriton helveticus. Taxonomy (NCBI): domain Eukaryota; kingdom Metazoa; phylum Chordata; class Amphibia; order Caudata; family Salamandridae; genus Lissotriton; species Lissotriton helveticus. Next base: position 294,224,520 of record NC_136073.1, on the reverse strand, counting down.
GATCGAGAGACAAGAGGAGGCCAAAGCGAAGGGGCAAATGACCATAAGGGGGCATAGTAGATCCTCCCTGACCCCCTAGGTTTGATGTGGAGGCTTTGAAAGGGTCTCGCAGGGCAAAAAAAAAATATACCGTTTTTTTAGTTTTTTTGCGTGGAGTGCGCCCGGTTCGCGAACCGGGAAGCGGTCTGGGGAGCGTACTTTCTTGAAAATTAGTGAAAAAAGTTAGAGTAAAATAATAATTGTGAGTGATCAGATGTAGGGTAGCTCTGAGAAGAGCTTTTGGGTTTATGGTACATTTAGGTACTTATAAGTAGGTACCAATGCACAGTCTTAAATTCAGAGTGAAAACTCTGTTGCCCTCATCTGAGAAGTGAACTCCATCTGCTCTGTAGATATCTTGCATGTAGTAACGCAAGTTATTGTTGTACAGGGAGCCCATTCCATGGTCTCTCATGTAAGCTGAAACAGATTTGTTTACATGCTTCCTCGATTTCTCAATTTGTGGACAAAATTGGTTCGACCACCTCCATTTCTGTCTTTGGCATATATTTGAATATACCAAGGCAGTCTGAGGAAAAAGTGCCATCAATTGCTCAAAGGTGTCCTTTAAAAGCATTTCCAGACCTACCCCAGTCAAAGTGCCCAAATCATTACCTCCACAGTGCACAATTAACAGGTCAGGTTTTGGCAAATGCATAAAGGTTTTCACCAATGGTATCAATTGGTGACATTTTAATCCTCTGTGGCCAAACCACTTAATTTCCACATCTTGTAAATTGAGGTTAGGTAAATTCCTGTTTTCAGCGTACCTTTGAGCCCAATAGATGTAGCTATGTCCAACAATCCAGACAGAAAACATGGCGAGAGAAGGTTCTCCTGCAGTCAGATGAAGTGTGGCACTGAAATGGCAGTTGAAAAAATGAGAGTGTAAAATGAAAAAAACTGAGGAGTTTCTGTGTTAATGAAGCAGTAAGAGTGATTGGTGGATTTTGATTGCTGAAAACAGAAAGTTAGTGTGCATGGATGAGTTCGTTGAAAGATGTATTTTGAGTGGCGAAGAAAAAATCATTAAATGAAAGAATGCTTTGGATATGCAGGTGCACTGAGAGTTCAGAGTTCAATTGCAACATTGTTGTGTGAGAGGTCTTGCAAGAGGTGGTTGCTATGCAGAAAAAGCAGAGAGGGGGCAGAGGGGGGAAGGGTTTTGCTTTGAAAAAAAGTGAGGGAAGAGTTTTGATTGGGTGACATGAGAGATCTGTGTGAGGAATTACAGCATTTCTGTGCTTTTGATAGCTGCAGACTCTGGAGTGCATACCTTTTGCTCTGCTGAAGACAAATTGGTGTGTTTCTGAGACTGTTTTGAAACTCAAAGTATTTGCTAAGGTGAGAAAAAATTTCTTTAATTTAGATAGAAAATAGTGTGCTTTAAGGAGAAAATTATGAAGAAAGTTGTGTTTTTCAAATGTTGCTTTGTCTCAAGTGTTTCACAAATAGATTTTGTTTCTTTGAGAAATTGTAATTGGAGAAAATGTGAAGTATTAGTACTGACAGGGCTTTTATGTGCATAGGAGCTGTGGAGTGTTTTCAAATTATGACTTGTAAATCGTTTTTGAGAAAAAGCAATGGTTTTAATATTGATGAGAAGGACATAATGGTGTCTGCTTCTTTATAAGGTAATTGAGAGTCTCTGATGTTATTTTTCCCATTTCAATGTAAGAAGTTTGTGTGTGGAGCAAATTGCTTGTAAATATGCTCCCACCTGTGCATGGCAAATTTAGATTTTGAATGTTTCCGTTACATAGGCATGTTAAAGGTGACTGAAACATGCTGCAAAGGCAATCAAAAAATGCTTTTATGTGTCTTAAGGACATTTTAAGTCATTTCCCCATGTGCAGTGTTTTCAAATTATGAGTTGAAAATCGTTTTTGAGGTAAAGGAATGTTTTCAAAATTTATGTGCGCCATATGACCCCAAATTTTTTTTTCAGGGGTGCAGCAGGGTGTTCTTGAGACACCCCTGCACCGTCGGAAAAATTCGTAATTTGCGATGAGGTAATTGCTAATCGCAAATTGCACCTTCATTCCTATGGGCCTCCTGCTGCATGGAAATGAATGGGTAATCTTGCTGAAATGCAAAGTCGAATCTGTATTTAAAAGGGTCTGCACCTCTGTACGGGTGTTCGCTATGTGAAGCACGAAAGTTTCACGGGCCGAACTCAAGGCCACCTCTCTCTGAGACAAAAGAGCTCTTATTCTTGCCATGCTGTTGAAATGTGCTCCCAAGGTTGGTATTTGTGGCCAGATTGAAAACTCCCTATGTTCATGTGTGGGAGGAAATAGAACATTTCTGCAGCAAATAACCCGTTCATTTACTGTTACGATAAAATGAATACTTTTAATTAACCCAGAACAATCTTCATTATTGAGCATCAAATAACTACCATTTTCCAAGAACTTGAACGTGGGGATGATAGCAGGAACTGGCGTGCCTTGCAACACGCAAGCCATATTTGGTCGGTGTTTGTTGCATGAACCGTGTAACTGTATGTGCCTACACATTAGTGAATGATCTGGCGTCTCAGTGCATTCCTCTCCATTCAGATAAAGGTCTTGATCATCTTTGAAAATCTGTATGTGTATGGAAGCGACCAGACCTCATGAAGAAAACCACTACCTAAAGGTTAATAACGACCTATTGGTATATATTTCATACAATTTGAAAACTTATATAAAGCAAAAAGCAGCGTTATTAAACCGTGGATAAGGCACGTTGCCAAAGCAGTGAACCTTTTGGATTTATACTGGAAATGTTAAAGGAAGAATTACGGAGTAGGGCCTGTAAATCTTTAATGGACAACGAGTAAAATTACTCCAACCATCATATTCCTCTAACTCCGGGATAGTAGGGGTGTTTAATTTTTTAGAAGTAGCCAATCCAAAGCATTTGGTCTGGGAAATTGTTTCATTCACAAACAACATATGATTTGGGATGAGACATGCACGGTGGAAAGCCTCAGTGCCTTGTACCTGCCAGGTTCGTGAACCCCAAACTGATGTAGATCCTGGATATTTTTACACTGTGTTACGTTAGCATGGGCTCATTACTGGTTTAAACGCCATTTTTCCTTTTTTGTAACTTCTGCACACGATACTTAGTTGTTGCTTTAGCTTTCAGCCTACCTGCGTCAAGATCTATGCCTGCTTCAAGCAGGCGCAGGGTTTTGATGTAGCTTTGTCCTATCTGATTGTAAATGCGGCACACCGTGGGTGGCAGAGCAGCGGTGCACGTTAACTGGTGCATCCCTGGGGATGTGCTAGTTAATATAAATCTGCCCCTTTACATTTAATTATGTGCAGGGGACACAGAGTAGGTGAGGTTTATCCAAGGTTAAGAAGAGATGAGTCCTGTTCAGTGAAAAATTGGAGATAGGCTTCAGTATATTATATACTTAAGTAGTGTGTTAAGTTTTTGATGACTGTTATTAATTTACTGTTGGGTAATAGTGGTTAATAACATTTTTTATTATATTTTACCACAGATTCAACTGCAGATTATTTCAAGATTTTAGGATGCCTAGCAAATAAAGAGTAAGAAAGGCTGCAAAACGTCAAAGACAGCAGGACCATGGAAGAATGCAGCAGTCCTCTAACAAAAAGATTTGTCAAGTCACCAAGAAAGCACCGGGTAAGAGTCGATAAACAGTCATAAGAAATATGTGTAGTAAAAAAAATATTACTACAGAAAATGTTTCACTCCAGAAAAGGAGACAGAATTCAAATGGTAAGGAAAGGCCAATGAGAAATGTTACTGCTAGAGTAAGAGATAACTCTATGCATGAAAGTAGAAGGAAACAAGAGTTTAGGGATATTCGTAAACGAATGTTCCGCAACAGGATAATTGGGAATTTGTTAAAAAATATTAAGAAAGGTCAGCAGAAAGTGGTTTTTTATAAGAGAAAAAAAATTGTTGAGAAAGTTATTGATCAGGCATTTGAAATTAAACGTAAGTTATTTATTTTGACAATCAATAGAATTCGGAAGCTAAACAAGGTAATTTATGATTTCAAAAGAAATAGTAGATGGAAGAGAATAGTTAATCGTAGTAATTTTTGTGAAGTTTTTTCTGGAGAATGGATGCATAGTTCCAGCTCTGAGGCATTTTTTAATGAGGAGAGTTATTTCCAGGATAATGATTTGGTGCATGCAGTTGACACCAGTGGTCGAGCTTATGAAGTGAAAGATGGTTGTCCAGTTGAAAAAGAAAAACTTGTGACAACAGAGATAGAAGAGGTGTTAGGTAATGAGGTTTTAGGGAGACGTCCTAAGGGTCCTGTGTACACCTGGAAGTGTAGTAGTATTTGCAGTGTACGACAGGATTCCATCAATTTGCTTTGTGATTTTATACGGTCATTTAGTAAGAACAGTTTGAAGCAGAAAATGAAGTTGTTGCAAGAATTAGATCCTTGCAGAGTGAGAGAAGTGATAGGTTTGCATGGTCATTCACTGGCTTGTCTTTCCAGGAGAGTATGCCAGAGTGTTTTTCATCATTTCAGGATGCTAGCAGTGCATCATAATAAAGTGAGGAAATTAGTTAGAATGTTGTATTATGCTAAGAGTCCAGCAATTATGCTTAAACAATTATGCGCTGCTCTTTTGCATGGTTCTGAAATAGATGTGAAGAATATATGTGAAGAAATTGAGTTTTGTTACTTTGGAAGTAAAGAGGAGAATGTTGAAATTGACCAAGAAGAAGAGAGTAATGTGGAAGATAGTGTACAGGTTTCCAGTACAGATAATTTCCAGAGGGAAATTGCGACGTTTGAGGTGAAATCAAGTGAGAGGCCAAATTTCACTTGTGTGTGTTGTCGACGCACTTATTATAAGAATCAGACTAAGTTAGTGGATTTATATGGAAAAAGTGAAAGGGAAAATAATAGTGAATGGAAGGATTTTACAACATACTTGATGGTAGAAAATTGTTTTGATTTGGGATTGGATCAACGTGTGTGTACTTATTGTTGTAACAAATCAAATTAAAACCAGATGCCTGCTAGAGCAGTTCATAATAATCTGGAATTGGTTGAGATTCCTTCTGAATTGAAGGATTTAAATACTTATGAATCTATTTTGATTCAAAGTATCCATCCCTTTCAGGCTATTGTAAGAATGGAGCCAAAGACAGGGAAATTGCCTCCATCAGATTTACAGAGAGGATTAAAGGGAAGAGTTGTTTATTTGCCTCTAGATTTGAAGAAAAACATTAACACAATTGGAGTAGAAAAAGTGGAAGAGGAACCTCTTGTTATCTTAGTTAATGGGGTTCCGACAAAGAATAAGAAAATATGGCAAGATTTAGTAGATGTTAGGAAAGTCAAAAGGGCAACATTGTATTTGAAAAAATATAATAAGTACTATAAAAATGTATATGTTGCAGAAGAGGAAGTAAGTGAGGAAGAGGATAGCGATTTGTGTGCTGGTCAAATTGAGAAAGTAGAACCCTGTACTAGTGAAGAAATATATGAACATTATAGTGTTCATCCTTTGCATTCCAAGGAAGTCATGGGGAATGCTATTGAGTTGTTTCAAATGAAACAAGCGAAAGGGAGTCCCATTAGTGTTTGGGAGGAAAGTTTGGAAGCTCGGTGTTTCCCACAGCTTTTTCCAACAGGTCAGGGAGGAAGATATGATGAGCGACCTCATCAAATTCCTGCTTCTGAATACCGGACTTTGCGATTGTATGCAGGAGATCCTAGGTTTCGACAATGCATTCCTTATTTGTTTCATCTCCTGTTTGAAAGCGATCTGTCTGGACTGTCATATGCAGTGAACCACATCTTGAAAAGTGGTATACACATGCAAAACATCTCGGCAAGTGACTTTATGGATAAAGTCAATGTCCAAGACAGTATTTTGGATTCTCACCTGATTAATCTCATGGCGTGTCAGCGTGGTACTAATGAGTACTGGTACCGTCGTCATGGTGATTTAAAATGTATGCTAAGGAACTTAGGAACTCCCACATGGTTCCTCACTTTGAGCTGTGCTGAGTATGGCTGGGAAGACTTACTTGAATTTCTACGAGAGGCAAATGCTAACGTAGAAAACATCGAATTCAAGACACCCGGAGAACTGTGCTCTTTGGATCCAGTCAATGTATGTAGGTACTTCAATCATAGATTTGAAGGTATGATGTCTTTCATCATGAATAAGAAGAATCCACCTCTTGGAGAGGTGTTGGATTTCTTCTGGAGGAAGGAGTACCAAGCAAGAGGTGCTCCTCATATACATATGTTGCTGTGGATCAAGGATGCACCTAAATTTGGAATGGATGCAGAAGACTCAGTGATGAGTTTCATAGAACAGTATTCTACGTGTGCTGTTCCAAACGCAAAGGAGAAAAAAAGCCTACGAGAAAAAGTTCTACGTTTCCAAAGCCATCGATGTGGAAAGTACTGTCGTCGTAAATTCCGGAACAAAGACAAGTTCTACACCAAATGTCGTTTCGGCTTTCCACGACCGGTGATTTCTAAAGGAAGAGTGAACAGTTTGATGTCTTCGCTGCGACATAATGTGATGAAGAAATCACCTAAAAACACATACAATTTGAAGAGGAACGAAGAGTCTAAGTACATTAACGACTACAACCCGGTGATTTTGTCCATGTGGAATGCTAACATGGATATACAGTTTGTGGCTGATAACTGTATGGCTGTGGCTCGGTATGTGACATCTTACATCACCAAAAAAGAGAAGACAGAATTGAAGGATATGTGGGAGGACATTTCCCATGAAAAGAGCCTCAGCAAGAAGTTGTACAGTTTCAGTCTGAAGATGTTGTCGCATCGAGAAATCGGAGCTTACGAATGTTCTGACCGGTTGTCTTCAGCAAGTCTCTATGCCAAGTCCAGGAGTATCGTTTGGGCGAGTGTTGGTCTTGCTGCAACGCGTAATCGAGTTCTGAAACCTGTGCGGGAAATTGAGTATTTGGCGGAAAAGGAGCCAAACAGTACCGACATTTTGAAGAGCAACATGTTGGATACATATTATCCAAATCGAAGCAGTCACCTCGAGAATGTTTGTCTGTATGAGGTTCTGCAAAATTACATATTCAAGAGGAACATCAAAGAAGATACTGAGAAAGGAGTGTATGCTGTAATAGGAAGTGAGGGATGTCTGGTCAAGCAAAGAAAATGCCACTTGATAAACCATCGAAAATTGAGTGGCGAATCTCCTGAAAAAAAGGAGTTTTTCTATTTAGCACTTTTGCAACTTTTTAAGCCTTGGCGTGCAGAAGAGGAACTGCTTGGAGATTTCCTTTGTTACGAAGACTCATTCAATGCTGCCAAGGAGACCATAGAATGTCCTGCTTTTCCCAAATATGTAGAAATGTTGAATGTGGAAATTGAGCAGGAAGCAACGATTGCAGCCGAGATTGCCAGAGACAGTTCTCAGGACAGTCAGAGTTCTGCTTCATTGAGTCAGGATCCACTAGGAGGACCTCTTATCGAAAATGAAGCTGCCACTGCTATGAATGAAGTGGAAAGAGCCATGGCACATGCTCAGGAGGATGCGGTTAACTTAGAAGAGTTGGAAAGACAACTCAACGTTGAGCAGAGGAAAATATATGACGAACTTACCATGCAAATTGATCATGGATTAAGTCATGACAAGAAAGAGTGCTCATGTACGTCGTTGAAGCCTGTCCGACTGTACGTGAGTGGAGAAGCGGGAACTGGAAAAAGTTTCCTTATTAAAGCAATTTCATGTTATTTGCAGGAAAGGACAGAGTCATCGCTGTCTTGTGTTGTCACCGCTCCAACTGGACTGGCAGCACATAACATTAAAGGGATTACTTTACATCGTTTACTGATGCTGCCAGTGGAGCATGACAACAAATTAGAATATCACAAGCTATCTGGAGATGCTTGTTTTGAAGTTTCAAGAGTCTTGAGGAAAATGAAACTTCTTATCATTGACGAAGTAAGAATGGTTTCCAATGTCATGCTTGCCTTTGTGCATTTGAGAATGCAAGAAGTTCTCAAAACAGAGTATGATGGGTTATTTGGTGGCAAACACATCATTGTTTTCGGAGATCTTCTGCAGCTGACACCAGTGAAAGGGCAACCTGTGTTCAAAATGCTCACGCATGAAGATACCAGGAAGTGCTTAGGGAGTATTGGCAACGTCAATATATGGTTAAACTTCAATTATGCTCAACTGCATGAAAATATGCGTCAGGCAAAGGATGAAGTTTACAAGACTATTCTATAAGATGTTAGAATTGGAAAAGTGACCGAGCATGGGAAAGAAGCTTTACATGCACGATTACTGACAAATTTATATCCAGACGAAGATGTTGTGCCTGAGAATATTTTTCAGAAAGTTACTGAGAAAAAATCTGGAATATGTTTGATGCCAACTCTTGCAGAATGTGCCAAATTCAACAACAAAATGTTGCATTTAGAAAAGCAAGAGATTGTGAAATTGGAAGCTATTGACAGAGTAGAGCATATGGGATCAACAATTATTTTGTCTGAGAATCTGAAAACAAAATTGGATTCATTAGAGAAGAGTATATCTAAAACTGCGGGTTTTGAAAAGACTCTGAATGTGTGCTTGAACTGCCGTATAATTTTAAGAAGGAGTTTACATGTTGAAAGAGGTCTGGTAAATGGATCAATGGGTAATGTTGTTGATTTTGTGAAATACAGAAATAGAGATGGAATTGAATTTTTAAAAATTAAATTTGATGGCATTGAGGAAGTACAGCTAATTGCTCGTTGTTCTGCTAGATTTTTGCTTGTAAAAGACTTATATGTTCGTCGTAAGCAGTTTCCTGTTTGCTTGGCATATGCGGTGACAATTCATAAATCGCAAGGTTTAAGTGTAGACTGTGCATTGGTGAATATTGGCAGTTCTGTGTTCAAGGAGGGTATGGCATATGTGGCATTGTCACGAGTTAGGACTTTATCGGGATTGTACTTGATTGAGTGTGATGTCACAAACATTTGTGCGGATCTAGATTGTGTTAAGGAATACAATAGGTTGAGAAGAGAGTATGCGCCACATTTGCCTCAGTATCCTTTGTTTGAGAAACGTGTGGTAGGCCGGAAACGAAGAAATGTGACCAATACTGGGGAGGTTGTAGCAAAAAGACGAAAAGTCGATGAACCTGAAATTACAAGCAGAAACAAAAAGGATTCTGTTGAAGATGTTGTTGGTTTTCAATTTGAAAACAGTTCTGGTGTCAACTGCTATGCTAATGTAGTAGTTAATGTTTTGTTTTCTCTAGAAAATGTAAAAGAAGAGATTGTGGTCAATTCTGATCAAAGATTTTGCAGTTTGTTAAATTCTGTGTTAGAGAAATGTAGCACTGATAGAACAAACATAGAAAGTGTGTCTGAAATTCGAAATCTGTTAGACAGATGTTCAGGCCAAACACAATTCTCTCAAAATAGTCAGCAAGATTGTCAGGAGTTTTTAATGTACATGCTTGATGTATTGCATGATGAAGGTGTAGATGTAGATCACCTGTTTGGGCTTTCTTATCAATGGCAGCATGACTGCGAGAACTGTAGGGTATCAAGTACTACTAGTGTAGACTCAGAAAGATTTATATATTTAACTTTGCCAGACAGTAAATCAGTCTCTTTTAATAAGCTAGTAAAAGCAGCTGATCAATCAATCAATCAATCAATCAATGACACTTATAAAGCGCGCTACATACCCGTAGGGTCTCAAGGCGCTGGGGGGGGGGGGGAGTGCCGCTACTGCTCGAACAGCCAGGTCTTCAGCTTCTTCCTGAAGGAGAGGTGGTCTTGGGTCAGGCGCAGGTCGGTCGGGAGGGAGTTCCAGGTCTTGGCGGCCAGGTAGGAGAAGGACCTTCCTCCTGTAGTTGCTCTTCGGATGCGGGGGACGGCGGCGAGGGCGTGGTTGGCTGATCGGAGGTGGCGTTTGGGAGCGTAGAAGTTGACTCGGCTGTTGAGGTAGCTCGGGCCTTGGTCGTGTAGGGCTTTGTGTGCGTGGGTGAGGAGGCGGAAGGTGATTCTTTTGTTGACGGGGAGCCAGTGAAGGTCTTTCAGATGTCCGGAGATGTGACTGGTTCGTGGGATGTCGAGGATGAGTCTGGCTGAGGCGTTCTGGATCCGCTGGAGTCTCTTCTGGAGCTTGGCGGTGGTACCGGCGTAGAGGGCGTTGCCGTAGTCCAGTCGGCTGGTGACGAGGGCCTGGGTGACGGTCTTCCTGGTCTCGGTGGGGATCCACCAGAAGATCTTCCGTAGCATGCGTAGGATGTTGAAGCACGCCGAGGAGACGTTGTTGACTTGCCTGGTCATGGAGAGGGAGGAGTCCAGGATGACGCCCAGGTTTCGTGCATGGTCAGTCGGTTTGGGTGCGGTGCCCAGGGCGGGGGGCCACCAGGAGTCGTCCCAGGCGGAGGGTGAGGAGCCCAGGATGAGGACCTCTGTCTTGTCCGAGTTCAGTTTCAGGCGGCTGGTCGTCATCCACTCGGCTACCTCTTTCATCCCTTCGTGCAGGTTGGCTCTGGCGGCGGCGGGGTCGTTGGTCAGGGAGAGGATCAGCTGGGTGTCGTCGGCGTAGGAGATTATGCTGAGGTTGTGTTTGCGTACGATGGCCGCAAGGGGGCTCATGTAGACGTTGAAGAGGGTGGGGCTCAGAGATGATCCTTGGGGGACGCCGCAGATGACTTCGGAGGCCTCTGACTTGTACGGTGGTAGGCGGACTCTCTGTGTTCTTCCGTCGAGGAAGGAGATGATCCATTCCAGCGCCTTGTCCTGGATGCCGATGTTGCTGAGGCGCCGTACTAGGGTGCGGTGGCAGACCGTGTCGAATGCCGCGGAGAGGTCTAGGAGGATGAGGGCCGCTGTTTCTCCATTGTCCATCAGGGCTCGGATGTCATCGGTGGCGGCGATGAGGGCGGTCTCGGTGCTGTGGTTGGCTCTGAAGCCGGACTGTGAGGGGTCGAGGGATCCGTTCGTCTCGAGGAAGGCGGCCATCTGCTTGTTGACGGTCTTCTCGATGACTTTGGCTGGAAACGGGAGGAGCGAGATGGGGCGGTAATTCTTGAGTTCGGTGGGGTCCGCTGTGGGTTTCTTGAGAAGAGCGCTGAGTTCGGCGTGCTTCCAGCTCTCGGGGAAGGTGGCGGTGTCGAAGGATGTGTTGATGATGTCTCGCAGGTGGGGTGCGATGACAGCGTCGGCCTTGTTGAAGACGTGGTGAGGGCAGGGGTCGGTCGGTGATCCGGAGTGGATGGAGTTCATCGTGCGGATGGTGTCTTCGGTGCTGATCGGGGTCCAGGCGTGGAGGGTGGTGGTGGGGGGTGGTTGTTCGGTCATGGTGTGCGTTGGTTGGTTGTTGAAGCTGTTGTGTATGTCGGCGATCTTGTTGTGGAAGTATGAAGCGAGGGAGTTGCAGAGGTCTTGCGATGGGGTGATGTCGTTGTTTCCTGCGCTGGGGTTGGAAAGCTCTTTCACGATGTTGAAGAGTTCCTTGCAGTTGTGTGCGTTGTTGTCCAACCGGTCCTTGAAAGCTGTTTTCTTGGCGGCGTGGATCAGCTGGTGGTGTTTCCGGGTGGCAAGTTTGAAGGAGGTCCTGTTATCCGGTGTCGGTTCCCTTCTCCAGACTTTCTCGAGGGCTCGGCAGTTCTTCTTGGAGCTCTTGAGTTCGTCGGTGAACCATGGGGCCTTCTTGCTGCCGGGTCTGCTGGGCGGGGTCCTCAGTGGGGCGAGTTCATCTGCGCAGTTGTTGATCCATTTCGTGAGGTTGTCTGCGGCCTGGCTGGGGTTCGCTGAGCTGGCAGGTGGGTGCTGGCTCAGGGAGGTGGTGAGCTGGTCTGCTGTGATCTTGTTCCAGCATCTGCGGGCGGCCTGTTTCTGGTGGTGGTGGGACGTCGTTCTCTTGAAGGTGAAGTGGACGCAGCTGTGGTCCGTCCATTGAAGCTCTGTGGCGTGGCTGAAGTTGATGTCTGTGCTGGAGGAGAAGACGGCGTCGAGTGTGTGTCCGGCGAGGTGGGTGGGGGTGGACACCAGTTGCTTGAGTCCCAGGTTGGCGAGGTTGTCGAGCAGGGTGATGGTGTTGCGGTCGTTGTTGTTCTCCAGATGGAAGTTGAGGTCTCCCAGGAGGATGTAGTCGGCGGAGGGGAGGGCATGCGGGCTGACGAAGTCGGCGATGTCCTCGCTGAATTGCGTGCGTGGTCCAGGGGGTCGGTAGATCAGGGTGCCTCTGAGGGTGGTGTTCGGGTTGGTGTGGATCTGGAAGTGCAGGTGTTCGGCGCTGGTCAGGGTGTTGTCGGTGCTGGTCGTGAGACGGATGGTGCTCCTGTGGATGATGGCGATGCCTCCTCCCATCTGGTTGGCGTTTCGGTCCCTCCGGACGATCTTGTAGCCCTCTGGGATGGCGATGGCGATGTCGGGAGCTGAAGAGGCGTTCATCCAGGTCTCCATGAGGAAGGCGACGTCAGGGGCTGTGGCGTCTAGGAGGTTCCAGAGTTCGATGGCGTGTCTGTGGACGGAGCGGGTGTTGAGCAGGATGCACTTGAGGTGGGTGCTGCTGGTGTTCGTCTTGGCGGGTGCTGGTGCGAGGCTGGTCCGGATGCAGGAGAACTTGCAGGCGTGGCAGCTGAAAGGTCCGTGGGTACCTCGTGGAGCGGCAAGGTGGCAGTCTGGGAGTCGGCCGGTGTTGAGTGCGGTGAAGGTGGCGGCGGAGTACGTCAGGTGGGTCGGTCGGGCTCCTCGGGGTCCAGGGGTCCTGGCCCTGGGCGCGGTCCAGGCGCGGACGGGCGCAGACGGGCTTACCTTTGGCGCGCCTTCGGCGCACAATCGGCGCGCCCGCTGCGCGTGACCGCTGCGCGTTCGCACGGTCGCCATTTAAGGCGAAGTGCGCGGGTGTGCGGAGCAGCTGGGAGGCGGGAGCGGGGAGGGTACAGAAGAAAAAGGGGCGGGGCTAATGGCGGTGGCGGGAAGCGGGAGCGGGGAGGGAGAGCGGAGGGCGGCGAGGTAGGCGGGCAAGCAGGAAGGAGGCAGGCACAATGGGGGTCAAAAACACGAAGAGTAATTGGAACAGAAACAGGCTGAATACAGGTCAAAACACGGAGAGAGAACGGCACAGAGAAAACAAGCAACAATTCAGGTCAAAACGGGGGAAAAAACAGTAGGAAAACGATGTTGGCCACAGAAAGAAAACAAGCACAAATTTTAGACAAAAACGGGCTGAAACCAAAGGGCAGCGCTCAAGGCGGCAGCGAGGTCGGCGCTGAGGCAGAGGCAGGCACTGGGAGCACACGCAGCAGCTGGTGGCCGTGCGGCGCGGGGGTGTCCCACAAGTGGGTCACACTCACCTGCGTCGCACGGTCACCATTTAAGGCCAAGTGCGCGGGTGGGCGGAGCAGCTGGGAGGCGGGAGCGGGGAGGGTACAGAAGAAAAAGGGGCGGGGCTAATGGCGGTGGCGGGAAGCGGGAGCGGGGAGGGAGAGCGGAGGGCGGCGAGGTAGGCGGGCAAGCAGGAAGGAGGCAGGCACAATGGGGGTCAAAAACACGAAGAGTAATTGGAACAGAAACAGGCTGAATACAGGTCAAAACACGGAGAGAGAACGGCACAGAGAAAACAAGCAACAATTCAGGTCAAAACGGGGGAAAAAACAGTAGGAAAACGATGTTGGCCACAGAAAGAAAACAAGCACAAATTTTAGACAAAAACGGGCTGAAACCAAAGGGCAGCGCTCAAGGCGGCAGCGAGGTCGGCGCTGAGGCAGAGGCAGGCACTGGGAGCACACGCAGCAGCTGGTGGCCGTGCGGCGCGGGGGTGTCCCACAAGTGGGTCACACTCACCTGCGTCGCACGGTCGCCATTTAAGGCCAAGTGCGCGGGTGGGCGGAGCAGCTGGGAGGCGGGAGCGGGGAGGGTACAGAAGAAAAAGGGGCGGGGCTAATGGCGGTGGCGGGAAGCGGGAGCGGGGAGGGAGAGCGGAGGGCGGCGAGGTAGGCGGGCAAGCAGGAAGGAGGCAGGCACAATGGGGGTCAAAAACACGAAGAGTAATTGGAACAGAAACAGGCTGAATACAGGTCAAAACACGGAGAGAGAACGGCACAGAGAAAACAAGCAACAATTCAGGTCAAAACGGGGGAAAAAACAGTAGGAAAACGATGTTGGCCACAGAAAGAAAACAAGCACAAATTTTAGACAAAAACGGGCTGAAACCAAAGGGCAGCGCTCAAGGCGGCAGCGAGGTCGGCGCTGAGGCAGAGGCAGGCACTGGGAGCACACGCAGCAGCTGGTGGCCGTGCGGCGCGGGGGTGTCCCACAAGTGGATCACAACATGGAGTGTAGCCAATGTAAATCTGAAATGATGTCCACATTATTTATACGAACATATGGCCAGTATGTCATTTTAATGTTCCAACGATGTAGGCCTGATGGAACAAAATTGACAACTTTAATTAAAAATTTTGTGGCTTCACAGTTGTCAATATCAGGAAGGACTTTTGTAACTGTAGCAATTATATATCATGATGGTCCTTCAATAACATCAGGACATTATACAGCTTATTTAAAGTGTAGAAATGGCTGGTCATTCTGCAATGATTCTGTTTTAATTTTCACAAAAAAATTGCCGTTTGACCTTAAAAACTCTTACCTGGTGTTTTTAAAACCAAAATTTTAGGGAAAGAATCTCGGGATGTGCTCTGAGGAATTTCAAGAAGTTCTCATGGCTCCTACACGATTTGGCCTTGAGGATAAGTGTAGTACAGAGACATAACTTCTTACCATAACACTGGACTTTATGGAGAAATACGTGCACTTTGAATGAGTTCAGAAAAACTGTTTCTTTTTTTAAGCTAATTGAAGCAGCCAATCAAAACATGGAGTAGAGGGAATGTAAGTCTGCAATGCTGTCTACTGTTTTACATTGCTTTGTGATTAAAAGTGATGTAGAGAATTAAATAATTGTACTAGTCATAAAGGTAGTGTAAGTCTGCTTCATAGTAAGCAGTATCAGTGTGATAGGAAATGTAGAACATGATTGAGGAAGAAGGGGAAGATATTACTAGTCCAGGATTGTGTAAATGATCTTCAACATTTTAATTCTGAAAGTTGTGGAAATGCGAAAAGACGGGATTGGCTAACAAGAAATCCAAGAGTTATACATGGCTCTGACAAGATTTGGCCTTGTGGAATCTTGTGGTAGAGAGCAAGAAGTCATTTATTGTATGTAACATGTTTTTGAAAACGATGGAGGTTTTCTTTCAGAAAGTGGCGGGTTGAAAGTAATAACAGCACAACAGAGTGTAAGCTGTTCATAGGACATCCTTGGCCGTCATGGAAAGTAAGTTAACTTTAAGGAGTTCTGAATTCTGATTTTTAATGTTGTATGGGTTTTTTAAACACAATCATTTTGATTGTGTTTTTTTTTCCCCGCTGTTATATGATGAATACCTTCAAGTCACTGTTTTAGTGAAATTTGATACATTCTGAGAACAGCAAAAATAAACCATTTAACATGTATAATTAATTCTGTTCTGTTTGCATTTATGATGTACATGTAGAACTGTGTAGGAGGCATGGAGAAGGTGAGGCTTCTGTAAGTGTCAAAGTTGTTGCATACAGTCCTCATATTCTACGTAGTCTTTTATATTTCATTACTTTCACTGTTTCTGACTGATCTAAAAAAGTTATGTTAAAAGAAACACAGCTATAGGGAATAAACTAGGGATACTGTTACCCGCAATCCTCTGCTGATGATGTCACTGAGCATGTCATGAATGATGTAATATGTGACATCATCAGCAGTGGATTACGGGTAATAGTATCTCTAGTTTACTCCCTTATAGCTGTCTTTCTTTTAACATAAGTGTCTGTTTCCTTCCCTTATACTTACTGTTCTTTTTTTTAAAAAAAAATTTTGGGTTCGCTTCCGGTTCGCGTACCGGGGAGCGAACTGGGAAGCGAACTAAGAGAAATAGAGGTTGGCACAGTTGCAAATATTGTACCAATTTTTTAATAACGGGGAGGTAGTTCTGAAAAGAACTTTTTTTTAAATTGTTTTTGTTGTTTTATATTTTTTTTATTATTTTTCTGAACATTTTTTTACTTTTTTTGAATTTTTCTGAACAGTTTTATAATTTTTTTGTTTTTTTTTCGGAGGGGGCAACGAAAACGATTCATTGTAAAGGGCTCAACAGGAGCAAGAAAACAAAAAAAAAGAATTTATTGTTTGGGGAGTTTCGGACAAACATGAGCATGATTGTCAATAGCTCTGTTGATCAGAGTGATGCTACTTTCTGCGTAGCAAATGAATCCACTGCAATGTAGGCAGACTTGTTTTACTTCACGAAATCTCGTTTGTATATTTGGCACCATCTCCCTGCCCTCTGGTCCCGTTACTTCCGGTACAACAGATCTTCTGGCCATAATAGGGAGATTATCTAGGTCGTCCTGTTCCTCTTCTTCGTCTTCTTGCTGAATTATAACTTTAGCAGGTGGTCCACTCTTCCTTGGATGTGGTGGAGGTGGTGGGGAAGCACCAGCTGAAGCTAGTAAAGAAGCCATTGCTCACTGGTAACAAAGGGTCTTTCTCTCACAATGATGAAAGTCAGAGTGAGGAAAGAAGGAGGGATTTTCACCATTTGGGAAAAAAAATAGTTCTCAACCAATCAAAAGTGTTCATTTTAGATCATATGACCTAGTCTTACATCATTAGGAAACCGAAAGTGAAATGAACCAATGAAAAGTGTTATTACCAAGTCACATGACCTGCTGTGTGTATGTTACGCGCTTTGCAGGGCCTCCCGGTTTGCTTCCAGAAACCTGTGCTTTGCGACTCGGTAAGCGTACGAGTTCGCTAACGTAGCACGTCATATGACGTATCACGCGACAACGCGAAACGTCATGCGGACGGGAGGCGTCACGATGTTGTTTTCTAACGCGGCAGTTGCGGTAAAGAAACGTTTACCGGCTCGTGGTCTATTTCGCGGCATCAAGGTCAGCTAACGGGAAGCTTCCCGATTCGCGAAGCGGGAACGAAGAAAAAAAAATATTTTAAAAAAAAGTTATTAATAAACATATAAAATATATTTTTGGATTTAAAGAAGAATACATTTTACAGCTACAGATATTAGCTGTTAAAAAACCAATGAAATTCACTGAAAAAACCATAGGTTATAGACCATATATAGTTAGGAATTTGCATTTACAAAACCTTGAAAATTCACTGAAAAAAACCATAGGTTAGAGACCATATATAGTTAGCTGGACATTTTATTGACATAAAACCAATGAAATTCCATATATAGTTAGTTGCACTAACTATATATCGTGCACCCGCAATCCACTGCTGATGATGTCACATATTACATCATTCATGACATGGTCAGTGACATCACTGATGACATCACTGATGACATCTCAAATGACATCACTGATGACATCACTGATGACATCTCAAATGACATCAATGATGACATCATGACACACCAATACCAGTTACTACATACGCACTCACTGATTCCTACGTCTACACACACATTCACTCATTCACCCATACAATCACTCATACATACAGTCACTCATTATTACAACACTATCATATGCACTCATACACCTATGCAGACACTCACACACTGCCACTCATCCATGGAGTTACTCACACACATAGTCAGTCCTGTAAAGAATCAATCACACTTCCATTTCCTCATCTATACAGTTAAACACAGAACACCATACTCCAGTGACATCACTGATGACATCACTGATGACATCTCAAATGACATCACTGATGACATCTCAAATGACATCACTGATGACATCATGAAACACCAATACCAGTTACTACATACGCACTCACTGATTCCTACGTCTACACACACATTCACTCATTCACCCATACAATCACTCATACATACAGTCACTCATTATTACAACACTATCATATGCACTCATACACCTAGTCAGTCCTGTGAAGAATCAATCACACTTCGATTTCCTCATCTATACAGTTAAACACAGACCACCATACTTTTTCACACATATACTAACACATACTTACTCTCTTATACAATCACTGATACAAGTACACATTGATATGCACAGAGTCACACACCTCCCAGCCAGCCACACACACACTCAGTCTTCCATACATCCACTCATTCTTCAATATGTAAAACATATTTAAACTTTACAAAAACACAGACACTAGATGATGTCATCAGTGATGTCATTTGAGATGTCATCAGTGATGTCATCAGTGATGTCACTGACCATGTCATGAATGATGTAATATGTGACATCATCAGCAGTGGATTGCGGGTGCACGATATATAGTTAGTGCAACTAACTATATATGGAATTTCATTGGTTTTATGTCAATAAAATGTCCAGCTAACTATATATGGTCTCTAACCTATGGTTTTTTTCAGTGAATTTTCAAGGTTTTGTAAATGCAAATTCCTAACTATATATGGTCTATAACCTATGGTTTTTTCAGTGAATATATATATATATATATATATATATATATATATATATATATATATATATATATATATATATATATATATATATATTCACTGACAAAAACGTATTTTTTAGGGAAAGTTATAGTTAGTTGGACATTTCACTTGTACAAAACCAGAGAAACTCCCGTTGTAGTTAGTTCAGCTAACTATAACTCATGCCCCCGCAATGCACTGCTGATGATGTCACATATTACATCACGCATGACATGGTCAGTGACATCACTGATGACATCACTGATGACATCTCAAATGACATTACTGATGACATCACTGATGACCTCATCCAGTGACTGTGTGCTTCTTTAAAGTTTAAAGAAGTCAGGGACTTAAAATATCCGTCCGATAAACCGGCGATAATTTTCAACGCCGTTCTTGATAGTATGCCCCACAGTTTCTCCACACTTAGGTTAGTGAATATAATTTTGCAAGACCTAAGTAATACTAATGTAGTCCTAATTCAAGTACTACAAAACTCAGTCTGTGACTAAGGTCGATTGTTTCTTTGTGCATCTATCTATTCATTATGAAACACAATAGCAATTTGTGCTTTCACACTTAACTAGCAAGTAGAGTTTACAGTTTTTATTTTTTCTTTCATTTCAACATAAAGTACATTACGAAGAGCAGCCGACAGGTTCAGTGGAAGGGCATATGAATGATGGAAAGCGCACAGCAGTACATGTGCTGCTTAGACTGAAGGCGCACACAATGCTGATGCCGTTGCTAAGCAGCCAATGGCAACCACATTGTAAACCAACAAAGGTGCAAATGAATGAGGGAAAAGTGACAGTGACAAGTGAATGTGTCGGAAGGAGGAGGCAATGCTCAATGTTCAGAGAGCTTCCACACATCCTCTGCGTAAATGAAAGCTGTTGTAGAGCCCAGAAAAGTGACAAAATATAAATATGCCTCTTTCTTCCACTGTGCATACCTCTTCTGATTGTATATCGGGTCTATTTTATTTCGACTTAAAAAGCATTTTCAAATGCATGCTTTTTCATGAAGTGGGTTACATCTTTATATTCTTAAATAAATATGCTATATGAATTCACCATGCTGATGTCTTCCTTAAATGTAAATATCATAAAGACATACTATGCCTGTTTAGAAATTTCACTAGGGTAATGTGAAATCATATACACCAGGCATGTAGCTATCCTGCACATTTGCTTAGGCAGGGCATCTCTCTACTGATGAAAGCCCCACTCACTGGATGTCCCACTGCCTATTTCCCAGATTGAATTAACGCAATTGCACACCTTCTTGGGGAATCCCAAGAGCGAGACATTGCTCCAGAATTTGGGCTTGAAAACCTCCATTCATGGAACCAGTGGTTCCTATTTATTTACTGTATTTCATTTAATATAATGCACTGCTCCTCCCTAATGTGGTATACTGGGGTTAGGTCTGACACACAAAATGCAGTGGTTAGCAGGGAAGCCTTATATCAAGGTAAACGATGGACTACTTTTCTTACGGAAAGGTTGTTAACCTCTTGTGGAATGGGAAGAGCTTGGAAATCTCCCTCAAATAGGGTGGAAGAGTGTTCCAATGAGTAGCTGCCAAGTGGGTAAAGCAGTGATGTTTGAGCTGCTTGTCCAATGATTCCTATTTGATACATATTTCGGATCTTGCTCCTGTGTACCAGTGTACTGGTGCCATAAACTGCCTTGTGAGTATTGCAGAATAATTTCAACATTGTCTGCTTCCTCAATGGTTGCCAGTGAAGCTTGTTCAGACTGGAAAAGACAGTTACTCTAGAGGAGCTACCAAAAATCAGTCTTGCCGCTATGTTGTGAATGCTCTGCATCTTGGAGAACAGATAATCAGCCATTCCCACATATAGTGAATTACCATAATCCAGACAACTGACTATCAGAGACTGCACAGTGGTCTTCCTACAGCTATGGGCACCCATTTGAAGATCTTCTGGCTCATCCTAAAGGCCACTGCAGATTCCACAAACTGCATTATCTCGTTGCTCTTAGTTAGAGTTTCATCAATAATGATGCCCATGTTTCTAGCAGATGTGCAGGTGTCAGGGCAGTGCCCAGTGAACTGGGACACCAGGAGTTATTCCAAACTGAGTTTGCATTTCCAATCAAGATGACCTCTGCTTTTTCCCGATTTAATTTTAGTCATTGTTTTTGCATCCAGCAAGTCACCTCCAACAAGCAGCCAACTAGGCTTTCCTTACAGATGTCCACAGCTTTCCCAACTGAATTCATAAGTTGTATGTCATCAGTATATGATATAATGTCTAGTCCTGAAGGAAGTGACCCGCTTAGGGCCACCCGGATCACTGTCAACCTCCTGTAGCCTTACAAGAATGAAGAGTCGATGACGCAGTAGAGAATACAAGCAAACTAGTTTATCCACAAAATGCGCTGCAGTTGAGTCCAATCTGACCAGCCATAGCAAACACTGATGATGGCTGACGAGGGACTGACTTTTACAAGCATAAAGTTACATGATGTATGTTGCAGAGTTCACAAATATCCGCCTACCATGGAACAACACTGGTAGGTGTCGTAATACAATGGGGTACAGAACATAAGTTATGATTCCACAACCTGCATTTGAAGGTCATCTGGCCTATCCTCCCCTCTAGACAGGTGGGAGAAGGCCTTGATCTAAGAGAAAAGTCATGCACTAACAAGCTGACATGAGCATTGAAGAAACAAAACTTACCAAAGACTATTTCTCATAAATGAGCAAACAACAGTTTAGAATGTGCACGTAACAGTTTCGATTATAACAGAATATGGGGTCTTCTCTAGCTAAAATGGTGGCACAGATGTCAACCCAACTAACGTCTTGATGGAACAACCTTTAGTTCCGACCCGTGGCACAGCATAGTTTGATTGCATCTGCATCCATTTGTTAACTTTTGTACAATTACTTGATTTTACTTTTACTTATATTCCTTTGTCTTTTCCACATTAGTCACTCTTTCCATCCTCAAACCAGGAAACGCAATTTTCCAATGTTTCTTATGTTAATGTTGGGCCATCCGAACCTCTTGACAAAAACACGTACTGAAGCCAAAATCCATTTCAAAGCAGTTTTTATTCATAACCCAATGCATTTCAGGCCTCTGGGGCCTTTCCTCAGGGGTAACTGAAAGTACAAAAAACGCTTTTTAAGAATCCATCTGCCAGTAATAAACCATACCATATATGGATCATTATTTTTGTCAAAATTCACTTTATCAAAATAACTCTCAAGGAAGCTGCAAGCAAACAATTACACCTCGAAATTCTCATCTATAATAACATGAATTAACACTTTACTACTTTCATGAATTACCCGCCCTATGTTTACAAAACCAACTTTTGTTATCTATCTGCTCCACACTCCCACCGTGAATCTACATTTTCCTCTTATTCACGATCCAAAACACTCTTAAAACATTTAACAGCTCACCTGCTGCCAATGAAATAACGTACTCCCTCCTGCTTAGAGCAAGGTAATCTCTCTTGCAACCATCCGATGTTAAAACGTCAAATCAAGTAATTGTGCAAAAATTAACAAATGGATGCAAATGCAATCAAACTATGCTGTGCCACGGGTCGGAACTAAAGGTTGTTCCATCAAGTTGTTGTTTAAATAATTACGAGCAGAACGGGCTTTGCACGTCCCCAGTGTGCACGCGACGGATTAAGGGGATAGAAATTTAAGCTGTTTAAACATGGTGTGCTGCCCCTTCTATACATGTTGTTTAACCCAACTAACGTGACATCTGTATGAAATTATTACGCCTTACACACAATATGTATATATAATCTATTAGCCATATAAATGCTAACATAATATAAGGTAAAACACGAGTAAAATAGTAAAACTATGTTTCAATTATATCACTCCCTATCTCCTTACGATGTTAGCCGGAGGAGCTATGTACACATTAAAAAGTGTTGGGCTCAGGAACGAACCATGGAGTACACCACAACATACAGCTGTCTCATCAGATGTATATGGTTAGAGATCAACTGCCTGAGTACGTCCCGTCAATAAGGAGCCAAACCATTTCAGAACATCAGAGTGCACCCAATATCTAACAGGCAGTTTAGTAAAACTGCATGTGACACCATATCAAGCGCAATGGAAAGATCTAGTAAGATGAGGGCAGTAGCATTACAGCTGGCCGCTTGTTTCGGCTTCACAGAACTCCTGGATGACTTCTATGAGTTCCAGTGGGCCCACACTGGCATTCCTGCAGTTTTAGAGGCACAGCAGGTTCATGCAAATGCATTGCATGACCATTCTGATGCAGAGCTATAGAATAGAGG
Organism: Lissotriton helveticus; assembly: GCF_964261635.1. Lineage (NCBI taxonomy): Eukaryota > Metazoa > Chordata > Amphibia > Caudata > Salamandridae > Lissotriton > Lissotriton helveticus. The sequence goes on along the minus strand of NC_136073.1, from coordinate 294,201,703 downwards.
CAACACCAAAATGTCCCCTCATTGCTCCCCGTGGGGCTTATAACTTCAGTGGCATACAGAAATGTGTCTCAAACTCGAACAATAGACACCAGAGCTTCCAATGTGCCACAAATCATCCACAGGGATCTTCACATTGCCCTACACTTAGGACTAAGCACTATACTACCACCAGTGAAGTGTGAACTATCCTGCTCCCACTGATAAAAATCTTGCAAGATCACCATATAGGCCACATTGAAACCATACTGAGGACAAGATTTCACACCACATCAATAGCATGTGGGTAACACCACCTAAAACAAAAATTGTTTAAACCAGACACTGCAGTGAACTCTATGGTGAAACGAAGATGCTTAGCCTGACTGCAACAAATATTATTAATTATTCAAACTGATTGACCATGGGCACAGACAATGATCATTCAACTGTACCAAACATTCATTTCAACTGTCACTGTGTTGTTACCACTATGCAACCAAGTGTGAGGGTTGCAGTCCGGAGTAGCAAATACTGTGATACCTTAAAATTAGAGCCCAAATATTTAGGGCCAAATTATTGAAAGATAAGTTCATATATGAAAATGTGGATTTGCTATTCCTTTGTTTACATTCAAGATACATGTATGTGGAGTTCGGTATAGAAAATCTCTAAATATTCACTGTCAATATTTTTGTCCTCAATATTTTGGCTGTAATATTAAGGTATATGCCCTCCTCAATTTTCAGAAGCCACACTATTATGAGTTATCTGGGCTTTGTGATGCCTGGGTTAAAATTTGCCTAACAATGTATTCCTTTAAGTTTTGTTTGCAAATGGAAAAACAAACATACTATTAATAATAAGGTTCAATAAAACACATGCGTGGTATCTGTTCCAATGTGCAGGAACTGAGCAGTTTTCTACCCTGTAATGACAATTTCAAAAAATACAAAAAAGGTCATTAATCCTGTTACATTAAAAAGTGACATTGAAGCACTCAGATCAGATGACCACACAAAAAAACAGATGAGAAACACAAACACAGATATCGTTTTCTACACAAATAGTAGAGAAGCAAGGCAACATACACTACAGGCAATGTCTGCTACAAGAAACATCTGGGAAATCGAAGGTGGCGTTTGACTCAATGCAGCTATCCCTTTTCACATGACTAAAACGCTAACACTTATAATATACAACAATGGACCAATCAAGATTCAGGAGTATGACAGGAACCTCCAAAGACGTCCATTAGAACTTCAAGAGTAACAAACGGCATACTTTAGAAAATTCTAATCCTAGTTACTCACTACCACGAGCTAACACCAGTCAATCCAATATAAGAACAACCATTCACTTTCACCCTAAACTAGCACCATCTGCTAAAAAGACAGCATATACCAACACAACCTATCCTTCTTAATATTGTACTTATTTACATTAAAAAATCAATGAAGCACAAGGTCAACACCTGCAGCCTCATTACATATTTTGCCATTTAGTAGGCCTCATTGAAACATGGGATCAAGACAGCTCTATCAGTGTTTTTGACAGCTAACTCTCCCCAGTGACAAAGGAAGATAAGAAAGATTAAGGTGAAATCTGGTCAATAAAAAACAATAATAACCACTTAAAGGCCCTAAAAGATATGGTTTTGTGGCCTGTACAGTTTTCAGACTAATAAATCTAAGTACGCTAGGCTTCCTTAACTCCCCGTCTTCCCTGTCCATAATCCACTGTCTAACAAAAGACTCCTCAACCCACTTCAGGTCCTTCCTGGTCACTGAGTCTGGATTGGAAAATAGATCAGTTGTTCCCAAGCCCTAGAAACATTCCTTGATAAAATTGAGCCAGAGGATAGGGTTGGCATGGCCCAGGACCATACAATCCTTCAAAATCAGTTTATTTAAAGTTGTCCATTGACTAAGCCAGATGATTTTCAACCACAGGGATAGTGGACAGAAAGACAGCAAGTCAGAAAGGTAATCCACACCGAATACCTCATGTACTGCTAGGGTGGAAACTAGAGCTGGGCGTAATTTGCGAAGTAGCGCTACGCTAAGCTACGCAAAGTGCACTTGGCACTACGCGAGCTACACGTAGCACTACACGAACTGTGTTGTACCCTGTTCGCACTGTGCAAAATGCCATTTTCAATGATTTCACAAGTGCGGACAAGCATCCGGCACTGTGCAATCATTGAAAACGGCATCTTGGACAGTGCGAGCTCTAGTTTTCTGCCGCTCAAGTAGATTTTTACTCGAGCGGCAGCTTTCTCAATGCAGACTGGTAGTTTTTCATTGCGAGTGGTCGCGAGCATACGCGACCACTCATAATGAGAAACCTGACTTCCCTGCATTGAGAATCTCGCCGGGAGGTTTATTTTCCAAGATCGCTATCAGCAACTTGATGTTGCTGATTGCGAATGAGGAAAAAGTCTCGCCAGGATGTAATTTTGCTTGCTCGCGGTCACCAACTTGACATGAGGACCGCGAGCAAGCAAAAAATGACCGCTGCACTACGCTACGCTAAGCTACGCTACGCTACGTGTGTTTGCACTGTGCTACGAGCAGTTCGCGTAGTGCGAAGTAGTGCAAACTTCACAAACTACGAGAGCGTAGAGTAGTGCTTTGCCCAGGGTTAGTGGAAACTCCTTGTGGTACGCTTAAAAGACCTCTCAAAAGAACCCCTCAAGGGAGGTATATCCCCAAATTTCGCTACCATAGGATGCCTTGCCAAAGATGTTTTTCATTAGGATAAGATATTTAACTTTAAAAAGAAAATTATAAAACTGGTCTACATGAAAAGATGATGATGGAATACAGTGGGGTGAACATGTTCTCCCCTTGGCCTACAGATAAAAAGTCAGCTATGCATATTTGTGGAACATACTAGATTAAAAGAAAAGTGGGATTAATTGCCAACTAGTGCTACTAATTGTTGAAACTGCCATGGTGGTGTTGGTGATAAAAAAAAGGAGTTACAAGAAATGGTACAAACGATTAAAAAAAATGAGGCCTTAGAAGAGGCAAAGAAAAAAGTTAAATTAAATTAATAAAGTGTTTAAGAAAAAGATCACTAAATTGAAAAGAGATGTAGAAAATGATGACAAAACTTAGGCATACCCCTTTCTATAGCAAAATTACTATGAGGATAAAAATGCTGTAGAATGAGCAAGAGCTTATAGATATTTATCAAAATAGCAGTTAAAAGGAGCAGTAAGAACAGTTCTGGTGAAGGGCCTTTTTTCTTTGTCCTTGTTAAGGAAAAAATATATTTTCAATTCTATTTAGACATGTACAAACTCTTCAAAAAAATATGACTCAAATAATTCTTTATCAGTGAGAATCAGACCCCTAACAGCTATGACAGGATTAGGACCTAAATCAATGTTTTTTCCTATGAAGAATGAAAATCAGAGTGATATAATCTTCTTTGAGAAATTAATTTTGATAGGACTGAAAGACCTGCAGAGAAGGAAGAGACAGACTATAACCTAAAGAAATCAGAATATTATTCTTTAACCTTTTCTGGCAGATGCAAAATTAACAGTAAAACAAGTAGGTAAAGTAGGAGCTGTTATTTTGCAGGACACTTACAGATATAGTGAAGACTTGCCGTAGTCTTTCCTGGCCAACCGTACCCAGACAGTGAAGTTGGGTGATTTCTACTCTCCTGTCTCTGCACTACCTTGTGGAGTCCCACAGGGCTCCTCGCTAAGTCCCACGCTATTTAATATCTACGTAGCGGACTTAGCGAGGGTAATAAAGGCCCATGGATTGCGACTTACATCCTACGCAGATGACACCCAACTGGTCCTGGCAATCCACAAGGACGGCCCAGTGGTGGCAGCTAACTTCCAAAAGGCCACGCTTGCTGTTAGTACTTGGATGGCCTCCAATTGTCTGAGGCTTAACTCGGACAAGACCGAGATCATGACTTTCGGCAAGCTTTCTCCGGAATGGTCCTCCATCTGGTGGCCTGTCCAGCTGGGTTCTCCACCCATCCCGGTAGAAAAGGCTAGAAATCTGGGAGTTATTTTTGATAGCAAGTTGTCATTCAGCCTTCACGTCAACAAGGTTGTGTCATCTGCGTTCTTTATTCTAAAGAAAATCAAAAAATTACTGCCTTACCTCCCTACTTCAGCTGGAAAGACCCTGGTTTCCACCCTAGTATTTTCAAAAATTGACTACGGGAACGCCCTCTTTCTAAATACTCAAAAACTTGTTCTATCGAAGCTGCACTCCATACAGAATGCGGCTGCAAGGATTCTTCTTGACATCCCCCGTCGCCAGTCCACTACTCCCACCATTCGTCATCTGCATTGGCTAAAAGTAGAGAGCCGAATTAAATTTAAGGCCCTCTGTATTGCCTATAAGGCAGTGCATGGCGTCGGACCTAAGTTTCTGATAGAAGCGTTTCAGCTGTACACCCCCAAGAGGCAGCTTAGATCTGCCAACACCTGCCTCCTTCCAGTGCCTCGCACAAGAACTGCTACCTGGGGAGACAGGCGCTTTCTGGTGGCTACACCCAAACTTTGGAATCTATTGCCATTGGCGATTAAAACTGCCCCCAATCTGATGAGCTGTCGTAGGCTCTTAAAAACATGGTTGTTAAACCAGTAAGTTGCTGTCTGATCGTTTTAGCCTCCACATGCGCCGAGACACCTTCGGGTATTTGTATGCGCAATAAAAATCTCGAAAATAAATAAATAGATTTTGAATAATGAAGACAATTATCTCAAATTAAATTTCAATCCAAAAATGAAGTTATAAAAAGAAATAAGGAATCTAGTTTACATAGTTTGGGAACATGGAGTGACTGTGTAGTACCCTGTTCTCACTGTACAAGATGCCGTTTTCAATGATTGCACAGTGCGGACAAGCATCCGGAACTGTGCAATCATTGAAAACGGCATCTTGCACAGTGCGAGCTTTAGTTTTCTGCCGCTCTAGTAGATTTTTACTCGAGCCGCAGCTTTCTCAACGCGGACTTGCAGTTTCTCATCACGAGGGCTCGCGAGCATATGCGACCACTCGCAATGAGAAACCTGACCTCCCCGCGTTGATGATCTCGCCGGGAGGTTTATTTTCCACGCTTGTGATCGGCAACTTGATGTTGCTGATCGCGAATGAGGAAAAAGTCTCGCCCAGATGCCATTTTGCTTGCTCGCAGTCGCCAACTTGACGTTGAGGACCGCGAACCAGCAAAAAATGACTCCTGCACTACGCTACGCGTATTTGCACTGTGCTACGTGCAGTTTGCATAGTGCGAAGTAGCGCAAACTTCGCAAACTACGTGAGCGTAGCGTAGTGCTTTGCCCAGGGTTATTCAATAGCCGAGATAAGAATCTTAAATATACTCTGATGAGTGGTAGAGATAAAGGCAATTTCCTTGATCTATGTATGTACTATGAAGAGAGAATACTTAAAACTATTCTTTTTGCCAAAGAGTCTGATCAAAATATTTTATTGCACTTCACAAATGACCATAAAAAAATATAAAAGCTAACTTGCCATATGGGCAGCTTCTTAGTTTGTGAAGAAGTTGCAATACAAGGGAATGAAAAATGTGCTACCATGTAGACTACCAAGCTGAAGATAAGAATCTATCCACACAAGATTATAAAATTGGCATATAAAAGAGCTACATTTCAGCACAGGATACTTACTAAAACAGTGATCAGAAACGTGAGAGACTACTGGCAGTGTTCCAGTACAATCATATAAGTAATGAAATATGCAAGCCGATTACTAAAAACTGGGACACATTGAAATTGAACACTAAATATGTACAACCCCCCTTTTTGCCTTAAAGAAAGGGTAATCTATAAGAGATCAATTAATACATATTTACATCCATAGCCAATACCAATTTCAAACTATCACAGAAGTGTGGGAACTGCCTAAAATAAAGGGAAATCATAAGTGTGGTACATGCATTATATGTAAATTTGGTATTGAGCCAGATCTTTGCCAATTTCAGATTGCCTATCAACAACTAGAGGATCTCACAAATTATAGAACAAAAGGTGTCATGTCTACCATCTTTGGTCCTTGTGAAGGAATTTGGGTAGGTGTGATAACCAGTGAAATAAGCATTAGAATAATAGAGCATGGGCCAGCAATAAGACAAAAAAGGAGACCACACCTCTGGTTAAACATTTTTTAGAAATGCAAAATACAGAAGATGATAGAGGATGTCAAATAATGAAAAAATATATGAAAGAGAAGTTTTCTATAAAGAGAAAAAATATATTTTTCAAACTGAAACATTTGAAAAAGAATTAAGCAAAAAAAACTAGATTGCATTAGCAAAAGTGTAAAACAACTAAATCAAAAAACTGAATGAAGTGAAACAGTCTGTCTGAGTCTTAATAGAAAGGGAATTACTTAAAAATAATAATGACATATCTAAGTGGGTTATGTACTTAGGCGAAAGATTGTAGAGTTTCATTGTTAGATTGCAGTCATAAACAATGTTTGCATTGCTATCATTTAGAATGTAAACATTTTGTTCTAACCACCTTATTTTAATCGGTAAGAATCATAAACGTTGCTGTTGCTAAAGAATATGAAAGATAGGAAAGAAACTTTGCTGATAATTATTCAACAGCCTCCACACATGCCATGGAGTGAAAGGCCATTACGGTGGTCACCCAAGGGCCTTGCATTAAAAATGTAGGAGGAATGCACCTGGAGCTCGAGAGATGCTTAGCCCAGACTGAGTAGACCCTGACAGAACTTGAGCGTCACACCCCACATGGCCCAACACCCAAGTCACCCTTGCTGACATCAAGTTCAAATATGCTACCCTGCTAGAGCGCCTTTGACCTGACAACTTTACATCATTTACTGCTTGAGTGTACTCCATAACAGACAGGCCGGGCTGCCTCCGAGCGTGTCTGGTATGCCAGGAGGTCACTGAACCCTTGATCATGGAAATTGCCTCTGCCCAGTGAACCCTCCTTAGAACACAGCACAATATCCTCCAAACCTTTTATACCTATATTCGGACTTTTACCACCACGATCTGGCCCGCATTAAAACTTTGGGCATGGATAGTTTACCTGTTGATTGCTATTATCGCTTTTCGACCCATTTGACTCCAAAACTCGTGGTCATGTATAATGAGGCACTTGAAATAGGTACTCTGCTCCAAACCCTTAGGGAATCCTTTATCTCATCTTTACTTAAACCTGGAAGAGACCAAACAAGCTTAACATCATACAGCTCCATTGCAATCATAGGGGCTGAGTACAAGATCCTAGGAAAAATACTTGTGGAACTTTACCTTCAATTGTTGCCCCATCTTGTACACCCAGACCAAAGAAGGTTTGTCCTCGGTTGCAACACCTCCTATGATGTCAGATATTTCTTCCATGTGATGGATCAGGTGTCGCTCCTATTTTCACATGTTGTAGCCCTGATTCTTGACCTGGAGAAGGCGTTTGAAAAAACTTTCTTGGGAGTACCTTTTTAGGTCCTTATGAAGTTTGACATAGGAAACAGACTAAATGCACACACAAAGCTGCTTTACACTAGCCCGGGTTCTCAAGTGCATATTGGTTGCCTCATTCCTGCTCCCTTCCCAATTGGCAGGGTCACTCAACAGGGCTGTACCCTCTCGCCTATTTTTTTCGCGACCACCAAAGACCCATGCAGTGTCATTTTACACCAAGGATATGCTGATCTATGTCCGTGACATTCATGCCGGTGCTGACCCTGTGGTCCTAGATTTTGGGAAAGCGTTTGACCTCCAAGTCAATACTGCAAAGTCCTACGTCTTCCCTCTTCACCGTGACAAGCCCCGCTGATCATACAGATGGGTGGTAACACCCTCAATTGGGTCGGGAAGAAGACCATATACTTAGGGATTCAACTTTACCATTCCCAGACCAATATTTTTGGGGAGAATCGGAAATGAGCTCTGATCTCCCTAAAAGCCCAGCCAGTTATGGAAGCGTCCCCCATTGGTTCTAACAGGCAAAATCGCCTTGCCCAAGATGAAGTCCTCCTTCGCCTGTTATACTATTTTGTAAATGTCTCTGTGATCTGCCACAGGTATTCTTCAGTGAATTAGAAGTTATGGTAGGGAAGCTGTTATAAGATGACAAATTCCACCGTGGGACAGGGCATGCTGGGTGCCCCTTTACTTGAATCTTACCATCTAGCAGCACAGCTCCAGTGGGTGTCCCAAAGGTTGGCACAAAGCAATCTATACGAAACCACAATGGAGGATGGGTCCTTAAGGAGTACTGTTCTCCACAAGCTTGTACTTCTTCCATCGACCTTCAAAGATCCTGGTCACTGTTCATGTGGATAGCCCTCAAATGTCTGACAAAGATGTTCCAGCTGACATGCCATGATTGTGCTCCCGGGATCCCCCTTCCAGAGACTTCCTCGGTTTCCTGGAGTGTTAATGCTAGCACACTCGGTTTAGGACAATCACTTGCTACCGTTTGATCACCTGCGTCAAGACAATGACATTACCCGGGCCAGCTCTTGCTAATGTGCCGCAGGTTGAGGCACACAGTAGATGAGGAGCCCCAGTCATCTACACACTGTATACTATGGGAGCTAGGAACCACTTGATCACCTGGCTATGCAAGGCTCTTGGGGAGCATACTGGGGTATCCCTAGTGCCCCTGAGGCAAAAGTAGGAAGGCGATATTGAGTGACCACTTCACAACACAGAGTGGGTGCGATCACTTGACTCACCTTGTGTCATCTCCCAAAACACTCGATTCAAGTGTATCCAATACACAGTATTGCACCAAGCCTATCTCACCACTGCAAAGCTAAACTGCATATTCCCCACTGCAGCGTTACCTGCCCCTGATGCTACTCCGATTGCTGCAGATCTTTTACATATTTATAGGAAAAACAGGAGGGGACCCATAAACCGAGTTGGGATGGGTATACTGTGTAAACAAAAACAATTCCCAACAGGTATTATTGAGAGACAATTTCAATTGTGCATGCCTGAAGGCATTACTGAGAACAGAAACAAGGAGTCAGAAGGATTTTAGAGGAACGGTGGTATTATTCACCAAGGACAAGGGCATTCAACATATGTTTACAGTTTTCAACAGCACTGTAAAGATTAGATCTTGTGACAACCCAGTGGCACTTGGTGCAAGGTGCTATATACAGTTTCTGTGAAGTGAAAGTGCAAGTGCTTAAAAACAGTATTGGTGGCGCATAGAATGTGGTATATGCATCAATTACAGCTTCAATTATAATAAAACAAGTTACAGTCACTTGAGAAAATTATTTTCTTGTAGAAAGCTGAAAGTGTCATATGCGTCATTTGATTCAAGCTGTGTGGTCGACGGCGTTTCGATCCCCTTGAGTCGGGATCGTCATCAGGACGGGGTTGTTCTTAATGAATACAGTGCTGTGGACAAGGAAGGGTAATGGTGAGGGTGGTTGGTGGAAATGGCGAGAGCGGGTAGGCGTGGGTGGGGGGAGGGGAGGTAGTGCGGGGGTGAGGGCGCACTCGGGAGGACTAAGGGGCAAGGTATATAGTGTTTAGGGCGGGGTGAAGGTAGTGGTGGCCGCAGAGGGTGGGGTGATATTTGGGGGTGCCTAATGTGAAGGGTAGGTCTGTTTATTTTAGTGTGGTCGTGTTCCACAAGGCAAAAGGAAATTAACTTACAAAAACCAGGCAGGGATGCGTGGCTTACAGCTTACGGAATGAATGCGTGCTGGTCACTGGAAGGAAAAAGGCAATTATTAGGTACAGGACGCATAGGTAACTGGTAGGTACCAGACCCGCGCTGGGGGTGTCAGTACCTGGTAGCGTCTTGTCCTGGGACTGCTCACGTGGTTGGGCAGCTCCTGAAAAGGAAGACAAGGGGTGTGTGGTCACTAAGACGGAGAAGTACCCATGATCGAACTCGAGGAGCGTGATTAGGCGTGCAGCCGGAGGCCGACGGCGAGACTCTTACCTTGGAAGAGGAGGGGCACAGAGGGCAATTGCTCATCTGGCGTGGCTGTACGGCACTTAATGCAGCGGCAGACCGCGTCTTCTCTGGGTCTTAGAAATTATACCAGCTACCGCGCGGTGGAGGCGGGGTAGGGGGCGTGTGTCTGGGGGCGGGATCTGCAGGTGAATGCAGAGGTGTCGCGGAGTCATTGGTGAGAGTGAGGGCGGGGGGCGGGGAGTCGGTAGGGCGGTGCAGGGTTACTGGGGCAACCAGAATAATCAGGAAGTTACAGAACTCGAGTCGGCGCATTGGGGAATGCGCGTCTGGGAAGGTCCAGGGAGTGGGAGCCAAGTGCATGTATAGGAGAAGCGTAAATTGTGCCAAGAAAACATGACAAATTGAAAATTATGTACATTGGACGCAAGGTGATGCAAACATGAGAAAATCAGAAATGTTGGCAAAATGAAATACAAGACATACACATTGGTAAAAACAAGTCTGGCTGGCAGCAGAACAAAGTAGAGCTATTGGTTAACATTGATTCGGTCAGGGTATAAAACCGGACAGTTAGTTACATAGAGCAAAAGGTGGGCGCCAGTTTAGAAAAGGGGTGAGCGGGGCGGGGGTACAGGGTCAAGGGCTGCTCATATGGTTAAGGATCGGTTCTCATGTTATCTTAAGCCATATGTGTTGGCAGGGGCGCGTGGTAGAGGAGGTGGTCAAAGGGGTGAATTAAATGGAGATAGTATTAGTCCATTCGTCCAGGGTGTTGAGCCCCTGATTGACCGAGTCAACTTTGGCAATCCATTTGCATTCTGCTCTGTTGAGCAGGGCCTTCATGTTACCTCCTCTGAGAGGTAAGGTGGGTTTCTCAATGACCTGCCATCTGAGGTCCGAGTCCGTGTGCGAATGCTCAATGAAGTGCGAGACCAGAGGTGCTGTAAGTACCTTGCAGTTAATTCTGCTTTTGTGTTGTATGATACGCTGTTTTATCATTTGTGTTGTCTGGCCGATGTAAATCAGATCACACGGGCATCGGATAGCGTAAATAACGTTCTGGGTTTTGCAGTTGGATTGTTGGGTGAGGTGGTGTGTCTGGCCCTTGAATGTGAATTCTTTGGTGTTGGTTGTCAACTCGCACACGCTACACGATTGGCATTTAAAATGTCCAATGACCGGGGGCAGGCCCCAGGATGCTGTGATGGTGTTTTTCTCTGTACTGGGAGCCGGCCACGTAATGGCATGCACTAGGTGGTTGGCAATGTTGTTACCTCTCTGATATGAGAACAAAGGCCGTTCATTGAATTGTTCTTCCGAACGTAGGACAGCCCAGTTCTTTTTAATTATCTTTGCTACTCTGTTGCTGTCGGGGCTGAATACTGAGACAAAGGGGATCCTCTTCAAGGTTTTTTTGTTTAGATTTGGCCTCAGTAAGTCCTCCCGGTGGTTGTACCAGGCCCGTTTTCTGGCCTGTTTGACCAGACGTCGTGGATAGCCCCTGTTGATCAATTTAGAGGCTAGGATGTCCGCTTCCCTGAAGTAGTCCTTGCGCCATTTGCAATTTCTCCGAATGCGGAGAAATTGGCCAAAGGGGAGACCATCGCGGAGACCTCTGGGGTGGTTGCTTGAATAGTGCAGCAACGTATTGCGTTCAGTCGGTTTGCGGTAGAGCACAGTTCCAATTTTACCTTCCTCCGCATGTATTGTGACATCAAGGAAGTGTAGGTCATTAGGTTTGGTTTCGTATGTGAATCTGAGATGTTCCTGGGAAGAGTTTAGCCAGTCAATACCACCGGGACGCCCTATCGTATCAGGGTGTGGCTCCATCCTGGAACCTCTTGGCAAATATGTGGATTCAATGATCAAAGAGTTTGTACCTATCACAGACACCTACATTCGGGACACTATGGATCTGATTAACACAATTGAAGATCAACCCTTTGATACGGAAAACCAAATCATGGCAAGTCTGGACATCGAGTCCCTTTACACGAACATTCCCCATTGTGAAGGACTCCAGGTTATCAAAAATCTATTGAGCACCAGACCACAACCACCCAAGATCCCCACAGATTTCATTATGGATCTTTTGAGAGTGGCATTACAAAACAATTACTTCATGTACAAAAACATCTACTACCTGCAAATCAAGGGAGTAGCGATGGGCGCTTGCTTCGCTCCAAATTTTGCCATCCTTTATGTACATGCCCTTGAGAAATCATTGTTCCTCAACCAGATCAATCCATATCGACCCCAAATCCACCTGTGGCGTCGATATATCGATGATATTCTACTATTTTGGAATGGCTCTGCTAACTCTCTTCAACCATGTATTGACTGGCTAAACTCTTCCCAGGAACATCTCAGATTCACATACGAAACCAAACCTAATGACCTACACTTCATTGATGTCACAATACATGCGGAGGAAGGTAAAATTGGAACTGTGCTCTACCGCAAACCGACTGAACGCAATACGTTGCTGCACTATTCAAGCAACCACCCCAGAGGTCTCCGCGATGGTCTCCCCTTTGGCCAATTTCTCCGCATTCGGAGAAATTGCAAATGGCGCAAGGACTACTTCAGGGAAGCGGACATCCTAGCCTCTAAATTGATCAACAGGGGCTATCCACGACGTCTGGTCAAACAGGCCAGAAAACGGGCCTGGTACAACCACCGGGAGGACTTACTGAGGCCAAATCTAAACAAAAAAACCTTGAAGAGGATCCCCTTTGTCTCAGTATTCAGCCCCGACAGCAACAGAGTAGCAAAGATAATTAAAAAGAACTGGGCTGTCCTACGTTCGGAAGAACAATTCAATGAACCGCCTTTGTTCTCATATCAGAGAGGTAACAACATTGCCAACCACCTAGTGCATGCCATTACGTGGCCGGCTCCCAGTACAGAGAAAAACACCATCACAGCATCCTGGGGCCTGCCCCCGGTCATTGGACATTTTAAATGCCAATCGTGTAGCGTGTGCGAGTTGACAACCAACACCAAAGAATTCACATTCAAGGGCCAGACACACCACCTCACCCAACAATCCAACTGCAAAACCCAGAACGTTATTTACGCTATCCGATGCCCGTGTGATCTGATTTACATCGGCCAGACAACACAAATGATAAAACAGCGTATCATACAACACAAAAGCAGAATTAACTGCAAGGTACTTACAGCACCTCTGGTCTCGCACTTCATTGAGCATTCGCACACGGACTCGGACCTCAGATGGCAGGTCATTGAGAAACCCACCTTACCTCTCAGAGGAGGTAACATGAAGGCCCTGCTCAACAGAGCAGAATGCAAATGGATTGCCAAAGTTGACTCGGTCAATCAGGGGCTCAACACCCTGGACGAATGGACTAATACTATCTCCATTTAATTCACCCCTTTGACCACCTCCTCTACCACGCGCCCCTGCCAACACATATGGCTTAAGATAACATGAGAACCGATCCTTAACCATATGAGCAGCCCTTGACCCTGTACCCCCGCCCCGCTCACCCCTTTTCTAAACTGGCGCCCACCTTTTGCTCTATGTAACTAACTGTCCGGTTTTATACCCTGACCGAATCAATGTTAACCAATAGCTCTACTTTGTTCTGCTGCCAGCCAGACTTGTTTTTACCAATGTGTATGTCTTGTATTTCATTTTGCCAACATTTCTGATTTTCTCATGTTTGCATCACCTTGCGTCCAATGTACATAATTTTCAATTTGTCATGTTTTCTTGGCACAATTTACGCTTCTCCTATACATGCACTTGGCTCCCACTCCCTGGACCTTCCCAGACGCGCATTCCCCAATGCGCCGACTCGAGTTCTGTAACTTCCTGATTATTCTGGTTGCCCCAGTAACCCTTCACCGCCCTACCGACTCCCCGCCCCCCGCCCTCACTCTCACCAATGACTCCGCGACACCTCTGCATTCACCTGCAGATCCCGCCCCCAGACACACGCCCCCTACCCCGCCTCCACCGCGCGGTAGCTGGTATAATTTCTAAGACCCAGAGAAGACGCGGTCTGCCGCTGCATTAAGTGCCGTACAGCCACGCCAGATGAGCAATTGCCCTCTGTGCCCCTCCTCTTCCAAGGTAAGAGTCTCGCCGTCGGCCTCCGGCTGCACGCCTAATCGCGCTCCTCGAGTTCGATCATGGGTACTTCTCCGTCTTAGTGACCACACACCCCTTGTCTTCCTTTTCAGGAGCTGCCCAACCACGTGAGCAGTCCCAGGACAAGACGCTACCAGGTACTGACACCCCCAGCGCGGGTCTGGTACCTACCAGTTACCTATGCGTCCTGTACCTAATAATTGCCTTTTTCCTTCCAGTGACCAGCACGCATTCATTCCGTAAGCTGTAAGCCACGCATCCCTGCCTGGTTTTTGTAAGTTAATTTCCTTTTGCCTTGTGGAACACGACCACACTAAAATAAACAGACCTCCCCTTCACATTAGGCACCCCCAAATATCACCCCACCCTCTGCGGCCACCACTACCTTCACCCCGCCCTAAACACTATATACCTTGCCCCTTAGTCCTCCCGAGTGCGCCCTCACCCCCGCACTACCTCCCCTCCCCCCACCCACGCCTACCCGCTCTCGCCATTTCCACCAACCACCCTCACCATTACCCTTCCTTGTCCACAGCACTGTATTCATTAAGAACAACCCCGTCCTGATGACGATCCCGACTCAAGGGGATCGAAACGCCGTCGACCACACAGCTTGAATCAAATGACGCATATGACACTTTCAGCTTTCTACAAGAAAATAATTTTCTCAAGTGACTGTAACTTGTTTTATTATAATTGAAGCTGTAATTGATGCATATACCACATTCTATGCGCCACCAATGCTGTTTTTAAGCACTTGCACTTTCACTTCACAGAAACTGTATATAGCACCTTGCACCAAGTGCCACTGGGTTGTCACAAGATCTAATCTTTACAGTGCTGTTGAAAACTGTAAACATATGTTGAATGCCCTTGTCCTTGGTGAATAATACCACCGTTCCTCTAAAATCCTTCTGACTCCTTGTTTCTGTTCTCAGTAATGCCTTCAGGCATGCACAATTGAAATTGTCTCTCAATAATACCTGTTGGGAATTGATCTTTTACATATGCCACCTTAGTTTGGACCCAGCCATAGCAAGTCAGTCTTGACCTTGTCCTTCAAGGGAACATCCAGCTCGAACATCTAGGCCAGGTCCTTCCTCAACCGAAACACAACCTAGGACTGGGTTCTCCCTAGCTAGGGTTCCTCAGCCAGGTATAGCTTTGTTCCAGTGGCACAGTGAGTCCGGTACCCATGTTTGACCATACCTGTTGCATTCAGGGTGACAAATACAAAAACAACAAGATGATGGATGGATTCTTTTAATTACTCTTGTCCATTGGCAATCGCTCTGGCTATATACCAATCCATCTTCTTTCGCCCACGATGCTTCCTCAGTTTCGACCCAGCCATATGCAAATCAGTTTGACACTGTTCCTCATGGGAATTTTCCAGTTGTCCAGTTCGGACTGAACTCTTCCCATGAGGAGCAGGGTCATGACTGATTTGCCAATGACTTGGTCTTAACTGAGGCGGCATGGTGAGCAAAGGACCAATGGATTGAAGTGCTACCCCAAGGGATTGCTAGTGGTTAGACTTATTGCAAGCAAACTCCCATCACCATTTGTGTGTTTCATGTTCCACCTTAAGTGGCAAGGGTAAGCCTAGACATGGGTCCCTTGTTCGCTGTGTCACTGGAATTAAGCTGTACCTAGCTAATGAACCCAAAAGTAGGAGGAAACTGGTCCTGGATAGCTTGTGTTCCAGTTCAGGGAGGACCAGGGTTGGCAGCTCGGGCTGGACAGTTCCAATGAGGAGTAGGGTCATGAAAGATTTGCATATGGCTGGGTCCAAACTGAGGTGGCAAAGTGACCAAAAGAACAATGGGTTGGAGTGCTATCCCAAGCTATTACCAGTGGTGATACGTATTGCTAGTAGGTTCCCATCAGCTTTTGTGTGATGGGAGGCAAGTGGCCTCCCATCACCTTTTGTGTGTTTCATGTACTGCCCTAAGTGGCATTTGCATACCCAGATGTGAATCTCATGCTCACTGTCCCTGGAACCAAGCTGTACCTGGCTAATGAGCCAACAACTGGGGTGAAAACAGTTCTGGGTTGCCTGCATTCCAGTTCAGGGAGGACCTGGTTGGCAGTTTAGACTGGACTGTTCCTCTGAGGAGCAGGGTGGATGGGTTCACACTGAGGTGGAATGGTGCTACCCTACCTATTGGCAGTGGTTAGACTTATTCTAAGCAGCCTCCCATCACCTTTTGTGTGTTCAATGCACTTTAAAACCAATCAGGTAGTTGCCATGGCAAACAGTTGACTTTGGAAAACCATGACTATGTAAATTATAAAAGTTTCAAAGTAAACAATCAATAACCTATATCCCACAAAACAACATCCTAAAACCAACAACGTTGCCATGGCCCTTATCAATGCACGGTCCCTATGTAAACATAGCCGAGAAATTGCGGACCTGATAACAGATTCCCAGTTAGATATACTTTTTATCACAGAGACATGGACAGACGACTCGTCTGACCCGGACGTCGTCATTGCCACGCCTAGAGGTTATAAAACCTACAGACAAGATAGGCCTAGAAAGAAAGGTGGAGGGATTGCCATTATAGCTAGAGAAAATCTTGAGGTTATAGTGACTCAAATACAGGATACCTTGTGCGAGGCCGTGATGTTTGCAATCAAACTTAGCCCACACTTCAACTTTAAAGGGCTTCTTTTATACCGGCCCCCAGGAGTAAAAACTGGCTTTTTAACGAGTATAAGTACACATTTGGAATCTCTGGCACTAGAGGACTCGATTACAGTACTAGGTGATTTGAACTTTCACCTAGATGATAATAACCATAAGGAGACGCGAGCTCTCATCGCGGATATGGAAGCCCTGGGGCTCCAACAGTTGGTTACTTCACCTACTCACCGAGCTGGACACATTCTAGATGGTATATTTTCTAGTGTCCGGGGGCTCCAGGTACGCGATATTCTTCCGATGCCCTGGACAGATCACTATGCGGTTTTCTGTACCTTGGTTATGGATAAAAGTCCAGTAAAAGCTACCACTCTCCCCCAGTTAACATCCTTTAAAGCGTGGCATAATATCAACCAGCTGGACCTAAAAAACCTGCTGGATAACACTTGTCCGCTAATCTCGTCCAACTCCAACCTGGCCGTACAACAACTCCAAGACTGGCTGGGACATGCCATGAATTTGTTAGCCCCGACTAAGAAATTATCTAAGAACAGGTCTACCCCGACTGCACCATGGTATACAGCTGAATTAAAAGTACAAAAACAACAGAATAGACACTGGGAAAGACAATGGAGAAAGACCTACAGCCCAACAAGCAAAGCTAGATACAAGGATGCCTTGGCAACATACAAAACCATGATTATAAAGGCAAAAAAAGTGTACTACATGATGCAAATTGAGCAGGCAAAAAACTCCTGCAAAAAACTATATGACATAACTAAAGCTCTCTCGGGTAACAACCCTGACTTGACTCCACCTCCATCACAAGACATGTGTGATGCTCTGGCTAATTTTTTCTTTACTAAAGTGGATGATATTTATCAAACCTTTATGGCAAAAACTACACACACCAAGGTCCCCAACACTATCCATGAGGTCCCAAAACCTATCTCAACATCATCCTTTACTAGCTTTATTCCTTTGACAGAAGATCAGGTATTAAAAATTGTGTCGACGGTTAAGACTGGATCCAGGCTGGATCCATGTCCACCGTCGGCTCTCTTACCAGTGATGGACTCGATAATACCAGTCCTGATACAAGTATGCAACTCCATCCTGCTCTCAGGGACATACCCCCTCAACCTAAAAACCACACTGCTTAAACCACTGTTAAAGAAACCAGGAGCTGATAAGTCGGAACTAAAAAACTATCGGCGCATTGCCAGTCTCCCGTTCATGGACAAAGTGGTGGAAAAGGCCATGAACATGCAATTATCTGAGTATATAGAAACTTATAAAATGTTAGATGACACTCAGTATGGTTTTCGGAAATACCATGGGACCAAAACCGCCCTTATCAAAGCATCAGATGATGTAAGATTAATAAGAGATCAGGGCGGGACAGCAGTCTTGGTACTGCTGGACCTCTCAGCGGCCTTCGACACGGTCGACCACAGTATCTTGGTCGACCGTGTCGGGAAGATGGGCATATCCTCTACCGCAAGAGCTCTCCTCGCTTCCTTTCTTGCTGAGAGAACGCAGGCCGTCACTCTTGGCCCCTACCAATCTGTCAAGTTGTCACAACCGTGTGGTGTACCTCAAGGCTCATCCCTAAGTCCGACACTTTTTAATATCTACGTGTCGGACCTGGCCAATGTCATCAAGGCACATGGGATGAGCCTAACCTCCTACGCGGATGACACCCAACTGGTTATGGCAATAAGAGGTGACGGAGAAGAGGCAGCCGAACGATTTCAGAGAGGATTGACGGAGATAGGTGAGTGGATGGCAGTTAATTGCCTAAAACTTAACTCGGAAAAAACCGAGGTGATGATTTTTGGACAACTTTCACCTGAATGGCCCACCTCCTGGTGGCCCCAAACGTTTGGCACCCCTCCCAAACCGGTGACCAAAGTAAGAAACCTAGGAGTAATTTTTGATGACCAGTTAAACTTCATGGACCATGCCAACAAAGTGGCCTCTACAGCCCATCATAAATTACGCATGATTCGGAAGATAAGCCCCTATCTCCCAACAACGGCTATTAAAACATTGGTGAGCTCACTAGTATTGACATCCTTAGACTATTGTAATGGGCTTTTTATTAACTCACAAGTCAGAGTTATAAAGAAACTGCAGACCATACAAAATGCGGCAGCTCGCCTCATTCTTGGAATTCCTAAGTTTGCTCCTCTTTCTGACGCAATAACAAAACTCCACTGGCTGACGATCCAGAACAGAGCCAGATTTAAATCGCAGTGCATTGTTTACAAAGCACTAAATAAACAGGGCCCGCAGTTCCTTACAGACCATCTACGTCCTTACCAACCTACACGGCAGCTGCGCTCCACCAACAGCAACCAACTGTCGGTTCCTCGCACCAGAACCGTGACGTGGGGAGATCGACGTTTTGTGGTAGCAGCTTCCAAACTCTGGAATACTCTGCCCCAGAACATCAGAGCTTGTTCCACTCTGCTCCAATTTCGCAAAAAGTTGAAAACTTGGCTGTTCGATAAATAGGTTCATGGTACGGGACAGAGGTCAGAGCAATGCAGCTTAATGAACATCAGCTGGCAAATTAATTAGCGCCAAGACACCTCCGGGTATATGTTGCGCTTTATAAATGCCAAAAAAAAAAATATGTTTTTGATCAATTGGCCTATTGCTTAGATTTTAGGTTTCCCACTTTTTTGGCCCAAAACTCAACATTTATGTTCTGTTAGAACATAGCTAGAATATATCTGTTTCAGTGGTGTATGTTAGTGTGGTTTGTGATCACCAAAAGCTCTATCTATTGAGTCAGAAACCTGCAGATAGAGAGCAAGAAGGACTATCGGAGAAGCAGCATAGAGCCCCCGCTAAACGGAGCCCGGCGAGGCCGAGAAGGGGGCCTGCTGGCGGCATGGAGCATCCGAGACCAGCCTTGCCTACTGCACATGAGGAGGAGGGCCGCTCTTGCTCCAGTGGGACTGCGAAGGTAGGCCTGTTAGGGCATGTAGTCCAGCTGTTTCAGGCCTGCAATTGCCAGGAGTACAGGTGGCTGGAGGCTGGTCCAAAGGCAGGCTGGAATAGTGAGCAACACCAGAATGAAGGCCTGTGAGGAGGGGGGCTTACAGTGGGGAGCCTGATGAGCCACGGCCCCACATGCCTATAATAAATTGGGCTGACATTGAGCTGAGGAACCTGGCTCACTTGGTTGACTGGAGATGAAACTGTAACATTAACCCTGCCGATTGCTTGATTTACAGGGTCTTTTGCCGCTGGGGTGCAAGGCCTGGATCTAGTTACTGGGGCCCCTTGGGATCAGTTTAAATGTTTGGAGGCAAGATCGACATGGGGGCTTCAGGCCTACAATATCAAAAAAATGGGACCCCCTCTATTGAGTTCTTTTGGCCAGGGAAAAGAGAGGACAATATAAACCAAATCAAAAGAAATTCCCCTATGGCCCTATACTTTCAAATCAGACATAGTTTAAAGTACATTACACCATGAAAAAGTCCTTCTAGTCACCACAAATAACATAGATGTATAGGCCTACTACATCCAGATGGCTAAAGCTAAACCCTCTAAGCCAACTCATGTTAACAAAATTGAAAATTAAGCCCAGTCCTTGACTGTGGCGGGAGCGGATGGAGGACAGGCAAAACCGGCCCCCCCAGAGAAGCAAGTAGTGCCTACGATGGTGGAGATTCTAGCTGAAATCAAAGGGTTAAGGAAGGTCACTCAAGCAAAGATTGACACTGTGGTGCTTGAGGTGGATTTTCCCGTGCAAACTTTCGCAATATATCTGAGAGGGTCTCTGAGGCAGTGGGTACCATGCTGTTGCTTCAATCTGAGGTGGCGGCCCTAAAAAAAACAGTGTCTGACCTGCAGACTTTGTCAACTCGAGCGGCTTGAAGATGCAGAGGGGCTCTCTGGAAGGAACAATCTTCGCTTTACGTGGTTCCCCGAGAGAGCAGAGTGGCAGTCTGTGGAGCTGTTCTTAGAGGACTGGATCAAAAATACTTTGAGACACAAAAGACTTTCTAAATTATTCACAATTGAGCAAGCCCACCGGGTGCTGGCTCCCTCGCCCAAGCCAGACGCACCCCTGCGCGACATTATAGCACACCTGTTTCACTTTAGAGATAGGGATGGGATACTACAACATGTTTGGGTTCACGGTGCCCCCCCCAGTTTGAGGGTCGGAACATAATGGTATTCCCTGACTACACCCACAGGGTACAAGATATACGCAGAGACTTTATGGCAGTCAAGAAATGGCTATGTGAAAGGGATCTCCCTAATAGCCTTATATTTCCTGCCAAACTTAGGGTGCAACACGAGGGAAAAGTGTATTTCTTTGTAACCCCAGATGAGGTCAATTAATGGATGGTTGCACTGGGAGGGCCATCCTAACGTGTACCACCAAGCCGTGCTGGTGCTGGAAGTGGTCCCAAATGCTGGCAATCCAGAATCCTCAGACACAATTTCACACTTTATCGTCCATAGTACTGGGCGGATCTTAATATGCCCGGATGAGACCCTGAGAGACTCGAACTGTGAATCTAATACCGGCAAATCTTTCATGTCACATAGCAAAGCCAGAGACTTCCAGAGTGATGTCATCCATCAGGACCGATGGAGTGATATCATGGACATTGTGCAAGTATACTGATGGGCCATGCTCATAGTTATACGTTCCTCTTGATTTCTCCTTGACATTTCTACCCGAGATGGGGCGAACCAATCCAAATACCACCCCGTTCAATCTATGCTTGGGGGTGTCATTGTAATTTCTATTGTAATGTACAACATATGTCATATGCTATAGTCAGCAACGTAGTAAAATGTGTGCGGTTGGGAGGTCAAATTTAGTCCCAGTCTGGTTGGGCAGGTTGAGAGTCTTTGACCTCACCGGCCTTATGGGATGCTGGGTCCTATGCTTTAAGCACTTTCTTTAGGTGAGGCCCTTCCCTCCATGAGGGCATGAGGTGGTGGGACCTAAGGGTTGGCTAAGTTGGGATCAGCCATCGCAGTCTGGACTCACAGCCTGTGGGTGAGGAGAGTTACTTGTTGCTATGGGTTCAAGTGTTTGAATGTGGGACAGAGGGAAACTAGCTCTATGGTGGTACTTCTGTATATGTGTGACAGTGCCTGTTTGCATATGGTTGGAGGCACTGGGCGAGAGGTGTGCAGTGGGACATGGGTGCAAGCGGTTTCAACTTGATATGGCTACTGAATGGAAATGTATGACCTGGAATGTTCAGGAACTGGGCAGCCTGGAAAACAAAGGGTTTACTATTACATCCATTGGTATGGGGTTTCCGTGGCCTTCCTTCAGGAGACAAGCACATGGGGAACATGTATCAAACACCTGCAATGTAGGTTGCAGGGACAAATCTTTTAAACATCATACTCAAGCTATGCTAGAGGGTCATTGATATGATAAGTGCGTAGTGTTCCCTTTGTGGCAAAAGGAGTGAAGGCTGATCCAGACAACAACTTAGTAGGTCCATCTCTGGGGCGTTGGATGCATGTGATGTTTGTTTGGTGAGTTTGTATGCTCCCGATGTCGATGATTCTGAATTTTTTTGGAACAGTTCTGAGTGCGGCACAGACCATGTGGCCATAGAATTAATTTTGGTTGGGGATCTCAATTGTGTACTAAATGGTGAGCTGGAAGCCCCCCCCCCCGCGGGTGGACACCAAATCCGCAATGACAAGCACTCTTTGAGAATTGATAGGGGTACTGGAACTGCAGAATATAAGGATAACGCGCTACCCACAGACTAGGACTTATGCTCGCTTTGTTCCGCTGGGATGCATAGCCGTATGGACTATTGTCTAGTATCTGGTGCCTTGCTGCAGTGAGTTGAAGCACATTTATTTGGTGCACTATCTATCTGATCATTCACCACTCCTAGTATCATTTTGACTACATAGAGGGACACCCAGGGTGCTGTTATGGAGGATGAGGGCGGATGCGCTGTCGTACCCGTTGTTTGCAGGTGCAGTAGCGGAAGTCCTTGATCATTATTTTACTCAAAACTGGGGTAGCACGATCAAGAAAGCTTTGGAATGCGATGCAATGAAAGTGGTACTACGCGGTGGGTGTATGAAAGTCATGTATGGTGTTAAACAACAACTTAGAAGTTCCTTGGATGGGCTTGAGCAGCAGCTGGGTATCCTGGAATGGAAGGTGTTTGAGCGGCGTCTTTGATTGCCAGAATAGAAGAAATGCAAGAGGGAGCTATTGGAAACCCGGGACAGGATACAGAAATGTATCCCTCTAATTACAGACAGCGTCTCCTCTTGTAAGAGGACAAGGTTAGTAGAATGCTTGCCACGCTTATCTGTGGTGAGACCCATCACTTATCCATAGTGGGGCTACAGGACTCACAGGGATATATGGTGAGCTCATAGCAGGGCATCAGTGAGGTATTTGCAACACATTTTCAGGGCTGTACAGGACGCCACATGATGGTACCGTCAGGCAAGGGCCACTTACTTAGTGGCTATTCGAAAGGCCTCCCTGTCCCGGGAGGTAAGGGATGGGTTAGACATCCTCAATACTAGGGAAGTAATCATGGCTGCAATAAGAGACCTGAAGACAGCCATGGCCCTTGGGGGGACTGCCTGCCAGCAGAATTTTATCAAAGCAGAGCTGGGGAATGGCTGACTGGCAGCTGGAGATATACAACAAAGCATATGGTAGGAGGATACTCCCTGCCTCCATGAGGGAGACACTCATAGTCATTCTCCCCAAGCCTGACAAAGAAGGTACAGAGGTGAAGTCCTACTGCTCCTAATCAATGTTCAATGTAGATGTAAAACTACTTAGTAAAGTATTGGCTACGAGACTGCTGGAGTACATGCCGCAACTGATTGCTGTAGAACAGTGCTGGTTCATCCCTCACAGAAAAACGTTTTGTAATTTGAAGAGGCTGTCCCTGGTGACACATTCCCCAATTCTAGAGAATGACCTGTACACATTGGCACTGATAGACATTTAACAAGCTTTTGATTGCTTGTCATGGAAGTTTCTGTCGGAGGTGCATTTTACCTATATTAAATGGGTGCAATTACTATACTGCGCCCCCTTGACGTGGGTGAGGGAGGCAGGTACGGTGTCTAGATGCTTAACTTTCAGTTGGGGACATGACAGGGGTGCACATTATTGCCCCTACTCATTGCCTTGGCAATGGAGCCCCCGGCTTGCTGTTTGTGGAACATGTTGCGGGGATAGGGGATAAAGATTGGGGAGACTCCACACATGGTCTCCTTACACGCCGATGTTGCTTTGCTGTACTTGCGCAGCACCGGCGTTCTCAGTCCATTTTATGTTGGTGAACCTGGCCGAGTTTGGCAAATTAACTGGACTACATGTAAATAGCACTAAATCGAAATTATTTCCACTAGGGATGTTGCCAGGTGTAACGGCAGGATTTACCTCAACTAGAACTTCCGTGGGAGATGGAGGAGGTGAGATATTGGGGGATCAGAGTCACATGCGAACCTTGGAGTTTGAAATCACAAACATGGGAAGAGTGATAAATGGATTGAAAGCCTCCTAAGTATTCGGGAACTCATCTTTCTTTGATGGGGAAGCTGGCACTAGTCAAGATGATATTACTACCTTGCCGTCTGTATATTTTCCAAGGGGTCCTCTTTGAAATCCCAGGAGGTTCTGTGCAGACCTAGACAGGTTGATAGTGGACTTACTATAGGCTATTGGGAGGAGGAGGGTTAGCCTGACCATTTTGAAGTGCCCATGGATTAGGGGTGGTCTTGAGTTACTCCTTCTGGAACTTTACTATCTCGTGGCACAATTGCAGCTCGTGGTCCACTGATTGGATGACGAGGAGAATTGGGAATGCAGTTTACTGAAAGGTACCTACAATGGAGTTCTATTGCTCAAGTTATTGATGATAAGGGCAAGAGACCCAGCCACCATGCCCTTTGTAGTCAGACAGGTGTGTGGAGCGTGGGAGAGAGCAGTCAGGATAGTGCTGAGGAGTGCTCCCTTTGTGCCTAAAATTAGTATCTGGGTGCTTTCCCCATTTAAGCTTATTGAACAAACTATTCTCACAGATAAACGGAGGGCAGTAGGTTGTACTACTCTACTCAGATTATAAGTTTATTTCCCTAGTGGACGCCATAGATACATTTCAGCTTGGATCAGGACAATTCCTTCAGTTCGCTAAAATCGCAGCAACAACCCATGAAATATGGCCGTCCTTTTTCAGAATTCCCCTAGATTTCTCATACACTGGACCTTTAGCCATGGCATGTGGAACAAGGCTGATTTCCAATATCTTACGGGCTCTGAGGGAGTACACTCCCCTGATAGAGCTCTCAATACAGCACACATATCTGGAGATTTTAGAGACTGTCATCGCCGAGAAAGAGTGTGAGGGTATACATGAAGGGGTAGAGTCCACGTCTACTAATGCACGGTTTAAATTACTGCAGTGTAATGGGATACATCAAGTTATTTCACGCCTCGGAGTCTCCATGCAATATACCCGAAGCCCTCCCCTAGGCGCCCTGGTTGCAAGGGAGGGGATGCAGACTTCATACATATGTTGTGGGGGTGTTGGCCTTGGAGGAATGTTGGAGGGTGATTCTCGCTGCACTGGGAAATGCCACAGATGTATACCCAGTAAGAAAAAGAAAAAACTAAGCAGAACATTTCTCATCCTAGGCCTTGTGCTGGTGGAGCACAGGATCACTATAGGAAGGCTCTCGCCGATTGCGCCTCAATGAACAGACTGGCTGGGAGACATGACTGAGTGGGTGAATGCGGAGGAAAGACACGTGCAAAGCACACAGAGACAATAACGTGGCTGGTGATTTGCAGCATAAGTTGCCACTGCAGATACATGAGAGGCTGAGATTGCCAAAATGGCAGGGTCACAAAGGAGATGGTGCAAAGACGTATAGCCTGTGTTAAGTAAACGCTATCAGTGAATCATTTTATTCACCCCTGCCCAGGAATACTGACATCAATGCACTGTACTTGTCAAATATTTTTAAGCCAGGGGGGAGGGAGGGGTGTTTACGTGTTGTTTCTCCTTGAAATGCTGTGATTTTCATAACTATGTCAGCATTGTTGCTGTAATTATGAAAATGCCAATAAATAAAAAAAAGTGAAAATTCAACTGCTGTGACTGATTGGCTGCTCATGAGTAAAAGAAGGGTGCCTTCATCTGAGGTTTGAAAACTATTGAGAGAGACATGACAGTTCATGAAATCAATCATGCTGCTCTTTCTCTGGAACAGAGGTAGTCAGACACTTGTTGTCCTCTGGGACAAGTCGCAACAGATGCTGTTGTCCTTGATGGGTTAAATTCTCCTCAAGCAGTCACTGAAGCATGGTCGGTGTTTCCTTTTATCTTGCCAAATGTTTCTGAACACCAACTGTGGATTGCAAACAAGCGTCATACTCCGGACCCTGTTCCACTATTCTTCACCAACCTTCAACCCATCTTAGATAAACAGGAAGGGCCAGACAAGGGCCAGGGTAAATACTGGAACACTTGCCCTTTCAACTGGTCATTTCTCTTCACCAGGCTTACTCTACTTCTTAAAACTATGTCGCACATGCGTCCAAGGCTCTCTTCTCCGGTGAAGACTGTAGGGTTAAGTAGACCCACAAATCCCTTTAATATAGACAACTGAAGGGGCTCAAACATGAACTAAAATGAGGCAAAATGGCCTGGGTGTTCCACCAATCTACCAAGTACCAGTCACACAGTACGCTGAGTGTTGAATCAACATGGGTGCCTCCTGTACTCTATCCGCTAGTGTAGATAGAGAGCATAACAGGCACACACCTGTGGGTCTTGGGGAAATGTTGCCTTTTATTTCACAAGCAGTATGTTTGTTTCTTTATTAAAAAAAACTGGAGTATCAGCTTCGAGGAGCATCATACAATAAAACATACATAATAAATCATATAATAAACACTTCCGTAAAACAATACATAAGGAAGTGCATGTACATTTCTAAAACAGACAGAAAGCTAACAAATCAAAATTCCAATTAAAAGAATATTAAACATGCAATGTTATATACATCACATATATAAAAGGTTACAGTGATACTCGTAATATCAATTCAGTGGTGTGGAAATCAATGTTCTGCTCCTGACTTTAGCTGAAGCGAAAACTGTCTTAGTTTATGGTTAAAGATGGTGGAGTTAATCACAGGGCTTTATTCTTTGTGAAGACTATTCCAGAATTTTGTCACGACAATCTTTCTACCTTAAAAATTAGGACAAACGTCATTTGAGAGAGAAGTGTGGCTCAAGTAGAGAAATGTGGCTCAACGGTTAGAGGCGGCAGACCCAGGAGGCTGAGGCCGGCCCGGGACCAGGGTTCAATTCCCAACGCGGCTGGGTGCAGGACCAGTGTCAGTGGGCCGATAAATCTCGCCTCGGTGCCACTCTAACCATGGGGTCCCACGCTGCAACTCTGGGCAATAGCTTGCCTAATCTCCACCACTGCCGGGGATGCCTGGCTTCACCTTGGGGGTGCCCAATAAAGGGACCGTCTCACAGGGAAAGCCAGGACGGGTTCCCCATTGGTACAGCGCTGGGACGCTCCAGGGTAACCACGCGCTCTATAAATCCAACATTCATTCATTCATTCAGATGAACACTTTCTGGTCAGCTCTGGAGCCCAACTGGCCATTTGAAATCACATTGATCTGAAAGGTATGTTGGGGCTTTGCCATTGATCCTTTTGGAAATCAAGCACATTCTCTGCTCGAGTTTGGGATCTATGGTCAGTCAGGTCAATTGAAGTCTTACGACTGATACATGATCATTTTCCTAAAACCCTAGATGATGTGTAGGGCTATGTTTTGAGTCAGTTCAAATTTTAAACAGATTCTTTTGGAGGACCTTGGTGTTTGGCATAAAGTAATGTTATCTAAAGATCAGTACTGTCTGTTCTGTAGGTTTGTGGTGCTGAATAGTGAAAAAAGAGCATGTTTCTGATAAAGCATGTAAATAAAAACTAGAATCGCGCATGTCCTTTACACCAAGGCTGTGCCACGAAGATCGTGCCACGGGTTTCTCAGTTATACCATGGTGTAGGAATCAGCCACTCAATTTCATCCTTTTTCGATTGCCAAAGCACAGCCCATTATTTAGTTAGAGCTTCTGCACAACCAAAAACGGGGTGTTATCAGTGTGTATATGTGGTAAAAACGAGCCCTCTCCCTCCTTTATACGTTAAAAAGAAGATGTGAAATAGGCAGAGACATAAAGAACCACTCTAGTGTGAAATGTAAATGACTTTTGTATTACAACATTATAATATCTTAAACAATTAAGATGCATATTTGCAGTGGTTTGCCAATCTTAATCAATTCACAACATTGCATTTCTCAGATGCATGCTTTAAATACATCCGTATGTTCATATACAATAATTACATTGACAGTTTTCAGCCATCATCACTTCCTTTTTCATAGTCCTTCTTCAAGTCTCTCCATCAGAAGTAGTTAAATACCACTAACTGAAAAGCATTGACATCTTCTTTGCACCGCATATTAAGACTAATCACCTGCTCTTCAAAGGTAAACTAATAACCCACCGATGTCTTCACTAGCACATATCTGGAACAGAACTAAGGTCATACAAACTGGCTTTCTGACAGTTGTCCTATCCATTTGTCAACTATGTGGGACCTCAGCTCACTTACGCCCACTGGTCCATAAACCAATCTTCTCTCTCGCTTTAGCCACTTCTGGATGGATGCTCCTATGCCGAGATGTTATTGGTCATATGTTCCTATTTAAAATACATATTCTTTCAATATCTGTATTCTGAAAAAGAAGCATTCGAGCAGCGTCCTCGAGTAGAAACTCAATATTTGCAGAGTGAAGTCTTACCTCTGTCAGATCCATTACTGAGTGTTTTAAAGTCACTACCCTATAGTCTTCTGGATTGCCTTGATTTTACCTAGCAAGTCTCTTGAGGAGGCTCATCTACTACATTCAGCAGAGGAGGGGTCATGATGCTTGTAGCCAACCTCCTTATATCCAAACTGAAATATGAAGCAATTCTTGAAGGCATGCAGACTAAATACCTACGTTGGTCATTCATGGCCTCTTCTTTTATTGGTAGATATTGACTACTTGGCTGTGATTGATAATCTTTGTTGTGGTCATCGGGTTTTGGATCAGCACACATTGTACAGGTGGCAATAGATTATTCTTATGATTCGGGGACAATACATTGCAAGAATGTCACCACAACTGTGACCTTCCTGGGGGATCTCCCCACCTGCAGACCTGCATTTCACCCCTACCCTTGTACTGCCCCTCCACCTATCTATTCTTTGCTGCCTTCCTCTGGTCTTCCCCTGACCTCTCCTGTGTATCTGCTAAAGAAAGCAGGGTGGTAGATGTGGGTTAAACAGCCACTGAGCTGACACACATCCCTGTGTCTTACAGTTTATTTAAAATTGTGTTGCCCTTGTGCTCTTGATTCATTCCACCGGGTTCTTTTCATATGAGGGGTCTCATATCTCTCTCTCATGTTGGATCCCCCATATACAATATCATGTTGTAGTGCTGGCAGGGAAATACCTATATTAGCCTCATTACTATTCTTATTTAAAACGTGTGCCAACCTTGTATGATAGAGCACTTTGCTTCATGCAAAGGATTCATCGGAGAGTGCTTGTAAAAATTCAAGTTTAGACAGCACTCTCCGATGAATCCTTTGTTCCGAGTGAAGCTAACATCAAAATTCAATACATTTTTATTAATCTAAAGCACATTTAACTCCACAAGTAACACATAGAGTGATTAAGTTTCAAACCCATTGAGGTTTATTAATGGAGTAGCAGCTTACAAACTCAAATCATCAAATTATTCAGAAATCAATGGATGAATGCAGTCATAAATATATAGTTCAATTCAAAGTCATAAAAGCAAAGACAAACTACTAGAAAGTTGTCTGTAAAAGGTAAATTAAAGAGCGCACCCTACTCTGCTGATTCAGAGATGGTTCTGAGAAGAAATCTGGAAAAAAAGGATTGTGCTGTAAAAGCATCTTAAAATAAGCTACTCTAAAGGCAATTGAAAGGGCATCCACATATCAGTTTACATTACATTAGCTTAAATCAGACAACTTGAATATGTGATAAATCTACACATGATTCCTACACAATAGACCAATTAGAATTGAGGCACAAGCAGATCACTGAATACATTATTTTTCAAGCTAATGGATGATGAGGCTACTCTAAACTTCCTTCAAAACTTGCAGTTATCGGCAACATAATGAGATACAATGGTCCACGCTGTATTCTGCAAGTGCATTGCAACTGCCTTTTAGTGTGTTCTATATTGATTGTGT
This sequence comes from Lissotriton helveticus, assembly GCF_964261635.1. NCBI lineage: Eukaryota > Metazoa > Chordata > Amphibia > Caudata > Salamandridae > Lissotriton > Lissotriton helveticus. The sequence continues at coordinate 294,171,669 of NC_136073.1, read as the reverse complement.
GAAAGAAAACATTTCACATGGGAACAAAAAAACGATGCATCATTTGAAGTTGCTGGGTCATCTTCTCCTAGAATAAAGAAAGACACATGACATGGAACTAGATGACACCTAAACGTTAACCATTTTAAAATGCAACCTACATTAGCTATGGTCGATCTAAACGTGAAAAATACACACAATTCATTTGTGAATTATATGTTAAAGTTGATATAAAAAGAAATATTTTTTTTGTCTAACATTATAGAAAGATATTTACTTTGCGTTATAAAGGGAGAAGAGTCCCATAGGTTTCATGTTTTTCTCTTTGTGTCCAAAACGCTTAGAAAATACTTTGGGCCTGATTTAAATCTTGATGGTGTTACTACCATCCCGATGCGGTCCCAAGTATTCTGACAAGCCTTCGCTAGCCGCACTCAGATGCGTCAACAGAGTGTTTCCCGCCGAGGCCATAGCACACCTCAACCAATCCAGCAGACTCCAATGCTAGCGAATAGTACTCCGTCGCCATCAGCCTGGAAAGTTGCCATCGAACAGATTTAGATTTCACAGTTGTGCTGGAGGTCTCCTAGCGGTGGTTCCGTGACAGAGACAGATCCCATCGCGATATACGTTCGACAATGCACCATTAATGTGGTCATTGGATTGATGCTAGTAGAAAACACCTGATGTCCATTGGCCAAATGAAAACACCTGCATACCACACTGTAAAACACTCCCCATTTCAGACCATGATCCTTTTCCATTCCACTGCACCACAAAAATTTTTACCGGAGCCTTTGACATTTAAATAGTGTTATTTTGTTCCCTTTTCCTGTTTCTTGTCCCTTTATCTCCTTTCATGTATTACCTTATGGTTAATTTTTTGTATTCAATTATATTTCTTTGCATAATGCCAGGAACCAAAAATCCATGTTTTACTGAGGGAGAATTGTCAGTCATGGTGGATGAAAACATAAAAGTAGAGAGACAATTATTTGAAGCCCAAGTCCAAAAGTCCAAAATACACCCCTATTATTAAAAGGCAAATATGGGACACACTAGTCGACAGAGTGAATGTTGTAGCTAACAACCTGTGCACACAGTAGGAAATTAGGAAGCGGTGGAATGACCTGCGGGGGAGGGTGCACTCCCTTTCCTCCAAGTGTCACATGGAGGCCCAGATGACTGGGGAAGTTCTCCCAGGCTCCCCCTAACAACACATGCAGAGGGAGGTGTGGATCTTGCAGATCCTATATCCTGAAGGTGTGACAGGAATACCTGATGGAATGGAGTCTGGTAAGTTACACTTTACAAAATCTCACTAAACCTCAATGTCCTGTTTGTTCTCAACTCAGCTGTTGCCAACGTGTTCTGCACATATTTTCATAACAGAGAAACATCCAACTATCAGTATCAGATAATTCGGAGTGTTGTTGTGAATGGATTGTGTTGCACATAAGATTACAGGTGTCAATCTCCATTACATCTCACATGATGGTATGTTGCCTGTGTTACAACACCAAATAACCAATTACCCATATGTGTGTCATACTGTAAGTGTCTGTCCCAATTCAACTGCATAATGTCAACAGGTATGTTCCACTAACCATTTTGAACATGTTGGGAAGTTGTCTTTGGAATGACTACAACTACCATGATGCCCTGTTTCTGTTTTGTCAAAAGAATATTGCTATGCCATAATTCTCATTCTCTCTTGCCCAGCAGATTTCAACATATGGTAAAGTGTCATGTAGTAATCAATCCCTATTCAATGCTCCCTTCTGAAAATGGTTTGCATTTTTTTCTGAATGTTCTCCTGTTCTTCTCAACCAATTGAATGGAAATCATGAGCTTCATGAAACAAACTGTGTTGACCAATCGATAATAAGGTATGAACATGACTATGCTGAATATAAGTGGTAATTCCACAAATTGACTTTGCACTGTTCACATGATTTCAAATGCCAAACATCCATCCAAATTATGTTAATGTCTGTTTTGGTCTGCTGGGCCTTGGGTTTGTTAATTACTTATTTTGCCTTGCTACTGTGTTGGGTTGAATGGTTGGGAGATATGAGGTATGCTTCCGAATCACTTTATAAACCTTTCAGGACATCTTATTATCTGTTAATTTGAAGTTGTACTGTTTGTTAGAGCCAAATGATATGGTAATATATTAAATACAAACAAAAAAGGGGGGAGGTAGCAGTTTGGTTCACCCTCCAAGGTACAATTAGTTCACAAAAGAATCTGTAGGTGACAGATTCAAGAACCTAACCAAGGGAATGGGGATTCCGCTGGATTTGCAAAACAAAACCCCTGTTTTTAGAAAAGAAAAATGTATTTTCTTGAGTCCCCTCACTCACCTGGGGTTGCCCCTAGGTGACATGCTTCATCATTGAGGCAATACCAAACAGCTGCTGTTTGTGGCGTGCTGCAACTTGCGGAACTACGTAGGAACACTTTTTTGTGAAAATATGTGTAGTGCTGTATAAGGGGAGTGGTGGAAGTGATGTCCAAATTACCTAGCTATTGAGCAAATTTTTATTCTTGCTCCTAGTTGGTATGGATGACATTGAATCATTCCAATCCACTGTTGTGGTACCTGGTGGAATGTCACTACAAAGATTCAGTGGTGTGCCACACGAAGTATGTCCTACAGTGATGAGACACATCAACACCTAGATACACTTTAAACACAATGAGTATCTTGCCAATGTGAAGGGAGATTAGCAATGACATCTTGACATGTCAACTCCTTCCTCTTCACTACTATCATTTTCATTTGGCATTTCAGGATTCTCACCCGGTGGATCTTCATTGTCTCCATCCTATGTGATGTAATGGCTGTAATGGCTGTTCCGTCGCAGGGTGATGTGTGGAACATGCAGCAGGCCACGGTGATTTGGCAAACCTTAGATTGTGAAGTAGAGGAGGGCTCGGCCAGTTTTGTCCCGACAATAAAATCTGGCCCACCCCACTAGTTGCAGTTTTCTTCCATAGGCCTCATTGAAGTGAACTTCCCCTGGTGTTATCAGATTCCTCAGCGGTGCTATCAACCTTGGTCAGTTGGGATAAGCTGAGATTCCTAGATGGAAGACAAAAAAAACACCCAAAAATGTGACACTATTTCAGAATATTGAAGTAGAAATCCCCCAAACAATATTATGAAAAATTGTACCAAAAATCCAGGCCCTCTCAGGTTCAAGTTGTGACATTTGCAGGGGTATGGATCTGTTCTGTAGTACGAAGGAATCATGGTCAGAGTCGGGGAAACGTGCACAGTTGCTTGTGATGTACAAATCCGGTAAGCAGACAACTTACATGTTGATTGAATAGAAGTTTTTCCGATTCTGAGAGACCTGTTCTCTGATGTTTGGTGGCCCTAGGGCAATATGTAGGCCATTAATTGCTCGAACCACAAGTGGTAGGGGACCCAAATTATAAAAATCCCTCTTCACATTGGCTAAATCCTGCTGCCGTGGAAACTGAATGAAGCTGTTGTTGGGTGTCATCAATGAACATATAAATTCTTGTAGCACACCATTGAAAGTTGATTGTGACATTCCACCACATACTGCAACAGTGTATTAGAAGAATCGTGTGGCCACAAAATGAAGTTCTGCCATGAGTTTGACCATTGGTGTGATATATGTAAGATTTCTATTGTGAGGCTGAAAATCTGGCTCCAGCTGAGGACATAAATCCAGCATTGTTTGCCTCTTCAATAAAACAGAAGGGCCAAGGCGGCAGACCAGGTCAAGCACTATGGATCATTTAGTTCCTAAGTTAGAGTGGTGCAATCTCTTCCAACATCCGCTGCCGTGGGATGTGAGAATTATTGGAATACAAAATCAAAATGGAAGGTGCACTCGAATAAAGGTTTTTTTTGTGAATTCTTCTTTATTCAAAAAAATATTCGTGAAGCATAGGCACAGCCAACGCGTTTCGTTCCAATTTTTGCCTTTTGGGAACTTCGTCAGGGCTAATTACAGCCCCAAGGTAGGGTTATCATTGAGTTTAACCGGGTCATAACGTCTCCAAGGTGGTTCAAATAATAGTCCAGTGACGCATATATGAATGCTCCCACGTTGAGGACCTTCAGGGTACCGTAATCGATCGTGACATCCGCCCACCACTGGTCCAGTAATGACCCGAATATAAAGCAAAAATCGCGGAGAAACACACCTGTGATAGGATAGCGGCTCCTGAAATCTCGGCATGCACGGCGTTTGCCTCTTCAATATGAATTGCTTATATGCCTTTCTTCAATGGTGGCATGGTCTGGTAATGTGCGGTAAACTCCAGGCTGTCATTACCTCACTCTCCCAGTGTTCATATGTCTGCATTGGAAAAATATTTGAACATTTTCCACAGCAACATAGGTGATATTTGAAACTAAAGTCATGTAGTTGTACAAAATATATATGGTTTTGCTACATAATTTTATAAAACATTTGCTTTCTGTCCTTTCTGTCCTTTCTTCTTCACAAATTAAATTAATAGCCTACAAATAATTTCAAAAAGGTGTAAATAATACATCTCAAATGTATTATTTACACATTATTTTTTTCCTCCAAAAATACTGTCAACTGAGTTATAAACAGCACCGCACTAATATCACTTTCAGCACAGTAACGTACTATATATAAATGTATATTTTTAAAAGAATGAGCGTCCATCTACATTTGAAAATGTAAACAAATTAGCCCCAATTTGAGTGGTGGTGACGCACTTAACAGTCACAAATAGACTATTTTGAACTAAAATGGCGAGTGCCTGAGACTCGCCCATAGGACATTTGGAATTAAACGCCTACAATGAAAGTTGATTGTGTAGTAGGCGGTAAACTCTATGAAGGACACAGCCATAGGCTAACATTGGTGAAAGTAAAGTACGAAGACCAATGGCTGCATCCAACTGACGATGGCGTAAGTCGCATATATGTACGTGGCGGTTGAGATCATAGCTCACTTGCCTCATAACACTGCTGCTACCAAGACCTCCCCCACTTTCGCTGCTTTTACTTACCTTTGGGAGCATTGATGGCTGGTCAAAAAAGTGAGAGGGACCGGCCTTCTCACCAGAGGTGCTGGACTTGATGCATTTCCAAAATGTATGTAGGAATCTGTCTAACTGGTATTTTTCTATTAACACAGGCTGCCATGTCCCTTTTAGTTCCTTTTTTTGTTGTTGTTGTTGTTGTAATACTTTATTCGAAAAAAAAATTCATAAAAGTATGAACAATCACACATACATACAAAAGTACCTAAAACAGTATTACAAGCATTACAAATCCATGATTAAAATAACATTAATAGAGCCAATAACAAAAGGACATCACTGAAACGAGCATTTACAGATAGTACGAATTACCCATTAGGTAACAGTTTGGATCTTTTTTTTTTTTTTTATTGTTCTTACTTTTGCACAATTAACACATTACAGCGCACTTCGTCAAATATATTCAATTCCATACATTATAACAGTACTTTTCGTTTCAACTCAAGTCAACACATATAATAAATTCATGATAAAATTACTTCTTAAACTGAATTTCTTTCAACTAATGCAATACATTTCATTTCAACTCATATAATGACTTCATCGAAACCTACTTCACCCTATTCACAGTAACCCCAAGCCCTCTCTCCATCTTCTAACAGGGTCCCAAATTCTTAAACCTAAACGCTTCCCTTTCCTGCCTTTTCGCGCGTATATGTTCTTTTCCAAATTATAAGTTGCCAAAAGGTTAGCCAACCAAACATGCATTGCTGGTGGGTACTTATCTAACCACGCTCTGGCGATACAAAGTCTATACACTGCCATAGCTACAAAAATAAATTCTCTGTGGATAATGTTGCTATCTATGACTAACCCTAATAATATTTGGGGAGGGTTTAAAGTGATTTGAATGCCTAAAGAGGAATCCAAAAAGTTCTCAATCTCTTTCAATAAGGTGTGAAGCTGCGGACATACAGCAAATATGTGTATCAAATCAGCATCGGTCGAGCTGCACTTGGGCATGTAATACCTGTACTGCCCCCCCACTTTGCTATCTTCGCAGGTGTGAAATACAACGAGTACAAGGTTTTATATTGTTGAGACTGCAGTGATGCTGAGCATAATAGGGTCCGTCCTAGATCCAATGACTCTTGGAACCAGCTAGCTTCCCCACTCAATTTCTCTGCCCACTTACTATGCTTGTCCAAATCGTCTGGTTTTGCTGCTGTAAGGCTTGCGTAAAAGCTTCGAATAGAGCAATCTCCGCCTAATCTTATCTTCTCCATAATTTCTACCTTACTGAAACCCACCGACCCCCCCTGCTTACTCCCGAGAAAACTTCTTATTTTCAAAAAAATTTTAAAGTCCCTCCTATCCAAACCATATTTACACATTAAATCTGAATATTGTACCACTCCCGTATTCCTTACATCCCCAATTTGAATTATCCCCTTATCTGCCCAGCCCGCCATTATCGTATCCCCAAAAATCTGTGATGGAAATGAAAAATTTTTATGCATCCTAGTGTAATAAGCATATCGGCTAATTCCAACTGTCTTCATAACAGCATTCCTGATCTTAACTGCGGCTTGGACTGTTTTGAACCTTGTCTTTTTATAATATCCAAAATCAGTACAATTAAGGAAGCAGTTATCCACCTCTGACCCCAACACCGCAGAGTAAATCCTAGCTGAATCATTGGTGGTTCTCTGATCTAACCCACCCGCTCCAATTAAACCCCTCATGTACTGCAATACAGCTGCCCAGTAGTATAGCTTAAAATCGGGCACCCCCCACCCTCCTCTTTCTCTCGGTAGTGACATAAATCTGTAGGCCCTGCGTGTCTTGCCGTGAGCCCAGATGAACCTATTCAGCGTATTCTCCAATTCTTTAAACCATTTTGCCTCAAAGAACAGAGGTATTGCCCTGAAAAAGTATAAAAAATTGGGCAGTACCAGCATCTTTGTGACATTAGTACATCCAACTAGTGAAAGGTGTAGATTGTTCATCCGTTCTAAATCTGTTTTTACCCTAATCATCAGGGGCGCGAGGTTATTCTGGACAACTGAATCTAGATCAGCTGTAATTGCCACCCCTAGGTATATTGCTGAATCCACCACCCTTTGATCATTACAAATGACATATTGATTACACACAATTTGTGTTTTAGAGCTATTTAGGCTATATCCCGCCACCTGCCCAAATTTATGTGTCTCAGTCTCGATTTCTCTTATTGCCTCGGTGGGATTGGATGTCAAAATAGCCACATCATCTGCATAGGCTAGCGTCTTTGCCTCGTAGCCGTTCAACCTGATAGATGGGACCTTGTAGTTACCCTCCAGCTTGCGTATCAATGGGTCTACGTAAAGTGCAAACAGGAGTGGAGATGACGGGCATCCCTGTCTGGTCCCACTTCTAATACTAACTGATGTTGAATAACCCCTATTAACTCTAATCCTTCCTGATGGATTTTTATAGAGAGTCTGCATTGCTCTTATAAAGCCTTTCCTGATTCCGCTCCACTTTAGCGTGTGCCAGAGATATTCCCAGGAGACCCTATCAAACGCCTTCTCGGCATCCAAAAAAAGCGCCGCCATAGGGTCCCCCAGGATTCCTGCCGCATCAAACATTGTAACTACCTGTCTAATGTGTTGTGTAGTACTTTTACCTGGGATAAACCCATGCTGGGTGTGACTTACTAACCCCTCTATTACATCCGCTAATCTTCTCACCAGTATCTTGGAGTACAGTTTTGTGTCTGCGTTTATCAAAGTAATGGGTCTATATGACCCTGGCAGTGATGGTATTTTGCCTTTTTTTAGAATAACAATGATATCCGCCTCCCCCCAAGATTCGGGTATAATTTCCCCCCTCTGTGCTCTCAGCATGACATTAAACATATCTTGGCCGATCGCTTGATGGAACACTTTATAGAACTCAATCGGCAGTTGATCAGGGCCCGCTGCTTTGCCTGAGGGTAATATCTTCAGCGCCATGAGGAATTCCTCTAAACTGAAAGGCGAGTCCAACATCTCCCTTTCCTCCATAGTTGTTCTTGAAGGGGTAATATCTCTAAGAAAACATTCTACCTCTCGTAGAGTCCCTGCTCTGCCCCCAGCATACAACTCTTCATAAAATTGTCTGAAAACCTCCCTAATTTTAGCTGTTTCAGAAACTAAGGTCCCACTCCCATCCCTAATCTCTGAGATATCCGAAGCTGCTAATCTTTGCCTAGAGCGGACCGCTAATAAGTGTCCCACCTTTTCGCTTAGTTCGTACGCAGCTTCCCTCTTGGTTAAGTAATTCTCTGCTGCTTTTTTAGAGATATTTTCTGCAGCTTCTGCTCTAAGCGCAATCATTTTAAGGAAGTGCTCTTCAATTGGTACATTCAAACGTAAATTTCTCGCCAATACCTCCTCTTCATGCAACAAACTATGATAAACTTCACTAATTTTATCTCTTATCTTTTTCTGGTTATAGAGTACATAGCTCATTGTCTCCCCCCTCACCCTGGCCTTAAAAGCATCCCAGACTACTCCCGAGGGGGCTGTGCCTCTGTTAATATCCCAATACATCCTAATCCAATCTGTCATATGAACCCGGTATGCTTCATCTTTCAACAGAGCTCTATCAAATGACCATTGTATATCCTTCCGTTGTATTTGACCTAATCTAATAGTTAAAATCAGTGGGCTATGATCCGATACAATTCTAGGCTGTTTTTCAATTTGTGCCCCTACCGTCAGGGGGGTAGATATCAGAAAATAATCCAGCTTAACCAATACCTTATGAGGCGCTAAATAAAATGTGCTACCATCCATGCCTGGTCTCAACTTAACCAACGGGTCCACTAAAGAGTTGTGTAAGGCCATATCGGTCAGTGCCCTATATACTCTCCTCTTCCTACCTAGATATTGCCCTCCTCTCTGTAAGAACGAACTGCTGGGGTCATGAATATTAAAATCCCCACAGCAAATAATTGGTTCGGACCACAGCGCAGTTCTGTATCTAAATATTGAAATATCTCTGGGTCATCCTCTGTGGAGCCATACACGGATACTACAGTACATTTTTCTCCTTCAAATTTTATTTCCAAAATTACCCACCTACCCCATTGATCCTCCTTTTTTTTAACACCTCTATCTCCCTTAGTCTCCCTAGTACTGCCACTCCCCTGTGTTTAGTAGCTTGCTTGGTTTTTGCCAAAACAGCGAACCCTAATTGGTCAAGAAGATACCCCTTGGATTCTTCTACATGTGTTTCCTGGAGGCAAACCAGATCTAACCATAGTGTCCTAAGTAAAGCCGCCACTCTCAGCCTCTTTCCAGCATCGTTAAGGCCACATACGTTAATAGTAGCTATCCTACAACTCATTAAAATACCTGGAAGGATTTGCCCATACTATTGTACTGATTATGTATCTGGGGTTGATCAAAAGTCCCCCAGCATATTTCTGCATACTATATTGATTGTGTTGATTGTACTCCTTGTGCGCTGTCATGAGCCGCTCTGTGCTGCCTCAAATATCCTGTACCTTTTTTTTGCCTTTTTCCCCTCTTTTGCCCCCTAACACCCCCATCCCACCCATCCCACCCATCCTGTCAGAATCTGCCCCCCCCCCGCCCCCCCACTTACTGGCAAATAGGTCAATGAGACCTATGTGTAGCCGCACTGGTTCGTGGTGATCGCTCCCCTCTCCCCTTCCACCCAAATTTTACCTATATCTCGTGTACCCCCCTTATCCCCCACCATCAAATTACATACCATACCTTTCCTATCTTACTGAGCTGACTGCTTTAAACAAGCACCTGAGTGAAGTGTAATTAGTGATGTGAAGTCTCATATATTTTTGTTTCTGAAAGATGGCTGTTCAAAAAAGTGAGAGGGGCCGGCCTTCTCACCAGAGGTGCTGGACTTGATGCATTTCCAAAATGTATATAGGAATCTGTCTAACTGGTATTTTTCCTTTAACACAGGCTGCCACGTCCCTTTTAGTTCCTGAGTGAAGTGTAATTAGTGATGTGAAGTCTCATATATTTTTGTTTCTGAAAGAGGACAATGATGTTGGGGATCTCTAAGCACTTTGCAATGTGAAAAAACAACAACGTTAGTAAGTGCTGTGTGGTGAAAGGCCAAGATTCTAATTGGTGTGTATATAGAAATATATGTATAAGTTTGAATTAAATGTGCTATGTTTAAAACTCACATATTGGATATTATACAATACATTATATACTCTCTACAACTAAACATATACAATGTTTTCTGTACAAGCCAAATAAAACTGATGTTTCATTTGTTTCAAACCCAAACCCACCATTAGCAGATGCCAATCTAATCCTCCCACACCCCAACCACCATTCCCCCACCCACATCTCAAACTACCCATTCCAAACCCAAGAGCCTCCCTCCCAAAACTACCCTCCCAAACCAACCCAAGGACACCCCTCCCAAATCCAAAGGCACCCCTCCCAAATCCCCACTCCTGTGGAAGATCTGTGAGGTGCCTGCTCTTCCCCCTAGAAGTCCCTTCTTGAGGAGGTCCCCTTGGGAGTGCATTAGGAGGCAAGCTTTGTACCACTGCACAACTGTGCACAGGTCTTTTGCATTTTATGGACTGCCATTCGGCTTAATAGAAAGTTTTAAGACAGTTATCTCATTGTTCCTATTAAATACATACTTTTAAGTTCACCAAATTAGTCCTGGCATTAATTTCCCTTTGAATTGTTTGATTCCTATCAATCTTTCTGAGTTAAATGTGAAGTGTTTATTTAGCTTTACCATGATGGCAGGTAATAACCTGAGTTTTTTAATGTCTACTTTGTTAAATGCAAATACTGTTAAAATATTATGTGATGATCATTAGGTGCAGGCATTCATCATAGTAATGGGCACTTGCACCTAGTACTTGAGGTTACAAATTTGTTGCAGTACTTGAGGTTACAGATGTTATTTGCATGTGTTTCTACATGGGTGTTTGTTTGACCTTGATTACTAATCAGTCGGAAATAATTTGTAACAATTGAAATTGGTTACAGTACAGGACTTGCAGTAGAGAAGGGATAATGTTACTCAGATGTATACGTTGAATGCTTCTAATTTGTGACTGACATTGTTTTAACCACTACTTAGTAAGATAAAGGTTACACCTTGTCAAGTGCAGATTTATACATCATGTTACATTGCGTTTATCCCTATGATGTGTGTTGCATATGCTTTTAATGTGACAATTTTGGGTATTTATTTCAACACACCTGTATGTTGAGTTTTTTATTTTTATGTTGATATCCTTTTATGTGCATGTGTCCATTTTTTGGAAGGCATCTTACACCAAATGTATACATACTATATGACCATGCAAGTGTTTTTCTTCATATTTTTAAATGTCAATATTACAGACATATGCCTTGCAAACTGAAATACTATTGCTTGTAAGAGAGATTTGTGAATGCACCAGTCCTGTGCATATGTTAACAGACAAATCATTAGGCTACAAGTAAGAGTGTAGCTTACCATTGATTGCGTCCAAGATAGTGTTGGTTTTGTTCATCATCAAGCAGCAGTGGCTGGTGTAGGAAGATTGGAATCATGGTGGAACAGGAAGTGTGTAAGTGAGAAGCGGTGAGCTTCTGCCTTATATCCCTTCCATTCCGCCGACTCAGGTGTGGAGGTTTTACCGCCACAGTCATGTTGGCGGAAAGGTGCATTGTGATTGGCCCTGCAGAGAAACTGGTGGTCCTTGCTCCAGAGAGCCGCTTTTTTTGTTATCCTGCCGTCGACACAGTTGTGATTTCCTGGCAGTGAGGGTGGGACCACATTAGTCTTTTATCTACGGACACGCTAACATGTAAATGGGGCGGGCAGGAAGACCACCGAAAATGCCATGGCGGGACTCAATCCGCCAACATCTACATCAGGCCCTTCGTCTCTTGACAATTGGTCTTGCTTTTACCCATTTTAAGGTCGTGGCCTTGTTTGTTTTTGCATTTTTTACAATAGCATGCAGAGCTAGTTTATAGCACTCTCAATAACTGTTTACATTCTTTAATGTTGAATAGGTATGCATCTGTGACACTTTCTTCACTGCTGGCCAGCCAGCGTTTTGCATTCTGATGCATTGCTCCCCAGTTTGAAGCACATCTATTTGTTCAACTCCATGTAAAACGACTGGCATGATCAACTGTTGGAGATTTTTGTGAGGATTGACAGATTCTGAAGTTTATGTTCAATACTTCGGAGTGTGCATCACCATGTAGCTTGTAAGGGGTGGTGCTGGTTTTATTGACACCAACTAGTAGTAAACCCTTATTTAGCCAGAGACAAGCAATATTTCCGACCAGTCAGAAAGAGTCAGGTCTCTGGTGTATAATCTTAAATGTGATGCTGGCCACTTCACTTTGTTTGAGGCAATGTTGAGAAAAGGTTGAGATAACTTTTCTGGGTGGATTACCTAATGTGTTCTGGATTTACTCGTCACAGAAATCGTATTCTTATTGTTGACATTCTAATATGTGGCTGGAAAGTTTCAGGTCATGTTCTCATGATCTGTTAATGTGCTTGGATTTTTTACGAATACTGAGTAACATGGTCTCTCTCCAGTGCCGTCCTGAAAGGTATCATTTTTTTAACGGGAATACCGGTTCAGTTCAGATAAGCAATCATTTGATGAGCATAACCGAACAAAATCCATCAACATCAATATTCATTAGCATGAGCCAATATGTCATTTGGCTGCATTTCATCTGTGTCACAGGCAACCAGATTCATGGCTAGCTTTTCGGCAAAGAAAAATGAGGCCAATTTAGTGCATTAATAGACTGATAATACAATAGCAAAAGACGAATTCAGAAAACTATAAGAAAATCGTTTTAATCATAAACTCTAAGAAAAGACCACAGTTTGATAAACAAAGTTGAAAGGTTTAGGGCCATATTATGAGTTTGGCAGTCTTTATCTGGGACCCACCACTGCGGCGGTCCCAGTAAGACTGTCAAACCAGTGGTGCACCCACCCTCTGGATTTTGAGTTTAATCTAGGGTGGGCAGGCGGTGCTGCGGCAGTGTCACTGCGGCTCGTATTTTAAGCTCATAGGAGAGCCTATGCAACATGTCCCTGCCATGAGGGAGCCTGCTGCACGTATGTGCACTGTGTGGCAGGCACCATGTCATGCATGCCACACAGTGCATGCACGAAAAAGCAATTGTAGGGGGCACAACATGTGCCACCCTGCATGCACCCTCATATGCAGAGTTGTCCAGGGGCCTTGTTAGAGCCCCCTTTACACTCATTACTGCCACACTTTGTATGGAAGGGTCCTCACCATGAAATGAGCCGTGGAAATGTAAGTCATAATATGCTCAGTAGTGCCAGCATTGGCACCGCCAGCCCATTGAGGCTCCTTTCCGCACTGTGATTGCCGTAGGATCCTGGATCCTGGCAGAGGCGGTGGTCATGTGGCGGTCCCACATTTGCCACCGTAATAAGATGGTCGGACTACCGGGGTGATGGTGGTCGGACCGCCTCTTCGTGTCGGCGGTCCCAAGGGCCACTGTACTTGTAATAACCCCCTATGTCACCGGGACCAAGATTTGCACACTGAGAGGTTCTAAATCTTCAGATGATTTGTTTCTAAGTTTGCAAGAAATATCAGGAAATCCCACAACATAATCGTCATACAGAAATCTTCAAGAAGCATCAGAGAGAGACATTCCTGAAAAGCGTAAAAGGCAACAATAATTCTGCTCTCTCAAAATCAGTTCCGACACCTATGCCATGTGCACTGTCTCGATTACCCCCAGAGACAATCAACTTCACAAAGACTGACCAGTTCAACTCTTCATGCAGCTTTGGTCTTTAACACGTAACGTGAACTCAAAATCCTTGCCCAGAAGTAGGCAAGGCGTTTAGGCTTTTTTCAATTTTTACTGTGTAACTACTATAACTATAACTCCACTTTTGTCAGATAGTTAGATAACGTTTCAACTTTGTTCCCCATCTTGATGTATTCTCGATTTGTGCCTCCATGCAATCATTAAGAAGTAATTGTGAGTTCCGGGTATTTTGTCTTAATATTAATTCAAATATGGTATGGCATTTTCTGCTGCCCTCTTGGGGTCTGTATAATTAACATCCGGTGGGGCACATCATAAACTGAAGAATGCACACAAAGGTCACAGCAGCCCACATTGCATTTTCTGTCAGTTTTCAGCTAGCCTTTAATAGCGTTAGGAAATTGAGCCTCATACGGGCTACTCCTGGTCAGATCATTTCTTTATAAGATAACTTTGCAGTGATTGTAAATTATAGCATTTTGTGAACAAAAATCCGAATGTTAATGGTATTTGAAAAACAAAAATATCCCATATTAAATCAGAATTATGAGTGCGTAATGTAAATGATATCTTCAACACTGAATCATAAAAAATGTCAGTACGATTTACATTGCACCCACGTGTTATTAAGTGTTTTTAGAATCCGCTAAACTCAAATCATACATATTCCATAGCATACGTCACATGGCACATGTCAGCCATGACAGTTAATTGGGTCTTTTTGAATGTTTAGGTCAACAATAGTAAACAAGAAGCCCTTGAATTTCACTGGGAATTAATGTAACGGGGTGCCAGTAATGCAATTGATTCCAACTGACTGCATTTTAATTCAGTTAGCGATCATCCATCTTTTGTCATAGGAAAATGCAATCTTCTACAAACCAAAAGAGCACTATTTAGAAATTCCCTAACACGGCAACGCAGTGAAATGATCAAGTGTTTCCACCGTTTTAATTGATCGGATACCTTTTATGAGCTCCCATAACTTTATATGAAACAGACATATGACCGACTTCCTTGTTGCTCAATGTCATGGACCCTCTTCTCAAGGCCGAATCACAAAAAGCAAGCTTGCACCCTCTGCCCCACAGAGTGCCTCATTAACCTAGTGGCCTTTAGAGGGTTGGCTTATATCCTTTGACTCACCATCTGCGGTCTCCAGCAGTGTATCCCCTGTGAAAGCTGCGTCAGATTCTGCCCAGAGTTTCTCAGGAAGGCGAGACCTCGAGATTCTCGCTTGAATTCCCACAGGAATAGCAGGATCAGAAGATCTGGAGGCCATCTTGGAAGGAGCTGTGACATAAAAGGCAGTTTCACTCCTTTCCAACCAGCAGTCAATGCTGCATCATGATGGCGGATTTCTGCTTCAGTCCAGCAATAAACTATGTGGAGCCCGAGAGTTCTTAGTGAAAAACGGAAAATCCCTTTTGGGTAAGAAATGTTATGGAGTAGACTCAAAGTTTACACATCACACATACCTGTATCGTTTTTCTCCTTTTCCACACATACTACAATTGGACCATATATAATAGTAAAAGCATCATAAACACTTAATTAAAAAAAATATATAACATTTATTTATTATTTGTTTGTATACAAAATATCACATTTAAAAAAGTGCATAAATTATACAATTAATAGCACAAAAATGTCATAAAATCACAATACATTAAAGAAGTTAATCACCATAAGCATGAAAACATCAAGAGAGTGAAAAGAAAAAGCTAGACAGAAAAAATTGGTCTTAACACTTTACACCTCCGTCATGACATAATATTACAAGCGCGGAAATATGCCATATATAATAGGCCTTCTTTCACCAGTGCTCAATGATCGGATTGTGTACAAAAATGTAGCGTTGACGCGTTTCGATGGGATTTTGCCTCATGAGTCCATCTTTATCAAGACCTGAATAATATACACTATGTCTATTAATTGAACGTTTTCATGCAGTCACCTATAATGAGATACGGTCAATGTTACGTTTATACTCAAAAGAGACATAATAGAATACATCCAAAAAACAAATAAATAACAGCCTCCAAACATATCTATTTCTAAACAAATATTTTACATTTCTAATTTGTTGAATGAACAAGCTGTCTACAGTATATCTTATATCCTATTCATTTATCCTCCCTTCATTCTATTACAGTTTCAAAATAGAAATCAAGTCTCAAACATAATAGATAATTGGCTGCACTTTTTTTTAAAAGAACAATATCCTTCCCTTTAGATATGGTGCAATCATTCTGTTATCCAACTTCAGTCATACTATTGACATCCAACATATCATACCTTCATGCATCTTATAGAACCACTATCACACCTTGCCATACATGAACCCACATTTATGGCAATCTCATGTCTCACCTGCTTACATCAACGAGACCTCCCTGCTAGCAGGGTGCTAGCAGGGAGGTATGATATGTTGGATGTCAATAGTATGACTGAAGTTGGATAACAGAATGAGGCGATAGCGATGTTAGCGACTGCTTACAGTCGCTAACAGGTTGGGTGCGCCCACTTTGCATGTCATTAGCGATAAATATCGCTGACATGCAAATGGACCCCAAACCGCTCGCTATCGCCTAGAAGCTGTCACTAACTGCTGTTAGCGACAGCTTGCTAATAGGGCGATAGTATTATCGACGCTTAGCGGCCGAAAACAGCTGCTAAAGCGGCGAAAATTGCCTATCGCCCTTGATAATATGTCCCCTTGTGTGTGAATGGCCCTAAGACCAGAATGCTACTAAAAGGGGATACTGAACCAAAAACAGCACCATTTTTTTGGCTCTCTGGAGTTGAAAACTCACACTCCATGTTAAAAAGGATTTAAAGGTGTAAAAGCAGCTCTAATTTCTACACAAAATCCACCTAATTCTCCATGAAATTAGAGTGTGGCTGACTAGTGTTGTTGCACTACTATTACTCAGTTACTCTTGTATCAGCCATTCCAGCCTCACAAAAAAACTCGTTGCCAGTCTGTAAAGACTTCAGGACCAGACAGCCAGGCAACATAAACTGTCATCAGATGATGCCACTGGTTAAGGGCGTCTTGAGGTGCATACTGGGAAGAATTTAAACTGTTTTGATTGGTGGTGTTTGAATATAGGCCACATGTACACATCATTTTAAGACAACTCTGCTTTTCGAAGATGATAAACTAAGTACTTTTGTGTTGGTTGTAGCTGGACTAGCCAAAATGTCATCAGGTATGTAGTATATTTCATAAGAATAAAATGATGAAGTCAATGTAAGTTGGGAGTACAGTTTATTCGCCTCATCCACAACCAGCTTCAGGTCCCAACTGACCTGGAATATTCAGTACATTCTTATTCCTAGAACATTACCAGTGTTCCTATTCTAACCCAGTGACATAAGCCCCACATAAGAGAGATGTAAGCCAACATAACACATCTCCCTTCTTTACAATAAGCAATAACATAAATAATGAACCTAGAAGAGATATAAGAAAGTTAGTAACTTGGAAGAAGAATTGAACATTATTTATACATAATCCTTCATGTACATTGGAGCACTGCGTAACCTTTGACTCCTCACACGAGTGTTGAGAGAAGAGTCAACACTTGGGCGAGAAGGATTTCTTATACTAAAGAGATTAGATTTGATATCAGAGTCAGACTGAGTAATGTTTTTTGATTTAACAACTACCACACGACTCTTATTCCAAATCCTCCCGTCTTGTGTCTTGATGGCATTCCCAAAAACTTTAATGACAGGCCTAACATTGGTATATTTTGACCAAGGCCTTCTCCCTACAGGTGCCTTTATTCTTATAAGGTCACCTACCTTTATCTCCTGAAATTTAACACACTTAACTTTGTCAAAATATGTTTTCCTACAAGCCTGTTTTTCCAATTCTCTCTCTCTCCAAGCACCAACATGATTGTCCACAAACCCTTTCTTTAAGTTCATCCAACCCGGACACCACATCGTGTTTGGAACTCTACCTCTGAATAACTCAAAGGGAGATTTTCCAGTGGTTGAGTGAGGAGAGCAACGATACGCATCTATTCTTTCCCTTAATGTATCTTTCCAACTTAAACCACTAGCTCTTGCAAGTTGTATGCTTTCTTTCAATGTGCGATTGACCCTCTCAACAGCACCATTCATTTCAGGGTGATATAAAGATGCTTTTTTGTGTACTATTCCACATTTTTTAAGATAATCCTCAAAGAAACTAGAACAGAATTGTGGACCGTTATCTGATAATAAGCTATTCGGGAAACTCTCCCTCACAAATATTTCAGATAAAAACTTGATGACAGAGGTTGAAGTAATCTCACTAACAGCACAAACCTCAATCCATCGTGAATATAAATCAATTAAAACTATCAGATAGGGAGTGTCAGCAACTCCAGGAAGAGGCCCTAAGATATCAATGGCTATTTCATCCCAAGGGTGATTGGGTAACTCTCTACACACCATCGGCATTTGCCTGACTTTTAGGATCTTGTCACTTGCACAGCATTCAACACATTCTCTAACCATGCGTTCTATTTCTAAGTCCATTCCTGGCCACCAAAACTGGGTACGAACCATCTCTTTGGTCTTTACTATTCCCAAATGTCCAGCATGTGCATGTGCCAATAACTTTTTCCTTAAAGAGAAAGGAGGTACAAGCCTCAACCCACGAGTTAGCATGTCATCAGAAATTGATAACTCCTGAGAAACTAAGGACCAAGGTTTGTCCAGACTTTTGTTGTCTTTTAATAACGACATTATCTTAACTAACTCCTCATCTTTTGACAATTCTTCTTTCCACTCTTCTTTACCTACTACACCCCCTGTAACCTCACAAACATTGAGATAATCATCTTCATCAACATAATCATCTTCACACCCTACATCATCACTTTTTACTAATCTAGAAAAACAATCAGCTGCCTTGTTAGATACGCCAGGTAAATATTGTACCTCAAAGTCAAATTCCTGTAGGGATATGATCCATCTTCTAATCCGAGAGGAGATAGAATCCAACCCCTTCTTACAAAAAACTTCCTTTAATGGTTTATGATCGGATTTGACAACAAACTTAGTTCCCCAAACTAAATTTTTGAACTTTTTTAGAGCCCAATATATCGCTAATGACTCTTTTTCAATTACCGAGTAGTTTAATTCAGGACCACGAAGACACCTGGATGCACATGCAATTAAAGAGTCATGGTCATGTTTATTTTGCACTAACACTGCTCCTAAGCCTTTATCACTTGCATCAGTGAATATAAAAGTTGGTAAGCCAGGAACAAATGCTTGTAGACACGGAGCTTTCTTCAATTCCTCTTTTATACTCTCGAATTCCTTTTTACAGTCTTCTGACCAGACAAAAGTGACACTTTTCCCAGTGAGCCTCCTCATGTTCTTTGTCTTGTCCGCAAAATGTATGATAAATTTCCCATAAAATTCTACCATCCCAAGAAAGGATAACAACTCTTCCCTATTAACAGGTTCAGCAACTTTACCAATGGAAGCAACTAGATCAGATTTTGGAAACACCCCTTGGCTCTTGATACAATGACCCAGGTAGTTTACTTCCTCTAAGCCAAATTTACACTTTTCCCTTTTAAGAGTCAAACCAGAATCAGTCAATCTTCTCAAAACATGACACACACGTTCATTGTGTTCTTGTAAGTCTGACCCATATATTAGAAGATCGTCCTGGTAACATTTTACCCCTTGAAGACCTTTCAGTATATGTGTCATGATACGCTGAAACACCGAAGCAGCCGATATCAAACCAAAGGGCATTCTTCGGAATTTAAACGTACCCATTGGAGTGACAAAAGCAGTCAGGTCTTGACAAGAACTATCTAGCTCAACCTGGTGGTAGGCAGATGCAAGATCTAATGTGGTAAAGTACTTTGCTCCCTCTAATGTACCTACTATTTCATCTATGTTGGGTAACGGAAATCTGTCTACCACAACCTCTTTGTTTAATGCTCTTAGATCAATGCATAAACGAATCTCTCCAGTTGGCTTTTTCGCTACTACAATTGGAGCTAACCATTCTGTGGCCTCTACGGGTTCTATTACTTTATTTGTAATCAATTTCTCTATTTCTTCTTGTACCTTTACTTGTTCTGCAAGTGGTATCCTTCTAACTTTTGCCACTGTGGGAATTGCATTTTTCTTAAGCTTAATACAGTGTTTATATCCAATCAAACATCCTAACTTATCTTTAAACACAGAGGGAAACTTTTCTGCAAACATATCAGACAGGTTTTCTACCTCATGAATTCTCACCTGAGGTGTGGCATTCGGATCAAGTGTAACTCCTAAATCACGTTGATCCCTCCAACTAATTAGAGCATCCCCAAAATTAGTAACATAAATTTTGCCTGGAATAATTCTGCATCCCAATTCCATGCTGGCCATAAAATAACCTAAAATCTTAATAGGTTTACTGCCATATCCTAAGGGTAATATATCACTCTTAAACAATTTTACATTTTTCCCAAAAGTTTTGTGTAACAACCCTTCATCTATCATGGTGATTTGAGAACATGAATCAAATTTAAATTCTATCATGGCGTCATCTACCTTAACCAGGTGTGTGGGATGTTCTAATAACCCACTACTAATCTGAAACGTAACTGTCTTTACTTGTGGTTGTGTCCACTTTTTGTACATATTGTCTCTTTTATTACCTTTTGTCTTACAACATTTCGAAAAGTGACCCCTCCTCCCACACTCATTGCAAATAGATTTCAGTGCAGGACAATTTGAAGAATTTGCTAAATGACCGGGGTTGCCACATCTGAAACAAACAAATCTGTTTGACATATTAAAGCTCGGATTAAATCTATTTATCCCCGTATCATTTCTTTCATTGTCTTCCTTTCTCTCTTTTTGAACTTGATAAACAACTTCCTCTACTTTGGGCTCAGATTTCTTCTCCGGTTCCACCATCTTCTCTTTTTCACTTTTCAGTTCATCTACACATTTAGTCATGTGTTCCACTTGTTTCGCTATTACTAGTACTTCCTCTAAGGGTGGTTCATCTTTTAGCCATAACTCTTTTCGAATGCTATCATGAGCACATTTTAAAACAAATTGATCTCTTATTCTTTCCTCTAATGTTTGTCCAAATTTACACGAAGAAGCCAGTTTTCTTAGAGCAGATACATAGTCTTCGACAGACTCATCTCTCTTCTGTCCTCTTAGCCCAAAATGATATCTCTCCATTATTGTGCTCAATCTTGGGAGATAATGTCGATCTAACTGTTCTATGGCTATATCATACTCATTTAGGTTCCTTTGTTCTGCCGCTGTGAGCTCTGGTAAATGTTCCAATACATCTTGTCCTTCTCCTCCCAAACAGTGTAATAATAAAGAATGTTTTCTCTCTGCACTTAAGTTCGTGCCGCAAACTCTCGCATAATTTGCGAAAATTTTCTTCCATTTCTGCCATTTCACACTTGGTTCTCCTGGGCTTATCAAAAAAAATGCTGGCTGGGTCACGTTCTGCATGTTTATTATCTTTGTTATTTTTTTTTTTTTTTATAATATTCACACTGTGTCAACCTTTTTTTTTGAAAACTTTAGCTTCAGAAAGAATTATTTCATATTATGAGCTCAATTCTCCTTTGGTTTTGTTTACAAAGATCCTTTCTAGAATATTCACTCTCCTTATATTCCTTTTTTTTTTACTTGTGACCCCAAACAATGGGCTCTCTGAGTCTCAATGGAATGCGCTTTATTTCTGCTGCGCAGCGAGTCTTGGAACGCAGTGGAACTCCTTGTTTTCACCACGTGACGTACACAAAGCCTCTAATGACACGCGCTGTTATGCGTGAGCGTCTTCCAATGATACGCGCTGTTAGGCGCGAGCGTCCTCCAATGACACGCGCTGTTTAGTGCGAGCTCCTTTCCATGACGCGCGCTGTTTACTGATGACTCGCGAGCAGTGCGAGTGCATTTACCGGCTCTCTGCCTAACGCGCTGCGATGTCCATATATTTTCACTTGAAACCCCTTCCTTAATTTAAATAGCCTCCCGCCGTACTCCTCACCGCTCTACAGAGTTTCCTTCCTTCATGTGGAGTCGAGGACATCGGCCGCTGGGAAGACTTCGCTTCCTTCCTTTTGAAGCGCAGCCGCTGGGGAGGCAGAAAGAGTTGAGGATAGCTGTGTGTTGAGGCTTCTTGAGGTAGGATCGTCGCCAAATAAATGTAGTATATTTCATAAGAATAAAATGATGAAGTCAATGTAAGTTGGGAGTACAGTTTATTCGCCTCATCCACAACCAGCTTCAGGTCCCAACTGACCTGGAATATTCAGTACATTCTTATTCCTAGAACATTACCAGTGTTCCTATTCTAACCCAGTGACATAAGCCCCACATAAGAGAGATGTAAGCCAACATAACAAGGTAGCTCCTGGCCAGGCAGGTCATGCGTTTTTCGGCTGTTCGAGGGTCTATGTATGATCCGCTGTGCCTGTTTTTACTGTTGGTTTCCCTCATATTAAAGCAAACACTGCCTGCAGCAAGCTTACATCCTTGCAGTCCTCCATACCTTGCAAGA